>NW_025765070.1:714170-2171888 GCF_003918875.1 Haliotis rubra
CGAGAGTAGCCCAAATCCTGATGAAAACCATATGACAGGATCCTTAAAAGTAAAATGTTTCTAGAGTCCCACTGGATAGCATCTCTGGAGACAATCCCACAACAAGTTTCACATCTGAGTCAGACACTGAGTTTGGGGAAAGAGTCATTTCTGAAACAAAACCATAAGTGTCAAAATTCTGATACCTCATTTTCACAAACACAAGACTATCACAATAATGGCCTGAATACCGAAGACGGTACCTCTTAGTGCAAAAGGGTTCAAAATATATATTTCAGAAAAATGCTGTTCCATACGTATCCTGACTCATACTAATTGCTTATCTCTAATTTTTCGAAAATGTAGTAGTTGGTTGGTTGGTCTGTTGCTTAACACCACACTCAGCTAGATGGCGCTGGTCTGAGTCTGGACCAGACAATCCAGTGATTAACAGCATGAGCATCAATCTGCTACAATTGGGATACAATGACATGTGTCAACCAAGTCCAGTGAGTCTGACAACCAGATCCCGTTAGTCACTTTTTATGACAAAGCATGATTTGCTGAAGACCGATTCTAACCTGGGTTTTCAAGGGTTCAAAATGGTGGAAACACCCTGTGCTAAGGTCCTCCAAGGACAGAAAACATCTCACCCTTGACCGCCTTTGTGGAATTGCATGGGCACCAATTAGGAACTATTAGGATCAGTTAGTTGTTGTATTACAACTAAAGGACCAAACTGATGAATGCCAGTGTCATCATCTGCAGCACAATCTGAGAGTCTGACTGACTGACTGAGTTTAGTTTTATGCGCTTTTAGCAATATTCCAGCAATATCACGTATGGGGACACTTACAGAATTGGGCTTAACACATTGTGCCCATGTGGGAATCGAACCTGGGTCTTATTGATGAGCCAGCGCTTTAACCACTAGGTTACTTCACGCCCCACAATCTGTGAGATAGTGGTTGGCACAATCAGTATTGGATCTCCAAGAAAGTCTTTGGAATTATAAGGATGTTCCTTCTGTTCTTAGTGAACACCACATAGGTGACTCCACACAGTGACAAGGTAGAGACAGTTGTACTGTGATAAGTCAAGAGTGGGTCCTCACAGTGACAAGGTAGAGACAGTTGTACTGAGATAAGTCAAGAGTGGGTGGTCCACAGTGACAAGGTAGAGACAGTTGTACTGTGATAAGTCAAGAGTGGGTGGCTCACAGTGACAAGGTAGAGACAGTTGTACTGAGATAAGTCAAGAGAGTGGGTGGCTCACAGTGACAAGGTAGAGACAGTTGTACTGTGATAAGTCAAGAGTGGGTGGTCCACAGTGACAAGGTAGAGACAGTTGTACTGTGATAAGTCAAGAGTGGGTGGCTCACAGTGACAAGGTAGAGACAGTTGTACTGTGATAAGTCAAGAGTGGGTGGTTCACAGTGACAAGGTAGAGACAGTTGTACTGAGATAAGTCAAGAGTGGGTGGTTCACAGTGACAAGGTAGAGACAGTTGTACTGTGATAAGTCAAGAGTGGTGGTTCACAGTGACAAGGTAGAGACAGTTGTACTGTGATAGGTCAAGAGTGGGTGGTTCACAGTGACAAAGGTAGAGACAGTTGTACTGTGATAAGTCAAGAGTGGGTCACTCACAGTGACAAGGTAGAGACAGTTGTACTGTGATAAGTCAAGAGTGGGTGACTCACAGTGACAAGGTAGAGACAGTTGTACTGTGATAAGGTCAAGAGTGGGTGGTTCACAGTGACAAGGTAGAGACAGTTGAACTGTGATAAGTCAAGAGTGGGTGGTTCACAGTGACAAGGTAGAGACAGTTGTACTGTGATAAGTCAAGAGTGGGTGACTCACAGTGACAAGGTAGAGACAGTTGTACTAAGATAAGTCAAGAGTGGGTGACTCACAGTGACAAGGTGAGAGACAGTTGTACTGTGATAAGTCAAGAGTGGGTGGTTCACAGTGACAAGGTAGAGACAGTTGTACTGTGACTCAAGTGATAAGTCAATAGAGACAGTTGTGCTGTGATAAGTCAAGTGGGTCACACAGTGACAAGGTAGAGACAGTTGTACTGTGATAAGTCAAGAGTGGGTGGTTCACAGTGACAAGGTAGAGACAGTTGTACTGTGATAAGTCAAGAGTGGGTGGTTCACAGTGACAAGGTGGAGACAGTTGTACTGTGGTAGATCAAGAGTGGGTGGTTCACAGTGACAAGGTAGAAACAGTTGTACTGGGGTAGGTCAAGAGTGGGTGGTTCGCAGTGGCAAGGTAGAGACAGTTGTACTGTGATAAGTCAAGAGTGGGTGGTTCACAGTGACAAGGTAGAGACAGTTGTACTGTGATAAGTCAAGAGTGGGTGGTTCACTGTGACAAAGGTAGAGACAGTTGTACTGTGATAAGTAAAGAGTGGGTGACTCACAGTGACAAGGTAGAGACAGTTGTGCTGTGGTAGGTCAAGAGGTGGGTGGTTCACAGTGACAAGGTAGAGACAGTTGTTCTGTGGTAGGTCAAAGAGTGGGTGGTTCACAGTGACAAGGTAGAGACAGTTGTACTGAGATAAGTCAAGAGTGGGTGGTTCACAGTGACAAGGTAGAGACAGTTGTACTGTGATAAGTCAAGAGTGGGTGGTTCACAGTGACAAAGGTAGAGACAGTTGTACTGTGATAAGTCAGAAGTGGGTGGTTCACAGTGACAAGGTAGAGACAGTTGTACTGTGAAAAAGACAAGAGTGGGTGGTTCACAGTGACAAGGTAGAGACAGTTGTACTGTGATAGGTCAAGAGTGGGTGGTTCACAGTGACAAGGTAGAGACAGTTGTACTGTGATAAGTCAAGAGTGGGTCACTCACAGTGACAAGGTAGAGACAGTTGTACTGTGATAAGTCAAGAGTGGGTCACTCACAGTGACAAAGGTAGAGACAGTTGTACTGTGATAAGTCAAGAGTAGGTGGTTCACAGTGACAAGGTAGAGACAGTTGTACTGTGATAAGTCAAGAGTAGGTGGTTCACAGTGACAAGGTAGAGACAGTTGTACTGTGATAAGTCAAGAGTGGGTGGTTCACAGTGACAAGGTAGAGACAGTTGAACTGTGATAAGTCAAAGAGTGGGTGGTTCACAGTGACAAGGTAGAGACAGTTGAACTGTGATAAGTCAAAGAGTAGGTGGTTCACAGTGACAAGGTAGAGACAGTTGTACTGTGATAAGTCAAAGAGTGGGTGGTTCACAGTGACAAGGTAGAGACAGTTGTACTGTGATAAGTCAAGAGTGGGTGGTTCACAGTGACAAGGTAGAGACAGTTGTACTGTGATAAGTGAAGAGGGGTGACTCCTGTTACAGTGACAAGGTAGAGACAGTTGTGCTGTGGTAGGTCAAGAGTGGGTGGTTCACAGTGACAAGGTAGAGACAGTTGTACTGTGGTAGGTCAAGAGTGGGTGGTTCACAGTGACAAGGTAGAGACAGTTGTACTGTGATAAGTCAAGAGTGGGTGGTTCACAGTGACAAGGTAGAGACAGTTGAACTGTGATAAGTCAAGAGTGGGTGGTTCACAGTGACAAGGTAGAGACAGTTGTACTGTGAAAAGACAATAGTGGGTGGTTCACAGTGACAAGGTAGAGACAGTTGTACTGTGATAGGTCAAGAGTGGGTGGTTCACAGTGACAAGGTAGAGACAGTTGTACTGTGATAAGTCAAGAGTGGGTCACTCACAGTGACAAGGTAGAGAGACAGTTGTACTGTGATAAGTCAAGAGTGGGTGACTCACAGTGACAAGGTAGAGACAGTTGTACTGTGATAAGTCAAGAGTGGATGGTTCACAGTGACAAGGTAGAGACAGTTGTACTGTGATAAGTCAAGAGTAGGTGGTTCACAGTGACAAGGTAGAGACAGTTGTACTGTGATAAGTGAAGAGGGGGTGACTCACAGTGACAAGGTAGAGACAGTTGTATTAAGATAAGTCAAGAGTGGGTGGTTCACAGTGACAAGGTAGAGACAGTTGTACTGTGAAAAGACAATAGTGGGTGGTTCACAGTGACAAGGTAGAGACAGTTGTACTGTGATAGGTCAAGAGTGGGTGGTTCACAGTGACAAGGTAGAGACAGTTGTACTGTGATAAGTCAAGAGTGGGTCACTCACAGTGACAAGGTAGAGACAGTTGTACTGTGATAAGTCAAGAGTGGGTGACTCACAGTGACAAGGTAGAGACAGTTGTACTGTGATAAGTCAAGAGTGGATGGTTCACAGTGACAAGGTAGAGACAGTTGAACTGTGATAAGTCAAGAGTGGGTGGTTCACAGTGACAAGGTAGAGACAGTTGTACTGTGATAAGTGAAGAGGGGGTGACTCACAGTGACAAGGTAGAGACAGTTGTGCTGTGGTAGGTCAAGAGTGGGTGGTTCACAGTGACAAGGTAGAGACAGTTGTACTGTGATAAGTCAAGAGTAGGTGGTTCACAGTGACAAGGTAGAGACAGTTGTACTGTGATAAGTGAAGAGGGGGTGACTCACAGTGACAAGGTAGAGACAGTTGTACTGTGATAAGTCAAGAGTGGATGGTTCACAGTGACAAGGTAGAGACAGTTGTACTGTGAAAAGACAATAGTGGGTGGTTCACTGTGACAAGGTAGAGACAGTTGTACTGTGAAAAGACAATAGTGGGTGGTTCACAGTGACAAGGTAGAGACAGTTGTACTGTGATAAGTCAAGAGTGGGTGGTTCACAGTGACAAGGTAGAGACAGTTGTACTGTGATAAGTCAAGAGTGGGTGACTCACAGTGACAAGGTAGAGACAGTTGTACTGTGATAAGTCAAGAGTGGGTGGTTCACAGTGACAAGGTAGAGACAGTTGAACTGTGATAAGTCAAGAGTGGGTGGTTCACAGTGACAAGGTAGAGACAGTTGAACTACTGTGATAAGTCAAGAGTGGGTGGTTCACAGTGACAAGGTAGAGACAGTTGTACTGTGATAAGTCAAGAGTGGGTGGTTCACAGTGACAAGGTAGAGACAGTTGTACTGTGATAAGTCAAGTTGTGGGTGGGTGGTTCACAGTGACAAGGTAGAGACAGTTGTACTGTGATAAGTCAAGAGTGGGTGGTTCACAGTGACAAGGTAGAGACAGTTGTACTGTGATAAGTCAAGAGTAGTGTGGTGACTCACAGTGACAAGGTAGAGACAGTTGAACTGTGATAAGTCAAGAGTGGGTGGTTCACAGTGACAAGGTAGAGACAGTTGTACTGTGATAGGTCAAGAGTGGGTGGTTCACAGTGACAAGGTAGAGACAGTTGTACTGTGATAAGTCAAGAGTGGGTCACTCACAGTGACAAGGTAGAGACAGTTGTACTGTGATAAGTCAAGAGTGGGTGACTCACAGTGACAAGGTAGAGACAGTTGTACTGTGATAAGTCAAGAGTGGGTGGTTCACAGTGACAAGGTAGAGACAGTTGAACTGTGATAAGTCAAGAGTGGGTCACTCACAGTGACAAGGTAGAGACAGTTGTACTGTGATAAGTCAAGAGTGGGTGACTCACAGTGACAAGGTAGAGACATTTGTATTAAGATAAGTCAAGAGTGGGTGACTCACAGTGACAAGGTAGAGACAGTTGTACTGTGATAAGTCAAGAGTGGGTGGTTCACAGTGACAAGGTAGAGACAGTTGTACTGTGATAAGTCAAGAGTGGGTGGTTCACAGTGACAAGGTAGAGACAGTTGTACTGTGATAAGTCAAGTGTGGGTGGTTCACAGTGACAAGGTAGAGACAGTTGTACTGTGATAAGTCAAGAGTGGGTGGTTCACAGTGACAAGGTGGAGACAGTTGTACTGTGGTAGATCAAGAGTGGGTGGTTCACAGTGACAAGGTAGAAACAGTTGTACTGGGGTAGGTCAAGAGTGGGTGGTTCGCAGTGGCAAGGTAGAGACAGTTGTACTGTGATAAGTCAAGAGTGGGTGGTTCACAGTGACAAGGTAGAGACAGTTGTACTGTGATAAGTCAAGAGTGGGTGGTTCACTGTGACAAGGTAGAGACAGTTGTACTGTGATAAGTAAAGAGTGGGTGACTCACAGTGACAAGGTAGAGACAGTTGTGCTGTGGTAGGTCAAGAGTGGGTGGTTCACAGTGACAAGGTAGAGACAGTTGTTCTGTGGTAGGTCAAGAGTGGGTGGTTCACAGTGACAAGGTAGAGACAGTTGTACTGAGATAAGTCAAGAGTGGGTGGTTCACAGTGACAAGGTAGAGACAGTTGTACTGTGATAAGTCAAGAGTGGGTGGTTCACAGTGACAAGGTAGAGACAGTTGAACTGTGATAAGTCAAGAGTGGGTGGTTCACAGTGACAAGGTAGAGACAGTTGTACTGTGAAAAGACAATAGTGGGTGGTTCACAGTGACAAGGTAGAGACAGTTGTACTGTGATAGGTCAAGAGTGGGTGGTTCACAGTGACAAGGTAGAGACAGTTGTACTGTGATAAGTCAAGAGTGGGTCACTCACAGTGACAAGGTAGAGACAGTTGTACTGTGATAAGTCAAGAGTGGGTCACTCACAGTGACAAGGTAGAGACAGTTGTACTGTGATAAGTCAAGAGTAGGTGGTTCACAGTGACAAGGTAGAGACAGTTGTACTGTGATAAGTCAAGAGTAGGTGGTTCACAGTGACAAGGTAGAGACAGTTGTACTGTGATAAGTCAAGAGTGGGTGGTTCACAGTGACAAGGTAGAGACAGTTGAACTGTGATAAGTCAAGAGTGGGTGGTTCACAGTGACAAGGTAGAGACAGTTGAACTGTGATAAGTCAAGAGTGGGTGGTTCACAGTGACAAGGTAGAGACAGTTGTACTGTGATAAGTCAAGAGTGGGTGGTTCACAGTGACAAGGTAGAGACAGTTGTACTGTGATAAGTCAAGAGTGGGTGGTTCACAGTGACAAGGTAGAGACAGTTGTACTGTGATAAGTGAAGAGGGGGTGACTCACAGTGACAAGGTAGAGACAGTTGTGCTGTGGTAGGTCAAGAGTGGGTGGTTCACAGTGACAAGGTAGAGACAGTTGTACTGTGGTAGGTCAAGAGTGGGTGGTTCACAGTGACAAGGTAGAGACAGTTGTACTGTGATAAGTCAAGAGTGGGTGGTTCACAGTGACAAGGTAGAGACAGTTGAACTGTGATAAGTCAAGAGTGGGTGGTTCACAGTGACAAGGTAGAGACAGTTGTACTGTGAAAAGACAATAGTGGGTGGTTCACAGTGACAAGGTAGAGACAGTTGTACTGTGATAGGTCAAGAGTGGGTGGTTCACAGTGACAAGGTAGAGACAGTTGTACTGTGATAAGTCAAGAGTGGGTCACTCACAGTGACAAGGTAGAGACAGTTGTACTGTGATAAGTCAAGAGTGGGTGACTCACAGTGACAAGGTAGAGACAGTTGTACTGTGATAAGTCAAGAGTGGATGGTTCACAGTGACAAGGTAGAGACAGTTGTACTGTGATAAGTCAAGAGTAGGTGGTTCACAGTGACAAAGGTAGAGACAGTTGTACTGTGATAAGTGAAGGGGTGACTCACAGTGACAAGGTAGAGACAGTTGTATTAAGAGATAAGTCAAGAGTGGGTGGTTCCACAGTGACAAGGTAGAGACAGTTGTACTGTGAAAAGACAATAGTGGGTGGTTCACAGTGACAAGGTAGAGACAGTTGTACTGTGATAGGTCAAGAGTGGGTGGTTCACAGTGACAAGGTAGAGACAGTTGTACTGTGATAAGTCAAGAGTGGGTCACTCACAGTGACAAGGTAGAGACAGTTGTACTGTGATAAGTCAAGAGTGGGTGACTCACAGTGACAAGGTAGAGACAGTTGTACTGTGATAAGTCAAGAGTGGATGGTTCACAGTGACAAGGTAGAGACAGTTGAACTGTGATAAGTCAAGAAGTGGGTGGTTCACAGTGACAAGGTAGAGACAGTTGTACTGTGATAAGTGAAGAGGGGTGACTCACAGTGACAAGGTAGAGACAGTTGTGCTGTGGTAGGTCAAGAGGGGGTGGTTCACAGTGACAAGGTAGAGACAGTTGTACTGTGATAAGTCAAGAGTAGGTGGTTCACAGTGACAAGGTAGAGACAGTTGTACTGTGATAAGTGAAGAGTGGGTGACTCACAGTGACAAGGTAGAGACAGTTGTACTGTGATAAGTCAAGAGTGGATGGTTCACAGTGACAAGGTAGAGACAGTTGTACTGTGAAAAGACAATAGTGGGTGGTTCACTGTGACAAGGTAGAGACAGTTGTACTGTGAAAAGACAATAGTGGGTGGTTCACTGTGACAAGGTAGAGACAGTTGTACTGTGAAAAGACAATAGTGGGTGGTTCACTGTGACAAGGTAGAGACAGTTGTACTGTGATAAGTAAAGAGTGGGTGACTCACAGTGACAAGGTAGAGACAGTTGTACTGTGATAAGTCAAGAGTGGGTGGTTCACAGTGACAAGGTAGAGACAGTTGAACTGTGATAAGTCAAGAGTGGGTGGTTCACAGTGACAAGGTAGAGACAGTTGAACTGTGATAAGTCAAGAGTGGGTGGTTCACAGTGACAAGGTAGAGACAGTTGTACTGTGATAAGTCAAGAGTGGGTGGTTCACAGTGACAAGGTAGAGACAGTTGTACTGTGATAAGTCAAAGAGGGGTGGTTCACAGTGACAAGGTAGAGACAGTTGTACTGTGATAAGTGAAGAGGGGGTGACTCACAGTGACAAGGTAGAGACAGTTGTACTGTGATAAGTCAAGAGTGGGTGGTTCACAGTGACAAGGTAGAGACAGTTGTGCTGTGGTAGGTCAAGAGTGGGTGGTTCACAGTGACAAGGTAGAGACAGTTGTACTGTGGTAGGTCAAGAGTGGGTGGTTCACAGTGACAAGGTAGAGACAGTTGAACTGTGATAAGTCAAGAGTGGGTCACTCACAGTGACAAGGTAGAGACAGTTGTACTGTGATAAGTCAAAGAGTGGGTGGTCCACAGTGACAAGGTAGAGAGACAGTTGTACTGTGATAAGTCAAGTGTGGGTGGTTCACAGTGACAAGGTAGAGACAGTTGTACTGTGATAAGTCAAGTGGGTCACTCACAGTGACAAGGTAGAGACAGTTGTACTGTGATAAGTCAAGAGTGGGTCACTCACAGTGACAAGGTAGAGACAGTTGTACTGTGATAAGTCAAGAGTGGATGGTTCACAGTGACAAGGTAGAGACAGTTGTACTGTGATAAGTCAAGAGTGGGTGGTTCACAGTGACAAGGTAGAGACAGTTGTACTGTGGTAGGTCAAGAATGGGTGGTTCACAGTGACAAGGTAGAGACAGTTGTACTGTGATAAGTCAAGAGTGGGTGGTTCACAGTGACAAGGTAGAGACAGTTGTACTGTGGTAGTCAAGAGTGGGTGGCTCACAGTGACATGTCAAGCACAGTGGTATCATGGTAAAGTGGTACTGTTTGAAGAGAAAGTTACTTACTTCCATCAAATCAGTTTTTTGTCAAAGATTTTTCTGCATCCAAGTAAATGCTGTCTCATACACCAGTAGCATGATTGCACCACCTACATTGAACAGTAATCATAAAACATGTGAACACCATAGGCTTGAAACAGTACATTTGGATGAAAAGAAATCAAATCTTTGAAACAAAATTCTTTCACGTTGTTGTCATCTGTTTTAAATTAATTTAGTAATGACTCTATGGCAAATGGTGTAACAGAGGCAGAGGATTCAGTTGAATTGAACAGTCTTGAAATGACCTGAAATCTGTTGTGTGTTGGTGAGACATACCTGGTCCGAGTCTCAACACTTTTGGAAGCAGACCCTTATACAGAGCAAAGAAGCTGGCAAGAAAATAGTACATGATATATAAAAAGTGGCATGTGATGCATAGAAACTTGAACAAAGACGTTAAACAGATATCAACCAAAGTCACCTTTCACTTTCTACCTTCTCTACCTTCTACTGTCACTCTCCACCTTCTATACATTCTACTGTCATTCTCCACCTTCTCTATGTTCTACTGTCACTCTCTACCTTCTCTACATTCTACTTTCACACTCCACATTCTCTATGTTCTACTGTCACACTCCACCTTCTCTATGTTCTACTGCCATTCTCCACCTTCTCTATGTTCTACTGTCACTCTCCACTTTCTCTATGTTCTACTGTCACTCTCCACCTTCTCTATGTTCTACTGTCACTCTCCACCGTTTCTATGTTCTACTGTCACTCTCCACCTTCTCTATGTTCTACTGTCACTCTCCACCTTCTCTACATTCTACTGTCACACTCCACCTTCTCTATCCACCTTCATTCCCACCTTCCATTCCATTCCTTCCTCCATTCATCCATTCATCCCATCCACCTTCTCTATCCATTCTTCCATTCCTTCCATTCCACCTTCCATTCCATTCCACCTCCTTCCATTCCTTCCATTCTGTCCACCTTCCATTCCATTCCATTCCTTCCATTCCCACCATCCATTCCATTCCATTCCCCTTTCCATTCTATCCATTCCATTCATTCCCATGTCCATTCCATTCCATTCACACATTCTTCAATTCATTCCTCCATTCCTCCATTCCATTCCATCCATTCCATCCATTCCTCCTTCCTCCCTCCATTCCTTCCATTCCATTCCTCCTTCCTCCACTCTTCCATTCCTCCATTCCATTCTCCTCCTCCTCCATTCCTCCATTCCATTCCTCTACCTTCCATTCTCTCATCCTTCTCTTCCATCCATTCCTTCTCTCCATTCCATCACTCCTTCCTTCCTCCATTCTCCTTCTACCTTCCATTCTCATTCTACTCCTCCTTTCCATTCCTCTCTTCCATCTCTGTCCTCCATCCTTCTTCATTCCTCCTTGTCCATTCCACCTTTCCATTCCTTCTTCATGTCCATCCACTCTCATTCCTTCCATTCCATTCTCATGTTCCTGTCCACTCCATCCATTCCTTCCATATGTTCCTTTCTTTCTTCCTTCTTCTCCTCCACCTTCCTCCATTCTTTTCCTTCCTTCTCTTCCTTTCCTTTCCTCCTCCATTCCTTCCATTCCTTCCTCCATTCCATTCTCCTCCTTCCTTCCTCCATGTCCTCCTTCCTTCCTTCTTCCATTCCTTCCTCCATCCTTCCTCCTGTTTCCTCTCTCTCTCCTTCTTTCCTCCATTCCTCCTTTCTTTCCTCTCCTTCTCCTTCCTCCACCTTCCATTCCTCCTCCTCCATTCTGTTCCACATCCTTCCTCTGTTCCTCCTCCACTTCCTTCCTTCTTCCTCCTCCATTCCATTCTGTCCTCTTTCCTCCTTCCTTCCATTCCTTCCTCCATTCCTTTCCTCCTGTCCTTCTATTCCTTTCTTCCGTTCCTTCCTTGTTCCATTCTTCCTTCCTGTGTTCTCCTTCTTCCTTTCGTTCCATTCCTTCATTCCTGTTCTCCTTCCTTCCTCCTCCGTTGTTTCCTCCTTCCTTCCTTCCTCCACGTTCTTCCTTCATTCCCATTCTCTTCCTCCTCCTGTTTCTTTTCCTCCTTCTGTGTTCCTGTCCTCCTTCCTCCTTCCTTCCTCCTGTTCCTTCCTGCGGCTGTCTGTCCTCTTCCTCATCCTTCCTTCTCGTTCTGTCTCCTCCACCTTCTGTCCTCCTTCTACTGTCCACTCTCAGCCTTCTCTACATTCTACTGTCCTCCTCCCTCTTCTCTACATTCTACTGCCACTCCCTCCTTCTCTATCTTCTACTGTCACTCTCCACCTTCTCTATGTTCTACTATCACTCCACCTTCTGTACATTCTACTGTCACTCTCTACCTTCTCTATGTTCTATGGTAACTCTCCACCTTTTCTACATTCTACTGCCACACTCCACCTTCTCTACATTCTACTGTCACGCTCCACCTTCTCTACATTCTACTGTCACACTCCACCTTCTCTACATTCTACGGTAACTCTCCACCTTCTCTACATTCTACTGCTACACTCCACCATCTCTACATTCTACTGCCACACTCCACCATCTCTACATTCTACTGTCACTCTCCACCTTCTGTACATTGTACTGCCACACTCCACATTCTCTATGTTCTACTGTCACTCTCCACCTTCTCTATGTTCTACTGTCACTCTTCACCTTCTCTACATTCTACTGCCACACTCCACCTTCTCTACATTCTACTGCCACGCTCCACCTTCTCTACATTCTACTGCCACACTCCACATTCTCTACATTCTACTGCCACTCTCCACCTTCTCTACATTCTACTGCCACACTCCACATTCTCTATGTTCTACTGTCACTCTCCACCTCCTCTCGCGTTCTGCTGCCGCTCTCCACCTTCTCTATGTTCTACTGTCACTCTCTACCTTCTCTACGTTCTGCTGCCGCTCTCCACCTTCTCTATGTTCTACTGTCACTCTCCACCTTCTCTATGTTCTACTGCCACTCTCCACATTCTCTATGTTCTACTGTCACTCTCCACCTCCTCTACGTTCTGCTGCCGCTCTCCACCTTCTCTATGTTCTACTGTCACTCTCCACCTTCTCTACATCGTACTGTCACTCTCCACCTTCTCTATGTTCTGCTGTCTCTCTCCACTTTCTACTGTCACTCTGCACCCATGTATTTCATACTGTCACTGTCAACCTATCTATTTTCTACCTTCACTATCCACCCGTCTATTTTCTACTGTTACTCACCCTTCTTCTGTGTACACAGTTCTGATTGTTGCATTACATGTTCGATACTTGATCTGCCCAGGAACAGGTTGAGGACCCTGTATGCGACTTTTTGCTACATCATATGGAATGTTGATACAGGAAGCTAGGATGCCAGCACATAAACCAATCACAAAACGTCGAGCCAAATCTTGCTTTGGGTCCTGAAGTGAGAGGGTAAGTTTTTATCGTTATCATTTTAATAAATGTGAAGAACCAAGATTGTACCATAAGATTGTCACATTCTGCAATGTTACTCTGCACACTAATGTTGTCAGGTTCTGTAATGTTACTCTGCACACTAATGTTGTCAAGTTGTGTAATGTTACTCTGCACACTAATGTTGTCAGGTTCTGTAATGTTACTCTGCACACTAATGTTGTCACATTCTGCAATGTTACTCTGCACACTAATGTTGTCAGGTTCTGTAATGTTACTCTGCACACTAATGTTGTCAGGTACTGTAATGTTACTCTGCACACTAATGTTGTCAGGTACTGTAATGTTACTCTGCATCCTAATGTTGCCAGGTACTGAAATGTTACTCTACACACTAATGTTGTCAGGTAGTGAAATTCAATTCTGCAAACTAATGTTGTCATGTTTCAAATATTTTCTGCATAAATCATTAGTTATGAAACAAATAAATCAACCTTTTTGAATCAGCATGACTAATGGAATACAACTCACTTAGAGTTTAATTATCACAAAGTTATAACCTGATATGTCTTCTAAAGAAAATATATTTACTCATGCCAGAGAACCTTTCCATTTGTTTCATATCAAACATACTAGAATTAATGATCAAAACAAAGTGAGATGCCAGCCTGAGGAGAAATATAAGAATGAAAGTACATCCTCCTCAATCTTGCACTTATACCAAATGGCATTAAAGCCTCAACAAGATGTTTTGAGTCATGGATGCCAGCAATAAGAAGGGACAACTCACATCCATCTCTGGGACAAGGGCCTTGATGTTATGGTAGAAACTGAAGTAGACCATGTTGAAGACACCATGCCTCCCAAGAGTGGCAGATAAGCCTTTGTTTAAACCTTTCAGACCAAAGCCATCCTTTGACACAATCTCACGAGCTGTTGCAAAAGTGCTGCTCTGCGAAAAACAGACAAATGTTAATTTTTTTAATGGATTAATGAAAATAAACAAGAAACAATGGGCATCAGAAATCACTACATAAGGGTGGCAATACCCTAGAAATACTCAGTGACCCTATGACAGACCTGAACTGTAGGCATACACAGGCAAGTAATGACAGACCTGAAGTGTAGGCATACACAGGCATGTAACGACAGACCTGAACTGTAGGCATACACAGGCATGTAACGACAGACCTGAACTGTAGGCATACACAGGCATGTAATGACAGACCTGAACTGTAGGCATACACAGCCAAGTAATGACAGACCTGAACTGTAGGCATACACAGGCATGTAATGACAGACCTGAACTGTAGGCATACACAGGCAAGTAACAACAGACCTGAACTGTAGGCATACACAGCCAAGTAACGACAGACCTGAACTGTAGGCATACACAGGCAAGTGAAGACCTGTAGGCATACACAGGCAAGTAATGACAGACCTGAACTGTAGGCATACACAGCCAAGTAATGACAGACCTGAACTGTAGGCATACACAGGCAAGTAACTGACAGACCTGAACTGTAGGCATACACAGGCAAGTAACGACAGACCTGAACTGTAGGCATACACAGGCATGTAACGACAGACCTGAACTGTAGGCCTGACAGACCTGTGTAGGCATACACATACACAGGCAAAGTAATGACAGACCTGAACTGTAGGCATTGCACGGGTAAGTGCATGTGTAATACACAGGCAAAGTAACGACAGACCTGAACTGTAGGCAGACCTGAACTGTAACTGTAGGCATACACGGGCCTGCAGGCATACACAGGCATGTAATACAACAGACCTGAACTGTAGGCAACTGCATACAGGCATACACGGGCAAGCAAGTAATGACAGACCTGAACTGTAGGCATACACAGGCAAATGTAACCTGAACTGTAGGCAGACCAGACCTGAACTGTAGGCATACACAGGCAAGTAATGACAGACCTGAACTGTAGGCATACACAGGCAAATGTAACGGCATGTAACGACAGACCTGAACTGTAGGCATACACAGGCATGTAACAACAGACCTGAACTGTAGGCATACACACAGCCAAGTAACGACAGACCTGAACTGTAGGCATACACAGGCAAATAACGACAGACCTAAAGTGTAGGCATACACAGGCAACTGTAATGACAGACCTGAACTGTAGGCATACACAGGCACAGGCATGTAACAACAGACCTGAACTGTAGGCATACACAGGCAAGTAATGACAGACCTGAACTGTAGGCATACACAGGCAAGTAACGACAGACCTGAACTGTAGGCATACACAGGCAACTGTAATGACAGACCTGAACTGTAGGCATACACAGCCAAGTAATGACAGACCTGAACTGTAGGCATACACAGGCAAGTAACGACAGACCTGAACTGTAGGCATACACAGGCAAGTAACGACAGACCTGAACTGTAGGCATACACAGGCAAGTAATGACAGACCTGAACTGTAGGCATACACAGGCAATACACAGGCAATGACAGACCTGAACTGTAGGCATACACAGCCAAGTAACGACAGACCTGACCTGTAGGCATACACAGGCAAGTAACGACAGACCTGAACTGTAGGCATACAGGCAAGTAAACGACAGACCTGAACTGTAGGCATACACAGGGCAAGTAACGGCAAGAACTGTAGGCATACACAGCAAGTAACGACAGACCCTGCAGGCAGGCATGTACAGACCTGAACTGTAGGCATACACAGGCAAGTAATGACAGACCTGAACTGTAGGCATACACAGGCAAGCATGTGACAGACCTGAACTGTAGGCATACACAGGCAAGTAACGACAGACCTGAACTGTAGGCATACACAGGCAAGACCTGAACCTGAACTGTAGGCATACACACCAAGTGACAGACCTGAACTGTAGGCATACACAGGCAAGTAATGACAGACCTGAACTGTAGGCATACACAGGCAACACAGGCAAATGACAGACCTGAACTGTAGGCATACACAGCCAAGTAACGACAGACCTGACCTGTACGCATACACAGGCAAGTAATGACAGACCTGAACTGTAGGCATACACAGCCAAGTAACGACAGACCTGAACTGTAGGCATACACAGGCAAGTAACGACAGACCTGAATTGTAGGCATACACAGGCATGTAATGACAGACCTGAACTGTAGGCATACACAGGCATGTAACAACAGACCTGAACTGTAGGCATACACAGGCAAGTAATGACAGACCTGAACTGTAGGCATACACAGGCAAGTAATGACAGACCTGAACTGTAGGCATACACAGGCAAGTAATGACAGACCTGAACTGTAGGCATACACAGGCATGTAACGACAGACCTGAACTGTAGGCATACACAGGCATGTAACAACAGACCTGAACTGTAGGCATACACAGCCAAGTAACGACAGACCTGAACTGTAGGCATACACAGGCAAGTAACGACAGACCTAAAGTGTAGGCATACACAGGCATGTAATGACAGACCTGAACTGTAGGCATACACAGGCATGTAACAACAGACCTGAACTGTAGGCATACACAGGCAAGTAATGACAGACCTGAACTGTAGGCATACACAGGCAAGTAACGACAGACCTGAATTGTAGGTATACTCAGGCATGTAACGACAGACCTGACCTGTAGGCATACACAGGCATGTAACGACAGACCTGAACTGTAGGCATACACAGGCATGTAACAACAGACCTGAACTGTAGGCATACACCGGCAAGTAAGATCATTAGAGGTACAACTTTATCGATTATGCAAAAATGAATGTGCATAAAAACAATATTACTTATGAACATTTATGAAATATTTCTTCCAGAGTTAAAATTAATCACAATTATTTTAAACCATCTAGACAAGTTACTAATCTACAAAAGGCAATATTCTATAACAATCAAGAACAGTGGCTAGGCATACTTCACGTATATGCCCAGGATACCATCCAATATAAATGACATTACACCAGAACATCCAGAAATGATACACGTTAAAAAATGACAATGAACAAAAAATGATAATTGTCTAAAATTACAATGCACTATGAATAACAAAATATTTTAGAAATGACTCTACACCCATGCATATTTATGATCTTCAACAATTATCACACTGTTTCTGTATATTTACAGTGTAAGGTCATCCTTGCATTCTTGTTGAAATGGAGGTGGAGTTAGAATACCTCACCTTGGGAAACGAGTTTCTCTCTGACTGCAGCTTCACTTTGACAACTTCGAAGGGATTGATGACCACTGCCTCTGTCAGTCCTGAACAAAGTCCAGACAGCGTCAACACCTGGAGAAGAGCTTCCATCAGACATACTGTTCCTGTCTGATTACTGCTCAATCACTAGTTTGTTTAATGTCACAGAAACAACCTCTTGTTTATTCATCATTGTAAAAAGGCATTTAAAGGCAAACATTATTAGGACATGGTTACTGGTGACAGATCTGGGGATCATGCAGGTCAGACTAGAAATTCACACCAAGAAGGAAACATGCCTCATTCTCTACAGCTATTTCTCCTGATTCTTCATTATTTCCAGCCCAACACATGCAATACCAGAAAATATGGTTGGCTGCATTTCTTTGAGACCTTTCATGAGTACTTTTTCCTCATTCAAATCCAAACTCCTTATAACAAAACAGTTCATATGTGAAAAACATCCATGTACAATAAGTTCTGCCTTCAAATATACAACGCAAATGAACCAGAAACCCCAATTGCTGTATAATGTTAAGTTATCTAAACTAGAGACTGACCGAGCAGCAATCAGACATCATCAGAGAGACACAGTGAGCTTGATCAAAACAGATATTTGGCACCCACCCAACCTTTGGCCATTCTCAACCAAGCTTTCACTTAGCAGGAATGTTTCATCACAAATAAAACAAATGTATATAACTTCCTATTTTTACGCAAGTACTATTGTTCAAAGGAAGTTCCAAAGTGAGCCGAATTTGATAAATATACTGAAATCCTTAGCAATAAAGTAAAGAGACTGTATCTGTTAATTTGCTTTTACGGTCTAGTTGGGTCAGCATATACAGATGTCAATGTAAGTGACAGAGTAAGCCAATGAGTAAGTGAGTGAGTGAATTGTGTTCAATGTCACTTTTTACTGCCATCCAATTGTATTGTTACAAAACACATATCAATGTCTCAGATTCCTAGATCATACAGCTTCTGAAAAATTCTTAAAGGCTTTCCCAACCTGATATCTTTTTCTTTTAAACATATGAACAATTCTGAGTCAATGTAACACCACTAACGTTACCTGCCCTTACAAACATAGATGACACTCAGCAAGCAGTACAGTCGTTGCCTGTCACAATGTAACAGCACTAATGTTACCTGCCCTTACAAACATAGATGACACTCAGCAAGCAGTACAGTTGTTGCCTGTCACAGTGTAACACCACTAATGTTACCTGCCCTTACAAACATAGATGACATTCAGCAAGCAGTACAGTTGTTGCCTGTCCTAATGTAACACCACTAATGTTACCTGCCCTTACAAACATAGATGACACTCAGCAAGCAGTACAGTTGTTGCCTGTCACAATGTAACACCACTAATGTTACCTGCCCTTACAAACATAGATGCAGTCAGCAAGCAGTACAGTTGTTGCCTGTCCTAATGTAACACCACTAATGTTACCTGCCCTTACAAACATAGATGACACTCAGCAAGCAGTACAGTTGTTGCCTGTCACAATGTAACACCACTAATGTTACCTGCCCTTACAAACATAGATGACACTCAGCAAGCAGAACAGTTGTTGCCTGTCCTAATGTAACACCACTAATGTTACCTGCCCTTACAAACATATTTGACTCTCACCAAGCAGTACAGTTGTTGCCTGTCCTAATGTAACACCACTAATGTTACCTGCCCTTACAAACATAGATGACACTCAGCAAGCAGTACAGTTGTTGCCTGTCCTAATGTAACACCACTAATGTTACCTGCCCTTACAAACATATTTGACTCTCACCAAGCAGTACAGTTGTTGCCTGTCCTAATGTAACACCACTAATGTTACCTGCCCTTACAAACATAGATGACACTCAGCAAGCAGTACAGTTGTTGTCTGTCACAGTGTCACACCACTAATGTTACCTGCCCTTACAAACATAGATGACACTCAGCAAGCAGTACAGTCGTTGCCTGTCCTAATGTCACACTACTAATGTTACCTGCCCTTACAAACATAGATGACACTCAGCAAGCAGTACAGTTGTTGCCTGTCCTAATGTAACACTACTAATGTTACCTGCCCTTACAAACATAGATGACTCTCACCAAGCAGTACAGTTGTTGCCTGTCCTAATGTAACACCACTAATGTTACCTGCCCTTACAAACATAGATGACTCTCACCAAGCAGTACAGTTGTTGCCTGTCACAATGTAACACCACTAATGTTACCTGCCCTTACAAACATAGATGACTCTCACCAAGCAGTACAGTTGTTGCCTGGCTTGGTTGTGTTCATCTAGGCAGGGTCATCTGCTATTGTCAACATTGCAAACATATCCTGCAAATGATCTTGAGTCCAAAAGTGCAGTGGTAAGGCGTCTGCCTATCATGCTGCAGGCCCGGATGGAGGCACCTAGGTTCGGTTCCCAAGGTAGGCACATTTGCGTAGTATCCTTGGACAAGACACTTAAATCAACATTGTCTCAGTTCACCCAGCTGTAAAATGGGTACCCATGAGGATGTGATAGCAATGTGAGTGATTAGTTCATTGCACCTAACAGGCAGCATGGCTGTATGATCCCCAGGGAGTTGAAAAAGTATCGGATAGTACAATGGTGTCCTGTGACCAGGGATAGTAGTGCAGTGAGCAGGTAATGTGCCTGGAAATGAGCGCCACATAAGCAGACTATTCCTATTACTTCTATTATCTTGACTGACTGACTGAGTTTGGTTTTACGCCGCTTTTAGCAATATTCCAGCAACATCACGGCAGGGGACACCAGAAATGGGCTTCACACAGTGTACCCATGTGGGGATTTGAACCCGGGTCTTCGGCGTGACGAGCCAACACTTTAACCACTAGGCTACCCCACCACCCCTCTATTATCTTGAAGGAGTACGATGGGAAATTTTACAATTTGGATCAGTCGTGTGTATTCTTGCAATGTTCATCAAACATTCAATTACTCTACATGCCACACTACATATGAGTTTCCCAAACTGAGGGTCGGCTTATCCTCCTGCAGCCACCCAGAAATGGGCTTCACATATTGAGCCCATGTGTGGAATCGAACCCGGGTCTTCGGCATGATGAGCGAACGCTTTAACCACTAGGCTACCCCACCACCCCATGTATTCATTTGGGGAACTGTTGTGTATCATTGTAGGCCATGGCATTCTGTGGATGTTGTGCAGCTTGAGGTGGGCGTTGAGGATTTGTGCACAGTGAGCTCAGGCAGAGTCCTCCAAAAAAGACAAAATGTTTGCCCAGTCTTCTCTGGATGTAATAAATATATAAAGTGATGCCACCCCACACCATTACTGAGCCATCACCAAATCTGTCTCGGGTCTCCAGTTGATATTTGCCTGACATTCATTTAGCTGACTGAACCAAAGCTTTTAAGAAAGAGGAACGTGAATCAGGACTCCACTGACAGACCCGTGAAGGTCCGGGTTAGAATATTGGCCTTCAGTAACCCACGCTTGTCGTAAGAGGCGACTAACAGGATCGGGTGGTCAGGCTCGCTGACTTGGTTGACACATGTCATCGGTTCCCAATTGCACAGATCGATGTTCATGCTGTTGATCACTGGATTGTCTGGTCCAGACTCGATTATTTACAGACCGCCGCCATATAGCTGGAATATTGCTGAGTGTGGCGTAAAACTAAACTCACTCACTCACCCACTGACAGCAAGACAGGTGACCAGTGTAAATTAAATTAATTTCATTATTCTAACACCATTGATGTCTGTTGGCAGTGAGACATTTTGTAAGAGGTCGCACACACATGGCCATCAAGCATGGAGATGAGCTGCATGTAGATGTTGTCTAACCATCTGACCTGTAGCTCATACTCCAGTGGCCTGGTGAAAGTTTACAGATGCTTGTAGATGTTGTCTAACCATCTGACTTGTAGCTCATACTCCAGTGGCCTGGTAAAGTTTACAGATGCTTGTAGATGTTGTCTAACCATCTGACCTGTAGCTCATACTCCAGTGGCCTGGTGGAAGTTTACAGATGCATGTAGATGTTGTCTAACCATCTGACTTGTAGCTCATACTCCAGTGGCCTGGCGGAAGTTTACAGATGCTTGTAGATGTTGTCTAACCATCTGACCTGTAGCTCATACTCCAGTAGCCTGGTGGAAGTTTACAGATGCTTGTAGATGTTGTCTAACCATCTAACCTGTAGCTCATACTCCAGTAGCCTGGTAAAGTTTACAGATGCTTGTAGATGTTGTCTAACCATCTGATCTGTAGCTCATACTCCAGTGGCTTGGTAAAGTTTACAGATGCTTGTAGATGTTGTCTAACCATCTGACCTGTAGCTCAAACTCCAGTGGCCTGGTGGAAGTTTACAGATGCTTGTAGATGTTGTCTAACCATCTGACTTGTAGCTCATACTCCAGTGGCCGGGTGGAATTTACAGATGCATGTAGATGTTGTCTAACCATCTGACCTGTAGCTCATACTCCAGTGGCTTGGTAAAGTTTACAGATGCTTGTAGATGTTGTCTAACCATCTGACCTGTAGCTCAAACTCCAGTGGCCTGGTAAAGTTTACAGATGCTTGTAGATGTTGTCTAACCATCTGACCTGTAGCTCATACTTAAGTGGCCTGGTAAAGTTTACAGATGCTTGTAGATGTTGTCTAACCATCTGACCTGTAGCTCATACTCCAGTGGCCTGGTGGAAGTTTACAGATGCTTGTAGATGTTGTCTAACCATCTAACCTGTAGCTCATACTCCAGTGGCTTGGTAAAGTTTACAGATGCTTGTAGATGTTGTCTAACCATCTAACCTGTAGCTCATACTCCAGTGGCCTGGCGGAAGTTTACAGATGCTTGTAGATGTTGTCTAACCATCTGACTTGTAGCTCATACTCCAGTGGCCTGGTGGAATTTACAGATGCATGTAGATGTTGTCTAACCATCTGACCTGTAGCTCATACTCCAGTAGCCTGGTGGAAGTTTACAGATGCTTGTAGATGTTGTCTAACCATCTGACTTGTAGCTCATACTCCAGTGGCTTGGTAAAGTTTACAGATGCTTGTAGATGTTGTCTAACCATCTGACCTGTAGCTCATACTCCAGTGGCCTGGTAAAGTTTACAGATGCTTGTAGATGTTGTCTAACCATCTGACCTGTAGCTCATACTCCAGTGGCCTGGCGGAAGTTTACAGATGCTTGTAGATGTTGTCTAACCATCTGATCTGTAGCTCATACTCCAGTGGCCTGGTAAAATTTACAGATGCTTGTAGATGTTGTCTACCATCTAACCATCTAACCTGTAGCTCATACTTCAGTGGCCTGGTAAAGTTTACAGATGCTTGTAGATGTTGTCTAACCATCTGACCTGTAGCTCATACTCTAGTGGCTTGGTAAAGTTTACAGATGCTTGTAGATGTTGTCTAACCATCTAACCTGTAGCTCATACTCCAGTGGCCTGGTGGAAGTTTACAGATGCTTGTAGATGTTGTCTAACCATCTGACCTGTAGCTCATACTCTAGTGGCTTGGTAAAGTTTACAGATGCTTGTAGATGTTGTCTAACCATCTAACCTGTAGCTCATACTCCAGTGGCCTGGTGGAAGTTTACAGATGCTTGTAGATGTTGTCTAACCATCTGACCTGTAGCTCATACTCTAGTGGCTTGGTAAAATTTACAGATGCTTGTAGATGTTGTCTAACCATCTAACCTGTAGCTCATACTCCAGTGGCCGGGTGGAAGTTTACAGATGCTTGTAGATGTTGTCTAACCATCTGATCTGTAGCTCATACTCCAGTAGCCTGGTAAAGTTTACAGATGCTTGTAGATGTTGTCTAACCCTCTGACCTGTAGCTCATACTCCAGTGGCCTGGTAAAATTTACAGATGCTTGTAGATGTTGTCTAACCATCTAACCTGTAGCTCAAACTCCAGTGGCCTGGTGGAAGTTTACAGATGCTTGTAGATGTTGTCTAACCATCTGACCTGTAGCTCATACTCCAGTGGCTTGGTAAAGTTTACAGATGCATGTAGATGTTGTCTAACCATCTGACCTGTAGCTCATACTCCAGTGGCCTGGTGGAAGTTTGCAGATGCATGTAGATGTTGTCTAACCATCTGACTTGTAGCTCATACTCCAGTGGCCTGGTGGAATTTACAGATGCATGTAGATGTTGTCTAACCATCTGACCTGTAGCTCATACTCCAGTAGCCTGGTGGAAGTTTACAGATGCTTGTAGATGTTGTCTAACCATCTGACTTGTAGCTCATACTCCAGTGGCTTGGTAAAGTTTACAGATGCTTGTAGATGTTGTCTAACCATCTGACCTGTAGCTCATACTCCAGTGGCCTGGTAAAGTTTACAGATGCTTGTAGATGTTGTCTAACCATCTGACCTGTAGCTCATACTCCAGTGGCCTGGCGGAAGTTTACAGATGCTTGTAGATGTTGTCTAACCATCTGATCTGTAGCTCATACTCCAGTGGCCTGGTAAAATTTACAGATGCTTGTAGATGTTGTCTAACCATCTAACCTGTAGCTCATACTCCAGTGGCCTGGTAAAGTTTACAGATGCTTGTAGATGTTGTCTAACCATCTGACCTGTAGCTCATACTCTAGTGGCTTGGTAAAGTTTACAGATGCTTGTAGATGTTGTCTAACCATCTAACCTGTAGCTCATACTCCAGTGGCCTGGTGGAAGTTTACAGATGCTTGTAGATGTTGTCTAACCATCTGACCTGTAGCTCATACTCTAGTGGCTTGGTAAAGTTTACAGATGCTTGTAGATGTTGTCTAACCATCTAACCTGTAGCTCATACTCCAGTGGCCTGGTGGAAGTTTACAGATGCTTGTAGATGTTGTCTAACCATCTGACCTGTAGCTCATACTCTAGTGGCTTGGTAAAGTTTACAGATGCTTGTAGATGTTGTCTAACCATCTGACCTGTAGCTCATACTCCAGTGGCCTGGTGGAAGTTTACAGATGCTTGTAGATGTTGTCTAACCATCTGACCTGTAGCTCATACTCTAGTGGCTTGGTAAAATTTACAGATGCTTGTAGATGTTGTCTAACCATCTAACCTGTAGCTCATACTCCAGTGGCCTGGTGGAAGTTTACAGATGCTTGTAGATGTTGTCTAACCATCTGATCTGTAGCTCATACTCCAGTAGCCTGGTAAAAGTTTACAGATGCTTGTAGATGTTGTCTAACCCTCTGACCTGTAGCTCATACTCCAGTGGCCTGGTAAAATTTACAGATGCTTGTAGATGTTGTCTAACCATCTAACCTGTAGCTCAAACTCCAGTGGCCTGGTGGAAGTTTACAGATGCTTGTAGATGTTGTCTAACCATCTGACCTGTAGCTCATACTCCAGTGGCTTGGTAAAGTTTACAGATGCATGTAGATGTTGTCTAACCATCTGACCTGTAGCTCATACTCCAGTGGCCTGGTGGAAGTTTGCAGATGCATGTAGATGTTGTCTAACCATCTGACTTGTAGCTCATACTCCAGTGGCCTGGTGGAAGTTTACAGATGCTTGTAGATGTTGTCTAACCATCTGACCTGTAGCTCATACTCCAGTGGCTTGGTAAAGTTTACAGATGCTTGTAGATGTTGTCTAACCATCTAACCTGTAGCTCATACTCCAGTGGCCTGGTAAAATTTACAGATGCTTGTAGATGTTGTCTAACCATCTGACTTGTAGCTCATACTCCAGTGGCCTGGTGGAAGTTTACAGATGCTTGTAGATGTTGTCTAACCATCTGACTTGTAGCTCATACTCCAGTGGCCTGGTGGAAGTTTACAGATGCTTGTAGATGTTGTCTAACCATCTGACCTGTAGCTCATACTCCAGTGGCTTGGTAAAGTTTACAGATGCTTGTAGATGTTGTCTAACCATCTGACCTGTAGCTCATACTCCAGTGGCCTGGTAAAATTTACAGATGCTTGTAGATGTTGTCTAACCATCTGACCTGTAGCTCATACTCCAGTGGCCTGGTAAAATTTACAGATGCTTGTAGATGTTGTCTAACCATCTGACCTGTAGCTCATACTCCAGTGGCCTGGTAAAATTTACAGATGCTTGTAGATGTTGTCTAACCATCTGACCTGTAGCTCATACTCCAGTGGCCTGGTGGAAGTTTACAGATGCTTGTAGATGTTGTCTAACCATCTGACCTGTAGCTCATACTCCAGTAGCCTGGTAAAATTTACAGATGCTTGTAGATGTTGTCTAACCATCTAACCTGTAGCTCATACTCCAGTGGCTTGGTAAAGTTTACAGATGCTTGTAGATGTTGTCTAACCATCTGACCTGTAGCTCATACTCCAGTGGCCTGGTAAAATTTACAGATGCTTGTAGATGTTGTCTAACCATCTGACCTGTAGCTCATACTCCAGTGGCCTGGTGGAAGTTTACAGATGCTTGTAGATGTTGTCTAACCATCTAACCTGTAGCTCAAACTCCAGTGGCCTGGTAAAGTTTACAGATGCTTGTAGATGTTGTCTAACCATCTGACCTGTAGCTCATACTCCAGTGGCCTGGTGGAAGTTTACAGATGCTTGTAGATGTTGTCTAACCATCTGACTTGTAGCTCATACTCCAGTGGCCTGGTGGAAGTTTACAGATGCTTGTAGATGTTGTCTAACCATCTGACCTGTAGCTCATACTCCAGTAGCCTGGTAAAGTTTACAGATGCTTGTAGATGTTGTCTAACCATCTGATCTGTAGCTCATACTCCAGTAGCCTGGTAAAGTTTACAGATGCTTGTAGATGTTGTCTAACCATCTGACCTGTAGCTCATACTCCAGTGGCCTGGTGGAAGTTTACAGATGCTTGTAGATGTTGTCTAGCTCATACTCCAGTAGCCTGGTAAAGTTTACAGATGCTTGTAGATGTTGTCTAACCATCTGACCTGTAGCTCATACTCCAGTGGCCTGGTAAAGTTTACAGATGCTTGTAGATGTTGTCTAACCATCTGACCTGTAGCTCATACTCCAGTGGCCTGGTGGAAGTTTACAGATGCTTGTAGATGTTGTCTAACCATCTGATCTGTAGCTCATACTCCAGTAGCCTGGTGGAAGTTTACAGATGCTTGTAGATGTTGTCTCACCATCTGACCTGTAGCTCATACTCCAGTGGCCTGGCGGAAGTTTACAGATGCTTGTAGATGTTGTCTAACCATCTAACCTGTAGCTCAAACTCCAGTGGCCTGGTAAAGTTTACAGATGCTTGTAGATGTTGTCTAACCATCTGACCTGTAGCTCATACTCCAGTGGCCTGGCGGAAGTTTACAGATGCATGTAGATGTTGTCTAACCATCTAACCTGTAGCTCAAACTCCAGTGGCCTGGTAAAGTTTACAGATGCTTGTAGATGTTGTCTAACCATCTGACCTGTAGCTCATACTCCAGTGGCCTGGTGGAAGTTTACAGATGCTTGTAGATGTTGTCTAACCATCTGACCTGTAGCTCATACTCCAGTGGCCTGGTGGAAGTTTACAGATGCTTGTAGATGTTGTCTAACCATCTGACCTGTAGCTCATACTCCAGTAGCCTGGTGGAAGTTTACAGATGCTTGTAGATGTTGTCTAACCATCTGATCTGTAGCTCATACTCCAGTAGCCTGGTAAAGTTTACAGATGCTTGTAGATGTTGTCTAACCATCTGACCTGTAGCTCATACTCCAGTGGCCTGGTAAAATTTACAGATGCTTGTAGATGTTGTCTAACCATCTGACCTGTAGCTCATACTCCAGTGGCCTGGTAAAATTTACAGATGCTTGTAGATGTTGTCTAACCATCTGACCTGTAGCTCATATTCCAGTGGCCTGGTAAAATTTACAGATGCTTGTAGATGTTGTCTAACCATCTAACCTGTAGCTCATACTCCAGTGGCCTGGTGGAAGTTTACAGATGCTTGTAGATGTTGTCTAACCATCTGACCTGTAGCTCATACTCCAGTAGCCTGGTAAAATTTACAGATGCTTGTAGATGTTGTCTAACCATCTAACCTGTAGCTCATACTCCAGTGGCTTGGTAAAGTTTACAGATGCTTGTAGATGTTGTCTAACCATCTGACCTGTAGCTCATACTCCAGTGGCCTGGTAAAATTTACAGATGCTTGTAGATGTTGTCTAACCATCTGACCTGTAGCTCATACTCCAGTGGCCTGGTGGAAGTTTACAGATGCTTGTAGATGTTGTCTAACCATCTAACCTGTAGCTCAAACTCCAGTGGCCTGGTAAAGTTTACAGATGCTTGTAGATGTTGTCTAACCATCTGACCTGTAGCTCATACTCCAGTGGCCTGGTGGAAGTTTACAGATGCTTGTAGATGTTGTCTAACCATCTGACCTGTAGCTCATACTCCAGTAGCCTGGTGGAAGTTTACAGATGCTTGTAGATGTTGTCTAACCATCTGATCTGTAGCTCATACTCCAGTAGCCTGGTAAAGTTTACAGATGCTTGTAGATGTTGTCTAACCATCTGACCTGTAGCTCATACTCCAGTGGCCTGGTAAAATTTACAGATGCTTGTAGATGTTGTCTAACCATCTGACCTGTAGCTCATACTCCAGTGGCCTGGTAAAATTTACAGATGCTTGTAGATGTTGTCTAACCATCTGACCTGTAGCTCATACTCCAGTGGCCTGGTAAAATTTACAGATGCTTGTAGATGTTGTCTAACCATCTGACCTGTAGCTCATACTCCAGTAGCCTGGTAAAATTTACAGATGCTTGTAGATGTTGTCTAACCATCTAACCTGTACCTCATACTCCAGTGGCTTGGTAAAGTTTACAGATGCTTGTAGATGTTGTCTAACCATCTGACCTGTAGCTCATACTCCAGTGGCCTGGTAAAATTTACAGATGCTTGTAGATGTTGTCTAACCATCTGACCTGTAGCTCATACTCCAGTGGCCTGGTGGAAGTTTACAGATGCTTGTAGATGTTGTCTAACCATCTAACCTGTAGCTCAAACTCCAGTGGCCTGGTAAAGTTTACAGATGCTTGTAGATGTTGTCTAACCATCTGACCTGTAGCTCATACTCCAGTGGCCTGGTAAAATTTACAGATGCTTGTAGATGTTGTCTAACCATCTGACCTGTAGCTCATACTCCAGTGGCCTGGTGGAAGTTTACAGATGCTTGTAGATGTTGTCTAACCATCTAACCTGTAGCTCAAACTCCAGTGGCCTGGTAAAGTTTACAGATGCTTGTAGATGTTGTCTAACCATCTGACCTGTAGCTCATACTCCAGTGGCCTGGTGGAAGTTTACAGATGCTTGTAGATGTTGTCTAACCATCTAACCTGTAGCTCAAACTCCAGTGGCCTGGTAAAGAAGTTTACAGATGCTTGTAGATGTTGTCTAACCATCTGACCTGTAGCTCATACTCCAGTGGCCTGGTGGAAGTTTACAGATGCTTGTAGATGTTGTCTAACCATCTGACCTGTAGCTCATACTCCAGTGGCCTGGTGGAAGTTTACAGATGCTTGTAGATGTTGTCTAACCATCTGACCTGTAGCTCATACTCCAGTGGCCTGGTGGAAGTTTACAGATGCTTGTAGATGTTGTCTAACCATCTGACCTGTAGCTCATACTCCAGTGGCCTGGTGGAAGTTTACAGATGCTTGTAGATGTTGTCTAACCATCTGATCTGTAGCTCATACTCCAGTAGCCTGGTAAAGTTTACAGATGCTTGTAGATGTTGTCTAACCATCTGACCTGTAGCTCATACTCCAGTGGCCTGGTGGAAGTTTACAGATGCTTGTAGATGTTGTCTAACCATCTGACCTGTAGCTCATACTCCAGTAGCCTGGTAAAGTTTACAGATGCTTGTAGATGTTGTCTAACCATCTGACCTGTAGCTCATACTCCAGTGGCCTGGCGGAAGTTTACAGATGCTTGTAGATGTTGTCTAACCATCTGACCTGTAGCTCATACTCCAGTAGCCTGGTGGAAGTTTACAGATGCTTGTAGATGTTGTCTAACCATCTGACCTGTAGCTCATACTCCAGTGGCCTGGTGGAAGTTTACAGATGCTTGTAGGTGTTGTCTAACCATCTGACCTGTAGCTCATACTCCAGTGGCTTGGTAAAGTTTACAGATGCTTGTAGATGTTGTCTAACCATCTGACCTGTAGCTCATACTCCAGTGGCCTGGTAAAATTTACAGATGCTTGTAGATGTTGTCTAACCATCTGACCTGTAGCTCATACTCCAGTGGCCTGGTGGAAGTTTACAGATGCTTGTAGATGTTGTCTAACCATCTGACCTGTAGCTCATACTCCAGTAGCCTGGTAAAATTTACAGATGCTTGTAGATGTTGTCTAACCATCTGACCTGTAGCTCATACTCCAGTAGCCTGGTGGAAGTTTACAGATGCTTGTAGATGTTGTCTAACCATCTGACCTGTAGCTCATACTCCAGATAATACACAGATAATAAACAAAAATGTTAAAAAACGACAAATGTGTGATCAGCAGAATAAATAAGACTGACTGAAATCATGTTCCACAGAAAATAATAAACCTTCCTTGAAAGTGTCACCCACTACTGCCTCTTCACACACTTTTGGATTGAAAATCAGTAGGGGTTGATTCTATGATTCAAAGTTTAACACTTGAAGGAAAATTCGTTTTATGGGAGATATATATCAATTTGGTGATTTAACACAAGGGAGAGAACTGAATCTTTTTATTGTGATTGGCAAGATAACAATTATTAATACAGAAGTATTATCAAAATTGGTACATGTATTTCAGGCCTTACCTAATCCACCTAAGACATTTATTGAAGAACTGACCAGAATCTTCTATAAATTCACATGGGAAGGAAAACCTAATAAAATTATAAGACAACATTTAGTAGAAAGTAATGGAGATGAAGGAATCAGAATGATTGATAGTCAAGCATTTATATAATCACTAAACTATCCACTCCATTAAAATATGAAAAAAATCAATTTCGGGAACCCTGTACAATACCCATCCAGGTAATTGTGATGCTTGGTGCAAAGCTTGTGAGATTTGGGACCACATATAATACAGTTGGGCAAACATAGATTTGAGTCTTGGATGAAGTACAGATCCAAGTTTAGAACCAACCTAAACAATACTGGGAAGATCCTTCACGAACCTTTATGGCTGAATCATCCATTTAAAAAAGCATCATTAAAAATTGGCGTTAGAAGAGCATCCCCACTATCATCTGTGTAATTCTGATGACTTTATCAATGCATCGTTCTGAAAGACGTCACAGAGCCATGCTTACAACTGATACAGTGGCTATGTTCTCCAAGCTTTAGGCTGCTGAGCAGTTAAAATGGTGGGAAGCTGCAATGTTGATGGAAAGCACTGTAAGAATATTTCGCTCATATGATGACGTGCATGTGTGTGTATGTGTAAGTGCAGCTGCTTGTACTAGCCCAAACTGAAGCTGGTTTTATAGTGCTAGCCCACTGAGATACTATGCCGCAGTAAAGCATGAATACCCCACTCAGACACATTATACTCACTCCGAGCCAACCAGTCCTTGATGTACCCATTAATGCCAAGCGCCAGGCAGGGACCAACAAGTACTATATTTTAACGTCTTTTGGTATGACGCGGCCGGGGATCGAACCCGCAACCTTCCGCTCTCCGGGCGGACGCTCTAACCACTACACCACGGAGGCGGTCAAACACTGACATAGATAACAAAGGTTGCAGTAAACAATGTAACTGATATTTATGGGCAAGTTGTCACAATATGTTAGAATCTACATTAAGACTTCCTTGAACTCAACTCACAAATAATGTTGTAGCACAAACTGTTTTCCTTCATATTCAGGATATCTATCTATCAAGGTTTTCGACACACTTAAAAAGCGGAACTAATACACCTGGTACCTGAGATAACCACCAGAGAATTAAAAAAACATGCATCTGAGGGATGACATATGAAAAGCAGAACAGAAAACAGTTTTGCATATTCATGTACACTGTTAAAATAGTTTGAATTCTAACTTAGGTAACTGCAACACCATCTGTAGCCAAAGGGAGCACAAACTATATCCCATACAAGCATATCCTGTTAATGTGAGTATACTACTACTTGTTAGTTTACATGCTGGCAATAATTATTACTCAACTACAACATTTGGCTCTAAAAATACCATTAGCAGGGAAAATATTGCACCCTGGTGCCAAGCTGAGAGCAGTGTGCAGTAGGCTTCTGGTTGAAACTATGTATTGAGGAACGTAAAAGAAAATTTATAGTAAACAGACTATATTCTAAAAAAATCAAATCAATGTAAATGTAAAAAAATAAACAAACAATGGGTACACTCAAGCCTCACTTAACCGGATGCATGAATTTTCTCAGACTCTGCCGAACAAACAAATTTCAGATGCCTTCCCTAATCAAATTCAGTGGAAAGCCCTCCCAAATTTTACATTTGCATATGGTCAATCTAGTATAGCACAGTATAAAAATGACCTTGTATCCCTTTTGGAATTCAGGTGAACGAATGAGGAATAACAAACCTGGTCTAATAATGAGTAATTTCAGATAAAATATCACTAGATGTGATGTTAAATTGTATGGATTACATTATGGAGTGCATCTTCTAATAGACAAGGCTGGAAATAGCAACCAGCTGTACGCACATTTTTGCTCAGTCTACCAGTTAAGAATATACAACACACAGAATTTGTAAGCAATGGCCAGAATATAATGTATTTTGAACAGTATCGTTATTTTACCCAATTTCCTTGCCAAGGCTACTACTTGGAACTCCAGACAAATTCCTGAAATCTGAAAATTGGTTTCAGTTTGATGACACCCCACATACACAATGCGATCTTAGCGCTATGAATATCTGAAGTCTATGTTAGAGTATGGGAGTTACAATCGTGCATTTGGCCCTGGTATTCTACTCTTGGAATTACAGAGAATGAACCCTGCTTTTTTTACCAAGCATTGCAAAATACACAGTATTGTGTCCTACTGACAGAATGTCTATTTTGCAATTCATCTTACTGCATCCAACATCAAATGGTCTGATATCATGTGCTCACATTGTTTATTATCTCTCCCCAACAATGAAGTTGTCTGTCCGTCACACTTTGTCCGAAGCATATCTCCTAAACTATTCGTGATAGCTTAACCAAACTTGGTACTCATATAAACCCATGATCCCTAGATGTGCCTTTTAGGGGTTAGACCCAGATTCTATTTTTTGCGGTTTCCATGGAAACATGACTTAGGCTGTGGCTATGAGGATGTCATCTTGTCCGGAGCAGATCTCCCAAACTATACATGCTAGCTTCATCAAACTTGGTACACATGTCAACCCAGGATCCCTAGATGTGCCTTTTGGGGGTTAGACCCAGATATGAATTTTATTTTTTGCGGTTTCCATGGAAACATGACTTAGGCTGTGGCTATGAGGATGTCATTTTGTCCGGAGCAGATCTTCCAAACTATACATACTAGCTTCATCAAACTTGGTACACATAGCATGATCCCTAGATGTGCCTTTTGGGGGTTAGACCCATATATGAATTTTAGTTTTTGCAGTTTCCATGGAAACATGACTTAGGCTGTGACTATGGGGAAGTTAGTCTTCAACTGAATTTGGTGGTAGTGCTCCTTTCTGGAGCAGATCTTAAAAACCTTTCAATACACTCCTTCCACTTTGCTGTATACACTCCAAAACATTTGACATAATCATAACTAGTAGACATATCCATAAGAGTATTTTACCATTGCGGGGGATCTTAATGACTTTGTCTTCTTGTTTAATCATGTAAACCATACTTGATATATATAATATTCAAAATCTCGACTTATGTTTGTAACATACCGTATTAGGTTTATTTAAATATTTCATTGAATATTGCTGTACATTAATGATTACATTTATACAATTACATAATGGTCGTTATTTTCTCAAATATATATATAGTTAATGCTGCTGCCAAAATAACATGATATTAAAATATATTGTTCCCGATATAATGGTTTCGGATTTGATAATTGTAATGTTCTTATTTTTCATAAAATCTGAGGAATTTGAACATTTTGTAATTCAGAATGGGAATTTTTTCGATCTTTTGCTGCTTGTCTAGATATATCATTGGATTTTCATAGGAAGTCTAAACACTTTTAGGGTCAGCTATCTGTAACTAGATGAGATATGTTTTTCTATAATTCTACCCAAACATTTTGTGCACTGCGAAGAAAGAAAACTCTCATTTCTTTCCAGCATCAGCAACTAGATGCAGATTATTGGGGCAAAAAAGTAGGTGGGATTGTTCCTGATTTGACACAGGTGGTATGCTTTGAATTATAAACAATGAGAAATAATTTTTGACAATTGCTTAGAATAGCAAACCTATGGTACATCAGTGCCAGAATAAATCAGAGGGATCTCTGGGTTCTGAGGTTCAGTAATAACCTTCATAGCTGACAGTCGCCTGAATTGAACAAGAACATACACCCAGTCCAGTTTGTGTAGTAACGTTTTAATCTAGCATTTGGGTGTTTTCTGATTGTTTCAAACATCATTCCAGTAGTTTTTACCAATGATAGGTGTACACTGTCCTGAAATCACCTAAAAGGGCCTGTTTTCAGCCTAATTTTAAGGATATATGCAGACATTTCAACAATATTTGACATCATTATAAGTTTTTAGCCCCAAATTACCTTCCAGCTGTGATGTACACTTCTGGTTTGGATAAGGTTACTTCCGATTGCCTTGATATCATTTTCAACATTCTTACCATGGTTGCTGGCACTAAATAAGTAGGGGTTTAAACACTACAGCAGGGTCATGATACAATACGTATCACAATACAGGTCAACACATGATACTTAGCAAGTCACACATATTTACATCAAATCAAGTGGAAACTTGTAGGTCATTTCAGAGGAAAGGCTAGCTCAAGAAACTTGTTTGTAGCAGCTACTATAGTACTGCACACAAAATACTAATGAAAACACATTCAAATCTGACTGAAAAACATGATGGTGCTGTTACTGAAAGAGTAGCAAGTAATATATTTTAACAAGTGTATCGTTTTGTACTGACACAAAAAAAAGTATATGATGTATGACATCGTCGTATGAATGACGCAGTGGTGCACCAATGTACTGGTTCACCCCTAACCACTAGCACACAACATGGTACAAAAGGTTAACCTACCTTCCAATGCTATGATGAGGGAAGAATCGCACCCTCCCCATTTTTCCTATGCAAGATGGCGCCTAGTTAGTAATGATTGACTGAGCTGCAGCCTCAAGACCAATTTTCTGCAGAGCTGGTTATATGTCACTTACTTAAAGCTGATAGATGTCTTCCATCATGTATGTAGGACTGATAGCAAAATCCTAATTTAGTGAGCAGTGTAAGCATTGAACATGGGAGCTTCAGTTAACTTTTGGATATTACAGTCCTTAGCCATCCAGTGATTGTCACAGGGCAGGAATCATGTATTGTGGATTTAGTAGCCATCACCAAGCTGTAGCTAGCCTGGTTTCTGCCAACGTTGGTTAGGGCCTAATAGTAATGGAACTCCCAACCATTTTCCATGCAAAGGTGTCCAAGCTGGAATGTGGAGCCTGTGTTAGCCATCACTCTGGTTACCTGTTAGGGTTTGTCCTCTCCAGGCACTCTCTTGGTTAAAGCGTTGCCAACATGCCGTCTAGCCAACCCATCCATAAGGAACCCAAACCAATGACGGTAAGCCCTCGGTGGTGCAACTTCTCCCCTCACCCATTGGAATGGCTAATACTCATATTAACCACATCCAACAGTGTAATTGCTCTCAAGCTGAACAATAACTGGGCCATTTATCTTGGCAGTGCAGGTCTGAAATCCTCTGCTGTCTCAAAGGCTAATGGTCTTCCCCAAACACATCAAGCATGTTCTTTTAGTTGTCAGTGGTTGGCCTTTTGCCTCCTCCAGACTATTTCACTGGCTCAGTTCAGTCACTGAAAGGGCACGGATCAATGTCCTGGAAACTATGCTGGCTAATGTAGTGCTAGCACGGTGTGTCTGTGTATCCTTGCAGCATTTTTTGTTCCATGTTAATAATTGTTAGAGGTTCAATAGATGTTGTAGAAATTGGCTCTTAGCTTTGTCCTTCAACCTTATACTTGTCTGCACAGCTACCCTACCATGCTGACAGAATTGTTTACCCCAACCTAAACCTGCTTTTTCTGAGGCTGTCACAAAGTAACAACATAGATTTTTCTTTGTGGCAGCGATCGCCGCAAGCCTACCATGACCATCACACACTCCCTACCCCAAGCCTACAGTAATGTTACCTCCCAGGCTGTGCATCTGATCCAACTCACCAGATTGTGCTACTTGCTTTCCTGTGGTCTGGAATGGTACTTCTCACTGACTGAATTAAACATCTTTTTTAACTCCCCTCCTGAAATATCATCCTGTGGGAAAGAAATACACTGGGTGAAGCTCAACTCCTTTGTACATCGGGTCGATTGGCACTTCCAGAAGCATCTCTGACCATCTTCAAATGGCCAGCTACTCTACTAGTAGCTTATGTTATAACATGATGAAACAACTCAGGATTTCTTTATGTTAACTTGAGCAAACACTGGAGAGGTGTTCCTTCTTTGCACATGGGCAAAAAGGTTTGGAAGGGAGATAATATTACTACTTCAACTAGTTATGGATAGTTGACAGTGAAGAAAACTTCTGTGGACATATAGGATTTTTGGCACTGATGTAACAGAAGTTAAATTTCATTGTAATTATGACAGTATTGAAATGTTTTGGAAGAAAATGTATTGGAAGTAGCATAGCAAGAATATTCAATCACAGCATGAATCAAATGCTGACGTCTATTGTATGCACTCACAACAGAAGTAACATGAACAGAGTGTGAAAATAACCAGAAATAAAGCTTCTGTAGTTATTCATGTGAGTAAATTCCTCAGATCAGAGGAAGTACTCAAACAGTAATTTTAAGAGACATGTTTATAGTGACAAGCCTTTCATCAAGAGGAAAAGTCATATATAATACAGACATATATGACATATATAGAAAAATCACTGCTCAAAAATGCCACTCTGATCACTGTCAAGAATCACTGCCATGCAAATGAATTAAATATGTGATTTTTTACGTATTTAAGCATTTCAGGGCAACAAGCAAAATATTTTCAGATTGAGAGCTTTGAAAAGTTCAAAGACAGAAAGTCCATAATTGTTTAATAATTCTTGAGCAAATACTTTGAATGAGGAATGGAGTACTCAATCTGCTGAGGAACAACATAGTAGTATTTACCAAGTAAACAACATGGCTCTTGCTGAATCACTAAGAACACGTACCAAACACTACTGGGCAAATTGCATCATATCAAAAAATAATTATACACCATAGGCTATTTCTCAATAAAATGCTAATTGGTATTTCAGTAAGGAGAAAAACATTTATTTAGCAGCCATGTTAAAATACTCATTCCCTGAAAGCTACATCATGCAGAGAACAACTCCTGAAAATTGTTTCAAGTTCACTTAAACAGTGAAAAATTAAAGGAACAAATATTCAACTTCGTCTGATCTGATTTTTAAGGCCTCGTACCATACGTAGTTTCCATGTTCTATAGGTTTCAATGTAAGCATCTATTTTGATATCAACTTGAAAATAGAAAATATGTTAAGTTATGTGTAGGTATCTTCGAATTCAGTAAAGTTAGTAAACGATATAAGTTGGATAGTGTGTTATCTTAAACATTGTTACTAACTGCATAAAAAAAGGCCTTCATCTTAGGAAATCTAAATAAACGATATTTTTGAGGATTCCATTGAAACCATTTCTTGTTAACTAAACTCGTAAAGAGAAAGGACTTGCAATACCATAATAGTAAACTCATTTAACATGGTGAAAACTGGACAACATTTTACAAACATCATTCTGTTCATGTCAAAGTGGGAGCTATAACTATGAGGGCTATGATGATGTAACGTATGTCATCATATTTTTCATATTTCAAAAGAACAGTGAGAAATTACTTAAAAACATAACAATGGTCCCATGAATTGATTTATTTACTGTTTGTTTTCCATAATTAATATAGTCGATTTGGTAAACGGACATATGCAGAGCACATTTTCATCATTTGAATGATCAACTTCACAATGTTTTGCCATACTTAAACACACAAACAGGAAATATGCAGGGGAACTTTTGTTTAAGGTAGATTTTACATCACTAGGTTATGAGTTAATTATTCTTGAACCGTTATGATAAATGTTTGCTGCAAACACAATCTGGACGTCATGTTGTGGGCCGTGCACTTTCCTGTAATGTATGTTACCAGCTTTTAACGATCACCTTTCAACACTACTCGTTTTGTATATAAATGTAACAGAAGCCTCTATTTGAGACAATAATAACACTTATCTTTGTTCCTTGCTTTCATAATATTTCAAAATAAAACTTATTCGTTCAGTTCTTCGTGTAACGTGTGTTAAGAACTAATAACCATTAACAATTAACGAATAATTTTCCATACTAATGTTTTAAAAGGTAACCTATATTTGGGATACTCAGAACAACTTCCGAGGTGATCAATGTTTCAAAAATGAACGCGTGGAATCTCAAAACAGCTGATTAAGATAAAAAAAATTAGTTTTGTAAATTGTGTAAAATATGTTTCTGTAACGGATGTTTTTTCAATGTATATCAATCACTGTTGCAAGGAAAAGTGTAATTGCTAAGGAACTTGTGTATGTTCAGTATGAACATCCTGGTAGCCTAATGTTTGCAACAAATGGCAATGGTTCATAAAATATTCCTTTTATAAGTATGGGGCAGTAACGAATGTTTCATTCTTAACCATAACTTCTACAAAATTAAACATATGGAACACATATGACAAACGTTGACATTTATTTCTATTTGGAGGTTTTTGTTTTATAAACACTAAACCTGATTACAAAATAAGCATTATTTTCATGTGGTTTTATCTCTTGATTACACACTTATGCTACACACAATATACGGGGTAGGTATGTTTTACTGACATTTACAATCTTGGCGACAACCAAACAACTATTGATTACAGAAGATTTCAGGAATGTTTCACTGTGTTGTACAATGAACTACAAAGACGAACTTAGGAGTCAGGTATTTTTTGGAACTTCTTATAGATTATCTTTTGACAAGCTATTGATATTAATTATAAAACCATCAGAGGTTTTACGAGTGACAGTAACATATGTTTCAGTTTGATATATGTTTAACATTTTTTTTAGAAAAGTGAAATGTTTTGATATGTTTTTCTTCTATAACTTGCCAGTCAGATTAAGGACAGCAATGACATAAACATTGATAACAAAGTAATGTTGCCTGTGGAAGACAATGGCGACCAATATGTACAGTTTTACTGAGAAAGTGCGATAGATTCGAACAAACCTGTAGAGGTTGATGATTCTTTGAAGAGAGTCCTCATTGGGGTACTTATAGGTACAGTCAAATCCCGATGAGTCGAATGCCGGTGTCTCGAATATTATGCATAACTCGAAGTACCTGTCGGTCCCGACCATTCCCTGTTATAGTTGTCATCATTTGATTTCCGGTTACACGAAGTCGTCTCATAAATACACACGATGACTCGAGAAGGAAATTTGGTCCCATGAGATTCAAACAACAGCCAACTCTCCCTGTAAGGCCAAGAGATACGCTGAAAGGATCACCACTCTGAGCTGCTGATCTGCATTCCGGTACTGCTCCTCAAAGGAGCAATACGCGGATCTCAACACCTGAATGTTCGCCTGGAACGGCAGCAGTCGCCGGCCTTGTTGCAAAGAAGGAACAAATGAGCCAGATGAACCACCCAGTGTGACAGAGGTGTAAACGCACTCGTCAACAACTGGAGCCTCGAAGAGAGACTCCTCCCCCCAAAGGATAACGGCAGCTGAGATCTGGGACATCAAAGCGAGACCTATTACCAGTCAAGAGGGGTGCGACAACCTCACTTAACATCAAAGGCAAAATGCGAAGTCTAAGTTTGATGACATTAGTGGGAGCAAAAGCCTCTCCAGGCAGATGAAATTCCGCAGGATCAGGCCCCGACTCAGGGACAACCACCTGTGGGAGAACCTCCCGCCCGGCCCCTACCATCACCCCATCCTCCTCCATATCTTCTCGTCCCGCGGCTCATGAGCCGTCATGATCAAGGTAGAATACAGAGGGCTCAGAGGATCCGACAGACAAAAGTGGTCCAGATCATCAAGTCCCCGGCTTGAGGTCGAGCCGCAGCGCCGACGCGACAGGGAAGCATCCACTTAACTGGAGGAACCCTAAGCTTGCATACCACGTGACGCAAGGGGGACAAGTCCCAGCGCACGTGATAACCTCTCGGCAGTGGCACCGGCAGATGTCAGGGTCCAGACGTCGGGTCGAAGACAGGTCCCGAGGGAGCACCAGAACCGGCGCCTAGGCTCGGGTCTGATCTATCCCTGGAAGTATGGCCGGTCCCTGAGCCTTCTTCCTATCGGCTTTTGAAGAAGCCGGGGAAGACCCAGAAGTAGCCTTCTTTTCAGAATGCCCAAATGTCGCCCCCATCCTGTGTAGCTTTGTGTAGAACATAAAGTCGGTGTGCGGACTATTACGCTCCTAGGGAGTGAATCGCAGACAAACAGCATTGCTGATCATCATGCCCCTCTTTGACCAAACATCTCAGGCAACCCTTGTGGGAATCCTGAGGTGGGAGCACAGAACTGACTGTAATGCAGGTTTTAAACTGCAAAAAGTGAACAGATCATGGATACTCAAATGTTGAAGTGTAAACACTAAAAACATGAAGTAACAATACGCATGGGCGATAAAGTAAATTATATGGCACACAAGTAATTAAATAACGTAGTATGCAACACCCATAATTCCAAGAAATGAAGCATACGTAAAGCATAGCATGAGAGCAACGTGCGCCACGCATACACGGCAACTCACACACGTTGGTAAAAATATATACATGTAAATAAATATGGATAATCACGATAATACAATAAGTGGGAAGCAACCTTTATAACTAAAGAGTAACCCACAACACAGGTAGAACAAGCCACAGTTAAAAACCTATGCTGAAAAAATAGTAATAGCAGTCGCCATCTTGCTAGGCACACTGCCAGAAGACAGGACCGGCAGGAAAAGTTACAACAAAGATGAATGAAAATTCACGATAACTAACTAAATATACTGCCCATGCGATACAAAAGTAAGTAACCATACATACAGTATTGGAGTCAGAACCACTCATCTTGGGAATTCACTTGAATCAAGTGATGGAACACACGCATGTCTTCACAGAAGAATGACAGCATGGAAAGTGAGGTACGAGGAGAGCTCTTAGAGTTACCTGTTCTTGGCGGACAGGTCCATTCCGTCCTCGGGCCCACAAGACGAAAACATAGTTTTGGTTTTTTAATTTTTTTATTCAAAATATAGTTACAACTGTCGTAGGAATTTTGAATGGACATTTAAATGCTTACAAGTACCCCAAGGAGGATATCTTATGTAAATGAATGTTTCATGTTATTTTCAAGCAATTGGAGTTGACTTCATTTTTACAGATTTATTGGACATGTTATGGAAAATTAAGTGACACAGGTGACTTCTTTGAGTGGCACGTTTAGAAGTTGGTGAAGTAGATATGGACAAACTTTATGGATGAACAACTTCTTTATTCCGTTGATGCAACATTTCGATGCAGATTCTTGAATCATTGTCAAGCATGTATGAGTCAGATAAAAAACAGGGTTACATATATATACAGTAAATAATGAACAAGAACAACAGGAGGTTAATTAGGATGTACAGTAACAATGTGATGACAAGGGATTACATGTTAAAGCCAGTGACAATGGATTACATTTAGAAGCCAGTGGGATGTACAGAGCAGGAGAGATTGGACATGTTTATACAAGTATAAAAGCAGTTAGGGTTGGTTGATGAGTTCATCATATGCCGAGGAGATGAAATAACCTTGATCTCTGTTGATCAGGGGTCGGTGTTGTTTGATGTGGATGGCTTCAGTTAGCTTCCGTTTGGTGAAGTCAGGTTGGTTGGTTGCCAGTATTGTGTATTCTGTCCAGTTGATTTGGTGATTGGGGTTGGTCTGAATATGTTCTGAGATGGCTGATTTGTTGATTGGGGTTGGTCTGAATATGTTCTGAGATGGCTGATTTGTTGTCGGATTTGTTCATTGACGCCTGGTGCTCTTTCACTCTGGCCAAGATGTTTCGCCAAAATGTCCACAGTTACAGTCAATTTTGTAAACCACACCCTTGGGATTGAATTTTCTGTTGTTGGGATGGTTATGCCCGTTGGCCTGCAGAAGGTTGGCCTTCAGGAGTCTGCTGATCTGGTGTGAGGTCTTGCCAATGTAGGGGATGGAGATTTTTATTGGTGCTGGCTCTGGTCTAGGTAGCTATGTTGAGAGGGTTGAAACAATTGTCCTGTTCACTAATTTGGGTGGATAATCATTGAGGTCAATGAACGCTTCTTTGAGATGGTTTATTTCCTCTTGAAGATTAGTAGAACAGATGTTCTTTGCTCTCCTGGTGAGTGTAGATATCATGCCAATCTTCACCTGTGGTGGATGGTTGGACTGGTAGTGCACATATTGGTTGCTGTGTGTCGGCTTGCAGTAAACAAGTGTTGGTCTGGAGTGTGTTGGTAGGGGTGCGGGAGACAAGGGACAACTAGGAAGGGCAGTTTGTTGTTGGTTTCTGTTTCCATGGTAAATTTGATGCGGTGGTGTTGGTTGTTCAGATGCTGTAGTAGCTGTTCTTGATCTTGGCCGGGGTGGAGGATGACAAACGTGTCGTCAACCTTACGATGCCAACACATGGGTTCCACAGGTGAAGTGAGGAGGGCTTTCTCTTCAAGGTCAGTCAGGTACATTTCACTGAGAATAGGCAATAGGGGTGAACCCATGGGCAGTCCATGTATTTGTTCAAAGATGTCTTCACCCCAGGTGAAGTCGGTTGAATCAATGCAGGCAGAGGTTAGGCTGATTATGGAGTCAATGTCTAGGGGTTCGTCAAGGTTGTTGAGTCTTTGTCGCAAGGAAAAGGAGGGCTTCTTCTCATGGTACGTTAGTGAACAGGTCTACTACATCATAACTGATGATGGGGCCAGGGTTAGATATTTGACAGAGTTTCTTGCAAATTTCACTAGAGTCCAAAATGAATGATTTAGCAGATGGGGCAAGCACTCGGGTGAGGTGTTGAGCAGTATTATAGAAGACAGTGTCACGGGAACAGATCAGGAGGCGAGTTTTGACAGGGTTCTTGTGAATTTTCACTGTTGCTCTGGCATACAGAGGTTGGGGATGCGATCCTGAGAGTTTTCAATGTAAGTCCACAGATAGTACATAGTTGTCACAAAGTGTCGTTGTCGTTGAAGTTTTGTGTTTTTTGTCCTTCTCGGTCTTCTTGTAGGTGGTTGAATCCTGCAGCATGTTGTCTACCATGGAGTTGAAGTGGGGCTGGTCTAACACAACAGTGGCCCCACTCTTGTCTGCTGGAACAATGACAATATCTGAGTCTTGCTTAAGTTGCTTGATTTGGTGAGGTCTACTTTGCTTGATTTGGTGTAGTCTACTTTGCACCCAGGGGCCAGTTGCTGCAGCCCCTTCTCAATGTTGGTGATGATCTTAGGTGGCGTTGGGGCAAACTTGAGTCCTTTGGCAAGGACACTGGTTTGTTGTGAGGTGAGCTATTTCTTGCTAAGGTTCACTACAGTCTTGATGGTGGGAGAGGGTTTCTTCTTCTCGAACTTTGTGGAGGAAGTGAGTTGTTGGAACTTCTTAATGTGTACAGACTTAGTAGAAGCATCGAGTTTGTTGTTAGCGGTGGTCTGGGCAGTTCTTAATGAGGAAAATTACTCAGGGTCAAGGGTGGCACTGAGCGATGACTGATGTCCATGGATCACCAAATCAACTGGACAGAATACAAAATACTGGCAACCAACCAACCTGACTTCACCAAACGGAAACTAACTGAAGCCATACACATCAAATGGCACAGACCCCTGATCAACAGAGATCAAGGTTATTTCATCCCCTCAGCATACAATGAACTCATTAACCACCCCTAACTGCTTGTATACTTGTATAAATACTTGTATAAACATGTCCAACCTCTCCTGCTCTGCACATCCCACTGGCTTCTAAATGTAATCCATTGTCACTGGCTTCTACATGAAATCCATTGTCATCACATTGTTACTGTACATCCCAATACTTCTTGTCATCCTTGTTCTTTATTTACTGTACATATGTGTGTAACCCTGTTACCTGAGTCACCTGACTCATACTTGCTTGACAACGATACATAAAGAATCTGTATCGAAATGTCGAATCATCCGAATAAAGAAGTTGTTCATCGATAAAGTTTGTCCTTATCTGACACAGGTGACCTTGTACTCCTGAACACTCACCACTGGCTGGTTGAGGTAGTTGCCATAGGAAAACATGTTCTTGTAGCTCTCAAATGTGAAGAATTTTACAGCTCTTTTGGGTGTTTCTGCCATTAAAGGTGGCAGGATCCCCTTGTAGAAGGACAGAGCCCTGTAAATGGAATCTACACTGCACAGGGTATCATCTTGGGGGCCACACACCCACTCTACCTCTCACCACCACCATACACAATCTACACTGCACAGGGTATAATCTTGGGGGCCACACACCCACTCTACCTCTCACCAACATACACAATTTACACTGCACAGGGTATCATCTTGGGGGCCACACACCCACTCTACCTCTCACCACCAACATACACAATCTACACTGCACAGGGTATCATCTTGGGGCCACACACCCACTCTACCTCTCACCACCACCATACACAATCTACACTGCACAGGGTATCATCTTGGGGGCCACACACCCACTCTACCTCTCACCACCAACATACACAATCTACACTGCACAGGGTATCATCTTGAGGGCCACACACCCACTCTACCTCTCACCACCAACATACACAATCTACACTGCACAGGGTATCATCTTGGGGGCCACACACCCACTCTACCTCTCACCACCACCATACACAATCTACACTGCACAGGGTATCATCTTGGGGCCACACACCCACTCTACCTCTCACCACCAACATACACAATCTACACTGCACAGGGTATCATCTTGGGGGCCACACACCCACTCTACCTCTCACCACCAACATACACAATCTACACTGCACAGGGTATCATCTTGAGGGCCACACACCCAATCTACCTCTCACCAACATACACAATCTACACAGCACAGGGTATCATCTTCAGGGCCACACACCCACTCTCCCTCTCACCACCAACATACACAATCTACACTGCACAGGGTATCATCTTGGGGGCCACACACCCACTCTACCTCTCACCTCCAACTTACACAATCTACACTGCACAGGGTATCATCTTGGGGGCCACACACCCACTCTACCTCTCACCACCACAATACACAATCTACACTGCACAGGGTATCATCTTGAGGGCCACACACCCACTCTACCTCTCACCACCAACATACACAATCTACACTGCACAGGGTATCATCTTGGGGGCCACACACCCACTCTACCTCTCACCACCAACATACACAATCTACACTGCACAGGGTATCATCTTGAGGGCCACACACCCACTCTACCTCTCACCACCAACATACACAATCTACACTGCACAGGGTATCATCTTCGGGGCCACACACCCACTCTACCTCTCACCACCATACACAATCTACACTACACAGGGTTTCATCACTTCAGTGAATCAGATGATTAGGTTTACTTGGCTGAGAACCTTATGAATATATCATGAGTTACAATAATGAAATAGGAAATAGTTACCCTTCACTCCTGTACATCTTCTTGACACAGTCAGCAATAGAATTGTATCTTTGGGGGTCGTCTAGTCCACCCTGAATCTGGAACCTGGTCTTGATGAGGTCAAGGGGGTGCATGATCGACACTTCCACAAACCCTCAACAAACAAAGTACACAATGTCACTGTGATTTTCTCAAAATATAAGATATACTCAGTGGCAAAAGTTATTGTGGCATGGATCTTTTTCAACAAATATCTTGTGAATCGAATGTTTCAATTTGAACTAGAGAAACAATGTTTGAAGAAAAACAACAAAGCAGTTGTTTGAAATGCACAAGGATGCCAACCCTTAAGGAAACTTCTGATGCCAGCATACTAGTACATGTATATAAAAGTCAGACCACATTTGCGATGGGGAATACTTGAGTGGAGAAGACTTCTCTTCACCTATGAATGTTTTCCTTCTTCACCAAACTGACAGCAGATTAAGTGTCTGCAGGTGAATGTTACATCAAGCCATGTGTTCTAGAAGGGGATCGTTTTTAGAGACAGGGGCGTTGTAATGTTAGGTAAGATAAAAACTGCAGCAAGCTAGGATTCCAGGGCTCGAAAAATTAAAAAAATCTGCACTCGCCCTGTAGGGCAAGTAATATGAACTTTCCACTTGTCCTTCTAAAATTGTACTTTCCCTATAGATCATGCATCAGAATGAATATAAACTTAATTTATTTTATTTCAAAATGTTTGCTTGGAATAAAACTACAATAAACATTACTTACTTTGCATTCTGTACAAAATCTTTGACAAAATTGAATTCATTCACCATTTAAGATAGCTGAACTTCAAGGAAAAAGAAAAATGTTACTTTTGGGTCAGAAAACGTACTCGTCCTGTAGGACGAGCAAATTATGTTTTTCACTTGCCCGAAACAAAGTTTACTCGTCAATACAAGGGACGAGTTGAATTTTCGAGCCCTGGATTCCAATGTTTGTTGTGACTGAGTGAACTTGAATGATGTGAGGTACAAAGATGATACATTGCAAATTAATGCTTTACTGTTTTGGGAACAGAATGACCCAGGAGTGACATTTTGAAATGATAATGCCAGACCACATATTGCTTGTGTTGTAAAGCAGTATTTTAATCAGAACAATGTTATTTTGTTACCCTGTCCCACAAGATCCCCTGATTTTGCACCCACTGAACATCTCTAGGAAGAATACAATATTTGAATCCTCCAAAAACACTACACAAACTCTGCCAAATCCCTCCTTGGATATTGAATAATATTCCCCAGGGCTTTCAGCAACATTTAGTGGCCTCAGTAATTCAAAGGTCCAATGTCTTCATCTGAGCTAAAGGTGGACACACTTGCTACTGAACGTGAGAACTTACTTGTGAACCATCACTTGTGTTGTGGCTCATTTACATATACCAGGAGCGCTGTTGTTTTGGACTTTTTATGGTTACCATACCTTGAAACATCTGTCGTTCCATGTAATAAAATTTCCTTTGCAGCAGTAAAATAGTTAACACTGATTCTGTTTGTTATTTGTGTGTCACAATATCTTTTGCCTTTGAGTATGTTTAACCCATGGTGAATTAGTGTTGTTACGATGACCATACTGATTTTAACTGGAGATGCAGATGCAGCACTGAGTCAAGTACATGGGTGAACTGGACATTGAAACTAGTGTAGTGTTCAACACACATCAGTCCCTATGGAAGTTCTGTTGTTTTCAAACAGTGCAGTCCCATTCCAGGTTACATCAGAAATCCCAAATATAACATATGTTACATTTGACCACTTTCTAAAATGGCATTGTGTATTTCATAGCTTGAAATGTGCCAATTAACACTATCAGAGGGGTACACGAAGTCCGCAGTCTAGACTACCAGTTGTCCGACTTCCATTTTTGTGGAAGCCGCGGTGGCTGAGCGGTCTAGGCGTCTGACTTTGTGTGCTGGCGATTAGGTGCCTGACTCTGGGGGTGTGGGTTCGAATCCCGGATGGGACTCAACCCAAAAAGTACTAGAATCTGTACTTTACTAAGAAAGTGAAATCCCAAATATAACATATGTTACATTTGACCACTTTCTAAAATGGCATTGTGTATTTCATCAGAACAACCTTTAATGAGCTTTGACCAATCTGGTCACATGGCTGGTAGTTCTGATGTGTCCTGTAATGCCAGACCCTAAGATCTTTCTTTAGCTATAGTGACTAAAAAGATCTGCTATTTTCTTCGATTTTAATTAGATTATTTCCTGCTTGCGTGTGGATTTCAGTTCAGATTGTGGGTCTCCCATCCATTTATGCTTGTCATAGTTAATAAAACATTTATTGCATAATGTACACATTGTCCCATGACCAATCACTTAAAACTGATTGCTCAAGTAGGATTTACATTTGAATTATGTATGGAATGAATGAATGTTCAGCTTTCTAAATATATAAACTTACAGCATGGCAATTTATTTTTATACACAATTTGAAAGTCATTATGTATTGTTCATACATTTGTACATACTTAAATACGTGGTCAGATTTTATTGCAAATATTATCTTGAAATCTGAGCATACAATCCATGCTGTGTGATAAGAAGCTGATCCTGGTTATTCCTGTCAGTAGCACAGGGTTACAACTCTTAATATGTTGCCATGTATTGTCAGTGCTGTTCAAATCTGGAGTATTCAAAGTATTTCGAAATACTTATTTCCCAAGACTGCATATTACCTGTTGATCTGACTCAAGTTCTAGCATCCTCAGTTCTTACAACAATCACAGTTCAATGCATATTTGCAAGATAATTATATATTAAACGTCATACTATCAATGATTTTTTTTTATATTCTGTTGTTTGTTTGAATAAGGACACTGACATCAATAGTGCCATGTAAGATGCTTCCTGTAAGATGCTTTTTGAAAGTAACACTGATTTTTTATGGTATAATGTGAATGACCAGTGAGGGGGGCTGTGTTTGAAAATGACTAAAGATCACATTGAAGTTAAAGTTTTGCATTGGTCGAGCCAAGGTGTGGTTCAGGGGATTGGAACTCTCCCCACCCACTCCCCAAATGCCCCCCAGGATACATTGTTTGCGGGGGGAGAGCGGGGTCGCACCCCCCACCCCTCTGGATCCGCCCCTGATTGATGAGATTACCTGCACATCCACCAGCCGCAAATTGCATCGTCATGAGAGTCAATGCACTGTGCTTGTCAGGTGTTTGTGCAGAAGCCATTTTTCGGTGTACCAACACAGTGACAGACACCTGTGGTCAGTTTGGGCATGAATGAGGTGGGATGCACCCGAGATAAGAGTAACAGTCCACAATTTCGTAAAATCCCATTCACTGCGGTAATACTTCCGGTTAAAAATAAAATATGTGTCAAGTAATATACGGAATATGATTGTGTTTGTTGTTTTGAGGGGAGTAACATACTAAATATGACCTGTGGTTATCCTATGGTTCATGTTCCATCCAAAATACGTAGCCCATATTCAATTCTTCACTGTCAATTAGGTGTTTGCAATTCACTACTTGAACTACTTGCAGTGTGCGCCTGCCCTAATTCTCATCGCACGGAAGAGAGGTACTCCAGGTTCATTTACCATGTAAGAAATAACGGTTTGTCTCCAAAATTAACTGGTACTTTTAACCCACAATGATAAAGCGGGTTGTACATGCGTCTTTGGTGAAAGGTTCGCAGTACACATCGACATTTCTGAAGTCGAATGAAAATGTCTGTAGCCTCATACAAAATATTGTGTGAGACTGTACGTGGATGCCCTTCAGAGAAACATTCGAAGTAATGACCATAAGTTAGAAACGATGAGCAGTTCTCCAAGTGATTTGAGCATGAATAATACTGCATAACCATTGTGGTGATTCAGGGTAATCAGTTGTTTTGATACGCTGAAATTTAAAGTTAGAAAGTAACCAGCTTTTAATTTGTCACTTCAGTCGGGATCCTGTGCAGATACTACGGGATCGGGTGGTCAGACTCGCTGACAATCATGCCCCGATTGAGTAGATCGATGCTCATGCTGTTGATCACTGGAATGTCTGGTCCAGACTCGATTATTTACAGACCGCAACCATATAGATGGAATATTGCTGATTGTGGCATAAATATAAACTGACTCATGGATACTAGGACTGAATCAGTAAAGAAATTATATTGGAATATGTTGTGATAGGCATTTTGATATACTGGGAGTGACATAGTTTGACACAGAGTGACAGTGATTGTACAAGCAGATCTTATTTTCTACAAAATACATGCTTTGTAAGCATGTGATACAAAATGTTGAACCGGTGAAGATCCGGGGTAGAATAGGTCTTCAGCAACCCATGCTTGCCACAAAAGGCGACCATGCTTGTCGTAAGAGGCAACTAACGGGATCGGGTGGTCAGGCTCGCCGACTTGGTTGACACATGTCATCGGTTCCCAATTACGCAGATTGATGCTCATACTATTGATCACTGGATTGTCTGGTCCAGACTCGATTATTTTCAGACCACCGCAACTGGAATCTTGCTGAGTGTGGCGTAAAACTAAACTCACTTACAAAATGTTGTGCTTTGTGTCACGCAAACATCAGGCAATGCATCATCATTTATTACAAAAACAAAGAAAAATTATTTAAATAGTGACTGTTGAAACTGTACTGTTTTCATTCAATTGAGTTTAACAAGGTACCCTCCTGTTACTCTTGTGATGTCTACTTTTCTCAAGAACCACTTTCCATAGTAGATACAAGAAGTGCCATAACACAAGCAGTCCAGAAACTAAAATCAGACAGTTTATCAGGATTTAAGAGAAGCTTCATGTGTATGTCAACGCCTAGATGTGTGGTCTGGGGGACTAGCTCATAATTAAGATGAAGTGTGCATTGACGAAGACAAAGGCATAATTGAGTTCAAACATATCTAGACTGGTAGGCACTGCTTGTGCAACTTCATCAGGTGACAGAAACCTTGGTAGGACTTGAGTGACATAGGTCCCTCTTGTTTATTCTAACCATGCTGAGGACTTCGTCAGGTGACAGAAACCTTGGTAAGACTTGAGTGACATAGGTCCCTCTTGTTCATTCTATCCATGCTGAGGACTTCGTCAGGTGACAGAAACCTTGGTAGGACTTGAATGACCTAGGTCCCTCTTGTTCATTCTATGCATGCTGAGGACTTCAACAGTGGAGCAGCCTGAGTTAACTTTTCCTGAAAACGGAGAGACCCACCTGTGACTGAGAAACAGAGTGGGCATATAGTTTGCTAATTCATTCACTCAGGTGTGATTTTTCCATTGATGGCATCGCTCTTTGTTGGTTCAAGTCCTACCTAACCACCCACCGTCAGACTGGGCTCATAGACGAACACCACTCTGCTCCAGTCCATCGCAGACATGGTGTACCACAGGGGCCGGTCCTAGGGCTAGTCCTCTTCACTTTGTATGTTAAGAAGCTTGGAAGTGTTAATACCGAACACAATGTAAATTGTCATCAATACACAGATGATGCACAGCTATACATTTTTTTCCTGCCAAGAACAGTCATATAGCGCACTAACAGACATGCGTCAGGACTGTGATGACGTTAAATCCTGGATGACCCATTACAAACTTAAGCTCAACAGCAACAAGACATTCTCCTTTGTCTGGAGAAGTGGAGGTCCAAGTGTGGAGTCAGCTCAGTAGAATTTGACAATTCATGTATCTACTTTGCTGATCAAGTCCAAGACCTGGGTGTGTTCCTAGATTCAATCTTGTAACACAACTCTCATGTATATCATCTGTCAAAATCTGTTTTATGTAACTCCGCAACATTGGAAATATTCGGCAATATCTTACAGTTGAATCTGCCAAAACTCTTGTATTGTCACTTATAATTAGTAAACTTGGTTATTGTAACTGTTATTGGCCGTTGCATCAAAGACACAGATAGCCAAGCTGCAGACGGGTAATTAAGCATCCAGCACTAACTAATCTCCATAAAAGAGCCCATTTTGATTGGTGTTTGGCCCGACTTCAGTGGAGGAAGGTCCCTTGGTCGGACGAGAGCCGCTTCCTTTTACACGTCAAAGATGGCCTTCAACGTGTTTGGAGGACCAAAAACACTGCGTATGTGCCAAGAAACATGCAGGCTTCAGTTCCGTTTGGTGGGGGGTCAGTTATGTTCTCGGGATGCCTTACCCATGACTGTAAGCTGGATCTGATCAAGGTTCGGGGAATCTCAATGGCGATAGCTACATCCGGGACATCCTTGACCCCGTCCTTGTACCTTATTTTGACAATCATGCTTTAGCTACTCATCCTTTATTCATGGATGACAACACTCAGCCTCACCGTTCCCGTGAAGGAGTATCTTCAAAACAACGCCTTCACCCAACTCCCCTGGCCTGTTATGAGTCCAGATATGAATCTTTTAAAACAAGTCTGGGACATTATTTGACGTCGAATCTAAAAACTGGAACCTCGTCCACAGAATCTTGCTGGTTTAGAGGCTGCATTGCATCGTGAGCGGCAGCAGCTGCCTTTAGAACTAATTCGCCGACTCACAGGAGGCATGCGGAGAAGGGTCGACGCCTGGCTCGTGGCATCATCCTGGCTCGTGGCGGGTACACTCCCTACTGACATTTTGTTGGTGATTTGTCTTCTTGATACCTCACAGAACACTTTCTGCCAGAAATGAACTTATCTGTGTCTTTGTTGATCTCCACAGCACCAAAGTATAATTTTGCTGAAATTCCCACTTCAGACTCACATGTCTAAAAAAAGATTAAAACATGTTATCACCTTTTACCATTGTGTGTTATTCATTACTCAATAAGTTCAACTTTCATGATAGAGTAGTGTTGGAACCATTCTTGACTTGGTATGATGACAGTTTTACATCACACTTATCCAAAGTTGGCAAAATCGGATGTCGCTTAATTAATTTCCATTTGTATATTTTCAAAATGTATGTTTTGTAGGCTGTCTGCATACATGCATTTTACAGTGAGCCTTCATAAGATACTTATTTACACTATGGCGTAATTTCATGATGAACCGGTAAGCCAATTTTGTGATATTTCATGGAATGTACATGAATACTGCATTGCTTTGCATCGAAAAGCCAGCTTTGACAAGGCAAGGAGGCCATACCCCATCTGTGTATAGGTTTGAGCCCCGGCCTTTAAGTATTATATGGATCATAATATGAACTATTAGATACTTTAATATTGGAAATTGGGGTGGTCCTTAACTTTTGTTGTTGAGTATATAAAGATGAACTAGGCTTGTGCAAACTGTCTGTGTTAGCATGTTGAACTCGAGTCATTCAAAATGTACCTTGTTAATGTGAATATATTGACCAGCTGGTATTTGACTGGACTAGGATGATAATAATGAAGTTACAACACCAGATGTATCATAACTGACCTGTCACTGACCCCTAGTACAGTCACTGACACTGTTGAGGCTCATGCTGGCCCATAATTTCATTTTGATCATGTCATTTGTTTATGATTTGATGATCACTGTTTTTATTCATTGATAATGTTTGTGACAAGAAAACACATACTTCAATGTCTAAACATTGCAAACCTTCAGTTTGATTTGCTATATGCCATATAAATGTGTATGTTATGGTTGGAATTAACATTACCTTTAACACGTCATTGGTGCTGAGAAAGGCTGTAGGTGAATTCGTAACCAAAACCGGTTCGTAGACGTGGAAATCCGGTGGATTCGTAGACGGATTGAGCGGTGAATTCGTAGACGTTATTAAAATGGGAAAAGTTCATCCTCAATGATGAAGAAAATCAACGAAAAGTGTTTGCATTTTGTGAAATAAATAAAATATATCAGGTAAGTATGATCGGCGGTGAAAATATCCGTAAATAATAAAATAACAAAATATGCTTCACAGTGGTCTATGTCACAAATTCACAAAAAATCATAGGCCGCTAATATTAAATTCAGTTGTGTAAAATTAAAAGATATGTATTAGGTAAGTATCGTCATTCAACATTTAACTACGCAGACCAGCAGAGAAGTAGCAGAAAACACTTCTTAAGAAAACACTTACATCTCCCACACAGAGTACTTCGCAATCAAAACAACTCACCACTTCCTAAATAACATTCACAACAACTCAGTGAAACCAGTTAACATCTAAGTAAAATTCAAACTATATATTCAATTATTTATACACGTCTACGAATTCACCGTCTACGAACCGGTTTTGGTTACGAATTCACCGCGTCTACGAACTGGTTTTGTCTACGAAATCACCGTCTCCCCTGAGAAACAACTCCACATCATTTAATGTTGTGCAATTACCCAGTAAAATCCTTGTGGAATATGTAAGACACGTTTCTGGAATTTCCACATTGGTGTATTGTTATTTAAAAGTTTTAACTTTTTTTGTTAAATAAACTTTCAAACATTGTCCAGCCATGACCAAGTGTTGGTGATTCATGTGGGTGTGACCTAGCCTACTACCTGACAGTTGAACAAATGCTAACAACAGCAACAAATGAAAGCATGCATAAAGTAACTAAACAATGGACGTGAGTTAATGGTTCATCCAAATCGTTGCTAGTATTAGTTATTTTATCATACAATGGATAGTGTTCTCGGCAGGATAAAGCCAATGGATATTTTCAGTATCCGTTGGGGTCATATACAGATATCGATGCAAATTAGAGAGGTCATATGCAAATTTCAGGGTCTACTTTCACAGTGTAAACAAACATGGCGTCAAGGGACGGCGGTCGTGTCCGGATTGATGGCCGTGGTTACGGTACTGTCAGTGCTTTGATCCAATAAAATTCATGCCTGGTTATGATAGATGTAGTAGATTACAAAGCGAAGATAGAAATTCATAGGCTTACGAAAATACCAACATCAGTTCCCCGACCGACTGTCAGTGTTTGCGAGAGAACGGCATAGGAATCCAAGTGCACAATGTCACGCGAACATTAAAGCGTAGTTTGTTGTTCAAAAGGTTAATTGAAGGTTTCTGAAGTTTCTTAGACGTAAGCTAAGATTTGTTGACAACAAAAGCTTACTGGGAACTAGATGACCTAACGCAGTCAGCTGAGTGATCAGGAGAAAATTATGTCACCGGGCTTGTGACGTAACGTATTACTCCGCACATATTTGTGACGTCATAGACATTCCACGAAATTTAGTTTCATGATTTGTGGCATTTGAAATCGCATTTTCTTAAATTATAAAGCAAAAATGACATTGTATGATAAATAGGTTATCACACTCGTGTGTTTTGGGATGGTTAATATCCTGCATTAGGAATAAACACTATGTATTGAGCTCGCCAAGGCTCGCTAATAGACTATAAATACAATGCTTATTCCTAATGCAGGATATTAACCATCCCAAAACACACTCGCGTGATAACCTATATAGATCAGAATTTCAAGACTAATATTCACTGATATAATTAAGCTGTAATCAAAGCTTGGAAATGTATAGTGTTATAGGGATCAAGCTTTCTTGAAATATTTCATTTACATTGCTCACCTCAATTGATAAACAAAGTAATTGACAGTCTCAAGTTTTCACCTCTCCCATGTGAAATGTGTTTGTTTCAGTTAACACTATGACTCAGCTTCTGGGAGCCTGTCGAGCACTGTGTACTGCTGCAGTATCAAGCTTCTCTCAGTACCTGCTGCAGCATACCCACCAACACACAGGTATATATGTGCACTGTGAGCCCTGCTTCAAATGGTGGACAACCCACAAGCTTAGGTGTTAGTATCACATTACTCTTGAGAAGAGTGTAAACAAATTATAAACATCCTTTTGTTATGCATCCCATGTTGATTTTTGACTTGATATAAATGGTTTTTAAAAATGAAAATTCCATTTCATGAATCAAAACTCCAATCTAGGTAACGGATAAAGTATTGTAACCCACTGTTTACCACGGAGCCACCATGGCAGATGGTGAAAGGTTGTTCAATCTTACACATCTCCAACTAAATCTGCATCATGCTGCATGTGGCCCTGCTCTCATGGACGTCACAGAATTGGTACTTTATCTAGGCTACTGTATTGTTTTATTATGAATTCTCTGAATGTTGTATTTTCATTCTTTATTCTAAACTGTTCACGGGATAGTTGAAGCACTCATTCTCAGTTGGCCTGGGCATTCAACTTGTTTAGGTCAGGTGAGTACATGCCCTGGCCAACTGCATAATAAGGTCAACATGAATATGTCATGGTCCTTAAGCTTGCTTAGGTCAGTCTATGACATGCCCTAGTCATTCAGTTTCAGTCATAACTAACAAGATATATTATAAGTTGTTCACTGGTCATTCAGTTTCAGTCATAACTAACAAGATATATTATAAAGTAATGCTATTTTTGAGGGCATTATCATTTGCAGAAGCCCGAGGTCTTCCATTAACTGCCCGGCCGAAGGAGGGCAGTTGAAAACCGACCGAGGGCTTCTGCAAATGATAATGCCCTCAAAAATAGCATTACCGTTATTATTGCTAAAATACATGGAATTTGTGTAGAAAGGAAAAAGGAAACAATGAAGGAATTTGACTGTAAGTTTACCCAAATCAACTTCTGACGGGGTTGACTGCCCAAATGCAATTACGTCATCGAACAATTTAAGTGACGTCACAACAGAAAGTGACGATATTCCACCTTGGCCTTTGACAAGACCATAGCCTGCAACATGTCAAACTATGTCAGTGTTCGGTTTTGGTCCATCAACAACCTTAATAGTGCAATTGTTAAGGTTAGCACCTACAAAAAAGCCAATATTACCGCAATTTAAAGCGGGAATGCGGGTTGCTTTGACTTGTTTGACCCAGAATATCTGCCAGTCGAAAGCCACTAATGTCGAACTATGACGTCACTTGACAACAGAACTGATAGTGGCCCGTCGTTAAGGTTGAGGGGTCCAATATCATTTGCAGCGGCCCGCAAATTTCTGATAATGGGAGGGTCGTTTCATGATAATTCCATGTATTTTAGCTATAATATAAGTTGTTCACTGGTCATTCAGTTTCAGTCATAACTAACAAGATATATTATAAGTTGTTCACTAGTCATGCAGTTTCAGTCATAACTAACAAGATATATTATAAGTTGTTCACTAGTCATTCAGTTTCAGTCATAACTAACAAGATATATTATAAGTTGTTCACTATTCAGTTTCAGTCATAACTAACAAGATATATTATAAGTTGTTCACTGGTCATTCAGTTTCAGTCATAACTAACAAGATATATTATAAGTTGTTCACTAGTCATGCGGGGGACATGGGTTGATATACCCTCAGTGATTGCCTTCGGGCTCAGGGAACATAAACAAACAGAGGGTACATCAACCCATGGGCCTCAAAGGAGCAGTGAACACCTCTTTTATCTTACCAAACACCTCAATGTTACTTTTGAACTGTTTAAGGCATGGGTATTGGATCATAATGAGTACCAGAGTTAGGCAATAGGTCAAACACTACGAATGTGAAGTACTAAACAAATTCCCACAGTTCGGCATTTCTAGCGGGTAACATAAAAAATGTTACTCACTTGTAAGTTGGGTACATTGATTGGCTTAGCCAATCAGAAAACGACATTTATGTGTGGGGTAAGATAACTAATGTTGCTATGACCCTTAATTACTTGTACATAATGGTTAGTCACGCCAAAGACTGGGTTCGATTCCCCACATGGGTACAATGTGTGAAGCCCATTTCTGGTGTCCCCCGCCGTGATATTGCTGGAATATTGCTAAAAGCGGTGTTAAGCCATACTCACTCACTCACTCACATAATGGCTATTTTTGCAGGAACTATTTTGAACCAAGTCAGAAGCATGTCAACTCTGAATCAGATGCACAGACGAGGGGCTTTCAAGAGACCACCACCTAAACCTGGCCCGCTTGATTGCCGGCCATTTCTTCGTGGCGTTGTCTTGAGAACTCTCATTAAGAAACCAAAGAAACCAAATTCTGCAAATCGGAAGTGTGTCCGAGTCCGATTAAGCAATGGTAAAGAAGTGACAGCTTACGTTCCTGGAGAGGGCCACAACCTGCAGGAGCACAGTATTGTGCTTGTTCGAGGGGGAAGGGTGCAGGATCTCCCAGGAGTCAAACTCAAGTGTGTCCGAGGGAAGTATGACCTGACACATGTCAAAAAGGACAAGAAGTGATCCCAGTTTCAATGGTCAATGAATGAAAGAGTGACTGCCATGTTAGAGAACTAGACATTGTGGAGTGTGTGAGCACATGAGACAAACATTTCATTTTGCATGGCATCTTCTTGGATGAATAAAATCTTGCAAATTATTGATTGCTGCTTGCTGTCTTTGCTTGGTTGATATTGTAAGTTAGAAAAATACATATTGCTTGGGTGAGTGAATTAGTGCAGGTGCATCCCACCTTAAGCTTCAGATTGAGTACATAAAATACATTACGTAATGACTGTTCTGGCCTACTAAACATTGCATCTTTAATCGCTTTGTCAATTATCATGAGTTAATACTTACAGATGTCACCAATACTGACAGTTGTTGGAATAGTTTTGTGAAATTGAAGGTTATAATCTTGACGACACAGTCAAACAGTTAATGAAACCCTTAGGTTTATATATAACATAAATTTCAAATTACTGGTACATGTGGAATTACAGATGAAATGGTTCTGAGATGACGTTTACAGAAATCTCAATGCTGGACAAGCAGGCTGAGACTCCCAACTTGCCCCGCCTTGGAGCCGTGAGAGTTGACAGTGCAAGTGCAAACAATAATATGAACTTTTAAGTTCTTAGGTTCCAAGTAGAAATTCATTCTCTAAAAATGGCAATAATTCAGGATATGAATAGAACATCCAGATGTCTTATCCTTACTTGATTAAGAAATAAAGATCAAGTAAAATTCTAGGGTCTAACAGGCAGCTTGGGTTATGCGGGGTAATACTGTGTTAGAACATAATAGACTAGAATAGAATAGAATAATGCGCTTGAGCATACCTTTATGGCGTGGTGACAGCGAAATACAAATGCCATTATTATGTTTTACAGATTAGGATGAAAAATGCAGCAGAGAGGGTTCGGGTGATCCTGGCACCATCATTATTACCCCCCCGGCATGTAATGCAGGGGATATAGTCGTCGCCTCGTCCGTCTGTCCGTCCGTCCGTAATCATTTTGTTTCCGGAGCATAACTCCAAGACCATTCGATATTTTTCAACAATAATTTGTAGATATATCAAACAGAACCTAAGGTGGTGCCTTTTGCTATTTACAGATTTTTGGCATTTTTATTTTTCTCAGTTTCCATGGAAACGTTTTGGAGCATAACTCAGAAATCGTTCAGTATTTTTCTGCAAAACTTGGAAGATATATCAAACAGAACCCAAAGTGCTGCCTTTTGCTATTTACAGATTTTTGTGATTTATTATTCGGACTTAGTCTCAAAAAGGAGGGGTGGGTTTCGTTTCCGGAGCACAACTTGAAAACTTCTTAATATCTTTCAGCAAAACTTGGCAGATATGTGAGGCAGATCCCAAAGTGGTGCCTTTTGCTCTTCACAGATTTTTGGCATTTGTATTTTTCTAGGTTTCCATGGAAACGATTCGGACTTAGTCTCAAAAGGGAGGGGTAGGTTTCATTTCCGGAGCACAACTTGAAAACCGTTTAAATATCTGTCAACAGTACTTAGGAGATATATGAGACAGATCTTGAAGTGATGCCTTTGCTATTTACAGATTTTTGTCTTTTTTATTTTTCTAGGTTTCCATGGAAACGATTTGAACTTAGTCTCAAAAGGGAGGAGTGGGTTTCGTTTTCGGAGCATAACGCGAAAACTTCTTAATATCTTTCAACAAAACTTGGCAGATATGTGAGGCAGATCTTGAAGTTGTGCCTTTTGCTGTTTACAGATTTTTGACATTTTTATGGGGATATCATGTATATTCGGTGTTTCTTACATCTGTCATGAGTATGTGGTGAGTGAGTGGTGTGTGTGGTCCTGTGCATAGAGCTCAGGTCACGAATCAGTTGAAGTTAAGCAATATCGAGCATGGAGTGACCTTAGATGGGTGACCATGTTTGGCAGCTTGACTCCTGAGAGTTTCTTGGACTTCAGTCCTGCCCCACAACGAAGCACATGTGATACCTTAGGCAAGTGAGTTTGTTCAAAAATTGCCACTGTACACCCAGCAGAAAATGTGTACCCAGTGAGATAAGTCGTGTGACTATTAACCTCCTAGCACCGCACAGGCAGCATGGGTTATCCGGGATAATAATCAGATTCTGATTACAGCATCCAGTGTGCAACTAGTCAGATGAATACCAGGCGCTATGTAAATGAATTATTAGGGCTCCTTGCTGCAAAGCAGGAGACCTATTGGAATTGTTCACATTTTGTTCCACTCGTACAAAAAGCACCACTGGACGGAAACTGTCAAAATAAATCATGTGGATGCGCCCCAATGTGAACTAGTGCATATAAAAATCCATCATCCTAGGCCCCAAAACAAAGGGGAGATAAATCAAAATTAATTAAAAAAAATTAATTTCCAGAGCAATAATCTCCAAAACTACTGATCCAGTGACTACCAAAGTTCTTGTGCAGATGCCCAATCAAAATGTCTACAATTTTAAGTGTAGGACCCATGTAGCTACAAGGCACCGTTTCGCCGCTATATTGGATTCAAGTTTTTGGCGGTGTTTTTCAGCAAATTCCTGAGGAACTGTCTCCCAAAATCTGCTGCACTGAAACTATAAGAGCTACGGCTCCCAAAGTTTGCATATTTTGTCTCTATACACCTCCCTAACCAGGGTCATCGGCAAATGGGAATATGTGGATATGATAGCCGCCATATTGGATGCTACTTCTGGGCAAAAGTTATCTTCAAAAACTTCCACAGGCTTGTTTGCGATTTTTGGGCAAACCAAACTTGCCAGATACATTTTGAAAGCTGTTCCGCACATTATGTGTGTGTGTGTGTGTGGGCCCGATAGCTTAGGTCCTGGCGCTTCCAGAACACTAATTCTTTCCCGTCTATGCCCAAGGACAACGGAGCTACTGTCTGTTAAAGAGGGAACTATTTCTTCTCCAGAACTATTTAGAAGGGTACATGACCCCCTCAATCCCGGTTGTATTTGGAAGATCCGCTCGCCTGTCAAAAACGTGTTCTGGCTGCGTTTTGGACGATTTCCAGCCCTCTAATATGCTTCAAACAACCGTAACTCTGAAACCAACCGTTTGATTTCGACTAAACTTCATTAATGCATTTTACGCTATAGTGCCGAGTAGGCCTATCAATTGCGTCAGTATAGCTTTAAAGACAACGGAGGGACAAGTATAATGATATTTTCTTCACTTGAGCTGCTATCTTCATCGGTTCTGTAAAGAGCATAATGAAAGTTAGCAGTATATATCTCAAAAGTTTGCTGATTACCTTCTGTTCTATGGTGCATGTGAAAAGTTTCACCGTTTGGTAGATATCTTTTTCATGATTGCTAGCGTTAATTGAGAAAGCTGACGGAAGCTCCAGTAAAAAATCTACCAACAACCCTCACTCGCTGGCTTTCCAATGCCGAAAGAGCAAATCTACTTTTGGTATCAATTGTGGTTTGTCTATGGTTCTAAGTGGCCTGTTTACAGGTGTTGTGTACTCCTAAAATTTAGTATATTTCCTTGCTCTGGAGTTCAGAAGTTCTGTTGCGACAGCGTGATAATAATAATAATAATAATAATAATAATAATAATAATGTGTCCATTTATATAGCGCCAAACTCCACACTAGGTATGCTCATAGCGCTAACAATCATGGCACAGCACATTATTACCCCGGATAACCCAAGCTGCCTGTTAGGCGCTAGAAGGTTATAGTCATATGACTTTTTCCACCGGGTACCCATTTACCTGCTGGGTGAACAGAGACAATTTTGAACAAACTCCCTTGCCTAAGGTGAGACCACTTGTGTCACTTCTGCTTCGTTGTGGGGCAGGACTTAAGTCCTAGAAACTCTCAGGAGTCAAGCTGCCAAACACGGTCACCCATCAAAGGACTCTCCGAGCTCGACGCTGCTTAACTTCACCGATTTGTGACCTGAGCTTTGAGCACAGGACCACGCGCCACCACAATAGTAACAGTGTAATGGATACTGACACTGCCTATAGAAATACCTTACTTGCTGTGGATTCACACGGTCAGTTGTGACAACATGAGACAAACAGTGTAATGGATATTAATAGGGGCTGTAGAAATACAGCACCCGATCGCCTCGTGTCAACATTTCAACTAACTTTGCAACCGTTGAAATATAAGCTGAAATGGCGCAAGTGTTGTGTCTACTAACAGCTAAATGTTGATCACGACTTCTCAGGCACCTCTATCAGCAGTTAATGCGATAGAAGGTGGGCATTTTCGGCAGTGACGTAATGTCATGACTTTCTCACGCGATCACTTCTCCCAGTAACAGTTGTTGATATTGGCGGTTGACTTCGCACCAGCTATCAAACGGGCAAATAGAATTTCCTCGTTTTAACATCCCACTGACATCTAAAAGTGTAGAAACACTAATAGTACTTACATTTCATTAAGATTTTATTAGGCATTTAAATAACTTTGTGGAAGGATACTTTGAACCAAAATTTCTCACTAGATTTAATATTTCTAGCACCCGGCGCATCCTTTGCTGATGAAATAGCGAAATCTTGTTATTAAAACAGAAATAGTTGCTTTTAATTCTGTTGGTCTTATTTCAAGAAATCACAACCAAAATCATTTGGACTATATTGCTATGGTAATGAACATTCAGCTGGAACTGGTATGAATATTGTAAGTCAAATTTACACCAGTTGAACCACCAAAGTGAATACAGTGAATGACGTTGTCTATCCAACTAGTTCGATGTTTGTGCTGGTGGAGTTGAATTTCCAAGATTCATCACAAGCTCGGTAACAATTAAAATCTGTTAACAAGGTCCATGGAAATTTTTCCTACATGTTCTTGAAGTTCACTGGAAACATTTGTTCTGTTGTTTGACAGACAGACATACGTTTTGATTAATATTATGTGAATCACAGTGTGAATCTTGCATCTTTTTTAGCTAAGGTTACCAATTGTCTGTGTTTTTTTGTTTTGTTTTTTTATAGTTTGACCAGGTTGTTCTGCCTTGACATTCCTTTTCCCCCGAGACACCAAATGATATTCTTAAATCCAGATACAAGTATGTAAGATTTCTATAAACTAATCTAAACTTACAGGACGCTCAGTACTTCCAGTTCAAAAACTTGCAGATAGAAGCAAAACATTGTCAAAACTGGCGGTGATGTCATTTATTCAGTTAAAACAAATAAATAATTTGCAATTGAACCCAAAACCAGTGTGCTTATTCTGTTGAAGTTCTATTAAAGTCAGCATCTGTTTCCGAAGCCACAAGTATCATTATCCAAACCATACCACACAATACTTTGTATCTAATCCTCGACCACAAGAATTCGAAGTTAATCACTGAAGTATTTCTCATTACTTACAGTGATATGATCCATATTAACGGTAGCCATTAATATTTTCACAACCACGTGACAGATAAAAATGGCTAGATTGAAATAAAGCCAAGGAGCCCTCATCGCTGCTCAGTAGCTATGTTTATTATTATTATCATTATTGTGGTTGAGAACACTACTGATGTCAGCCCTCTAATTTGCCCCAACAAAGGCCTACTTAAGGTCCAAGCAGGTCAGGTGCTGAGAATTCAGGATGCATGTCATGAGAACTTTGTATCCTTGAAACACACACACATATGTTTCAGTTCAAACTAACTTTAACTCCACACACATGGGGTACACCAGCTGGCTGTCCCGACAGTTTGCTCTGTAACTGTACTATACATCCACAACCCATGTATAATCATGACTGGTAAGCCTCCCATGGTTAATAATACATATATTAGCAATGACTCATGCTGTTCTGAGAGATCATTAGCACAGGAAACAAACGACAATCAGTGTTCAAAAACAAACTTGGAAAAGAGAGATTAAAATATTTATTTCTCCAAATATCCCTCAAACATCATTGCATGTTAAGTGACAACCAAGAACTTGTCCACTGAAAAGGGTGAACACAATACAAACATTTTTACAATGAGAACCAAATGGTGCCTAGTGAACCCTGACTTCCTTCTTCACTGATGTAACAACCAGTGCTAGCTCCAGAACAAATAACCATTTCCCACACACAATTGGCATTAACTCTGTTGTTCTCCATTGTGGTACAATCACATCAAGAATGGCTTACAAAAATATATATATGTTTGTATATATGTATATATAGATATATATATTTATAATGTATATGGCTACCTTTTATCTGATGGTACAAAGCAAGATGCTTGTTACAGAGCCTAGGAGGAAGGGTAGTCAGCTCATTTGTTCAACATCAAAATTATATATGGAAGATCAACATTTTAAAAGTTAACTTTTTTAAAACTCTTTAACAAATTAAATTAACAATTTCAAACTGTAATAACAGCATTTTTTGAGAACACGTAATTCCTTCTATTGAAGACAACAAAAATACCAGAAGCAGGTCTCACATGACAAATTCTATAAAACTTTTAACGTATTTGAATACAACAATGTACCTGATGGTGACTACACCACAGTATAGATACTGACCATAGTGATGTAGAATGGCACTGCAGGACACTGTGTTATTTATATATGTTCATGCATACATGTCATGGCAGAGAATCAGCTGACATATTTAGTGTTCCCTTTAGAAACAAATAAACATTAACAGCTCAATCATCAAACATACAGACCCATTCTTGTGTAATAGTCATTCTCAGAACCATGTGATCAGCTCATTCCTAACTGAAAACAGAAACAAGCAATTCACCAAGGATCACACAATATTGGAATGAACTTTAACCAACAAATTTATATTTCATGATACATGACAGAGGAAGTTCCTATATCATTCTTCCCTGTATGAGTTTGACAATTTTACACAATTATTACAAGACGATTGCTGGTGCTTGTGAGGCTTCAAGTTAACATCCACTGTTAAATAGACAGTTCAAACTGCAAGTGAGCTCTTAACGTATTTCAGTTTTACAATTTATTTGGGATCTTTTAAATTATTCATATTCAGAACATACTGTTAGCGTTTCAATAGTCATGTGCAGAGATTGTATTATGGAAGACTTCTCCCTGTAGACTGTGATGGTTCTGTTACAACCTCAGGCGGAGTCGGTATCTTGGAAATGCTATACATGTGAGTGAGTGAGTTTAGTTTACGCCGCTTTTAGCAATATTCCAGCAATATCACGGCAAGGGACACCAGAAATGGGTTTCACACATTGTACCCATGTGGGGAATCGAACTCTGGTCTTTGGCATGACGAGCGAACGCTTTAACCACTAGGCTACCCCACCGCCTCACTATACATGTGAACCCACTGTGACAAATATTTTCTTCCTTTTCTTCAATATACGTCCTTCCATCTGTAACATACACCAATTGCTCCCCTAAACACACATCAATAAAGTTGGCTTTAGTACACACCAGGTTGCTTTCAAAGCTAATGATGAGCTTTATCAGTTTAGTGTTTCCAGACCAGGGGCCTCTCTTAAACTGAAAATACTGTAAGTGTCTCAACAGTACACGTAACTGACGATAACTACAAAGATTTCAAACTTTTTCTTGTTGTCTTCCTGTGTCATTTTATTCATGAATACAAAGAACTTACTGTAAGAAAAGAGTGGTGTGCAGTACAACAGGAATATGCATTAAGTGTGGTACTGGTTGTAGAACAAAAGCAAATGACCAAATGCTTGCTTAGCTAGCATTTTGCAGTTTTTACTTTAACTGCTTTCTCTCAAACCATAGGAGGATCTACAGTTGAATACACACATAGTAATCAGAGACACAGAATAACCTGCAATTATGCTCAGCATGCACACTGTGTGGTGTGATTTTCTCAAAAACATCTCAGGTCATTGAAAGTGACAAGATTTATGCTAGAAGGGATGAACTAGATTACGTAACGCATCAGTTTCCAATAGGACTGTCACAGTTCCCCTGTGAGTTGTAAAGCTACCTAAGCTAGCCTAAATAACATATAGTCTGCACAAAATACAGGTATTTTAAGATGTGCACACTTGCAGATTGAACACTTCATTATTCTACACAACAGAAAAGCATGTATAAAGGTTCTAGCATATTATCATTTACTGTTATTAAGACCTGGTTAAAACCCACAAAACAAATTTATTTTAAGATGTAGGAAAGGCATTGTAGACATAATTATGAAGTGTTCAGCAGTAGCACATCACTGGGATCACGTCCACAGCATCACATCATCACTGGGATCACGTCCACAGCATCACGTCACTACTGGGATCACGTCTACAGCATCATGTCACTACTGGGGTCACGTCCACAGCATCACATCATCACTGGGATCACGTCCACAGCATCACGTCACTACTGGGATCACGTCTACAGCATCATGTCACTACTGGGATCACGTCCACAGCATCACGTCACTACTGGGATCACGTCCACAGCATCACGTCACTACTGGGATCACGTCCACAGCATCACATCATCACTGGGATCACGTCCACAGCATCACGTCACTACTGGGATCACGTCCACAGCATCACATCATCACTGGGATCACGTCCACAGCATCACATCATCACTGGGATCACGTCCACAGCATCACGTCACTACTGGGATCACGTCCACAGCATCACGTCACTACTGGGATCACGTCCACAGCATCACGTCACTACTGGGATGTTGACAGTAGCACACCAATACTGGGATTACGTCACTACTGGGATCACGTCCACAGCATCACGTCACTACTGGGATCACGTCCACAGCATCACGTCACTACTGGGATCACGTCCACAGCATCACGTCACTACTGGGATCACGTCCACAGCATGATGTCACTACTGGGATCACGTCCACAGCATCACGTCACTACTGGGATCACGTCCACAGCATCACGTCACTACTGGGATCACGTCCACAGCATCACATCATTACTGGGATCACGTCCACAGCATCACATCATTACTGGGATGTTGATAGTAACACATCAACACTGGGATCATATCAACGACATCCCATCACTAATGGGATCATGTCATTACTGGGATCACGTCCACATCACGTCAATACTGGGATCATGTTCACAGTAGCACATCATTACTGGGATGTCAACAGTAGCCCATCATTACTGGGATGTCAACAGTAGCCCATCATTACTGGGATGTCAACAGTAGCCCATCATTACTGGGATGTCAACAGTAGCACATCATTACTGGGATGTCAACAGTAGCACATCATTACTGGGATGTCAACAGTAGCACATCATTACTGGGATTATGCCCACAGTAGTACTAACATTTTGTGAACCAGCACAATATTAACACAGGACAAACTCCACCAACAGGCAGGAATCAACAAAATCACATTGTCATCTTGGTTAGATTGAGGAAATCACTCATGGTTTCCTTGAAACAGTTAACATTTGCTACCTGACAAGGGTTATGTACACAAACTATGCATGATAATGGTTGGCGTGGGATCATATAACCCTCTTCTACCAATCAGAGCACACACACACACAGATGATGCCATTTGACATAACATGAAGGAAAAGTGTTTCCATAAAGACATTACATGTAGTATTAAACCTATTGGCCAGCCTCTATGACCATTTCATTCAAAGGCTTTAAGACTGATGAAGTATGTCATAACTGTTTTATCTGATACAGGTTCAAAATTAATTAATTTGAATTACAGCTTATACCATAAGACAAAAGATATGTCCAAATCATCTGGTAACCAAGTGTTGTAGTATATAGTACACACTTATAAGTCCTCAATAGAAAGGTGATTTATTACAAACCTATGGCTAATGGCCAGTAAATCTACCTTATAAGAGGTAAGGCATTCCAACCTTTCCTCTTTCTAAGAAACCAAACAAGTTACTGATTTATGGGCACTTCTTTGTTTTTGCATTTGATCTTTTGTCAACATTTCATTTGTTTTGGTTTCACCTGCATAATGGCCCCCAATTCTGTTTAGAAATATTAGAAAGGTCTGGCCTAGGTACAAAAATGGAGAAACAAAAAATGACATGTTGGTTTCAGCAGTGATATTGAGCTCATTCGTAGCAGCCATAGTGCTAGGCTAGATACAAACAAGGCTGAGAAAGTGCATTGTAATAATGGCTGAGATCTACATAATTAGACACATAAAATCTACATCAGTATCACTGGCGATAGTGTGCTCTGTGTAACATCATTTCATTCAACTACTCATTTTCAATAGAGTTGGAAAAACTAATACAAGGAACAACTACACATGTTGTTATAATGATGCTTAACAGATTTTCCAAAGGATGAATAGTTTTTTTCTTGTAGAGAGTTTGTGAGTAGTGGCTGGTGCTATGACACTGGGCCTGCAGTCCATATCCACACCAGCACACAGCTACATGTACATACACAAACCAACAACACACCCTCACAGATCAGATGCTTTCATAATAATCTCGCTACTTTATACATCAACTTTAATGAAATGACATAACAGTTGGAATAAATTAATGTGCATCATTAAAACCAAAAAACATTTGTCAACACAAGGCTTCCATAGCTTATAAGTTCTCCTAAGCAATAATGTTATATAGTGATTATTAAGTAAATGAGAGGTCTGCGACTACACCCAAGTTGACATCTTTATAACGCTCCTCTGTGAAATCAGATCTTAGTATGCAGATACTCTGGAATGCAAATGGTGTCTCTAGACAATCTAGTTGGAGGCCCTAGGCCCTGTTCAGCTTGCCTTCTGCACTATAGCAATATACAAACATATAGAGCCAGTGATCTGCAGCCCAAGAAGCCACATTAGCCATGCCATCCTACTGCCAGCCCACTGATCATAATGTGACAGCATGCACACAACCAAATTGTACCTGTTTGATTATCATTTGAGTAACAAGCACAGAGAAAGCTCCAACGTGGAAAACTTGGATGTTGATGAAGTTGTTTTGGCAGTTTTCCTCTCTGGACATGTTGCACATCCACACTAGTTTGGAAGGACTGTATGGAACCAGTAGCTTAACTTAAATAGCTATCTACAACATATATCACATATATTTCCATTCACAAATGCATTCATTTGAATTTGTCAATTAGATTCCCAACATAAATGTTTCCTATAAGGAAGATAAGGATGGGATCCTCAGCAATATTTCAGCACCGCTCTAGCCATTGACAATAACAAAATAGGAAAATATCCATTGAAACATTTACTATGGCTCCACACGTGTTATGTGCTACAAACATGAAAATATATTTTGGGCCAAGAATACAACACACAATCTGTCACAGCTCCAGAAGGCACAATATGGCAGGTCACATGACAGCCCTCAACACCAAGGCTTACGAAAGACGAAATGAGTAGCACTACAGTGTGGGCCAGCTGTGCGGAGGAGTCAAGATGCAGGCTGTCATGCACTGGCAGGAGGTTCTGTCGGCAGTGAAAGCTACCTAGCACACACTTCCCATACAGCACGCTATACACAAACACATTCAGGCAGCAGTTTATCTGGGGCTAGCAATCACACATCTGCCTGTGAACACTGTGAAATCTTCAGATCTTGTCTTGATGGTGACTACATGTCACTGTCTTTAAGACTATACGGTGCTTACTGCATGTATCCAAGGGCTTGTGGTGATCTCTCTACACATTGGATTAGCTGCTCCTACAGTCTCCATGCCCTTGAGTTGGCATCTACGTAGGAAGTGTTTATATTTTAACACAGGACATTCCGGGGCAGCGTGACAGTAATGTCAGCAGTAGACCTCAGCTGGTATCTGCCTCAGCAGCAGACCATGTTCCACAAGTCACGGGCCTGCCATCATGTAAAACTGTGTTCAGCTGTGGAAACATAAAGACAAAACACTTCTTTACATAAAAAATTTCAATAACAGTTTGCTTGGGGGAAATGGGAGCAGTAGTGTTTTTTCAGATCATTGGTGTGTTGAACAAATATCTTCCCTATCCCCCAGCCCCGACAGTGTTGGACTCCTGGTTTTCATGCTGGTTGTAGCTTTTTAATACTGTGACATCAACTTTTGCTATTGCGATCAGAATGGAAAAAGAAATGAACTGTGTGAATGAAGACAAAGTCAAAGTGCAAACATATTGTTTTAAAAAAAATGTAATGGTTTTGCAATATGATCAAAATTGAATAGATTTAAGTCCAACTTGATTCCACAATGATGCTAAAACACTAATCCTCCAAGAAATATTCTACAACACTGTAACTCACATGGATATTTTGCACTGCCTTTTAACACGTTGACTGCCACCAGAGTATAGTCGTAGTATCAATGTCTGGCCGAATGTGCCACTACGAGTTATCTCGTAGCTGCATCAATGATATTTTGAAACAGGTTTCACATGTTTGCAAAACAGGCACAAGGAGCAATCGTCTTCTAGCGTTCTTTGTTACTTGTTTGTTTCTTGTGCCTATTTTGCCAACATGTGAAACTTGTTTCAAAATATCATTGATGTAGCTACGAAATAACTCGTAGTGGCAAATTCAGCCAGACACTGATACTACGAGTATACTCGTGATAGGCAGTCAACGTGTTAATGAATACTCCAACATTTGCAACATATACAATCTCTAGCCTACTTGATGAGAAACCAAATGTTAAGGTCAACTCTTAATAAACTCTGAATAAGGAATTCAAAACAGACAGTACCATGCTTAACCTAACTTAATGTGAAAAATAACAAAGAATAATATAGTATGGGTACGGGTACGGGTATGTGCAAGTCCCGTAGATGCTGGTGAAAGATCTTGGGTACATAAAACAGATTTGACAAGCACAAAACATTTGGACTCTTTAAATAGTTGATGATTATGCACCTGAAGAAATCACTTGTCTAAAGAGCAAATCCTCTGATCGTTACAGCAAATCCTACAAGTGTGATCTGTCCAACTAGATAACAGTATTCCTACCTAATCTGTCCGTCTGTTCACAAGAGCTATCAAAACAATACCAAGGACTGAGATTCAGAACTTTGTACTTGTATGTCAGGTCCTTCTTTTGTAGAAGTACGAGTAGTGGATTTAATCAGGAAAAGTACATCCCGCTGACTGAAGTCAGTCAAAGTTATTGCCATGAAAACAGACAAAATATAATTCACTATAACCCACAATATCAAAAGGTACCAGTTGACAAACTGATTTGTGTGTGTAAATTGTTTCATGAATGAAACCACACAAACACACCAACACGAAAAGGCAAGCTAAAGTTTGTTGCAGTAGAAATTCTAAAAATCCTTAATAGCAAAAGCCACCAGCTGACAACCTGAACTATGTGGCAGAGTTTCATAAAATAATACCTATAAGCTTTGGAGAAGCTATATCAAATTACACATTTCACTTAACCACAACCTTCCTCAGTTCTTCATAAGCATCGGGAAAAAAAACAGACCAAGAAACAACTAAATGTTGCTTCCAATTAACAGCACTATACTACATATGGTCTGAATATATAAACAAAACAGTCAGGCCAAAAACAGGTGGCACGGGGTATGGACGCCATTTATCACTTCCTCATGTGTGAGACATTTTGTAAATGTTGTAAGATTTTCACTGATAACATTTCCACAAACTTACCAGGACACTGCTGGCAGACAGACCATTAACCTGTAATACAAACACAACATTTAGTTACTAATAACTTAATACAAGCATTGTTCATCCGCCATCAATTATAACAGGAAGAGTAGCATCTCTACCTGTAGAGCAGGTTCCTTTACAATCACAACAGGACCACTACCTTCCACACCTGTACTACAGGACCACTACCTTCCATACCTGTACTACAGGACCACTACCTTCCATACCGGTACAACAAGACCACTACCTTCCACACCTGTACTACAGGACCACTACCTTCCATACCTGTACAACAAGAACACTACCTTCCATACCTGTACTACAGGACTAACACCTTCCACACCTGTACTACAGGACCACTACCTTCCATACCTGTACTACAGGACCACTACCATCCATATCTGTACAACAAGACCACTACCTTCCACACCTGTACTACAGGACCACTACCTTCCATACCGGTACAACAAGACCACTACCTTCCACACCTGTACTACAGGACCACTACCTTCCATACCTGTACAACAAGAACACTACCTTCCATACCTGTACTACAGGACTAACACCTTCCACACCTGTACTACAGGACCACTACCTTCCATACCTGTACTACAGGACCACTACCATCCATATCTGTACAACAAGACCACTACCTTCCACACCTGTACTACAGGACCACTACCATCCATATCTGTACAACAAGACCACTACTTTCCATACCTGTACTACAGGGCCACTACCATCCATATCTGTACAACAAGACCACTACCTTCCACACCTGTACTACAGGACCACTACCATCCATATCTGTACAACAAGACCACTACCTTCCACACCTGTACTACAGGACCACTACCATCCATACCTGTACAACAAGACCACTACCTTCCATACCTGTACAACAGGACCACTACCTTCCATACCTGTACAACAAGACCACTACCTTCCATACCTGTACAGCAGATAATTTTACCATCACAACAGGAAAACTACCTTCCACACCTGGGCCTAGATTTTCAGAGCTCTCTTCGCGCTAAGATATTCGCAAGTTAATGCTAATGTATGGCACTTACGACTATCTTAGCGCTAAGAGAGCTTTGAAAATCTAGGCCCTATACACCAGGAACATCACGTTCCATACCTGTACAAGTTCAATGCTACCTTCCATACCTGTAAAACAGGAACACTATTTTCAATACCTGCACACTAGATTCTTTCCATACCTGTACAACAGAAACACTGCCTTCTATACCTGAATAGTATTCAGAACAGGGTTACTATCTTGCATACATGTACAAGCATACTAGATTCTCTTATTACAATAGTAAAATGCAACAGAAACTGGCAATGAATGATGAGCATCTTGACCTTTGGTAGACATGGAATGAAAATGTAATGCAGTACAAGTGGTAGAGATACATACAAGTATTAAGAGGTAAAATTACCTTCAACAGAAGGTTGCAAACACATGAAGATTTACCTTGATCTTAGACTTAAATCGTACACAAGATGCACTAAAACTCGGACCTTCCTTGACTTCTGGCATAATGCAACTTACATGTAATGTGAAAGGATTTGTAATGAAAGAAAATCGCCATTGCATTGAGCGTGTTTCACAAAAAAAGAAAACAATGGCACTTTCACCTTCGACTATTTTTACAAAACCTTTTCGAAAAAGGTCCCCATCCTAGAAAAGATATTTTCTTAGTTTAATGAGAAATACATCAATGCTTTTGAGAAAGTATAGCTTTTTCTATCTCGATTTTTGTTTCAAATTCCAAGCTGGAATGGTGTACCTTATTCCATTCTGGACACAAATAAAAAAATTAACATTTTTGGAAACTAACCATAATCTTCATGCAGTCTCCAGTGCGAACACATATTTAATTAGTTTAAACAAGCTACTTTCACCCTGGCATTAATTTTAAAAAGTTAAACAACCCTCTCTTACTACATTTCCCAAGATTAAACTCCCCTCATATTCATAACATTAAGTTCATCCTCAACAATACAGCAATAGTAAATGTTTGAGTCCTTTAGTTTTGCTCATGTTCCAGGAATGGTTCTGAATTTTTATGACTTATTAAAATACATGACTAATTATTACACACACACAGCTTGTGTGTTGAAACCATATAAACTACAGTAGTGTTACAGCATCCAGAGCTACAGATAACTTTTTGGGTCACTGAGTTATGTACTTGCTTGTGTTCATCGCAACTGGGTATCCTAATTTTCCTTCGAGTAACCAAATAAATTATACCCACCTCACTCAAACTCATTTCTGTATTTTGCCATTTTCCATTAATTATAAAAATATCATAAAGTTTACATGTTGGTTTATGTGTCTGTTATTTATATTTGACCTGTAATATGAGAAACGATAAGAAAGACTGCGAGTTGCCAAGTTCATGTGTTGAAATCGAACCCCCCCAATATAGCTCAGTTCTTTTATCTATATTGTGTGTACACCTGTAAGATCAATTTTATTTAGTTTTTACCAAAATTCAAACATACTTGTACGCAACAGACTAATAGGAATTGAGTTTTTACATAAATATTTGCATAATTTACAAATATATGCAGTTTATCTGTACCTCTGAGCATCACACATTAACTGGATAATTTTTATACTAGACAGTTACTGTTGACTCAAGTGTGAGTTGGGTGAGTGAGTTAAGATTTAAAGTCACATCGGCAGTATTTCAGCCATATCATGACTAAAGCAAGTTATAAATATATCAACAATTTAAGTGAAATTATAAAATTCTGCCAACGAAGGACAGTAAAATAACTAATAATCACAGATATATATGTAAAACTAGTAATTGAATCTAAAACATTTTAACTATAGGGGACAACACAATATAAAAATGGGCTATAGATCGCCACCAACTGAAGGTAGATCACCATGCTAGGAGCCATGGGGACTTACATTACTTTTGCTACCTGCATGGATCCTAGCTGGATTTACACCATCCCTTCAGCCGCTGGCGATTGTAGGAAAATTTAGCCAACAGTTAAAATAACAAAAATACTACGTTTAAAATGTGATAATTTATATTTTACTTTGAAAATTTTGGGACTTATGTACCCTCTCAGGAGGACAATAATTTTACGCTACGTCAACCCCCTTTGAGGGTACAGCCACTTGACTCAAGTGAACAGTTTATGTTTTAGCATGATCTATTGATACTTACATCATAAAAATCTGAGCTGTCTTTTAGCTTAAATCCACAAAAGTAATACAATTTTTTCCAAAATGATTGGTGAATTACAATGTTTTATTTTACTGTAACTTTCTATTTTTGGTGTTCATTCTAATCCTCCTCACTCAAAACTACTGAGGATTTCTGCCACATGGATTTCTGGTGACAATGACAAAATATTGAGATAAGGTCCCTGATTGGCTTATGGTTTCCATATCTCTTTTCCAAACCAATCAATCATGACATTACAGACAAGAGAGGGCAGCTTTTGGGGCATGAAGCTGGCATGTTTTGGGACAAAACACAACTATGAGTCAGGTGTGAACTCCACATTATTCAAATTTAAATTGAATGTTAAAAATATCTAAGGGGCATGTGTAGGGTTTTGCTTTGGCATGCCAGTGTTTTTCATAGCATATCTTAGCATGAGAGATGGTCAAAAGCAAACACTGACTGTACTGCATCACACACAACTCCAGATTGACAAGGGATGTCACCATATGGGTTAATGCCCATGACAAGCCCACATCCCTCCATTTCACAATACAATGGAATCCCTATCCTTAAGTTTCAGAAACCTAACCCATAGGCTCCAATTGTAATGGGTCAAATGCAATAATGATTAAAATTAGTCTGAAACTGATATAAAGACACAAAGACTACTGACAAATATGCTGATGACACATCATTAAGGACAACCACACAAAGCTGCAACGTTTTACTCACATGTTTACATCATCATCTTTGGTAAAAAAATTTAGTATGACAAGTCACTAATGCTCTATTTGTTCTTCAGAAACTTACTTAAGCTTCCTAAAGCATGTTCTGTCATGCTAATACAGAGGGAATCCAGTCGGGCGTTGATCTCGGTGTCGGTGCTACCATCATCATTTACTGAAATACACAACAGTAAAGCTCAGGCGAATTCACAAACAACATATCTTAACAAGGTTATGCAGGAGGAATTCATGATTAATTCATGATTACCTATTGCCAAAACACTGCTTGGTGCCATCAGATCTCATTGCTGATAGTTGTTAGATACTGACAGGGATGACAGGGTTGGACGATGCTCAAACATTGACAGATTTTATTGGTCTAAATGAGATAATACACTCAGAAAGTGTGTCAGCTTTTCATGAAACCTCACAAGTTTCTCTGTTTTTAATTTTAAGTGTAGCACAACAAGACCCTCAACAATTTACAAACACAGTACTCATGCTTACAACTTGAACTAATTACATAAACTGTTAGCACACATTTTAAGGGACTAGTAAGTGAGTGAGTGAGTATGGCTTTACACCGTATTTAGCAATATTCCAGCAATATCACGGCAGGGGACACCAGAAATGGGCTTCATATACTGTACCCATGGGGAATGGAACCCGGGTCTTCGGCGTGACGAGTGAACGCTTTAACAACTAGGCTACCCCACCGCCCCTTAAGGGACTAAAGTTACTAGGCAATAAAAGTGGTCCAAACTGTATCTCAAACTGCACCCCAACAGTGCTCCATGCAGACACGGCATGGCTCGACTGAAGGAAATAAAACCTCATTGCATTTGGTGAACCAAACATCAACTGGTTGCATCTGCTGCTCAATCTAACATTATATGCAATGAATTTTTGCATTGATGATTTAGAAAATCATTCCAAACAAATTATTCCAAGTTTTATGTTATATTTTACTTCACAGAATTTCATAGTTTGAACAGTAACAGTCATTCAATCACTGCCCGTGTAGTCATCAGAGTCACTGCCCGTGTAGTCATCAGAGTCACTGCCCGTGTAGTCATCAGAGTCACTGCCCCAAGCCAGTTCCTCATCACACTATTTTCCAGCTGTTTTTCAGGTTGCACTAGTGCAAATTCTAGATACTTAAATTGAGCACTGCATTGTGTCAACGTAAGAGGTTAATGCCGTCTCTTCTGCTACATGTGGCATTGCTATTACATCTTTCATTGAGAGGTAGTGTGCGTGTGCATATGCATGTGCATGTATGTGCATGTGCATATGCGTGTGTGTGTGCTACAGTTAAACATGGAAAACCCACTCTGACATTGTATACTGTGAGCTGACCACTCACACAATTTGTTAAGTTGTGCTTTGATGTCTGTTTACAAAATGCTTTATCTAACAAGGTGCAGAAAAGGAAAAGTGATCTTACCAGGCACTGATAGTGAGAGTTGTCCTGATCTGATTGGAGCGGAGTTGGTTCTGATCACCTGCTGTTTACCCTAAAAATACAAAAACCATCACATTCATCCCACATCTAATTGCACTTAAATTTTGTTTACATGTTAGAGGAAACACTGAGCTTTGTTATTGGTTGAAACTACTTTTGAAGTTGAAATTATTATTGCTGTAATTCTAAAACAAACTAAAATATGTCTGCTTTAATTTACAAATGGAGTTTTTCTGCTGATCATGAAATCATAAACCAACCAAAAGTCACCACTTAGCTGATCTATGTAGCATGTGTCAGAAAGAAATATACTAAGCAGCAAAAGAAAAGTCAGTTTGGAATTTTCCTTCACAGAAATAGATAACTGTAAACTCATTTAATGTTTTGATTGTATATTTTTGACAACATCTCCAACTTTACCTGAGCAAAGATATTCCTTCCCAAACTCAGAATGGAACCCAAGAAATGGTCACAAAAACGCAACCTGATCTCGGAGATGGTACAGTGTTCTCTGTTTGTCATGCAACTCATGCTGCACATGCTGTTCACAAGGACCAGCCCTATAAAATGCCCCCCAAAACATGGATGAAACATTCACATTACAACGTCAGCAGGATGCCGCAACTCACGACAGCTCAGAGGAACCAGGCACTAGGAAGCCTTGAAGCTGGCCACACTGCACATGCCGTTGCTAATCACTTCCAGGTCAACGTTTGGACCATCTACAGGCTGCAGCAACGTTTCCAGGCCAACAACACCAAAAATGATCGCCCCCGTACTAGCAGACAAGGGGTGACCACAAGACAAGACCGCCATGCTGTGCGACAGCATGTCCAGAATCCCTTCATGCAGGCATCCGAAACAGCACGCCAGACAGTGGGAACACACGGAAGACCAATCAGTACTGATACAGTACGCCGACGTCTTAACAGAGGGAACCTCCTTTGCCGTAGACCTTACTATGGACCTATCCTCACCCCTCTTCATAGACGTGAACTGTTCTGTTCACTGATGAGAGTCAGTACTGCGTATCAACTGCAGATGGCAGAACAACACTATGGCGACGACATGGCCAGCGTTACTCGGAACAATGTGTTATGGAAAGAGACTCATGGGGAGGTGCAAGCATCATGGTATGGAGTGGAATAGGCATGAACCTCTGTGGTGTTCCAGAACCTTGGTCCAGGGAGAGCAGGCAGCATCACAGCGGTGCGCTACATCGACCAAGCTCTCAGTCCCCACGTCATACCACATTTCGCACGTCACCGGAACAACATTTTCCAGCATGATAACGCCCGGGCCCATACTGCCAGAGCTACACGGGACTTCCTACAGCAGAACGGTGTCAACATTATGCAGTGGCCAGCCCTTAGTCCTGATTTAAACCCAATTGAGCATCTTTGGGATGAAATTCAGAGGAGACTGAATAATGTCATACCAAGGCTGAACACAGCCGATTTATTGCGCCAAGCCTTTCTAAGAGTGTGGTTCCAGGTGCCAATGGCCTTCATCAATCGATTGGTGCACTCCATGCATAGACGATGTGCTGCAGTTATTGCTCATGGTGGTCACACTAGATACTGAAGTCAAGAGTCTGAATGGACTGCAAGTGTTCTTGGAATTGTGCTGAGTTATTCATTGATGTGTCAAGATATTGTACACAAAAAATGTTTTTGATCCGCTTATTATGTCCATTTCTGTAATGACTTGATTACAGTGCCTATCTAATTTTGAATTCGTACTGATGTTTTTTTTGCTGCTGAGTATATTTAAGAGTTTGGGAGGTTCTGCTCAAGAAACAGCACACAGACGGCCGGCTAAGTATGCTCACAATTTGACCCCATTGATAAGCCCTAAGATGATAACCATTTAAGGCTTTCCATGGTCTTGCTATTTAGACTTCTAAACCTGTTACCAATTGAGTCGATGCTTAAGTGAGTTCCTTACCATTACAGGGTAAAAAAATGTAAATTTTATGATAAAATTAATATTTTATACTTATCCTGACTCGTGCTTATTGCTTATCTCCCTCCTCCTTTCGATAGTTAAGTGGAAACTTGAATCCCTTTCAATTGCCTGAAGTGATCGTAATATCACTCACCCACCAGTAGCCCCCTTTTCCCAACAAAACAATCCCATGTGACCTGAGCCTAGCTCTCATCACTCTCTCCGAAATAAGCCCACATTACAACTCACAGTGAAGCCCATAAGGCTGAGAGGAGACGGTTGGGAGGGCTTCAGATTAAAATATCAATTTTATCATAAAACTTACATATTTTTCCTTATCCTGACTCATGCTTATTGCTTACTAAATCCGATGGAATAGGTGGTGGGTCAGCCACCTAACCGGACTCACTGGGGCTGTCAATCAAACAGTCTGATTGCATACCCCTTGGGAACTCTTCTTGCGGCTTCCTAGTTGTCTAAATGTCGTACTTGGGGGAACACCTTCTCTCAACTCATTAAAAGAAGTAAATCTTATAGATTTTTGATAATCTAGTACTCTTCCATGTCTAGTTATCATAGAACGATCCATATGTAAAGGTAAGGACTATTACCAAAACTGAATCGCAACCCATAAGTTAAGTAAGGACTATTACTCATCTGGGTTTATATCACTCATGTGCTGACTTATCAAGTAAGACAGGGAAACATGGACTCCCTGCTGGTGGCAATGGGTCAGTTGCCTAGCGTCAACGAGTCAGCATGATCAGGGTGAGTTTCTCAATGTCTGGCTGGAATCGTGAGTTGTTGTGCCAAGTGGACCTAACTGGTGAACGCCTGATACATCCTCTGTAGCAATGTCTCGTAGATAGTGGTTAGCAAACGCTGTGTCGGATTTCCAAAAACAGCCTTCCATGATGGATGATAATGAGCAATTCCCATGTAGTGCAAGTGTCGACGCTAATGCTCTACCTTCATGTGGGTTAGATGCTCTAGATGGAGCCAGTCCTGCTGCTTTCTAAGCTCGTAGAATGACCACTCTGATCCAGAATGAGATTGTGGTTTGCGAGACTCCAGTAGTCATGGCAGGCGATAGTGAAATGAAGAGATGTTTAAACTTTCTCCTTCTTTTAGCAGTCCGTTCTAACTACATTTTCAAAGCTTTGACTGGGCATAGGGACAAGTCCTCTGTGTCTCGTTGTCTGAGGACTGATGACAATGCTGGTACACGGAATTGACGATCTGGTTGCCCAGGTAGTTGATTCTTAGCTATTAAGTCCCATCTTAGTCCTCTTGTGTCGAATTTTTATTGTTTAAAGTCAAGAGCATGCATTTCTGAAATCCTTGGTGCTGTAGCTAAGGCGAGGAGAAATATCGTTTTCTGAGTTAGCAACTCAAACGTTGAGTCTGTTAAAGGTTTGTAGTCATCGCTGGTGAGATGTTGCAGCACTGTGTTGAGATACCAGACTGGGGCTCTAAATTTCTGCTGTTGATCCTCTAGTTTAAATGATCTCTGTAGAGCGACGAGTTCAAGTACTTTGGTGAGTTTAACACCCGTGTTCATCATGATAACCGAGCTGATTGCCGCCAAATAGGTTGAAAGTGTAAATCCTTTCAAGTGTCTAGTCAATCTCAGATGACATAGATATTCTGCTACTTGAGGATGTGTAGCTTTTGCAGCCGAGAATCCTTTGCGTGTAGCAAACTGATGGAAGCTTTTCCATTTATCATCATAGAGGTTGTGAAGCGTGTCGCAAACAGATCTATGAGAGGACGACCTTGACTTCTCGTTATCAGTTGAAATGCTTCCGGATATAACATCCATTCCGTAGGAGATGGTTGGACTGGTCTGGACAAGACGTCAGTTGCAGTCGGGTTGCTGATCTTGTTGAGCCTTGTAGGTTTATGTAAAACGCTACTGTCAAGTTGTCTGTGTGGATCATGAGAACTTCAGTTCTCAATACATGCGCCCAATGTTGAATTGCCTCGATGACTGCCTTGAATTCTAGTTGATTTACGTGCAGACTCTTTTCGTTTTCGGAGACCCAACAGTTTCTGCCATTCCCTTATCGGTAGAGGTTTGTTCAAAGCGGTGAGAAGACAAGTCTGTATGTTTGCCCACCGTTCCTCTGGAACTACGATGCAGTTCTCTGTGGTGAGAAACTTGATTCTGAGGAATTGTAGTTTCTGCAATGGTTGTAGTTCCGATTTCACCCGATTGACTAATCATCCTAGTTGTGTTAGTAATTGGATTGTAAAATCTAGCTGATGTCTGAGTTGCTCTGCTAGTTGATGTGCCTTTATGTCGTTGTCCAGGTTGAAGGCACAGTGGAATCCTCTCTGATGTAAAAATGCCACTATGGGTTTTGTCACACGTGTAAATAGCCACGGGGCCAAGGAAATTCCAAAGGGGAGGACCTTGTTGTCCTTGGTATAGGAATCTTAGATATTTCCTCGAGTCCGGATGTATGGGGATGTGCAGATAGGTTTCTTGAAGATATATGCTGGCTTGATAATGGTTGGGTCTGATTACACGTCGCAACTGTGCTAGATGGAGCATCTTGAATTTAACTGGTTTTAGAAGAAAGTCTAGGTTGAAACGCTTCATGTCGTAAATGAGGAGGAACTTCTCTTTGGAGTTCTTTTTCAGTACTAGGAAAATTAAAGAGTAGAATGCTGGTGTAAGACTGCGCTGATCTAGAATCTCTAAGGCGTTCTTTACAAGTAGTGATTAAATGGCTTCTGTCAGTTTGATGCGATGAAGCTCTGGGTAATGATGCACCTGTGGTGTGACGGTGAGAGGTGGTGTCGCCTTGAGCTGAATCTCGTAGCCTTCATGTAACACTTGTAGAACATAGTCGTCTTGTAGGATTCTCCAATTTTCCCAGTAGTCACCTAGACATCTCCCTCCTGTTGATGGTTCTACCGGAATGACTGGGGAGGGACGACCCAGTCAGTCTGAACCTGATTTTCACTCACGAGAGGAGTGGGAGCCTCCTGATGAGTGGACTCTCCCGGAAGGTCCTCTTCAGTTGTCGTATGGTCGATGAAAATTCCCTGATTTGCCTCCTCGAAAGCCTGAAGCCTTTTTATCCTTGGCCTTCTGTATGCCTGGTCGAGCGGAATTGTCCTCGACTTGACGATTGCTGATACATACTATTCATCGTCTGCATGGATCTGATAAGCATCTGATCTCTGGAGTCCGTGCATACTTCTCGAGATGCTGTCTTATGTCGCTGTCAAATAGTGTAGATGCTGTCCAAGGTTGACATAATAGGGTCTTAACATGGCAGTGTGGCCAGTTGCAAGATGTGAGGAGTCCTTGTCGATGAAGTAAGGTCAAGCCTGCTGATGTAGACGACAGGTGATCAGACATAAATTCCTGATCTTTCTTTTGTGTGACGAGTGCTGATAATATCATTTTCTCTGTCCCTGTTCTGGGGGTTCTGAAAGTTGTTGATTAAAGCTTCGGTGATAGCTCAAGATCTAGCTAGTCCAAAGAATGTACATCTAGTAGTAGTGTCTAGGTTACCCAACTTCCTATCTTCCACTTTGTAGCTATGATGCTTGGAGTTGCTGATGATATGGAAGTTGTCCTCAATCTCTGCCTCTCTGAAGAACGGTTCCATACTCTGTAGAGGAAAATTCCTTACATTAAACACCGGTGTATGTTGACCTTAGTGTCTAGTAGCATTCGCGAATGCTGACTTGAGGTTCGACGAAAGCTGACATATCGGCTTTATGGGTGGGATCGTCCGTCTCTCTAAGTCTTCATCCACTATGCGATATGTCTCGGTCAAGTTTGAGTTATGAGTTGGCAAAGATATCAGTATGCCATCCGGGATCCAAGACAAAATTCAGAGTCTGGGTAGATAGTTGAATTATCTAGTTTGTGGACGCTCGTATCTGAAGCCGGTGCTTCATCATGTACGGAATCGCTGATAGATGCCGTAGGAGTAGACTGAGTAATCGACTGTCGATTCTCTGCTGAATGTTATTACTGCATAGCTAAGACTACTTGTCGTGCGACACTAGCCACAAGATCCTTTTCCACAGATGGGTTCGTCAAATTTGATGGGTTTGCACAAGACTGCAATGTAGTCGACTTCACTGTTCACGTCGATGAGAGGACAATCTCCAACTATGAGAGTTTGCGAACTCTTCTCCAGATGCTAATTCTCTCTGCACGACTAGTAGAGACAGTAGATTGGTTTGCGGACCCTTTCGCTAACTGTGTGGCCACAACAGTGGAGCTAGTAGACTGCGGCAAAGTGTGCCGATTGTCACTAGAAAGGTTCTTGGACCCTGACGTCGAACACGAAGATCTGCGATGAGACGAATGTTTTCTTTTAGATGACGACATCTTGGACGAATGCTTCTGCAAACTAGCATTCACTTACCCTGTAGGGGTGCTAGTAGACATGTTCTGTGAAGTCGTCAAGATGATCTGCGTACATCTGTTAAGGCGCTCTCGAATGATGTAAGTGCAATCATAGACCTCTCTGATCTAGTAGAATGTATAGATGACGTAGATCTTGCAACTGACGAATTCTTAGACAATCTAGATGCCCTCTTTTTCTTCACCAAACAGTGTAGTTCAGTCTCTTCTTTGTGGGGCGACTTCCTCTTAGAAGTAGATTAAGTCGTTGTCTCCTTTAGAGCGACAGAGACGGGAGAAAAACCAGAGGAATTCTCCATAGTGATCTGTGACAACTCACACTCCGTTGCCTGAGAATCACCCCTCACAGCCGCTACCTTGCTGATACGCTTTTGTTTAGCAAGACCTTGTGTAAATGTGTTAACAAATATTTATTAAATAAGGTGGTTGATAAATGTGCACAATATTCACAACGTGAGACTAAGGAGCACGAATAATGACAGCAAGAAGGGCAGATAGGGTGAAGATCAGCTGCAGAAAACCTAATCTGCACTGTTGACATGCCACCATTGGTAAACAAACACCTGTAACGGAGTTAAAGAATACAAATTTACATAATAAAATACATCATGATGAATCTAAAAAGTATCTAAATGCAATTCACAGCGACAAATTTAGACAAAAAGGCTGAAAAACAAAGGATATATGCCGCAAAAGGGACCCACATGACCGCCAAACTGTCTGCTTGGGCCATGAAGGAGAGAGTGATGTGAGCTAGGCTTAGGTCACGTGGGACTGTTTTGGCAGGAAAAGGGAGGCTACTCGTGGGTGAGTGATATTACGATCGCTTCAGGGAATTGATAGGGATTCAAGTTTCCACTTAACCATCGAAAGGAGAAGGGAGATAAGCAATAAGCACGAGTCAGGATAAGGAAAAATAAAACCTTTTGGAATGATCACTTCAACACAAGGCTTTCAAACATAGGCTGGTATTTTCAAACTAACAATCCTCAGGCAATATAAGAAAGATTAAATATCACTTGAGTTTTTGTGAATGATTTGGGACAGTGACCAGCTTACAGGTTGGCAGAAAGTAAAACATTGTAGTGAAATAGTGTAAAGCTTTTGTTATAAATCTAACTGTATCCGAACACAGGAAAATATGTTCATAATTATTATTATGCACATGTCTTTCCGAGTGTCTTCTTATGTTGACTACAATATAATCAACATTGTGGTCTAACTACTAAAGATAAGACTTGCTGTCTGATGGAATGTCATGCAGAGATGATCATGTATAAAATAGTGGTGTATACATGCCTCTAGCAGCCCAGGCTTGTTGAGAAATGTTGTGTTGAGGGAGTTGTTCTTCTGTAGGGGTACATGTCCAGCAGGCTGGGCTCCTACAACAGACCGCTTGGAACCGAAACTCCACTGCTGTATGCCATGTTTAGGGGGGATCCTAATTTGTTTGGTGCTGATACGATTGTTAAAAGAGGTTCCAATAAGTGGGAAGGTATTACCCCATCTGCAAGATACAACAATTGAAATTCAGTTTCAAACAGAGTCTGTCATACTGGACATAACATTACAAAAGTGGTATTTCTCAGGCCATAGTTTACAGCTCACCTGATCAAATATCTTTGCAATAGTAATCAAGAAAATCATTAATTTCAGGGGAAAAAAACATGATCCCTGGACAAAAAAAGAATTGGCCTCCAACTGCAGTCCTTCCTATTTAACACATTGCATGATGATCCAAACACCGTCTCAGACAGGTACTGACAACTGAGCAGCATCTTACACTTTTCGGGGTTTGTCAGTGCCATATTTGTAAGGAGGTGGCTGCCAAATCTTATGTGCCTGTTGTTTCCATGTGGCAAGGAGGTTCTTCTGCTTTTGTGTGAATGCCTGCAAGTAGAACAGAATATTAGACTACAAAATGGCCTATTTTCCTTCAACCAATGTACACTACTTCAATTGGCCTGGGCTATCACAAACACAATTGGCTTTCTTTATTTACACGTGTCAAGATACAAGGGAACACAAAGTTATCAAGCAGAACTGTTTCCAGGTTTTGACTTATTGTCAGTTTCTGAGGTAAGAGCCGAGACACTGTTGCTGATCAACAGGCAGTGTTCAAATGTAGTTTAACTCTTTCAATACCAGTCAACCAGAGGCATTTACTGCCATGACACCGAGTTCCCAGATACTCTGAGATCATAGATGAAGCTTATGTTTATGAAGGAAATTATAAGCTTGTAAAACGTTATTGCTACTACATCCCATACACCATTTAAAAGATCTAATCCTACTGTTGATAAATATGAAGTTTATTTTTATAATATTATTCAAATAATACAACCACAACTTAAATAAATTTATTTTTTAATGAAAATGCAAGTTTACATTTATAATGTCCAGATAAGCCACGAAAGAAGCAAAAACTATGGCGATTTTTTTCCATTTGTGACATGTCATAACATGCCCGTGCCTTTTTCTTTCATATTTTCATTTTTACGTAATCAGAAAATCGCTAATTTCTCGATATCAGTGGCTTTCCGCTCAGTAACAGGACACAACAACGGAAAATACCTCGGTTTTCGAAGCTTCGTATGAATAACACTGTACCCTTGCCAAGAGTATTTTCACAGTTGTAAGAAGCGATTTTATTGGATAAAGATTGGTTTCTAATGACGCTTTTTCGCCACAGTCTGCTATAAGGGTCGTGATTGGTCAAAAACAGACACGTGACCTAAGGCAGCCAATCATATTACGGCAATGGATACCGTCGGCGTAAACGAAAACTTTTAGATTTAGACGAAAGTTTTGGGTAACATAATGCTATTCTGAACATATTAAGCAAGAAATCGCTACATATATGTAAATTATGGGACGTATCGTGCTAGGTTATGACCTGTGACAAAAATGCTTCATGCATATATTTTCGCATTAAACATCGTGTCCGAGCGTGAAGATTGAGGCATCGAGAGCCGAGATGTCACTTGTCAGTGACTTGACTTGCATTACATGATCGCACAAAAAGATGGAAATAGTAATTTTATATGTACGTTTGACAACTTTTATGAATGCTGTTGTTGATTTTATTCATTAGTTTGTTCAATTTATTTAATAATTTCCTCGAAACATCGTTACTTGGCTCTTTTACAATGTTACTGTGGACCCGCTGCCGAAGCATGTGTCCGAGAATTGTTGTTTTCAATAACTTTGCGAAAAATAGTTTATAATTTTAATTCTGCCGATAATATATGATCAATTGAAATTTAATAAGTGTTTTCAGACATTGTGAAATGTGATGGATTTAATATATGAATCATAAGTCAGGTAAGTTCCTAAAATTATGTCTCATTTTGACGTGACTACTGCCTGGCCGCTTAAGCGGCCTCCGGTGTCTGGGGACTCATAACGTTGTGGCCGCTTAAGCGGCCTGCGGTGTTGAATGGGTTAACCTTAAAGGTCACATAAACCCTAGGGGGTACAAATACATAAATCACTAACTGGCATCGTTATAAATGAAACCCCATCACTAAAACTACTCATTTCGACCTTTAATTGACTTAAATCGACCTTTTTGACAACAGTGCACAATTCTCACCCGCGAACGAAATTTCAACCAATCAGAGCGGCGCGTCTCTGTGACGTCATATGAGGAATAGCTTTGAGGGCCGATGCAGAATTCATCTACATTTTAGGGGTTAAATTATCTTGTTTACAGGCTTGTATAAACCTGAAATCGTGACAATTGTTGTGGAAAATGAAAGCTATATGTTCTCACAATCTACTGTCATTTAATTTTGTCTCCTGCTTTGCCTAGTTTCCGAAGTTACAACTTGTTTTCATAGACGATTCTGTCAAAATCGCTTGGTGTCGTTAGGCCTTATTTGTATAATGACTGATCTAAATTGATCCCATTTCTGTGTTTTTTTACCTCGATATTTAATCATGTCATGTAAAAATCTGTTTGTATTCTCAAAACAGTGTCGGCCCATAAGTTTTCACATGCAATACAGCAATTAATACTCCCTTGTTGTAACCCGTGTTAGGTGGTATAAACCTACACATGTTATTTGTCATCATTCACTTGATGGTCAGGTAATGAATTTATAACAGGTATAATTAGTGGTAACACACTTAGATTACCCGACAAAGGTTCCCATTTGGCATTTCTTGTGTCTGGAGTAAATATTCAACATTATAAACATCGATCAAAGGATTAACCGATAACACGCTGATTGATTAATTACTTTTATCTTACACAGCGGAATTGTCAAAAGGTAGTGTTAATGTATGTAGATTTACTAATCTATACTGAATACACTCTGTCGTGGTCGGTGTTCGCGTAAAAACAACGCGTGCTCGTTCAAAGGATTAACCGGCAATACATTGATTGATTGCCCATTATTGGCTAAAAATTACTGTTTTTAAAGAAAGGCGGACATTATGCAATTAGTTGCCAGGTGTGCTATCTTGGGTGACCAATGAGACTATACACCAATACCTGAAAAGACTGATCACTTTTTTCGTATATTAAACTGTTAAAAGACACATCATTTGGAACAGTTTTGTGGATATTGATGGATACATTCCTCGAACAAGGTAATGGCCTGATATTGTTCCTATAACTTTAATCTGTTTTAATTTTAATATTTGCATTTTGTTTTTATTCATTTGTCGTAGCATTCAACAGAATCATTGTTTTCGCCGTGAAGTGTAATGAGACAGACAACATACACTAGGGTGTGTGTGCGCGGATTATGATTCACATTGGCAAACTATAAAATGTCTAGCTATTACAGTTCTGTTATAAATTCACTATAAGTATCAGCAGATCGCCTGCTTTTATTTAGTTTCAAAATGCATACAAGTATGATCACAAACTAATTAGGATTATAAGACCAAATATAAAGACGCACATTGACTAGTATCTACATACTGGTGAGTGGACATTAACCATGTGAATGTAGCAAGAAATTTATCGCGCAGTATTGTAACTTCGACCCCCACCTCGCCTTCCGTGGAAGAAATCGTTATGTTATAAGTTGTGTCATGCAAAATCCGTTTGGTTATGATTCCAATACATATTTAACTACACGAGTAGAAAGTAGTTTTGATTTTCTAACTTGATGAAAACAAACTATAACCTCATTAATTCTAACAGAGTTTACGATTTTCAAAATGGCGGCGCCTGTCGGGAACATCCGCCAGTCTGAGGATAAATGCTATTTAGATTTGTTTTCACCGAAGTTACAAAATCAAAACTACTTTCTACTGGTAGTAAAATATTTATTTTATTGATGGCCAATAGGATTTTGCATGACATAAGCGTGATAACATAACAATTTCTCTCCTGGCAGCGAGGTGGGTGTCAATATAATACTACTTACAATATTATTGTTACTTCGACCACAACCTCACTTCGAGGAAGAAATCGTTATGTTACAAGTTGTGTCATGGAAAATCTTTATGGTCATCAATCATATATATTTTACTACAACTAGTAAGTAGTTTTGATTCTTTAACTTCCGTGAAGCGATCTGAACACTAGTAAGATATCGTTTCAGGCTTCCACAACGCCGCCGCGACTCACAAACATAACCCATTTAGCACGAACTGCGGGTCCTGTGGAAATCTGTGCATGGTGACACCATCGCCCGACCCCTAGGAGCAATTGACGACAAAGCAACGATTCGACATGTCGTCGTTGATGTCGAGAAATCATTAAAATGATGAGCATGCTACACATTTTCTATACAACTAACTGAAAATCGTTCCTCATATGACGTCACTGCAGTGCTCTGGCGACAGAGTTACGTAACCTGTCTGTGGTTTCGTTGGCGGGCGAGAGAGAAGCAGGCGACTTTTTGGCCACTTTTAATCGCTCGGTATTAATTAACCACAAATTTTTAAAGAATAAAGTTGGTGTTCCGCATAAGACTAACCACAGATCTTTCATATGTAATGGTTAAAAGAGTAACAAAAAACAAAGTTTAGTGGTTCTTTAAGTTGGATTTGGGGGACCTCCAGTTCTTTCTGCTTTAGCATAATTTGAAGCTAGGGAGTGTGTAAATCTTCAGTTCTTAACATTAGACATATATTACGACAAGAACCTCTTCATAGTGAGGAAGTTGTGACTGTTGGGTCTGTAATGCAGACATTTTTATGTGAGTACTGATTTCAATGGATGTAGTCTTTGAAATTTAAAGAATACTGAGAGTAAAAAAACATTCATGTAAAGTAACACAGTTTTTGAAGAAGCAATTTCTGAGACATTTGTTTTCATAGTATTTTCCAAAGTCACCAAATTTTTGTAGAAAACCTATTATCATTATCTTTCACAAAAGTGCAATCCTAAACAATGGATCATGAAAAGAAATGGAGAATTCTTCACAGTTAAATAACTATACAATTGCAGGTGTCATCATGAATGTACATACAAAGTTTCAGGATTAATGGTCCAGTGGACTCTGAAGAGACGACATACATGATGAACAAAGGAGCCATATTTAATTTCAGATTAACATGAGTTTATTCAATTTATTTAATAATTTCCTCGAAACATCGTTACTTGGCTCTTTTACAATGTTACTGTGGACCCGCTGTCGAAGCATGTGTCCGAGAATTGTTGTTTTCAATAACTTTGCGAAAAATAGTTTATAATTTTAATTCTGCCGATAATATATGATCAATTGAAATTTAATAAGTGTTTTCAGACATTGTGAAATGTGATGGATTTAATATATGAATCATAAGTCAGGTAAGTTCCTAAAATTATGTCTCATTTTGACGTGACTACTGCCTGGCCGCTTAAGCGGCCTCCGGTGTCTGGGGACTCATAACGTTGTAGAAAACCTATTATCATTATCTTTCACAAAAGTGCAATCCTAAACAATGGATCATGAAAAGAAATGGAGAATTCTTCACAGTTAAATAACTATACAATTGCAGGTGTCATCATGAATGTACATACAAAGTTTCAGGATTAATGGTCCAGTGGACTCTGAAGAGACGACATACATGATGAACAAAGGAGCCATATTTAATTTCAGATTAACATGATTCAAACAAACTTGAAACTACGAAGCATTACTATCTCTACCATCCAAGATTCAGACTTATCATGTTTTAAAGTTTTGAAGAAAATTTCTCTTGTATTTCATTTAAAAACCAAAGATGGCAACTTGCCATCTATATTGAAACTGCAGTTTTGAACAAACCCCTTTATAGCTAGAAACATCTACATTCAAATGAATCCTTTGAGTCATTTCATAGTAACAGTGAAAATTGTAAATATTTCATGAACTCTACCGATGGATCACTTCTGTCGACACTCACATAACCTTTGAGGATAGTTCAGGAACCTTTCAGTGATTCACCAGTTCATGCCTGTCAACAATTCATTGGAAACACATGCATCAGACAACTGTAGCTCACCTCATGATTGAGACACTTGTCTATGAGCTGTAGGTATGTTGTGAAGCAGTCATCATCAGGACGGCTGGCCACCAACAGCTGGGTGCACACTGAAATACATTCAACAGCTATATAAAACCTCCATGTCTTATTTCCAGTTTCTATCAAAATGTTTCATGCCTAAACTCACATACCGAACACATCCCAGATAAGAACCTGTGCGTCAAGTACACTGGCATGTAAACAGCTGCAATGCATAATAGATCAGTTATATAAACTACTTGTCAGCTTCATGCCAATCTCTGACAGATAAAAAAAAAATGGTGAAGGGCTGGAGGCAATTTTATAAAACCCATGAATATGCATTGACCACTGACAAACCAAATCACACTTAGTGTGAATGGGGAATGCAAAAACCAACAACTCTAGCTGTCGGGTACAGAAGCCTTTTTTTATGCCCTGTTCAAGGTCCTCCAATCATAAGGAAAATGACCAAGGGTCTACAGTTGGTACGTAGGCATGAACAGGCAAACACATGCCAAAAGCATGTGGTTGAAAAAGCCAACCGCAGCATGGCTCAAACAAAGTGAAGGGTCCAACAATAGTAGGGTTTGATTACACAGTATTCTTTGTGTGCTGACCTTTCCCCATGAGTCTTGTGAACTGGCCAGTAATGTCTCCTTCTGCAATCTTGTTGCCATCACTGTCACTGGGTGTGGTAGAAGGGGAAACAGGCGGAGATACTGCTGATAAGATGGCTGTAGCAGGTACATGGCCCTTGATTGGTGTGTTCAACATATTCCTCATCTCTGTAATGGCCTGCTTTATGGAACCCTTCTCCATTATGTCCTGAAAAGCAACATTACTCCATCTCTATATAAATGTGATGCACATGGACTGACTGTTGCCTTAACACAAACAAGGTCAATCAGTCTATATCTATCTCTGATATTTGGTTGAGTGAATGGAGTGCAAGTATTTTAGGTTGCTTGAAACAGTATTTCACTTCAACTGAGTTCAAGGTTTAACTGATAACTAACCACAGACTTATCCTCTTTTGCCATGAAAGATGTACAAGGGTGAGTGAAATATTATCTTTGAAACAGTCCCATGAAGTCACATGCTATGTACAGATTGACCAATAGAAACCAGCCAATAATGCTCACTACTGGCAAACAAGGATAAGTAGAGCACCGACCTGACAACTGGACCATATTAGCATGTATGAGTGCAGCCCACTAGCGCTTGCCACTAACGCTTCGTGAGCGAAGGGGCCCCAGGTTGTCCGCGATCAAGTGTAGTGCTACACCGACCACATGAGAGTCTTATGAGCAAGGCGTGTGCAGCTATGCGTGGAATCAATTATCATCGTCATGCACTGCCGCGTGCACTATCCTACATCTGCTCTACCTTTCACAGACCAAATGGGTTTGCTCATTGCCGTGCACCGCCTACTTCTTGTAAATGCGTTTTCTGCACCGGTCCAACTTATCCTTGTTTGCAAGAAGGAAGCTGTTGAAATTCCCATGGATGATTAATTTCAAAAACAAATATGAGCTAAAATCAAATTACAGTTCTGTGAAACACTTACTGGGGATGATTTGTTTTTTCATTATCAGTAACAGGTGCAAGCAGGTGAATTAATCAGGTTGCACTGTTAAATCATTGGCTTCACTATGTTATCAACAATGATGTCGCTGTCACTGAAAGTAGTCGGCACAATCAACTTCACCCTGATTACAAGTGACATTCTGATCAGTGATCTCTGACCTTCAATGAAATGTCACCAAATTGTATACATGGTGTGTAGTCTACACAACTTTTTGCATTTTTAACTTACGGCAATTGATTCACCTGATACACACATGGAGAAGTCTTATTTAATATGGTAAATTCCTATCAATACCATCTGCAACCATGCACTTGCGGTGGAAAATGTTACCTGTACTGTGTACAACCTAACACTATAAGTTACCTGCAATGGCCTGCACTGTGGGCAACCTGACAATATAAGTTACCTGCAATGGCCTGCACTGTGGGCAACCTGACAATATAAGTTACCTGCAATGGCCTGCACTGTGGGCAACCTGACAATATAAGTTACCTGCAATGGCCTGCACTGTGGGTAACCTAACGCTAAAAGTTACCTGCAATGGCCTGCACTGTGGGCAATCTGACAATATAAGTTACCCGCACTAGCAATATTTAACCTGCACTGGCGCAGGCTTGATGTAGCAAAATCAATCCCTAACATATCATACATAAAACAGACTAAACAATGCTGAAGTATGTGCACAGAAAGTACATACAACCTGCAAAATGAGGACAGAACTAAACCTGACAATGGTTGGAAAACACTAGCACTTCAAAAAGGAACAATTCATAAAACGTAAGGCCTAAAAAAAGGTTGAGGTTCCGATTACCCAACCGACCTTTGAATTCTAGTGCCGACCCTAGTTATTTTAGAGGTATGAATAAAATAAGCTTTCAGATACCATTGTTTTTTTCCAGGCACCAACGGACATTGGTCATTCTGATAAAGAAAGTCGACATGATGGCCGCAAGCTTGATTGAATAAACAATTATACATTGATAAATGTGTTACTAGTTCATAATTTACTTCTAAAAATAAATGTAAAAAAAAGAAAGAATTCCTACCTACCCTAAATTTTTAAGAGGTGTAATCGGAACCACAACATTTTGTTTGGCCTAAATAATTTCTCTAAAGTGAACAAGACTAATCAGTAGATGACAAAATCCCTCACAAATTTGAAAGAACAACCATTATCTGTCCCACAAGAGGTGATCTGTGGAATGTAAAGAGTGTACTCCCTTATCTGTTTATCCATACAGAAGAGCAATTATTGACAATATCATGGATATTTCAGAAGTTTGCATTTGTGTCACGCCCTTCTTCACAAAGATATGAATTAGTTGATGGCACACAATTGGTACAATACACTATAATCTGTTACATAAACACTGATAAGTACATGAATATAGACATAAATAATCAAGAAAATGTACAAAATTATTATGATAACATATATAGAAACAGCAGTTTAACATACAAATGACATTCTGTCAGGAATTAAATACACCAGTTTATTCCCACAGATTCCCCTAATGGGTACATATGTCATCCCATTTGTGGTTATTCCTTGCTAAGGTATTGCTAAAAGAGGCATACCGGTAACCACACTCACTCACTCACTCACTTTCTCTCATAACAGACAGCAGCAACACACAGGTATATACATCCTCAAGTTGGCCAGACTTTGTGATGGACCAGTTCTACTTGCACCACTTCTCATATCCTGAACCATTTACAGTATAGTCATCCCATGCAATAATTCCCCAGCGACCACAGATCTTCACGAAAACACATACCAATAATACAACAATCTTCCAAGATCCTAGATTTCTTTTGATTGGGTCAAATTTAGTCCTATATTCATTCATTAATAACTTTTTACAGTAACATTGGTGAAAATATGTGTGAAATGGCATGCTTTTTTCACCTCATTCTATACGTGTACAACTTCCGTTTACTCTGTTCATGAGGCTCCGCTTTTCCCAACACACTGTCATAGCACCAATTTTACATTATTCTTAGCAATCATGATCTGATTACCACCTGGTTTATGGACTGCATATAAAACTGACATAACTACAATTAAATTACCATGTCTAGTGATGTTTGATTGCAAGTTTCCTATTTTCATTACAAAGTTTGTTTACCTCCAACAATACAACATAGTTTTGACTGGACACAATACATGAAATGCTATGCACAGGGAAAATATGAATTTACTTAACCTTTACTCCATGTTATGTATAACGAGGGTGTCACATAACGCAGTGGGGGGTCGTTATGGCGAGGGATGACTGTATATGACTCACTCACAAGCTGACTATTTAAATATCATCTGCACCTAAATACTGATTACATTGCACGTACCAGTGAATCGTCACAACCCCACTGATATCAGTACAAGTTAATCCATCAAGCAAACATCAGATCTGGCCCCACTTGTACAAAACGATCTTAGCGTTATGGGTATCTTAAGTATGTGTTAGAGTATGAGAGTCACAATCATCATACCGCAAAGATTGCTTTGTACAAGTGGGCCCTGGTCTGGAATCATTATGGGCACCCTCTGGTGAGGTGAGGTGAATTGGGTTTAACGTCGTGCTTGAGAATATTTTGCTCATATGACGACGTGCATGCGTGTATATGTGTATGTGCGGCTGCTTGTACTAGCCAAGACTGAAGCTGGTTTTATAGTGCTAGCCCACTGAGATACCATGCCGCAGTGAAGCATGAATACCCCACTCAGACACATTATACTGACTCCGAGCCAACCAGTCCTTGTTGTACCCATTAATGCCGAGCAAAAGGCAGGGACCAACAAGTACCATATTTTAACGTCTTTTGGTATGACGCGGCCGGGGATCAAACCTGCGACCTTCCGCTCTCTGGGCGGACGCTCTAACCACTACACCATGGAGGCGGTCAGCACCCTCTGGTATCTACCTTTTCCAGTGTCCGTAACAGATCCTGCCTCTCTCTCAGCTTGGCAATGCTCAGGATGATCTTATGACGGGCACCTTTTGTCACATTCTGTAGATACAGGCAATATGTAATTAAACTTTGTGCAAAAATATGGATTTTATCAATATAAACCCATTAAAAAACTAAACAATACCATTAATTGTATAATTACTAGACCGAATAGAATGTTACAACACTTGGGCTTCCAACAAGTAGTTAAACTTAGGGGATCCCACAGATAAAAATTGTATGTTAACTGGGGCAAATATCACTTCAAGCTAATCAGTTTATTGATGATATCATTCAAATATGATTGTGACATGAGGCTGGAATGACTTAACTCTTGTAACAATGTCACAGCTCATCTCACAACTGTGGTTATCAAATATGGCGCTCATAATTAGAGCATATTTCTGAAGGGTACCATAAAGGATTAAGAAATGAAAGTTAATCTAAGAATTATTAGATTTGAATGAGTGTCCTCATTTTACATAACTCGTGAAATACATCGCTCTGACTCAGGAAATACAAGCATTGTATTGTTTCATAAATCAGTATGACATAAAAGCATGTGTAATAATCTCTAATTATACCATGTCTGAAGAGCATCAACACGTATGAGCATAAAAACCTGGACATTCTGATTATTCCTGATCTTGGAAGTTTTAATGAAATCTGTTTCTGACCTGGGTAGGTCTCGATAAATCCTGTGTTGGCAAAGTCAAGGGTTAATACTGAATATTATTAGCTGATCTTCCACAGCAGAAAACTGTTCTAGGACTCTTGAGTGGGACTTTGTTTAGACTGCAACACTACATATGTGTATGAAGACAATTACATGGTTAGATGAATTTAGTCTACCTGAGATTCCAGCCATTCCTCAGATAGATTCATCATTTCTTCATAAGTCATCTGGCGAAATAGATAGGAATACTTGTGCAGACGAAGATTCTTCAGCCAGACAGGAACCTCTGTAACACATGCTGTCAGTTAAACAAAACTGGAGAAACTTCTGAGGCAAATGAGTAATGGTGAATACAGCCCACCTCACTTAACAGGTGTAACTTTACTACATCAGAAATATTGCCAACAGGAAGAATTATGAATATTCATTAATATAATAATTGTGCAATGGATAATATCTTACACAGATAATTGTGATGAAATATTTTTTTTCTTTTGCATACAAAATATACAAAGTAGAGTCTTTATCCATGTTCAGAATACTGATTTTTTGTAGCAATCCATTTACCAACAGTAAAAATCTAGTGGAGAGTGGGGATGATTGGGAGCGTACTTTAGCCAAAGTGTCAGGATCAGTATAAAATAACATTTTTTTTCTAAAGAATACATATTTCTCTTGCACTAAGTCCCCAAATAGGCACAGGGGATACATACACAAACTGCAATGTATACATAGCTCCATATACATAGGTGAAACATCCCGCCCATTTGACATACGACTGAAGGAGCACAAAATATCGGTACAAAAAATATGGACCAGAAATCAGCTCTCTCCGAGCTCATCGTCAAAAACCCTACTCACTTGACTTCACTGACTGCCAACAATCAACTGTATTAACCAATAACGTCCATGATTGGCGCAGCGCAAATGAGTGTTAAACGATTAGACAATTACAACCGCAGCTGGACAGGGGTCAAGGAGTGTAACTCCGCCGTGCCTGGGAAGTCAATTAGGTCATCACTGGCTTCTATCCACATATGCCAATCACTTGTATAAACGGTTCAGGCTCATAACGCCGACCTTTCGACCAAACTTTACGGTTGAGTGGAAAAAAAACATCGGCGTCCTGAGACTAGTTTGATTTTGCCAATTAACAAAGGATTACGAGGAAAATGAAGGACCAACGAGTTGTTAGAAGAGGATAATCCGGATTATGTGGATGAGAGGACACCTTATGAGAAGACAACAACAGTTTATATTTTTATCAATTATTTCCATAGTTGAAGCTCTCATCAACAAACTCAGTTGACAGATTCTAACGTTTTTTTTACAATGATTCACATAAGTAAACACGTGACATTTTTAATAAACACATCGCATATCCGATGCATATTCATGATACATATAGCACACTTTTTTCCACAGAGATGGATGCACAGATTTTAACCCAAATGCAATAGGTGGAATGCTGAAGCAGCAAACTGTCTCACGGACAGTGTTCCTTGTCTGAGCTGGTGGCGGATGTCAACCAGACGTTGCTCTTAGTCCCTGTATTTCTTCTTCTTGGACAGACGCTTCTTGCCAGTAGCGTACTGGACCAGCTTGTTTTCCGTGCTGGTCTGGAACAGCACAATCTCGAAGATGTTTGGGTGAGCCTTGCCGACATATCTCTTCAGACGTGAATGCCACCCTTCCAGGTGGTTGTTGCTTAATGGCCCATCGGAGTTGTGGTGGTTCCATTGCGTTCCACTGCGATATGTTCATCTAGTGTGACGAGTCCACCTTATCAAAACATCTAGAGTAGATTATCCGCAAGCCTAATTACGCCTAATCAGAACCTAACCTTCAAAGGAAACCGCAGGTCGGCGTCCTGAGACTAGTAGGAAATCGAAAGGTCGGCGTGCTGAGACGACACCGCATAAATTCTTCTCTTGTATAAACCATGTCCATTATCTGTACATCTCACTCTTTCATCTCCTGTTTCTTATCCAATTTATTGTATATACATGCAACACTGGCTTCTTGTACATTTATTATATACTGTGAACAAAACGTTAAGCGCCACTAAGTATATTTTGCCAATATAGGTTGTCTCATAGGAAATCTTTCAAAAAAGACAACTATCATAATCTGATGAACATAAGAGATTTTTTCTGGGTTACATCTTCTTTTTATTCTGGAGTACAACGTTTCAGGGCTTGTTCTGGCCCCATCATCAGGTAAAACTGAACAGTAACTGTTAACTCTGGCCGTGACGTCACAATGCTTATGACGTCACTATGCTATGACGACGCAATACACGTGGTGGTCAATAGATACAGATGACATGGCTAATAGAATACATGTTATTATGAATATATAAGATGTCGTTTACTGCAGATTAATGGATCAATTTAGAACTGTGCAGATACTTATACAAAATTGTTGATTGATTTAGAAATGTACAGAGACGTATTTATAAATGTATAGAATGTAAAGTAATAGCAGTGTATACATAGAAATTATGCTTTATACATGGGAACAGTGATGAGGGTAGGGTATTGTCTTATTGTTTTATGTACCATTGCATTTGGGAGGTAGACACCCTGATCCCTGTTTATTGCTGGTTTTGTGCGTTTGATAAAGATAGCTTCGATCAACTTGCGTTTCCGCCAGTCACTGATGTTTTTTGCGAGGACTTCAATTTTCCCAGTCAATTTCATGATCGGGATTATTCATAATGTGTTCGGAAACTGCAGATTTCAGATCTGATTTGTCCACTGAAGTGTTGTGTTCTTTCACACGTGTAGCTACTGGTCTGCCTGTCTGACCAATGTAGATGTCACCACAGTCACATTTCAGTTTATACACACAGCCTTTAGGGTTGGATATAGCGTGATTGCACCCCTTACCATTTGCACGTAGCCAAGTTTTAAGGGTTTTGCCAGACGAGAAAGTGGTGTCAATGCTGGCCATTTTCTTTAGGAGTCTGCTGACTTGGTGGCTGATGGGCCCAACATACGGGATGTTGATGCGGATGGGAGATGGTTCAGGTTTCGGAGGAGGCTGAACTTGATCTTGTAGTGTTTTCTTTATGGTGGTTTCTAAAGGGTTCTTTGGATAACCATTGTATGTGATGAATGTTGTCATCTTGAGGTCCGTTTCTTGTTGCAGTAGGTCAGGGCTACAAATCGTTTTCGGGCGTCTCGCAAGTGTGGCAACAATTGCTCTCTTGATTTGGGGATGGTGGTTTGAGTGATAGTGAATATATTGGTCTGTGTGGGTAGGTTTGCGATAGACCGACGTGATGAGCTGGTTGTTTGAGTTGTCAATGGCGATGTCCAAGAAAGGGGGGTTTGTTCTGCTGCTCTGTTTCCATCGTAAACTTAATTCTAGGGTGTTGATTGTTGAGGTGGTTTAGGAGTGCATTGGGGTCATGATGGTTGTCTAGGATAGAGAACGTGTCATCAACTTTCCTGTGCCAACATAGTGGTTGGAATGGTGAAGTAGCCAGAGCAATTTCCTCAAAGTTGGTCATGAATATCTCAGTTATGAGAGGTGAGAGTGGAGATCCCATGGGTAGACCATGAATCTGCTGATATATCTGATCTTGCCATGTAAAATAGGATGTTTCAAAACAGCTGGATACAAGGCTTATGATGCTGTCGATCGAAAGTTTTGTGTTGATATGGTCTATACAGGACTCTAATCGGGATCGCAGGATTGCTAGGGATTCTTCTAGAGGAATGTTAGGGAATAAGTCTACCACGTCATAACTGACCATGGTGCGACAAGCTTGGTAATCCTTAAGTTTGTTAACAAACGATGATGAATCAGTGATGAAGGATTTACCTTCTTTCCCTAATGGTGCTAAAAGTTTCGACAGGAATTGGGCAAAAAACATCAGTGACCATGGTGACTGGCGGAAACGCAAGCTATCTTCATCAAACGCACAAAACCAGCAATAAACAGGGATCAGGGTGTCTACCTCCCAAATGCAAGGTACATAAAACAATAAGACAATACCCTACCCTCGTCACTGTTCCCATGTATAAAGCATAATTTCTATGTATACACTGCTATTACTTTACATTCTATACATTTATAAATACGTCTCTGTACATTTCTAAATCAATCAACAATTTTGTATAAGTATCTGCACAGTTCTAAATTGATCCATTAATTTTGCAGTAAACGACATCTTATATATTCATAATAACATGTATTCTATTAGCCATGTCATCTGTATCTATTGACCACCACATGCATTGCGTCGTCACGGCCAGAGTTAACAGTTACTGTTCAGTTTTGCCTGATGATGGGGCCAGAACAAGCCCTGAAACGTACTCCAGAATAAAAAGAAGATGTAACCCAGAAAAAATCTCTATGTTCATCAAACATCATCTTCTCAAATGCCAATCAAGCATATCATAATCTGGTTGAGTACTTTTAGTTTAAAAACAAAACCATTATGGAAATTATCTTTTTCATAGGATATATGCGCTTTTGGAAAACATGCATTTTGTTTTCTTCAAAAAGGTTACCACCTTTTGAAAAGTGAAAATCAGAAATGACTGTTATATGGTCACATGATTGTCATTTTTGACAAGTGAAACCTAGGTTTAATAGTGTTGTATAAGCAGAATAGGAATACTAGTAGTTATTTTGCTTTAAAAATCAGTGCCATCACATCTTTATCAATATTTCCTTTAATTGTAAATACAAATGATTATGATGTCTCTAAATCAGCTACCAGATGAACCTTCTCTAAATATGGATTGGTCTTCCCAATTACTTTAGCCTAACATTTCCACAGCTTCACATCTTATTTTTTAAATAGGCTGTCGCTTAACTTCTTATTCTCGGTTTATATACTCATTGATGTATCTTGTTTGTTACAGTTCACCTGACGTAGGGGCAAGGAATAGCCCAGACACGTTGTGACATACAATAAAGAAGAAGTTGTCATCCATAATATTTGCCTTTTATGTGAGATAATGGTTGGCAAAGACAGTATCGGTCCTTCTAAAACATCCTTCCTTGCAGAATGAGATAGAGCAGTTATCATGTAACACTTGCAGAAATGCTTTGTGAGGATTCTTCTTGAGAGCCATTCTTTGCAGATAAATGCAAAGATATCTTCTGTGTCCTCTGATCCTACAATCAATGTCACAACTGGACAAAAGATTACTTGGACATGAAACATGTCTATCTGGTTGTCTAGGTGGATTGTCCTATTCCAATCAAATCCAATTTGAAACTAAATGAGCCGGTGTATTTCGTCACTGTTGAATTTGGTAGAATAGACTTGTTTTAATACAAGTAAAACATTTCAGAATTATGTTTAGGTGCCAAGTGGTAACTCTAACTTATTCTGCTGATCTTGAGGCAATAGATTCCATGCACTTGGTGCTGCCATTTCTAGTTGTTGATGTGTCATTGTCATTCATCTGCAGACAATCTTGTATTGCGGCGCTGATGCCTTCCTGGGAATAACACTGACCAATAAAACGTATGACGTCAGCAGTACAGTATCAGGTTGATCTAATATTTGATGCATGTAATTAAGCCTTGAACTGACGAACACAGGGGAATAGGTGTCATACAAATTTTTTCATAATTCTGAAAGGTCAATGGAAGGACGTTTCCGTTTTCATTCTCCCGACATTTATTGAGGGTGCACTTGTAGGTATAAGTACAAAGAAGTCATTCAAGTCAAGTAATTTGTGAGACAAAGGATTTCCTCCATTGCGGACTATATAGGTGCTTCACAGCATTCGTGTATGTGAGCGCTATGTATCTGAGCTAAGACATGGGTAGACATGACAAAAACCTTTGACATGAAATTGAGAGTACCGTATTTGTGATGATAGAAGTAACTCTCTAAGAGATGGAGGTATGGGCATTGTGATTGCTCTTGAAATCAGCTTCAACCCCCAAATCATCTCATGTCCATCTCACTAAATTTTTTAATTTACTCAGGTGCCTCCAACATTGCCTTTCTTAAGGCTTTTCTTGTCTTCAGTCACATAAGGGACCGTTCATAATTTATGGCTAGGGGTGGTGATGATGATTTTAAGGGGGGGTCACCCATTTTGTTCTGGGGAGGTAGGGAGGTCATCAATTTTGTACACATGTTTCTAGGGGGGGTCAGCAATTTTGTACACAAAAATATTTAAAAATTATGCTTAAAAAATATTGGAAGGCCGAGCGGTCATCGATTTTGTACATGACATGCAGGGGGGGTCACTTACTTTGTACATAAATTTTAGAGAGGGATCATTCACATTGTACATGCTTCTCCATAAAAATCATCACCACCTACCTGGCCATAAATTATGAACAGTCCCTAAGGTAGCTTTTTCTCAGACTCTTTAACTTCTTTGCTCAAAGTCACTTCTGCAATATTTATTGATAATCAACTGCTATTTAGTTAATGATTATTGATTATATCTGATCCATAGTGATAGCATGCCCTAGTTTCCTATTTCTGACTGGGTTTTCATCATCATCATCATCATTATTCATCAATGTTAGTTACGTTCAACGTGGCCATAGCATCATCTGTATCATGTGTATATCATGTCACCCACCTCTCATACCACTGCCATCTTCCAGGAAGCTGTTCCTCACTGGCTGTGGGCCTCCATCATCAGGGTGGGTGTCACTGCCACTGCCTGAAGATGTGATGCTGCTCTGGGGGGACAGTGGAGCATGTTCACAGGTAGAGTTGTTGGAGTTGCCCCGAGACAGGTGGTTGTCATTGGTGCGCAACCAATCAGTAACAGTTTTTTCTGGGTTTGGAACGCCCACAGGTGGAGTGACAGAATATGTCCTACGTAGTGGTGCATGCAAATTGTTGTGTTGATTGTTGTTACCTGTGAATGGGTTAAAACAGTGACAGAGAAACAAATAACTTCGTTAATGCCTTGTTACAATATTTTTACACAAATCTGTATTGACTGATAATACTGAAAAACTAAGTAAAAACAAACAATAAAGCATATGTCTATGAAAAACTTCCTACTTAATAGGTTCTTTGCAGGAAAAATATTTCGTTACTATATTGACAAACAACTCCACAACAATATTAGAACAAATATAATGAATCTTAAAAGAAGCAACTAACTTCATGTGTCATATTACCTGTAATAATTGTAATAGCAATAAAAAGTCCTGTGATGGGAATCTAATAACGGAGCTTTAGGTCCAAAGTTAGATGCCTAGTACATGTGACCAAAGAGGCAAACCCAGTCAGCAAGCTGTACAACACTATTTACACATATTTCTGACTTTGCAACCTTGCGACATGCTGTTTAGGCCATTCCAGTCCTGAGCCTACCAATGGTATGTAGGTAGGATGATGTTTACTGTCAAAGTTTATCATGTTGTTCCATATATTTATTATGTGACCAGTCAAGAATAGCTAAAACCATTATTTTTGAAGTTTCAAAAGTTTGGGATCATGTTCTACTTACCCTGGTTACTAGCTGGTGGTGTGCTGAAGTTAGGCGGTGCAGAGGAAGTGGCATGGAGAGGTGTATGACCATTGTTGGGTGAGGACACTACTCCCACATGACTGTTGCTGATTCGTAATGACTGATGACTGCCAAAACTATTCCCAATAAACCCATTGTTACTGGCATTATCCCCATTATCGGAACCATTCACAATGCTTGTAATATCTTGATTGGTTGAGGCGTTCCAGTGACCATTGTTGGGTCCATTGGACAGTGTAACGGACTGGTCTGTGACAGCCAGGGGTGGGGACTGACTCGGTCCCCGTGCAGGACTGATGCTGTATGTAAACCTTTCCTCCAGATATCCCAGCCACATTCGGAACTGTAGACGTTCCTCCCCACTGATGGCAGGGTGGATGAGGGAGTACGACAGGAGTTGTCGACTTTCCTCAATGTTCACTCCATTTTCAATGGCATGAGAGAGCACCTCTGGAATGATCCGTAAGTATTCCTTTTTTGCAGCAGCATTGCCTGACTGCAAGAGAGGCAAATATTTGAGCAAGTGGCCAATAGCTTTCTCCTTGGAATCTGAACACACTTTGCTGATGAAAGCTGCAAGGAAAAAACACAATGAAAGCAAACTTCATCAGCTGACAAGTCATTAACAGGATCAAAAATAAAAAATATTGTGAGGCTCATCACATTTTCTTCCTGACTTCAGCAATATTCCTAACTCAAATCAATTGTGTTACAAAGATATGGTACCAGTCCTATCAATCATGAAGTAACAGGCTTCATCATGTTATAAACATTTTGTCACGGATGCTTGCTTCTCGTCACAAAGACTCACATGGCAATTCAATTCTTATACTTATCTGGGAGAAGAATACCTAGTAATATTACACCAGATTAAATGAAAATACCTTGCCTCCAGCAAAACATAGCCATGATAATGATGAACAAGAACATATTTCTGAATCACTTCCAGTCTAATGACACCAATCTGGACTGAGGAACATGAGCCCAATGCAATATAATTTTAAATCCGAAAGTCTGATGCCCCTGGCATGTATAACATAATTATTTATATATGTATATTTCTGGTGTATTGACCATGACTAACAACTGCAGTCAATCACATATCAGAACACCCAATGAAGTAATCTGTGAAACAAACTTTGTGGTTCCAAATAAATTCTTCAGGCTAAGGTACAACTTCAAAAGCTTGATGTTGGACAAAACACTAATTGTATCGCTCAAACTTGAGACTTTGATGTCCTTAGTACCCTGAAAATGTTGAATTCCTGTGTGCAGTTACCTCTTATCGTGCTTTTTATATGGTTCCTAAAGGCATTGTAAATGGGAACACGAACACGAACACACACGCACACACACACGCACACCCACCCACACACACACACACACACACACGAACACACACATTTTATTGCATAGCTCTCAACATAATACACAAGAGTTGAAGCTACACACATCTGACTGTCACCAATCCAAATGCTATCAATCATCCACTGGGCATTTTGTAATCAATGAATTACATTTGTGAGTGAGTATGGTTTTACGCCGCTTTTAGCAACATTCCAGCAATATCATGGCGGGGAACACAAGGAATTACATTTGTAACATTAAGGATAGATAAGACCTGTAAACCTGTTTTGTTCTGTTCTGAAGGAATTCTGAACTACTTACAAAATGGCCAAATTGCAGGATAAGTTTAGGCTCACTTAAAGCATGCACTATATTTTATGTATATATATGTGTGGTTACATCGAAGATGAATTTCTCCCCTGACTTGGGGGAACCAACTGCAAACCTTATGCAGATGAACTGCACGAGGATCATGCATCAAAATGCTGAAAAGCATGTGTAAATATCATGCATGTAAACAGCTGCGTTTTGTTAAGAATTCGCCAATTTTCACTGAGTTTCATCATTTATTGGAAATCATTGATTTGGAGACTGTGCGCTATAGAAGATGACTTATTATTATTATTATTATTATTGAACTCATGACAATCTTTTTAACGTTACGAATTTGTTTTGCATTACAATACATCAGTTCATGTGTAAACAGTACCTTTAAACAGTATGGAATATTTTGCAAAATCTAGTTTAGAACAGTTGACTGAAGTAAGTGGCTACATTTACACTAGTGAGTCTAAACTTTTGATGGGTAGTATACATTACGACCATGACACGGATATTAGCGAACACGGATATAGCGTACAAACGGATATAGCGAACAAATTTAAAAGACCCGTCAACAGTCCTTTATAATATCATTAAAATTATCTTCCTTCACGCGAATAACGAACTCGTGAGTAGCGAATTAACAATGTACAGCTATAGCGAACTGATTTACTACCCCCAAGCCCAACTATCGACGTGATTAGCGAACTCATTAACGTGTCTGTGATGCAGTCGGCAAAATGAAGTCTGCAAGACGTGGTGTGCAGAGCAAAATTGTGTACTTTGTTAAACGTAATTAAGTTATATACATGTATTTTTGAGATTGTTGTGATTGTTAAACATGTTCTTGTTAAACATGTTCTAGCTAATGTCTGTGAATGATAAATTCAGAATTTTAATGTTATGTCAATGTACATGTACAAGAATAAATATTTGTAGCCTCAGCATATACGTGTCTCTACATCTCTACAATCCAAGATGGCGGTCAAATGTGAATAACGAACACCGGATATAGCGAACTAAATTTCGTGGTCCCTTGGAGTTCGTTATATCCGTGTTCTACTGTACAGTTTAGATTTATGTTGCACTCAGCAATATACCACCTATACTCATGGAAACTAATAAGGGAACACATAAAAGTACAAGTGTTCCTTTATTTATTTCCAGAATTTTTTTCTCACAGTGCTATACATACTTTGTGATGAAACCTGGAAAAGAATAAACATTGAACTTTCATGTGTTCCCTTATTCGTTTCCAAGAGTATGTATGGCGGCAGTCTGTAAATAATCGAGTCTGGACCAGACAATACAGTAATCAACAGTATCTTAAACTATAGACACTACAAAAATACAAAAGGCTACAGATCGTTGACAATTGAAACTTAGAAATATCAGCTGTTGCTTGCATTAACACAAACATGGAGTTTACCACACAAGAAATCCTACATCCTGTTCCTACAAAAAGAAAATGAGTTAAAAGTGCAACCACTGGAACATAGGAAATTAGGTTGCATGTTTATAATTGAACATTATGTGAGAATTTGGTACTACTTAATAAATGAATTTCAATTTTCATATTAAAACCTTCAACACTCAGTTGAATGTTTCATCAGGCCTACAAAATAACAAAAATCTGAATACCAGACCAACCCTAGAAAATGCTTCTGTCATTAACGTTTTTTTCATTATTAATTAACTTAATTAACATTTGCTCTGCTGTTTCATCTATCATCAGTTTCCCCAATAACAACACACTGTTCATCTGAGTGAGTGAGTGAGTTTAGTTTTACGCCGCACTCAGCAATATTCCAGCTATATGTCAGCGGTATGTAAATAATCTGGACTAGACAATCCAGTGAGCATCGACCTGCGCAATTCGGAACCAATGGCATGTGTCAACCAAGCCAGCAAGCCTGACCACCCGATCCCATTAGTCGCGTCTTACGACAAGCATGGGTTACTGAAGGTTCATTCTAACCCGGACTGATGACGTTGATGCTGTCACTAATAATAGTAATGGTGGATGTGATTTTGAACAGATAAGATACTAATGGAAACACAGATTGACAGGCACTAGTGGGGACGGTTGGGAGGGAATTGCGTCTGTGAGTCAGGATAAGGATAAAATATCATTTTTTTTAAAAATACAAAATACATATTTTCCTTATCCTGACTCATATTATTTGCTTGCATCCAAAGGAACTGGTGGTGGGACAGCCATCTTTATTGGATACATAAATACTGTTCATTTTAACCCCTGGGAACTCTTCAATCTTCTTGATGTAGATGAATGGAGTACCACCTTTTTATTCAAAAAGAAGTAAACCATAAGATTTTGTTGAAGTTTATATGCGCATGGAATTTGATTCCTGCTTGTCTTGGATCGATCAATATGTTAAGAATAGATCGTAAACATAACTGAATCGTATCACTCATGCTCAGATTTATGTAATAAAACAGGGGGGCATGGACTCTCAGTTGTTGACTATGGGACAGTAACCCAACTTCAACGAATCTGCGTGATTATGGCTTAGTTCTTATCTTCTTGATGGCAATTGTACAACCAAGGGATGAAACTGGTGTATACCTACAACATCTTGTGTGGCCAAGTCCCTGAGATAATGGTTAGCGAAGACAGTATCCAACATTCTAGCTAGCTGCTCTGACATTGTAGGTGCTATAGCTAGTGCCAAGAGAAACAGCGTCTTTTGAGTGAGCAACTGGAATTTTGCTTGTTCATCGGGGTGTGTACACATCGCTTGTAAGTTGTTGAAGGCGCTTTGAATTTCATCTTTTGATCCAGCAATCAGATGAGTGATGAGCTCAAGACCCTTGGTGAGTTTTACTCCTTGTTTATTGTGAGGACAGACCTTATGGCCGCTAAATAAGTGGCTAGAGTCGAGCCTTTGAGATGTCTGGTACTTCTCAGACTGCATAAATATTCTGCAACTTGAGGATGAGTGGCCTTAGTTGCTGAGAACCCCTACAGCGATGCAAACTGGTCAAAATTCTTTCATTTATCTTCATAAAGACTTCTGGTAGATCTTCTCAATGCTAAAGTGACAGCCTTGGCTGCTCTAGCTGAGTACCCTCTTCTGGTAAGGCAGTTCGTAATACATTCATACATGAAACTTGACGACTTCCTGTTTTGCTATCAGGTCTGGAAACCAGGTTCTTGATGGCCATTATTAAGGCACTACCAAAGTCAGTCTCAGTTTCCTGATGGCCATTATTAAGGCACTACCAAAGTCAGTCTCAGTTTCTTGATGGCCATTAAGCAATACCAAAGTCGTTCTCAGTTTCCTGATGGCCATTAAGGCTCTACCAAAGTCAGTCTCAGTTTCTTGATGGCCATTAAGGCATAACCAAAGTCAGTCTCAGTTTCTTGATGGCCATTAAGGCACTACCAAAGTCAGTCTCAGTTTCCTGATGGCCATTAAGGCACAACCAAAGTCAGTCTCAGTTTCTTTGTTTGTGCAATCTGTTCTATGACTCTTTGCATAAACATTGGTGGAGGGGATGTATACTGCAATATGTGTGAAAACCTTCCCGACCTTTCTAATGTTGACGTACCATTTTTTCTTTTGTCCACAGACAATCTCTGTTAGTTCAGGGATGGCCACATTTCTACACTTCTATTGCAGCCATGCTGATTCCTGTGATGCGCTGATCTGAACAGTAACACATACGGTCATCTAAAATGGCAATGAATCCCTTGATGATCACTGGTGATCTCACTGTTAGGGCTATGGGAATTGAGATTTCAACATAACGGGTTTCTTTATAACCCTGGGAATTTGTTGGCATGTGATATGCAAATCAGGTCTGCTCATGGGCATTGCATTTTGTCGAATACGTGGTCCACACTTCACAGACATGAAATTATATTTTTCCATGTGATAATAGAGAGAAACTGTATAGTAGCCAGTGTGGTCATCTACCGAGTTCCCAAGAACTAACGGTGTACCTCCAGTCAACTACCTGTAAAATGTATGACATCATCGGTGCATTATCAGGATGACCTCCATGATATTTGGTGTAATAGATGGCTGACTGAGTATGTGTGTAACTTGGTTACATTATTTCCAAATAAGTTATACTCGGTGATTGGTGTTAAGCAAGGACCTTCTCTTAATGTTGAGATATAATCATTCTGTTTTTATTAGAATCTTTGTCTCGAAGGGATCTTCAAGACTATTCTAATTGTCACTCTTCACTCACAAATAGTGGCTGTAAATGACCAGCCAGAGTGCAGTCCTCCCATCGCTCACAAGCTGACCTTTCAGCTGCAATTGGGGCTGCAAAGACAGATGACTGTAGGAAGATTTAAGGGTGCATGCAGACGTGAAGCTTTGTGGAGGTCTTCTACTCAAGAAAGGTTCGTAAACACTGTGAAGACTATTGTCGACAGATTCATGAAAAGTGACTTCTATTCTTCAACTTCACTCATTACTTCTGCGTTAAGATCGCAGGTAGTGGTGTCTTGCACACCAGAAACTGTGGTAGTTTTCAGAGATACCAGCAAGCTGGTGTTAATGTTGACTATTTTCGGAAGATGCGAACCTTGTTCTGATTGTTGCTGACGGCTTCATGAAGATTGACTTCTTCATTTTCGTTCATTGTATCTACATGAAGATCATGGTGTCTTGCAGGATGGAAAGAGTGGTAGTCTTCTGAGATACATGCATGTGTATTTCAGTTCCTGAACCCTGTGGTGATAGCTGTCGAAGAAGCATTCTTTCTCGGGAAAGGTACGTTCCGGCAAGCTGTTTTTACTGTTCTTTGGAACATTGAAACAGAGGTTTCCACTATACCTCGGGCAGAAAGGGGAGAGCAGCAAATAAAATGAGTCAGGATAAGGAAAAGTAATCTAAGTTCAATGAAAAAAACTCATACTAATCCCAATTTTTTTTTTGTGGCCTAATTTTCTCATGCTGGCACTTGCAGTAGTTGCAGTTCGCTAATTCCATGCCTAGTCTTAACTAACCTGCTAATGGCAGAACATGCACAATTTTACATCACTAGTTGTAGAATTTGTCTCCAGGTGACTGGGTTCAAGTTAAGCTTTAATAGGGCTGGGACAGGTAGGAATTCTGAACCTTGGTACCTGATTCAGATTTATTTGGAGTTAATTCCCTTAATGGAGACTGAAACTAATAAAAGGGTGTTTAGTCATATTTTCATCTGAACTCCACAACTCTGATTTCAGATTGAGATTTTTTTCTGTAAGAACAACGTAAATTTATTTTGTTGTGGTAGTCATATATTTGTTTCCTTATAAATCAGAACAGGTACAAAAGGTATCAGCAAACAGTTATCATATTGCATAAACAGTGGAATCTGTCAAATCCGGACTCCCTGTAATCCAGTGTCCTCCATAATCCGGACTACTCTGAGTCCAAGCAAAATTGTTCTTTATTTATCATGATTAAAGCTAGCTTTATAATCTGGACTCTCTTAATTATGGATTACGGATTAATTAACAGTCCCAACAATCAACATGCTATGAGAACAATGCTTTGTAATCCGGACTTAGCTGACTAAAATAACAGTCCGTTGAATAAACATCTCCGTTGGGGTCCTAATCGCGGCCAGTTCAGACCACAAGACAACTGGCAGTTTCTGTCTTGGATGTAAATACTAAAACGGAAGTATGCTCTAATAAACATTTTACTGACCCTAACGTGGGAACCTGTGTTGGTTTTCTTTTTTATATCATAATGATCACAGTCAACGAGACAGTAATTTTACTCAAAATGTTAAAAATGTAATTTTTAGAGTAAAATTGATATTTTATACTTATCCTGACTCATGCTCTTTTGCTTGTCTTCTTCTTCTTGCGAACATAGTGGAACACTTGTATCTCCTTATTTGAAGCTCCCTTCAAAATAAAATCACTATTTGGTACTCACCACGAGTTGCTCCCCTTTGTTTCCCCTGGCGGGAAAGGTGTCGCCACCCTCTGGCCATGTGCTCCACTCTCTCCTGATTTTGCGAGCCCAACACTTGAACTTACAGGGAAATCCAAAGTGTTATGTGGGGAGGATGGGAGGGCTAACCTCATGAGTCAGGATAAGTATAAAATATCAATTTTACTCTAAAATTACATATTTTTCCTTATCCTGACTCATGCTCTTTTGCTTGTAGCATCCTACGGACACGGAGGTGGGAGTAACAGAATACTTTGGATTTATAATTAGTGATTTTGTATAGATATACTGTAATATCCCCTACGGGAACTTCATGAAGGCTTAGACTTAGGATGTTTGTTGTATTAAAAAACCATTGGTTACATAATGCCATTAAAGGGGAATTACATTATAATTATATTGAACAATACATATAATATATATATATATATATAAGTGACTCTGATAGAGGCACTGAAACTGAAGATATCATAGTATAAGCTTAAGGCTGAATAACTTAAGCTGAACATATATACATAGCCCTAAAACTCCGTGAGTTATAAGCTAGATAAGTATGTATATAATACATATTAATCTTGTGAGGGTAATATTTAACGCCCTCTGACGAGGAACTGTCAGTTGCTGAGCGAGGACCAGTGGTCCGAAATGGTGAATGCCAGAGACATCTTCTGTAGTGATGTCTCTCAGGTAGTGATTAGCAAATACCATGTTAGATTTCCAATAGCATCCTTCCATAATCGTGTTCAAGGAACAGTTGCCGTGAAGGGCGAGGGTGGAGGCCAATGCCCTGATCTCATGTGGATTTGATGCTGTTGGTGGGTCCAAGCCTGCTGCCTTGTAGGCACGGAGAATGACAGTCCTTATCCAAATAGATATTGTGGTCCGTGACACTTCTGTTTGATTTGTAGGCGATAAGGGGATGAATAAACGTTTGAGAAATCTTCTCCTTGTTTTGGATCGTCGTAAATAAACTTTGAGCGCTCTTACTGGACACAGTGATAAGTCTTGTGTATCTTGTGATCCGAGAATAGAGGATAGCGCCGGGATGTGGAATAACCTGTCTGGTTGACCTGGCAGTTGATTTTTAGCGATGAAATCCCATCTTAGTCCGAGGTGCGCTGTGTTATGATTGTCATCAAACTGTATCCTCTCGTAATCTAGAGCGTGAATTTCAGACATTCTTGCTGCCGTGGCTAGAGATAGCAGAAAAAGTGTTTTCTGTGAGAGAAATTCAAAAGTTGTCGATTCCAAAGGTTCATAAACCTCACTCGTGAGGTGTTGTAACACTATATTCAGATCCCAAGCTGGGGGCGTGGAACTTCCGCTTTTGGTCCTCCAATCGGAATGCTCGTAGTAAGGCCAGTAACTCTGGAGATCTTGTCAACTTGACACCCGTTCTCATGGTGATTACAGAACTAAGCGCGGCAAGATATGTTGATATCGTTGAACCTTTTAAATGTTTGTTTTGGCGCAGGTAACACAAATAGTCTGCCACTTGAGGCTGTGAAGCCTCTCTCGCTGTAAAACCTTTCTTTGCTGCATAATTTTCGAAACTGTGCCACTTGTCGTCGTACAAGTTACGAGTTGAGTAACGTAAGGCAAGCGTGACTGCTTTTGCCGCCCTGGCAGAATATCCTCTCTTGTTTAAACACATTTGTATACAGTCCATACGTGTAGTTGGAACATTGCTGGGTTTCCGTGCACTTGTTTGGTGTGAGGATGAATTAACAGGTTTGCGCGCTTGGGTAGCTCCAGTGCTGGTTGACCGATTTCTTGAATTAGTATGGGAAACCACGTTCTGGCCGGCCAGTAGGGCGCGACCAAAGTGAGTTGTAGGCTCTGTGTTTGTCTGATTTTCTGTAATACTTGAGGTATTATTGCTGGCGGCGGAAACGCGTACGCATTGAGGCCTTCCCATGATAGACTTAGAGCGTCCGTTGCCCAAGCTTGAGGGTCTGGGACTGGTGACACGAATGTCGGTAGCTGATTGTTGAATCGCGTGGCGAAAAGGTCTATTAGCGGCGCTCCTAATTGCTTGATTATCTGTGCAAATATTTCCCTGTTGATCATCCACTCTGTCGGTGATGGTAGATGAGGCCGAGAAAGAGCGTCTGCTAGTATATTTCTGGCTCCGGGAATGTGAACTGCTCTGACATGTAGATTTAGATCTTGTATTAAATCGAACAGTTGAAAGCTTAGGTTCAAAAGGTTCAGCGATCTCGTTGAGCCTTGCTTGTTTATGTAGAACGCCACTGTCGAATTGTCTGTATGGATCATTAGGTGCGCATTTTGTAGAAATGTGCTCCAATGTAGAATGGCGTTGATTACAGCTTTCATTTCTAGACTGTTTATATGGAGTTTGCATTCTTGCTGATTCCATAATCCTGATATCGTGTGGTTGGTGAGATGAGCTCCCCAACCTTGGAGTGACGCGTCTACATATAGATGGGTTTTGAATTCCTGCTCTGCTAAACAAATCCCTTCGCAGACATTCGATTTCTTGGTCCACCATAGTAGATGAGGTCTGAGATGTTTCGGTAGACTGAATGGTTGTACATCGTTGAGATGTGCGTTGATGAGGACCTGTAGGGGACGTAACTGTAATCTGCCTGTGACAGTCATGTCTTGGGCTGATGTGAGAAGACCTAGTAGGCTCTGCCATTGTCGAAGTGGTAACGGAGAGAGTAGAGCTGGTGGAATGGTCTGTTGTATCTTGAGCCAACGGTCTTCTGGTACAACGATACGGTTGCGATTTGTGATGAATCGAATACCTAGGAACTGCAGGTCTTGCGATGGTACTAGGTCCGACTTGCGTAAGTTTACTAACCATCCTAGTTGTGTTAGTAGCTTTATGATGTAATTTAACTGTAGTTTGAGATGCTGTGGATCTTGATCTACCTGTATCCCGTCGTCGAGGTAAAACGCACTGCGTAGCCCTTGACGATGTAGAAAGATGATAATCGGTTTCGTTATCCTCGTGAATAGCCAGGGGGCTGATGATATTCCGAATGGGAGTACTTTCCACTGGTAATGTAGCCCTTCTAGAGTAAACCGTAGGTATTTCCTGGAATCGGGATGAATGGGGATGTGCAGGTAGGCATCCTGTAGATCTATGCTGCCCATGTAGTCCATAGGACGAATCATCTGGCGTAACTGAGGTAAATGTATCATGCGAAACTTCGGTGGTTTGCGTAGATAATTCTTGTTGAAAAAGCTCATGTTGTAGATGAGTCTGTATTTCTCCGTGGAGTTTTTCTTGGGAACTAGGAAAACTGGGGAGTAGAAACCTGGTTCGACGTTTGCTTGATCTATTACTTCTATGGCCTGTTTGGATAGGAGTGATGAAACAGCCTCTCTTATCTTTGGTAGTTGTTGCGCTTGTAAATCGAACTTGAGGGGTTTGATTGTCAGCGGAGGCTTGGCCTGTAGTGGGATACGAAATCCGTGTTGAAGAATGTTGGAGACGTAAGGGTCTTGCAATATTCCCCAGTTTTCCCAGTGTAGTTGGAGGCGTCCACCCACTTGTGCTGGCTGTACTGGAACGGCTGGGGGTGGAAGACTCCAGTCGTTCCGAACCTGTGTTTCAGCGTCTATAGTTGCGGGAACCTCTGGGTGTCCTGCCTCTTCCTGATCCTCCTCTATAGTTGCCATATGGCCGGCCGAAAAGAATCTTTACCTCTAGAGCTGGCTATCTTCCTGTCTCTTGCTCTTTGTAGGCCCGTGAACTTAGATCTGCCTGAGTATCTTTGTGAAGTCTGGACGAATGACGCTGGCTAGTGTGTCCATCGATTTAATCATAAGGACTTCCCTGGAATCCTTAGAGACTTCCTTGGCGACTTTGTCGATTTCTCCGTCAAAGATGGATGTTGTCGACCACGGGGCTGTATAAAGTGGGGCTGTAAAGTTCTCCCCCCAATTGCAGGAAGCGAGGAGGCCTTGACGACGAGCTAAGGTCAGTGCTGCTGAAACAGATGTAAGATGATCCGTTAAAAACTGCTGATCTTTCTTTTGCATAAGTAAGGCAGAATAAATCATTCTATCATCTTCCGTCGTGGAATCCCGGAATCTAGTGATAAGAGTCTCATTGATCGTCCTAGATCTATTTAACCCAAAGAACATACGTCTCGTCATGGTTTCTATATGAGCCAACTTGCGATCATCCATCTTGTAAATCTTGTTCTTGACATCGCTGATGATCTTATAGTTCTCATCGATGTCCTGGGCTTTGTAGAAAGAGTCCATGTTATGCGTGGAGAACTTCTTGGCATGAAAGTTGGGTAGATGTGGTGTCTGAACTTTCGTAGCTTTCTGGAAAGCTGCATCTAGATTCTGTGGCACTGCCGCGATCGGGTCAATCGGGGGTAGAGTGATCGCATCTGGATCGTCTTCCTTCATCAAATACGTCTGCGCTGTATTGCCACTTTTAGATGGTGATGAGAGATCTAGGTTATTGACCATCCAATACCGTATCTCTGCATCGGAGAAAATGATTCCTCCATCATCCTCAATACCATCATCATTAACGAATTGTAGATGCTCTTCGGGACTGCGTGTAGCTGTCTGTATGTCCGATGAGGCTTGTGGCGATCTAGTTGACTTGTGCGCCGCTCTATGTGGAGATCTGACGGGTGATCGACCTGGTGATGAACGAAGTGGAGATCGTCTATGGGATGATTTTCTCGGAGACTTGTGAGGCGAACGTTGATAGCTTCGCGAAGCTCTTCTATAGTCCCTCGATGTCCTTCTAGATGATGAAGATCTGGAATCATATGTCCTTCGCGAATGCCTTCGCGAAGCTTCATTTGCGTCCGGTCCGGGGGATCGATGATATGACCTTCGCGAAGGCCTCTGTGACGTCTGATGGTCCGAGTCCATATCTAGGGATGAAATCGAAGATGGTGATGATCTGTCCCGCCTTCGCGAAGGCCTTCGCGAAGGCTGTACATCTAGGTCCTTCGTCAAGGTGGTCCGGGACTTCCTTCGCGAAGGTGACATCGTCTTGGCTGCTACGTTGACGGGGGGTGCCTCTGGGGTGCTGTCTACGTTGGAGCCTTCGCGAGGCTCGGACCCTGCTTCTGCAGTTTATAGTGGTCCTCCATGATGTTCATAATTTGCCGCATCATGTCTTCTGGGATGATCTGTGACGAAGTCGTCGGCGTCTTCTCTGCGATGGGGTCCACATCAATAACGTTCGACGTCAGTGTAGAGGCATCAGGCTGCATGGTGATCTCTGCAGAAGTCACAGTCGCTGACACCGGTCGCTTCTTGTGCCGTAAGTCGGGGATGATTATCGGCTGATCATCGTAGAGGCCCAATTCTGCTGCTGGAACGATCTCGGCTGAGAAAGTTCTCGCTGTCTTCGTGGATTTCCCTTTGGAAGTCTGGCGCTGCCCTGGGGTCCTAAGTCTGCGCTGAGAAGACGTTGAGGCCCTCTTAGACTTGGTCTGCGATGACGGGATGTCTGGGGAGGCGGTCGTTTCTTCGAGGTAACGGACTCGTCCCACGTTCCTCTACCGCAGGGGTCTCTAGCAGCACACCAGACGGGAGAGGGTCGATCGCTAGCAGCTGACTGGATGGAATATCTGGACTATCTGCCATGTTTTGCCCTTGTTTGCGTGACCTATCTGCAGCACGTCTTAAGACGCAAAGATGATATTTATTAAATGCAGAATGAGATAGATTAATGCAGTAACTGCAACGTGAATCAAACGCACACGGCGTAGCACAACTAGGGCATATTACATGCGGATCAGAGGCGGAAAAACGTAATCTACAAATAGTACAGATTTTCATCAACGTAAAGCTAGCTGAACAATCACGAATACACGTGAATAAACAGTAGAAATACGATAAATAATCAATACAAATTAGTAAAGGATACTAGCTATACCTCTATAGTAACCTAAGAGAGGTAAAAACTAAGAAATTATCAAAGGATATGGTGTGTAAGGAGACACGAGGCGCTCTCACATCCTGCTCACTGGGCGAAGAAGGAGAGAGTGAAGCACATGGCCAGAGGGTGGCGACACCTTTCCCGCCAGGGGAAACAAAGGGGAGCAACTCGTGGTGAGTACCAAATAGTGATTTTATTTTGAAGGGAGCTTCAAATAAGGAGATACAAGTGTTCCACTATGTTCGCAAGAAGAAGAAGACAAGCAAAAGAGCATGAGTCAGGATAAGGAAAAATAAGAATGTTTCTATTAGCTGCAGTGAAATTGTGTGTCCCTCCGATATTTACAACTTCGACCGGCATTTTTCACAGAAATCACTATCAATATTGCGTCTACTCACGCCTCGAAGTGCAGTTGACAGGAAATGGATACGTATACATATTTTGTTACGATGTCGTTTTCTTGCCCCCTGAAAAAAGGTTTGACGAAAGTATAACCCATAGATAGGCCGACCACCTTCTACGGATTGTTTTTTTGGGGTCCTCAAAATTCCTCTACGGTAATATACGGTAACCATCGTGGAAGTGTCTACGGTAACGGACAAAAGTTGTCTAATCCGGACCGCTTTACAATTGGGACAAATGAGTTGGTCCCAGGCCAAATGAGTCGGTCCCGTAATAGACAGATTCCAATGTATAATAATATAGTGATTGTGGTATTAAAATTGTTCATATGATGTTGGCTTCATGCCCAGTGTTTTGCCTTGTCATTGTCAGTATGGTCAGTGAAACTATGATAGGCTTTGACTGGTTAAGAAAGACACTTAGTTCTCTGAATTTACATAATATATCGGACTACCAGTTACCCTTGCACAACCCGGGTAATGAAAAATACTTACCTGGCACGGGTCCGCGGTTACCCGTCACAGTCCTAGTTAAGTTTACGTATATCTTCAAGAGTGAGTGAGTTTGGTTTAACGCCGCTGTTAGCAATATTCCAGCAATATCAGGGCGGGGACACCAGAAATGGGCTTCACACATGGTACCCATGTGGGGATTCGAACCTGGGTCTTCGGCTTTACGAGCCAACGCTTTAACGACTAGGCTAACCCACCGCCCCTTGTATCTTCAAGATGAAAATCAGAAAACAAACATGATTAAAAATGACATATGACATCAAAGTTACAACAATATGTAAAGTAAGGAATACAGCTGTTTTATTTGAATTAACCATATTCAATGATTGATGCTTCTCTATTTTTAACCTGGGACACCTAAAATTAATGATGCTGATTTCCGACCTTCCAAAGGAGACAAACCTGAACAAGAACAAGGCAGTCAACTAAAATCTGGCCCAGCCATGACTGATCTTGCAACCACCTGAATCACAATGGCAATGCTAGAGTTTCTCTCACGGTGAAGCATGGAATGTAAAAACATAAAAAGCAAGAAGACAAAGTCGTCAATATCCCCCGCAATGGTCAACAGTCTTCACGAATACATCAACTAGTTATAGCAAATACTGTCATCAGGTACAGCATAAATCCAGATATGTGAGACAATATAAACAATGTTTTTCACATTGATCTAACGAAAACATACAGATGTAAACTATTCATATAATAGCATGCTTGTATCAACAACAGACTACATGAGTGCTTTCATGGTTTGAGGTACCTCAGTTATGTTGATACTGGGATTAGAGTGGTATTGTTGATTTATGTCATTAGGTTCTTGAATACACAGGTCTTTGTGAGGATTAAGGATTTTGAAATAATATAAAACAATTGAGATGACCCCCAACTCGAAATGCTTCACTGTACAATACATTATGACAAGGCCGGACACTTCGGTGTACCCCTCCCACCTGCTTTGCCGATCGCTAGGCTACCATCGCATGCAATTGATTAAAACATAATCATGGATGATCGGCCTATCGAGCACCACTCATGACACCTACCAATTCTTTATTGTTATTTCTGCAAGTCGATTGAAACTCGATTTTGACCCTCAACTAAACGATCTTGACACAAATGGATGACGATATATATCCGGACAAAACGTGTGTGTGGTCGAAGCAAGCCCTAAAACTCTAAAAAACTGAGTCTTACCTAATACCAAGATCGTTGACTGCATCAACAGAATCTATTAGCCAAGTACATCTACAAGTTTCACCTAAATAAGTGCTATTGTCAGATTTCGCTGATTGAGTGTGCCAAACGGGTCTTATTGTTTCTTATAGTTAACTTCGACAGATATTTTGAACGAAAACTGAATAAAAGAAAATTATGGAATATGACAAGATTGTGTAGCACACGCAGTACTTCCCAAGGACTGTGGAAAGTATCTAAATGTTTAACGGACTGAAATGAGAGAACAATGACAATGATCAGTCACACAGACTGTAACTGTCTTCTGGAATACCAGATATTAACCTTTTTCATGTTGAATGATTAGAAAATATTCTGTCACTTCCTTATCTGGCAAATGATGCTGTGATTATTATCAAACAGTTCTGATTATTATATTCCCTGTAAAGTGTAATAACATTACCATGTTTCCTTTACTAGTATCAGATGGCAAATTGGGAATGAACCTCTCCTGATAGGCATTCATTGTGTGGAATAGGACCGACAACAGCAGGTGGTTCATTGTATCCAAACAGGATGACTGACATAAAAAGTTTGTTCTATATTGTAAATTGTTACCTTAATCAACATCAAACATCATTTCACACATTCAACAATGTAAACAGATAAAGCAACATCATGCACACGCATAAGTGTATAGTGCTTAGGTGCAATCATAGAATCCATTCACCACGCAATAAATAGTATTATAAGAAATAATTGAATCTTGAGAAGAATTCTTCAGTATTGCTTCACTGATCTCTCATGGATTGAAAAGTTGACAAACGTATGCTATGGATCTTCTGATCGAAATGTTGACAATCATGTTCTATTAGCTCTGTGAGTGAGTTTAGTTTTACACTGCTTATATAGATAAAAATGTCAAACAGTTCAACATATCGACCAGCTGTGCCAGTAGCTTTTAAGCCATGCACCCACATATTGTTTTGTTTTGGAAAACTGATTACAAAGCATTTGATTTTAGCATTTTTCCTTGGACATTTACACATTTTTCTATGAGTAATGAGTTTTTGCCTCTTTGATATCAGAGACCACATAATATATTATATGGTCTGTTAATATTGACTAAACAACTCTTTGAGAGCTGATATTTGCAACTAATTGGCAATAATGTTTTTCAAGCAAACATGGCATTATAGAACTAATTGAAGAAAAGTTATGAAATTATGTTAAGTGTTTTGGGAAAAATTATGTCAATTCAAAAATGTTAACAAGTATCTGAAAATGTGACAACAATAAAGCTAGGTAAAGGATGTCTTCCTGGATGACAAAATATGCAACGGTAATCACAAACTGTGTACATGGGAACATTATTCCAGGCCATATAAGAATTTCCCGTCATGAATAAACCTCTTCTAACTTAAGGAAGATACATGTATCACAATGTGGGTTATATATCACACTAATTATGTCAGATGGCCAACCATAACTCATAACACACATACCATCATAACCATGTCCTGCCGACATTTCACTTAGATTTTCGTATCTTACAACTGGATTTGTCCATCAAACTCAATACCAATAACAGTTATCAATGACAAACACAATAAATTTAAATGTATCTTCATCCACGATGAAACTATTTCGATGGACGGACAAGGGTTCACAAGAATGCTGTACGAAACGAAGTCCAATATTTACTCGTTCTATTTTTAGCACAAGCTGTCTTGCGAACTCACGATAAACATCCCGTGTTGTGGGCATAGCTGAATGTCATATCACATCAATACTGCTGATTATCATTCTGGCACATTGTGGCTTAGCAGAATATGCAAAACTAAGCAATATTCCTGCGCAAGGAATCAGCCATAAAAGTCACCAGGGTTCCTGAGTTAGGATTGTAGCCTAGCCCTATGCACATAAAAATAAAACCGTCACTCACGGCCTGCTGCTCAAGTTCCTTACACCGCACTCTGTTGGACCTAACAAAAATATATTTCGTAGTTCTAAAAGTATTCATATCCGTGAAACAAACGTAACATTAAAATGTCACCCATGTACAACCTAAGTAAACAGCTAAGTAACAGACTTACTTGTCACTCATAGTTATTACCCTTTAGCCATTTGTCGTGAAGGAGAGTGTCCCAGTTTTAGATCTCCGCCTAGCCCCACATGTTGAACAAAATGATAATGAATGACGTCACATGTGAATGGCGGGCAGTGACGAAACGGTGAAGTCGTCATTTGTTTCCTATATTATTTATTAAAGTTATTGGTGCGTGACAGGCATGCGTTCATGATTACTCTGAAGTTGGTGAACATAAGTAAGTTGTTGTCGATGTTATCAAATTGAAATGATGTGTAGATGAACTGCGAAGCTGTGAAAAGTATTCATATATCTACGCTTATTTTGTCCCCACCGCCCCTAAAATTACATGTGTTACTTTCTGCTATAGGAACCAAACAGTATTTGCCCGTCGGACTGTGGTAACGTATTTAGAGCAGCAAGTGAATGAAAGCTATTTTGAATTAAAAAATATGTATATTACTGTCATTGTACAAACCCTTCAAAATCTGTCTGAGAGCGAAAATTAGTGATAGAATAATAATATAAAAACGAATTAATGTTTTAACTGGTTCGTTCTTGCAGAAACAGTGGATGCACGAAATGTACCACGCGAGAGTGCGTCGTTTTATTCGTGTTCCAAATGTTTTATTTGGCATTCAGAAATGCCCCTGCTTGCCCTTTAAATAAAATTACATTCTGAGCATTTTATTGTTCATCAGAAAAAGAATTATCATGGTGATTTTGTTTTTAATATTTTGAAAGGCGTATTTATTAATTGTAAATGGAAATATTACTTGATTGACATTCATGAACATTCTGACAATGTTTGGCGTTTGGTGGTGTCTATACGTCGGACAAGTTGCTGGTGGGGACTCGGGAACCCTCGATCACGAGCGATTGACGCCGCCAGGAAACTATCAAAAATCAAATTGTAAATTCTATGCGAACACATGGATGGAATATAGTCCGTGCTATCACACATGAAACTACTTGAAGCATCCTATTTTAAGTTAGGAATGGATACTTAAATGGTTGCTTTCGATGGCCCCTAGCAATTTGAACGTTCTGTACACGCTGCTGATACTGTACCGAATGTCGTCCCACTGTGAATGGGAGTATGTTCCTCTGCCTACAGCTTTAAACAAACCTACTCGTTGTAAACTAGAATTAATGTAAATGAATATATGTGAAAGTTCCTCAAAACCAAAACCGAGTATTCCCGACACTCGTGAACTGGCCTGTCTGGTATCTGGATAATCAGAAAATACGCTATTTTAGAAATAATGATATGAAAATGGCGATTACTGCATGGTCGCTGTCCCGTAAATGTTTTTGATAACATCAAAATGTTTCAATAATGTTGTGATGTCTACTTCTACGTTTCCCCCAAACGATGTAATTTTTAAAAAAGGTATGTGAAAACTACACACAATTTCTGTAACATATTGCAACACATAATCACAAGGAGACACCTATATTGCAACAATGTTTGTGTTTAGCTCGTACTTCACAATACTTCAATATGACGTCACGCGTTGTTATCCTAAGTACGCCTGTATGCCTGCTTGTTTCGAGGGGTGGAGAAAAACAGAAGTTCTAATGTGACCTAATTACTGCAATAATTCGAAAAGTCATAAAACATAGGCTAGATAGATAGATAATTGAAAGTTTGATAGGTGTTCGGGCAACTGGGCCCATTTACACCTTGCCCATCATAAAGGTTTGCTACGTTTATACACTTTTACAAAGTAGTTAAGCTGCCACACGCTTTAATGTAAGCAAGAATGACAATCTGAACATCATTGCGAGTGATATTACTTGTACACAACAGTCCAGTCAATGAGATGTCAATATTAAGCGCTGTCAAAGATCCCACCATCGCCATACGATGAGTTACATATTTTTGACAATGCAGTAAAAAATGAGCCACATCATCTAGCCGATTACACATTGTGCAATTTGCAGGAATATCATTTATTAATAATGTTTAGATATGCACCAAGACCACAATGCCCAAGACGAAGTCTGGTTAAAAGAATCTCTTCTCTACGATTGTTTCTGGATAATTTTGCTTTAGCTATAAAAGGCTCGGTGCCATAAAGATGGCGTCCTTTTAAGGATGAGGTCCATCTCTGTTGCAATTTCGCTTGAGCATGGGTCTTACTGACGGTGCATAATTCTGCAGGAGAGGGCAATATTGTCTCATCCTGTTCTGAGACATCAAAATCTAAAGCAGCTTTTGCCGTTAACGTGTATGGATATTGTATTCTGCCACTGCTGTCCATGGATTTCTAGTATGTCATAAATGGAGGTATATTTCCGCTGCACCTATCATGAAAGTATTCCGTAGATCTACACCTAGCATATTTAGTTAGGTTGACCCAGAAATTCGATCAAGCGAATATAGGATATGAATCACTCGAAGTGCATTCTCCTAAGATGTATGTTTTGTGTGTGCGGTAGTATCACCCCCTCAACACACAACGTGACTGGTGTGCACCCATAGGATACGCCCATCTCAAACAATAAAGTCGTTTATATATAATAATATATAGTCGGCCTTTAGAGACACGTACTGCAGTACGCATATGGGGGCGGGCGAATCGGGTTATATATTGAGAGCTACACTGTTGAATAATGCTAATTATTTGCAGATTGTCTGCATATAATACGTACGGTGTTAGAGATCAAGGTGTGCAGTGAAGTACATGACATGATGTTTGTAAGTACGATACCTAGGTGATCCATGTCATCGGCTAGTTCCCAGCAGTTACATATCTCAGTCGTCGTCACTGACCAGATCATATTTACAGTCAATGTGTTCGGCGTATCCCCAATTCCTGGTTACATCACAATATAATTCATCTAGGTGCCCGTCTATCTATAATGTTCACAGTTAGGCCGAGTTATAGATGTCACGTACTGGGATACTGATGTGTCCCTGGGTAGTACTGGGATACTGATGTGTCCCTGGGTAGTACTGGGATACTGATGTGGCCCTGGGTAGTACTGGGATACTCATGTGTCCCTGGGTAGTACTGGGATACTCATGTGCACATGTCCCTGGGTACAGTACTGGGATACTGATGTGTCCCTGGGTAGTACAGGGATACTGGTATACTGATGTGTCCCTGGGTAGTACAGGGATACTGATGTGGCCCTGGGTACAGTACTGGGATACTGATGTGTCCCTGGGTAGTACTACTGATGTGTCCCTGGGTAGTACTGGGATACTGATGTGTCCCTGGGTAGTACTGGGATACTCATGTGGCCTTGGGTAGTACTGGGATACTCATGTGTCCCTGGGTAGTACAGGGATACTCATGTGCACATGTCCCTGGGTACAGTACTGGGATACTAATGTGTCCCTGGGTAGTACTGGGATACTGATGTGTCCCTGGGTAGTACCTGGATACTCATGTGTCCCTGGGATACAGTGTCCCTGGGTACAGTACTGGGATACTGATGTGTCCCTGGGTAGTACTGGGATACTGATGTGTCCCTGGGTAGTACTGGGATACTGATGTGTCCCTGGGTAGTACCTGGATACTGATGTGTCCCTGGGTACAGTACTGGGATACTGATGTGTCCCTGGGTAGTACAGGGATACTAATGTGTCCCTGGGTAGTACTGGGATACTGATGTGTCCCTGTGTCCCTGGGTACAGTGTCTGGTACAGTACTGGGATACTGATGTGTCCCTGGGTAGTACTGGGATACTAATGTGTCCCTGGGTAGTACTGGGATACTGATGTGTCCCTGGGTACAGTACTGGGATACTGATGTGTCCCTGGGTAGTACTGGGATACTGATGTGTCCCTGGGTAGTACTGGGATACTGATGTGTCCCTGGGTAGTACTGGGATACTGATGTGTCCTCGGGTAGTACTGGGATACTGATGTGTCCCTGGGTAGTACTGGGATACTGATGTGTCCCTGGGTAGTACTGGGATACTGACGTGTCCCTGGGTAGAACTGGGATACTGATGTGTCCCCGGGTAGTACTGGGATACTGATGTGTCCCTGGGTAGTACTGGGATACTGATGTGTCCCTGGGTAGTACTGGGATACTGATGTGTCCCTGGGTAGTACTGGGATACTGATGTGTCCCTGGGTAGTACAGGGATACTGATGTGGCCCTGGGTAGTACTGGGATACTGATGTGGCCCTGGGTAGTACTGGGATACTGATGTGTCCCTGGGTAGTACTGGGATACTCATGTGGCCCTGGGTAGTACTGGGATACTGATGTGTCCCTGGGTAGTACTGGGATACTGATGTGTCCCTGGGTAGTACTGGGATACTGATGTGTCCCTGGGTAGTACTGGGATACTGATGTGTCCCTGGGTAGTACAGGGATACTGATGTGTCCCTGGGTAGTACTGGGATACTGATGTGTCCCTGGGTAGTACTGGGATACTGATGTGTCCCTGGGTAGTACAGGGATACTGATGTGTCCCTGGGTAGTACTGGGATACTGATGTGTCCCTGGGTAGTACTGGGATACTGATGTGTCCGTGGGTAGTACTGGGATACTGATGTGTCCCTGGGTAGTACTGAGATACTGGGATACTGATGTGTCCCTGGGTAGTACAGGGATACTGATGTGTTCCTGGGTAGTACTGCAAACCCACCAACATCGCCCCCTCCCTCCTCCCTCTCTCCAATCTCAAACACCGCGTCTCCGATATCTCTCTAAAGTGCCTCACGTATTAAGGGAAAGATATACGCCTTTAACACATTTGTTTCTCAAGGTAATCATCATGTAGATGTGAAAGTTTCCTTGCTATGCTATACTTTACAAATATTATATGACTGTATCACATGATTGGCTTGTTTTGTTGGACTGAGGCTACACCCTACCGCTTACATTGCAGAATCACACCGGAACGTTGTACCATCATAGGGCGTCGCCGTGCCTTCACTCGCTCAAGTATTGAAATTCAGTGGTCTCTGACGGACGTCTGTCGATGTGACAGTATATGGTGTATGACACACGTATATATTTTGAGTTTGAACCCGTCGTATTGCTGTCCCAAAGTTTCATCTGTCTGCTAAAATTACAGCTTTAACAACACAGTGGTCCAGTACACAGTTAATTCCTGGCCCATTCTACTTCGTACAATAATTTTTTGACGTATCACAATCATTATCAATTTCATTAGAAAGTACAGGCAATCCGAGAGACTGTGACACAAATGTGTCTTAGGGAATCAGTGGCATACAGGCATTCCGGGAGACAAGGACACCGGGTATCTGTAGGTATCGATGACATGCAGGCATTCAGAGAGACCAGGACACCGGGTATCTGTAGGTATCAATGACATGCAGGCATTCAGAGAGACCAGGACACCAGGTATCTGTAGGTATCAATGTCATGCAGGCATTCCGAGAGACCAGGACACCAGGTATCTGTAGGTATCAATGACATGCAGGCATTCAGAGAGACCAGGACACCAGGTATCTGTAGGTATCAATGACATGCAGGCATTCCGAGAGACCAGGACACCAGGTATCTGTAGGTATCAATGACATGCAGGCATTCAGAGAGATCAGGACACCAGGTATCTGTAGGTATCAATGTCATGCAGGCATTCAGAGAGACCAGGACACCAGGTATCTGTAGGTATCAATGACATGCAGGCATTCCGAGAGACCAGGACACCAGGCATCTGTAGGTATCAATGTCATGCAGGCATTCAGAGAGACCAGGACACCAGGTATCTGTAGGTATCAATGACATGCAGGCATTCCGAGAGACCAGGACACCAGGTATCTGTAGGTATCAATGTCATGCAGGCATTCCGAGAGACCATGACACCAGGTATCTGTAGGTATCAAGATCATGCAGGCATTCCAAGAGACCAGGACACCAGGTATCTGTAGGTATCAATGACATGCAGGCATTCAGAGAGACCAGGACACCAGGTATCAGTAGGTATCAATGACATGCAGGAATTCAGAGAGATCAGGACACCAGGTATCTGTAGGTATCAATGACATGCAGGCATTCAGAGAGACCAGGACACCAGGTATCTGTAGGTATCAATGTCATGCAGGCATTCAGAGAGACCAGGACACCAGGTATCTGTAGGTATCAATGTCATGCAGGCATTCAGAGAGACCAGGACACCAGGTATCTGTAGGTATCAATGTCATGCAGGCATTCAGAGAGACCAGGACACCAGGTATCTGTAGGTATCAATGTCATGCAGGCATTCCGAGAGATCAGGACACCGGGTATCTGTAGGTATCAATGACATGCAGGCATTCAGAGAGACCAGGACACCAGGTATCTGTAGGTATCAATGACATGCAGGCATTCAGAGATACCAGGACACCAGGTATCTGTAGGTATCAATGACATGCAGGCATTCAGAGAGACCAGGACACCAGGTATCTGTAGGTATCAATGTCATGCAGGCATTCAGAGAGACCAGGACACCAGGTATCTGTAGGTATCAATGTCATGCAGGCATTCAGAGAGACCAGGACACCAGGTATCTGTAGGTATCAATGTCATGCAGGCATTCAGAGAGACCAGGACACCAGGTATCTGTAGGTATCAATGTCATGCAGGCATTCCGAGAGATCAGGACACCGGGTATCTGTAGGTATCAATGACATGCAGGCATTCAGAGAGACCAGGACACCAGGTATCTGTAGGTATCAATGACATGCAGGCATTCAGAGATACCAGGACACCGGGTATCTGTAGGTATCAATGACATGCAGGCATTAAGAGAGACCAGGACACCAGGTATCTGTAGGTATCAATGTCATGCAGGCATTAAGAGAGATCAGGACACCAGGTATCTGTAGGTATCAATGACATGCAGGCATTCCGAGAGACCAGGACACCAGGCATCTGTAGGTATCAATGACATGCAGGCATTCAGAGAGATCAGGACACCAGGTATCTGTAGGTATCAATGTCATGTAGGCATTCAGAGAGACCAGGACACCAGGTATCTGTAGGTATCAATGACATGCAGGCATTCCGAGACCCAGGACACCAGGCATCTGTAGGTATCAATGTCATGCAGGCATTCAGAGAGACCAGGACACCAGGTATCTGTAGGTATCAATGACATGCAGGCATTCAGAGAGACCAGGACACCAGGTATCTGTAGGTATCAATGTCATGCAGGCATTCAGAGAGACCAGGACACCAGGTATCTGTAGGTATCAATGTCATGCAGGCATTCAGAGACCAGGACACCAGGTATCTGTAGGTATCAATGTCATGCAGGCATTAAGAGAGATCAGGACACCGGGTATCTGTAGGTATCAATGACATGCAGGCATTCAGAGAGACCAGGACACCAGGTATCTGTAGGTATCAATGTCATGCAGGCAGAGAGATCATGACACCAGGTATCTGTAGGTATCAATGTCATGCAGGCATTCAGAGAGATCATGACACCAGGTATCTGTAGGTATCAATGTCATGCAGGCATTCAGAGAGATCATGACACCGGGTATCTGTAGGTATCAATGTCATGCAGGCATTCAGAGAGACAAGGACACCAGGTATCTGTAGGTATCGATGACATGCAGGCATTCAGAGAGACCAGGACACCAGGTATCAATGTCATGCAGGCATTCAGTGAGACCAGGACACCAGGTATCTGTAGGTATCAATGTCATGCAGGCATTCAGAGAGACCAGGACACCGGGTATCTGTAGGTATCAATGTCATGCAGGCATTCAGAGATCATGACACCGGGTATCTGTAGGTATCAATGACATGCAGGCATTCAGAGAGATCAGGACACCGGGTATCTGTAGGTATCAATGTCATGCAGGCATTCAGAGAGACCAGGACACCAGGCATCTGTAGGTATCGATGACATGCAGGCATTCAGAGAGACCAGGACACCAGGTATCTGTAGGTATCAATGACATGCAGGCATTCAGTGAGACCAGGACACCAGGTATCTGTAGGTATCAATGACATGCAGGCATTCCAAGAGACCAGGACACCAGGTATCTGTAGGTATCAATGTCATGCAGGCATTCAGAGAGACCAGGACACCAGGTATCTGTAGGTATCAATGACATGCAGGCATTCTGAGAGACCAGGACACCAGGTATCTGTAGGTATCAATGTCATGCAGGCATTCAGAGAGACCAGGACACCAGGTATCTGTAGGTATCAATGTCATGCAGGCATTCAGAGAGACCAGGACACCAGGTATCTGTAGGTATCAATGTCATGGAGGCATTAAGAGATCAGGACACCGGGTATCTGTAGGTATCAATGACATGCAGGCATTCAGAGAGACCAGGACACCAGGTATCTGTAGGTATCAATGTCATGCAGGCATTAAGAGAGATCAGGACACCAGGTATCTGTAGGTATCAATGACATGCAGGCATTCCGAGAGACCAGGACACCAGGTATCTGTAGGTATCAATGACATGCAGGCATTCAGAGAGATCAGGACACCAGGTATCTGTAGGTATCAATGTCATGTAGGCATTCAGAGAGACCAGGACACCAGGTATCTGTAGGTATCAATGACATGCAGGCATTCCGAGAGACCAGGACACCAGGCATCTGTAGGTATCAATGTCATGCAGGCATTCAGAGAGACCAGGACACCAGGTATCTGTAGGTATCAATGACATGCAGGCATTCAGAGAGACCAGGACACCAGGTATCTGTAGGTATCAATGTCATGCAGGCATTCAGAGAGACCAGGACACCAGGTATCTGTAGGTATCAATGTCATGCAGGCATTCAGAGAGACCAGGACACCAGGTATCTGTAGGTATCAATGTCATGCAGGCATTAAGAGAGATCAGGACACCGGGTATCTGTAGGTATCAATGACATGCAGGCATTCAGAGAGACCAGGACACCAGGTATCTGTAGGTATCAATGTCATGCAGGCAGAGAGATCATGACACCAGGTATCTGTAGGTATCAATGTCATGCAGGCATTCAGAGAGATCATGACACCAGGTATCTGTAGGTATCAATGTCATGCAGGCATTCAGAGAGATCATGACACCGGGTATCTGTAGGTATCAATGTCATGCAGGCATTCAGAGAGACAAGGACACCAGGTATCTGTAGGTATCGATGACATGCAGGCATTCAGAGAGACCAGGACACCAGGTATCAATGTCATGCAGGCATTCAGTGAGACCAGGACACCAGGTATCTGTAGGTATCAATGTCATGCAGGCATTCAGAGACAGGACACCGGGTATCTGTAGATATCAATGTCATGCAGGCATTCAGAGATCATGACACCGGGTATCTGTAGGTATCAATGACATGCAGGCATTCAGAGAGATCAGGACACCGGGTATCTGTAGGTATCAATGTCATGCAGGCATTCAGAGAGACCAGGGCACCAGGCATCTGTAGGTATCGATGACATGCAGGCATTCAGAGAGACCAGGACACCAGGTATCTGTAGGTATCAATGACATGCAGGCATTCAGTGAGACCAGGACACCAGGTATCTGTAGGTATCAATGACATGCAGGCATTCCGAGAGACCAGGACACCAGGTATCTGTAGGTATCAATGTCATGCAGGCATTCAGAGAGACCAGGACACCAGGTATCTGTAGGTATCAATGACATGCAGGCATTCTGAGAGACCAGGACACCAGGTATCTGTAGGTATCAATGTCATGCAGGCATTCAGAGAGACCAGGACACCAGGTATCTGTAGGTATCAATGTCATGCAGGCATTCAGAGAGACCAGGACACCAGGTATCTGTAGGTATCAATGTCATGGAGGCATTAAGAGAGATCAGGACACCGGGTATCTGTAGGTATCAATGACATGCAGGCATTCAGAGACCAGGACACCAGGTATCTGTAGGTATCAATGTCATGCAGGCAGAGATCATGACACCAGGTATCTGTAGGTATCAATGTCATGCAGGCATTCAGAGAGATCATGACACCAGGTATCTGTAGGTATCAATGTCATGCAGGCATTCAGAGAGATCATGACACCGGGTATCTGTAGGTATCAATGTCATGCAGGCATTCAGAGAGACCAGGACACCAGGTATCTGTAGGTATCGATGACATGCAGGCATTCAGAGAGACCAGAACACCAGGTATCAATGTCATGCAGGCATTCAGTGAGACCAGGACACCAGGTATCTGTAGGTATCAATGTCATGCAGGCATTCAGAGAGACCAGGACACCGGGTATCTGTAGGTATCAATGTCATGCAGGCATTCAGAGATCATGACACCGGGTATCTGTAGGTATCAATGATATGCAGGCATTCAGAGAGATCAGGACACCGGGTATCTGTAGGTATCAATGTCATGCAGGCATTCAGAGAGACCAGGACACCAGGCATCTGTAGGTATCGATGACATGCAGGCATTCAGAGAGACCAAGACACCAGGTATCTGTAGGTATCAATGACATGCAGGCATTCAGTGAGACCAGGACACCAGGTATCTGTAGGTATCAATGACATGCAGGCATTCAGAGAGACCAGGACACCAGGTATCTGTAGGTATCAATGTCATGCAGGCATTCAGAGAGACCAGGACACCAGGTATCTGTAGGTATCAATGACATGCAGGCATTCAGAGAGATCAGGACACCAGGTATCTGTAGGTATCAATGACATGCAGGCATTCAATCATGGCCACCTTGACACAGATACTAGTACTTGCCAGTGCACAAATCTAATTAAACTGACATAAGTGTGAGAGACATCGGTAAATATGTTTCATGTTCACACACAGTGATGGTGTATAAACATACATGTACGTGATTCCCGCACACTGCATTATACTTACAATCTGTCAGCCTTTCTGTTGACGTTCCGTACAATCCAACCAGGTCTGTCCAAGACAACAGCAGATCTAATATCTGGATGTCATGTCTGAATGTGTAGCTGGTGTCCAACTGCCGTGTCATGGTGCCCGCTGCGACCACTCTCCTTGCCTCAAGGGGCAGGAGTCTGCCTGTGTGTGACATCCTGTCCCCGCAGGTGTACCTCACTACCTGCGGACGTCATACCTGCTGTGATGTAACCTAGTCATAGTGACTGTCACCATTCATAAAGAATGTCGCACAACATGTGGTCAAACTCACGTTTACATGAAAACAAGAAAATTTACAACTTGACAACAGTGTTTATTTGGTTTAATGGTGTTACTATCAGTGTGTGAAATAAGCCAAAAATCCAGCCAGACATCAGGGCTGGTAACTTCAAAATGTTACCAGCTCAAAATAGATTTAACCAGACCACATATGGTGAATTAACTCGGATGTTTATGATTTACTCAGATGTGTATGGAACATCTAAAAATTTACCGGACCATGGGGCTGGCTAGCTATAAATTTAGACCGTCTGACAGAAATATAGACCGTCTCGGGCGGTCGGACGGGCCTTATTTCATACACCGTTACTATATGCCATCTCTTGTTAATGGAAGTACTCGACAGTACCCCGATCACTCAGATATGTTGAGGCCAGCAGTAGCTGCGGTAACGATTCACCTGTGTGCAACAGAAAGATTTATGTAAAGTATAAGATGTTCGGTCTTTATAATGTAAGCAGAAACCAATTCGTCTCCTCACGGTAATATGAACTCTGTTCTGCGTTGTTTTATTAGTGTATTTACTTGTGTAATTCTTTGACTTCTTTGCAAAACAAAATCGAAAACTCACATAAAACTTTTATAAAAGGGTTAAGAGTTTCAGTGTACCTCTCAAGTTAGTAGACGATCTCTTTACACAGTTTTACGTTTCAGAAGGAATTGCTGTCGATAAATGATAATGAACTGTTTGTTTGTTTGTTGTTTAACGCCTCACTCAGCAATATTCGATCTACGCCATTGGGATATGATGACATGTGTCAACCAAGACAGCGAGTCTGACCACCCTATACCGTTAGTCGCCTACAACAAGCATGGGTTGCTGAAGATCAATTCTATCCAGGACTTTCACGAGTTCATGAAATTGTTTGGTGCACTTTGTGCCATGATATCACCCTTTAAACAACGATAACCGCGACAGGAACTCATAGGTTGACAAAGACAATTTGGAAAGAGTGAAACACTAGATTTTAGAATGAATGGTGAACATCAATATCTAAGACAATTTCACAAAGCTTTCGAGGAGAATGTCGTCATAGAGATCATGTTGCAAACAATGCTGCCAAAGAAGCGCGAGCTGCTAGTTGTGATGTCTGGAACAATGATGCCTGTCATAACGTCCATAACAGGGATAAGCCTGAAAGAGGTTGAGCTAAGATACCGCTGCAGATGTTTGCCAGATAATTGCCACATAAAATATTATTGTTTTAAATCAGGAAAGGTCTCTGTAATATGGTTCGTGAGTTTCCATAACATGAAAAGGCTAAGTTCATGATGTAAACAGTTGTCATGGAAAAACTCGTGTGATTTAACATGTACCCCGAGTGTCAGGTTGGTTTTCGCAAAGGATCTTCAATCATAACATTTTACATTGCAATATATTATACAAGAGTATAAGCCCAAAACTACAGGTCGTATTTATTTGATATTTTATATGAGAAACCTACAATTCAGTTAAACACAGATCTGATTTTTGTATGTCATGTTATCTTGGTTATACGTTTAATATTTTTTTGTGATATATATTTTTTTAAAAAGCAAGTGCCAACGTTTCAAGGTCTACTATTTCAGAGTATATTGTCTCTCTCAGTCGGGTACGTTGAAGGTTGAATTTTAAGTCCGCTTCGCCTTTCGCAATTCATGAATCAGTGGCACAATGACACCGAACAGTTTAGCGAAAATCTACATGTATTGGTCCAGAGATGTATATTATCCTATACAGATGATCTTTGTATAACTGCTGATTCCGAGATAGTGTAAAGCACTTCAATAATATGCATATTCAAACATATTTATTTAACAAAACTTCGCCACCTTTATATGAAGAGTTACTTTATCAACTGCTCTGTGATAATACTGCAATATAGAGGAATCAAGGTTGCTAAACAAATCGGACATTATTACATTAAGCCCCAGGTTATGGGTAAAAGTGACCAATAACTATTGTCGATAACTAAGACGGTTACCTAAGTCGACAATTCAAAAGATGAAACTTTATCACAAGTTAACTACCAAAGAAAGTTATCACCCACTTCACTTGAACAAAGACGTATGTGAGATTTATGATAATTATTTTACAAACAGAAATCATTTCCCAATGATTTGACTGAAAATTCATGGTAATGCTAGTTGTGCATTTACCGCAAAGAGTCACGGGGTCAACTTTAAAAAATCTTTTTCCAGCTATATCACAGTGGTTTTTAATTATTTGTTGAAAGGTTCTACTTCACCAGGACCCATTCCCCTCTCGTAACTGATGATTCCGGAATACCTTCAGCATTTACAGACATTGACAAAGCCCAAACGTTGAATAAATATTTTGTATCTATTTCCAATATCAATGATGAGGGCAAGACTTTGCCACCTGTTAGCCATCGCTGTCCTAACAGCATTACATGCGTTAGTGTTACTGAAAAGGAAGTATCGCATATGATTAAGACTTTACCAGCAAACAAATCTAGTGGACCTGATGGTATTAATATGACTGACTGAGTTTAGTTTAACGCCGCTTTTAGCAATATTCCAGCAATATCACGGCGGGGGACACCAGAAGTATTAATATGAGAATGTTTAAACGAATTTGTACATCAATAGCTGAACCTCTTTGTTTACTGTATAATATTTCTCTGAGTCAGTGTGTATTTCCTTCAGCTTGGAAAACAGGCAATATTATCCCTATTTTCAAAAGAGGAGATAAATTCCTCCCTACTAATTACAGACCCATAAGTTTATTATCTATCCTCGGGAAAATGTTTGAAAAAATAATGTTAAAACATTTACATAACCATTTCAATAAACATAGCATTTTAAGTAAATTTCAATCTGGTTTTACTACAAATCACTCTACCACATCTCAAATCATTGAAATCTATCACAATATATGTTAGCTCTAGATACTCATCACCTTTATTGAATGATTTTTTGTGACATTTCAAAGGCCTTTGACAGGGTGTGGCATAAAGGGCTATTGCTCAAATTAGAAAATTATGGTGTTCGTGGGCATTTACTTAGTTGGTTAACAAACTATTTATCTGATAGGCGACAGAGTGTTTCCATCAATGGTACATTATCAAAAGAATTAAATGTTACTGCAGGAGTTCCTCAAGGATATGTCCTTGGTCCATTTTTGTTTCTTGTGTACATCAATGATTTACCTGAAACTCTAACAAATGTCACAAGACTGTTTGCCGACGACACTTCAATTGGTGCTGCAGGAAAAGATGCAAAAACGATAGAAGCTACTCTTAACTATGATTTAGCAAAATTGAATGAATGGGCTGACAAATGGTTAGTTAAGTTTAACCCGAACAAGACCAGATTCAGGCTTTTTAAAAATGGAAATTGTCCACAAGTTCCTGACTTGATTTTCAATAATGAACATTTGGAACGTGTACATCAACATAAACACCTCGGCGTCATCTTTTCAGATAATACAAAATGGTCTCATCATGTATCTGCTGTAATAGAAAAGGCCGCAAAAATTGTTTCCTCATTACGGACGCTATAGTACGTATTACCTAGATATATCCTTTCTAGTATGTACGAAATGTATATTAGGCCTATTTTAGAATATGCATCTGAGGTCTGGGATAATTGCCCTAGCTATATTTGTGATAAACTTGAAATGTTACAACTTGAAGCAGCAAGAATTGTAACCGGGTTGCCTAAATTCGCTTCAAGATATAGTTTATACAGTGAAACTGGTTGGTTACCATTGAAAGTTAGACGAACACAAAGGAAACTCTGTACATTCTACAAAATTGTTAACATGCAAGCTCTTGATTACCTGATAGATTTACTTCCACCTCTTACTGAAACCATTTCCGGATACAACTTGCGTAACAAATCAGATTTGGCTGTTCCTAATTTTCGCACCTCAATTCTCCAAAAGTCATTTATTTATGATTCTGCAAGTTTATGGAATGCTCTCTCCTCTACGACAAGGTTCCAAAATAGTTTCTATTTGGTGAAAGAAAGACAAATATACTACACACGAAGTTAAGACATTCGTGTAGTTCATTACAAGCAGATCTGTTTCGTGTTAATCTATCAGAGAGTAGAGCTTGCAATTGTGGTGCTCCGGTGGAAGATGCTAACCATTTCTTCTTAAAATGTCCAAAATTTATCAGTTGCCGTTTTGATCTGAAGAAAGACTTTGAACTATCAAAAGTTCAGTTAGACATTGATACCATTCTTTACGGCAACCCTGCTCTGCCAAATACTATCAATGAAAATATCTTTGGACATGTGCATAAATACATTGTACGAAGTAAGCGCTTCAATTAATCAATAATATGTCTCAATATTATTATGTCCATCCATTACGTCCAACCATTATTGTTCATGTTTCTGATGGGAGCGGGCGGTAATAAGTTACATAACTTGTGCCCAATCCATTTCAACACTGAATAAAATATGTTCAAACAAAACAAACTTTAAAAATTACACAATACACGTCTCCTCGTTGACCTCGTCAGTCAGCGGATGACGTCAGCAGGAATCCTGTTCCATACGTCCAAGAGAGTCTGTTCAAGTTCCTGTCGGTTCGCTTGAGGTGGTACTTGCTGTCTCAGCTGACGATCAAGATGAATCCAGAGATGTTCAATGGGGTTCATGTCTGGAGAACGCGCTGGCCTAGGCAATACGTTGGCGTTAAAGTTGTGCAGTAATTCTAGACAATTCTGGCGTTGTGAGGCATTGCGTTGTGCTGCAAATGGACTACCCTTGGCTGTTGTCGAATAAAGGGTACCTCAAAAGGTCTCAACACTTCATTCCTGTATCGTTGGGCATTCAGATTTTCTCGGATGATAACCAGTATTGTTGTTCTCTGGCCACAAATGTCACCCCACTTGAACGCAGTTTGGCGCCAGTCACTCTTCCCTACGTCTAAAGATTATATTATCCTATACGCAAAGGATAAATACCATATATGTAAATGAAAATATCTTCCACGTAAATGAAAGTATCATCTAAGAAGATAATAATATTTGTCTGTTTTTGGTAACACTAACACGCCTCCATGGGAAGACGAAGAATGTCCTACAGCTGACTGTAGTCTCTAATCAGACCTGAGGTAGGACTGAATAACCGGATCCTCGTGGGGCCATGAAATGCAGTGATTTGAAAGACCATAGATATGATAGATTTTTAGGTGACTCTGGATATTGTTGACGCCGACATGAAGATGATTTACATTTTGGTTTGCCCTCAGTTTACGGCAATTGATGTACTTGTTACATCTTAAAGAATGATCTAAACACTGTTTAATATGAAAATGCCAATTTATCAGTCCACAAACCAGAAATACACAAGTTACACATCTAAAATCTTTAGAATGTCTCTGTAGATTATATTTATCTATATCACACCTACTTGAATGCCACTTCTGTTTTGATAATATATACATTTGTACATACAGATATTCTGTGCAATGAACGATGTACTTTATACAGCAGAAACCCTTGTTTATTAACGGCCATCCACCACACGTAGGACTTTTGAAATACATATTGTTTAAATCCTTTTCACCACAACAAGTGTGTCCGTCTGCGTGAATAGTTGTCTGAAGACCATGTACTCTCCATGCAAAGTCAAGTCTGACATGTGTTTCTAAAAATGCAATATGATCGTAATGATCATCATGACTGTCATCACTTCCTCAAGGCTATATGGGTTTGTTCTGACACTGAAGGGGCCATGGGGTAGCCTAGTGGTTAAAGCGGGTTCGATTCCCCACATGGGTACAATGTGTGAAGCCCATTTCTGGTATCCCCCGCCGTGATATTGCTGGAATATTGCTAAAAGCAGCGTAAAACCATACTCTATCACTCACTCACTCTGACAGTGAACCTAGCAATATATTGTCACCGGCGACAAAACAGGAAGTAACATGTCATCAAGCAACAGAAGGAGTTGCACCACACATGGCTCGTGTGGTTTCCTTCTTAATTCAAATAGTCTGGTCAAATTTCTTAGAAATGTACATTTTAAGGAACGTATTATTACATTTATCTTTCTTTAATGTGTGTATGCTGAATAACAGAGTTTATGCCATTTTAGATTAGGGTTGCTGTCAGGAGGTTCTTCATAGAGGGATGAATGCCTGTCAACAGTGTGACCGAACTTCGCAATGTCTCAGTTTGCGCCTGAGCTGGGTGGCCTCAAAGATGGAAGAGATGTCCAGTTCTGTCTGGTTGTAGAGGGTATCTATAGACTGACTAGTTTCCTGACATACGATACAAAGCTCAGATGACAAATCTTGGCCTGTGACAAGAAACAAACTTACTCCAGTGCTACGTATATACCGCCACTGATGACCTCTCCTGGTACACAAACACACACACACTGCACCTTTTGAATAAAACTGTACAAGCAGTGCATCAACTAACATAATCCTCTGGCACAAAGATTCCTAAAACCAAATATGTGATAGCCAAGTCTTTTAGTACATCCTGGATCCTTCAGTCATGGCACATGTCTTGTATGCATCTATTATCCACTTTCGCGTTCATCTTCATATTACCTAATTGACACATTATCAGATGGGGTTCCTACCTGTTCCTGTGTTTTCCTGAACTGTTACGTGGGTAATTATGATGCTAAAATCATGAATCAAACTCACTGCATGAATGAAAGCAGTTTCATTTGACATGCATGTGAAGCAGTATAAAAGCACTCCATACACTCATTGGAAGAAATTATGCACTTAATATGCAAATATTGTGATATAAACAGTTTGCCTGGAATAAAATTCTGTCAACAAAAGGAAAAGATTCAGCCTTGCTTTGAGCAATAATGCCTGTAAAATGTAGCTCTTCACGCAAAAAATAAAAGTCGCTCCGTAAGGGAGATATTTGCAAAAATACGAAATTTTTCCTTCAGCATTTCCTTGAAATCCAACATTTTGAAATCCTGAGGTAACATTTTTCATCAATATATTGTAAAACGAGTTCATTGAATGGATAGAGAATGATAAATAAAACACTTTTTAAAAAAATAGAATTTTGCACTCATTGACCTTTGACCACAATTTGTAACCTAATTAGGCATTTTCGAGCTTAGCAAACTACAGATACGTATTCAGCACGAAAAACTACCCCAATGTGGTTTGCTTGCTTTTACTCAAAACTACCTCGTGCATTCACATTTCTGAGAAATTTGACTATAGTCCGTTTGGCTCAAAAGCGGACCGATGAATTGCAATCTAACTCGAAAACTAATAAACATAAAATACTCAATGAAACACTGATCATAATCAAAACCTCAGACCAACTCTGTGAGGTTTTTGCAGAATTTATGTCCTAAAAATAAAAAAGTTGTTTAACAAACTATCATTAAAATATCGACACAATTCACTATATGTTACGAGGGACGAGTGCAGAGAAAGGGACAGCCAGGTGTGCGAGAAAGGATGGAGACGGCTCAGCACCAGTTAATGAATCGTCGGCACTTGTGCACGTGCTTCTCTAACACCCGGCTGTCCCTTTCTCTGCATTCCTCCCGCGTAACAAATGGTTAACTGTGTCAAAATTTTAATGATAGTTTGTAAAACAACTTTTAATTTTAGAACATAAATTCTGCAAACAAATCACAGAGTTGGTCTGATGTTTTGATTATGATCAGCGTTTCATTGAGTATTATATGTTTATTAGTTTTCGAGTTAGATTGCAATTCATCGGTCCGCTTTTGAGCCAAACGGACTATAAATTTTAGTCTAAAACGTCAATGTCTAGCCATGGCTTTCCCCGGCCTGAACCAGACGTCACAGGCACTTAGGCACACAGTAATTAGGGCCTGACAACATATATTGACATGAGTATATAAATAAAAGACGAAACAAAAGTGAAAGATCTTCCCAAACAAATCGTGGATGGGACAAAGTTTGTGCCTAAAATCGCAAAAGGTCGTTTTGCTAAAGGGAACCTGAACCTGAACAATGGAATTCTCTCAAACCGATGACAGGATGTTAGAACTGTTATGATAGCTACATCGAACTTATAACCAAATTTTATGTTCTCCAGGAAAAATATATGGAACAGCAATGAATGTAAGTTATTTTGCGACTTCAATCAACCCACCTACACAATCGAAACGGACGTAAAATATCCGACTTAACTTGGAGAATATCGGCAACGTTTCCAAACGTTAATTCACAACAAGAAAAATAATCCTGTTTATTTGAACATATATGGTGTTTAGTCAGGAATACGTTTGATAACCTAACCAATTGTAATTTGTGATATAGTATTTAGCACTGTATGTTGTGAGAACAGTCTAGGTGTGTGTTAACAAAATACAGAGGAGTTATTTTTCCCTTTGCCAGAATGATATATATTATCTCATATATACGCTGAACATATTCCAGTATTGTACTGTAATTTAAAATGAGTATATTTCTACCATGCCATTTAGTTTTGGTGCATGAATTATTCGATGGCTATGAACACTCTTCAAAAAAAAAAGGAAAGAAAAGAAAAAAAGAAACGCATAGGTGACTTTGAGAATATTGGACTCATGTAGCTGCGGCAAATACAATACGACCGTCGCCATATTGCTGGAATATTGCTGGGTGCGGCGTAAAACTAAACTCACTCACTCAAAAACAATACAAACGGCTTGTAAACAGCTTCAGCGCCAAAACGCGGCAATTTTAACTTTTCCCCTTGTTTTAGAAGCGATTGAAGTAATATTCGCTAAAGGTCATGATGAAGAAAACATGCAAAGCAAAATGCACGTGCAAGTAAGCGGAAAAGCATGTGGTATCGATCACTATAGACAGGCAAACGTTGTGTATAATTTTGTCATTCGTTTTTGCCTGTAAAAGAGGAAATCGTCATGTCACGACTAAGTGCCGCCAATCGCCAAAGGCCGCCTTGAAGCTGGGAAGTCGCAGTTTGCCGTTGCTCGACATTTCAACATTCATCAGAGCAGCATATCTCGCCTTTGGGTTCGTTTCCTACTGACCAATTCCGCCCAAGATCGCCCGAGGAGCGGTCCTCCAAGACTTATTACCAAAGCCCAGGACCTCTACATCCGGGTTGCTCACTTGCGTCATCATCTTGCCATAGCTGTGGAGACTGCACAACCCATCCCTGGTTTGAGAAGATTTTCAGACCAAACTGTCAGGAATCGTTTGTGTGAAGAGGCGATTTGACCAAGAAGGTCAGTTGTCGCCCCTGTTTTGAGAGACTTCCATCGGCGCAATCGCTTTCGGTGGTGTCGTAGAGGCCGGAGATCTGGAGGTGAATCTGGTTCAGTGATGAATCAAGATTTCTTCTTCATCGGCGAGATGGAAGACGGCGTGTTTACCATCGGAGAAATGAACGTTTTGCCCCTAACCGCATATATCACGCGTCACGGTCTGCTACCTTGCCAATTCTAACTGCAACGTCCTGCCATAAGCCTTCCCGATCACCTGATCTAAACCCGATAGAACACCTATGGGATGAACTCGATCGACGTGTACGTCAGCATCAAAACACGCCTCAGACACTTCCACAACTGGCCATCGCATTGCAGGAAGAGTGGGGAAGAATTCCGCAAGAGCGACTTCGTCGACCTATCCAGTCTGTGCCGAGACGGTACCGAGCAGTAATTGCTGCCAATGGTGGCCATACAAAGTATCATCGATACTGACTTTTACGGAATCTTGTGGACTCAAGCGAAAAGAAACACAACAATAAAGGCAGCTGTTGTGTTGGCGAACTCTTTGTCTATAGACGTGTGATTTGTCACCTTTTACCATTGAAATTACATGAAATAATTGCTCTTGAACTGACGCAATAAATTCTTCTAAAAATGGATTATGCGTTTCTTTGAAGAGTGTAAGCTGCTGACAGTGGGATGAGTTGGTGTAGTTGGGGGTGTGTTTGAAGGTTTGTGTTGACACGTATAAACACAGTACGAAGATTTATATTACGTAGGTTTTAAAGGTACGACTCAGATTCAAGTAAAGATTTAAACTCACGATAACAATCATATCTTGAACTTTCATATATAGATAAATGCCAGTCTTGGTTAAAGATATCGATGGCCCTGGTACGAAAAGGTTTGATATGCATTAACGTCACCAACCATTTTGGAAAACCAAACAATAGATTACGAATACGGGTTGCCCAAGTATTTTTACCAATATTATCAAGATGGACAATCATATTGTAGGCTTTTTAGGGCAGACGATGTTCTGGTATGTTTATTATTTTACACCAATTCTCTCCCACATTCACCGTACACCATATTATTAGGGGTAGACATACCAACATTTAAAAACCTTTTACAAGCTAGAAGGTGAACCTTTTCGATAGCATAAAATTCCTTGTAGCCCCAATTTTCAGACCCATAAAGAAGAATAGGCTGTAACTGAGAATCAAACAATTTGAAAAATGTATTGGGACCAACGACACCCAACCTTGGTATAACAGAAAGCAATTGAAGTAGGGCCCTTTTTCCTCTAATTGCCAAATTAATAATAGATTTATTCAGATTTAGCGTATGTGTAAACAGTATCCCTAAATATTCATATTCGTTAACAAACAGTCATAGGTTCACTGTAGCTGCCGTTGCACCACCCTTACGAAATACAACAATTTTGGTCTTTTCAAGATTAACATCAAGTCGCAGTTATCCGAATAAGATGAAAGTGTGTCAATTTGTCTCCGAAGGCCAATAACAGTGCTTGACATAAGGATCACGTCGGCAAAAAGTAAAATAAAAAGTTCAACTAGATCAGGAAATGATTGGATGCCATGTCTACCAGTTGCACACTATCAAAATATAGTTCGTTGATAAAGAATGAGATAAGTACAGGGCTTAGAAGACAACCTTGTCGTACACGAATAGGACACCAATCAAAATAGTCACTAAAAGCATTATCACATCGAACACAAAGATTTTACATAAGTAAATTTCATTTGTATATGTGGTCAACGACATTCTAGATCAATATAATCATTTATATACTGAAACGTGATTGTAATCTAACATTTTAATAGATTATTTATGATTAATGTGGAAGGAATAATCCTTGTCATGTACATAAGCAAAAAAGGGGATGAACAACACTCACGTACATCATAGTTACGAATTAATAAACTAAAAATATTTTGGAAACACGATGACTGAGCAAATTTCAATGTTTTGCACTGAAAACGCACTGGTTTGTTTAATCGTGTAGGGTATTAACAGCAGAGCCGTGATCAGGCAATCCAGTGATCACACAGCATGAGCATCGATCTACCCAATGGGATACGATGACATGTGTCAACCAAGTCAGCGAGCCTGACCACCCGATCCCGTTAGTCGCCTCGTACGACAAACATGGGTTCTAAACCGGAACTTCACGGGTTCGAGCATGAGAGAGCAGGAATATTGACTTGGCAAGTGTCCATAAGATGGAAGAGGAGAAACATTTAAAGATGTTGATGGGGAATATAAAAGAATTCCTCTCGGAAAACTTCAAATTTCTCGTCTATTCAAAAGTCAAATTTTAGGAAGTAAGGATAAAACCTGACAAAGACCATGATCAGTGAAGAAATTGGTCGCAGTGATAACCTTTAGATTAGAATACCAGAAAGACTAACATCTGAAGTGGCTGACATGGTGTTGAGGAAAGAAAAAGGCAGTGGCATTTGGTCACACCTATAATGACGTAAAGTTTAATGAAGCTGACATTAATTCTAACGACAAAGAGGAGGGGGAGGAAATGGAGAATAACTGTAGATGTGGTGGTGAGATCGCTGATGGAATGCTATCATTTTGCAGCTTGTGTGGGGACGCTGGACGATCACTATCACCAGTGTATTCCGGACGAGGATAGCTTCGAATACTGCGGTATTTGTGGCAAATTGGTCGACTCTTGTTAGAACAAGTATTTGCCTGCCACCGCTGGATTGGCTTCTAATAACAGTGAGAATAACAATTAGGATACGCAGTAACCACTACTCTGCAATATCAGTCATTCTTGTACTAACGGAGGGAAATATCTGACATGTCTGTTGCAACCTTAAACCGTGCTGTGGAATTCTGGAGGTCTGCCTCCACACGGCAGTGGTGAGGAAGTCGTTGCCGACTCAACCAAATGGTTTTCCTCGGGGAGTGGTGGTCGAAATAACGCAACCAGATTTAAGAAAACATTTGTTCAACAGCAGGGACCTCCTCTACCCAGACGCGTTATCAGTAAACGTCTCTAACCTTGCCTAATCACGGACGAACAAGATCAATCGGAAAAAGACATTCGACACAAACATTGGCTTACTATGGCGTATGCCTTACAGCTAACCAAACTCGTGTTGAAACTGTCAAAACAACTGCGTTTCGGTTGCATATTGGAAGACCCCGTCGTGGATACACACGAAAGTTAGATGCCGCTGGGCTGGGACGATCTCGACGAACCTATAGTGATAGCACATGCAATGGCGATGTTTTATGTACGGAATGACACCTGATTAGAAGACGTTCCAGAACTTTTAATGTTAAAGTACGAGTGTAAGGATTATCGTGGCCGTGTTTTCAAGACGGGTCAATGGAAAAATGAACTGGTTAAGACGGTGAATAGACTAATTCAGTTAGACAATCGATTTATTTAAGTTACATCATTATGACCTAATTGTATTTGTGTGTGCATGTTTACTGTAATAATGCAAGTGTTGGTTTATATGCTGTCTATGTCATGGCATACATACATTAGAACCAGTTCGGGTATAAAGTAATTAACAAACACAGGGTAGCTCTTAAATGACTAAGTTTTCATCCAGGTGAAAGTAGATTATAAAGTGTACCTTCCTCCCGCCCCCAGGATCGTCGAAGCTGTAATATTGCCTTGCACTTTCGAGGTTTCAAATATAATATAGCAGAATATTTGGCAATCTGATCTATGTCATCATTGTCTTCCTTGATTTGGAGTTATCACAAAAACTGAAGATTTTATGCTGAATCGTTTCGAGTGTATGTGTACAAGCTGCAACACGTGTCTGCCCGTCCTGCACCTGGTAGAGGATTGCTCCCAAACCTTGGTCACTGGTGTGTAATATGAAGGGTTTGACACAATCATCGTATCTGATGGTAGGGAGTTAGTGTCCTTGCATTGATTTCACATCTTGGATGCTGACAGTAACTCTGGTAGAGGCTTGGCAACTTTGTCAAAATTCTGCATGAATTTACTGTAATACAGACCAAATCAATGTTTTCAAAGGGGAAGCTATAACTTCATGTTCTTAAACAAAACACCCCCTCGTAGAAAACATTTCTTTTGAAAAAAACCCCATGAACCTTTTGATGTCTTCTTGGAGCCATTGTAATCTTGAATCAACTGTAATGTTCGTTTCATTTTTTACTGTCTTCTCCATACGCCTGAATATGAAGAATATTCATACACACCTTTATCGTTGAGTGCAAAATGTATCGATGTGTCTTGCCAATGCCACATCTGTGACGGCTGTTTTTGTTTCAAATCTTCTGATCCGATGTCTTCACTAAAGTGGTTGTGGACGCTGCATATTTACTGCTGGCGATCTTGTAATTGTTTCGACCAATATATTCAGAGCTCATTTGACGTTTCGGGTGGGTGGTCATCTTCCACAATTGTTTCAGCAGCAGTTTCAAGGCAGCTGAACAATATTCAAAATTTTCAGTGATTGTCATTATTCCTACTTTAAACATTTTGACTCCTTTTTCTATCTTGATTGGTATTCCCGCCATCTTGTATTTTACTACTGATTTTACTTTAACATAAACTTCGCTTTAAAAATCGTATCCTAAATGTTGTACTTTGTAGAAACATCATATGGTGGATATCATTTGCTCCTGGATGCTTGATAAAATGTGATCAACGGCTTGACTTCTACTGCTTAATATTAGACTCCTTTGCGAAAGGTGTTTCTGTGCAGATGTTTATAGACAGCATTGCACATAAGGATCATCATCATCATGCGAGGCTGAACAGTTCGTGTCCTTAGATACATGTTAAAGGTCGCGTTGCCAGACATTCATATTGTATTGTTACCTGTCTGAATTCGTTAATTCACGAAAACGGCAAAAACGTACACGTCCCTGATGCTGTTGGCCAAGCAGTTTCCAGATTTTGATGTTTTGTTTATCAATTTACATAAAGTTCTTCGTCAATATAAAAACAGTGAACAGTGATGTGTTTTATACCCCTATAAACCCTACAAACCGACTTACAAGTTCGTGTGAAATAGCAATAGCCTCGGTAGTGTTTTAAATTCATGTTGGAAAGTCCACTGTTGTGAATGTATGTGATTGGTGGCAAAGATAGTGTGACAGTTATATCCGTCTTGTGGGAATTTTCACCTGGAGGTGAATAATGTGTAATTTCGGTGACTGCGTGAGGTGACGGTTCTATTGTCTTTGCTATAAATTATCAATACAAGCAAGATATGAACATTCCGAAATCAAAAGTAAAATAATACCAAAACTACAAGTATTAATAATGTCCTTGTTGCTTTCTGTCGTATTGTCAGTTCAGGGACAGGACAGCCAACTTGCCATCATGTATTTCCTGCGAGTCTTGTCATGTGTAGAAATGTTCATTTTAGTATTGTTTGGGTATTGTAACAAACTGCAGTTATGAAATTTATACCCAAGAGTGCTTGGTTCGTTCGCAGCACATGAACATGCGACGCATCGATTTTAAGATACTGTGTAAAAGCACGTGCTTTACATGTGCGTTCCAGTATGCTAGGGTATAATTCATGTTTGGATCAACTTGTAAAAATTTCCTCGATTCAGGTGGTGCTAAATTAATGCTCATGAGTACATTTCAGTGTAGTATGTAGTATAAAATTATTGTGGGTTTCTGCTGTCTTTATTGACGCATCTGCTGTCATGGTTACAAATACTTTTTTGAAATGGAATGAAATGTACATAACACAAAATCGGCTAGCGAAAAGTGGACAGGTGTCGTCATTCGTAATTACTGTGCTTATAGGTCAAATTACATATGTATTGCCGCAAGGGGCCTTGTAGAGGCAGCAATTGGGAGAACTAGTCCTGTTTCAAAAATATTCACTAAACTGCTTCTTTCACCTACTCTTCCCTTTTATGTGAAGCTAATTACAACATTAAAAGTGGCTGCTTATCTTTGCAAGGATATTTGGTTGTTATTTGCGGGGTGACCCTCAGGTGACATGAAACAAATCTGGCAATAAAAGTCGGTGTTATGAAGTTAGGTATACATCCACAGTGAAGTTGTATGAATTGAGATTTCAAAAATATTGTTTGTATTATATTGCTGAAAGAATAAAGATTGCAATGTGAGCTTATTTTACCCGTTTAAGAATTGTCACCATTGTTTATGTTGTACTTGATGAGAACTGGACAAATACGCGTGTTGATATGGCGTCAACTCTATTCTGTATATGAACATGTGTGTTCAGCTGTAAGGTTGGTTCTGTGTCTGTTGTTGAGGAGTGATAGTTAAGTGGTGTACCTCAACTTCAATCCCACAATTAAATGGATTACACAACAATTTGTTAACAGCTAAGGAGAATTTATTAATGCCTCCTTAAACAGAAGGGCGGAGATTGTGGGAACTTGCCAAACGCAAAGCAATATGGCATTACTAATATACACATAATATACATGACTATTTCCAAGACTCCGCCGGACATTATGAGTTGACAGTGTTACCTGATCATTGTCCTTGTCTCCGTCCCTCAGACCTCACATGGGTACAAGATTCATGTTTCATAATACTGGCGAGGCCAACTGCAGTATCTGCAACTAAACTAGCTACACAGTCCTGGAAGGCCAACAGACATTCCGCTGCGGGTAAGCACGACCGGGGGTAGTTGTGCGACATACTGGGGTCAAGTGGCAACTCAGCTCGCCTCGTTTCTCCCGTGCAAGAAAGCAGGCGATTTCACACACCGTCACAAACAACACTGGACTTCTATCACAATCACATCGGTATTAAATGCTTTGCCGACAAGCCCACTACCTTCACTCAACTCATCAAAGCTACTCATTTTACAAGCTGCACAATTGATTACATAACAAGCAATTCACTCAACTGTATGCCCCTTTCTTCAAGTCAAGTCTAATTGCACCTACTATAGTGATCAATATATAAACGTGTACAGCACATGTTCAAACATACACCGACTCTCATAACACTCCCAGGGTTTACTGCATCAGCTGTCACAATTATTGACTGTGTGTGGATTGATGGAGATAGTTGTATCGGTGATCAGTTGAATGATTTCTGCAGTGATCATGACGATAATTATGAATTTTGAAATGGGATAACCAGACTGATAAGAGGAGATCTGAAAGATACATGTATTGGGCATGATATGTGAAGCTATACGTTGACGGAAACAATGGTCCATGTATTGGGCATGATATGTGAAGCTATACGTTGACGGAAACAATGGTCCATGTATTGGGCATGATATGTGAAGCTATTGGGCATGATATGTGAAGCTATACGTTGACGGAAACAATGGTCCATGTGACGGAATATGTGAATGGTCCATGTATTGGGCATGATATGTGAAGCTATACGTTGACGGAAACAATGGTCCATGTATTGGGCATGATATGTGAAGCTATACGTTGACGGAAACAATGGTCCATTGGGCATGATATGGGCATGATATGGTCCATGTATTGGGCATGATATGTGAAGCTATACGTTGACGGAAACAATGGTCCATGTATTGGGCATGATATGTGAAGCTATACGTTGACGGAAACAATGGTCCATGTATTGGGCATGATATGTGAAGCTATACGTTGACGGAAACAATGGTCCATGTATTGGGCATGATATGTGAAGCTATACGTTGACGGAAACAATGGTCCATGTATTGGGCAATATGTGATTGGGCAATGGTCCATATTGTGATATGTGAAGCTATACGTTGACGGAAACAATGTTGATACGTTGACGAAGCTGGTACGTTGAAAACAATGGTCCATGTATTGGGATATGATATGTGAAGCTATATATGTGAAGCTATACGTTGACGGAAACAATGGTTGATTGGGCATGATATGAAGCTATACGTTGACGGAAACAATGGTCCATGTAATGATGTCCATGTATTGGGCATGATATGTGAAGCTATACGTTGACGGAAACAATGGTCCATGTATTGGGCATGATATGTGAAGCTATACGTTGACGGAAACAATGGTCCATGTATTGGGCATGATATGTGAAGCTATACGTTGATGATATGTGAAGCTATACGTTGACGGAAACAATGGTCCATGTATTGGGCATGATATGTGAAGCTATACGTTGAAAACAATGGTCCATGTATTGGGCATGATATGAAGCCATATTGGGCATGATATGTGAAGCTATGCGTTGACGTTGACGGAAACAATGGTCCATGTATTGGGCATGATATGTGAAGCTATAAGTTGACGGAAACAATGGTCCATGTATTGGGCATGATATGTGAAGCTATACGTTGACGGAAACAATGGTCCATGATTGGGCATGATATGTGAAGCTATACGTTGACGGTAACAATGGTCCATGTATTGGGCATGATATGTGAAGCTATACGTTGACGGAAACAATGGTCCACAGATTATTCGGCCTTGTTTGAAAGTGCGAAAATCAGGAATAAAACGCTATATACCAAAATCAGGAATGAATGTGTGCATCCCTGCTGTAGGATGTGTTTCAATTTTAGATTTTACGGCACTACAAGTTTTTGTGTATGGTGTTTTGTCATCCTCACTTATCGTTTTTTTCATGCTTGGTATTAAAGTCATATTTCATTATCCCCTTCTTCCTTTCTCTTTTAATAACTCGCATTCAGATGAATCGGTGTCATTCAAGCATCAAAGAGAGAAACACTTGTTTTTACAGAAATAGATAAGAAACAAAACCACCTTGTTGCGCATAATAAGAGAACTTCAACATTCACTTTTTTAAAAGTGTGAAGATACTGTAACCAAATCCTTTTTCGTGCATTTGTTTATTAAACCTCTCTTTCATGTCATAGTTGAATAGGGTTTTCTGCTATTTTAAATAACTATATCTGCTTGATATTTGGGAAAGAATTTGCCATTAAACATTTTACTTCAATAACAAAACAAAATTCTCATATTATTAAAACATTGTACTGGATCAGTTTTTCATTCGTGGTTTTGTTATTGTGTGTGTGTGTGTGTGTGCAAGTCTTATTTACAGAAAGGGACAAGTAAAAATGAATGTTCTTAAAACAGAGGCTATCCCAACCACAACAGGTTGCCTTTGACAATTAAGGCAAAGGAAGGGTTGCACGTATGGGGATATTCTCTTTCGTCCAGGACCCAAGTATGCTAACGAGCTAGTTTTGTGAGAGTTACTCCGCTGTCTGTCTCGAGAACCCAGTAAGTCACAGAAGTTGTTGGTCTGAAACTCTTGTGGTGTTGCTGACTTGGAAGATACTGACTTCATTTACTACCAACAGTTGTTTGTTTGTTTGTTTCGATCCGTATGGTCACTTCATTAATTCTACAACACCTGATAGTCGTGGCACTGGTTAGGTTTGTCCAAAGAAATACTCTGCAGGTTTACAGTCAGATCATTCTGCGCTGTAGAATACTTGTATGCACATCATATTATAACAATATTTTCAAAGGTCAGTTCTTTTCAATACAAGACCTGTGTACAATCTATCGAGGTGAGTGGTGTGCTTGTAGATATATGTGGTCATTGATCAGCTTCTTTAGATATCTTGGCAGCCGTAGCATGTGTTAGGAAATGCCAGAATCTTCGTCTCGTACCCTCGGGGACTGCAGTATCTAGTATTCATTATTGTCCAGCCTGATATGATTTTGCACTTTCACAAATTTGTATAAGAAAAAGAAAGGTCATAGTTTAAAATACGAACTCAACCATGTTTATAGATACTTCACAAAGGGAGCGTAATCAAAGTTTAAATTCTTTGAGTGGCATTTAGAAGTTGGTGGGATGAACAACGGGGAATTTCTGTGGATATATGATCAATAATCTAGAAGTTGTATATCCACAGCACTTCCCCGTTGTTAATCAAAGTTTCTAATTATTCACAGACGCCAATTGACTCTTCTTTCACTCTTGAGCCAATGGATGGAAACCTTGCCTACTGTGTAGACACCTAGTCATGTGACTAAAGAGCTAATGGAAAACAATGATTATCAATTTCTTTTTCAAGATGTCCATCAGTAGTAGAACTACATAAACACTTAAAAACAGAAACTGAGAGTTAGCTGATGACTCATTATAAAAGGGCAATATGTCACTCAAAAGCAGATTTGAAGAGCACGAGTATTCCGCGAAACGGTAACATAGCTGCCACCTTTTGCTGGCATAAGGCCTAAAGTACTGGTTTACAAAGCCAACACTTCATTAGCTTGAGAATATTTTGCTCATATGACGACGTGCATGCGTGTGTATGTGTATGTGCGGCTGCTTGCACTAGCCCAGACTGAAGCTGGTTTTATAGTGCCAGCCCACTGAGATACCATGCCGCAGTGAAGCATGAATACCCCACTCAGACACATTATACTGACTCCGAGCCGACCAGTCCTTGTTGTACCCATTAATGCCGAGCGCCAGGCAGGGACCAACAAGTACCATATTTTAACGTCTTTTGGTATGACGCGGTCGGGGATCGAACCAGCTACCTTCCGCTCTCCGGGCGGACGCTCTAACCACTACACAACGGAGGCGGTTTACATTAAGGGAGGAAAGGCCTTATTAAGAGCAATGTTTATACACTCACACATGATATGCCCTGGTTTACACCAATATGTACAAGTACGCTCCGACGAAATCCAGAAGTTTCTCTCAGACCACCTGTAGAGCTAGTTTATTGTCAACAATCTCAGCGCAAGAACGAAGACTAGGAGGGAATGAACTCCTCTGTTCTGATATATAGCACTGTTATAAACACCTAAACGAACCCAGCGAGCTTGTGACAAATCATTAGCTAAGGTTGCTTGACACTGGAACTATCTCCTTGTGGCAGATTTTGTAAATTTCAGCAACATCTTGCTGCAAATATAGGCCAAAAGAAATGGGACAGATTTTTATCACAAGTTTTGTTCACACCCACATGATATACCACGTGCCAAACTTAAAGCTTTTATTCAATAGGAATTTAGGAGAACAATCTGATGAAAAATCCTCCATTCATTATCTGTAGATACACATTGCAGCCTCCGTTTCCTCAACAAAATACTATCCTTGAAATAATATCTAACTGGAACCATGCCTGCTTCTTCTTAACAGAGTGCCCTGTTGGCACTATTAACTTCAAAAACTGCTCATTGTCAAGCACTGTTTCCTCAACTGCTAAATAGTCTGAATTTTAAGTGGCAAAATACCATCCTAAATGAAACCAAAGTGTGAAAAGCACCAGTAACATTGAAACACTTAATATGTGGAACTGTCACCTGTAGTTAACACAAAGCCTTTCTCTAACAAAAGGAAAACACTTCTCTCTCACGTCAGGTCCACAATGGCTAGATTCTTCATTAACCGAACCACAACAAGACTGTTTCTTGACATTCACAGAAGCATTGTGGGAAGAATGACTTTTTCAAATCGAGCTTTCTACATTCGGAATTGATATGCCCTGGTCTATGGCAATATCTACAAGAGGCTGCCTTCAAGCATCAGTAAGCAATTCACAGTACATGATGCTCAGAGAGAGATGGTCCAAGTCTAATCTGTTTGGAATGATCAAATGATGTATCACGTGCTGAGAGCGAAAATAAGAGTAAAAGATATTTCGTTAAACTGAAGCTTGGATAAGTTCATTTGCTCTAGTGGATGTTTATATATTACTACCATGAAAAACCGGGGTGTTGCGATACTTTCTTCCATGTTTATATATCATCAAACCATTCACATGTGATTTTCAATGGACTATATACATTTGTAAAATACATATCCAGTATTCAATCTGGTCTCTCGGCAAAACAAATTAAAAACTTAACAAGAACAACCTGATGGATGGATGGAGGCATGCATGCACAAAGGAAGAATGGTAGCTGTATGAGGGAGAAAATAGAGAATACTAGCAGTACAATTTGCTTTCAAAATTTACTGAAAGAATAACAGCATAATAGTAAAATGGATTTTCAAATGATTCTTTTACTAACCCATATCAGTATTTACTAATCCATATAAAAATGATGTATTGACTTATATTCTAGATTTATCTATTGCCGAAATAGATTATAACAATGACTACAATAAAATTACAGACAATAATAATAAGTAATATAAGCTGTTTTGTATATGCAATATAGACAAAGTCCTAACGTGGAACAAATGGTTCTTTCAGTTTGATCAGCTCTGAGTATTTACAGACGAAATAACTTCATATATAATGCGCAATATATTCACAAATGATGGGATCATATGATGGCATACATTTGTGTCGTACCACATCATGACATATATATATATATATATATATATATATACACACACAGGTAGATTGGCTGCATACCCCATGGTCAATACTATTGTTGCTGTTGTTACACGTTTTGCAAAATATATAACGTATTTTGTATAGCTGCCTACACCATGTCCGTTATCTGGGAAGAGGCCTGTCTCTTCTAATCACAATATCGAACAGAAGAGTTATCTGACTTCAAAATTAATCGAACAGGCCCATCTCAGTTTCACCGTGAAATCAACACATAATTAATTGTTGTAACAGCAGCTGCACTAAACAAATGCATGAAATCAACATTTATTCATGTTATATACCATCGCGTTTCAAATATAGAGTGGAGTTGTCAACATTACAACATGCGTATTCGTTCTGCTAGTTTGTAACGAAAGAAGCGACCCTGATCTGTGTGTTTATGTACAGTCACACAGCACTAACACTACCCTAATTCTATGTTAAACAAATGCATGAAATTATTTATTCATGTTATATACTATCGCTAGTTTGTAACGAAAGAAGCGATCCTGATCTGTGTGTTTATGTATAGTGTGATGTAGCTCCTTGCTCCTAGCAGAACGTCCTGATAGACGAACATAAATATTGCTGGCGATTCCCTCTTAGGAAGGGAAATGTGCCTACATTGCAGCCTTTATTCGTTCAGCTACATGACACAACTAATATTTGTAAAATCTCATTTCATACAACAACGTTATGCACGCGCACCCAAACAAATCCATCAAACGTAACCGATATCTGTTGCTGAAGTGTACTTTAATATACATATTCTATAAGTGTCAAATATGAATAACAGTAAAACAAGTCCTTGTAAAGATAAACCACCCCTGAAGTAGTAGTCAACTTCCTATAGTAATGAGGTAAGCGCAGATGAGAGAAGACATTCAGTTGAGTCAATGTTCATTTGAAACATGCCTAGTTCTCTCAATCAATTACGAATTACGATACCTGTTTTGGTCGCATTTGTGACCACGCGTATTTTCCCCGTACATCTTCAAGAAACCTTGGTCCTTTGTCTATGGCCGCCATTACTCGAAATGGTGTTAGCCAATCAGACAGGGTGTCAGGGTATGGGTACTTCTGAATGAATATCAATTCAATTATTTCATTTAATTTTAGACATACGCGTTTGTTTAAAGACTGTGGGAATTGTAGATTGTTAGTTCCAAAATGCAGTGTATAGGAATTACAGAATTATGGTACGTCAGTTGATGTTGGTACTTGTAGGACCGTATTCGATAAAGGCTTCAAATGAATTCGGTCTTCTTTTTACATTTACTGCATGTTCTCCAATTGAGCTACAATCAGCTACAATTTGTTTCGAAAATAAGATTCAAGCATTGGGTTGAAAGATTTATAAAAGTAATAGACAAAGCACCCAGTTTCAAACCAAGTTATTCTCCTACCTCTCAAATAAACTCACACTCAATGATATTGCGTCATTTTGGTCGGTTGGTTTGTTGTTTAACGCCGCACTCAGCAATATTCCAGCTGTATGGTGGTGGTCTGTAAATGATTGAGTCTGGACCAGACAACCCCAAGTCAAAACATTGATTACACAACAGTCTCTAATCCTTGCAAACCTTTAATAACGTCTACATGCTTGTGGTGCAGAGACAAATTAAGGCGTTGTTGTGCTCTCTGGATTAGTTTGACTACAGTTGTGTCACTAAATGGTCTGTTTAGTATTGACTCCGTATTTGCGCCACCCGAATATATTTGTCTTGCTGACTTGACGTCTCACGTCCCTGTTGTGGTTTGGGTTGGTAAATGGGGTTCTTGTTAACATCAATTCACTTGCCTGATCACGTGTTTGTGTTGGGTACCACTAGCGAGGCAGGACAGGCTCACCTTTTCAAGAACATCTGGTATCATCACCAGTAAAATGAACAAAGGCAGATATCACATTAAACGTTTTAGTGACATCAGTAACAGCGGCGTCAGTGGTGTCATGCAATCAAGCTGGCGGTACAACGTAGGGCTCCTTACGGTTTGCTGTCAACTGCATATAAAGGTCGACAGGTGTTTCCGGGACAGCAAAGTGACGTGGGCGACAACTCTCACAAGCGATAAAAGAATCTTAAGCCAGAACAATATAACTGAGCAAGGCTGTTGCATTGGAACATACATAGAAGCAATGTTGGTATTAGGAATCACGTAACACGTGTTATACTTGGGATTACACGTTACCAGTGAAGTGCAGATTGTAGTACTTTAGGGGTTGAGTCGGATCCGGGATTTGAACCTATACTTAGCTGTCTATACTGTGACAGTCATGCACCTTTGTGCTGGCTATTTTGTGCCGGACTCTGTGGGTGAGCCGTATCCATGAAACACAAATGCATATGCTGGGCAAACATTTGCAAGCATTTCCTTTGTCTACAGGCAGAGGGTGCCTGGAAGTACATGCAACTAATGGACCTGTCCAGTTATCATGACTTTGACCGTTTCCATTTTCTGTGTAATAGATTCACGCTGCATACATCAACTGTCACCCAGCTTGCTATATGCCTACATTCATCAATTCTGCAGATATGAGGTAAATATACAAGTTTCATATTTCGAGTACCCTTTGCTGTCCTCCGAGATACCACAGGGGTAATACATAGTTGAGCTGTCATCCGAGATACCACAGGGGTTATACATAGTTGAGCTGTCCTCCGAGGTACCACAGGGGTAATACATAGTTGAGCTGTCCTCCGAGATACCACAGGGGTTATACATAGTTGAGCTGTCTTCCGAGGTACCACAGGGGTAATACATAGTTGAGCTGTCCTCCGAGATACCACAGGGGTAATACATAGTTGAGCTGTCCTCCGAGGTACCACAGGGGTAATACATAGTTGAGCTGTCATCCGAGATACCACAGGGGTTATACATAGTTGAGCTGTCATCCGAGATACCACAGGGGTTATATACCAAAAAGTCAAAAAAGAAACTTCACATTCTTTCTTCAGGGCACTATAAAAGAATAAGAGATGGTAAGATGGTTAAATTGTTATTATTTCATTGCTGAGATCTGTTTGATGTACTCGATACACTGACAGTGCCATAATCAGTTCCATTAGGCTACACCGCCGTTCCAAAACATGGGTATACAGAATGTCAAGTCACAAGAATACAAATGTGAAATTTCTCAGTTCAATATCGTGTATGGCCGCCCCGCGCATTCACCACTGCCAAACACCGTCTCCTCATCGACTGCCTGATGCTTGTGAACACGTGGTTGGGGATTCTGCGCCATTGCTCTTGCAAGGCAGCGCCAAGTTCCTGCAAATTCTGAGGTTGGTTCCTAAGACCACGAAGCCTTCTCCCAAGTGCATCCCAAACGTGCTCTATTGGATTAAGGTCAGGGGACCTCGATGGCCAGTCCATGACGTTGATTCCAGCGTTTTGAAGGAAATTTCGTATCAACATCGCGGTATCGCGGCGAGCATTATCATGCTGGAACTGTAGACCTGGGCCATGAGCCGCCATGAAAGGAACGGGTTCAGGGGTGAGCACCTGGTCGCGTAAGCAGCAGCTGAGAGGTTTCCACGGATGACCAGAAGTCGGGGAGCGGTTGTTCCAACAGAAAGCACCCCACACCATGCAACTTCCGCCCCCGAATCTGTCGACTTCCTGTACACAACATTGGGCATACTGTTCACGACATTGTCTCCAGACTCTATGCCTCCCGTCCGCGAATCTGAGGTTAAACCTGGATTCATCGCTAAAGACGACTCGATTCCAGTCTCTCTGGGTCCATCGGAGGTGACGTTGGGCCCACAGCAGACGTTGACGTTGATGAAACGGCGTCAATATTGGCCCACGATATGGACGTCGAGAATGGAGATTGGCAGCCCGCAACCGATTTCGAATGGTCTGTGAGGACAGTCGACCTCTAAACATCTCAGCCCTGGTTCGTGTAGCCGGCAGAAATCTGTCACGTAGGTGGCGTAGGACAATTTGACGGTCTTCTGCTCGTGACGTATGAAGAAAACTTCGATGCGAAGATCACGTGATCGACTGCACGTGCAAAACCTGATTTGGCACTAACGTCATTTGCACGACGAATGGATGGGTTTGAGTGGGTTTTGCTAACGTTTTTCTAGAGTCGAAAGATAGGGATCCCATTTCGGATACATAGATGTATCATCAGAGAAAAATTATTCATTATTTTTCAAATTACATTTTGTGAAGTTTCTTTTTTGACTCAGTATACATAGTTGTGCTGTCCTATGAGATACCACAGGGGTTATACATAGTTTAGCTGTCCTCTGAGGTACGACAGGGGTTATACATAGTTGTGCAACCCTTGTCTATAGTTCAAATCCTGGTTTGCCCTGAATACAGTGTTAGTTTGTCGACATCATACTTGTTCTTGTAGATTTCACCAAAGTGAACACATCAAACCTGCATCACTGCATACTTAGCTCCAACATCAAACTTACAGTAAATTATGGTCATATTCAACTTTACATACCTATTCATTCAATGTTGTCAGTAGTTTCAAAACAAATCACCAGTTTAGTTTTCTATCACACAAAGGATCAAGTTATGGACCATTCCCTGCCCATCATATCCCCAAAACAAGATGACATTAAGGTTTTTCAAACTATTTATTCTGAGAATGTTTGACTAGTGTAGATAGAGCTGGTCCACAGCTTCCACGCAGATACCACTGGTCCTCCACATTTCTTGAATCATTATCAATAGATTATCTCTTCTGTAACTGATATATTATTTTGACACATAAATATATATGTACAATAATGAGTTCAACTATATGAAGAAAAACAACTATATATAACGGAAAATGTGAACTAAAACCTCAGGGGTTAAAATGTGAATTGTGAAAGACTTGTAACAATTCAATAGGAACACACACTCTCTCTCTCGCTAAAACTGAATATGATCATTCTGATCAATTCTGGTCAAACCACTGGTGTGTACCTATCCAACATGAACCTGCAGAAAACAAATCAGCCAAGAGGCTATATAGATCACAGGTAACATTATACATAAAATAGAAATATATTCTAAAACTAGAATCATCAAGATCACCAAGTCTTGAACTATGTAAAATGACCATGGCCTAAAAGGTGACTTGGTACATGCCTACTTGATTGATGCAGGGCTCCAGATAAGATGTGTCTCTGCGTAAAATACACATGGATAATTCAGATATATACACATAAAAAGTCAAATCAATGAGTGAAAGATACACATAACTTTCTCAGAATACGGGTCAGATTTTGTTTACATGCGTGAACCAAACCTGTCAAAATATTGTTTCCTAAGATCTCGAATACTGATGGTTGTCTGTATTGAAGCGAAGATTGTCAAGTTTTTCTGAATTAGCGCCGTTAATATTTCTAATCCATGTTCGGGCACGATTTGTTTAAAAGCTAGCCCTTAGACAGCGTTACTATCACAACGTTTCTGGTCTGTAGCAGTAATAATACAGCTTGAAGGCTACTTTAGATTACGTGATGGCCCTAAACCAGCATAGGAAAACATTTATGGGCAATAGCTCAGTGTGCAATGTCATTTAATTCCTGTTGTCTGCAGTAAGAATGGCTAACCTAAAGAAAGAGTTTATAAAATGAAAACTGTTTCATTTAGCAAGGAAAAGTTAGTGTCTGATATTATCAACAATTTAACTGACAATGTAGCTAAAATCTGTATTAAGAAGAAACACGAAGGGAATGTCACTGACAAAACGATTTCTGGTTGGAAGTCAAATTTCCCATGGTTGCATGTGGAGCAAGAAGATGTTGTTAGACTGAAATGTTTGATTTGTGAGCAGTTTAAAATGAAAACTGTGAGTTAGCGAAGGAACTACAATTGTACAGAAATTGAGCAGCATTGTTCATTAGAGCCCCATGTCGAAGCTATCAAATGATCTATGAAAAGTTTAGCAAGATCGAAGTTGTTTTACGAGGAGCCACGTTCTGTAGACATAAACATACCAAACTCCAACATTTTCTTAACCATGCAACCTGAAATACACCTTTTATTTTCATTTGGTATTTTACTCCTCAATTGTAATTTTGAGGAGTGAAATATCCGCGAGTCAAAATGATTATCTGGAGCCCTGTGATGTCAATAGACTTGCACTCAATCATGAAGGAAATGAGGGCCAACAAATATGTATAAATATCTATGTAAATTGCAACAAAACCTTGGGCAGTATTGTGACTGCCCTCATAGCAAAGCATTCACAGCAGTCATCATGTATCTATCAACTGTCAGTACAAAGTGACAAATTTTAAGCTTATGATACCAGAAGGTTGAAATAAGGATTAATAATTTTGTAATATGATTCATACAAATCACTGAGCAAGTTGGCCCAAGTTGATTAACGCCAATATTTCAAAGTAAGCCACACTGATAAAGACCAAGGGTCCAAGTTAGAAATTCATCAAGAAAAAGCAAACTTTCTGTTGATCCAAAGTACAAGCTTTATATTACATTCATGGATAGAGATGACTGATATTTGTGTATCTCAAGGTAATGAACAAAATCTGTATATTTCTGTTTCAAAATTCAAAGAAACTGAAGAATATAGGACATATAGTTGTCATTTTGTTACAGAAAAATAAATAAAACATTCTGCAACAGCTGTTTAAATATACAAAAAAAAGTCATCAATTTGTTATGTACGTATGTTAATATGTAAAGACACCCATCAAACACCCTGCCATCAGCAAAGGTATTCAAATATTCTCTGCATAAATACTCCTGACACTAAAGGACAATACAATAAAAACTTGAAGATTAAATCAGTCAGTGAGTCAAATGGAACATACATGCGTGTGCCCTGAAAAGGTTTCCCATATGGCTGATGGTGACTCAATATAAATCAGAGTCCCAAATATAAATCAGTTTTGATGACTTTCATTTAAACCATTTGTAAATTCTCTCATAGGTTCACTTTACCATGTATTTTCAATACAATTTCACACAAAACTAATATAAGTTTATGTTTTTCAGACACACTGTCTTTAAGTCAGTTGAGATATGAACATCTTCGGCTTCTGGTTTGATAATGTATATCTTGACAAATATAACAAAACTACATACTGAATATAAATTGCTGGAACATGAATATTTTTAGTGACATTTTGATAGTGATGACATAACAGACAGTTTCATAAAAACAACCCCGAATATATTCCTGATCTGTTTTTCTATCAGTATATACTCAGATATAACATAGTATGCTTCACCAACACCCATGTGCAAGCATGTATTCATACATATAATCACTTGGCATCTATAAATGCTGCAAAGCACAGAGTCATTATCACCAGACTATCCAATCTAAAGTCAGGAGCTCATCAAACTAGATAGTTCACATTTTCCGCTCAACCATAATAATGACTTGACCATCATCATCATCAGTTTTCCAAGTAGAAAGAAGTACCTATGTTGTCCTTTCACCTCTGGACTAAATGCTTAAAGACAACACAAGAATGACAATTAACCCCAATACAGACGGTCCAAAACCAAATCACATACACATGCATGATCTTTAGTATATCTTATATGGGATACAAAATGTAATCCATAAAAATATTTAATGAATGTTTGCTTTCTCATTTCACTGTTACTTATATGTAAATACCAATCACAGGCAGGCTATGGAGGTACCGGCCAATCAGATTCGGTGTATAAGTGAGAGGAACTCTTCTCGTGTTTTAGGATCTTCCCGAAATACTCCAAGCATGGTACTTGTCACTGTCTTGCTGTTGAGTTTCTGCACACCACGCATCACCATACACATGTGGCTGAAACACAAACATCACAGATTGAAGGAGTCACTTGGAACAAGTTAATGAATATTATCAACAAACATAACCTGCCCAATCTATAGTAATCCACCAATCTGTTCTAATCTTAAATACAGCTGGGAGCTGAAAGTTTAGGAAAAGTATCCCAATATAATAATACAGTCAATGCTACGACATAAATCAAATGATAGCAAAATAGAAATGCGTGTCAATGGACAAATGAACAAGCAATAAAGATGAAAAGAGGGCAATGAAGCTTGTAACATCCTATGCTATACCTGGCTTGTGGACCAATATCTGACGTAATAGGAGTGCCATGTTCAAAATGTAAACAGGAGCACAATGTCCAACATGTAATAGGAGCGCCATGTCCAACATGTAATAGACAGCCCATGTCCAACATGTAATAGGAGCGCCATGTCCAACATAGGAAGACAACCCATGTCCAACATGTAATAAGAGCGCCATGTCCAACATAGGAAGACAACCCATGTCCAACATGTAATAAGAGCGCCATGTCCAACATAGGAAGACAGCCCATGTCCAACATGTAATAGGAGTGCCATGTCCAACATAGGAAGACAGCCCATGTCCAACATGTAATAGGAGTGCCATGTCCAACATAGGAAGACAACCCATGTCCAACATGTAATAAGAGCGCCATGTCCAACATAGGAAGACAACCCATGTCCAACATGTAATAGGAGCACCATGTCCAACACAGGAAGACAACCCATGTCCAACATGTAATAGGAGCGCCATGTCCAACATAGGAAGACAACCCATGTCCAACATGTAATAGGAGCGCCATGTCCAACATAGGAAGACAACCCATGTCCAACATGCAATAGGAGTGCCATGTCTGACAAGTAATAGGAGCGCCATGTCCAACATAGGAAGACAACCCATGTCCAACATGTAATAGGAGTGCCATGTCTAACATAGGAAGACAACCCATGTCCAACATGTAATAGGAGTGCTTTTCACGGGTCCATAAAAACAAGTATTGACCGAATTCGCTAGTCTATAATTGTTTTATTATGTAATTACCGAAAAAACGCTTCTAAAGTCCAAAACATGTCCATTTAGTCAAGAAAAGTAATTTTATTTTCACTACACACCAATAACATTATGTCAACAATACTGTGACAAGTAAACAATAGAATGATGTCATAGCTTGACGTGAATGACGTCATAGTAACTCAGGTCAATATGACTTTTGGTCGGACCCGGGTTGGAGTCAATATGCTTTTCTGTCGACGGTCACGTGACCGCCTCTAGACCAATCAGGTAGCCGGAAAAATATGCTTACATAATAATTGCAAATAGTGTAGACCAAACTCACACATGGAGAACAAAGGTAAATGACAGTACAGAAAATGGCGAAAGTCATGAAATAATGACAAATGTAGGGGCCGGACATCGTAAACTTTTCTGCAACTTGTGTAAGCAAAGGAGACCATCAATGCTAGCATTGCCTTGTGAGGCCAGAGCAAAGAAGCTGGAGTTAAACAACAAGCAGACTTAAGAAAACATGACATTAATTGATAAAAGCTGTACCATTAAATAGATGGTCTTACAGTTAATCGATTACTAACTGACTAACTGTAACATGATCTATTTACTGTTCAACAGTCACTAATATCCTGCAGATAATGCATACATGAAGAGGTGAAATTTGCTTGCTGACATTAAAAAATGCTGAAACCACATTCTGAGAATATAGAACAAATAAGATATGAAGCTGACTTTTGAATTAAACCTGCAAAAATGTCATTTCCTTTACTCCAAGCTGTAGTACTACAAGAGAAGATTCAGAGACCCATGTCACATGAAGACAAATCATACTGTAGTATAGTAATGGAACTTCAAAGGTATTAATACTCATGTTTGTGCTGGCAGACCAGATAATACAATTTTGAGACAAAGACAGAAATCTACTCCTGTACTCCTCTTGAGCTAATTTCAGTAGTATGAAAGCATTAGATTAAATAAAATATCTGGAACAATGTCCAACATAGGAAGACAGTGAGGACCCATGTCCAACATGTAATAGGAGTGCCATGTCCAACATAGGAAGACAGCCCATGTCCAACATGTAATAGAGTGCCATACCCAACATAGGAAGACAGTCCACGTCCAACATGTAAAAGGAGCGCCATGTCCAACATAGGAAGACAGCCCATGTCCAACATGTAATAGGAGCGCCATGTCCATAATAGGAAGACAGCCCATGCCCAACATGTAATAGGAGTGCCATGTCCAACATAGGAAGACAGCCCATGTCCAACATGTAATAGGAGCGCCATGTCCATCATAGGAAGACAGCCCATGCCCAACATGTAATAGGAGTGCCATGTCCAACATAGGAAGACAGCCCATGTCCAACATGTAATAGAGTGCCATACCCAACATAGGAAGACAGTCCACGTCCAACATGTAAAAGGAGCGCCATGTCCAACATAGGAAGACAGCCCATGTCCAACATGTAATAGGAGCGCCATGTCCATCATAGGAAGACAGCCCATGCCCAACATGTAAAAGGAGCGCCATGTCCATCATAGGAAGACAGCCCATGCCCAACATGTAATAGGAGTGCCATGTCCAACATAGGAAGACAGCCCATGTCCAACATGTAATAGAGTGCCATACCCAACATAGGAAGACAGTCCACGTCCAACATGTAAAAGGAGCGCCATGTCCATCATAGGAAGACAGCCCATGCCCAACATGTAATAGGAGTGCCATGTCCAACATAGGAAGACAGCCCATGTCCAACATGTAATAGAGTGCCATACCCAACATAGGAAGACAGTCCACGTCCAACATGTAAAAGGAGCGCCATGTCCAACATAGGAAGACAGCCCATGTCCAACATGTAATAGGAGCGCCATGTCCATAATAGGAAGACAGCCCATGCCCAACATGTAATAGGAGTGCCATGTCCAACATAGGAAGACAGCCCATGCCCAACATGTAAAAGGAGCGCCATGTCCATCATAGGAAGACAGCCCATGTCCAACATGTAATAGGAGTGCCATGTCCAAAGACATGCCCAATCATAGGAGACAGCCCATGCCCAACATGTAATAGGAGCGCCATGTCCATCATAGGAAGACAGCCCATGCCCAACATGTAATAGGAGCGCCATGTCCAACATAGGAAGACAGCCCATGTCCAACATGTAATAGGAGTGCCATGTCCATCATAGGAAGACAGCCCATGTCCAACATGTGATAGAGTGCCATGCCCAACATAGGAAGACAACCCATGTCCAACATAGGAAGACAGCCCATGTCCAACATGTAATAGGAGTGCCATGTCCATCATAGGAAGACAGCCCATGCCCATCATAGGAAGACAACCCATGTGCATCATAGGAAGACAGCCCATGTCCAACATGTAATAGGAGTGCCATGTCCATCATAGGAAGACAGCCCATGCCCAACATGTAATAGGAGTGCCATGTCCATCATAGGAAGAGCCCATGTCCAACATGTAATAGGAGTGCCATGTCCATCATAGGAAGACAGCCCATGCCCAACATGTAATAGGAGTGCCATGTCCATCATAGGAAGAGCCCATGTCCAACATGTAATAGGAGCGCCATGTCCAACATAGGAAGACAGCCCATGTCCAACATGTAATAGGAGTGCCATGTCCATCATAGGAAGACAGCCCATGCCCAACATGTAACAGAGTGCTATGCCAAACATAGGAAGACAGCCCATGTCCAACATGTAATAGGAGTGCCATGTCCATCATAGGAAGACAGCCCATGTCAAACATGTAATAGGAGTGTCATGTCCATCATAGGAAGACAGCCCATGTCAAACATGTAATAGGAGTGCCATGTCCAACATAGGAAGACAGCCCATGTCCAACATGTAATAGGAGATCCATGTCCAACATAGGAGGACAACCCATGTCCATCATAGGAAGACAGCCTATGTCCATCATAGGAAGACAGCCCATGTCCAACATGTAATAGGAGATCCATGTCCAACATAGGAAGACAACCCATGTCCATCATAGGAAGATCCATGTCCAACATAGGAAGACAGCCTATGTCCATCATAGGAAGACAGCCCACGTCCAACATGTAATAGGAGTTCCATGTCCAACATAGGAAGACAACCCATGTCCAACATGTGATAGCAGTGCCATGTCCATCATAGGAAGACAACCCATGTCCATCATAGGAAGACAACCCATGTCCAACATGTAATAGCAGTGCCATGCCCAACATAGGACGATAACCCATGTCCAACAGAGGAAGACAGTGAGAAACCATGTCCAACATTTTATAGGAGCGCCATGTCCAACATAGGAAGACAGCCCATATCCAACATGTAATAGGAGCGCCATGTCCATAATAGGAAGACAGTCCATGCCCAACATGTAATAGGAGTGCCATGTCCAACATAGGAAGGACCCATGTCCAACGTGTAATAGGAGCACCATGCCCAACATGTAATAGGAGTGCCATGTCCAACATAGGAAGGACCCATGTCCAACATAGGAAGACAGTGAGAAACCATGTCCAACATGTAATAGGAGCGCCATGCCCAACATAGGAAGACAGTGAGGACCCATGTCCAACATGTAATAGAAGTGCCATGTCCAACATAGGAAGCCAGGAAGGGACCCTTATCCAACATGTAATAGGAGCGCCATGTCCAACATAGGAAGCCAGGAAGGGACCCTTATCCAACATGTAATAGGAGTGCCATGTCCAACATAGGAAGCCAGGAAGGGACCCTTATCCAACATGTAATAGGAGCGCCATGTCCAACATAGGAAGCCAGGAAGGGACCCTTATCCAACATGTAATAGGAGTGCCATGTCCAAAATAGAGAGGCAGTGAGAAACCATGGCCAACATGTAATAGAAGTGCCATGTCCAACATAGGAAGCCAGGAAGGGACCCTTATCCAACATGTAATAGGAGTGCCATGTCCAACATAGGAAGACAGCCCATGTCCAACATGTAATAGAAGTGCCATGTCCAACATAGGAAGCCAGGAAGGGACCCTTATCCAACATGTAATAGAAGTGCCATGTCCAACATAGGAAGCCAGGAAGGGACCCTTATCCAACATGTAATAGGAGCGCCATGCCCAACATGTAATAGGAGTACCATGTCCAACATACGAGGTGAGGTGAGGTGAAATTGGATTTAACATCGTGCTTGAGAATATTTCGCTCATGACGACGTGCATGCGTGTGTGTGTGTATGTGCGGCTGCTTGTACTAGCCCAGACTGAAGCTGGTTTTATAGTGCTAGCCCACTGAGATACCATGCCGCAGTGAAGCATGAATACCCCACTCAGACACATTATACTGACTCCGAGCCGACCAGTTCTTGTTGTACCCATTAATGCCGAGCACCAGCAGGGACTAACAAGTACCATATGTTAACGTCTTTTGGTATGAGGCAGACGCTCTAACCACTACACCATGGAGGCGGTCTTCCAACATAGGAAGGCAGGGAGGGACCCATGTCCAACATGTGATAGGAGTGTCATGTCCAACATAGGAAGCCAGGGAGGGACCCATGTCCAACATGTAATAGGAGTGCCATGTCCAACATAGGAAGCCAGGGAGGGACCCATGTCCAACATGTAATAGGAGTGCCATGTCCAACATTGGAAGCCAGGGAGGACCCTACCCATAACCAACAGTTACTGGCACTGGTCTAGCATAGGAGTAGGACAGGTGGCACTTTCTACTTGGGCAACCTTTAAAGACACATAATGTAATTTCTCATAATGCATATGTATATTTGTATCCAGTAATTGAGAGGAAAGTCAATACGCATTTATTTCAGGTTCATATGATTCAAATTCATTCAATTAGTTGACAATAGCCATGACAAAGGAACTGATTGATCAATAAGATACCAGCATGACTATCACAACAGGAGAGCCATTGATCAACACGATTAACCGTAAGCAGACTTGTTATGGATTATCACCAGATTCCACATCAATAGATATAGTCATGGTGACAGGAATCAGAGCAGTGAGTGGGTTGGTGCTACAACAGTCAAGCCCTGTAACTGGATGAAGTGATGCTATAATAAGTTTAAGATCAATATTTCACATCCATTGCTCAATATGTGGCATCTGTATGGTGTGTAATCTAGTTTCAACAACTGGTCAACAGCGTATTTTGGAGCTTCCAAAGCTCACACAATATTTTGCTGGACACTAAATATGACATCTTATGCATATATAATTCAATGGATGAAATATGATCCCCATTTCATGCTGGTGGATGCAGAAGAGTATGTTTTTCCTGACTGATTAAATTGAAACATGCTTAATACAGACCCAATGTTTGGACACACAATTTTCTTCAATGAGTCAGTAAGTTTTGATTCAAACAAGAAAATCCCTGTTGTCACACATACTGGTACTCTGTATGTTATCTACCACTGAAGTTTGGGCCGAGATAAGTAACCCTGAAGCATAACTTTTACTGAGGATATATTCGCCAGATTCTAAAAGCAAATTAAATTTACCTTTTAAGGTTTTGACTGGATTCTGTTGCACCAGGTGAGCAACATGTGGCAAAACTTCTGTCCACATGACATTCTTCTTTCCAATATACATCACCCACAGATGCAAATAACTTGGGATAATATTCTTATAACTACTGTTTGATCATTTCTTGGAACACTCTACATCTATCATATCAGAGTCACAATCTACTACAGGGGGAGCTGACAAAATTGAGAAATCATACACAAAGCCTGAATCTTCCTCTTGAAAGTATCCTTATAATGGCACTTCTATGACGTCAATTCTGCATTATGATGTAAAATCTAGGTGTTATGATGTCGATTACAATGCCGATGACATCACTTCCATTCCTGTGGGTGTTCCCCTTTGGTTCCATTCATGTTACTTTAAGTTTCCTGATGTCACATCCTTTCATGACATCATATCCAACTATAACGACAAACCATTGGTGCCTCAAGACGTTATAATTTGAGTACAGCCGTTGCACTGTCGTCCATAATGGTAGCCATCATGATGTCTTCACTGGGCAATGGCTTCCACTGTCTTCTAGGCACTTCAGTAGCTGTAAGATAATGCTTCAGGGTTCTAACTGGACACAAAAGTGTAGTCATCATTGGTGCCATGACTCAAGTGGTGTTGGACATTTGCTACCACAGGCAAAAATATATCTACATTTCCCGAACCTGCATCTTTGCTGTGACAGTTTTAAAGCATGAAGGTAAAATATGTCTTGTTAGAGAGACTGGAGTTTTACATGATCGACCATTGGAAGACTGTTTCCCTTGTCTACCGGTGCATACTAGGCACTGCTCCGGCCTATCTCAAATAACTGTTCAAACCATATCTTCCATGCAGACAGCTTCGCTCCAGTGACAAAAACTTACTTCATATTCAAAAATGGAAGTTGAAATCCTATGGTTTTCGTTCCTTTCAAGTGGCGGCCTCGATGAACTGGAATGAGCTACCAGCTCACCTTAGAACAAGCCCAACAGTCACATGTTTCAAAGCAAATCTAAAGACATACCTTTCCTCTTTGTTTTACAAGTGACAACTAAATTCTATCTTGTCTGCGCTATGAGCATGCTGTTGGTGTGGATTTAGCACAATACAAATGGACTAATTATTATTTATAAGGGAATTAACCTTCACTCAATACAACTTGCAACTTGGGATGAATTCATTTGATCAACAAGCTTGGATGTACAAGAAAAACATCCCTTCAACACTTCTGAGACAGGCCAGAAGAATGTTGTGATTTGTATTTTACTTGTATTCCCAGCACCTAAACATCTCAAATAAATGGTTGCTGGAGATCACAACTTAACTTAAGCACCAAGACTATTGAATGTTCAATTATAGGAGTTACCGTGACCTTAGAGCCAAGATCTCACCAGTGGTAAAAGATGAGGGCACTGTCAGCTCTGTGTGCTAAAACTTATATATTTTGTAAGCAATCTGGCATCATCTGGCATAGTATTGTCTTTATCTGAGGCTGTGTTAATGATAAGACATTTTATGCTTCTCTGATGCAGTTGTGTCACTGTTATAGAAGCACCAACAGGACAGATGTCGATCTGGAGAACCCCTCAACCAAGGGCAAGGATATTGTATAGTGTAAAGTCCTAGTGGTAATCCAATAACAGGACACTTCTTTGTTCTTCATGGTGTCCCCTAGATAGTCGTGATGTTCCAGGTGGGAAACAGTTCCACGATCCAGTCTGTAATCTGTAGTGAGCCCACACATATGGGAAACAGTTCCACAATCCAGTCTGTAATCTGTAGTGAGCCCACACATATGGGAAACAGTTCCACAATCCAGTCTGTAATCTGTAGTGAGCCCACACATATGGGAAACAGTTCCACAATCCAGTCTGTAATCTGTAGTGAGCCCACACATATGGGAAACTGTTCCACAATCCAGTCTGTAATCTGTAGTGAGCCCACACAGGTACGATGCATTGACCATGACAAACATGTTAGTGATGCTGCATTAACTATAGTGGCCATGTTGACACTGTACAGTACAGACTCCTATAGTTTGGCATGAAATGCATGTGGACCCGGTTTTTTGTAAATATCTCTTCATCCAATGATCCAATCGATCTCAAACTGTGCAAGTGGATGTTTTGTAAGACAACCTAATCACATTGTAAATCACCGATTTTATGCATTTGTATTAAAGAACAAATAAACTTTGGTTTTTTTTACTCTTTTGACTATTAAATATGAAATGGTTAGACTTTGTTTTTTTTTACTCTTTTGACTATTACATATGAAATGGTTAGACTTATGCGGAACACCGAATTCATTCTTAAAAATCTTGTGGTTAATTAATACCGAGCGATTAAAAGTGGCCAAAAAGTCGCCTGCTTCACTCTCGCCCGCCAACGAAACCCAAGACAGGTTACGTAACTCTGTCACCAGAGCACTGCAGTGACGTCATATGAGGAACTATTTTCAGTTAGTTGTATAGAAAGTGTGTAGCACGCTCATCATTTTGATGATTTCTCAATATCAACGACGACATGCCGAATCGTTGCTTTGTCGTCAATTGCTCCTAGGGGTCGGGCGATGGTGTCACCATGCACAGATTTCCACAGGACCCCGCAGTTCCTGCTAAATGGGTTATGTTTGTGAGTACGAAGCGAACGTTGTAGAAGCCTGAAACGATATCTTACTTGTGTTCAGATCGCTTCATGGAAGTTAAAGAATCAAAACTACTTACTAGTTGTAGTAAAATATGTATATGATTGATGACCATAAAGATTTGCCATAACACAACTTGTAACATAACGATTTCTTCCTCGGAAGTGAGGTTGTGGTCGAAGTAACAATAATATTGCAAGTACATTGTAGTATTATATTGACACCCACCTCGCTGCCACGAGAGAAATTGTTATGTTATAAGCTATGTCATGCAAAATCCTATTGGCCATCAATAAAATACATATTTTACTACCAGTAGAAAGTAGTTTTGATTTTGTAACTCGGTGAAAACAAACCTAAATAGCATTTATCCTCAGACTGGCGGATGTTCGCGACAGGGCGCCGCCATTTTTTAAAATCGTAAAGTGACGGGCTAAAGTCTGTTAGAATTAATGAGATTATGGTTTGTTTTCATCAAGTAAGAAAATCAAAACTACTTTCTGCTCATAGTTAAATATGTATTTGAATCATAACCAAAAGGATTTTGCATGACACAACTTATAACATAACGATTTCTTCCACGGAAGCGAGGTGGGGGTCGAAGTCACAATACTGTGCGACAAATTTCTTGCTACATTCACGTGGTTAACGTCCACTCACCAGTATGTAGATATTAGTCAATGTACTTCTTTATATTTGGTCTTATAATCCTAATTAGTTTATTATCATACTTGTATGCATTTTGAAACTAAATAAAAAGCAGACGATCTGCTGATACTTATAGTGAATTTATAACAGGACTGTAATATCTAGACATTTTATAGTTTGCCAATGTGAATCATAATTCGCACACACGCCCTAGTGTATGTCTCATTACACTTCACGGCGAAAACAACGATTCTGTTGAATGCTACGACAAATGAATAAAAACAAAATGCAAATATTAAAATTAAAACAGATTAAATTCATAGGAACAATGTCAGGCTATTACCTTGTTCGAGGAATGTATCCATCAATATCCACAAAAACGAGTGATATGCCATTCATCTGCAGCTGTTCCAAGTAATGTGTCTTTTAACAGTCTAGTATACGAAAAAGTGATATATCGTTTCAGGTATGTCACATTGGTGTATAGTCTCATTGGTCACCCAAGATAGCACACCTGGCAACTGATTGCATAATGTCCACCATTCTTTAAAAACGGTAATTTAGTTAGCCAATAATGAGCAATCAATCACTGTATTGGCGGTTAATCCTTTGAAAGAAGGACGTTGTTTTTACGCAAACACCGACACGACAGAGTGTATTCAGTATAGATTAGTAAATCTACATACATAAACACTACCTTTTGACAAATCCGCTGTGTAAAATAAAAGTAATTAATCAATCAGCGTGTTATCGGTTAATCCTTTGATCGATGTTTATAATGTTGAATATTTACTCCAGACACAAGAAATGCCAAATGGGAACCTTTGTCGGGTAATCTAAGTGTCTTACCACTAATTATACCTGTTATAAATTCATTAACTGACTATCAAGTGAATGATGACAAATAACATGTGTAGGTTTATACCACCTAACACGGGTTACAACAAGGGAGTATTAATTGCTGTATTGCATGTGAAAACTTATGGGCCGACACTGTTTTGAGAATACAAACAGATTTTTACATGACATGATTAAATATCGAGGTAAAAAAACCACAGAAATGGGATCAATTTGGATCAGTCATTATACAAATAAGGCCTAACGACACCAAGCGATTTTGACAGAATCGTCTATGAAAACAAGTTGTAACTCAGAAACTAGGCAAAGCAGAAGACAAAATTAAATGACAGTAGATTGTGAGAACATATAGCTTTCATTTTCCACAACAGTTGTCACGATTTCAGGTTTAAACAAACCTGTAAACAAGATAATTTACCCCCTGAAATGTACATGAATTCTGCATCAGCCCTCATATCTATTCCTCATATGACGTCACAGAGACGCCCCGCTCTGATTGGTTGAAATTTTGTTCGCAGGTGAGAATTGTGCACTGTCGATTCAAGTTAATTAAAGACCGAAGTGAGTAGTTTCAATGACGGGGTTTCATTTATAGCGATGCCAGTTAGTGATTTATGTATTTGTACCCCCTAGAGTATATGTGATCTTTAAAGAATCTATGTAACTGTCAACAAAATAAACAGCAGAACGCAGACTGCTTGCAGAGGGAGGGAGCCAATGACCTGTAACAGCGGCAGTGTTGGGTCATAAAGGTCAATGCACGTGCAGTTCATTTTAGTTACCTGTGCACTGCACAGGGATAGACCGTTTGGATCATTCACATTGACTACTTCTAGCTGTCATCATGAAAGCTTATTCAGATGATGCTAAACGTTTAATTAGAAATGTGTTTAATTTTTTTTAAAAAGAGAGCAAACGTAGCTAACCGATTTATATGGTGTCGGATTACATGAAACGTATAACTTTTGCTCTTGGCATGAAAAAGAACATCGTGCTAAAAATTGTGAAAAATAAACCAACAACCAAGAAACAAAACCTTGTACAAAAAGGTAGGCATCCAAAGTTAGATTCTTTTGACATCAGGGTCATCAGAGATGTCATTCGCCGGCTATTTGCTAGAAATGAACACCTGTCCACAAGAAAGTTAAAACACATCCTTGAAGAGGATCACGACATTAATGTTTCTAGGTTTATGCTAAGCAAACAACTGCTCAAATTTGGATACAAGTACAGGAAGGTAGCAAACCAGAAACTTGTAATGTGTGAGAGATCTGATATTGTGAAAATAAGGTGTAACTATCTGAGAGAAATTAAGCAGGCAAGAGAGGATGGGTTCGAACCTATATATCTGGATGAGACCTGGGTCAATGCAAACCATACTGCTGTCAGACAGTGGCTACCCACTGATCCTAGTGATGGTAGGAAAATATCAACAGGCAAAGGTGAACGTTTAATCGTTCTTCATGCTGGTTCCCACCGTGGATTCCTACCTGGGTGTGATCTGGTATTTCGGTCAAAGAGCACAGATGGTAGGGACTATCATACAGAAATGAACTCAACGTTTTTCACACAGTATGTTGAGGAACAATTGTTGCCAGCTCTGCCTTACAAAAGTCTTGTTGTCATGGACAATGCTCCCTATCACAGTGTTCGAGATCCAAACACTAGGTGCCTAACTTTCAATACAAAGAAGTCAGATATGCAGCAAAGGCTAACAAATAACAATATACAATTTTCAATTAAGGCCACTAAACCATAGTTGTACTCTTTGATTAAACCTAACAAACCTCCACCCACATATAACATTGACAACATGCTACGCCAACATGGCCATAAGGTCTTGAGATTACCACCGTACCATTGTGATCTCAACCCAATCAAACTTATCTGGGGAGACCTTAAAAGTACAGTGGCCCGGAAAAATCAATCATTCAAGTTGAATGATGTCAAGCACATTGTCAACACTGCTATATGTGACATTGACATTGCACGCTGGCATGCATGTGTTGAACATGTCAAGAAGGTGGAGAAAGAGTACTGGCTCAAAGATGGCTTGAAGGAGCAAACAGTTAATCCAGTTGTCATTTGTCTGGACACTGATGACTCCTCTGTGGAAGAATGGAGTGAACTTGATGAAGTTTAATTCTGTTATTATATTTACAGATAATAATAGTATCCAGCCAGATATGCTCAAAGAAATATAACTTCTTTTAACAATGACAGCACTGACTAATTCCAACGACTTATAGTGTAACATGAAACACTCATTTCATATAACATTATCATGAAAATATAAATATTAACTATCTATATGCTTAAAGCTATTAGAAATGCATTGCTTAATTTGGAATGTGAACGACATCAAAACATAACACTTTTGTCTTCATTCTATCTTTTCTTCAATGAGTGTGCATGATTGTGTGTGCTTGTGTCCGAGGGAACAGGGCTTTAACAGTTGTTGAGTCCGATTAATGATTTAGTGTAAATATACTTTCTGTGTTCTTTAAATGCATTTCCACTTAGGTACTGCATAAACAAAATATGACATTAACATTACAAATTTAAAGATTTTAACCTACAGAATGATTCTCCCTAATGGGTTTTGTGGTTAATGTTGAACAACTCAGAGAAACAAACTCTGTATGATGGTTAACAGTTGGCACCCACCTTACCCTATTCACGACCTGTGACACCTCTTCATACCTGTCACGTGCATAGCTGACCTACATTGACGAACGTTGACCTTTATGACCCAACACTGCCGCTGTTACAGGTCATTGGCTCCCTCCCTCTGCAAGCAGTCTGCGTTCTGCTGTTTATTTTGTTGACAGTTACATAGACAGATTCTTTAATACAAATGCATAAAATCGGTGATTTACAATGTGATTAGGTTGTCTGACAAAACATCCACTTGAACAGTTTGAGATCGATTGGATCATTGGATGAAGAGATATTTACAAAAAAAACGGGTCCACATGCATTTCATGCCAAACTATAGCGTGTGTTGGTGTTATCTACCAGAGTGTTCCTCTGGTACAAGTCATTCACTCCTTACTGATGACACCATCACAGACACGAAAGAAGTAAGGTTTTCTTATTCTGTGCCTATGCTATAGGCATGGGATGTTAGGCAGGATTAGCAGCACAACTAAATGATAGTTGACTGTAGAGAACATTCATGTTGACACAATTTTATTGTATTATGATTGCTGAAATATAGGATTTGTGGCACTGATGTAATACAGGTTTAGTATTCACAGAAATTACCTGATAATGATTTTTTGACCGATTGGACATTCCTGTAAACTGTAGAAGCTTTTTACAACAGTGCATGACATAAGCTCACTTTTAGTAAAGGTGAGCTGAAGAGTGCTTGCATGCATATTAAAAAGACAGCAACCCCATTATATCTGCCCGATGCATCAAAGAAACCATTACATGCCACCTAATGGCAATCACTGGATTGTCGGTGCAGACTCATTTATTTACAGACCACAGTCAAACAGCTGGAGAATTACTGTGGTCAACAATAAGCAAACAAACAAACAACATGCCACCATGCAACTTCAGTCCAAAACTATTACTTTAATGCTTGAAAACTTCACAGCAAACTCATTCCAGATAAAACATGCCTGCAGCTGTCCTACTGAGATTGTAAGGCAGTGTTGGCCTCATGATGTAACATGCCTGCAGCTGTCCTACTGAGATTGTAAGGCAGTGTTGGCCTCATGATGTAACATGCCTGCAGCTGTCCTACTGAGATTGTAAGGCAGTGTTGGCCTCATGATGTAACATGCCTGCAGCTGTCCTACTGAGATTGTAAGGCAGTGTTGGCCTCATGATGTAACATGCCTGCAGCTGTCCTACTGAGATTGTAAGGCAGTGTTGGCCTCATGATGTAACATGCAGCCTGAGAAGGCATTTCAAGTTCCATAAAATTGCATGTTCCAAATGCAGCACTGCCAGAGGTGTCAACAACATCCCATGGAGTGTCCAGTCACTTCCTGTCAAACGACTTTGGCCATCAAGTAATCACACATGCTACATGTACCTGCAAACTGAAAGGATATGTGTTGTTCCATCTCATCCAAAATACATTTGTACTAAAAGTAGAACATCTACTTGAGTGCGTATGTCATTCTAGTTGAATTGTGTCCTTTCATTTATTGTGTGTAGACAGGATACGTTTCCAGTTTTGTAGACGCAGATGCTGTCCACACCAAGCTAGGCTTGCTTGATGCTGATAGAGAAGCAAAATTAGGTGAATCACTGGATGTGGTGACCAGATGTTGTGCTCCCGCAATCAGTTGTGTACGGTCAATCCACTTATTGGTCTCAACCAAAGAAATAAGTCAGTTTGGTATTGATTCGGTAGATGTACCATCTGAATATGGTCGTCTTATTGCTGTGATGTCAAGTGTGGACGACTGGACTGGGGGGAGTCATGAGCCTTGCCCTGCAGTGGATTACGTCGCCCAGGAGATAATATTGTGTCTTGATGAAGATTTAAATCTCTGGAAATTTCTATTTTTTTGTCATTATTTTTTGCAGCATACACAAACTGTTGCTTTGAAAAAGTGTTGCATGCAGTTAAGCAAAGTGTCTTGGAGAGAACCTCATAGCAAAACAATCATTGTGTGATGGTTACATACAAAAACTATGCATATCACACTCCTCACAAACATTCAACTTGTGAGCTGTGCATCAACAAGTCCATGCAAAATGAGAATCATGACCTCAAAAGTCTTCATGTACGTGTATTGAAAGATGCATAATATAATTTCAGAATAAATATATTTGTATTCAACATTGTATGAAGCACTTTTTCGGCATAGTTGGGAACAGCTGGCCAGATGACATGCAAAGGCACTACATGAAACATTTCAGCCGGAAGTCATGCATTCTGCCACAGGGTCACTAGGAAATTTTTTAGTTTTTAAGAAAATTGTTATTAGCATAAACAGTGTGAGATACAATAAAGTCTTTAAAATATCAAAGTTACTAGAAATTCATCAATTCTCAATCTCAATATATCTCTCACATTGTATTTCTTCCACAGCACAGGTAGTGGCACAGATTCCTCGACAATTAATTAAAAACTATGATGCGTTTTATGCAGTAGACCAAAATCAAATTCAATCAGTCCCCAAATGGAAGAACAGAGCTGAGGATCCCTAACAAAGAGTACTTGTATGTAAATATCCTTTTGTGATCATATAATTACCTCAAATCAGTAAGCTCAGACACCACTACATATCATTATGAAATCAGTGTGCAATTCACTTAACGGCATGATCAGGACCAGTTAGGAGACCCAACTGAGACTGGAATCTCTGCAGGTGTTAACTTTAGAGGCATTCTTGAAGAAATGCCACCTGTATGGCTGAAAAGGTACAGTTGCTGTGTGAAGCCATGGTAAATGATTCTTGTGTTGATCAGAGAATATTGAGGTGATCCCTTCTGATTAACTAGCCTGAATTGTGAACATCAATATGGAAATGGCACCAAGTATGCACTTGTTGAGAAAACTCCCTGTCATGCCTCTGTTTGAAATATCAAGAGATCATTTTCTTGCATAACAGCTTGAACCTCACTGATGTATAATCAGTTGGCTCTCCATACAGTTGTATGCCTCTGGTGACTGACTCTGTTGAGAAGTGTTAGCTGGATACCGGGAATCCTCATATTTAAGCCATGTCGTTATTAAGCCAGTTTTGATTTTTAAATTTAAGCCCAAGGGCTTTTTAGAGTGATCTCACTACTGGACACGATAAGAACAGATTTACCGTGGTCTTGGGAATTTGCATGGATGGTCACATTCTCAAAGTTATGGTGATCTTAAAAAATCTTCTGAATGTTCAAAAATGGCAGATCCCCAAAAATATTGAACTCTTTGTTTCCAAAGGCAGATCAATGACCGAAGCCCTGATTTCAACACAATAGTTTGAATTTTATAAGAATTCTCTCAAATTATAATAGTTATGTTAAAAAAAGATGATTGAATTTGTTCATGGAATAAGATTCGTTCCATTTAACTTTTATAAAGAACAAAGTTTTGTTGTATTTTACCTCCTCTCAAATTTAAGCAGAGCTTAATTTCAGAAAAAATGTTTCTTAGATGAAATGGGTCAAATTTGAAATTAAGCCCAGGGTTTAAATATGAGGATTCCCGGTACCATGTTGTATGTTGAGGACAGGATTGAACACAATGGGTCAGGTTCGTGTTGTATGTTGAGGATAGGATTGAACACAATGGGTCAGGTTCGTGTTGTATGTTGAGGATAGGATTGAACACAATGGGTCAGGTTCGTGTTGTATGTTGAGGATAGGATTGAACACAATGGGTCAGGTTCGTGTTGTATGTTAAGGATAGGATTGAACACAAAGGGTCAGGTTCGTGTTGTATGTTGAGGATAGGATTGAACACGATGGGTCAGGTTCGTGTTGTATGTTAAGGATAGGATTGAACACAATGGGTCAGGTTCGTGTTGTATGTTGAGGATACGATTGAACACAATGGGTCAGATTCGTGTTGTATGTTGAGGATAGGATTGAACACAATAGGTCAGGTTCGTGTTGTATGTTGAGGATAGGATTGAGCACAATAGGTCAGGTTCGTGTTGTATGTTAAGGATAGGATTGAACACAAAGGGTCAGGTTCGTGTTGTATGTTGAGGATAGGATTGAACACAATGGGTCAGGTTGGTGTTGTATGTTGAGGATAGGATTGAACACAATGGGTCAGGTTTATGTTGTATGTTGAGGATACGATTTAACACAATGGGTCAGGTTCGAAGGACATATACAGCAGCCTGCCTCCGTTGTATCACTAAAACTTGTTACTTAAGTTCATCTCTGTCATCAGTGGATTTCGTTCCTTGCTGATCAATAATAATTGCTGATGAATTATGTCATTAACTGACTGACTGACTGAGTTTAGTTTTACGCCGCTTTTAGCAATATTCCAGCAATATCACGGCGGGGGACACCAGAAATGGGCTTAACACATTGTGCCCATGTGGGGTATGTCATTAACAGAGGTAGGGGACAGGTGCTTCCTCGGTGAACAGCACACCCTGAAGACAAGCCGCCAAAAGGACCCAAGCCTCATCTGTGATCTACTCATATATGGTGGATTATGAGAGGCAGTAGAGCTCTTCTTACTCTGAAAACATGACATGTTTTATGGACAAGATCTTTACCAATTGACAGTTAACTTGTCAATGTTTCTGAGTCAGTCACTTAATCTGTAAAAAATGTCGACACTCATGGACTCCTTTTGTTATAGACGACATCGGTAGTCTAGTACATGTAGTACACCAACAAACTATATGCAAATCAGTATGCAGCAGGCAAAATGCATGTTATAAAAAGTTAATGTAAAAGTGCCTGTTACAATTTTACTTTAGTGTATGTCAAGACTGTGGACTACATGAGATGAGATGAGAGAGAGAGACAGTGAGTCTGCCAATTTGACATTTGAAAACCCCCTGTACTTTTAGAATAATGCCGAGTGATGAAGGAAAAAACATTAAAAAAGTAAATGTATGTAGGAAAGAAGGTACACTACATGCTCATGCTAAATACACACTGCCATTACCTGGACTGGGTTACATCATAAAGAGGACTGCAACAGAGAAGTAAGGATATTCTGATACTACACTATTGGTGGTCATATATGTGCGGACATGCCTGTAGGAACTGACTACAATCAGCTCCTATTTCTTTCTGCATGGTCTGAGCGCAATGTATATGATGCATACTGTATATTACCATAGATAAGCCGTTTTCATAGGTAAGCCAAGGTAGTAAATTGCTAATTAAAATCAGTATCAAAATGGTATGTTCCGCAGATAAGCCAAACCAGAAACTTTTGCTCATCATTTCGTTGTGATCAGTCATGTGAAATAGAATGTCTCATCATGAAACATGTTATAGAACAAACTTTATGGATAACAACTTCTTTTTATTCGTGAGTGCGACGTTTCGATACAGATTCTTGTACCGTTGTCAAGCATAATGGGACATGAAGAGGGGGGAAGTGTATATATACTGGATGTGACAATGTGACAAAGAAAACAACATAATTAACATAATTGGCTAGGCAGAAGGCTGATGAAGCCAGAGAGTAGACAAAGGACAGGCGTAGAAGCCAATGATGTACAAATGATAATGACATGTTTATACAGCAGTGAGTTTATACAGTGGATTGGGCTTGGTGGATGAGTGCATCATAAGCGGATGGAATGAAGTATCCTTGGTCTCGGTTGATGGTGGGCTTTTGGCGCTTTGATGTGGATGGCTTCGGTGAGCTTGGCGCTTAGTGAAGTCTGTTTGTTTGTTAGAGAGAATGGTGATGTCAGACCACTCTATTTGATGATTGGGGCTTGCTTTGATGTGGTCGGAAATGGCTGATTTGCTGTCGGAATTGGTAACAGAGGTCTGATGTTCTTTCACTCGGGGTGTTGATGGGTCGGGACGTTTCGCCTATGTAGCTCTGCCCACAATCACAGTTTATTTTGTAGATGACACATTTTGGGTTGTTGTTCTTTACGGTGGCGGGTTTTCTTCCATTGGCATGGAGAATGTTGTTAAGGTTGGAGGTCTCGGAGAAGGTGGTATCTATGCCAGCTTGATCTTTCAGGAGGCGGCTGATTTGATGTGACGGTTTGCCAATGTAGGGGATGGATATCTTGATGGGGGCTAAATCTTGTTTGGGTCTTTTGGTAGGGGGTGACAGGGTGGCAGCGATGGTTCTGTTGACTATTTGGGATGGAACGTGGTTGCGTTCTACGAAGACTTTCTTGAGGTGTTCGATTTCATCTTGTAGTTTAGTTGAGCAGATGTTCTTGGCCCTTCTGGTTAGTGTGGAGATGATGCCGGTCTTAACTTTAGGTGGATGATTGGAGTTGTAGTGGATATACTGATCCGTATGGGTGGGTTTTCTGTATACAGTGGTCTGGAGTTGGTTGCTGGAGGTGCGGGACACAAGGACGTCAAGGAAAGGTAGTTGCTGGTTCTGCTCGGTTTCCATGGTGAACTTGATGCGGGGATGTTGGTTGTTGAGATGGGTAAGAAGCTGAGTGGGATCTTGCTGAGGTAGGAGGATGACGAAGGTGTCATCCACTTTGCGATACCAACATGTGGGTTTGAAGGGTGCAGTATCCAGTGCTTTATCTTCCAGGTCCGTCATGTAAATTTCGGTTAGGATGGGGGATAAGGGGGAGCCCATGGGAAGTCCATGAATTTGTTCATAGATCTCGTCCCCCCAGGTGAAGTAGGTGGAGTTGATGCAGGTTGAGGTGAGACTGATGATGGAGTCGGTTGAGAGGCTGGTGTTGAGGGGTTGTTGAAGTTTATCAATTCTGTGGCGTAAGGCTTGGAGCTCTTCTTCTCTTGGTACATTAGTAAATAGGTCCACAACATCAGACCTCTGTTACCAATTCCGACAGCAAATCAGCCATTTCCGACCACATCAAAGCAAGCCCCAATCATCAAATAGAGTGGTCTGACATCACCAATCTCTCTAACAAACAAACAGACTTCACTAAACGCAAGCTCACCGAAGCCATCCACATCAAACGCCAAAAGCCCACCATCAACCGAGACCAAGGATACTTCATTCCATCCGCTTATGATGCACTCATCCACCAAGCCCAATCCACTGTATAAACTCACTGCTGTATAAACATGTCATTATCATTTGTACATCATTGGCTTCTACGCCTGTCCTTTGTCTACTCTCTGGCTTCATCAGCCTTCTGCCTAGCCAATTATGTTAATTATGTTGTTTTCTTTGTCACATTGTCACATCCAGTATATATACACTTCCCCTCCTTCATGTCCCATTATGCTTGACAACGGTACAAGAATCTGTATCGAAACGTCGCACTCACGACCGAATAAAAAGAAGTTGTTATCCATAAAGTTTGTTCTATATTGTACTTCCCAACTTCTAAAATGCCACTCAAAGAAGAAATGAAACATGTTCTTTGTATATCTGGACTTATGTTTGCAATCTAGTTTATTTATTTTACTCAAAATGTCCAAACACAATTTTTACATTAACTGCAGTGAAATCGTGTGTCCCTCCAATATTAATAACCTCAGTCCATATTATCCAAGTGTAGATGTCAGAAAATGGATACGTACACATATTTTGTTTCATGTTAGTTGTAGCTGGACGATCACATGTCAACAAACTGTTTTCGCGGTGGAAATAACAAGACTGTGTGAAACCTCATCAGTGACAGGTCAAATTGCGGGGGATTGCTGAGAAACGTGTGCACAGCTGATTGCTATTTCTTACTCTGTTATACCAATACACACGGTAATCTGTATCCCTGCATATAAGACAATGCTAAACAAAAACAAAGTATAACTGAAAACGTAAATAATCTTGTCTGGTGATGTTGCAAATTTGACGTCTTTACTGATAAGTCGTCTTCTCTTGTTTGTTTGACAAGTCTAACCTGTAGATGAGTCGAGCCTTCTACAGACTGCCTTTTTGGTCTTCAAAATTCGGCTTCGGCTTACCTACGGTATATATATATATATATGAAAGAGAGAGAGAGAAGGAGAGAGAGAGAGAGATGGAGAGAGAGAGAGGGAGAGAGAGAGAGAGGGAGGAGAGAGGAGGTATATATTCGATAAAGATGGGCACAGTCAAACAAGGAACACTCAAATACACCCTGGTAAATTATAGTAAAGAAGTCGTCCATATCATCTGCCACCCTTGTATGCTTGCATCTGTAAATTTTCTGTCAGTAGGACAGGCACCATTCCTATCTATGAGCCCAATATTTTTGCGATAAAGGATTTGATACCAGACGAATCATACGCCTTATTTGAACATGCTAATTTGGATAAAAGATAAAAGTTCAAGTTGTTCCATGACAACAAAAGTACCACTTACACACTTGCCAGCTATCCATATGAAGTTAAAACAAATATCAAATAGTTATCATTCAAAATAATTCTGATGATACAACATCTATTACATCATGGCCATAAATCTTATATTTTGGCTAAAGTCAGACTAATACTAAACTTCCAGATTTTCAATAAAAGTCCACTATCTCCACTATAAACAAGAGTCATCAAGATCTGACTCACATATCTGCCAAGTTTTGCTGAAAGATATTAAGAAGTTTTCCAGTTGTGCTCCAGAAACGAAACCTACCCCGCCCTTTTGAGACTAGTAAGTCTGAAATGTTTCCATGGAAACCTAGAAAAATAAAAATGACAAAAATCTGCAAATAGCAAAAGGCACCACTTCAAGATCTGACTCACATATCTGCCAAGTTTTGCTGAAAGATATTGAGAAGTTTTCCAGTTGTGCTCCGGAAACAAAACCTACCCCTCCCTTTTGAGACTAAGTCCGAATTTTGTCCATGGAAACTGAGAAAATAATAAATCACAAAAATCTGCAAATAGCAAAAGGCACCACTTCAAGATCTGACTCACATATCTGCCAAGTTTTGCTGAAAGATATTGAGAAGTTTTCAAGTTGTGCTCCGGAAACGAAACCAACCCCTCCTTTTGGGAAAAATAAAAATGCCAAAAATCTGCAAATAGCAAAAGGCACCACTTAAGGTTCTGTTTGATATATCTACCAAGTTTTGTTAAAATATATTGAACGGTTCTTGAGTTATACTCTGGAAACGAAGCCCACCCTCCCTTTTGGGATTAAGTCCGAATCATTTCCATGAAAATCGGGAAAAATAAAAATGCCCAAAACTTTAGGATCTGTTTGATATATCTACCAAGTTTTGTTGAAAAATATTATACAGTTTTTGAGTTGTGCTCTGGAAACGAAAGCAATCCTTACTTTTTTAGACTAAGTCCAAAATGTTTCCATGGAAACCAAGAAAAATAAAAATGCCTAAAATCTGCAAATAGCAAAAGGCACCACTTAAGGTTCTGTTTGATATATCTACCACATTTTGTTGAAAAATATTGAACGGTTCTTGAGTTATGCTCCAGAAACAAAATGATTACGGACGGACGGATGGACGGACAGACAGACGAGGCGATGACTATATCCCACCGCATTACATGCCGGTGGGATAAAAATTGAGACATAAAATATATTTAAAATAAAAGTGCTTTCATAAACTGGTGCTTGCCAAAAAGTGAGCATCCACCGGTAAACATCAACTGTATACTCTCATCATTGGGTTTATTCAAATTGCGCAGTAAAAATGGTTCCAGTGTCACTTAAGCTCTTTGTCCCAAGGATGGTTCCAATGTCACTTAAGCTCTTTGCCCCAAGGATGGTTCCAATGTCACTGGAGCTATTTGTCCTAAGGATGGTTCCAATGTCATGGAAGCTCTTTGCCCCAAGGATGGTTCCAGTGTCACTTAAGCTCTTTGCCCCAAGGATGGTTCCAGTGTCACTTAAGCTCTTTGTCCCAAGGATGGTTCCAGTGTCACTGAAGCTCTTTGTCTCAAGGATGGTTCCAGTGTCACTGGAGCTCTTTGCCCCAAGGATGGTTCCAATGTCACTGAAGCTCTTTGCCCCAAGGATGGTTCCAGTGTCACTGAAGCTCTTTGCCCAAAGGATGGTTCCAGTGTCACTGAAGCTCTTTGCCCCAAGGGTGGTTCTAGTGTCACTGAAGCTCTTTGCCCCAAGGATGGTTCCAGTGTCACTTAAGCTTTTTGTCCCAAGGATGGTTCCAGTGTCACTGAAGCTCTTTGTCTCAAGGATGGTTCCAGTGTCACTGAAGCTCTTTGTCCCAAGGATGGTTCCAATGTCACTGAAGCTCTTTGCCCCAAGGATGGTTCCAGTGTCATTTAAGGTCTTTGTCCCAAGGATGGTTCCAATGTCACTGAAGCTCTTTGTCCGAAGAATGGTTCCAGTGTCACTGAAGCTCTTTGTCTCAAGGATGGTTCCAATGTCACTGAAGCTCTTTGCCCCAAGGATGGTTCCAATGTCACTGAAGCTCTTTGTCCCAAGGATGGTTCCAATGTCACTGAAGCTCTTTGCCCCAAGGATGGTTCCAATGTCACTGAAGCTCTTTGTCCTAAGGATGGTTCCAGTGTCACTTAAGCTCTTTGCCCCAAGGATGGTTCCAGTGTCACTGAAGCTCTTAGTCCCAAGGATGGATCCAGTGTCACTGAAGCTCTTTGCCCCAAGGATGGTTCCAATGTCACTGAAGCTATTTGTCCTAAGGATGGTTCCAATGTCACTTAAGCTCTTTGCCCCAAGGATGGCTCCAATGTCACTGAAGCTCTTTGTCCGACGGATGGTTCCAGTGTCACTTAAGCTCTTTGTCCTAAGGATGGTTCCAATGTCACTTAAGCTCTTTGCCCCAAGGATGGCTCCAATGTCACTGAAGCTCTTTGTCCGACGGATGGTTCCAGTGTCACTTAAGCTCTTTGCCCCAAGGATGGTTCCAGTGTCACTTAAGCTCTTTGTCCCAAGGATGGTTCCAGTGTCACTTAAGGTCTTTGTCCCAAGGATGGTTCCAATGTCATTTAAGCTCTTTGCCCCAAGGATGGTTCCAATGTCACTGAAGCAATTTGTCCCAAGGATGGTTCCAATGTCACTGAAGCCATTTGTCCGAAGGATGGCTCCAATGTCACTGAAGCTCTTTGTCCCAAGGATGGTTCCAATGTCACTGAAGCTCTTTGCCCCAAGGATGGTTCCAATGTCACTGAAGCTCTTTGTCCCAAGGATGGTTCCAGTGTCACTTAAGCTCTTTGCCCCAAGGATGGTTCCAATGTCACTGAAGCTCTTTGTCCGAAGGATGGTTCCAATGTCACTTAAGGTCTTTGTCCCAAGGATGGTTCCAATGTCACTGAAGCTATTTGTCCCAAGGATGGTTCCAGTGTCACTGAACCTCTTTGTCTCAAGGATGGTTCCAGTGTCACTTAAGCTCTTTGTCCCAAGGATGGTTCCAATGTCACTTAAGCTCTTTGCCCCAAGGATGGTTCCAGTGTCACATAAGCTCTTTGCCCCAAGGATGGTTCCAGTGTCACTTAAGGTCTTTGTCCCAAGGATGGTTCCAATGTCACTGAAGCTCTTTGTCCCAAGGATGGTTCCAGTGTCACTGAAGCTCTTTGCCCAAAGGATAGTTCCAATGTCACTGAAGCTATTTGTCCCAAGGATGGTTCCAATGTCACTGAAGCTATTTGTCCCAAGGATGGTTCCAATGTCACTGAAGCTCTTTGTCCCAAGGATGGTTCCAATGTCACTGAAGCTATTTGTCCCAAGGATGGTTCCAGTGTCACTGAAGCTCTTTGCCCCTAGGATGATTCCAGTGTCACTTAAGCTCTTTGCCCCAAGGATGGTTCCAGTGTCACTTAAGGTCTTTGTCCCAAGGATTTCTCCCAGTTAATGTTACCATTTCTTTGACGAACATTTTGGGTGGTAGTTTAGTGTAATTTCAGCCAAAATACAGGATTTATAACTATGATGTAATAGAGGTAGTAATTAATGCAGAATTATAGCCCATATTATATCTTTTAAAGTACTGCAAATTTCCTTGTAAAGACAGTAACTATTAGCCCACAGCTACGTCTGTGCACAAAGATGCGGAAACCTCACTTCTTTCCAAAATCTTGCACATAGACAGCTGCTTAGGGAGGTGGGAGGAGGTAATTCTGATAGTAATAGAGGTAATATTCTTAGAAGTATATGCAATGATGACAATATGAAAATCTGAACAATAATCAGATATGTGATACCTTCTCTGAATTACTGTTATGTATTTCATACATTCTTTAAATGATGAACTTATGAGGTCACTTATGGTTATTTGACACTATCGATTTTTCTGACGTTACTCCCTGGTAAGGACCTTCACATGACTTTGGCCTGTATCAGATGTTGTAGACAAATGTACTCCCCTTCTGAAACTGCTGCACAGCCACACCCAATCCCAACTTTTCTGTTCACAGAAAGGAACAAATTTGGGCTTTTAAAACATGATAAAAGTTTGGGCAGCAATCATGGGTCCTGTTTAATAGACAACCTCAAAGAAGTAAAATTAAGTGTGAATCCCACCGAAGATCCTGTTTGAAACTGATGACCAAGCTGATCGAGTGGTAGATAGCTACTGTAGCTTTGGTAATATCTTGATTAGATTTAGTTTTACAAGAGATAAATTATCTCTTGGGCAGGACTGGTGTAATTCCAATGGCCTAAAGGACCCATGGCAGAACTGATTCTTTGCTACAAAGTTGGGAAGGGCTTGAAAGGCAATGGACTTCCAATTCCTCTCTTGCATAAGACTTGAATACTCTAATGCATGAAGCTAAGATACTGTAGCAGCAGTTGCCATTGCAGATAGAGAAGCTTCTCAAAGTTGTTAAGCAGTGTTGCCTTTGCCAGTTGTTGAATGGGTTCAGTTAAGAGAGGTAATAAATATTGCAAGTGCAACTTATGTATAGCTGACAGCAAAGAGGACTTCTTTTGGAAATCTTAAGTGTGACAGCAGCCACCAAAACAGGACTTATGGAAATGATGTAATAGAGGAAGAAGGTTCGTAAGAATTACCCACATTCACAAACTTACACACCTAATTGACAGCACAAACACACAGTGACCTAACACACTTAGCCACCAAAACTGAAGTCTTAAAACTGTCAGTCCAGATCACATGCTCTGTGTACCCGACATGTAGCTTGACACTGTTCCCATTCAGGACTTGAACACCAATTCTCATGGTGAGGCAGCAATCTTTAACCCTTCAACCCTGTACAATAGCTGTGGTGGTGTCAGCCTACCTCATCACTAAGCTACAAACTACACTGTGATGTGCCATGCCTCCAACATGACTCTCTTTATCTGTAAAGTTGGGCACAAACCTCAATCATCAAATAGTGTTACGTCAATGACAGATTGCCCAACACTATAAAGCTGTGCCTACTATGTTCTTTTTCATTTCTGATCAGCAGTCATCTTAGTGACAAAGACTGGCCACTTCTTTATCCAAACAGTTAGGATGTTTAATGGCAACTAAACTGGATTGCAAAATGTTGCATTGTCGACAAAAGGAAACGCCACCAGTCCTTTCTGAATATTACCAGTTTCAGAGTTAATGTTAATGTGATAGTAAGTGCTATGTTAAGTGTTCTGTTTCATGTGATTATCAGTAAACCATCACTGAAACACTCTTCATTGAACCTTATTATGGTAACAAACATTCATGCTACGTAGCACTGTTGCTAGAATTGGTGAATCCATTCTTGAAAGACACTTTGTTGTCACAAAACTATCTGTCCAGAAACTTGGATGGCTGGTCAGACAGACAACTAACTCGGTCAAGGACCAGTAAAGCTAATAATAAATGTGAAGATTCTAACAAATAAAAAAACTATGGGTCTGATTTCCAGTTGCTCAATGACGCAGATGCTCTAGAATCACTTCCCAACAAACATCTGTAGAAAGCAGCTTTCAGATCAGTTCTCCCTGTCCATCCGGACTGATGTAGTACATGATGGTAATATGGTGCAAAAAATACACTGACTGTCAATATGTGATGTACTTACGTGGCCTCTATAACTACTGCTACTCCGGAGGGATGGATGGCTTCTGTTATGGCAACTGCTATCTGTTTGGTCAGCCGCTCTTGCACTGAAATCATACAAAAAAACTATTTAAGACCGTGGGTAATCATAGATATTAGTGATGAGAGGAAATCCTACCACGGTCCAGTAGGAAGGGTATATTTGGTACTGGATGATATTTCACTCAGCAGAGATATTTTGTCTTCAAACAGTGGAAACTGTATTTGGTTTTTGCTATTCATGACTCTAATTATGATGCAATAGGTGAGGTGAGGTGAAATTGGGTTTAACGTCGTACTTGAGAATATTTCGCTCATATGACAACGTGCATGCGTATGTATGTGTATGTGCGGCTGCTTGTACTAGCCCAGACTGAAGCTGGTTTTATAGTGCTAGCCCACTGAGATACCATGCCGCAGTGAAGCATGAATACCCCACTCAGACACATTATTATGCCGAACGCCAGGCAGGGACCAACAAGTACCATATTTTAAGTCTTTTGGTATGACGCGGTCGGGGATGGAACCCGCGACCTTAATCTCCGGGCGGACGCTCTAACCACTACACCACGGGGGTGGTTTATGATGCAAAAATGTTTTTATTATCTATCTTATTTTTGAAGAATAATTAATATACACAACAAACATTCTTGTGACACATACATTTTGGGATAAATTTGATCAAGTCTAACCCAAACCATTAAAAACACGTCCATACTACAATAACAGAGCTTACAAATGCTGTGACTGTTTGAAAACCTGGTGAAATTTACTTATATGTGCAATTTCATGAAAAAACGAGTCAGCTTGTGGGTATTTAAACATGAGTTGAAGATAGATTTTTTTCATTGTGGATAAAGACACGTTCAATGAGTGTTACCTGAAAAAAAAAGAGAATTTCGAACCACAAGTAAACTCTTTTGGTGTCAACGCTTTCTGAAAATGAATGGTGGAGGGAACTAGGAATGCTCCAAGCCGGAACCTCACGACGGGAAATTGCTCGTCGATATTATGTCCATAGGAACACTGTATGGAACTTGTGGCATTGACATCAGAAAACCAATCACGTCAGAGGCCTTCCCCCCGCAGTGACCGACCAGCACTGGTGGTCATACCCGGTATTAGAGTGTGAACTGTGAATTAAGCCTGACAACATTCACATGGCCATCTTACTGTTTACAAACATGTCTAATCCAAGATTAATCCAAGGAACTATTCACAAGTTCAGTGACAGACATTTTAGCAGATGTGTTTCCCACAATCAGCTGTTCATTTTGTTATTCAAGCTGATGCAACACTGTAAATGGTGCTACAGTTTGTAGGCAAATAATATTATAAGAGAGAGTTATTTCATGAAACACATTGTCTTCATTAACTTCTCTGTTTATTCCAGTGTGTACCATATAGAAGGAAATATTATTGAATTTTCAATTATTTAGTAATGCCAGGTCATATATTCCTTACATAAAGAATACTGCGCCTGTTTAATTAGCAACAATTAAGTCATTTAATTCCCCTGTAGAAATCACCGCCCTGGATATTGCTATAGGTGGCAAGGCAAAATACAAATTTGTTTTAGATTACCAGCCATGAAAGACTAAACGTTCACAATGTTTATGAGTTACATTACAAACAAAAATAATATGCCAACATTTCAACCATAAACTTTTATACCCACAACTGCTTTGTTTTTTATCTTGATTTCTGGTTGGATTCAGGTGTCACAAACAAACGGTTACAAGAACTCTTTTTAAGACGATTTTTGTACAGTACCAAAGTTTCTATGGTGTGAAAACACGCATTCAAGGATCAGGGATAAACCATGTTCTGCAGTCTGCCATTGTCAGCCAATGCAAAGTTCTACCCAGTGATAATGGAACTGGTTTTGTACAGTGAGAGATCACATGCAGTGTTGCAAATATTCAACTTTTCCACGTTTCTGATGGCTGATAGAAGATACTGAGTTTCATCGTAAACTCTGCAGCACATGACAATTGTGCTGGCATCATCAAAAGGCCTGTTGTGTGACTGGACTTTCTGGTCCAGACTCACCTTGACTGTGATGTCGGGGACTTACTTAGATTCCACCACTGTCTGGCTTCTAGTCTTGGACAACAGGGCTTTTTAACATCAACTGTAAATTTCAATCAACTGATTACATTTTTATTTCAAAATATATGATATCCTACCTTGGAGGCGACGGCTGAAAACTTCTACAATTCTGAAAAAGAAAAGGGACATTTACAGAATATGTGAATGAACTTGCACCTTTGGCATGACATCATGTAAATATTCATTATTCAAATTTCATCTTCAAATTTAGACACAATAAACCCTGCCAAGGTGGCCTTTGTACTGTTGAAACAGACACAGCACTCATTGCTAGAACACACAAGGCACTCATTTCTGGAACACACACAGAACTCACTGTTGGAACACACACCAACACTCACTGTTGGAACACACATAACACTCACTGTTTGAACACACACTGTTGGAACACACACAACACTCACTGATGGAACACACAGCACTCACTGTTGGAACACACACAGCACTCACTGTTGGAACACACACAGCATCCACTGTTGGAACACACACAGCACTCACTGTTGGAACACACACAGCACTCACTGTTGGAACACACACAGCACCCACTGTTGGAACACACACAGCACTCACTGTTGGAACACACAACACTCACTGTTGGAACACACACAGCACCCACTGTTGGAACACACACAGCACTCACTGTTGGAACACACAGCACTCACTGTTGGAACACACAGCACTCACTGTTGGAACACACACAGCACCCACTGTTGGAACACACACAGCACTCACTGTTGGAACACACAGCACTCACTGTTGGAACACACAACACTCACTGTTGGAACACACACAGCACTCACTGTTGGAACACACAGAGCACTCACTGTTGGAACACACACAGCACTCACTGTTGGAACACACAACACTCACTGTTGGAACACACAGAGCACTCACTGTTGGAACACACACAGCACTCACTGTTGGAACACACACAGCACCCACTGTTGGAACACACACAGCACTCACTGTTGGAACACACAGAGCACTCACTGTTGGAACACACAACCCACTCACTGTTGGAACACACACAGCACTCATTTCTGGAACACACACAGAACTCACTGTTGGAACACACACCAACACTCACTGTTGGAACACACACAACACTCACTGTTGGAACACACACAACACTCACTGTTGGAACACACACAACACTCACTGTTGGAACACACACAACACTCACTGTTGGAACACACACAACACTCACTGTTGGAACACACACAACACTCACTGTTGGAACACACACAACACTCACTGTTGGAACACACACAACACTCACTGTTGGAACACACAACACTCACTGTTGGAACACACACAGCACTCACTGTTGGAACACACACAACACTCACTGTTGGAACACACACAACACTCACTGTTGGAACACACACAACACTCACTGTTGGAACACACACAGCACCCACTGTTGGAATACACACAGCACCCACTGTTGGAATACACACAGCACTCACTGTTGGAGCACACACAACACTCACTGTTGGAGCACACACAGCACTCACTGTTGGATCACACACAGCACTCACTGTTGGAGCACACACAGCACTCACTGTTGGAGCACACACAGCACTCACTGTTGGAGCACACACAACACTCACTGTTGGAGCACACACAGCACTCACTGTTGGATCACACACAGCACTCACTGTTGGATCACACACAGCACTCACTGTTGGAACACACACTGTTGGAGCACACACAACACTCACTGTTGGATCACACACAGCACTCACTGTTGGAGCACACACAGCACTCACTGTTGGATCACACACATCACTCACTGTTGGATCACACACAGCACTCACTGTTGGATCACACACAGCACTCACTGTTGGAACACACACTGTTGGAGCACACACAACACTCACTGTTGGATCACACACAGCACTCACTGTTGGAGCACACACAGCACTCACTGTTGGAGCACACACATCACTCACTGTTGGATCACACAACACTCACTGTTGGATCACACACAGCACTCACTGTTGGATCACACAGCACTCACTGTTGGAACACACACAGCACTCACTGTTGGAGCACACACAGCACTCACTGTTGGAACACACACAGCACTCACTGTTGGAGCATTGCTTCATCATGTCCCATGTCACATTTCAATGAAAAATTACTGGTAACCACAAATAATGATTTAGATGGCCATAACGACTTTTATTCATACTTGAGGTTCATGGATAAGATATAGCCACTCGTATGTATGATTTCATTTTTCATATTACATGTATTAGAATTGTAATGTGTATTCCTTTTGTTATTACATTTTCCAGAAACATAATGTAAACATAAACAACTTCCATTATCATTTTGGAGATAAACATACTGTGTTTGAAAATTAGATGATAGTCTCTAAATTAATCATTTGAAACCTCATGTGATTAATTTAGAGACAATCAATTCGGTCTAACATTCATCTAATTTACAAACACAGTATGTTTATCTCCATTCTACCATAACCGATTTAACATCGAACTACCTCGTCTTGCGGAAGACACTGCATAATCCAGCATTGGACGAGCTGCGAATTGAACTCGTCTGTGAAGGGAGTGGTAGGTTCGGTTTGTATTTTTTTTAACATTGCAACATAAAAATATATTCTGTCCAAAGAAAACAAACTACTGTTTATTCAATGCAATAATGTAACACCTAAGAACTTGGTTTTTATAATCATAACTCCACAAGACCGAAACCAGCCTATTGTTTTGTGTGCCGTGTTACTGTACCCCCCTGGCCAGACGATAATGGAATCGTCTGACCTACTTATTTTCTTTTTGAAGTAGACAGTTATGCAACAGTTTGAAATGGTGGACGAGCCAGTGTTTACATTTTGCGAAAGGTTGAAATTCGAAGTGACAGTGGAAAATACTTGACTGTCGAACCTGAACCCTGCAGAATCGAAGAATAGATCCTTTTCTGATCGACCTATGACCTGCAACACTTTAAAGACTGTTGACCGGCAAGTGTCAATCATGATTTCACGTACGTGCCTCCACCCCGGCACGCGACGAAAGAGTGACAGTGCTGCTTTGTGTACATGCGACTAGCTTGGGATTACTTGGAACATTGTTCTCAACATTTGGGACTAGATTGTGGCCAAGCTTTTCAAAGTGTACAAACATAGCACTGACAGCCTTGCAGGGAAGGAAGCAGAGAGTGGAATTCTCATGGTTCAATTTTTGAAATTTTGAACAATGAAACGGGACATGATGGAGTATGAGTGGCAAATTTTGTGTTTCGCCTGACCGTTATCTTGCGAATTTCCCATTCTAAACGGAAACAAATATACCATTTACCAGGTAGGTAAATGTTTATGAACGTTTTGCCGCACAAATAGGGATAGATAGGGATGTATTTTTACAAGGTTTTCTGATTTATATGTTAGATATTGTTTGTTTATGTTTGGGGCTGTGTATTGTAATTGAGTTTGAATATTTTTAAGATAGAATAACAAGGTAATAATTATGATAGTGAGGTTCCCTAATAATTGTGGAGGAGAAATCGTATAAATTGTATTTTTTTTTAGTTTTAATAAATGTTTCATCAGCATTTCCATCACGTCTGTTGTGTTGATATTAGTCATGTTGGTGGCCAAGCTGAAGTAGTGCGGTAGTGTTGTATACGTGCGCAGTGAAGCGCCGTGAAATCAGACGCATTTTCAATCCAAATTTATACCAAATTGATTTTATGGATTGACCAATCAAATTCGAGCATTTGACGTAGCCATGGTAGAATACCAGATCATCTTGCGGTTTAATGGGACTTCAGTAAGAGTAACAGGCATGAAACTCAATCCAGAGAAAATAACTTATTGTGACATATTTACATTTTCCGACATCAGACAAAACATATTTCTGTTTTCTGAAATGTTTGACGACCTTTTCCTCTAAAAGTCAAAGTACAATACACACAATTGTACTTGCCATTTTTGGATGTAAAATGCCAGTTATAAAATTCATACAGGTTGTTATACAGGTGTTCCCAGAAGCATCTTACAACTTCGGAATTTTAATAGGTACAATAAAACTTTCATTTAAGGAGGAAAGAGCTCCATATTTATTGCACTGTTGTACTTCACTTGATGATGATTTTCAAATTAACCCAGCAGTCTAAAGGTTAGTATTGACCCTTCCAACAAGCCAGTCTGTATATGAAACACAAAACATTCAGCTGAACAAGTGTGGTGTAGATGATAATTTTCATCTGGCCAACCCAACTCCCACACAAACTCTTATTGATTCTCACATATGGCCTGTGTGTAGCCATTAGCAGTTGCAGAGTCAGGAAATGAAAGAATTCCTGCTCAAACCTGTTACTTGTATGTAAGGTATGGATTGGCTATATATGGCAATGGAGGAAATATGGCCACAGACTAAGTGGAGAGTAGAGTTTTCAGAGTGAGAGTTGAAAGGATGGTGAATGTCACTTCCGCAAGAGCTAAGTTAAGAAGGATCACTTCGTAAGGGCAATCAATATTACTGACTCAGCAATCATGAAGACAAATCTGCCTCCAATCAGAAGGCCACAGGTTTATCACTATATACTATCCATGCATTTACAGTCCAATAACTTTAGTTTGGGGATATACATGCCTACTGTACCTCAAACATGATTACTTGCCTTAACTCAGCGTATTCAGTTAACTGAAGGTATTCATGATCAGATAACTTCTTGCCATCTGACCAAATTGGCCAGATGCAGTACAATTTGAAGTACCATGCTTCTTGCCCCCTTAGTAAAAGGTGGTAAATAGTATTGAATGTGCACTATTCATCAAATGACACAAAGACCCCATGCTAATCACCTACCTGATTATATCTAGTTGCGTGGGTCTACTCCCATTTGTGAGAACTCCCAGTTGTGAGACTCCCAGTTATGAGACAGTGGAGTAGGTAATTAACAACGAAAACACACCATACTCCCCTGTCTGATAGAATGGATTCACCCTAGCTAATTACTGATATACTATGTAACTTGTATCTTGTGAAGGTAACTTAATGAAACTTTATAAGATAAATTGATTAACATACTCAGGTAAACACTTCGTGTAGATAACTTCGTGATCAAAGAGAAATTAATTTACCTACTCAGATTTACTCCGTCGCCGAAACTACAAGCTATAGTTTAAGAAATAACTCTGAAATAACTCTGAAATTTACAGTCGAAATGCCCCTTATGCCAAACCCTTTCTACCCGACACAATAAATTTATGGAATGCCCTACCAAATTCCAAAGAGTCATGCAGTCTCAAAGAATTTTAAAACCTAATTACAAATTATTTATATTGATCTTAATGATGGCTCTTGTTTTCATCAAAACGTTCATTGCTGCCTCAGGCTTGGATCTAGCGACCCAAACGCCGATAAGTATAACAGACATTTAATAGGCAGTGCATGTTGCTCTTGTGGATATCAACTACCCCTTATTACCTGGATAATTTTTTGAACGGAAACAAAGAATTTACTTCTTGTGTAAACCAGAAAATAGTTGAATCCGTCCACGATTATATCATCAAGACACAACCTTCAAATTTTCACAGGGAAATACTGAAATTAACTCAACCTTCTCGTGATTGATTTATATTCCTACAATAGATTGTTAGACACACACAACTGTAAGTCTCTAATTATGACTTCTTAGAGAATAGTTGTATTTGATGTAATCTGTATATATTTATATGTACTTAAAAATATATTTATGCAATAGTCAGTATCGATGATGTCACATCCTCCATTTCATTTTATATTTTATGTTGCATGGGAGCGGTGTTAACATAAGCAGTAATACTTCACCAATCCCAATTCATTTTCATAAATAATAATAAAATATGTTTAAACCAAAATGACTTTCAAACTTCATAATAGTCAATAAAAATGTGATCATAATTACATATTCTTCTGAATAAATAACATATTCAATGAACTATTTCTTCTGTGTAAATATAATCTTTGATAATCTATGTCATTAGTCAACTCATCAATGAACTATGCCTCCTGTGGGTACTGGGCTGGGCTGATCCCACTTTCATTGTAGGGATGTGGAAACACCACCTATGTGCACTGAACCATTAATTAATGTGTCTCACAACTGGGAGGACACCAGTTGCGTGCACGGGTACAGACTCAAGTTAGCATACCACAGGAAGGGTCTGGTTCTCACTGAACAGGAAAACCTCACAGGCCAGAGGTGTAAGCAGCCCCATCAACACCATACCCTCAAACCTTTTATGTCTGCAGATACCACCTTGCTTTTCCACTCCAAACAAATGTATTACATCTAGATCTCAAGAACTTGTAAAAATTCATCGATTACCCAAGTCTCAGGTTGACACAAGAAGTACAACAGTAACTGGCCAAGAATGATACAACCCCATGTTCCAAAATAAAAAAGGGGGCGGTGGGGTAGCCTAGTGGTTAAAGCGTTGGCTCGTCACGCCGAATACCCGGGTTCGATTCCCCACATGGGCATAATGTGTGAAACCCATTTCTGGTGTCCCCCGCCGTGATATTGCTGGAATATTGCTAAAAGCGGCGTAAAACTAAACTCAGTCAGTCAGTCAGTCCAAAATAAACTCGGTGTTTGATAGACCAACACTAGATCGCGAGATCTGCAAAGATATGTGTAGTTTCAGAACCAAATTCTGTATACTGAAATGGTAACTGTAATATATTTTACTTTGACTAAAAGCAAAATAAAACTGAAATTATAATTTGGTAACTATTTACTTGTCATCTGAGAGGAATACACAAAAACATGAAAATCAACAATGCTGGAAAGTATAGTCACCATGACTATGCCAGTAGTCTGATATTCAGAGAGTTCTCAAAACTATGATTGTTGTGATTCTATGAACCACCAATGGCAACCACATCAGCACCTGGTATTGTGTGGTCCTGTGCATAGAGTCCGGGTCACAAATCAGCTGAAGTTAACATGTTGACTGCCTATCACGAGTCTACTCGTAGTATCAATTCTTGTCGAATTTGCTGCTCTGAGCTATCTCGTGGCTAAATCAGTGGTATTTTAAAACAAGTTTCACATGTAGGCAAAATAGGCACAGGAAACAATTGTCTCCTGGTGTTCTTTGTTACCGCCAGGAGACGATTGCTTCTTGTGCCTGTTTGCCAACATGTGAAACTTGTTTTAAAATACCACTGATATAGCTACGAGATATCTCGTAGTGGAAAATTTGACCAGAATTGTCACTATGAGTATACTCGTGGTGGCAGTCAACGTGTTAAGCAACGTTGGTTACAGACAGTCCTTAGATGGGTTGTCGTACATAACCGCTTCACTCCTGAGAGTTTCCAGGACTTCAGTCCTGCCTCACTAACTAAGCACACAAAACACATGAGGTCTCGCCCTAAGCAAGTGAGTTTGTTAATCAATTGCCTCTGTTCACCCAGCAGTGAATGGGTACCCAGTGGGATAAGTCATATGACTGTTAACCTTCTAGCGCATCACAGGCACCTTGGGTTATCTTGGGTAATAATGTGTTAACGCCTTGAGCATGCACAAGTGCATGGAAACATGGCGCTTTATAAATAGCCATTACTATCATCAAAGAGCCAATGAGCAGCTACACATCTCACAGAAAACATCTAGTTTCCTCCTCAAACTGGCGACCAAGCATCAGAGTCTCAGCATCAGAATCGTCTGCCATTCCTCATGAAATGCCTGCAGCAATTCCAGCAGATTTGGAGCATATCAAACTTGAATTTGGCATTCTTAATAGTCCCAAAATCAAGGGCTCTTGTAAGACTAAGATCTCGTAACTTTTCTTGTAGCATTCGTACTTACTCAGTCTAAGTAAACTTAGGTTCAGTATTATTCGTTACACTGCTATACAGTCTAACAAAACCTTGTGGAAGTTCGTGTCAGCTGACTTTTTCAATGGACCAATCAGAACACAGCTTACCAAATCGCGAAAGTTGACATTCGCACATACCTTTCGAACCTTTACCTCGAAAATGTTTTGTACCTGAACGATTCCGAATGCTATTTCCGTACGATCGCTTCCGAGTGATGCACATGGAGCACGCCACAAGAGTGAGTAAACAGTCGCTGAGAATAGTGTTTTGTCAGTATTCAAGGATGTCAGCTTGCGGAAATATTAGCTAATGATAGCCGTTTCAACAGAAACCCCAAAGCGTATATTCTGCAGGTCATATATCTGTGTTTTATGCAGGTTTTCATTTGTTATGAGATCAGTGTTGGCGACCGGGGGAGAGAAAATCCATTTTGTAAGTCCCGCCAAACCCTAAATAGTAGCCGTTGATTGGACGGTCATAGGTCGCTCAAAGGTTACCTGACGCGAACTTCCACAAGTTTTTGTTAGACTCAGTATAGCAGTGTAACGAATAATACTGAGCCTAAGTTTACTTAGACTGCATACTTCCTATAGTGTAACATTGACTTACGATAGTGATAACGCGCTACGAGAGCTTTGTGAAACGGGGCCCTGACGTGGAATTTTCTGATTTATTCTAGAACTTAAGGTGTAACAAACCAATATTTCTTAAAGGTCACATGCAACCAAAAAATCAAACATAATTAAAACACAATTATCACTTCTTCATGACATATAATATGCATTGCTGATTATGAAAAAACATATAAACAAAATTATAAGCGTATAATCGCAAATCAAAAGTGCAATATTTTGTACTTGGGTTTACCTCCCTCGAAACGAAGCAGCCGGGATACCGAACCCAGTCAGAGCGGGTGAGTGTGCACTCAAGTGTAACGGCTGGTTCATTTGCAGATGCCGCCTTCACGGCTCATTGTGTGTGTATATATAGAGATGTTGGGTTTTGTAAATACATGCTCATTTTTTGTGTATAACATTTTACAATCAACAGACATCATAACATGTCATGTGTTCAAGTATCACACCTGCCTGTCTGTGTAATTACATAATGTGACAGAGACAGAACTCGGGCCATAAATAAATGCGTTTTGTTTATGGTGTATAGCCTGATTGGTGTTAAGTTCAAATTGCATGTGGTCAGTGATCGCAGTTGTGTATTGAATATTGTCATTAGCAGACAGGCAGGCAGGCAGGCAGGTGTCAATAAAACAAGACATTGAGTTTTGTCTGTGACAGCGACATATCTATATCACAGTTAGAAATTGTGTCAACGCTAAATAATGACATTGCTTTTAAGTATCGACCTGAGAAAGTGACTCGGTAAGAAGAACGTGTGGTGAAATAGACAAATGAAATTATATAAACAGTTTATTTACTGTCATAACATATAAAAAGCTCGCGCCTGTGAGATATCAACAAAACATTATGAAAATAGCTCACACCAAAGCCTTCACCGAGTATTCACCAGACAGCCCGCTTCCAAGTTGCGCGAACCTATTTCACTGTGCACGTGCTATGAGCGCAGCCCAGCTGTTGAAACCCGTATTCCCCAGAAAAGTCTGGGGAAAATTAGTGAAACGTTTGAACTCCGATTTCGCGCGTTTTTTTTCATCGCGTTATTTTTCAACTTTATAAGTTGAATTTGCATTTTTGACGCTTTGTTTCGGTAAGTCCATACCGAAAGGTATCAGAATCTGCAAAGTTGTGTTTTACGTTGCATGTGACCTTTAAAAAAACTTCCATGTCTTGTGAAACATTCTCTCAGCGAACTTGTATCACTGAGAAATGGAAGAAAATGCTTCTCTTCCCTAATAAACTGGTTCAACTGTTGAGTAGCACAGCAAGATCTGATAAACTGACATAATCATCTGATTTCAAAACAACTTAACACATATATCGTGCATACAGTGAGATGACTGTCAGACCGCGTTCCATGACACTCATGAGCTAACCCAGCCTGTGACTTGCCAAGAATCTGCCATGACACTCGTGAGATAACCCAGCCTGTGACTTGCCAAGAATCTGCCATGACACTCGTGAGATAACCCAGCCTGTGACTTGCCAAGAATCTGCCATGACACTCGTGAGATAACCCAGCCTGTGACTTGCCAAGAATCTGCCATGACACTCGTGAGATAACCCAGCCTGTGGCTTGCCAAGAATCTGCCATGACACTCGTGAGATAACCCAGCCTGTGACTTGCCAAGAATCTGCCATGACACTCATGAGCTCTTCAAAGATGGTTTGACAGCTTTCCTCACATATGCCTGAGTCTCACTGCCAAGTTAATGAGAATGCTCTCCAATTAACTTTGCATGAATCTCATTTGATCTAATCTCATGGTGATTGTGTACTACCAAGGATATCAGTATAGGTTCTCATAAAGGTATTAAGACACTACACATTACTACCACGAACCATGCATCCAATCTTGTCTTCAAACGTGTCTGTGGGGTAACATTAAAACTCTGGGTTTATATAGTCACGTTCACCATCTGATCTGTCATGGCTATATCTACCTTACAGTATATGTGGTTAAGTAGCTGTTATTCTCCCCAAGAGTGGGGGTCTTGCAGAAATTTGTATACAACTTTTGTAAATCAGAATGACACTTATAAACCACAAGTGACATCAATATATTGTCTCGCCAGGTTCTCCTTTTACTGAGTAAACCTCTACAGGCAGTTTTGCTGGCATTCTCCATGAAATCCCTGGGATTGCCTGCATCCTGTGGATTTTCTGAGGAACAGCCTTGAATTATTTTACTTATTTTGAAGATTGATATAATTTTGTCTTGCTATTACTGAATACGATTGTAAAATATCGCATTATTGGAAACTTCCAAGATATTGCCGATGCCTGTTTTCGAACCTGCAACCCTTCGCTTAGTAGCGAGTATTATCCACTAGGCTACGAAGGATCGCTGTGAAGAATGAAAATGTTTGTCAGTATGAACCATGTGTTCCTCACAAGACATGCCCACCTATTGGCCCACCCCAATTTCCCTTTGCCGCGGACTTACTTTTTCAAACAAAATGGAGGAGGATTTGATCCAAGTTATGAACCGATCAAAGATATACTTTTGATCCTTCACATAAGCAAAATCACATTGTTGAATGTCAACAGTCTTCGGCTATGACGTCTTTCCAAGTGAGACATCATTCTGACCCTACTACAGAATAAGATATGAATGATATAATAAAATGCTTTTGGGGATAAGGTATATCTGCACAAGTATACATACGATTTTCATCAACTTGTTTTCTACCCTTATAGATCATAAACTCCAATATGTGAGGTCAAAACTGAATCACTTTATTAGAACCAGCATGGATATTCATTTCATGACTTAGTAATAAGTGTTGTTGTTCAACACAAAATGGCTTATACACATGATAGAGTTCACACTGTGTGAATAGCAGAGCCCCTTACTCACCGCATACCAATCCTCCTTACACCATCATTTGATACCTAATTGGTTTATGAACTTAAAATGTCATTTTGAAAGCAATGTCTTGTTTACATAAGTTCAAATTCCTTTAGTTATTTTCAAAGATGTTTCAGGAGACCAGACCAGGTCAAGTCCAGACCAGGTGAGTTAGAAAACTGTACTGTCTGCATGAAACTGCCGCTTTACCAAAGTTGGTCTCTGTTGGAATGTATGAATGGATGATGCTGACTTTTTGAGCAATGAAGCCACAAAATCAAGATTCTTACCTGGCTAATTTACTGAGTCCTAGAATTCTCTTGTTTGGTAGATAACCTATTGAAACCTGAAATGACAAAAAGAAATACTGGTTTGCATGTTTATATTTACATATCAAAAGAATTTTTGTTAAGGGTCCATAAAAATAGTCGAGGATATGAATCTTTTAATTTTTTAACAGTAATGGTACTAAAGGTAGATTTATCCCTTTCCTTTTTTTGACCACAACCCCGTTTTGTGGGGATATATTGTCATCCATTTGTGACTAGATCGTTTAGGTGAGGGTCAAAATTGGGTTTCAATCAACTTGCAGAAATAACAATAAAGAATTGGTAGGTGTCATGAGTGGTGATCGATAAGCCCATCATTCATGATTATGTTTTCATTAAGTTTTAATCCATTGCATACGCAGGGAAAGAAACCTTTCAAAACTTCCCCCTAGACCACAGAATCAGCGAGTGGACAATAATTAGTGGTCCTCTCTGTACTTCACTGGTCCAAAATAACATTCGTAGATTTACTTAACTATTAATACAAAATTCATGGGCCACCAGGACCACTGCAAACTTATCATTTAGTGGTCCTGATGAATTTTTAATGGCCAGGGACCACAGGACCAGCGTCAATTTCTCACACTGCATACGATGGAAGAGTAGCGATCGTCAAAGCAGGCGGGTGGGGTACACCAAAGTGGCCGGCCTTGTCATGATGTATGTAGGGATGGGACAAACTTCCTTTAAATTGGAGATCGAATGCACTATGCCTCATTATTATATGACGGGTACATTTTCCCCCTTCAGATTGGCCCATTTGGTCACATGACAGCGTTGACGCTAAGCAATGTCAACCTCACCACCTCCCGTGGCTAAAAATAGATTTGGGATATTCCAGCTGTGAACTCCGGACTGTGTGCGTCACGCTAGATAAGGAAGCAATAGGCATCGCTTCGTCCCTGTGACTGTGTTGGTTTAGAGTTATGTCCCATCTGTATCAAAATGGCAGACGACATGACACCACGAAGATTCATGACTGTGTATTCAATGTATATAGTACTTTTGTCATAGAATAAAACAATTACTGGCTTCGCCTCGGTGAAAATCACATGTCCAAGGTCGATAAAACATTGGATCAACCTCACTAGAAGTCAATAATTGTATATTGTGGCAGTATTACTCAAAACTGATAAATACATATCAACTTTGAAATGTACTATCCTGCCCTTATCATCCTTAAAAATTGGTTGCAATCAAATCTGTTCCGAATTATTCCATATCATCATACAACTATTACTAGAAATTAGTATTAACATTATGTAATTTTCTGAATAAAATTGATATTTTATACTTATCCTGACTCATGCTCTTTTGCTTGTCTCCTTCCTCTTGCGAACGTTAGTGGAACACTTGTATCTCCTATTGAAGCTCCCTTCAATAAAGAACAGACGTAAAATCCCTACTCACCACAAGTTATCTGTGTGGCGGGAAAGCGGCGCCACCGTACTCCCATGCTTCACTCTCTCCGAATTATGAGCCCGACACTTTAATTTACAGGAAAATCCAAAGTGTCTAGCGGGGAGGTTGGGAGGGCTTATCACATGAGTCAGGATAAGTATAAAATATCAATTTTATTCAGAAAATTACATATTTTTCCTTATCCTGACTCATGCTCTTTTGCTTGTTGAATCCGACGGAGTTGGTGGTGGGTCAAGCTACTTCTGGATTTCATGTAGTGATTTACGTCTTGCATACCCCCCTATGGGAACTTCTGTTACTGCTAGGCTCTGCTGCTGCTGTAACCCTTCACTTCCAGCTTTCTCTGATGGGGGGACCACAATTGTTAACTTTTGGCTTCTGTTAACATTTCATATGGATTTTGCAACTCCATCTCTTGATGCGAGCATCAAGTGGAGAAGCGACCCTTTCCTGTACGAGTATGTCTTTACAAGTACTGGGTCATATCACTTATGCTAGTCTGTCCTAGACTTGCATATAGACTCTCAAGCTGAACTCTCCTGAGTGTAGGCTTTTGTAAGTCATGTGATAAAAGGGCGAGACTCCGTCTCAGCGCCTTTGTGGGACTGTCAATTGTTGTGCTACAAAAAGTGGGCCGAAATGGTGAATGCCAGAGCCGTCCTCGGTGGCAATGCCCCTCAGGTAGTGGTTGGCAAATACCATGTCCCATTTCCAGAAGCATCCTTCCATTATCGTCCTGATAGAGCTATTGCCATGTAGAGCAAGCGTTGACGCCAGAGCTCTAACTTCATGTGGGTTGGAGGCTCGTGGAGGATCAAATCCTGCTGCTTTGTAGGCCCGTAGTATGACAGTACTGATCCAGCTTGATATCTTAGTGCGGAAGACCTCCGTCTGTTTCGCTGTCGATATCGAGACGAAAAAAACCTTGAATTTCCGTCTCCTGGACCTGGATCTTTGTAGGTAGACTTTCAATGCTCTCACTGGGCACAAGGATAGGTCCTGCGTATCCTGTGGTCCAAGGACTGATAATAGTGTTGGGACGTGGAACTGTCTGGCTGGATGACCTGGCAGTTGATTCTTTGCTATGAAGTCCCATCTCAGTCCCATATGCACGATGTTTTGATTTTCATCAAATCGTGTTCTCTCAAAGTCCAGAGCATGTATTTCCGACATCCTTGCTGCTGTTGCTAAGGTTATCAGGAACAGCGTCTTCTGCGTTAAGAACTCGAATGATGTTCTCTATAATGGATCATAGATGTCACTAGTGGGATGTCGTAGAACTACGTTGAGGTCCCACACCGGAGCTTTAAATCTCTGTTGTTGGTCCTCCAATTAAAAGGGCGTAGTAAGGCCAGTAACTGGTACTTTCGTCAGTTGCACTCGTCCTCATGGCGATAACTGACCTCAATGCCGCTAGGTATGTTGAGAGTGTTGACCCTTTTAACCGCTTCGTTTGTCTAGCTGACAAAGGTAGTCCGCCACTTGAGGATGTGTCGCTTTCATGGCTCTGAAGCCGGCCCTCGAAACGTATGTCTCGAAGCATCGCCACTTGTCATCGTACAAGTTGCGTGTAGGCCTACGTAAAGCTAGTGTGACTGCTTTCGCTGCCCTGGCAGAATATCCTCTCTTGTTCAAGCATGCCTTGATACAGTCCACACGTGTAGCCGGAACACCTCTGGGTTGCCGTGCACCTGCTTTGTGTGAGGATGTACTAGTAGATTCGTCCAATCTGGTAGTTGCAGTTGAGGCAGTCCTAGATCTTGTATGAGAATAGGGAACCATATTCTCGCTGGCCAGTAAGGCGGGCCCCAAGTAGTTGTAGGACTCTCGTGTGACTGATTTTCTGCAACACCCTCGGTATTAGAGCTGGTAACAGCAGCGTAAGCGTTTTAGTCCTTGCCAGGAGAAGCTTAGCGTGTCCGCTGCCCATGCCCGTGGATCTGGTATTGGTGAGACGAATGTTATCAGTTGACCCATGTGGCGAGGAGGTCTATTAATGGTGCTCCCATCTTTTGTATGATCTGCTTGAAGATCTCTGGATGTAGCATCCAGTCTGTTGAGAATGGCTGCGTTGGACCGGATAGTGCATCTGCTATCACATTCTTGGCTCTTGGAATGTGGCATGCTCTGATGTGGACATTCAGGTTGACTGTTATGCTGGCCAGTTGAAAGCATAGGTCCAGAAGGTTCGCAGACCTTGTTGATCCTTCTGTGGATGTAGAACGCCACTGTGGAGGTGACTGTATGTACCGTCAGATGAGCATTCAACAAAATGCTGGTCCTGTGGAGTATGGCGTTTATCACTGCTTTCATTTCCAGCATGTGGAAGTGCAGATCTTCTCTGCTATGGTCCATATCCCAGCTGACACATCGTTGTCGATGTGTGCTCCCCAATCTTGGAGAGATGCGTCCACATAGAGATGCGTCTTGTACTCCGGCTCTGCTAAATAGGTGCGTCTGCGACCCTCCTATCTCTGAGTCCACCATATTAGATAGGGGTCCGGATTGTCCAGTTTTACATTCACGAAGACCTGTAGTGGGCGTAGTTGTAGACTCCCTCTGCGTGTCATGTCTTGTGCTGACGTGAGAAGAAGCAACAGACTCTGCCACTTCGTAGTAATAACGGAGAAAGTAGTGCTTGAGATACAAGGACTTGTATCTATATCCTAAGATCTTGAAACCCTTGCCGTGTCCGTAAGGGAAATGAAGCGATGTCCGACTCTGTGGCTGCCATTGTTGCGAAGTCTATATAAAGTCGTCTGGCTGCCGCCACCTAAAGTCCGGCCAACGTATGTTGCTGCAAGTCGTCTGAAAAAACGTCTTCAATGATGACAGGGAAGGTCTCTAACCTCATGAAGGCAGCCAAATCACGTAGGTCCCGTCTACCTGGACTGTAATTGAGGCCTTCCTCGCTCGCTGACATGTTGTTGTCACTTGTAAACCATTTCTTGACCTGTGAACTACGTCCGACCTCTGCGCAGGGCGTTGTCTCTCGTGGTCCAATCAAAATAAAGCATTTTGATTCCTTTGGCTTTCCGCGCTGTGACGTCACCGGTGTAGCAGGAAAAAAGGTCCTTGTAGAATCTAGTGCTGCCGTTGATATCTGATCAACTGTCGGTCTTGTCCGTAGCCTTCCGAAGTTACACGAGTGACCAAGTGTATCGAGGGTTGAATGGTAAACGCACGAAATATTTCGCCGCGTAATACCGATGTGGGTAGGCTGTTTTCCTGGCTGCTGTGACTGTTACTTCAGTCCTGAAGATAATGCCGTCGCCCTTTTATACAGATGATCAGCTGAAGTCTTCACGTTGTCAGCGTGTAGACTGCATACATCAATGAAGCGTCGTAATGGTAGAATTAATGCTGAACTTTGTTGTAAATTCTACTCAGGGAATCGTTGACGAGTATGTATTTTCCTAGCCGTAGCAAGGCTGCTGTTGAACCACGCCAGTGAGAATATCTGTAGATCTTCTAAAGTGGATATATCAATCTATGTGAATCCCGTCCTGGATTCAATCTGAAGATCCGTGCCGGTGATGAATTCGGACAAGAGTACCCCTCTTGAACTTTATGACATGCCCTTCAGTCTGTGTGCCGACGAAGATCTTTCCCTTCTAGGGTGACGCTAGGTCCAGTCGCCCTCGTGTCCTGGTTGAATAACCTTGAAGATCCGCGTAGCGATCTGCATGGTGGTCGGCGTGGTGTGACTGTATGGCGCCTTGCATGTAGGTAATCGTCTCGTAGTCCGGGATTGCCTTCCTGGCAATATATTCCGAAATGGTGATTCCCGTGATGATCTGCGAGGCGTCGTTGATGCCCTTGATGTAGGTAGTCGGCCTGAAGATCCTTTATTAGGCTCATCATCTGTTGACAGTCTCTGAAGATAGCGCCGTCCTTCGCGCAAGTTGTAGACGACATGTAGCGTTCTGTTAAGAAGCTAAGTACTGCGACGTCTCTGCCTTGTAGATGGCCTGTGCGAAGCCTTCACGCAGGCTCGGTGATGGCATGTAGCGTTCTGTTGAGAATCTAAGTACTGCGGCATCTCTGCATTGTAGATGGCCTGCGCGAATGCCTTCGCGCAGGCTTGTTGACGGCATGTAGCGTTCAGTTGAGAGACTAAGTACTGCGATGTCTCTGCTTCGCTGGGGATCTGCTTGGAGACCTGCGTGACGACCTGCGTGGCGAGTGGCCCTGCGGTCTGCGTCTGTAGGGTGACCTGCGCGGAGATGAGCGACTGTGGGTTCGCGAATGACGATCTGCATGATGCGGAAGATGTCTTGGATACTGTATCTGAAGTCCTTCGCGAATACCTTCGCGAACGCTGATCATCTGATTCCGCATCTGGGGAATGGCGACTGGTCATCTGATTCCGATTCTGTATCTGGGGATGGGCGACTCCTCCTTCGAATGCCTTCGCGAACGCTGATCATCTGATTCCGCATCTGGGGAATGGCGACTGGTCCTTCGCGAACGCTGGTCGTCCGATTCTGTATCCGTGGATGGGCGATTCCTCCTTCACGAATGCTGATCGTCCGAATCCATAGTCGGTGATGACCGAGTCGTCCTTCGCGAATGCCTTCGCGGATGCTGATCGTCCGAGTCCGCCACAGGGGATGGTTGAGTTGATCTTCGCGCATGCTGGTCCTGCAGTGTAGATCTGCTGCCAGATGTCACGTTGATGGAGGGTCCCTCAGAGACGACGTCTGCGTTGGAGCCTTCGTGAAGGCTCGGGACCTCTTTGTGGGCTGTGACTTCTTCTCCAGGCCGTAACGCTGCTCCATCATCTCCTGCATAAAGTCCCCCGGGTTGAAGGTCTGCGGTGGTAGTAGCGCTGCCCTTTCTGCGGTGATAGCGACGTGGCCCACAGGACGCTCATCTGTTCTCAGCGTAGATACCTCGGGTACCGTGGAGATCTGTGCTGAAGTCACCCTAGCTGAGACTGGTCTTTTCTTGGGATGAACCTCTGGGATGATGATCAGTTGATCATCATAGAGTCCCTGTTCCGTCATCGGGACAATCTCGGCAGAGAAAGTCCTTGTAGTCTGCGCAGACGTCCCCATAGAGTTGGTCGTCATCTGAGGGGTGTGTAGCCTTCTCTGGGTAGAGGATGGCTTCTATTCATCGTCTGCGATGATTGTAGAGCTGCCCTCTCTGCGTTGATAGCGATATGGTCCAGGGATCGCTCATCTGCCGCCCTCGGACTGCGTGCTGTATCTCTGGGATGATCAGCAGCGGCTCATCATGAAGTCATTTCAGTGCCATCGGGATGATGTCTGTGAGGCTTCATTCTGCGTAGAGGATGGCTTCTTCTTCTACGTCTGCGTTGAGGGGTTGCCCGATGTAGAAGCCAACGTCTTCGAAGTAATGGCGGACAACATCCCACGCCCATCCTCCGAGGACACCTCCGGCAGGTCACTTGATGGTAGTAAGTCGTCTAACAGCAGTAGACAGCTCGTGAGGGACTCAGCCAGTTTATTCATGACTTGGAAAGTCACCTGGATTTGTCGGTAGTACGTCTAAGTACAGAGAAAAATTATTTATTAAATTGAATTTCTATTAAATGCTGATCAAGATTACAGCTATAGCTGGAAGTACATGTTGTTGTGCAGCTAGGGCACAGTCAATGCAGGTTTGCAGCAGCGAACCTAAACCTACAACAAAAATAGGTTTTCATGAAATGTAAACAACTGAACAAACACGGACAATTCCGTGAATAAACAGTGCTAAATAGGATTAAATATCAAACCATATTGTTGAAGAATACTAACTAAACCTCTATAAAAGTAGAATAGAGGAGAATAACTAAGTAATTAAAGGATATAGTGCCGTATAGGAGAAACAGGCGCTCTCACAACCTGCCCACAGGGCGAAGAAGGAGAGAGTGAAGCATGGGAGTACGGTGGCGCCGCTTTCCCGCCAAAACGGCCACACAGATAACTCGTGGTGAGTAGGGATTTTACGTCTGTTCTTTATTGAAGGGAGCTTCAATAGGAGATACAAGTGTTCCACTAACGTTCGCAAGAGGAAGGAGACAAGCAAAAGAGCATGAGTCAGGATAAGGAAAAATAAATTATTTCCAAGTAACACCACATTATTCATTACAAAAAAAAAACACAACACAAAAGGGCTGTGAAATAGTTAGTGCACTGAGGACACATTTTTCAATACATTACCTGTGGTGACTACACTGAAAATCAGACCTTCAGGAACTGTGCTACCACCCCTTCAATCAGTTCCTCTACTGGACCATTCATTCAAAATGGTGCAAAGCTCATCTCCAGTGGAATACCGTATATGACCGTCTATAAGCCGTCTATAAGCTGACCCCCAAACTTGACCCTTAAAATCAGTGTCAAAATAGTATGGTTCGTACATAAGCCGATCCCTCGCGATGGGGTCCTAATCCTGGCAAACACAAACCACAGACAACTGGCAGTTACCAATAATTATAACTTTGGTCCACATTATCCAAAGAATTCACAAACATTCTACTCACGCATCAAAATGAAGAGTAGTTGACAGAAAATGGATACTGTATATGACCGTCTATAAGACGACCCCATGGATAAGACAACCCCCAAACTTGACCCTTAAAATCAGTGTCAAAATGGTATGTTTCGTACATAAGTCGATCCCCCGCGATGGGGTCCTAATCGCAGCAAACACAGACCACAGACAACTGGCAGTTACCAATAATTATAACTTTGGTCCACATTATTCAAAGAATTCACTGTCATATATATTGTGTCTACTCACGGATCGAAACGAAGTGTAGTTGACAGAAAATGCATAATATATTTTGCTTCTCTAAACATCATATTTATTGTAGCAACAAACTGGCTTGCTTATTTATCCCCATTCAACAATCACGAACTGATTACCGCCTCATTTTCCATTGACTGCTAGTTTACAGTAACATCGGTAAAAATGTGTGAATTTAAATGGCGTCCGTATTTTACCCCATTCCATGTGCTTACCACGTTCATGAGGGTCCGTATAACCTTAGTGTTGATTATATATATTTTACATAAAACTGTAAATAAAATTACACAATGCTAGGATATATTTCTTTGGGTTAAATAATAGTATTCTGTATTATATTTTACTGACGACTCGTCAGAATTCATCCCGTTATATTATTGTGCATGTTTGAACTTGTTAAGCGAAACGTGTGCAAAATGCAGCTGATTGCTATTTCGGCTCAAATACATACGGTAATCTTAATTAATTAATAGAGCAAAACTGTAACTAAAATTACACAATGCTAGGATATATTTCTTTGGGTTAAATAATGGTATTCTGTATTATATTTTACTGATGACTCGTCAGAATTAGATCCCGTTATATTATTGTGCATGTTTGAACTTGTTCAGCGGAAAGCGTGTGCACAGCTGATTGCTATTTCCGGCTTTGTGTACGAGACAAATACGCACGGTAATCTTAATCCCTGCAAATAATACAATGCCCAGCAAAAACAACTTATACTAGTAACTTAAAAGGTAAATAATCTTGTCTAGTGATGTTTAATTGCAAATTTGACGTCTCTACTGACAAAGTCGTCTTCTGTTGTTTGTTCACACGAAGTGATACGATACTGTTTTCTTTCCCCTGGAAAAAAGTTTGACGAAAGCGTAACCTATGGATAAGACGACCCCCTTCTACAGACTGCTTTTTTTGGTCCTCAAAATTCGGCTTATAGACAGTCATATACAGTAATATATTTTGTTTCGCTAAATATACTTATTGTAGCTGGACGATCACATGTCAACAAACTGGCTTGCTTATTTTACCCCATTCAACAATCACGAGCTGATTACCGCCTCATTTTCCATGGACTTCTAGTTTACAGTAACATCGGTAAAAATGTGTGAATTTAAATGGCTTGCTTATTTTACCCCATTCCATGTGCATACAACTTCCGCTTACCACGTTCATGAGGGTCCGTATAACCTTAGTGTTGATTATATATATTTTACATTTATAGAGAAAAACTGTAAATAAAATTACACAATGTTAGGATATATTTCTTTGGGTTAAATAATAGTACTCTGTATTATTATATTTTATTGATGACTGCGTCAGAATTCATCCCGTTATATTACTGACAAATATTGTGCATGAATGAACTTGATCGCCGGGAAATGTGTGCACAGCTGATTGCTATTTGCGGTTCAAATACACACCGTAATCTTAATCTTAATTAATTTATATAGCAAAATCTGTAATTAAAATTACACAATGCTAGGATATATTCTTTGGTTTAAATAATAGTATTCTGTATTATATTTTATTGATGACTGCGTCAGAATTCATCCCGTTATATTATTGTGCATGTTTGAACTTGATCGCTGGGAAACGTGTGCACAGCTGATTGGTATTTCCAGCTCAAATACACACAGTAATCTTAATCCCTGCAAATAATACAATGCCCAGCAAAAACAACTTAGAACTTAAGGTAAATAATCTTGTCTAGTGATGTTTAATTGCAAATTTTATGTCTTTACTGACAAAGTCGTCTTCTGTTGTTTGTTAATGCGAAGTGATACGATGTTGTTTTCTTACCCCTGGAAAAAAGTTTGATGAAAGTGTAGATAAGCCGACCCCCTTCTACAGACTGCTATTTTTATCCTCAAAATTCGGCTTATAGATGGTAATATACGGTATGTAAAAGTGGTCCCATGTACTCTTCACTGTTGAATCCCAGGGCTCTGTCTAAGTTGCCTGTCTGCCACCACTGTACTTGTGGTGGTGGATCTCAAATGATCTAAGGGAAAATTTAGTTGCCATCACAGAACTTGTGATGTTAAAGGCAATCTCACCAGTGCATGAAACGGGGATAAAATTATCAAGCCCTTTGTTTCCCAGCTTTGGATGTCACTGGGTCAGGAATCAACTTACTGGTTGAAAATGCAAGACACAAAAGAGGTCATTGTCTTCCTGCAACAGAATAGGGTGTTGCAACAATCAGTGGCCAGCTGACTCAGGACACCCTTACTGAACATATGTGCTTGTGAGGAATCTGATGCAAAACCATCCTCAGCCAGCAAATCTTGAAGAGTTGTACATATCCCTCCAATAGGAATAGCTTGACACCACCTAACACATAAGTGCATTCAATGCAATATCAATGCAATATCAATGCAGGTGTGCACAGCCATCATTATCAACATGTGAGACATATGACTCTGATGTTCTTTATCTGCATCCAGGCATTTCCAAGGGTGTTTACTCTGGCTTTTGTATCTCACATTGACAGCATTTCTTGTTGTAAGATACATGTTAATGTGTTCAGTCACAGCTCCTGAAAACCAGGTCTTCCCGCACTTTTGTTGTGGAGTATCATACTGTTTCGCTGAGTGTCAAATACTACTACTCACACTTTGACTTTGACTTTACTTAAACGTAGACAGATAATTTGAAATTATATCCATTTATAACTTGATAAATAATAATATGGTAACCCCTCTTTAGGCAAACAGTCACTTTAATCTAACCTTATGCACTTGATCCATCAGTAACCATAAAAATAGTTTTCATGGCACCAATCAACCATTTTGCAAATCATGGAATGAGTCATTGACAAGTACACAACAACTGTCAATAGCAAGTATGGGATCCACAAGCTAAAATGACACACTGAAACCAACGATCCATGCTTACAATAAGCTTAGATATCCAATTTGACCCCACATCATAGTTTTCTGTTGAATCCATGATTTGATCCTTAGCAAAGTGTGAATAGTATATTTATGGATATAACAAACATAACATGAACTGACAACATACGCCCATGCCATAAGGTGATTTAACTAAAAATTCTGGTGAGCGAGAAAAAGGGTGGAAGCACAACATGAATGTGTCTTACCTTGCCCATGAATGGTACCAGATGATGCTCACATAATGAGAACATTTCAATATCTTTCACTATCACCATTTCATCATGATCCTCATCAAAAACAGCATCATTTAACACCTCTGAAAAAAGAACAAAAAGCATAAGTGGGTAATGTGGATTAGTTCACAACACATAAAATTTACAAACAAAAAAGGTTTTAAAGCAGAAGTACAACAGCACCAAGCAATGAATGTCAAAGATGACATTGACCATTGATACAGAACATTAACATTTTGTGTGTCTGTAGGGGTAGGGGACCATGCCTCTGATACCGACTGACCTTGAGCTATGACTCAGCTTATCTAAAACCTTTTCAAACGGATATATACTAGGCATCATTAATAAAGGGTCAAATGATATATAGCACATGTAAAGAAAAGTTTCTCAGAAATAATAGGACTAAGAGTGTCATCATTATGTTTAAAGTGTTGACAGACGTGACACATAGTGACATACAGACAAAAAGTTCAAACAGCACTAGCAAACATCAGTTGTATGGACCCCCCCCCCCCCCCTCCCAAATGAAAATGACAAACATGAAACCCTCAGTCATTCAATATCTTGTGTACCCTCCTCGGCGTCCAAGACACAGGTGCACCTTGTTCTCATTCCTCTACTAGAGCTCTGCGAAGTCCTGGGAGATCCACTGGTGCTGGGCGACGTGTGTACACACGTCCACGGAGTTCGTCCCAAGCATGCTCAATTGGGTTGAAGTCTGGCAAACATGCTGGCCACTCAATCTGCTGACAATCCTGGCCCTATGAGGCCTAGTGTGGTAGTCTTGCAATAAAGAAGTTCGACCATAAAAGCCATGCATATGAATGGTACTGCTATAGGAGCCAGAATCTTGTCCCGAAAACGTTGTCCAGTAAGATTACCATCGACAACGTGCAGTAGAGTACGTCCAGTAGGGAGTTATCCCGGCCCAAACCATGACAAGACCACCTGCCAAATCGGTTATGCATGGCCACAGTTGCATCTTTTATTAGCTCTCCATTGCGACGATAAATCCTCTTCTGACCATCATAGAAGGTCAAATTGAATCTGCTTTTATCTGTGAAGAGCACATAAGACCATTGACGTTGATTCCAGAGGCCATGATGTCTACTCCATCTCAAACTCGCCTGCCTGTGACATGGTGTTAGTGGTGGAGGTGGAACTGCAGGTTGCCTACAGCGGAATCAGGCTGCCCTTAAACGATGCTGCTGGACATCCTCACATTGTTAACATTGAGGTGTTCTGTCTGAAGATCTGCTGCCTATCATCTCGGAACGTTGAGACTCGACGTGTATATTCCACAAACCCATTGGCTTGAAATCTCTGCCACAGTCTACCAATAGCACTCTGACTCATATTAAAGCAGACAGCAACCTGCCACTGAGTATGACAAGATTTCAAAAGGCCTATAGCCTGACCCCCTTCAGCAAGTGTAAAAAAACAGTCTCATTTTAAGCTGCGATTTCAAACAGGTACCTGAGCAGTGAACGACAGTGAAATAGCATCAATGCATGTGTATTGTCCTCCACTTTCCATGGATAGAGTGACTTGCATGTGCAAATCATTGACATTAAGTGGCAGATGGATTTCTATACTGACAATCTGAATACAAAATGTGCTATTTCTAGCACAATGTATTGGAAGTTAAATAACGTGATAATGACATTTCAATGGCCTGGTGTGTTTTTCCATACTGATAAGAAAGTTTGTAAAACATTCAGTAGTATATATCTCAAACAAAAATGAAGATTTTACAACTTTTAAGACATAGTGTTACCAATAGCTTGACCCTTCATTAATTATGCCGAGTACAGAGAGATTAATGATGAACTTGTTACTGCTTTCTGAGAAGTTTAACCACACACATTTTGGCAGTGTATTTACCTCATGACATGACTCTTGTTCCCTGCTTGGCTGGAAATACTTTACAATAACATCTTATATGCTTTTGGAAAAAATATGCCTACTACAACTCGTAAAGTCCCATATCTTGAATAACATTAATAAGAGTATTATATGTACCTCACTTCTGGTCTTGGAGCGAGTGAGTGAGTGAGTGAGTTTTACACCGCTTTTAGCAATATTCCAGCAATATCACGGTGAGGGACACCAGAAATGGGCTTCACACATTGTACCCATGTGGAGAATCGAACCCAGGTCCTCAGCGTGACAAGCGAACGCTTAAACCACTAGGCTACCCCAATGCCTAGTCTAAGCACATGTCTAAGGCCAAAATTAATGTATTATCCAATTTTCATCCAACTTTTGAAAAGAATGAGGCAAGAGGCAGTTTGAATCTATTAATTCTTTCTGAGAGAACCCAATGACTTCCTTGTGAATAGTGTGCACTCTTCTTCTCCTCAAAAGGGTCTGTTCAACAGGTGCTCAAATGTGCTGTTAATTATATCATATATCAACATAATGTTTCAGGCATAAATATAGCAGGACCTAATCTGAAAATGAAAATCAGTTCTGCTGTTCCTATGATAGTCATAAATAAGACGGCAGCTACTTCTATTGAGGATGATGAATTGGGTCCTAGTCAAAATGGCCGCATGACAAAAGGGCCGCAAGAAAGTCAAATGGGCTGCAAACCCCTAGTCAAAAGGGCCGCATCAAAAAGTCAAAAGGGCCGCTTTAAAAAGTCAAAAGGGCCCATAAAAAATTTTATTAATAACATTTTTTTTCAAAAGTATTATAGTAAATGGTTATACATCTATACAATATATATTTTATGCATACTAGTCCTGTTTTTAATAGATATTTTTTTCAATATTAGAAAGAAAATTTTGACATATTTTGTAGGATCTTAAAACAAATGCTATAACCAGGGTATGAAACTCCGAAAAGTTTCAGCCAGACCACAGGGTTGATTGAATGTAGGACTTGCCAGCCCTGACCAAAACATACCTGCCCACAAAAAATACTAATTTACTTAGTACAATTAAATCAAAACTTGTAAAATAATAATGATTTATATTTTAACCCGACCGTCGGGCAGGTGAATTTGAGAATCTGGCAGTCTGTCTTGAAAACAACCCGTCCCGGGCGGTCGGGCAGGCAGGTATTTCGAACGCTGCTATAATGCTTCCCTAACATTTGTCATGAAATATGTATGTATATAAGCACGTGCATCTTTGGGGTATAAGACATCAGACCTTCAAGTCATCTTCAGAGACCATGTCCCGATTATCGCAGGAATCCAGAGAGGGAGCCATTGGAATGGTACAGATGGGTGTCACTCATGCACATGTTGCAGCGACCTTTGGCTGTACACGTTTAACCACCATGAGGTTGGTGACCCGCTACAGACAAACAGGGCGGACAGTAGACAGGTCCAGAAGTGGTCACCACCTCCAACGAGAACCACTACTTACGTACCCTGCACCTGAGAAATCGTTTTCTACCTGTGACTTCATCATCAGCAACTGGGCTTGGGCATCCTATCAGTCGACGAACAGCAGCACGACAACTCAGACAATACGGTATCCACGCCTTCAAGCCCTACCTTAGTGTACAGCTGACGCTTCAACATCGACGTCAACGTCTTCGATGGGCATGCACAGTTAGCCAGTGGCAAAACAGACAGTGGCAGAGAGTGATGTTCTCAGGCGAAAGCAGGTTCCAGCTGTTCAGGAATGATGGCAGGGTTCGTGTCTACAGACGCCGTGGAGGGCGTGTGCAACGTTGTTGCGTACAGGAAGTGGAACTGTTTTGTGGCGGAGGTGTTATGGTTTGGGGTGGCATATGTGATGATATGAAGACAGATCTTGGTGTGGTGAATGGTAATCTCACTGCTCAATGATGCATTGATCAAATTCTGTGTCCGGTTCTGCTACCATTCCTATGTCAACGCCGTAACCGCATCATGTTCCAGCAGGACAACGCCCGTCCTCATACAGCACATATTGTCATGCATGTTCTACAGAGCCCTTGTTCCTGGAAACCGACGTAATGATAATGATAAAAACATATGAATTTATAGAGCACCTGCTTCCAAAAAGTATTTGCTCAACGGCGTAAGCTTGTCCAAGCCCTTCAAGAAGCATGGTGAAGGATCCCTGCCCAAGGTATATGGCGTAAGCTTGTCCAAGCCCTTCAAGAAGCATGGTGAAGGATCCCTGCCCAAGGTATACGGCGTAAGCTTGTCCAAGCCCTTCAAGAAGCATGGTGAAGGATCCCTGCCCAAGGTATCACGGCGTAAGCTTGTCCAAGCCCTTCAAGAAGCATGGTGAAGGATCCCTGCCCAAGGTATACGGCGTCTGGCGTTCCCAGCACATTGTACAGATAGGGCTTGCATTGATGCCCACGGTGGACATACCAGATACTGACCACGTATGTTATTTTGTTTGCATCTGTGATCGAATACTGGACACTTCATTCCTTCATTTATAGACCCAATGGACTTATTATTGTTGCTACTCGAAGGAAATGAATGATTGCATGTTGCCCATACACCTCTTATTAAAATTCACTGTCCTTTTTCATAATGGTGGTTTGTCGTGTAATATCAGTGATTTCGATTTGGTATCGTTTCTTTCGCCCGTTAGTTTATAATAAAAAAAAAAAAAGTTTATAAAATGATAAAAATACGTCATATAGTAACAATGCACGTATGAAGATCGGTTTGCCTTAATTGGAATTGAGTTCATTTAATTAATTAGACAATCATGTTCAGTGTCGTTTAACCTCTGACTTGATCCACTTTGTTAAAAAAATAATCTTCTAATTGTTTGATCTGCATTCTAGAAGTTGGTGGGTCAAATATTAAGCATACAACTATATTTTCACTGGCTCTCCAACCCTCAGGACCATCCTCCAAGCCAATGACAGTAACCCACCCTCCAAAAATCAAGCCCCCAAAGGAGTGATCTACAAGATTAATTGTGAATGTGGCGACTCCTATATAGGTAAAACCTCCCGTCCCGTTGATATCTGCATAAAAGAACATAAAACCTCAACAGCCAAAGCAGACAGCAAATCAGCCCTCTCCGCTCACCAACAGAAATTCCCTACCCATCAAATCGAGTTTGATAAATTCGAAATCCTATCAACCAAGAATCAGGACTTCTCAAAAAGAAAACTTTTGGAAGCCATCGATATCCGCCGCCACAAACTTTTGATCAACAGAGACCAAGGATACTACAAATCATCAGCCTATGAAGAATTAATCAAACTAAAGACTCTATCAAAGCACTCTATCAGCTTGTTATTACAACTTAATCTCCCTCCGGAGAGAGGAAGGTCGCGGGTTCGATCCCCGACCGCGTCATACCAAAAGACGTTAAAATATGGTACTTGTTGGTCCCTGCCTGGCGCTCGGCATTAATGGGTACAGCAAGGACTGGTCGGCTCGGAGTCAGTATAATGTGTCTGAGTGGGGTATTCATGCTTCACTGCGGCATGGTCTCTCAGTGGGCTAGCACTATAAAACCAGCTTAAGTCTGGGCTAGTACAAGCAGCCGCATACACACATACACACGTATGCACGTCGTCATATGAGCGAAATATTCTCAAGCACGACGTAAAACCCAATTTCACCTCACCTCACCTTAATCTCCCTTTCTTCGGCATGATAAGACAGAACAGTCTAATCAACTGTTGCATATGAGGCTATTCTAATAATATGTGTTTTATTATAAATAATGTGAAGAATTGGTGAAAATATATTTCACACAAAACAGGAGTTACCTCCCCTAATAAAATGACGATTTTCCACTCGAATTGTCCCTTTAAAGAACCACTAAACTTTGTTTTTTGTTACTCTTTTAACCATTACATATGAAAGATTTGTGGTTAGTCTTATGCGGAACACCAAATTTATTCTTTAAAAACTTGTGGTTAATTAATACCGAGCGATTAAAAGTGGCCAAAAAGTCGCCTGCTTCCCTCTCACCCGCCAACGAAACCACAGACAGGTTACGTAACTCTGTCGCCAGAGTACTGCAGTGACGTCATATGAGGAACTATTTTCAGTTAGTTGTATAGAAAGTGTGTAGCACGCTCATCATTTTGATGATTTCTCGACATGAACGGCAATTTGACATGCCGAATCGTTGCTTTGTCGCCAATTGCTCCTAGGGGTCAGGTGATGGTGTCACCATGCACAGATTTCCACAGGACCCGCGGTTAGTTCGCTAAATGGGTTATGTTTGCGAGTCGCGCGGCGAAGCGTTGTAAGAAGCCTGAAATGATATCTTACTTGTGTTCAGATCGCTTCACGGAAGTTAAAGAATCAAAACTACTTACTAGTTATAGTAAGATATGTATATGATTGATGACCATAAAGATTTTCCATAACACAACTTGTAACATAACGATTTCTTCCTCGGAAGTGAGGTTGTGGTCGGTAACAATAATATTGTAAGTAGTATTATATTGACACCCACCTCGCTGCCAGGAGAGAAATTGTTATGTTATACGCTATGTCATGCAAAATCCTATTGGCCATCAATAAAATATATATTTTACTACCAGTAGAAAGTAGTTTTGATTTTGTAACTCGGTGAAAACAAACCTAAATAGCATTTATCCACAGACTGGCGGATGTTCCCGACAGGGCTACCATTTTGAAAATCGTAAAGTCTGTTAGAATTAATGAGATTATAGTTTGTTTTCATCAAGTTAGAAAATCAAAACTACTTTCTACTCGTAGTTAAATATGTATTTGAATCATAACCAAAAGGATTTTGCATGACAACTTATAACATAACGATTTCTTCCACGGAAGCGAGGTGGGGGTCGAAGTCACAATACTACGCGATAAATTTCTTGCTACATTCACATGGTTAATGTCCACTCACCAGTATGTAGATACTAGTCAATGTGCGTCTTTATATTTGGTCTTATAATCCTAATTAGTTTATTATCATACTTTTATGCATTTTGAAACTAAATAAAAAGCTGACGATCTGCTGATACTTATAGTGAATTTATAACAACTGTAATATCTAGACATTTTATAGTTTGCCAATGTGAATCATAATTCGCACACACACCCTAGTGTATGTTGTCTGTCTCATTACACTTCACGACGAAAACAATGATTCTGTTGAATGCTACGACAAATGAATAAAAAACAAAATGCAAATATTAAAATTAAAACAGATTATAGGAACAATATCAGGCCATTACCTTGTTTGAGGAATGTATCCATCAATATCCACAAAACTGTTCCAAATGAAGTGTCTTTTAACAGTTTAATATACGAAAAAGTGATAAATCTTTTCAGGTATTGGTGTATAGTCTCATTGGTCACCCAAGATAGCACACCTGGCAACTAATTGCATAATATCCGCCTTTCATTAAAAACAGTAATTTAGTTAGCCAATAATGGGCAATCAATCAATGTATTGCCGGTTAATCCTTTGAAAGAAGGACGTTGTTTTTTACGCAGACACCGACACGGCAGAGTGTATTCAGTATAGATTAGTAAATCTACATACATAAACACTACCTTTTGACAATTCCGCTGTGTAAGATAAAAGTAATTAATCAATCAGCGTGTTATCGGTTAATCCTTTGATCGATGTTTATAATGTTGAATATTTACTCCAGACACAAGAAATGCCAAATGGGAACCTTTGTCGGGTAATCTAAGTGTGTTACCACTAATTATACCTGTTATAAATTCATTAACTGACTATCAAGTGAATGATGACAAATAACAAGTGTAGGTTTATACCACCTAACACGGGTTACAACAAGGGAGTATTAATTGCTGTATTGCATGTGAAAACTTATGGGCCGACACTGTTTTGAGAATACAAACAGATTTTTACATGACATGATTAAATATCGAGGTAAAAAAACACAGAAATGGGATCAATTTGGATCAGTCATTATACAAATAGGGCCTAACGACACCAATCAATTGTGTCAGAAGCGTCTATGAAAACAAGTTGTAACTCGGGAAACTAGGCAAAGCAGGAAACAAAATTAAATGCCAGTAAATTGTGAGAACATATAGCTTTCATTTTCCACAACAATTGTCACGATTTCAGGTTTATACAAGCCTGTAAACAAGATAATTTACCCCCTAAAATGTAGATGAATTCTACATCGGCCCTCAAAGCTATTCCTCATATGACGTCACAGAGTCGCACCGCTCTGATTGGTTGAAATTTCGTTCGCGGGTGAGAATTGTGCACTGTTGTCAAAAAGGTCGATTTAAGTCAATTAAAGGTCGAAATGAGTAGTTTTAATGACGGGGTTTCATTTATAACGATGCCAGTTAGTGATTTATGTATTTTTACCCCCCTAGGGTTTATGTGACCTTTAACAACACTGTTATTTGAGGTTTGTTTAAACACACTTAATTCCATTCAGTAATTAGATCCAGTCTTATCAAATTATATGTTATATGTGAGTGTACCTTCTACATTTTCCGAGAATCATATTACAGTAGTTAAAATTTGTGTAATAAAGTAAATACGGTAAATACTTACATAAATGCTTATTTTCATACTGTCTGGTGTTCAACATACACATACAATGAAATGATAGCTGGAAATTCACCAGTAACGGATACACAGATCAACCTGCTGTTGTATATATATTAATAAACTAGCAAGTTATAAAGAGAATTATATTCTTATTACTTGTATTTATGTTAAATACGGTACATTTGATGTTTTTAATTACAAATCATCTATATCATGAATAAGTGGAGAACTAAATATTTAATTTATGTGATAAATGCCCTACTACGTGACATCTCTATGTGTAGTGTACTCATTCAATCGCTCTTGGGACAAATTAACATGCATGTGCGTTTTGGCGGGAAAAATAAAATTTTCATTATACAGTCCTATACTTTTGATATCTTAAAATACATATTATGGGGATTACAAAACAGAAGAGTTAGCTTTTATTGCAATTTGTTCTAGGTTGAGCTGTATATGAGCTAGGATGACTGGACTATGCTACTGGAAGGAATTTTCCCATGTCCGTTGCATTTGCTACAACATGAACATGGTATGAACCAACATCACCAAAACATGGGTACCCAACCAACAAATGTCATTTCTAGGGAACACTTTGTACCTAATCAAGCTCAATGAAACTCAACTTGGAGGCTTGGAATATATTGTTGAACCAGAAAGCAAGCTGTACAAAACATAAATTTCACAATTTACTGTCACAGATACAAAACACAAGATTATATTTGCTATAAATAGAGAATCTCAACCAAGTGTCTACTGATATCAATTATATCAACATGAGTTGATAAGTTACAAATATCCGAGGCTTGCCAAGGATATTTTTACCTTTATCAACGAGTGTTGATATAATTGATATCAGTAGACACGAGGGTGAAATTCTATTTATCATCAAAAATCATTCTTTGTGTAGTTTTCAATGAAAAATGTACATCTCTCAACATTGTACTACCATTAGACTTGCAGTGCAGCGATGTCATAGCATTGTGACCTCACCAAGTTCATCACGTCATAGCATTGTCAGGGCATTGTAAAAAATCTACTGTCAAAATGATATCTCCTAGGAGATCACAGTTTTGGGTGATCAATGCCATTCCCAAATCCAGTTCCACTGTGTCAGTATTTCCTGATGTCAGCCTTCATGTGTCCAGCGGTGTGGACAATGACATTCAGTGTGGTTGTGCTCTCATGGATACACTGCTGAGTGAAGCTTACAGCCAACTTTGTCTCTCCTTGCAGACTAGTGTTTTCTGAATAATCAGAGAGTTAAACCCCAACCTGTAGCATAACAGCACACAACCTATATTTCACTGATGGAATACAGTCAGACCTCGTTAATACGAACACTTTGGTTTTTTAAAAAAAACGTTCGGATAGTGAAACGTTCGTACTGCTGAAACCACAGTATATGCACCGAGTTACTTCCCCTTGATACAACTACAACTTAAATAAAATTATTTTTGAATGAAAATGCAAGCTTACATTTATAACGTCCAGACAAACCACGAAAAAAGCAACAACTATGGCGATTTTTTCCATTTGTGACATGTCATAACATGCCCGTGCCTTTTTCTTTTATATTTTCATTTCTACGTCATCAGAAAATTATTATAAAAAGATTTCTTAAATAATATGTATGGTCACCTATTTCCCGATATCTGTGGCTTGCCTCTCGGTAGCATGACATAACAACGGAAAATACCTCCTTTTTCTCGAAGCTTCGTATGAGTAAAAGGGAGGCGAATCGTTTGATGTCGGGTATCGTTCGAAAGCTCTGAACATCAACAACATCACTGAACCCTTGCCGAGAGTATTTTCACAGTTGAAAGAAGCGATTTTATTGGATACAAATTGGTTTCTAATGATGCTTTTTCACTACAGTCTGCTATAAGGGTCGTGATTGGTCAAAATCAGACACGTGACCTAAGGCAGCCAATCATATTACGGCATACCATCCCCGTAAACGAAAACTTTTAGATTTAGACAAATTTTGGGTAAAATAATGCTATTTTGAACATATTAAGCAAGAAATCGCTACCTATACGTAAATTATGGAAATTATTGGACGTATCGTGCTAGGTTATGACCTGTGACAAAAATGCTTCATGTATATATTTTGTTGATTTTATTCATTAGTTTATTCTATTTATTTAATGAATTCCTCGAAACATCGTTACTTTGCTCTTTTTACAATGTTATTGTGGACCTGCTGCAGAAGCATGTGTCTGAGTCGCTAAGTCGCTAAACAAACAACATGTCACTTTGGGTGGACCAGTCAGCAGCGCGGTCAACTTCAATCGTTCGGATTAACGCAGCTATTTACAACGTAATTAGTCCAATCCGTTCCGACTGACCAGCGTTCGGAGGCGGAAACTGAATCATCGGATTAACGAGGTGTCAATTATATACAATATATAGGGAGATGATTCGGTGCCCAGTGAGTAGCGTTCGGAAGTCGGTGTATTCGGATTAACGAGGGCCGGATTACCGCGGCCTGACTGTACATCTACCCTTTCAGAAAAGTAACGTTGTGATCATAAGTGAGCTACTAACAATGGTAACCACCAAGTGTCAAAAAATACACAAAAAATATTTCTATGAAATATGTGATGACTTCTGAAATAGTGTATTTACATCAACCAGTTCCAAACTGAAGGACATTGTGTTGGTCCTTTATTCAACATAGACATCATGTATGAAAGAGTATTGGGTAGATGTATATCATTAATCAAGAGTAAAAGATTTGATCACATCCAAGGGTTTTCAAAACCAAACAAAAGAATAACTTAATAAAAACAAGAATAATGCTTGGTACACTAATTTGTGAAAACAATTAACTTTACAATGATATCACTGACTGACTGACTGAGTTAAGTTTTACGCCGCTTTTAGCAATATTCCAGCAATATCACGGCGGGGGGACACCAGAAATGGGCTTCACACATTGTACAATGATATCAATAAAAATGAGAATGATTATTAGAAACTTGTAGATTTTTGTGTTTTCAGTTGTGAAGCAATACAGAAAACACAACAACTGAATATTATATGTGCACTTGAATTTAGGGAAATAGTCAAATTGTTTTTATTTATTTAAGTCAGATTACCTCTGTTATGCATTTTGTTCATTAATTTAAAGTAAGAATATGTTAAAATCAAAGTACCAGCAATGGTGTAATATGTTATATTTTCAAATTACTTTTTTGGGTAGACATGTGGAGGATATTTCAAACATTTAATGCATCAGTGACAAAGTTGATGTGTGATGCAATTCCCTATTTTGGCCTGTGCTTACACCTTCGTGTGCTCTGTAATGACATAACTTGTTTAATTTGGTCATTTGTATGTGGTAGCAAAACTACACGAATATGGTCTTCAACACAATTATCAGCTGGTTGAATCAGCTGAATATTGACTTTCAGTTTATTCATAACTTGATAAAACCTTTTTTGAAAAGTGCATCTATCCAACAGTAGCTCATAGCCATCAATCTGTATTGACCTATGAGTGGTGCAGTTACTCTCCCATGAAACATGACTGCAGCCATTAAGATTGTCTCAGGAAGACAAATTTCCAACCTATAAGTCCCACTGTAACATACATTATATTTGGGATGACACTTTCTCAACCATCAAAAAGGTTCTAGAATCTGTACTTTACTGAGAAGGTATCATCCCAAACATAATGTATGTTACAGTTTATATAGTTATAGCTGGCATGGAATATTAGCAGTTCGTCTCTCTGAAACATTGTACACATCAGTACAGAAAAGGGTACATTTGACCACTTAATAAAAGTAGCTGTACCACAGCCCCCCACTAATTGACTAGATTTGGCTAATTACCCTGGAATATTTTCTTTATTAGTATACTACAGAAAAACTATTGAATCTTTTTCAGTTATTTTTTCTGATATGTTTAGACAACACATTAAAGTAAATAATATCAAATAATGGTGTTTGTTGTTTGTTCAGTTCATTAGTGACAGCGAGGTGAATGTCAGCTTTGTCAATCTGTCAAAGGTCCTGTCCTTTGGACCGTTTGATGGCAGTGCCCAGTTTCGTCGGGGTATTTTCAAAGCACCGTGGTGCTGCTGTTTTGAGATGAAATGTCATAAAAGTTGGTGGACAATAAGATCAGAAGATGGTCTTTCATGTGGAATAATTTATATTTCAACGAATGAAGCGGAACGGTGTGGAATTGGCGTTTGAAAAACTCCCCCATTTTCAAGTACTCGCCATTTGCAAGGTAAGTCCGTTTTCAATCTGTAACATCGCTTAGCATAAAGAGCAACATTTCCCCTTTATTGTGATTTATATATCAACAATATTAAAATTGGGTAAAACAGCGTGAGATCGTATTATATGAAAGTAGTGCCGTTCAAAACGTGCCATTTTCACCGCCCTGAGCCCGACGTGCTAGCACAAACAGCAGCGCTCAGCAGTCCGTAGATCACTAACAGTTTCGGCTACTGTCTCTCAGTCACAATGTCAAACAGTTAATGCATAGCGAATTATCATATATTATTATATATTTTACAATTATGCAAAAGATCCTGTAATTAAAATGGCACAATTATTTCTGTTGGTAAAATAATGATTTTAGATACTATATTCCTCAGATCACTGCATCAGAATTTGTCCCGTTGTATTATTGGGTATGTTTTAACTGAATCACTGGTAGATCGCCGGGGAGGTGTGCACAGCTGATTGCTATTTCCGGCTTTGTGTACGAGACAAATACGCACGGTAATCTTAATCCAAGCATATAATACAGTGCCTAGCATATACAAATTAGGACTGAAATGGTAGATAATCTTGTCTTGTGATCTTTAATTGCAAATTTGACTTGTGCACTGACATGGTTAGATTGTTTTGATAACGTCTGCTTTTTAGTAGGGTCGCGGGGTAATGTCAATCGAAGTGTAACAACACTAACGATCTACAGGCGACACACCATTATGTTTATTCTAAGTAACGGTTGTGTTTTATTGTCTATTCCCCAAGCATCAATGATCAATGTTATTTCGAATTTCCGGTAATGTGGTGTGATTTTTAGATTGCCTGTAAAATAGACCGAAAACAATGGACATCACTTACACACACTGACATTCACACTGAACTTTTTCAACATACCCACAGTACGTTTATTTCAATTTTTAGATGTTACTGTACATAACATTAATATCTTTAAAAAGAAATCAATATTTGAAGGGACCCCTAATGTAGGGGCAATGGTTTAATCTGCATTTAGTACATTCCTGTGCACAGAAATTATTTCTTTATTGGTTGATTTTGAAAGTACATTTGTCAGTGTAAGTTCTGAAAAGTTCATAACATTCTGCTGATTTTTCAGCTGGTGAAACACAGGTAAACTGAAATTCCATGAATACAAGCAATACTTATTGCAACTGAACATCTGGAAAGTAAAAACAAAACAGTAACAAAATATAATCATGCAAAAAAACTAAAATATATTTTATATTTCTTTTGTTGGTGACATTGCAGGTATTGGGCTGTATAATCATGTGAGGAAGTGTCAAGTCCAGTGAAGAAAGTAACTTTCTAACAGACAATATTGTGAACATTGTTATTCCTTTATTGTATTCAAGCTGAGACAGACAATTTTGTGTGATGCATTTGATTTTTGTGTGGACAATGAAATTTCTACTTATGTCAGTCAAAACAACTGATTTAAATATTCATAAGTTTTGACTGTGATATTGCTATCTGTCAAGTTTACATTGGTCATGTTTAATGAGTACATCAAGAATAAATATGTTTGAAAAGTATGAGTGTGTTTGTTGTTTATGTAATGATATTTAGGAGTGATCTTTGTAGGAATTCCTGGGTTAAAGACAGTGTACTTCCCATGGAGTCATGGTCCATATTACTCGGGCACTCACTATTCATTCAATTTTTGGCTTGAATCTTTGGAATAACTCTTAATCCATTGGATTTATGTGAATTCTGAAATCAGTGGTATCCAATTACCCTATGTACCAAATTGTGTTTAAATACACCAACAAACAGCAAAGTTTTGGAAAAATTTAGATATTTTTGAAGAAAAAAGCGGTCAGCGACTTTCCAGTAATTATGAACAAAATTGAGCTAGACCGGGACCCCGAATTTCGATGCTTTATTTGCCTCTAAAATAGTTATTTATGGTCCGATTTTAAAAAGGAAAAGTGATCTGAAATCAGTAGAATGTCAGCTATCAGACAATGCTATTTATATTCTGTTATCTGCAATATGAAAAAATCATGTGGTATAGCTAATAAAAGGCATTGTGTGTAATCAGAACTATAAAAACTGTCTGATGAAAGCGGGTAATCAACAGAAAAAGAGATAACTCTCAACAACATTGCCAAATGTTGCCAGAATGAAGACTATGTGTAAAATCTGGCATGAACTTTTAAGAATGGTCAGTGTTATTATAAAATGATTGTTTGGAATTGTACCTCTGTAAACAATATTGTAACTGTCTTTTCAGTCAAGATGTTTTCTATTACTATCTGATCAAAGTTGTTACATCTGAAAGCATTATTTCAAACTGTACATTTGTCTTCATCCTATTCATCTGTGTTATTTGTTGTCAGTCTCCTACTATTGTTATTGTAAATCTGCTGCACACCACTACTTAGTATAGTATGCATAAATGTCCATCTATATGGTGCCACATTGATAGTCTACATCAACACAGGAGTTATTGCTCTAAACCCGCAGTTGTCATCTATAAGGTTCCATGCATTCTTATCACTGACCTTGGACATAAACAAAGCAATCATGTACATCAAGTCTGCAGATGTTTCAAAATGAACAATCATATTCCTTCATGTTTTAAGAATGGTTCAAGCAGGAAGTTTAGATGGTGATGTACGTAAGAATATACCACACTGCCGATGAATTTTGAGAAAAGTCAAGAGAAACGAAAAATTACATTTCTACATTGTCAAAAATTGTATATTCTTGTGTATTAGTATACCAGTGGCAACGTTGCAATCACTATATCTATAAACATGATAAACATGTTCCCAGTGGCCTGAAGGCACACTTAGAAATCACAGCATTACATCCAATTAAAAAGTGTTATGAACATGCTACTTGTATAAAGTCAGTGATGAATGAATTCTTGCACTATATATTCATGATAAACACAGATTAAAGCAAACTTTATGTACATAATTTCAAATTAACCCATTGCTCTTTTTCACAAGAAAGAGTTTTCTTGTCTGTACACATACATCCAAAGCGGCGCCCCTCAAGATTTACATGAGTGAACTTTGAGACATTTGAAACACATTAAACTTTTCATCCCCATCCTTGGTGGGAGCAAGCATGCCAAGTTTGAGCTTAACTGGTCTACAGTAAAAACATGTCTACAGCAGGATTTTACGAAACGTATTTCTAAAAGACTCTCAAACTATTATCATACAAGTCAAGCTTTACACAATTTTTATGGGTGACCCTCCGAATTCAGTTCAATCAAATCGATTTGATAAGCAAACAATGATAGTTTTCGGTGATAGTTTGACTTTAACAGAGCTGTCAGATTGTTCCAGAGAACTCAAGAGGAGACAGTAATCCTGGCTGTTTGAATTGAGCTATGCTGTAGTTGCATTTGGTGGTGTAAGATACACAGTTACATACTGAGAATGATTAACACAAACATCATGCCAATGAAGTGATTTGTTGGGACTCACCTTTGCAAGTGATAAATTGTCACAAAGTTCACAAATGTTGCGAGTAAATAATCATACATTTTTCATGCTAAAGGCCTTCATTAAATATTTCGTTCAGTTCATGTTAATAACTGAACGTTACAGTGAATAAATCACAAGTGCGATTATTTGTTCAATATACTGGAGTTTGCTATGACTGAATTTAACAGTGGAAATATACTATTTATTAACTTATCATATAAATGGCAATACAACACAAAACAAAACAATAAAAACTTGGCAAAACTCTTGCTTTTTGATTTACACAAAGAAATATTAAATTTTCATGACTCCCAAATATTGAAAATTACTCCCAAAAACAAATATTGTGAGTCACCATGACTCCCATTTTTCAACGTCTGTGTAAAACCAAGGTCTACAGACACCAGACATCATGGTACCAGGCTCCAGAGAACTGACTATGACGGGCTTACTTGGCATTCAGTAAAATGACAAAATGATTAAGTAACTTCACAGACATATTTAACGGCGTACTCAGTTTGGTCCAGTGAAAGTGTTCTAGAGTTCCTCCCCAACTGCAGCAGAAACACCATGCATGGGGCTCAGAGTGGGACTGCCACAGCAGTTGGCAATCCCTTCCAAAAATAAAATAATATACAATGAATTTATTGTCCAAGACGTTGAAAGTGACTGGCACAATGTTGCTCCGCCATGAATATTCAATACCAAATCAGTGAAAAAACCCATATCAATCATAAATCAATAGGCAATTACTCTTAGTGATTGCTTTGCATGAATAAACATTGTCATTTAGGGTAGAAGACAAGAGCTCTTGGAGCCACAGCACATGGAATCAATGAAGCACAATCTCATGTGGTGGCTCACGCTTCTTTACGGACATATTTCTGTGTTGCATGTTGCTTCACCAGTGACATGACTGTGTGGCTATGGCCGCTTGTATTTTGTACTGAAGTGTGAAAATCAACAGCCATTTCTCAAAATCTCTGATGCCAACCCCCATTTTTTACTGTTTCATATCTGTAATTTATTTCATAGTTTAAATCAAACAAAATGATCAATAATATTAACTGACTGCCATATATTTGAAATGTTTTCACTCAGTACAACATATATGAACATTTCATGAGGTAGGTAGTACTGTTTTTTGCGGTCATCTTTCACTTTTTATACTTTTTTACTATGAATGTGCACATATGAAATAATGGAACTGACAGCTGGAGTGAGTATGGTTTTACGCCACTTTTAGCAATAATCCTGAATTCACGGTTTATCACCACGGGGGACACCAGAAATGGGCTCAACACACTGTATCCATGTGGGGAATCGAACCCGAGACTCGGTGTGACAAGCCAACTAGGCTAGCCCACGGCCCCTGATGACTGGAACATAAACAGGTCCTAAAAGGACAAGTTGATGTGATATATTTGGTGACAAGCAAGTCCAGATATTGATATGTAGTGTCTGTTGTCAATCTGAGCATAATAGCCACGCAGATTTTGGGGTCAAGACAGATGTGTGAATGTAGTTTGTCAAAGGATTTTCCTGCAGGAGATCCACAAACTGTCTCTGAATATGAATCCCCTATACCGGTATTTAATTTTCATAGTTTGGAATGTTTTATGAGGCAGTGTTATTCATTGTAGAACAGTGTTGCAATAGTTTTACATAGTTTTTAATTTAAATTTAGGCAAATGTGTGCTAGTATATTATAAGCTGTTCACTGGTCTTGAGGGGGACATGGGCTGATGTACCCTCGATGTTTAGCTATGTTCCCTGAGCCCCAAGGGTGAGGGGAACATAAAGAAACATCGAGGGTACATCAACCCATGGGCCCCGAGGGACCAGTGAACAACGTATTTATTTGACCGAACACCTCAATGGCAATTTTTAACTGTTTGAAGCACGGGTATCTGATCATAGTATGGAGTAGAGCTGTGTATCGGTGCCTACGTGGCGAGACGATACATCACGATACCTGTTTAATGAGGCAAGACGATATATCAAGAAAGTATTGGCAAGGAACCTGCGAGACGATTATAATCACGATACAATGGTGGCAATACGATACGTATCCCGATACTTTACAATTCTAAAAACAGGACATATATGACAGATAAAATGACTGAATCTTTATTTGTTATACAGCAGAACATGTGTTACATTCACACACTTAAAAGGCTGTTCATGTAATAAAGTTTCAGCATTTAATGCTTAAGAAAATACAATCAAATATATTCAGCATACCTTGATCTAGGTTTCCCTTGGAAAGTTGTGTTTCTGCACAAAAGCTTTCACAGACAATTCATGTAATTTATACCAGAATCACTGAAAAAACCCTCTTAAGTATGCTTTCTAAATTGTATCTTCTCTTTCTTAACAAAGCTAAGACATCGTTCATAGTTGTTAATAAATGGTGTTATTTGTCAAACAACTAAAACATGTTTCAATTACTTAAAGACAAGTCTTTTACAGTTCAAAGAGATTGAAAATTGTTCACATTCTTTCACTGATACACCAACTCCACAAAGATGGCAGACACAAACAAATTCCTATAAGGTTCAGTTTGTTTTTAAAATTTAGAAGTATTTCAAAGAGACTCCCTTCCTAATCCTAATGTAATACTCCTTACAACTTTAAGTACAAAAAATATAGTATTTAAGTAGTATCGGGATATATCGTCTCTTGTGGCGATACATCGATGTATCAAGGACACTTGCGATATAAATATCCTGATATATCGCCTGAATGTGTTTTGAATCGATGCACTCGTATCGCGTAGTTGACGATGCAAACATCGATACTATCTAAGAATCGTTACACCACTAGTATGGAGTACCATTCACAGGATGAGGGACAGATTCCAGGCCACTGGTAGAGAACAGGACAGACCTTGCTCTGGAAGACCCATAAAAACATCAAGGGCTGTTGACCGATATGTAATGCTCCAAGCCCTTCGGAACCGATTCCGCTGTAGAGGATAAAGAAAGTGGGACTAAACGGGTACTTGCAGAACCTATGGTGGTCTTGCTTAGACAGCTCTGAGTGCAAAGCATCAGATAATATGTATCATCTTTCCCGAGAAACATAGGAAACAATCTATGTGCTTCACCTCCTTGTCCTGAAGAGGATTATAGTTGCCTGGGAGCGACAAACATCTTCCCAGGCATGTGTCAAAGACATCCCCAATAAATTGGAGTCATTGGGTCTCCATGACTTTTTATGTTGATGATCGATCAGAGTTGACGAAGCAATGATGTGGTGGACTGGCTTTGTTGCTGAAGAATCTGACTTTCCTCATACACCTGTATGCAAAGCAAAGAAACTTTTGATGAGATAGATAGGTTTATATAGATACACATCTTGGGAGGCTGATCATGTAGCCTCCTGGTGTGCTGGACAAATGAAGTGCTGGCAGCTGAATCTCCAGGTACATTCGATGAGGAGGGACAGATGTCAGGAGCATCAATGCTAAGATTGGCAGTCTGTCACCCTCAGTCAAGGTGATGGAGTAGAAGTCATGTTCAGAAAGGCAGCATGTGTGCTTCTTAAATTACATTTGTGACGTCATTCCATTGTCTGCTCGCTCCATTACTTTTCAGGAATGGAGTGATGTTTACCAGTTTCAAATTAAAGCCTTCATTTTGTCAATTTGACATTTAATTTTGATAACAGAAATATTCCCATACTTTGAATGTAATTTAAGTAGGGTAATATCCTCGTAACTCTCCATTCCTTAAAAATAATGTGCCTCGGCCCCTCCATTATTTTTAAGGAATGGAGACTTACTCGGACATTATCCTCTACATCATATGTGCTTGGGAAGATATTTTAATAATCATATTTGTATCATAATGAAAAACACCCTAAAAATATTACCAGTTGTTGGCAATACGAGGGTCCTTTGATGCAGAAACATCTTGTGCGTGATCAGAACTACGATTACTATATATTGAAAAATGAGTAAGTTTGATTCTGATTAAACAACTTCCAGCCAATGCATGTCTTGAAGATTTGTGAAATATTCTGTACTAAAATGTGAACTGAGAACTCCCAGTATAACAGATAAACAGGATCAACACAATCACTTTCAGATTACACCATTCAAGGACAAAGAAATTAACCTGTGAGATAACACTTGTTAAGAATGGTTGTATAAAGTGGTATGTTGAAAGAGCACAAAACTCAAAGTTAGTACAAGTACAAGGCCAACTCTTTTATGTAATATGTTTCACAGATATATTCCAGCTTTTCCCACACAAGATGGGTCAGAATAAAATATAGAATTAAATGGCAACTTCAACTATTATTGTTTCTTGTGCAGTGCATGGTAAGTGCAAAACAATTACAACAAGTGTTTGCCACTAACATGGCATTGTCTTCTGCCGCTAAAGAAGAATGAAATATAACATATTTACTAGTTTTTATCTTTCGGTCACATACAAGATTTTTTGAGTGATGTAGTTTTTAGTCATGACAAGACAAGAAATTAGTAAAATCTGAATATTTTTTATATTTGTATACTTATCCTGCACTACTTACTTCCTGCACTTATTGTTTACGACTCGAAATGTGGCTTGCCAGATGATGTTGAAAAACGTAGAACTGTAATCACTTCCTGGTTTCAGATGCTCACACGTCCCCTTGATTTTTTCTAGAACTTCGGTTGTAGGACCAGAGGAGGAAACGCTTGGAGACCTTGCCAGGATAGGCTGAAGGCATCCAATGCCCATGCCGCTGAATCCGGGACTGGCGACACATACACAGGTAGTTGATGATTTTGACTGGTTGCGAACAGGTCTATGTTTGGAGAGCCCAAGGCGTGACTCCTTATGTAGCATCCATTCTGTGGGAGTCTGTGCTGAACTCTCAGAGGAATGTGTAAGTCGTCTACTAGTTAAACAGACAAAATGTTTGGTCTTGGAGAAACTGTGACCTGGTTGACCCGTTTCCTGATGAACCAGAGAACCGTTGTGTTGTCTGTGGCGACCGTAGCCGTTGCCCAGCGACGGATAGCAAGGATCACTGCCTCCAGCTCCAAACTGTTGATGTTCCAACTATGTTGATGGCTTAAGTAAAGGTAGTCTGTCTCACAGTCCCTGATCCATATTATTTTCCTTTCTGCCAAGACCTATCTGCAGTGCTCAAGCCCTAAATAAAGCAAGTTAGATTTCCTCATATCTGAATCTCTGGTCTCCCTGGGGCTCCTTTTCAATTTAAAAGGGATTGTTTGTTACTATCAAAATTATATATATTCAGAGACTAAGCGTTAGTCTAAACTAAAGGCTCACCTGTCTGATCTAGTAAATGGGGACCCCTACCTTGCATGGAGGCATCCACGAAAAGTTGTTAGTCTGGCACTCCCTCTGTCAAAGAGACTCCTCCTAAGACATTCAATGGGCGAGTCCACAAAAGGAGGTAGTAATATAAATGAGACAGATGAATGTCCGCCTAGCGGATGTACAGCGGAAGAAACCGCTGTAGGGGACAAAATTGAAGTCTGGTAAGATCTTGCATCGATGTTAACAGTCCGAGAAGCACCTGGTACTCGCGGAGAGACAATGGTTCTGAGAGCGCACGTAGGATCAGAGTTTGAATCTGATATCGTCTGTCCGGAAGAATCTGAACTTGGTTCTTGTCGGTTTGGAAGAGACCTCCTATGAACGTCTGATTGTGTGACGGGACAAGTTCCCGACTTATCCAGAGTGACAAACCAGTTGGTATAACAGACGGAGGGTGAAATCCCATTGTTGTATAAGAAGCAGCCAGTCTGAAAAGTGCATGTGGCAATCATCCAGATATGTGTCGAAATTGATGCCCCTCAAATGAAGATACCGGGAAGTAGGAGTTGTGATATGAGTGAACAACCACAGGGCCGTTGAAATTCCAAATGGGAGGACACCCCATTGGAAATGTTGATTGTTGAAATAAAAGCGCAGGTACTTCCTGTCGCTGGGGCGTATTGGAACATGGAGGTATGCGTACTGTAGGTCCAAGTTAATGAGGAAATCGTTGACGCATATCATAGATTTGAGGTAGTCGAGGGATGCCATTCAGAAGTGCGGAGGACGTTCCAGATAGGTCTTGTTGAAATATGACAGGCTGTGGATCATCCTCAGTTTCTTGAAACATTTCTTTGGTACCAAGAATATTGGAGAGTAAAACCCTGGTGTTGTGACAGGTTGAGGGATTAATTCCAGGGCTCTCTTCTCCAACAGAATACCTATGTTCTCCGCTAGAAGGTCGCGTTGAATCTGGGAGTGACTGTGCTGTCGCAGTAGCACAGTCAGAGGTGGATCAGTGAGGAGAGGGAGCCGAAACCACTGCCTCAATATGTCTGTGACGTAGGGATCCTCTCGGATTGACCAATTGGCCAAGAAAATTCCTATTCTCCCACCTACCAGTGTAGGGTAAATTGGAACGACTGGAGGTGGGAGTGTCCAGTTGTGCACATCCCTCATTTCACTTGTCCCTACATCTGTCGCCCTGGAAGGAGGTACAGTGACGTTGATATCCTCCTCCGTCCGGGCGGGGCTTGCCACCACGTCCCCTGCCACAAGTCGGGGCTTGATTTCTCGCTCACTGAACAGACTGACGTCAATGCTGGTATGTGTTTGATTGCAGTGATCATCACGTCTGGCTCTAGGCGCTCTGATGGACAAATTGAGAGACATCCCCTCAAAATCCACATCAAGTGTGGAGAGAATTTCCCTGACCGCTGCATGTGTTGGTAACATTAATGAAGGGGAATCCCAAATGGTTTGAGATTTTTCCACATCAGATCCCGGTGAAGGGAAGGAGGCCACCAAACAATCAGCAATCCAATCAAAAACGTGATCAAACCCGAGATGATTAGAACCCATGTCCTCCTCATAGTCCGGAGTGAAATCCAACGCACACAGTGACTTGGTTCGTTCCCAGCGCAACTTCGGCTGCGTTTAACAGTACTTCAGCCAGTTTATTGTATCAGTCGGAATTTTACAGTGAATGAATGAATGAATGAATTAAGAGCAAGAATTATATGTGAATGAATGAAAGAAATAAAGAAAAAGAACAAAAGAAATACATATGTGAATGAATGAAAGAATAAATGATACACCACGACCATCCCTCCCCAAACATGTTAAAGAACGCAAACTATCGCTAGAACACGTGTGTTAACATCAGCTGTCCTTTTTTTAAAAATCTACTCTGGGACATTTTTTGCATTAGTAATTAATTCAGATATCTTATTGCATGTGTGGAATGGCATGGACATTGACAGAATGTTAAGTGACACTGTCACACACCCCTCAAAAACAAGAAAGTTTAGAACTATCATGAAGCGTTGTAAACACCTTTCCAGTTTTGTCAAATACTAAGATCAACAAGAAAGAAAGAAGTTTTAGAACTATAACACTCAAGCATCACAAGCATCAATGGCAGATCAGAACAGATCGACGATATGTCATATTTTTCACACACCTCAAATACACCCAAACAATTTTTTTAAATTATAAAACTATCACTATTACTTGCAAACACCTTTCACCTGATGGTATATTCCCCTCATATTAATTAAAGGTGCATGTGAAAGATGTTTAAGAACAATAACTAGAAACACTCAAACAACGCCCTGTAGTATCACTATTACTTGCAAACACCTTTCAACTAAAGGTATATTTCCCTTCTAAAAATAAAACGAATATGTGAAAGAAGTTTTTAGCGATAGAATTTAGTCTTTCTTCGCTGTGTACCGAGAATTGAAGCCAGTGAGCTACAACATGCCGACTTGAAACTTTGCTACAAATCTACTGTACTAATACTGACACTAATAACAATTACTTGACTTAAAATGAAGTGACAGAATAGGTAACTTATCTTCTACATGTAGGTTTTCAGTTGTCACAACACTCAGCGAATGTAATCAGCTGTTGAAAATAAACCGGGCTCTATCTTAAAAAACTACGCTTCCGCCATATTGGATACAATGGTCACGTGACGAGCCGAGGCATACGCTAAGGGGCTTTTCGAGGAGTGACCACTCCCCGTTATATAGTCTCCCTGTTTAGAGTTATTTTTAGACCTTTCAAATAACCTTTATATTTATGCAATTTTATGTCATGCACATATTTCTTGTGTCATGTACTCACGGTCACATCTTTGCATTGGGTGAAAAATATGAAAAAAACTCATTGTGCATACCATCGTCTCCATAGTTCTCATGTTTAGGAAACAAATGTGGTCTTTACTCAAAGATCTTTTTACTCAAAGAAGAACAGTAACATGTTTCATTATAATAACATATTGAAAAGTGTTCCCCGCCATGATATTGCTGGAATATTGCTGGAATATTGCTAAAAGCAATGTAAAACCCAACTCAGTCACTCACTAATTGGAACCATCATAAAACTGCATGATTCTATGTTAAATTTAATCTACGAACTGATAGTACAATAGAGGTGGCAGGCCCCAGAAACAAAACAGTAAAGATGTGTCACCAAATGATCAAATGAACAGAAGAAAAGGATGACTTGACTCAAGATAGTTGGTAGTTAAAGCAAGTGAAATTCAACTAGTTCAAATGCCAGCGTACTTGTTTGCTAACTAAATTATGCTGGCAGGTAATAATTACCGAAAATTACACTGGAAAAAATGCATGAATCACTTCACACGAGACGATAATATTAACATCTGATTGACTTGAAAAGGAAAAAGTGTCGTGGAGTAAAGGGGGACTAGCATTGCGACAAGTACATGTATTACCTGAGATGCTTTCATTGTAGCCTTTGGTGAAAAACATCAATGCCTTAGCTGCTCGTACGGGTGTTCGAAGAAGGCCTTGTCTCGATGGATCCTCGCCTAAACCAACGAGGATTTTTTCGAAGTAATGAGATATTTCTTCAGCAACATCATCTTCGCTTTTTCCAGTTGCTCTGCCTGATTTGGCAGCTTTGACCACTCCGTTCTCCAGAGTTAACTGATGTCCAAGCAGCTGTAACTTAGATTCCTCCGGCTCTGGGTCAGTAGCACATAGGCTGGGGTGCTTCACCATTGTCAAACGTCTCAATTTATCTTCCAGTTCCTTATCGGGGTCAGGTACAAAACAATCTACGGTCATATTAGCATCACTCATAGTTGGTTCTGAATATTTGATATTGCCGCCGCTCTCAGATGATACTCTCGGTCTGTTACACAGGAGACTCAGCCACTATTGACGAATGCGTGTTATTTATAGAAACCATTCTGTGCCATGGTCTTTGATTGGTTGTAATATAACGAGTAAACAGGTGCGCGCAGTGATACTAACCGACTAACGAATAATTACACTGTTTCTGTTAGCAGCACGGGACATAGGGTTTCTCGCGAATGAATGCCAAAAGGCTACGTGGTGTGAGCTGACTGTGCCATTCGTCATCCTGGGGCGAATCCCACATGTACAATTTCACTTTACACATAAACGCCTGAAACAATCGCTAAAGAATTATCATTACAAAAAGCCATCAAGATTCAGACACCCAGTTATCTGCTGCTCCCAATAGATGCTGTCACCTTGTTTAATACATACATTACAGATTACATTATGTAATTTACACACAAATATATAAATATAGCACGCGTGTATATACTAATCTATTAAGACCGTCTCATAATGTGATCACTGGTCATGCAGTACATTAGATAAGTTGTAGCATGAGGGGTGTACGGGATTTTGTGCGTCTCGAGTTACAGACACTTGACGTGATTTCCATAGACTTACATGTTATTTCAGTGTAGCATAAATAATTTTCATGAAGTGAGTTCAGGATGGATCTTTGTAAAATTTGACAGGCAAATTTGAAATAATCTCTGCTCTGGGCACACAAATTCAGTCCGACCACTATTTAGAAGATAAAGCTACTCTGTTTTCAATTTTGCGGTCCTTTATCGGCGATTTAAGACCGCTAAATGTAATTTAAAACCGAGCGCGTGAGGTTTTAAATTAAACATTTAGTGGTCTTAAATCAACGATAAAGGACCGCAAAATTGAAACAGAGTAGCTTTATCTTCATTCTAGCACGACTGATAAGCGTTTTAAAACCGAACTGTTTGGCGCGCAAGAACACAAGGCGCGAAGGGAAATCGCTTGGAATCGTCCCGTTGAGGGACAGGTTGTGTAATGAACAAAATAAGACACTTTCAACAACAGAAATGCCTTATTTCAGGAACCAGTATGCTTGTATTTGTAACAAGTAGCATATATAAATAAAAAATACTGTTTATACTGTTAGCAAGTACAATTATTTGATTTTTCTCAAGCGAATTATTGATCTCCCCTACTGTATGACAATCGACTCGTCCAAATTCAAGCCGTGAACTCGCTAAGTTTAGTCGCCGCTAACTTTATTCACGGAAATAAATGTTGATAACCACCCTACTATTCCCAATTTGGAAAAGACCTGACATGCCACGTTTTATGTGGGATACATGGACAGTGGAAGTGGAAGGGCTGGGCATTACGGCCGGGGCGGAAGCGGTCAGGTTAGGACGTGTGGGCCGACGTGTGTTGTCGACGTCACAACACGTACATCTGGACCCGGTTTGAATATATACTGCCGCATTTGCGCTTCTGACGGATTTTCCAGCTTCGTAGTTTCTTCACTGGGATTAGGGTCAAGAAATTCTTCTTCAAACCATTCGCTTTTTACTTCAAAATCATCAAAGATGCTGCTGAGATAGAAATTGCCGATGTCCGACATGTTTCTTTACAAACAATAGGGTCCACGAGTTCGTTGTATTTATACGCGGTGAATCGGTCACTTTAATTGCGGTCTTAAACTGCCATTTTAAGTACGGTTTTGATGAGCTCTCAGTCAATCAGAATCGAGTATCACACAATTTGTCGTGGTAGAATTTACTAATGACATCACATTTATCACATTTATCAACTTGTGTATGGTTCCACAATGCACAATCCATTAGGCCGCCATGTTAGAGGAGTTCACGGCACTGTACACATGTTGATTAAATTGTTGCCATTCGATAAATAAGCAACGGAAAATAAACAAATTATGTGATTGTAGGTAAAATGATTCCTCACAAATGCGCAAAATTTGACTTGGATCCTACGAAAAGTAAATTCATGAAAATTATTTATGCTATATGACGCATCACGCGATGAAACCAAACTCGGGATGCATAAAACCCCCATATACCCCGAATCATAATGCTACAACGAATTTATCTTACCAAATGTTTAAATATATATCTCATTATGTAAATATAACATTGAAACAAACTGAAATTCAATCATGTATTTTACTGATTAGTCTATCCAAACCCCTAAGTCAGAATTAAGTGCTAAAAGGGACGTTTATAATTCGCCTCCGTGACTGACTGACTGACTGAGTTTAGTTTTACGCCGCTTTTAGCAATATTCCAGAAATATCACGGCGGGGGACACCAGAAATGGGCTTCACACATTGTGCCCATGTGGGGAATCGAACCCGGGGTCTTCGGCGTGACGAGCAAATGCTTTAACCACTAGGCTACCCCACCGCCTCCGTGAGAAAGCCTGTCTTGTAACTTGTATATTGATAAGAAAGTAAGATTGTTTATGGATAACAACTTCTTTTATTAATTATAATAAAAGATTTTGTTATCCATAAACAATCTTACTTTCTTATTAGTCACCAACTTCTAAATGCCAGTGAAACAAATCATTGTATATTGATAACTAAAATTGCCTTCTGATCATATTCTGTCCATTTTGGTAACACTTTTCAGTGTGGCATAAACAAAAGGGGAATATAGAGCCGACGTATATTTAGAATAGCACCATGTCTTGCTGACATATACTGAACACCCCTAGTCCAGTCAAAATATGAAAATATACCCCAAAAAAAAAAAAAAAATTGGTACAGAAACGATTTGTGCATTTTCAGCTTGTGAAAGTCTATATCAATAAGAACTAAAAAATTCCCTCCAATCATGATGCTAAACCTGATTTTGGGGGTAAAAATGATGTAAAAGTTGAATTTTCTGGGATTTTTTTTAAATACTCATTTGAGACAAAACTTACTTTTTTTGACTGAGTTTAGACTGAGAAGAGAATTTACTACCAATAAAGTGGTTGGAAAAGTAATATATACTGGGGTAAATATGAAAATAATTGACTTTTTACTATTTTTCATTTACGGACTCCTGGTTCTTTGCCACCTGGTTTGACTCACTCGAATTGCATGTGCAAAGGCAGGCTTGTCAGCTTCTCTGAGCAGATGTGGTGACTCAAACAAGGAAGGAGGGTAAGTACACAGTTCATAAGTGAACAGAGTTTTCTGAAACATAACCTTTTGCTGCTGTTAAAAGTCTCTGAAACAAAAGTTGAACATCAAATTTGGCTGGTTCCCCTTCCAGTCTAAGTAAACTTAGACTCCGTATTATTCGTCACACTGCTATACTGAGGCTAAGTTTACTTAGACTGGTTCCCCTTCAATTTCAACATGTGTGTTGTCACTCATGACAGTAATCTGGTCTTTCTTCTTGAATGTGAACTCCTGTACAATCTGCCCTTCCATCTTGTCAAGAATCTTCATTCCTACCTCTTTAGCTTCATCAGCATTACTATTAACAGAGATCACACCACTTGAAATGCTCTTTAACATTTCCATATCAGGGTTTCTGTCAGTGAGATATTCAGTTATGGCTTCTGTGTCCTTCCGATCTCTCTGCTGCCTTGCATTGCTGCTCTCCTTGTGCTGTTCACTTCTATTGTATGCTTGTCCTGTCAGCTGCTGCATTGCATGAATAAATCATATGCCCCTGGATTAGACACTTTCAGATTTTGTATGCTCATCAGGTATACATACACTGATTTCAGGTAGAGGTTATGGCCCGCAGCCGCAAAATATGACAGCATGCGTTGAAGTGTTTTCAGATGGAGTAACCAATCACCTGTTCTTTCTGCTTAATTAATGTTCTGAGGATTTCTACCATTTCCATGTACTGCAGCAAGAGCTTTGCAGTTCTCCCTTTACTCACTGCACTGCAGTGTTTATTTAACCGCTCAGGCACCCTTGTCAGCAAAGGGGATGTGCATGCCACTTCAAGGTCCAACCTTCCAGCTACAATCTCATCAAATACCTTTGCAGTAGACAAAAGATCAATTTCTGGTTTCCAAATATCTACAGCTTCTGTTTCTTGTGCAGTCTGTGCGGGTTCCTGTTCATTACTTCCAGTGCCATGTGATTCCTGCTCCGTGTCATCACTGTCAATTGGGTCAGGTCCATCATCAGTCCTGTTCAGTTCAACATCAAATGCTTGAGATACCAGCAGTGATTGTAGAGCCATGTCCACGAGTCCATGACCTCTTATCGCTCGGGCAAGGGCCTTCCCGGTCAACATATAGGTGACTGCGTTCTCAGAGTACACGATCTCTATGGTCAGACATGATCTGTCCGATGCAACCAAGAAAGCTCATTTCAACATGAAGACCTCCTAATCTCAAAATGAACTTGTGCAGATCACTTGTGTCGGGTTCAACAGAGATGATATTTGTGGCTTTCCACCAGAGTGGCTGATCGAAAGTGAGTACTGGAGTGACGTTGTACTTCTTTGCCTGGTCTCTTATAAACAGCAATGTTGTGTAGATGCAACTTTTATCATTATGATTGAGGGCGATCATTCGCATGGAGGTAATGCAGCTTGGACCAGGAAATGTACCATTCTTGTGAATCATTTGCATAGTTCCATTCCATGAAGGTGTGAGTGAACGGAGCAGCCAGGCTGTCTTTCACAGTATGTTTACACTTGGTGTTTTGTCATCACATTCAATTTGAGAGAGCATGCCATACTTCAGATGAGACAGTTTCTTTGTACTATAATAATGTACTTTGATGGTTCCAATGTCTTTGAGATCCTGATCACTTGCCTTTATCTTGGGTACATGTCTACGTATTTTAGATCCTGGAGTAGCGGCCGCAATAATCCCCATCCCGTGAAAGGTGCCATATCCGTCTATGGTCCTGATGTTATGGTCGATGTTATCGGCAACAAACTGGATGAATTGGCCTTCTGTGTATCCTTGGATTTCGGTGTTGTTAGCAAGAGATGCACTGCGCTCAAACTCCTGTACATCGGCATAGGAACAGCTGAAACCTAGAGCCTTTAGTGTATCAATCAAGTGTCTAGAACTGAAAAGGTGGTGGCACTTGGGGATGTATTTAAAGAATTATTATGTAAACAACCCTAACTATTATAAAATGTCAGCCCTATTTGAAACTCATAATATATGAAGCAATTAAGAAATCTATGTAAATATAATTCCATTATAATGTCTGTCAACATGACATGATTAGTTTACCTGTACATAATTGCTGGATTTGTTTTAAGCCATAGCCTAAAAGTGGTATATTTTTGAAAAATACCCCCCATGATGCTTTGCATGTATTTGTAAACTTATGGTAATAAAAAGGATGATTGATTGATTGAACCTCCAGAGCTATTTGGAGGGGCGAAAGAAATTGCCTTGGTCTTACAGCCTGCATAATTGCTTGTCCTATTGCAGCCTGCTTAGTCATGATGTTCTTCCCAACAAAGAGAGCCCTTAACAGTAGCTGTAGAGATTCGGGAACAAATGAAATTCCCATTTCGGGAGACATTATTTCATTGGGTAATGGAATACATCAGTTGGAATAGATGCATTTTTAATGTCACTTTTTTTGCAGCTGTTTCAATTATCTTTGCTTTTGCTTTTTCAGGATTATCATTTTTGGGAAGTGAAAAGAAATCGTGAATAACTTTGGAAGCTGTCGCCCTTATAGTTACAATGCTAGCTTTTCCACCACTTTCAACAATGACAATATTTTCTCCAAAATGATCAGCTAGTCTGGATTTAATGTGAGTGGGAGTGAATGGTTCCATATCCTCATCCAGAAAATTCTTCATTTTATCAAGAAGAGCACTCACTGTTACTAGTTCCTCATCACTTTGCTCTAAATATGCAACCACTTTCTGAAATGCAGATTCACGGACAGAATTCTTCTGTCTTCCCTTCCTATTCTTCAATAAATCATTAGATCCAAGTTCTTTTCCTGTCCTAAATTTTACACTACAACTCTGGTGGTAAATTGCATCTGAGGCATGTAGATCTCCTAAATATTCAATTCTAGACAAAACAGTCTTTCCCAACTCATCATTTCTTTCCTGGCACTTGTCATACACTGCACGTTGAAAATCTGCAGTTCTGGATCTATATATGAGCGGCGGCATGATACGTGTTTTTTTGGCCGGGATTGAAAATAAGATACTCATCACCTCTTTCAATTGCTGCTTTCTGTAAACCTTTACATCCTTTTTCAGTCAAGGTAACCGAATCTACATTCAATAACTGTTTAGAGCAAAGACAACATTTTTCTTTCATTTTGCAACCTCAATGCAATGTCAACAATGGGGGATAACTCTCATTTTCACCTTTTGCCTTGTACTGATTATCCAAAATTCAAGTTCAAATCCCATGACTTCAATAATTTCAAAAATATTTTTAATTGTTTATTATATTTGACACCTAAGTAATATGTTTCTGAAGGTTTGATAATTTAAAAAAGAAATACAAGTTAAAAATCATCAAAATTTATGCTTTTCACTCCCCAAAAGTCACTTCGCATCGACATTGAAGGGAGGACTTTGTATATTGTGTTCATATGACCATTCTGAATTATTTAAACACAAAACCATTTCTGTACCAAGTTTTTGGAGGTTCGGTGTTTTTTTCCTTTAATTTTACTGGACTACCCACCCAACAGACGCCACGTCATCAGCAGCGAATTTATACTCTTCTGTGGGGCTCTCCCAAGTCTTCTCTGCGTTTTCCATCTTTCTTGGATTTGAAGAAACAATATCTCCTGAGCCCAACAACTCGATATCCATAATAGATCAATTAAACTTAATACCAAGTGATCAGAGCTTTAACATTTCACGCTGAATTCCACACTACTAATACCTATGATCTCACACCACAGTTCATCGCGGAAGTCAGTCAAGTAATCACAGCAGGCGCAATCACCCAGGCTTGGTGCACACACAGGTTCGGGTGGATTTGGAGACACTCATGTATGCCTGAATCCACTAATTTCTGTCTGTATGACGTCACTTCAAAGTTCATGACATACCTTTTCACCTCCACGCAGTCTGCTTTATAAACTGTTTGTACATAACATGTGTTATATTTGGGATTATTTGGGATATTTGTTAGTACATAAGACTCTAGGTGCTGATGCAAACCGTATTTATGAAGAATTCTCACAATGTCAGGAATGAATGCTCTCAATGTCTCTCAAACTACAGTAGGGTCAACAGTATTTAATTTATTCAAGTTATGGAGAATTTCCATCAGTGCACGTTTACCCCGGAGAGCTAGATCAGATGCGCATAGAGTCATTTTAGAGGTAGAGGAAAAAATAACACCAAGATATCTGTATGTATTAACAGTTGTAATCATTTCATTTCTAAAGAACCATTTTTCACATTTTGACAAACGCCCGCCCCTTCTAAATACAACAACCTTAGTTTTATCTAGGTTGACACTTAATCCCCAAGTGTCAGCAATTTTTCCTAAAATATTCAGTTGTCTCTGTAATCTAAAGATAGCATCAGATACTAAAATGACATCATCAGCAATCATTAGCAATAATGTTTCAAGCATATCAGGAAATAATTGAACACCATATTTTCCATTCAAAACAATATCATTTGACAATTCATTGATAGAAAAGGAAAAAAGGATTGGACTTAATATACAACCTTGTTTCAAACCAACAGGACAGTCGAAATAGTTTGTACAACGGTTCTTGTTAAATCTTACACAAACTTTAATCGATTTATATATTCCTCGAAGGGCTGCCAGCATTTTACCACAGAGGCCTGTATTTCTTAGACATGACCACAATTAAACACGATCTACAGAATCAAATGCTTTTTTAAAATCAACAAATGCGACATATAATTTCTTTTTCTTTTTTTATACAATCAACTTGTACCATTTCGACCATTGCTCCCCATCCATAACAAAATGGCTGCCGTTGTCTTCAACTCTACCGCTGACTTCCGTCCATCCGTCCATTGTCCATCAACCATCCTGAACGACCATCCAAGGGCACCCAACCAATGCTCTTGATCAATAGAAAGGAGAACAAGTATAGATTATTACTGTGTCTCGTGCTGAGCTGCAATAAAAGACATTTCGTTATTAAAAAACCGTTGCTTAAGTCAGGGAGACTATAAGACGGTAGATTCGTGTAGATTATCCTTGCTTAGGTGAACGCCCAACCGCTCTGACTGGGTTCGGTATCCCGGGGGCTTTGTTTCGAGGGTAGTAAACCCAAGTACAAAAATTGCACTGTTGATTTGCGATTGTACGCTTATAATTTTGTTTATTTGTTCTTTCGTAATCAGCAATGTATATTATATGTCATGAATAAATGATAATTGTGTTTTAATTATGTTTATTTTGTTGGTTGCACCTAAGCTTTAAAATCAGCATCCGGCCATATGGCCTGTGAGACACAAACATCACAATTATAAACATTGATAATAAAATCTCTCTCTCTCTCTCACATGAAGAGGTGACTTCGGACAAGATTATCAACCCAGGTCTACCTTTAATGGCGAAGTTCCACAACGGAATTCATTCAAGATAGTACAATGTGATCCAGGTAGGATTATTTCAAAACATCGTTCAACCTCTAAAAAAATCTTTAAAAAGACGATAAGTAAGTAATTTATTTCCATTATCCTGCCATTTATCATTCCAAAGCCCAGAAACCAATCAAAACAATCTGATGCCTTCAAATGTTCTTTAGCAACAACAAACTCTTTATGTGAAATACTAAATAAGTCAATTATAGGTAAATAAAAACTAACTAATAATTTATCAACTCCAATAGACCAAGATCTGATCCAGTGTCCCGACCATCTCCTAACAATACTATAGGTATTCTGTTAAATTCGAGTAAATGAAGTTTACGCCAAAAACGAAGAACCTAATTTTTTTGTTTTGTATACTGAGAGACCGAGCCCATTTCGCCACGCACTACTAAATTTAGAGTTTTGCTACCGACGGCTAAAAAGAATCTAGCTGCACGATGTTGTATTGCATTAATACAGCTATACTGCCGTAATGTATAGGACGGTAATGTACAACTTTAGTCTTATAAATATTAACCAAGATCCGCCAACGTGAACACCATTCACCAACACAATCTAGCATGCGCTGTAAAGTTGCTCATCAATCAAAGCAACATCATCAGCATAAACAATGAACTCAACATATCTCCATCGATATTTATACCACAATGTAAACTGTCTATTTCGTTAGGTAGATCATTATTATAAACTGAAAAAAAGTGTCGGCGACAAAACTCAGCCTTGTCGTACACCCGAGTTTACATCAAACACATCAGTAATACGAACTCGTGACAACGTGCCATCATACACTGACTGGACTGCATGAAGAAACTTACCACTGATGGACTTACATTGGTTGCCTGTGCATCTCCGATGTCAGCACAAGGTTCTCACCTATGCATACAAGGCACTGCATGGCACGACTCCATGTTACCTCCAGCACCTAATAACCCCATACCGACTGACACCATCCCTGCGGTCCCAAACAGCTTCACTCATCACTCTACCAAAAAAACAAGAACTGTGAAATATGGTGACAGATGCTTTAGCAAGTTAGCAGCAACTCTCTGGAACAATCTCGGCAACAGACTCTAACCCTTGAACACCGTTTTACGCCTCAGAGTGTTTTTTTGTTAAGCCATATAGGGCGCTATATACAAAGTTCAAAGTAATACCTAATTTCACCAATTTACATCATAAACAATGACGATTAACTTATCAAAAGCTTTCATTGCATCAATAAAACAAACAAAAGTAGATTGCTTGGATAACTTTCTGCTATGAGGAATAATCTACAGCTGGGATAGGTCACTCGCTTGCTTTCTCTACCATTTGTACTAATTAGTGTGTGCCTCGTCATGCTCCAACGGACACAGTGACTTGGTTCGTTCCCAGCGCAACTTCGGTTGCAGTACTTCAGCCAGTATATTATATCAGTCGGAATCTATCGGCATACTTTTTGTAAGCATAAGCTATACTGTAACATGTGTTATATTTGGGATTACACTTTCTCAGTAAAGTACAGATTGAGTCAACCCAAAAAAAGTACTAGAATCTGTACTTTACTGAGAAAGTGTAATCCCAAATATAACATATGTTACATTTGGCCACTTTCCAAAATGGCATTGTGTATTTTATAAGCTATACTGTCAATATGATCATGCATGTTTCCTTAGATATTTACACAGATGTGTACAGTGCTATTATGATATATGTTTGAATTGATCTGTTACGCAATTAAAATGTCTCACAATGTTTCATGCTTTTCTGTTTATGTTGAATGCTTATGAGTTCCCCTTTTTCTCAATTTCTAAATTATCTTCCAAATTTTACAATGAATGAATGAAGAGGAAGAAAAATTTGTGAATGAATTAAATAAAGAAAGAAAAAGAACAAAAGAAAGAAATACATATGTGAATGAATGAAAGAATAAATGATACACCCCGGTCACCCCTCCCCAAGCATTTTAGAGAACACAGGATCACCCCAACCCTCCCTGCTGCATCTTATCTTTAATCTGTAAAACATAATAATAATAATTATAATGATAGCAGGGCTCGCTGCTTTTATTACCGTCTCCGCCATGCCTGTGGCTTTGACTCCGAGGTCCATCCATGGTACGACCCTGAACATGCCCAGGGCGTCATGGAAAATGATGCTTTTAAACTTCTGTGGAATAGGCCCATATACAGCCTCAGAAGAATTCCAGCCATCAAACCTGATCTTGTCCTTCTTGATAAAGCTAATGAATTTATTTATATCATTGGATGTTCTGTCCCTTTTGACACCAATGTGATCGGCAAGATTCAGGAAAAGCATGATAAATATGCGGACCTCGCCTTTGAAATGTCTCGCTTGCATCCCAAGTACACTGTCTCGTCAGACTCCCCATTGTTCTCGGTGCCCTTGGTTTGGTACCTCCTGATCTCTTGGCACAGATGAGGAGAGTGCCCGGGTTCTCCACCGGGAGCACAGCCCTTCTGACACTCTGGGTAATGCAGAAGGCTGCAGTGTTGAGGAGCCTTCATATTCTCCGGAAAGTTCTTGGTGGGTTCGACTAGACAGTGTTTCCTGGGAGAAGTCCCATTCGCTGTCTGGGCTGCGTGTAGAGGGGGCAAGGGCCCTGAGCTGATGATGAGCTTTACCAGCCTGACTGTGCCAGGATCACCCGAACCCTCTCTGCTGCATTTTCATCTTTAATCTGTAAAACATAATAATAATAATCTATTTACATAGCGCCGAGTTCCAGCTAGGCTGCTCACAGGCGCTTCACATAGTCCTGTTATGTCAGTTTCTGGTACCAGAACACAGCATTCTGAGGTGAACAGATGTATATGTGTTTCAAGGTGGCGGCGGAAAGCCCGTACAGGGGGTGCAGACTTTAAAGTAAGAGGAATTTTGTTCCAGAGAGTGGGGACTGCACACGTGAAAGATCGATCTCCTAATCTAGATCTGCTGTTAACAAGGAGATTTTTATCCTGTTATCTCAAAAGTCTGGATGGAGCATATATAGTCAGAAGTGACGACAGGTATTATAAGGAGTGGTCAGTCTTCAGAACCTTGTATAGGCGATGGTCAGCAGTTTGAAGATTATTCGCTTTGGGAACAGGGAACCAGTGGAGCATCCGGAGAACTGGTGTTATATGCTGCTTCTTTGGGCACTTTGTGACCATCCTGGCGGCTGTATTCTGAATCACCTGACGTTGAAGCTATGAGAATGGGACGCCCTTAAGGATGGATCATGAGTTGGTATGATCGATACGGGAGATGACTAGGGCTTGAACAAACGTTTTTGCTTACTCTGTTGTAAGAAAACGCAGTAATCGGCAAATTTCATGGAGCTGATGATGAAACATCGGACATACAAGGGTGATTTGTCGTCTCAAGTCCATGACAGAATCAAAATAGACTCCTAAATTCGTCACTGTGGCAGACGGAGTTACTTCAACACGTCCAATCTTCACTGAAAGAACTGATAGTGAAGTCTGCAAATGCTTTTGTCCAACAGCCAAAACTTCCATTTCTCTGTCGTTGAGTTTGGAAGCTTGTCTTCATCCACAGCCTGATGTCAAGAATACAGAATACATTTTTCCTACTGCCTTGCATGATCTTTCAATGATATCAGTCTTGAAGCAATGGTACTCTGAGCGTCATCAGCATAGCAGTGAAACGGAATACAATGTCTCCTGAAGATGTCACCCAAGGGTAGTATGCATATAAAGAACAGGAGGGGACCTAATTCGGATCCCTGGGACACTTGTGAGACTTGTCTACACGATACTGCGTTCTGTCTGTCAGATGTGACTTCATCCATGACAAAACAGCTCCTGTGATCCCAACTTTTGTCTCAAGCAGATGAAGAAGGTATAAAATGCCGTCAAAATCAGTGAGTGAGTGAGTGAGTTTAGTTTTACGCTGCATTCAGCAATATTCCAGCTATATGTCGTCAGGCTGTAAATAATCGAGTCTGGATCAGACAATCCAGTGATCAACAGCATGATCATCGATCTGCGCAAATGGGAACCGATGACATGTGTCAACCAAGTCAGCGAGCCTGACCATCCGATCTCGTTAGTCGCCTCTTACGACAAGCATGGGTTACTGAAGATCAATATTCTAACCCGGATCTTCACGTGCCCCGCAGACAAATCAAGCATTACCAGGATGACGACTTTCTGGTTGTTGCGATGAGAGAGGATATCATTTTGAACTTTTAACAATGCTGTTTCAGTACTATGATGTTCCCTATATGCTGACTGAAATTCCTCCTTAAGGTTGTTGCTCTCAAGATGGTTTCTGATGTGACATGCGACTATCTTCTCCAGGACCTTTGACAAAAACGGCAAGTTTGAAAGGGTCCAAAGAGGTCTTCTTGATGAGTGGTCGCATTCAGGGCGTAGCTACCACCATAAAAAAAGCCCGGGCTTACACATGATTGCTGCTAAAAAGGTTGGGCAAGCCCTCAATACTATATGAAATATAAAGCTTTGCAATCTATCGGGCTTACACGAAAAAATTGTCTTGCTACGCGCCTGGCATTTGTGGTGTTTTAAACTCATTTGGTACCTGGGACGTGTGGAGTGAGGTACTGAAAATAGTTACAAGCACAGGCAATAACTGTTCTAGAAGTTACTTGAGAATCCAAGTGGGCAGAGGGTCTAAATCAGATGACTTTGCTGGGCTCTTTGCAATAAGGCGTCGCACTCTGTGCCCGATGTTGGAGTGAAGTTTGTTTTCAAGGGAAATACCAGTGAAAGGTTAATTTGCTGTAGTTAACAGTAGCAGTTTCTTGGGACTCATGCAATTCAGCTCTGATTCAGTCTAGATCCGCCAGGTTAAGGGGCGGTGGGGTAGCCTAGTGGTTAAAGCGTTCGCTCGTCACGCCGAAGGCCCGGGTTCCATTCTCCACAAGGTCACAATGTGTGATGCCCAGTTCTGGTGTCCCCCGCCGTGATATTGCTGGAATATTGCTAAAAGCTGCGTAAAACCCAACTCACTCACTCTGCCAGGTCTGTCTTGTGGTACTGGTGTTGGATCTGCTATTTTCCGAAAACAGTTTCACTAAAATCTCGAAAGCGCATCAGCAATAACATTTTCATTTGTGCTTATGTATTGAGCTTTAAAGAGGATGTTTTATTTGAGGCACAACGGGACATCTTACCAAAGCTATCACTCTTGGTGAATTACAGCCTGATTGTCACAGCTGATAAGCACCTTCATCTTTGCAACTGACCTACCCAGTTGCCTGATTGACAAAACAATAGGAAACAACTCCAGAAATGTTAGATCCCTGGTCACGCTTCACTCCACCCACTACTTTGGCCAGGGACGATATACCCAGGGGATCTGAAAGTACCGATACCGATATATGGTCTCTGCTTCTTTGCATCTGAGGGCCACATCTGTAATATCTGTTGCCTCACTTCCTTGATCTTGTGGGGTATTTTCACCTGCCCTGTTTTAGTAGTAAGCTGTGTGTTAAATTTTCGCCATACTCTTGTGTACAAGCAAGTGAGAAAGTCATTTTTAATAGATTATGTGTTTGTTTGCAAGTTACTGCAATAAACACCACTGTAAGAATGTAGTAAACATTTAAAAAATGGAACATACACCTGGGCCTAGGCCTTGAACATCTCAAGGGGTTCAAAACCCCACCCCCACCCCCGGGACAAAACGATTTCTTACAAGTATTTGTAGAACGTACATTTCCACAGCCTGCTGTGCACTTGTGAATTACGTTTTTTTAATGAGTGCCCATCTGAAGACCGTGTTTTCATGAGTGAATACTCTATAAGGAGGCGTATGGAAACTACTATGTCTGAAACTCACACTCAGCGCCGTCGATGCCCGGAGCTTGTCTGTTCACCAATGTCGTGCTCACATTGGCCTGCATGGCTGATCAGGTAGATTAGTGCGTGCAGACACAAATGGAGGGAAATACAAACTTCGTGGTCCTGAAGATGTACTAAGATCAAGTAGGTCTGCTGTATGTCTCCTGTTGTCAGAAAACTCGAATGAAGGAAACTATACCGATCTCTCGCTATATCGCGAGATGAAAGGAGTGATGATGACGATTTTAAGGGTGGTGGGGTTATTCACATTGTAGATGCTTCTCTATAAAAATCATCACAGACGCACGCACGCGCACACGCACGCACGCACGCACACGCAGAGAGAGAGAGAGAGAGAGAGAGAGAGAGAGATTATGAACAGTCCCATAGGGAACTGACATGTCTTTGGAATTGGAGGCAAACAACCAATGCGACCCTTAGCCGAGAGCCGCGATGCAGGGTCATGTCTAGTCTGTCTCACAGTCCCTGAACCACATTAATTTCCCTACTGCCAGGGATACTCTACAACAGGGATAGGTCACTCGCTTGCTTTCTTTACCATTTGTACTAATTAACGTGTGCCTCGTCATGCTCCAACGCACACAGTGACTTGGTTCGGTCCCAGCGCAACTTCGGCTGCGTTTAACAGTACTTCAGCCAGTGTATTGTATAGGTCGGAATTTTACAATGAATGAATGAATGAATTAAGAGCAAGAATTTTATGTGAATGAATGAAAGAAATTAAGAAAAAGAACATATGTGAATGAATGAAAGAATAAATGATACACCACGGCCATCCCTCCCCAAACATGTTAAAGAACGCAAAACTATCGGTAGAACACATGTTAACATCAGCTGTCCTTTTTATAAAAAATCTACTTTGAGACATTTTTTTACATTAGTAACTAATTCAGATATCTTATTGCATGTGTGGAATGACATGGGCATTGACAGAATGTCAACTGACACTGTCACAGACCCCTCAAGAACAGAAAGTTTAGAACTATCACAAAGCCTTGCAAACACCTTTCCAGTTTTGTCAAATACTAAGATCAACAAGAAAGAAAGAAGTTTTAGAACTATAACACTCAAGCATCACAAGCACCAATGGCGTATCAGAACAGATCGGCGATATGTCATATTTTTCACACACCTCAAATACACACTAACAAAAAAATAAAAATAAAACTATCACTATTACTTGCAAAAAACTTTCACCTGATGGTATATTCCCCTCATAAAAATTAAAGGTGTATGTGAAAGATGTTTTAGAACAATAACTAGAAACACTCAAACAACGCCCTGTAGTATTTCAATGGCAGATTGGCGATATGTCATATTTTTTACACACTAACAATTTTTTTTAAATTATAAAACTATCACTATTACTTGCAAACACCTTTCACCTGATGGTATATTCCCCTCATAAAAATTGAAGGTGTATGTGAAAGATGTTTTTGAACACTAACTAGAAACACTCAAACAACGCCCTGTAGTATTTCAATGGCAAATCGGCGATATGTCATATTTTTCACACACCTCAAATACACCCTAACAAATTTTTTTTAGTTATAAAAATATCACTATTACTTGCAAACACCTTTTAACAAAAGGTATATTTCCCTTCTAAAAATTAAACGAATATGTGAAAGAAGTTTTTAGCGATATAAGTTAGTCTTTCTTCGCTGTGTACTGAGAATTGAAGCCAGTGAGCTACAACATGCCCACTTGAAACTTTACTACAAAGCTACTGTACTTATACTGACACTAATAACAAGTATTTGACTTAAAATGAAGGGACAGAATAGGTAACTTATCTTCTACATGTAGGTTTTCAGTTGTCACAACACTCAGCGTATGTAATCAGCTGTTGAAAATAAACCGGGCTCAATCTTAAAAACTACGCTGCCGCCATATTGGCTGCACTGGTCACGTGACGAGCCGAGGCATAGCTTAGGAGCTTTCCGAGGAGTGACCACTCCCCCTTATAGAGTCTCCCTGCTACTGCCAAGCCCTCTTTTCAGTGCTAAAGCCCTAAATAAAGCAAGTCTAGATTTCCTCAGGTTCTGAATCTCTGGTCTCCCTAGGGCTCCTTTTCAATATAAATGGGCTTGTTTGTTACTATCAAAATTATATATATTCAGAGACTAAGCCTTAGTCTAGGTCATGTCTTGACTGTATAGGACCGCATCGCGGCTCGGCTATGCGATCCTTAGTGTTAATTATTTTTTAGGATTAGGGTCAGGTACCATTTCCGATCCTTAATTAATTGCAATTATTGCCAATACATCAGTATCACTCGTCCGCAGTTAAGGTCAATTACAATTCCAGTATTTTTTCACACTGTATTTGACAGCAATCAAGAACGGCAAAAGAAAATTCATCACAGTAAGTAACATAAGAGAAAAATAAAAGATAAAGTTATGAACCCTATAATTTCTTTTTTAACTTAGTCAGGGTAATGTCACACGATCTATATAATAGCATATTCAAGTTCACAAAACTCGTTAATTGTTTCATTCCCCATCAAACTACTCTAAAAAACTCTCAACTGGTCACTCAATCAATTACAGTACAACCAGAAATTATTGAGATTTAAAGATTGTAATTTCTTTAATTTGTTCACTCATTACTCACGTATTAAATGTGAATATTAGCAGAACATAACTCCAGATTCAAAGACAGGTGAACAGTTAGTATTTTGTCAAGTCACCATGGGCAGCAATGCAGGCTTCAATGTGGCGGGGCATACTACTGATCAAAGAAGTTAGAAAGTCGTGGTCCATGCTGTTCCAATATCGGACCATCTCTTCTTTCATTTCAGCAATATTTGTCAGATTTTTCTTATTGACACGTTCCTTCATAAGTCCCCAAACATTTTCTATTGGATTTACGTCAGGGTTATAGCTTGGCCAATCTAATAATGTCATATTTTGGGTCCGAAACCAGGCCTGTGAATGCTTTGAATGATGTTTTGGGTCGTTGTCCTGCTGGAAAATCCAAAAATATCCATAGAACACGTGAGCAGATGGAAGTAAATGTCCCTCGAGAATATCTGTGTACCGCTCACTGTTCATATTCCCTTCAAATACACAGAGGGAAGTAAATGTCCCTCGAGAATATCTGTGTACCGCTCACTGTTCATATTCCCTTCAAATACACAGAGGGGCGTTGCCCCTAACACAGATATGCCACCCCACACGTTAAATTTCGGACTGTACTTTGGGTGCTGATACAAATGTTTTTCAGTTTGTTTGGTCCAGAATTTCAGTGTATTAGGAAACAGCCACACACAACTTTCATCTGAGAAAATCACATTGTCCCAGTTAAAATTTCTATGCTGTAAGCACCAGTTCAACCTTCGCTCCTTTTGTTCAGGTTTCATGATCGGTGATGGAATTCCTCGACTATTCTGCCAACCCATTGTAGCAGCTCAGTTCTAATTGTCTCCTTACAGACAGCCACAGTCCCTCTATTAATCATATCCAGCCTTAAGCTTTCTAAACTCCTTCGTTTGTTTTTAGAAACAAGAATACCAAGCCGTCTCCTGTCACCGACAGTCAATTTTCTGGGCCTACCTGCGCCTCCCTGGTGCTCAATGCCATATCCATTTGCAATATTTTACAAAACACGATAAACAGTGGACAAAGGGATGCCTGTTCTACTTGAAATCACCTTAGCTGATCTGATGTCCTTGTTATAATACTCTAAAATCAACTTCCTCTTCTCTAAATCATCCATACTGAAGATCACTGAAAATGTTATCTGCTAGCAAGTAAACAAAGGGGGATAACTCTTCACAAACTAATGAAAAGGGATAAACAGAGTTGTCTCTCTTGAATGAAACCAAGCACTTGATAGCTGGTCAAGGTTGTTTATACTAGAAATCCAATTAAAAATTTTCCTAAAATTCTCAATAATTTCTGGTCATACTATATTCGAGGTTACTTTATGATATAAATATATAATATTTCATGACATATTCAATTCAATTCAATGCTTTATTGTACGAAAGGCCATAGGCTCCATATTCAGTTGAGTTACATATATTTCTGAAGCAGAACAAAAATACAATGTGGTTAACAATAGGAGGTTTAGGGTAATGTTAAAGCGTGGTGTATAAACAGAGCAATTTGAAATTGGTTTGTATGGTTATTGCAGTATAACAACTTCTTAAAATTATATATAGACATGAAGTTATATGGAGGTAAATACTCCATACATAAGAAATTCTGAAATGGCGATATCTGTTAAGTTAGCTGTGAGAAAACACCTGTTTGTACTACAATGATTTCCATCCGCCAGGTTATACAAAAGCACGATCGGAGACAGTGATGGGCAGGACACACCGGTGAATAGCTAATTATGTATCATAATTACTTCTGTTTCATTAATTTAAAGAATGGCAGAGTAAGTTTGTAAATACCGTTCAAATACAGTGATAACTGTTTGGCAGCCAGTAGGAAGCTGTCACATCTTTAGAGTTTAGGGATGAGGGCTAGACCTGACCTTGAGGCAGTGTAATCTATAGATATCCAACTCAAAACACATTTCGTCCTACCAGGTCTTGTCAGCGTAGTCCCAAAAACAATGGTGCGAAAAAAATCAATGGGAAGAACATGACACAGTGAGACACATGCAGTGTGTGATATAGCCACTGGCCTGCTAGTCTATGGCTAGTAAAAATCCAGTCGGGCCAGTAAATCTCCACAGTCACTGGCCCAACTGGCTGGTGAATTTTCATGGGGTCATTTTGTAAATATGTCACTCTCTCCGACTTGTTAAGTTACAATACACTTTTAAATCATACAATATAATGGCCTGATAAAAAAAGTTCATCATATTAGCAGCCTAATGAAGAAACTCATGTCATGCCGACAATATCTTATTCTCATCTATTTTTATAATCTTTTGCTATAGTTTCTACATACAAATTTTGGGCTAGTGGATTATTTTGTGGGCTTGTAACTTTTAGGCATAGCTAGCCCGACTGGCTAGCAAAATTTGGAAACTATTTTGCACACTGGGCACATGCACGGGGAAATGAAAACATAACATTCACTGTGGTGTTATTGCAACTTTTAACGAGCACTCATTAACTATGATGGTGCTTGTGGCTATTTATGTCACTGATTAACTGAGTCGGTAATTCGGTGATGCGCATTCGAACCCCCGCAGCACGAATTAATCTGAAAAAGTGCGCCTGATAAAGTTCATAACTATCCATTTGTGCATTGTATCCATGTAACAGAGGTATTCGTATATGGTAGTTCAATGAAGATGAACACTTGTGTAGGTTTTCAGGGATTTATTCCAGCGCGCTGGTAACGTGGGATATGGAGATCCCCAGTTGGCTGTCAGTCCATGTAACTGAACTAATAACAAAATGCCCTGAATGACAAAATATGCATCAATTAATACATGTCTTTTGTAATGAAATACATATCATGTTATACATTCAATATGGTTACCACTATACTATTAATACATCTGATAACTGTCAATCATCCAGATTTAAACGAAGACATGTACTCTGATTATCACTCACATATATAACAATTATAATTACAATATATATATATATATTTACAATCACATTCTGAAAACAATACCTCACCTCGTCTCGGGCATGCAGGCAGAATAGTCCAACAGCTAATTAAACATCTGATTCTCAGTGAACCTAAATAAACAAAGTATTGCCTAAGTATACTGCTAGAATATACAGATATACATCATAAATGGCATTAGCGTACACATAAGTAGTTATTTACCCTAATACATACATAAATATGCATATAGAAACTAAACCTAATAATAAACATGCATGATACACATTACTGTATCATGCCAGTCATGAAATAGCTAATACATATACATACTACATATGCATGATACAAATTACAGCATCATGGTGGTATAAAATACCCTACTGTTCAACTAAACTCACGCCAGTATACTAGTGTACTGGTACACAATACATCATATATTTGTCTAAAATACTAAGCTTGCATATATTTATAGACAAACAGTAGTATACAGAATGGGGGCTCTGTTACAGGCCTGCCAAGAGCGTCATTATATGCCAATTCCGCTCCCAGCCCTAAGTAAAAATTAACGATTTTGAGCAGAGGCATCATTTGATGCACAGCCCTAGACCCCCCCACGTAAGTGGGGGGTTCTACCAAGAGCGTCATTATATGTTAATTCCGCTCCCAGGCCCAAGTAAAAATGAAGAGACATCACTCAATGTGGACCTTAGAAACTCCCCACGTCAGTGTGCCCGTACGCATAAGTCGTGACGCCGTCGGCGGCAATCCAGGGTTTGGTATCCATGGGCGACAGCAACGTCTTGTTGAGGGTGATGCTATCGAGCGACGACAGGAGGAACTGAGCGCTGTTGATGAATCTTAGACCGTTGAGCGAGAAGGAGATGTATTTTTCCATGTTGTTGGGGATGCACTTGATATCGCCACTGACCTTCGAGATGGCCTGCATGATCAGGTGGGCATCGTACCCTCTCAGATTGTGGAAGACCACGGGGGATGTTGATTGTTTTAGGGTTGATTCTAAGCTGGAGGTTGCACGCATTATGAGCAGCGGTGTACAGCCTTTTCCTGATCATTTTCTCCTCGTGTTGCAAACACATGAGGAATCGTTCGGCTGCGCTAGGACCTCGGTAGATGACTGGAGCGTTCGTTTGTCCATCGCATCGGACGACCACGTACCCGAACCCGCAGGCTCGGTGTTCTTGGGTGTTGCACATAAAACTTTGCTCAGTCGTGTTGGGCACGTCGTGGTCGACCCGTTTGATGAGGGCTTCGAAGTCCGCATAGATCATGTAAGGCACAGGCATCTGGTGTTTTTGGTTGGTAAATTTCAGGATGTTGTCGTTTTCTCTCCCACGCGTAGGCAATCCTCCCGGTGCGCTTGCAGCAGGTCGGCTCGCGTGAAGCCGTGCAGACATCGTTCACAGAAGTGTTTCTTTTCTCTGTGCGCCGATTGATTGTGCAACAGCCGGCTCAGATTTTTGATCGCCGTGTAGTGGTACTGGCCGTCTTTTTTCGATGAGGAATATATTGATTCTACGCACGGTTTTATCACCCACAGGGCTTATCCTATACACGATGGTTTTGTCGCCTTCGTGGCCGAACATGTTGACAGCCACCTTGTTTTGCTTTTCGAATCGCGCCCAGTAGGAGTGGGGTTTTAAGCGTTCTACACCCATGAAGTCGAACCCGGATTCTTTGATCGATGGATAGCTGGAACGCCTGCACGGATTACCCGTTGGTTCGTGCGTAGCAGCTATGACCGACACCACCGCGCAGTAATCATTAACATCGCCGCCTTTGGTTTTTGGGTTAACAAGGGCCTGTTTGGCTCTGAAATGCTTGGGCATTGGTATGTGCAACCCACCTCTGAGCTGCATGTAGTTCGCTATGTCGAGATAAACGGTGTTGATTTGGTCTACCACCCATCCAGAGCCCATGTGGGTATATTTCTCTCCAACGACTCTTGTATTTTCTGCAACGACGCGTAGATGGAGGATTCAACCGATTCTGGTTGGGTTAGGACTTCCCATTTGCCTCTGAAATAAGGTACGATGAACTCGGTACTGCCGTCCGTCTGCTGTTTTTGGAGCGCCATTTTCATCGTCAGTTGGTACTTGATGCTTTTCAGGTCGTCCAGTTCTTCGCGGAGTTTACTGGCGATGGGGTGTTTGACTGTATCGGTATCGATATTGGAATCGACCGCCATTTTCCAGCCCCGGAGATACTTTCCCACGGCATGCTCCGTTGCCACGAATCGCAGTTTGACCGGCTTGGTGTCTTCCAGTAAGGTGATCGGCTTTTCTCATGCGGGAATAACCCCTCAATCCCCGTTCTTTGGCTCGGAGTTTGAGGTCTCGCACAGTAGGGGGTTTGGCATATTTTATACTGAGAAAGTTGAGCAGTTGGGGTTTCCTCATGCGGGAATAACCCCTCAGTCCATGACTTTTGGCGAGAGCTTTGAGTTCGCTGACGGTAGTCATGGTGTATACCTTATGCGGAGTCAAATGTTCAATAAGGTGTTCTCAATATGCGGATAACACCATCAACCCTTAAACTCTCATCCTGAGCAGCCGGTGACGTTCGTTGAGGTAGTCTTTCTTCTTGTCGTAAATAAGTTGGTTTTGAACTACGTCCCTTCCGTGGGCCTTACACAACCCATAATGTCCTTTGACCCCTATACCGCATACTTTGCATACGTAATTTACATGACCCATTCTCACACTGTTGGCATGCAAGTGGCAATATTCAGCCATAGAGCGTTTACCGCAGATTGTGGGCTTGCCGAGCAATACCCACTTGCAATAATGAGTTCCCACAGGCCACATGATGTATACCTCATGCGAAGTCAAAATACCAAATGAATGTTACTCCATGTGGAAGGGGTCCCGGGGTTTGGTCTTGGGTGTTTCTGCCTTCTTGTCGGCTGGTGTGTGGAGGGGGTGCACGAATGGGGAAACTGGTCTGCTGTGCTTCCAGGTCTTGTGGGCGACCTTCCAGAGAAACAAGACAGCTATCGAAAGGTAGGTCCACCTTTGGGTTCATTTTACCATCTGCAGCCCCTTCTGGATATCCAGAAGGGTATCTTCTTGTTCCTCTTATATTTCCTCCAGGAGTTCTTCATCGTCATTGTCGTCGTCGTCCTTGTCTAGCCTTGACAGGATGTCGACCAATAAAATTGTGGTAACCGATGATGTATTCACGGTTTGCTGCACACGAGCCTCGAGCCTCCCCAAGCGGACGTAAAAGTCCTGAGACGGTTCTGCAGCAGGCAATATGCTGCTGGTAGACAGGCAATACGCTGCTGGTAGACAGGCAATACAGTCGTGCTGGACGTCGTAGGTTCTACAGCAGGCTCTCGCCATAGCTCGTACAGCCTTGTGGACCCAATACCAAAGCTCTTTTTGACCTCGCTTGCTGGGAGCACCCCACGAAGGGAGCGTATTTCTTGGATCTTGTCTGAAGACAAATCTCTTCTTGGTGGCATGGTTCTTCTTTCCTGGGCATATATATGCCCATACTTCCTATATGCCTATATGGGAATCCCAATCCTCTCCCAGGAATCCCAATCCTCTCCCAGGAAACCCAAATGCGTTGAGAAGCGACAAACACAACATCTATGGCATCACCCTCAACAAGACGTTGCTGTCGCCCATGGATACCAAACCCTGGATCGCCGCCGCCGGCGTCACGACTTATGCGTACGGGCACACTGACGTTGGGGGAGTTTCTAAGGTCCACATTGAGTGATGTCTCTTAATTTTTACTTGGGCCTGGGAGCGGAATTAACATATAATGACGCTCTTGGTAGAACCCCCCACTTACATGGAGGGGTCTTAGGGCTGTGCATCGAATGATGCCTCTGCTCGAAATCGTTAATTTTTACTTAGGGCTGGGAGCGGAATTGGTATATCATGACGCTCTTGGCAGGCCTGTAACGGAACCCCCATTCTGTATACTACTCAAACGCCTAACATACACTAAATATGATAAAACACTATTCCTTAAAACATATACTGTAAACGTACTTATTTTCGCGTGGTGCAATTTTCGCGGAATTGACAGTTTAGACTACATCACGCGGTCAATTATTCGCGCAATCAGTAATTGCCGAAACTGCCAGCTTTCTCTTTGGCCGCCACTAATAGCAGTGAAAACAAACAGAGTTGCTTAACCTGTCTGGCGGCGTTTATTGCATACTCACAGGAAATCCCTATCTGTGCGATATACTAGTACACAGTAATCCGTTTACTCACGGAAGAGATGAAAAACACATCAGTCTTATGTTCCGAATTCTGACGATCTGACTAATTAACTTCTACTGTATATGAAGCTCTTTGTGATTTCAAACAAACCGGGTTGTTGTGAATGAGATGACTGAGTGTTAAGTGACTATTAAGCTTCATGATGTACTGGTAAATAAAATCTTAATGAATAAATAAAATACTGCTGTATTATTTCTTTCGAGTCGTTTCATGGTAATCTGTTTTGTATCAAACCATCTGGCATGTGACCAATTTCCATGGCGGCCACAACAACACACATTGCTGTTTTAAGCTAATTCGTGATGGGATTTGGCTCATTATTTAATTATGTTTTGGGAAATACATTGCGACAGTTAAGTATGATTCTTTATGCTACTATCAGTCGTCATTTTAAGATTCCCGTAGATTTCTGTCTTCAAACTTGATGTGTTATGGTAACAACTCAGGGGCGAGCGTGGCTAGACTGAATGAATGACAGGTTTATTCGCGGTGTATAAATTTTCGCGCTAAAATGTTTTGCGCGAAAAGCGCGAAAATAAAACCTGCGCGAAATATAATACGTTTACAGTAATCTAACACACTAAGTCCTAATAGCCCTAGAAAGCTTTAAATATGATGAGAAGGTGAAATCTATGAAACAATAGGAACCTTGACAACAGGCCAATGCAGAGATTGAACCTGACACAGATCACTTACCCTTAAGTAAGCTAGCTTACCAGTGAATTGATTAAACAGTGCAAGTGTTAGTGTTAACACAGGCTAGTTTGATAATGATAAAGTTTTATACCTAAGTTTAAAATAATGAAGTTTAACACATTAAAATGACATATTTATTTACACACTGTTACATTCTCCTCTCCCAAGAAAAATATCGTCTTGATATTTACAGTCAGTCCGTGGAGCCAGTCACAGGAGTCCATTTTCTGCCAAGTTTAAAAAAAATAGCTCGCTGTTGCCAGTAATCTCCTACTGATGTTGTTGGAACTTGGCTCATGCAATACTCTCCGCTGGTCTGCCAAGATGGAGGCTGATGCCGTCTTCCCGAACGTCTAGGCAGTGGAGTTGGTAGAACTCTCCTGGGACGTCGACGTGGGGCGATGTTCTGTTCCTCATGTTCTTCATGTTCCTCAATCGCTGGTTGGGAACTTTCATCAACTGTGGGCTCACCTCCTGTTCCCCCCTCCTGAACCATGGTATCAGTGGAATCTTCTGATTCTTCTGGTCCATTGGGAACTTCATATTCAGGCGGTGGATCAGCATCTGTTGGAACACTGGTCACTGAAGATTCTTTGGTTCAACAGGCTGCACCTTGACCTCAATAGAATAAATCTCGGGGCTCGCTGACAGGATCAGATAAGGTTGACTCATCAGGTTGCTCAGCCATCCGATCTTCCTTCTGTTTCTTCTCTGGTGGTGGAACAGTTGGAACATCATTTGGCTTGTCCGGTGTGTAGTAGTGAGCCAACTGGCAGTAACAGATTCCTATGTAGTGTCCTGGAACGGCCTTGTCCATCTTCCCTCTGAACACAGTACACAGGGATTTCAGGATTGAGTTGATCCAGAACTACACAGACATCTTCCTCCCATTTGTCTGCCAGTTCGTGTTTCCCTTTGCCTTCTGTTGTTGCTCTTCGGAGACATCTGTCACAGTTCTTTATCCACTTGTCCACATCTGTAGCCATCCTTGGCCAGTAGAATCTTTCCCTGCAGACTGTAAGCGTCTTGTCTCTACCAAGATGGCCAATAATATCGTCATGAAGTCCACTGAGGGCTCTTCTTTGATGAAGTCCTTCGGTAGCACCAGCTGCTTCTTCTCTTCACCATCAGATGTTGTTATCCGGTAGAGCACTCCTTGTTGTAGCTGCAGGTGTTGTAATTCTCTGGCCAGACCTATGGGAATGTCCTCTGGGATCTTTCTATGATGAAGGCTTGTGATGACTCTATATAACACTGGATTTCGATTCTGGGCCTTCCTCCAATCTCTCAATGTCATACTGGTAAGATTTCCTCTGGGTCCGTCCTCTGGGTCTTCGATCACCTCTGCAGCGAGACATAAGCTCTCTATGTAGTGGTTGGCTTGACAACTACTGCAAATAGCCTTTATACTGCTGGCAGCAATCTTTGCAGTCTCCTGCTGTGGCAATCTTGAGAGGGCATCAGCATCAGTATTTCCCTTGCCTGGACGGTACTTGATGCCAAAGTTGAAGGAAGCCAGTGCAGCAAGCCATCTGTGTCCAGTAGCATCCAACTTGGCTGTCATCAGGACATAGGTGAGAAGGTTACTGTCTGTCAGGACGGTGAAGTTGTGTCCATAGAGATAATCGTAGAACTTTCTCTGTGACAGCCCATTTCAAAGCCAGGAACTCCAGTTTATGGGAAGGATAGTTCTTCTCTGCCTTATTAAGTCCTCGGTTCGCATAAGCAATGACCCTCTTGTGTCCATTCTGTTCTTGGTAAAGCACTGCTCCTAGTCCTTGTGTGCTGGCATCTGTATGCAGTTCAAAGGGTAGGGCATAATCTGCATATCCGAGAACAGGTGGTGATGACAGTATATCTTTCAGTTGTTGGAATGCTGATGACTGTTCTTGACCCCAAATCCACTTTGTCTTTGGTTCTGCAGTCTTCTTGTATCGACCTTTCTTTTTGACTGTAGGAGGCAGCACAAACCAGATAGAGGGCAGGCGATACAAGAGAAGTTCTGGACATACTTCCTGTAGTATCCAGCAAATGCAAGAAATTGGCACAGATCTTCAGGATTCTTTGGTGTTGGCCAGTTCACAATCTTCTCTATCTTGGCAGGATCGTCTTGATTTCTATCAGCAGAGATAATGTGTCCAACGAACTTGGTCTGTTCTTGAAAGAAATCACATTTCTTGGCAGCTTACTTCAACCCACTCTCCCTGAGGCGTTGAAAAATCCTCTTCAAACGACACAGATGTTCCTCAAATGTGTCAGAGAATACAATAAGGTCGTCCAGATAAATCATACATATTTCTGGGTGAAGTTCTCCCAGCATATGTTCCATCTGTCGTTGGTACGTAGTCGGTGCATTTACAAGTCCAAATGGCAAACGATTGAACTCATAAAACCCCAGTGGGCCGACTGTGAAAGCTGTTCTTGCTGTATGGTCTTCCTCGACGTCAATCTGATGGTATCCGTACTTCATATCCAGCTCGGTGAAGAATTTGGAACCTTCAAGTCGATCAAAGATTTCTTCAACGCGAGGCAGAGCACAAGCATCTTTAATAGTTCGTCGATTTAATGATCAAAAGTCCACACACATCCTTAAAGATCCATTTTTCTTGCGAACAAGAACAACATTCGAGGCCCAGGGACTGTAAGAGCGTCTTATAATACCACAAGCTAAGAGTTGATGTAAATGGTCTTTCACCTCCTGGGACATAGATGGTGGTATGCGTCTGTGTCGCTCTTTAAATGGTGTGGTGTCTGTCAACTGTATTCTGTGTTTCACCTCGGTGTAGTGGCCAATGTCCAAGTCTCCGGTGGAAAATACATCACTGTACTGTAAGAGTAGTTCTTCACCCCTCTTCTTTTGTTCCTCAGTGACTTTGGGAGATATCTTTACCTTGTCCAGTGGATGTTGTTTCTCTTCAGCAGCTACTTGCTCCAAGTCAATAGGGACTATCTTCTCTATCTGGACAGGCTGTATCTAACAAATGATGGCTCTTGGGGAGACAACCATAGTCTGATTTGTGAGATTGGACACTTGCATGGGAACTTCTATCATCCTCTTGTGTTGATAGCGGAATAAAGCAGGAGCTATCTCCAGTCCAGGTGGTATAGCAGACTTCTTACTTGGCTGGAGCATGACACATGTATCTCTATAGGGTAGTTGCTTGTATAGAGAGCACTTGACAGTCACAGTCCTGTTAGGTGGCACAACTAGCTTCGATGCTTCACAGCTCCTGATAAGTCCAAGTTTCCCTTCATTCCGTGAAAGTTCCTTATCTTGCAACACAATGCTCCTGAAAGCAAGATACCAGGGTATCTTGCTAACCTGGAGAAAGTTTGGTCCAACTGCCTCCCTACAGCACTCAAGCACAGGTATATGATAGTTTGTTCCCAGCAAAATAGGTACACTTTGGTTATACTGACTACCTGGGACAACCAAGAAAAAACAAGTGGTCGCATGACAAGTGACAAACCACAAGTTTCCACAGAAACTTCAACATAACCCTGATATTTCAAACTCTCACCATCAGCACACTCAATATGGATAAAATCAGCGAGAGGCTTAATCTCTAGTGACGACAAACACTCTTTGTAGAAGCTCTCTGGGATGGTTGAAACAGAAGAACCTGTATCCAAAAGTGCTTTTTGTGAAACACTGTTGATGAACACAGTAGTCTCGGTTGCTGTCCCTATCAAACCAGCCGGTATGGTAGAACGCACTTCAGTGGGGCTTTGTCTGAAGGATCCTAACGTCTGCCCCTTGACATTGGTCCTCTCCCATTTAAATGACCTCGCCTCAAATGATCCACTCTGTCCCGGCACCCTAGTTGAATGTGACCGTATTGCCCACACCTATAACACTGAACTCCAGATTCCAATGCCGCATCCTCATAGTTCTGTGACGAGTTCCCATGCTGAAGTTCCTGTGGGTGTGGTTGTGATTGGGGCATCTGTTGGGGTGGCATCTGGTTCATCCGTTGCTCCATGCGATCAATCTTTGCTGAAAGCTTGTTGATGACTCCCAAAAGATCAGATGCAGGCTGGGATGGAGCAGACATCTTGGCTGGGACGGGTTTCTTCTGCAACTCTAGCTTCCTCTGTTCATGGTCATACTCCAGTCTTCGTATGGCAACTCACAGCTGATCAAAGTCCTGTATGGCGAGTCCTTAAGCTCTTGGCGTAATCCTGACCAGAACACAGTCCTAAGAACTGAAGTAGCCCTATCTTGCTGAATCTGACCCTGCATTACAAGTCTATCAAGCATATCCTCAAGGCGACAACCCCATGTTGTGGCATCCTCCTGAATTCCTTGACGAGCACTATAGAACTGAGCCATGAGGGCTTCTCCTTGCTCAGTGATAGAAGAACTATACACGCTCTTGAGTTTAGATAATATATAATAGTAGTGAGTGAAGCAAAGTGACCTAACTGCATTACAATGCGAGCTGCAGCGCCTCTCAAGGCTTTCCCAAGTGCTTGCTTAATCTCTTCTTCAGAATGTGAATGAGAATCAATTAAACCTTCGATCTCATAACACCAAACATCAAAAGGTGATTTGGATTTGGCATTAGGATCACCAGAAAAAGAAGAAAACCTTGGAGGTTGTTTCAGATTAACTGAACTGAACAGCCCTTGGGCTGGCAGACCTGCTACATGACCGGATTCATTAGATTCATTGGACGGAGGGCTGGCCACTGCTCCCTGAGATTCCTGAATGGAAACCATTGCTGTTACCCATTCATGTAACTCATCTTCAGTTTTACGTTTAGGTTTAACACCTAACTTCAAAACTGTCAAGAAAAGCGGCCAACTCTTCAGCAGAAATTTAGACATGACTAAGTGTGGTATACAGCAAACATATGCACAATAATATTTAGCAAGTGCAGACGCTGCGCTACAAAGTCATAATTCTTGAAAATTGGAGATGGGTTGTTTAAACGGGAGATGGGTAACTAAACTTGAAATGTTGTTTAGGTTTATATATTAAATCCTGAATGTTTAAATTACATTTAATTTATGTTTAATGGATAGATATTAGAAACTAACTTGGTGCTATGATAAATGAGTTAGTAACCTAATACCCAAACTTACCAGAATACCTTGACCAAAATGACAAATAATTCCAACCAATGACACACAAGACCAAAGGCAGGGCAGACACACCACATTAATTGTGATTTGTCAATGTTGAATTACTACTGCCGATTTCTTGGTGGGACTCCGGATGGAGGACCCTTTACTTCTACCCCCAATCCCAACAACTTTGACATTTGAATGCAAGACAACCAAACTCAGTGTTGTCAAGAAACGTATGGGAGATAGCATTCCATTGGTGGGGGTTTGGGGAGGCCTGAGGAAGTTGTGGAATTTGTTAAATGAAATGGTGACAACTGAGGCTGTGAATATATATCCATTTTGTGTGTGCAGTATTTGTGGCATTATGGCCATGATGATTCACTGTCGAGCTGATGACTTATCATCTTATGCTTCTATGCAGACTTAAAAAATCATACGCAATGCAATCTGAGAACCTTTTACTATTACTAGAAATGTCCATTTATGTATATACGAAGTCATTACCATGAGCATGAGTAGTATATACAATGGAGAGAAAAAGATGTATAGGTGCACCTTTACTTAGAAGCTTCCATACGGGCTAATTTTGCTACCAGCCTAGTAAAAAATGAGTGTTTGCCCAAACCCTTCGACAAGACCACTTTCGGCTGCTCCCAACGCAGTGCACTCCCAATTAGAGCTATGTGGGTGCATGGATATAGAAACATGCCAGGAACCAAGCTCTCGCGTGAAGCCTTTACCGAGATCCGATTGGGTCGTTTGTCCCTTTGGGAAGCGAAGAGGAAGTACCACATATCGCAAGCCCGATACACGCGAATCCGAGGTGGTATAGACAAGCCCCAGACGGCGACAACTCCCGACATATCCGAAGACTTCGAGGCCCTGATGCAGAAGTGTCGCCCTATGTTGCTTTCCGACCGAGAGAAACAAATCCTGGAGCAATCGGGACACACCTTCTACGAGCGCTACCAGATCCCATACCAGTTTCTCAAACTATATTTGCTGTGCTTTCGCCCACTAGTAGAAGCCGGCAAAATAGTCGATTTCGTCAACATCTACCCACCCCACCAATTTCGACCCTCGGCGGGCAAACTCTGAATCATTCTTGCCGACGACTGCTATCCGTGACCCAAGGACAGACACAACCGATGCACCGACTGCTTCGCCACTCTATCGGAACTGCTTGCTCTCTTCGGCCCCGACAACTCAACATGCAAGTGTGGTGCCATCAACCATTGCGTCGACAGCAAGAAATGCGTTCTCTCGGGAAAGAAAGCGATAGACTACACACCCCAGGAGCGACTTCCACTCGAGGTTCCAGAAGAGATCTTGGTCGACAGCTGTTTCGCGAATGTAGAGAACCTGTACGACAACGCCTGCGCTTTCTGGAGCATACGGAACGCAATCCTCGCCGGCCAATTGGTGGACCATTGTCCGTGCAAGGAGAAAGAGTCTTGTATCTTCCGGCAGCTGTCAGGGGAAGCAGAGGTACCACAGGGACGGGGCAATATTTGGCATACCCCATTGCCCAACTATGGTGGGTCCAAGGATATGGAAGTGGCACCCCCTCTGTGCAGCGAACACCGAAAAGCCGCGGACGACCCAGAAGGAGTCTACACGTGCAAAAAGTTTGCTGTAGCGAGATACGAAGGGAAGAACCGGCTGTTGCTCCTACTCGATTCGCCGACTGTGGAAACGTTCCATCTATTTTAAATATATAACTTTGCGACTAAAATAATACAATATTAGATATATTAATCCTGATATTAGTTTCAGATATAATTCTTCAAGTCATAGTATCAAAATTGTTTGAAATCATACTATTAGGTAAATTTTACCCGAATCAACGGGAAATTTAGAGGGAGCGTGTTGCACAGCTGATAGCAATTTCCAGCCTAGTTTATGATAAAATAGATAATCTTAATTTCTTCATATAAAACAATGCATTGCATATCAGGAGATACAATTCAAATGGAAAGTCATTATGTTTAGTAATGTTTTATCTAAAAATTCCCATGTCATCTGGATATCATGAAGGTCTGGGTTAGAATTGGTCATCAGTAACCCATGGTTGTCACAAGAGGATCAGGTGGTCAGGCTCGCTGACTTGGTTGACACATGTCATTGTATCCCAATTGTGTAGATCAATGCTCATGCTAATGCTGAGTGCGGCGTTAAACAACCAACCAACCAACCGTGTCATCTGGGCAACATAACCATGGCTATACTAAAGTGAATATGGATTATTTTTTATCAGGGCTCAGGTCTTAAATTGTGTGGAGCCATGTGCGAAGTTTGGGGGTACTTTTTACTGTGTTTTGGAAGCTATTTGAGGTGAAAACATCATATAGCGATAATTAGAAAGCATGTTTATGAATGAGAGATTTAGTACACTGGCTGTGAAAGAACGTGAGATCCTCGGCCAAAACGTGAGAGTTGACATGTTTGTTACCCAGTCATCATTCCCTGCATTATTTTGTGTATGTTTTGAAGTCTTAACTATTAATATTTACATGGAGAATTGAATCACATAAACAGCCCAGTAATGATCACAGGTATCTTTCTTTTATCAAAACTACTATTTAGGAACCTCACCCTTATTCTGAATAGATTACAATAGAAAGTACACAAACCACAGATGCTCAAATCAACTTTCTGCTGTATTTGATAGTGTTTACAAAATCACATTTCATGCATCATGCGTGCTGGTTAGGAGCCACCTATCACATCTAATATACTTCAAACTCAACAATGATACAAACTTCCCCAAATGAATCACAGTGAAATCACTTTGGACTTGTCACCTATTCATTTTGCCATGATAAAATGAAGCGAAATATATTACGTGTGAAATCAAATGCTGTCCTCAGGAATCTGTTCTTGTTTAAAAGTAAGATTTTACATTGCGTTGCTTTGTATCCCATTTTGTGTGATTGTCTCCTCATTGCATAAATACCGACTCAAAATATAGTTCCATCCTGCACAACGCCATGACTGACGCAACATTATGCACAACGGTGCTATGTTATGTTTATTTGCATTTATAGTGGAAAACATGAAAGCAAATAACAATTCGCAGATTATCAGATATTTCTGATAAAATCACGTACATGATGCATTTATGAATATATGATCTCTGAATAAAAAAACATTGTTCTCTGAAACCTTGCATATTGCTGTCAATAAACACATTTGGTAAATGTCAGTCACTGGTAGTGATGCCATGTGAATATTGTTGTACGGATTTGGTAATATTTTTGAAGTGAAGGTCATCTTACTAATAATATCAGTCAATATGATGATTTTTGAAATCTTTTACCACATTGGAATTGCTTGTCTTGGAGATGGATCTTATTACCTTAGCTTTTTCAACACCAGTCAACCAGAAGCTTTTACTGCTATGACACTGAGTATCCAGAGAATCTGAGATGTCACATCTCCCAACACAGTCTCCTGTAGTAGGAAATCCTACATAGTAATCACATCTCCCAACACAGTCTCCTGTGGTAGGAATCCTACATAGTAATCACATCTCCCAGCACAGTCTCCTGTAGTAGGAAATCCTACATAGCATCACATCTCCCAGCACAGTCTCCTGTGGTAGGAAATCCTACATAGTAATCACATCTCCCAACACAGTCTCCTGTAGTAGGAAATCCTACATAGTAATCACATCTCCCAACACAGTAATCACATCTCCCAACACAGTGATCTCCTGTGGTAGGAATCTCCATGTCCCAGTCTCCTGTAGGAAAATCCTACATAGTAATCACATCTCCCAGCACAGTCTCCTGTCTCCTGTAGGAAATCCTACATAGTAATCACATCTCCCAGCACAGTCTCCTGTCCTACATAGTCAGGTCTCCTGTGGTAAATCCTACATAGTAATCATCACATCTCCCACATAGCACAGTCTCCTGTGGTAGGAAATCCTACATAGTAATCACATCTCCCAACACAGTCTCCTGTAGTAGGAACATCCTACATAGCATCACATCTCCCAACACAGTCTCCTGTGGTAGGAAATCCTACATAGCATCACATCTCCCAGCACAGTCTCCTGTGGTAGGAAATCCTACATAGTAATCACATCTCCCAGCACAGTCTCCTGTGGTAGGAAATCCTACATAGTAATCACATCTCCCAACACAGTCTCCTGTGGTAGGAAATCCTACATAGTAATCACATCTCCCAACACAGTCTCCTGTAGGTAATCACATCTCCCAACACAGTCTCCTGTGGTAGGAAATCCTACATAGCATCACATCTCCCAGCACAGTCTCCTGTGGTAGGAAATCCTACATAGCATCACATCTCCCAGCACAGTCTCCTGTGGTAGGAAATCCTACATAGTAATCACATCTCCCAGCACAGTCTCCTGTGGTAGGAAATCCTACATAGCATCACATCTCCCAGCACAGTCTCCTGTGGTAGGAAATCCTACATAGCATCACATCTCCCAGCACAGTCTCCTGTGGTAGGAAATCCTACATAGTAATCACATCTCCCAACACAGTCTCCTGTGGTGGGAAATCCTACATAGCATCACATCTCCCAGCACAGTCTCCTGTGGTAGGAAATCCTACATAGTAATCACATCTCCCAGCACAGTCTCCTGTAGTAGGAAATCCTACATAGTAATCACATCTCCCAACACAGTCTCCTGTGGTAGGAAATCCTACATAGCATCACATCTCCCAGCACAGTCTCCTGTGGTAGGAAATCCTACACATAGCATCACATCTCCCAGCACAGTCTCCTGTGGTAGGAAATCCTACATAGCATCGCATCTCCTTGCATTTTCCTTGCATGGCACGTTCTCCATTTCAAATCAAATATGGCTGGTACATACACTGTTGTGTATGTCTGTGTATGTCTCTATGTTGTTTGGGGCTGCAATGAGGTCAATATGATGCACATCACAAATTTTGGACAACATGTACATATACAATAATGAGTCAGTAGTTGATGTGTTATTCATTATTTTCAATGAATCCATTACAAAATACATTCTGTGAAATGTTGACAGTGTTCATGAGTCGTGACGACATTGATGTAAGTTGATATATATATGTATAAAATAGGGTTGATTATTATCCTGCCCCACTTTTGTGTATGTCACTTTCATAAATAACACACAAATTTAAGTAAAATCAATCCCTACTAAAGATTCATGATTAATCGATACTAGTGATTGTGAGTAACGAATTGAATCATGAAGGGATACAGTTCGGTTTAGCAAATATGTGAGTCAATAAATAGGGCTAAGAGTATGTTTATGTATATATCACTATCTGTGTCAAACACCTTTGAGTCTACTTGCCTCAACTTGGCTCATGGCATCATTTTGAGTATAATTTAGATGGTTGATTGTGTGTTAGTAATCATGATTTGACTAGACTAGAACATAACTTGACTAGACTTGGGTCTCGGACTTCTGGTTTGTTGTTGCAGTCTGACATGAGAATTTCAGGTCACATATCTGTGTTCAGTGGTGAGGAATGTGTGGCTGGCAAGTACACAAGTAAATGTGTTGATATGCAGATACGAGACTCACTATGAGACTTCACACGGTTTAATTTATTTTTAAAATATGCACCAGTGCATCAAATATTGAAAATGGAACCCAAAATATTTGTCAATATGCATCAAGTGTAAATTTATGAAAGTCATTACGACATTGCTATACCTCTAAGGTTTATTTACACTACTACATCACTCATGTTTTGGTTTTTGTAATTTGTCATACTTTCATGGGCTTGATATCAAACTGGGGGTACTTCAAGATTACATGCAGATGGCCCTCTTAGGTTTTTAAAGCAATCCTTAATTAATGGAAACCCTCAGCAGACCATGGCCAGCCTAGATTTCAACTTTGATCTATTTATGGAAATAGGAAGCAACCAGGTTTTGTTTGGTGCAACTGGGTTTTCTTGTCAACATGCACCCTGGTGCAAGTTCAGTCAAGTTCCATAAAGTGTGCTGTGCTTGATGAAATTGGCTTTGCTTTCTCTGCTATGGAGGGTTGCAGGAATATCTCTCCACTCAAATTTGGATGTGAGGCCATCTTCAACTAACAGATGTTCAAGTTAGATCCAGGATATCTGAGTCTGGAATAGGTGTTTCCCAGGTTGTCATGACCCAGGTTCTATTTGACAATCAACTACACTACAATCTACCAATTTCAACTGATTTACCAATCAACCATCAGTCTGGAGGTGTTGGGCATTAAAGTGTATCGCAGACATGCCTGATTCTCTGGAGAAGCAGCAACTTGTTGCCACCACATTCTTTTCTTCAATTTGGGATGAATTAAATTGAACTGATTCTCACTTACAGAGGGCCTCATTACTGTCAAGAAATTACATAAACTTGGCTATATTCCCTGTATTCCACACCTCCTCCAACCAACTTCTGACAACTGTGTACAAAAAACTAACCAATATGGATCAGTACATCCACTACAACTTCAACCATCCCTCCCAAAGTTAAGATCAGCATCATCTCCACTGTAATCAGAAGGGCAAAGAACATCTGCACAAGAAATCTACATGAAGAAATTCAAAACTTGAAGAGAACCTTTGTAGAATTAAACAACAAACCAGCCGAATAGTCAACAGAACCATTGCTGCAACCCTGTCACCTCCCTCCAATAGACCCAAACCAGATTCCGCTCCCATCAAGATCTCCATTCCCTACATTGGTAAACCATCACACCAAATCAGAAGACTGCTAAAACACCAAGCAGGCATAAGTACAGTGTGAGAAATAACCACTGGCCCGCTAGCCCGTGTCTAGTAAAAATCCAGTAAATCTCCACAGTTACTGGCCCGACTGGCTGGTGAATTTTCATGGGGTCATTTTGTAAATATATCACTCTCTCCGACTTATAATACTCTTTTGAATCACGCAATATTATGGCCTGATAAAAATGTTCATAATATTAGAAGCTTAGTGATGAAACCTGTGTCTACATTCAAATTTCGGGATAGTGAATTATTTTGTGGGCTAGTAACTTTCAGGCATAGCTAGTCCGACTGGCTAGCAAAATTTGGAAACTATACTAGCGACATAAAGAAACTGTGCATTGTCAAAATATTATCCCAGTTGATAAGTACGATAACAATGTCAAAGGTACATACAAACTTTAATGGAGGGATCATGAGACCATAACAAGTCGGGAGAATTTCAATTGAAAAGTCAATCACAATGACGTCACGAGTCCACAAGCGGGACAGGGGTCAAACGACCATGTCACAAGCTCAATAACGGGTATGTCCACCATCAGCATTGAGAACAGCAGTGCATCGACCAAAGGAGTTCTTTGGCGTGCTGTTATTCCACCCCAGATCATCACGGAACCACCACCAAAGCGATTCCTCTCCAAGACACAGGCCTGTGCATAACGTTCTCCCACGCGTCTATAGGCACATTGACGTCCATCACTATGGGAAATGTTAAACCTGGACTCATGTGTAAAAACAACATTTCTCCACCAAAACAAGGGTCTGCGGACATGATTTCGGCACCACATTGGCGAGCTTGTCGATGACGTTGTGTCAGGATATGGCGTATGGCGGGACGTCGTGGTCTGATCCCGTGATGACGTAAACGTTGTCGAACTGTGTTGGGATGGATACGGTGAAGTCCTGGGATGGTTCGGGCAGTTATCACTGCAGTCTGAAACCTGTATGCGAAGATGGGTCGCTCTTATCCATCTGTCCTGTCTTGGCGTTGTTACATGGGACGTCCAGAACGTGGCCCGATCGATGACGTCATTTGTGTTCTGGTAGCGTCTCAACAGTGCAGAAATGGTGTTCCAGTGGCAGTGGAAATGTGCAGCCACTTGTCATTGAGACATTCCCCCACGGACCATCCCAATGGCCTCATGACGTTGTGCAGACGTGAGCCTTGGCATGCTATGCGTTTCAATAGCCGTTTAATTTTTTGAACGATCGCAAGGGCAGGGGGTTGAGCTTTCCAAAGTGACAGTATTGTGTGGCATTCATTTGCTCTGTTTTTCTTTCCCGGAATGCACGTGCAACAACGTATTGCACGTCTCAAGGACGAACCCACTGACGTCACGGGACGTGGAACGTGCATGCACATTGGATACATGTCACTTATCTCTGAGTTTAAATCCTTATGTGTCTACACAGGTTTGATAAATTTAGATTTTAAATTTTTGTATGCACAGTTTCTTTATGTGCCTAGTATATTTCGCACACTGCATAGGTACCACCTTTTCTTCATCCTCCAGCCTCAACAACCTTCTCCATGCCAGTGGACGAAAACCATCAACCATCTACAATAACAACCCGAAATGTGTCAGTTTCAAAATACACTGTGACTGTGGACGCAGCTACACAGGCGAAACATCCTGACCCATCAACCCCCAAGTGAAAGAACATGGAACTTCATTCCCTCAGCTGATGATGCACCCATCCACTAAGCCAAATCAACTGTATAAACATCCTGACCCATCAACCCCCGAGTGAAAGAACATGGAACTTCATTCCCTCCGCTGATGATTCACCCATCCACTAAGCCAAATCAACTGTAAAAACATCCTGACCCATCAACCCCCGAGTGAAAGAACATGGAACTTCATTCCCTCTGCCGATGTTGCACCCATCCACTAAGCCCAATCAACTGTATAAACATCTCCTTGTTAAACCACCCGATGTCATTTGTACATGTTTTCTATATGTTTCCGTAAAATTTGTCAATATTATAGCTTTTGTCTTACTGAAAAGTGTGTCTAAGAAATGAGACCTTATTATCTTAGGCTAGCTTTATCTAGGAACATCTTGTAAACTGCGCTTCTGTACGACAAATGCCTACCAAAGTAAAGCTTTGTTTTGAAGTGCATAGCACAAACACGTCATTCTAAAGATTTGTTCAACACACATTCACAGGTGAAAGGTGAGTTTTCAGACATTTTACACAGACTTGCACACCAAAGTAAATACATGTAATTACAGAGTTCTGAAAGAGGAAATGTTGAGAGACAGAATTGTGTGGAGAATAGCATGAGATAATGCAAAACACAACTTTGCAGACTCTGATACCTTTCGGTATGGACTTACAGTAACAAATTATCAAAAATGCAAATTCAACTTATAAACTTGAAAAATAACGTGATGAAAAAAGCTCCGCGAAACGATTCACTAAATTCACCTTAGCTGGGGTGAAAAGTGGTTTCAACAGCTGTGCTGTGCTGCACTCATAGCGCATGCGCAGTGAATAGGTTCGCGCAGCTTGAAGCGGGATGTCCGAATTATAAGGTCGTGAGCAGGAGTAGTCTAATCTTGGTTGTGTACACAAACAACAAATAAAATAATGCCGGAAATGCTTGGAAAATGCTTTTTGGCAATTATTTCATAATGGTAGATATTTCAGATTCCAAACTCATGTATATACATACCACCTCGACCTAATATGGCATATGAGTAATCACGTTGTACCATTCCTTAGTCATAATGATTACTCGAAAAATATAGGAAAACTTAGAAAAAATTCCATGGTAGAAACACTTCTAAGTAACAAACTATACTGTGACCCACCTGGCAGACAGACGGGGTGACAGCTTTCATGTAACGCACGGGCAGTGCATATCAGGGACTGTCTCAAAATATCAAGTGTCAGTATCACTGCTGGGCAAGGACTCTAGCCTCTGGGGTAATTCTCGCAAAAGAAGCATATACAAGCTCTTTAACGTCTGAAAGCTTGAATGTGGTATTATTGCGAGCAATAAAATTCTTACAGTTACCCCAGATCAGCTCGATGGGATTGAGCTCACAGTGCCGTACTGGTGTACGCAGAACTATGCGGCCTTGTTTTGCAGCTAGTTCGTCAGTGATGTACTGTATTGGCTTTTTGTGCTGCTGGATTTTTTTCATGAGCTGGGGCTTTGTTTCTGATTGCCTGTAAGGCACGTTACAGGAAGTGAGAAAATCCTGCAACTGAGCCTTGAGATTGCTCATGGTGTGTGTGATGGTACCAGGGACACGCAGGTTATGGTAACTGGCGTTATCCAAAATGATAACGCTTGGTTCGTCCAGCTGCGGTAAAAGCTGATGTTCGAACCAATCCAAAAATACCTGCCCATTCATTTCGCTATGATAATCACCATCAGATTTCTTGGCCTCAAAAACAAAGTGACAACCCCCAATCAGTCCCTTGCTACGGGTACCAGCATGCAAGATGATCAGGCGTCTACCTTTGCCTGATGGTAACACTGGTGCCTTAGAACAATCTAAAGGAAGCCACATCCGATCAGTTGAGTGATTTTTATTACACCAGGTTTCATCAAGGTATATAATTTGAAACCCCAAATTGCGGTATTCTTCAACTGTTCTGAGAAAAGCTGATCGCATGGACAGGATTGAGTACTTTTCTCTAAACACAGCTCTGTCATCTCTCCTTTTGGTGTACCTGAACCCCATTTCCACCATAGCTACAATAAGTGTTGTTTTCGAGACATTTATTGTATCTTTGATCTCATCTTGTATTTTAGCACACGTCGGTGGGATTTTGCGTTCATACAGTTTATAAACTGCATGGCATATGACACCCTTATCAAAGCTATCCAGTTTGTGTTTCCTACCTGGTTTTGATTTTGACAAGACCCCTGAGGTAACTGATTTGTTTACAACTTTGTAAACCTGACTATATGTCAAATTAAGAGCTTTACACATTCTATAGTAAACCCTGTCATAGCTGACGAGAGGTTTCCCCCTTTGTTTCTCCAGTATGAAATACTGGTATAAATTTGAAATTAATTGTTCTGCAGAGATATCAAGTCGCATGTTGCCAGTTCAGTGCTCATACACGTGAAACTTCTATGGGTGAACAAGATTATCTATGCGATTTGAATTAAGACTTTTTTACGTAATTATTTTGAATATAACTACTACAAGAGTTCCATCTTTTTCACATGTAGATCAAAACTTTTTACAATCATTTATGTAATTTAATTAGTTGAGACTATATGAATAATTATAGTCTGTATTTCAAAACTACAATTTGTACTTAGAATATCAGGGGTTTTTTTTCATCTGAGCTTTAATTTCCAACTAGGTGGAGTCTTACATGTGCCAAACTTTGGAGTAGGCTTTGGTGTGAGCTATTCTTCTAATGTTTTGTTGATATTTCACATGTGCGAGCTTTTTATATGTTATGACAGTAGATTACCGATTTAACTGTTTATGTATTTCATTTGACTATTTCACCACATGTTTTTCTTACCGAGTCTCTTTCTCAGTTCGATATTTAAAAGCAACGTCATTATTTAGCATTGTCAGAATTTCTAACAGTGATATCGATATGCCTCTGTCACAGACAAAACTCAATGTCTGTTTTATTGACACATATGTGTCGGTCTGCTTGCCTGTCTGCTAATGACGATATTCAATACACCACTTCGATCACTGACCACATGCAATTTGAACTTAACACCTATCAGGCTATACACCATAAACAAAACACATTGATTTATGGCTTGTGCACTCGAGTTCTGTCTCCGTCACATTATGTAATTACACAGACAGGCAGGTGTGATACTTATGCACATGTCATGTTATGATGTCTGGTGACTGCAAAATGTTATACACCGAAAGTGAGCATGTATTAACAAAACCCAACATCTATACACACACAATGAGCCCTGAGTGTAACATGTGTTATATTTAGGATTACACTTTCTTAGTAAAGTACAGATTCTACTACTTACAAATTCCCCACACCCCCTCGACCCCCAATAAAATAAAATAAAATAAATAAATAAATAAAATAAATAAATAAAATAAAACCAAAAACACCCCAGCCATAATCCCCCCATCCTTAACATTAAAACGGACAAAATCCCCCCTACTCATCTTTAGCTTTAGATTAAAGGTTCTTAATCCTTGTTATCATGTTTTAATAGAACAGCTTCATTAACTATTGCAGAAGAGTTGGAGAAGATTGTTTAGCTATGTAAACTGGCATAGAACTGGCAAAAAACGGACTAAATCCCCCCTACACATCTTTAGCTTGGTTCTCCTGATCTTTGATCAACAATGAATCACCTTTGATGTTGGCTGAACAGGGACTGATTGGTTTAATTAACTTTATCCTTTTAATCCTAAATATGTCAAATAAAAACAAAAATGTGCAATGAATGATGTGAATGTGCTCAAATATGTGCTATGTGCTCTTTGACCGTATTGAAATATTGACAAACAATTAATGATGTGGATGTGTTCAAAATATGTGCTATGTGCTCTTTGACCTTGTTGAAATATTGACAAACAATTAATGATGTGAATGTGCTCAAAATATGTGCTATGTGCCTTTTGACCTTGTTGAAATATTGACAAATAATTAAATGGATATCTTAAACTTGTGGGGGGATTTTGTCCTACAATGCACTTTTGGGGTGTGTGTGTGTGTGTGTGTGTGTTTGTCCGGTTACCATTCCACGCACCTGATCGCCAGCACACAAAGTCAGACGCCTAGACCGCTCAGCCACTGCGGCTTATTTTTGACCACTTTCTAAATGGCATTGTGTATTTCATAGCCCTGAGTGTATCGGAAAATGAACGATGGCACGAGGACACAGACATTGCCTCAAGTTGCCTTTGAGATTTTGGAAATTAGACACAGCAACTTACACTCTGACTCATGTTGTTCTTCATTTTAAGTAAATTTATTCTTCACACACAGGATGGAGGGGTTTAATCAGCTATATATTGGCTGGAGGACATTAATGAACCTTCAACTAAGCCACTCTCACAAATGGAGGTAGAATTAAAAAGCTGACTTCTCTCATGAACAAATAAATTCATGCATACTTATGAATTATGAATTTGCACATGTTCAGAAACACATGTTCACAACCTCCTGTTGTGGCATCACTAGCAGTGCCTTAGCCTTCTTCATACCTTGCCATGCTACACATTATCCTTACATTGGTTCTCTCTCTCTCTCTCTCTCTCTCTCTCTCTCTCTCTCTCTCTCTCTCTCTCTCTCTCTCTCTCTCTCTCTCTCTCTCTCTCTCTCTCTCTCTCTCTCTCTCTCTCTCTCTCTCTCTCTCTCTCTCTCTCTCTCTCTCTCTCTCTCTCTCTCTCTCTCTCTCTCTCTCTTCTTCTTTCTTAAATTTTTCTCTCTTTTAAATTTTTTTTTTAAAATTTTATCCTTGTCAGCAACATATCTAAGAACCGTTCACTGTATTTTCTTCACATTTGACCATTGTTGACACCAAGCATCATCAAGGGAAGGTGCAGGTTGACTGGTCATGCTTTTGGTGACATTTATCTTCATCTTAAAGGTCACATGCAACGTAAAACACAACTTTGCAGATTCTGATACCTTTCGGTATGGACTTGGCGAAACAAATCGTCAAAAATGCTCAAAAAAAAAAAGTTCAAACTTTTCACTAATTTTCCCCCGACTTTTCAACAGGTAGCTGGGCTGCGCTCATAGCACGTGCGCAGTGAAATAGGTTCGCGCAGCTTGGAAGCGGGTTGTCCGGTGAATACTCGGTGAAGGCTTTGGTGTGAGCTATTTTTCTAATGTTTTGTTGATATCTCACAGGCGCGAGCTTTTTATATGTTATGACAGTAAATTAACTGTTTATATAATTTCATTTGTCTATTTCACCACACGTTCTTCTTACCGAGTCACTTTCTCAGTTCGATACTTGAAAGCAATGTCATTATTTAGCGTTGACAGAATTTCTAACTGTGATATAGATATGTCATTGTCACAGACAAAACTCAATGTTTTGTTTTATTGACACCTGTGTGTCTGCCTGCCTGTCTGCTAATGACAATATTCAATACACAGCTGCTATCACTGACCACATGCAATTTGAACTTAACACCAATCAGGCTATACACCATAAACAAAACGCATTGATTTATGGCCCGAATTCGGTCTCTGTCACATTATGTAATTACACAGACAGGCAGGTGTGATACTTGAACACATGACATGTTATGATGTCTGTTGATTGTAAAATGTTATACACAAAAAATGAGCATATATTTACAAAACCCAACATCTCTATATACACACACACAATGAGCCGTGAGGGAATCTGCAAATGAACCAGCCGTTACACTTGAGTGCACACCCACCCGCTCTGACTGGGTTCGGTATCCCGGCTGCTTCGTTTCGTGGGAAGTAAACCCAAGTACACAATATTGCACTTTTGATTTCGATTGTACACTTATAATTTTGTTTATATGTTTTTTCATAACCAGCAATGTGTATTATATGTCATGAATAAGTGATAATTGTGTTTTAATTATGTTTGATTTTTTGGTTGCATGTGACCTTTAAACTACAGCCTTCACTTTCATTACTTTTTAAGTTTGATTTGATAATTTGCGGTGGGGGATTATGTCACCTTAGTGGACAATGCTTGTTGATGACATTAATGTCAGAGGGATTCGGCAGAAACCCTCCTTTGTATATGCTGCCTTATAATGCACCTCTTGAGAGAGCATCAATAACTAACTTATAAAACATTATGAAATCCTAAATTGTGTATTTGTTATATCATATTCCATCTTCAAGGCAGTTGTCGTACAATGAGTTGACTTTCATGTGTCGTCAGAGAATACAACAGTATGTGTTGTTACATTATTAGTGGAGATCATACACTACAAGGCTAAATGTGGTTAGTGGTGCATACAGATCATATGCTACATTGCTGCTAGTGGTAAGTGGATCATGATTTGTGTATTTGTAGGCAACATGAAGAGGTGTGAGATGCCAGATGTGAGAGCTGAGGGAGTAATGGATAACCTTGAACTTGCTGTGCCGGTTTTCAAAGCCCTATCACATACAGTGTATGATGGCTTCATAACTACTGAGGTATGTGAACATTTCATGACCCTCATTCTTCTGTTGATAATCAGAGTGTAGGAAATTTCCCCATCAGGACAATTCCCCACTAGGACAATTCCCCACTAGGACAATTCCCCACATGACATTTCCCCATCTTGACATTTCCCCACACCTGTTTTGTAACCAGTAGGACAATTCCCCACTCATAAAATTGTAGTACAGTAGATGCGATGGGATTGACTAATATGTGCATTATATGTATTCACTTGTTAGGGACGATGGGGTTAACTAATCTGTATGTTAGGGGTATGTTGGTCAGTAAGGTCACTAGAATGTTTTTATAATGATTTCCTGTGGTTTGCGGGGACTCAAGATGAAGTGAAAGTTTTCAAAGTAATAAATGATTTCCTGTGTCCATCAGCCCATCTAGCAAAGGCCATGTTACGGTATAAACCTCTCCAAGATTAACTTTCCCCAAGATAAAATGAGATTTACAATAATGTATTTATATTCTGGAAAATGCTGTCAGATTCCAATTTTTCTGAAATGGAACTCATTCTGAATAACCGTTTATGCAAGCACCACTGGGTAACACTCCTGTTACATGTGTCAATGGAGTTTTCACTGGCAAATCCAAAGCACTGTATGAAGAAGATTTCTTTTCTATTGTGAACAAGTGTCAGGAACTGTGTCACTAATTTTATATGTATGTGGCAGTCACATATATTTGTGTTACTGTCAAATAAACCATACACTGTACACCACTGTAATTAGTATTAGTATTAATAGTGACATTAGTATTTGCGTTAGTATTAGTACTAGTTATTAGTATGTTAGTATTAGTACTAGTTATAAGTATATAGTGAATATAGTATTGGTATTAGTATTAGTTATTAGTTTTAGTTATTAGTTAGTAGCTATTGATATTAGTTAGCATTACGGGTGTGAAGGATTTTAATTAAGAGGTGATACTGCACCTTAAATATTTTAACTTGGATATGCTTGGGTCAGTCACTTACCCCAATCACTTCCTTTTGTTTAAACCAGGGCAAATGTTCTGGTTGAGTGGCTGACCCTATTGTTCTTAGCTTGTATGCTTTTTAACCCTCACTTGCACCTCAGTCACTGGACAGAGAAGTCACCAACAGACTGCAGCAAGTTTACTAATTTCAGTTACTTCACTACTGTCAAGGTATGTTTGTTTAATTAAATACATAAACATATATGTGTATATCTTTTCATAAATAAGGTTATATAAACATTATGTTATGTATGCTAAATAAGGTAATTTGTACATTTGTGAGAGGTTCAGTAAATGGCAAAATCTCCTGGAAAGGCAGGTATTTGAATGAGTATTTTGATTTATAAGTTTATGAAGCTTTTATCATGCATGTGTTGTGTATGTATGTGTATATATAATAGTATTAGGATGTTTGGTATTTTACTGTGTGCTATGCCAGATCTGTAAATATGTGCTTACAGTATTTCTGATTTGATGATTATATTTACGTGTGTAAGGATGTTGTGTAGGGAAGTTAGTTTTCAATTATTTCCACATTTGTAGGTATTTTCGGTGCCACTGTAGATGTGACCATGTAGTTGTGGAAAACTGTGGTGTGACCTACACCTAGAGGCCATACTTCTGGTATGTTTGCATATTTTCATCACGTAAATATATACCATTATATATTGATGACGTTTTACACACAGTAAGATGTGTGTATATTTCATATATTCTATATTTACTACTACATTATCTGGACAACTGTAATTCAGGTTGTTGTATCTTACTTGTCAGCATTGTGTAGTCAGATGCTTGACTGTGTTGCAAGGACACTAATATAACACAATGCAGTAATTCTATATTTACCGTCTTTATTTAATGATGCATATGATGTACGCGTTACAGTGTTGTCCATACCGTTGTTTGCAAGCCAAATGAATTTAGCTCGGATTATGTTTATTATCCTCATCATTGTTATTGTGTATTTCAGGGTGTAAAACAATTAACTAAACCCAGTTGTCGAATAAATGTCCGCCATTCTTAAAAAAAAGTAATTTCGTTAGCCAATAATGAGCAATCAATCAATGTATTGGCGGTTAATCCTTTGAAAGAAGGACATTGTTTTTACGCAGACACAGACACGACAGAGTGTATTCAGTATAGATTAGAAAATCTACATACATAAACACTACCTTTTGACAAATCGGCTGTGTAAGATAAAAGTAATGAATCAATCAGCGTGTTATCGGCTAGACCAATGTTTATAATGTTGAGTATTTACTCCAGACACAAGAAATGCCAAATGGGAACCTTTGTCGGGTAATCTAAGTGGTGTTACCACTGACTATACCTGTTATAAATCCATTAACTGACCATCAAGTGAATGATGACAAAAAACATGTGTAGGTTTATACTAGCTAACACGGGTTACAACAAGGGAGTATTAATTGATGTATTGCATGCAATTTTAATTGCATGTGAAAACATATGTGCCAACCCTGTTTTGAGAATAAAAACAGAACTTCATTGTTGCATAAGAATTACATATAAGCATTTGCTGTGTGCTAAAACTGTATGTACCTATTTACCTAAGTAAATTTTCAGATTCTTCTAGCAATGGCAAAGTAGGGTTGTTTAGTTTACGGATTGAAATAAATGAAATGTCAATTTTTAATATCATATGTAATAGACATCATATTTTTACATGACATGATTAAATATTGAGGTAAAAAAACGGAGAAATGGGATCAATTTCGATCGGTCATTGTACAAATAAGGCTTAGCGACACCAAGTGATTTTGACAGAATTGTCTATGAAAACAAGTTGTAACTCGGGAAACTAGGCAAAGCAGGAGACAAAATTAAATGACAGTAGATTGTGAGATCATATAGCTTTCATTTTTCACAACAGTTGTCACGATTTCAGGTTTATACAAACCTGTAAATAAGATAATTTACCCCCAGAAATGTACATGAATTCTGCATCAGCCCTCATATGACGTCACAGAGACGCGCCGCTCTGATTGGTTGAAATTTTGTTCGCAGGTGAGAATTGTGCATTGTTGTCAAAAATGTCGATTTAAGTTAATTAAAGATCGAAATGAGTAGTTTTAGTGACGGGGTTTCATTTATGGCGATGTATTTGTACCCCCCTAGAGTGAATCCCCGACAAAATCCACCCCTAATAAAATCCACCCTAAGAAAAAAAACTAATGACATGTTTAGTAACAGAAATGAATTTTATTCATATCAGTCATTCATAATTGATAACAAAAACAACCAAAATACATATGTAAGCACATTTTGTAAGCACATGTTTGCATATATAAATATGACACATTTTCACATTTCACATTTATTACTCATTCATGCATCAATACATATATAAATATGATAACAGCATATATTTTCACACATTCAGACATATCTATGACTGAACATCTTGCCACATTTCAAAAACGCAAACAACGGCCGACGCCGTGGAGAAGGTCCTCGAGTGTCTTGTCCTTCGTTGCGTCCTTCAAGGACGTTCTTGGAGACATTTGGTGGTTGTTCTGGTTCTTTTTCTTTGGGGGATGACCTCTTTCAGACCTGTAGATGGCTGTACACGCAAGACCGTTGTCTTTTCTCAGACAGTCGATGAGTCTCCACACAGTAGGGTGGGAATGTCCTATCAGTTTCTTGAACACGTGGTTCCAACCTTCGCACACATTGTTTGTTCGAGAACCACCCTCAAGAGTGATCTCATGGACGTTCCAAACTTGTGGAGGATACATCGGCTTGATGCGGCGGAAACGCAGTGACGACTGTCCTGGGCGGCGATTCTGGCGGTAGGTGCCTGTCACGTACGTCTTGTCGAAGTAGTCAACCAGTGGCTCAAGGTCCTCGGAGACAGTGTCTTTTAGGTAGTCCATTCCATCCTCGACGTCGGTGAGAGGCAAGAAAGCAAGCCCATCGATCATAGCATCGGGCATACACACAACTAACAGCACTATCCCCAAGGGGAGCACAGATCACATACAGTTGAGTGAAGAGGTTGGGAGCAGCATCGAAGGTACCATCCATAATCCAGGTGTCTGCTGATGCCAGGTGTTGCAGGGTGGTGTTGGAGGGAAAGACGATGACACGGTTGGGATCTTGTTTGTTGTCATATATCAGGAACGGCTCGTCTGTATCGTCAGACACGGATGCCCAGTCACCTAAAATGAAAAGGATTGAAATAAAATTTAAATTTTATAAATTAAAAATGAGATTTATGATGAGGAGGATTTAATTTTACATACATTATGATATACAATATAAAAAGTATAACTCACCTTCAATTTTCAAGTCTGCAAGTGTTGTAGGATTAGCAGGAAACTGCTTGGCTCTGTGACATCGGAGATCACGTTTTACGGAATCAGTTTCACCTAAAGCTGCTCTAACTTCTACTGGATGGGAAGTAGTGGAGTCTAGAAGAACCTGGTTTGGTGTCTCTCGGGATGTACAGGCCTTCTGCTTCATCTCTGACCGCAACTTGAGGGCCACGGTAGCGCTGGGGTCGGGGGTGTGGCAGTGGTCGGTTGTCCGTACTTCATTCTTCACTTCCACGTCTGTGGTCACTGAACCCTTGCAAGACAGTGCTTTCCGTTGGGAACACTCCCACCTAATTGTTGACTTGCTCTCTTTCTTCTTTATGTATGAATAACCCTGATATAGCAACTTCGAACCACCCTTGTAGTACCGTATCACTTCCATGATGTATGGGGAAGTTTCATTTTTGACACAAACTATATATATACTATTGAAGCCTTTATCTTAAGTAGATGATCTCAAACTCATTTAAAATAAACAGGATGATCTCAAACTCATTAAAAAAGTATGTTATATCAAAACATGAGTATAAAGGGCTCCAATCAGGCTTTAATTCTTTAAGGGGATTACGTACTGATCAAAGTGTGAGACTACTTAATGATACATGAAAGAGGATTAAGTAGTGATCAAAATGTGACAAATGGAGAAACCTTTAATGTTTGAAACAACATCTAGGAACAACAGCCAATTAGGAAAACGTAAATGCTATCAAAACAATGCTTGAGAAAAGGAACTTGATCAAAGATCAGGACACACTAAAACTTTTAAAAATAGCAATTTGAGAAGGGTGGATTTTGTCCATTTTTTTTGTTAAGAAGAGGTGGATTTTGTCTGGGGTGGCAATTTGGGGGGTGGATTTTGTCCGGTCACCCCCTAGAGTATATGTGATCTTTAACATAATCTGCTCAGCTGGTCAAAGTCTGAATACCTTGACATATGTCTGACAAGTGTACACCATAGATAGTGTTACAAGTAGCATATTAGGGATCACTAATGTCTATTTTCCATCAAATCACTAATGATAATTCTGAAATGTACACTAACACCAAAGTGAACTTTCTGCCATACTGGATAATATTCACAAAACCATGTGTTGTTAAGGCTGGTCATGAGATGCCTATTACACAACGTATTTCTCACCCACCTGCAGCACAGACCCATACCTTTTGGAATAAACTAATGTATGGTATAACTAAGTGTCTTAATGAAATCAAACAAAATAAATATAGAAGTTGTGAAAACGATTAGTGTTACAAAATCTGAATTTTTCTTTGTTAATTAGTGACACTTGTGACTTACACTAGCATTTTGTCAGGTTTTGAGAGGTCCCTTCTTCAATTCGTAGCGTACATTTGTCAATAATGTTTAGAATATGCAACCGAAGAGCCGTGTAGCAAGATATGTTTTTGTTAGATACATGTACATAAAAGTATTTGGTCAATTAAAACAAAATTGTCAAAGTTAACACCCGTGTGGTGCAGTAAATGATGCAAAACATTATCAGTTGGTATTTCTGACTACTTCTCTTGGTTACAATGAAAACAATAAAAACAAATAACATTATGTAGCAGGGCGTGGAGTCATCCGACAGATGACATCCTTACCTTGTCAGCTAGCTGACGGGGTTAACCTCTTTGGTCATGTGGACAAGGCATCCGACTTCTGATCAGAATGTCCAAGGTTTGAATCCCAGCACGGGACTCGGAAATGTTATGGCCGCTACAATTACACAGATAGTCAGAATGTTTCTAATTACTCATATAACATATTTATGTACAAACGATCCCTGAATCAAGGGAATCAAGGGAAGGTCCCTCGTAAAATCCTCTATATTGATGTCAGCGACGCCATTTTGTAAAAGTCAGTCACCAGGTCATGAATGTCCTATGTCAACATTGTTGTACATATTCGATAGTTTCTATGAGGTGAAGGTCAGTTGAATATGAGTAAACACAACCATTCTAACCTGCTGCTGACAGTTTCAATATTATGATGTATAGTTTGCATGTCTCTTGGATATTTTTTGACGAAATTTATTTCAGTATCTACATTCAGCCTTTTTCAATTTCATGTTATACCTAAATATAATCTATAAGTTTTCTATCCTTTGAATGTTTTTGTTTGAACAATATTTACATCAGATATGGACACAATAGAAAGCATATTCTTTAGCTTTAAACAAGTGTTAGATGATACAGGAATAACTGCAACATTTCTGTTGTTCCTATGATGCATAAATAGAGAATACTACACAAGGTCTCATTACATACGAATTATACGAAACGAGTGTCCTTCCTATGCTATCTGACCGAGCGAAATGTAATGTAATGAGACCGAGTGTGGTATTTTATTTATTACCCACGTCTTACATGCATTAAATTGACAAAATAGCGTATTTTTGTTAATATTTTGGTTTCAAACCGAAACCGGTTTCATAAAGAGGTTGCGGAAGAGTTTTGCACTGTAGTACAATATTTGCATGACGTCACTGTAATGACGTCACTGCCTTGGTAACCAGCGTCGCGATGCATGTCAGTTGTCGTCGCCTCGTACAGCCTCCTACAGTAAACTACTCCGTAGCACCCCGTTCTTGGTTTGCAGTTGCTTCATTCGGCTAACATCACTGGTGGAAACATTGCGTTTACGTTTTTCGACAGGTATAATGTCTCAGTTCGGCTCACAATTAAACAGCGACACGGCAACGTTCGCGATGTTTACATTCCCACAATGCATTTAAGTTGTAGAATGAATGGATTCACGTGTTTGTTATGAATGAAAAAATAGTTACGTCAGAATGTGACCTAATTGAGAGGTTATCCAATCAAATCGTTAGAATCTCAGGTCAAGTCGTTACGACACAGGTCAACGCGATACGACACTCGTGTGACGTACGAGATTAGTATGCAACTACCCATACGTTGACCACGTGGGTAATAATGTTCAGTATTGTCATTTCATATAAACAGGTTAGTGATTTTATTTAATCCTCTAGGTAAAACTGACTACATTAAGGAAAGAAAATGATTGTTTTTTTTATTATATGTATATGCAGAATCTTTTTTAAGGAATTGTCATGTTCATGGAATTTGTTTACGTTGTTTTACGGACAGAACAATGATGTATAATGATTGGCGAGGTGTGCGTTTGTCACTTGCCTTGTATTTGATAATATTATCAATTTTCTTGAAAAAAATATAATATTTTGTTGATTGTGGCTAAAAAGATTGATAATCAGAAATATTATCGATGGGAAAAATTATTAATAACTATTGATATTACCAGTGTGTTTTTGACAATACTGTACATTAACTTTTGTGACAGAAACAATTTAAATTTTTTCACACAACATACAAATGGAGGATTTTATTCATGGTCTGAGTCTAAATGATGTTCTGGACAGTGTTTTGTTAGTAGTCCATGCAAAACATGTCACAACTCACCAGTGATGTGAAATATATTAATTTCTTTCAGACGTTTTTGGCATTCTCGCTCAAAGTTACATGTCCAAAATTTATCGATAATATTTAGTATTTAGTAATGATTATCGATGTCTATGATGTATATCAATAGCCAGCCCTAGTAATGACAGGATGTTGACTGTATATCAATAGCCAGCCCTAGTAATGACAGGATGTTGACTGTATATCAATAGCCAGCCCTAGTAATGACAGGATGTTGACTGTATATCAATAGCCAGCCCTAGTAATGACAGGATGTTGACTGTATATCAATAGCCAGCCCTAGTAGTAACAGGATGTTGACTGTAACTATATTTCTACAAGAATTGAAAAAACTATAAAGCATACCACATCCTAAAGACAAGAGTTTTATGGATGACAACTTCTTTATTGTGAAGGGTCACGACGTTTCGAAGTATGTTCTTACTCCTTCATCAGGTGATGTCTTTTGTCCTGACCTTACACCATTATTCTGATAGCTTTATAAAAAATAGCTTTTTCTCATCTTTCATTGTGTACTTATGAATAGAAATATCCCCATGCTCATTATGAAAGAAAAATCCTATCCTGTAAAATATATTTGTGCGTTTTGAAATATTCTTTTATCATTTACATTAAATTGATGCCAAACTGTGCATGTTGTCCACATTAAGATACACGTACATGGAACATCTATCTGATTGTTTATTGCTTAGGACCTAGATTTGTTAAGCTCTCTTCTAGCTAAGATAGTCATAATTTAATGTTAATGTATGGCACTTATGACCGTCTTAACACTAAGAGAGCTTCGAAAATCTAGGTAAAGGACATTATTTAAATGGTAAAATGGTAATAAGTTTAAAGTGGTGTAAGTGTTTCAGTAATTTCAACCATTTGATGATAAGGCTGGTGCTAATAGTGCTAACACAAACAGGACAGTATAGATAGGGCTATCCATTTTGCTATTACATCCTTTCTTTCTCATCTTGTATAATTTCATAATTTGTTGTAATTTGGATACTACCAAAACATATCTTTTGCTTTGGAATAGTTTGAGTTCTCATAAACAAAAATAGTGTCCTCATCTAAGTTACAATGAGTTACCATGACCTAGTGTTAAGCATGTGACCCCGCCTGTATGGACATCATGATGTGGTAGTCATGATAATTTACAAACATCTGTTGTCATGGTTATCAGTTATTCTTACTGCTCTATAGCCTGCAGATGTTACATTGCCAGTATCGTCATGCTTCAAAGTGACAGTCATTCATGCATATTGATACTTTCATGCTCTAAGCTGTTAGAAATGTTTGAAACTACCTTGTATATGCATATTTGAGCTCCTATTTGAGGTGTGTAAGCTTCAGAGCTAGGTGGTGTTTTTTTGCTTATTTAGTGTGTTAAATCTGAAGCGGTTCTTGACTTTCCTTCTTTGTTCAAATGGGCACAGTTCTTAGTGCCTGTGATTAGCATCTATCAACCCCAGAATGAAACTGAATCCTCCCTTGATTTTTCCCTTCTGAAAATGTTATCCTTTCAAAATTTCATGAAGGTCTCTTCATGCACCATGAACAGAAACAAACCTGAAGAAAGCAACAAATTGAGTGAATATCAATATTGCCTCTTTGGAAACATGCACACTATGTGTTCAAGTACAGAGTGATATTAAGTTCTTAAAACATTCAAAACATAACAAATATAATTTCAAAAACAAACTATTAAGTGTTGAAGATGCCAGTCAAAGACTTCAAAAGTGACTAGATTGAATTCTTTGTAGTCAAACATCTCCACACATAGTGCGCTTTCTCTTGTTCTTTTGACCAGGAGAGGAAATGACCAGGAACAAAGTTTTCAGCCTCTCTGAACAGCACACCTGAACACACCCCTGTCCAACTTGCTGATATAGGTCACCAGTTCCAGTCAGTCTACAGATCATCCCATAGCACAGAGATGGCACTCAACTGTGTTGTAGATGATGGTAACTTTGGAATGCTTGTTCTTTTAGGCTTGTCTTCTGCCTTTGATACTGCTGATCATCAGCTTCTAACAGATCGGTTGGAAAAAGATTACGGTATCCACGGGACTGAACCCAGTCTATCTACAGGACAGAACCCAGTCTATCTACAGGACAGAACTCAGTCTGTATGTGTACAGAACACCATGTCACCTGGTATTGTATTGAAGTGTGGAGTACCCCAATGCTCTGTCCTTGGGCCACTCCTGTTCACTCTTTATACCAAACCACTCGGCTCTCTCATCAGTGATCAGTGTGTTGTCCATAATTTTTACGCTGACTACTCTCAGCTCATGGATAACTTCATCAGTGACCCCCAGAGTCAGACTGAGGTTTGTGCCAGGATGGAGTTATGTGTGAAAGGTGTTAAATGCTGCATATCTAAGAACATGCTTCAACTAAATAGCGCAAAAAAGTGAACTCATGATTATCACTTCTAAATCCAGATTGCAGAAATGTGGTATCGATCATCTCCAGATCAATGACATAGATATTCCTGTTTCTCATAGTGTTAAAAACCTAGGCGTGTTTTTAGACGAGAATCTATCCATGGAACAGCATATTAACCACCTATTGAAGATCTGCCGCCACCACCTGAGGAACATTGGTTCTATCCGTCACCTTCTCACCGGAAACACCACAGCTACACTGATGAGATCCGTAGTATTGTTGCGGTTAGACTACTGCAATAGCCTCTTGATAGGTATTACCAATGACCAGCTTCACAGACTGCAGAAGCTGCAGAACACTGCCGCCAGGAGTATCACCTGCACAAAACTCAAACAGCTGTCTTCTCATTCCCTTAGAGAGTGGTAGTTGTGAGAGGATTAACAACAACTCTGTGTTTGCCGATTCCTTGTCTCGGTTTGTTGAACCCTTCATTCATCCTCTTCGCTGATCCTACCACATTTCGGTGATTCGTGTATCTCGTCAATCCCTCCTACTTGGCATTGCCTCCACATGTACCACAAGTCCCTCAGATCCCGTCACCTCCAGCCTCTGAATGGACAACACTACATCATTATAACACCCAAAACAGGGTTGTTGTACAACATTTTGATGACCATCCTCTGAACATAATACACCAGATCCTTCTGTACCAGATCAGATGTACTGGAACAAGCCCTCCTTCAAGAGACCGCCTCCGTGGTGTAGTGGTTAGAGCGTCCGCCCGCGGAGAGCGGAAGGTCGCGGGCTCGATCCCCGACCGCGTCATACCAAAAGACGTTAAAATATGGTACTTGTTGGTCCCTGTCTGGCGCTCGGCATTAATGGGTACAACAAGGACTGGTCGGCTCAGAGTCAGTATAATGTGTCTGAGTGGGGTATTCATGCTTCACTGCGGCATGGTATCTCAGTGAGCTAGCACTATAAAACCAGCTTCAGTCTGGGCTAGTACAAGCAGCCACACATACGCATACACTCGCATGCACGTCGTCATATGAGCGAAATATTCTCAAGTACGACGTTAAACCCAATTTCACCTCACCTCACCTCCTTCAAGAATGGAAAGTAATACATTAACATCAAAATCAGCATCTGATACAGTCCATGACGAAGGTTTGGGATGTTATTATAGATGGAGGAAGTTACATCATATTTTGACATTGTGCTTGGTGATTGCTTCTGATTTCTTTAGGACTGTAAGCCAGTATCTTGAAAATGAAATTACACTTTTTCACTTTTTTTCATTTAGATTTGCTTTGTAATTACTCTTTGAGGGTCAATGTTTCCATAAAACAAGTTATACTGAGGTTTGGATTGTGTCTCAGGCCCACATGGATGATTGCATCATTGCATACAGTCACAGGTGAATCGTTAGATTCTTCAGCAGCGATTTTGTTTCACAACTTGTAGTTCAGACACATACCAAGAGTCCAGAGTGTCATTGCTGATGCCATATTTCGTTGGCGTTGCTCCACTGAAGACCCAAGATATTTCGGTTGATCTGACTCCCGATCACCAATCCTCAGGTGGATCTACTCCCAACCAGGTCAATGTTCAGCAACCCAAGTTCATTCCCTACTGGCAAACAAGGATATGTTGGACCAGCGCAGAGGATGTGTTTACGAGAAGTAGGCGGTGTATGGCAATGAGCAAACCCATTTGGTTTGTGAAAGGTAGAGCAGATGTAGGATAGTGCACGTGCATTGCATGACAATGAAATTGATTCGTTGCAGGCCTCCTTCTACACTAACTACTCTCCACCAAGAAGGTTTTTATCTGCTTTTAATTGCGCCCTTCTTGCATGCTTGTGGTTAATAGATCTGTCAAACCTTTCAGCCTCAAAATATTTGGCCCTACCTCTGTGAGAAGACGTGTTGATCCAACTTGACTGCGATTGTCTTCACTGGTTGCCTCAGATACTACATATGCTTGTCTCATCTGTTGTAGCTACAGTGACTGGTACAAAGATTTCTGCTATGCCTGAACTCCAATCATTGTTGCAGTTCTACAATCTGGTTGATCAATCCAGCATGGGTTCTGTCGGTATGCCTGAGGCACCTCACCTCAGCCAACTACGAACCTCTTAAGGACAAACACTTCAAAACAAAGCATTATAGTGAAGTCAATCTTGCAGTAAGCTCTTGCTACTGCAGCCCATATATTGAAACGCCACACACTGGATGTGAACTGTGTACGGTTTGAGAGAAAATAAATGTGTCAAGGTGTTGGTTTTTTTGGCTCCCATAAAGCTTTATCTGTATGGCACGTCAACTTGTTCTTCACAATAGACTCTTTACTATTCCAGCATTGTCCATGATTCTCGGGGTTCTCCACATTTTCTACAGCCTCTACAGTTGAAGTATTTCGAACCACCATAGCCTTTTGGATGTGTTCTACAGCCTTCAAGTGTACACATTTGCTGGTCTACATTGTCCAGTTGCCTTTTGAACCTACATGAAATGAGAGCAGTAGGCTCAACCGTGGCTCTTCACAGTAACTGCTCTTTCACATCAATAATGCAAAGATGCCCTTAGAGGTCAGAGACTTTGCTTCCCACAACCATATTCTGTCAATGTTGTAGAGTAGATTATTTGTAAGAATTATAGGAGCAAAAGTTATCATTGTTGATAATTCTAAGAACACTAACTTTATTAGATCCCAGACTCTTCCCAATTCTTCTGTCTGGACGATAGATGTTTTGAAAACAGTTTGGTTTTCATGCCTTAACTCATTAAGCCCTAGAGCAACTTCACTACTCAACACCTGGAACCCCTCGCTGATTGCCCTGCTCACTGTTGCGAAGCTAATTAGTGCTATTCACACCTGATTTCCCTGGCAGGTTTCAGGGATGACAGGAAACTGTGTTGTCGTACAAACAGGCTCTGATTGTTAAGTTAAAAGACTGACTGACTGACTGACTGAGTTTAGTTTTACGCCGCTTTTAGCAATATTCCAGCAATATCACGGCGGGGGACACCAGAAATGGGCTTAACACATTGTGCCCATGTGGGGAATCGAACCCGGGTCTTCGGCGTGACGAGCCAACGCTTTAACCACTAGGCTACCCCACCGCCCCTAAGTTAAAAGAAAGCAGGTGTGAATACATACCATGTATGGCAACGTTTTATGTAATTTTATTGCAAGTTTCTCTTGTAGACCTTTGGCGGCTTGTACATTTATATTTTATCAACATATGTATGTATTCTTTGTATGTAAGATATGAAACATACATAAACAAATTTTTTCCCCTTATATCATTGTGTGAGGTTTAATTTTACAAAATATCTATGACAATGGCATACTGTAATTTACATACATGCTTTATAATCTTCTACGATATTAGCGTTTTTGCCGATAGATTTCTACTGTATACTGCCGATAGATTTCTACTGTATACTGAATATTTAAAGGAAAGTACTATTACGCTAGTCTGTGACTAAGAAAGAGCTCATTCATAACTTTGTTTCATCTAGATTTAATGCAAAAACATACGTTATCATACGAACATACATATAAAACTTGTATAATACAGATTCCTTGTATAGACATGAAACAAAGAGTCACGTGATAGGGCGTCATAAAAACCCCAGAATAGAACATGCGGTATCTCAATCGCTCAATATAGTGGCTGATCATTTGTTGTCTATGACCAATCGTATCATGAGATACCTGTCACAGAGGAAGGGACAGGTGATGGGGCGTTGGCGAAATCTCTGAAGACCACGTTTGGTCACTCAACAGCTGGATAGAGATTGATTATTGGCTTTACCGTTGACCAGTCGATATGCTGGGTTTCGGCTTTAGCAACTCAAGCTATCATGTAACAGTTTGTGTATTGTAAACATACATAATCGTAACGATCTATGAAATATACACATAAGACAAATAGGAGTAGATAGATCACAGATTGAAAACACATTTTAGTGTTTTTCGATAAGTAAAACAAAGTGATTGAAATTTAACCATTGAGTAGAGATAGTATTTATTTTTATTTACATTTTACGCACACAGCCAGTACATAATATTTACATGTACAGCAAACCATTATCTTCACCTTGATATGAATGAATATCCAAATTAAAGTACATGTATTATAGAATTCAAAAAGTGACACTGAATTATTATAATGTATAAACTTGCAGTTTAATCCCCCCAAATATTTATGAAGATAGGCGTGCCTATATTTATACTGAATGTGAATGAGGTTCATAAGATTACAGATGTGCATGCATGCATAAACATTACAAAGAGGGGCGTGACTCCATAAAGCAGGTTGTCCAATGATATAACATCGCATCTGTTTATTTAACACTTGTCACGGGACAAACCTTTCAACAAGGGCGTAACTACACATGCATTCTACCGGAGGCTGTTATTTCAAGGTTGAAAGAGGTCTTCAGTTATCTCATTACTGTAATATGATTGATTATACGCATGTGTATCGATACCGTAACTGATATACTATCCAGCTTTTATTGACGATTGATCAATAGAGACTGACTTCATTGATACACATGATAATTACACTGGATTTGATAATTACAGAGATCAAATAGAAATGTTTTACACAATGTTCATGTAAATTGCATAGAAAACTGACAAATTCAAATCAACATGAAACTTTTAACAGCTTGAACAAACATACTTGAAATTCCTTTGTATGGTTTCCATTTAATAACTTATGATATTACTTCTGTCTATGTCTAAGAAGTTTTTGAATTACCAACTTACTGTGTTTTGTGACAAATGTAGTAAAAGATTTCATTGTTGTAATAACGCTGACATGTATTATATTCAATGCAAAGGCGCGACTTATCTCTTTATATTCGATTAGGTATTATGTTATACGATATTTCTATAGTGCACATATCCAGGCAACTAGTGCTTGCTCAAGGCGCTGGTAACATTATCAACTTTAGAGTATGGAAAATAACTAGTTACAATTCAGTAAGCTTTAAATTAGTAAGTTAAATTATGTCTAATCTATTCGAGCTTGGATGTATAATTATTTGTGTTTATACATTGTTTCATTATATGAAACATGACAACGTAATAATACCTAAAAAGTAAATTCAAACTATTCTATTGTGTTTGAATTCTTTGTATGTCCTTGAAATTTCGTATATTGTTTCCTATTTATTAGGAAGTTGAAGAAAATATAATCTTCAGTAACCTCTAAACAATTACATCTAATTCAATCAATGTGCATAAGAAGTATTTTATTATCCATTCCCAATGAAGAGTGCCAGACACTTACCTCTGTAAAAACATCATAATCCCCTTTCTCGCCGACATGTGTTCATTTGCCAAATGCTGTACAAGCCTATGATAATGATTAGCAATTGCTATCAAAACACTTTAAATACTTCTTCTGATTGACACTAAAGGTAGCATCCCTCGTAAGAAAAGCTAATATTTGCTCAGCCCTACTAAATTGGTTGAAATAATAGGTACAGTGCGATTTTTAAAAGTATGACACACATGTGCGTCTCTCGCTGAATAAGGGGTGCTTTCTGTTGATGGATATATGTGGCTCTCGTTGTGAGAAAACTGCAAATTACCTGCCCCATAAACACGTCACTCGCTGTGAGGAGCTGATTAATTTGCCCCATGTGTGCGTCTCTCGGCCTTAATGAGTTAATAAGCTGAAGAGCGACATGAATTGGCAGTACCATTGTCTTGTATATTCTAGTGAATAGTTGACAGTAAAGAGGATTTCTGTTGAAAATTCTGAAAATTAGTTAAGTGTGATTGCAGCCAAAATACAGGAATTTGATGTAATGGAGGTAGTATTCTTAGAATGTCTAACAATGACAGGTTTTGTTAGTGCAATTATATACTGATGTATAGTAGGTTGAAAGTAACTTTATGTCTTCACAAATTAATTGTTCCTTAAAGTAATCAATGTCTGCTACAACATGCATGCATGGAACCCTCAAGACATGTATTGCTTTGGCTGTCAGTATTTAGAGGTTTTATGTTTGAAAATACAAGTTTAAGGCTACAAATCGATTCAGTCATGCCTGAGTCGCAGGCAAAACGGAGAGTAGAGAAAGAAGAGCAGAAAAAATGTACCAGAGAAGTCACCAGATCTTGACACTGGCCGTTTGTGGGGAGCCTGCAAATGAAATTCGTGGCTATACAAGATCAGTTATTTAATGTCAAAAGTCCAATTAAGTAGCAGGTGTTGATGGTTTTGTCATGGGCAGAATAATTCCAAAGGCCATAAAACTATGATGCCAAGACATGTAGAACTAATCTCCATTCTTACTCTGCATAACCACTCTGCTGTATATTAACTTGTCGACTAGCCCATGCCACTCTGTCACTTTCATTAGTTTCCATTCAGCTATGTAAATGAATGCATAGGTGGAAAAATTGGAAATATCTGACAGATTTGCAGATAATTATACAAAAGGCAACTTGTATTGCCAACACTACCACGTTTTACAACAGCAGTGCTGGACAGGTTCATGCAGGTTCATCACTTACGTGATAGACTCACCACAACCACATCAAGACATACAACAATACCAGGTGTAGGTAGGATTTCAGACTGGACAATGAGGAATTGTCTTTACACTGCAGCTGTTTGCCCCAAGCTGACGAGTGTCTTTGAGGTGTCTTTCTGACTAACCAGCATCATTGGCAGCGATATCAATTTTGTCAAGAACACAAAGTATAGCCACAACAGCAATGGAGATGTGTTTGGTTTAGTGAAGAGTCATTTTCAATGCTTCTTCAGAAAGTGTTTACAGACATGGTGGGAAAGATTAAGCTCGAAACAGCATACAGGTAGTGCACTGGTTCGGTGGCGGTATTGTGATGATGTGGGCTGCCATCTCCAATACCCATAGAACAGACTCAATAAACACTGCAAATTAATGCCAGAACAGATGAAATTCTTCAGGCCACACATCTTCCCCATTATGCAACAAGCAAAAGTAAAAAAAAAGACCTATCTCACACAGGGCCTTTTTGAGGAACCACAATATCCAATTACTGCCCAGGCCCACAAGGTTTCCAGATCTAAACCACATCGAACGTTTATGGGATGCTCTTTACCAAGTTCAGCAACAGCCACAGAACCATATCAGTTTTAACAAGCTCTGCAGGAAGGGTAGATGAACATTCCCCAGGCGTCAATGTGTAATCTGATTGGTGCCATGTGGCACTGATATCAGGATCTCAGCCAGAATGAGAACCGTTTCATGTGTGCCAATGATGAACCTCTTTCAGTGCCAAATATGAACAATTCATATGAACTGTTTATTATATATATGATACATGATACTATGATAAAGTATGCATCTGAAGACCAGCATATTGTGTTCTTTGTTTCTTTATGATACTGATCAAGATTCCTCTTCTCTGGACCTGGGTGTCTAGAGATTAAATATTTGGTAACTTTTGTTGTTGGTTGCTGATGACATTGTTTTGTTCAGTACAGTGTTGATGGACTACAGGAAGGTTTTGATTTGTTAAATGCTGTACTTAGTGGGGTTTTATGGTAGGTGTTGAGCAAAGTAGCAGTGCTTTCAGGAAAGGAGTTAGAATAGGGTATTTAAAAATGAAAGATTGATGTACAATAGTAATATATCTTGGTCTTGTGTTAACAGTCTCTGGTATACATAGAGATTTTTTTCTGGGTTACATCTTCTTTTTATTCTCGAGTACAAGGTTTCAGGGCTTGTTCTGGCCCCAAAATATATTAAATATGTTCATCAAATATCATCTTCTAAAATGCCAATCAAGCATCTAGTCTCTGGTATGTTTTCAGAAAGTTGAAAAATACAATCTGAACAGGCTACGAAAGCTCTATTCTCATTGTATATTGTTATCCCCCGCAACAAGTTTTGCAGGGGTTTTTAAAATGGACTCTGTCCGTGCGTCCGTCCGTCAGTCTGTCCGTGCACATTTGTCTTTTCCGGAGCAGAACTCTAAAACCGTTCACTATTTCTTCACCAAACTTGGCACATAGATAGATCTGGTGGTGTATTGGTGCCTTTTGGTAGTTTTGTAATTCTGAATAAAATATTTTTGGTGTTTCCGTGGCAACAAGTTTGACTTAGCCTGAAATTGGTGGTAGTGCACTTTTCCGGGAGCAGAACTCTAAAACCATTCAATGTTTCTTCACCAAACTTGGCACATACATAGATCTGGTGGTGTACTGGTGCCTTTTGGTAGTTTTGTATTTCTGAATAAAATATTTTTGGCGTTTCAATGGCAACAAGTTGGACTTAGACTGAAATTGGTGATAGTGCTCCTTTCTGGAGCAGAACTTTAAAAACCTTTCAATACTCTCCTTGAACTTTTCTATATACACACCTAAATATTTGACATAATCATAACTCATAGACATAATCATGAAGAGTATTTTGCCATTGCGGGGGATATTGATGACTTTGTCTTCTTGTTGATCCCCTATGGATTGCCCAGTCCTCTGAGCCCGGGAGACTCCAAGATTGATGATCCCTGCACAATCCACAATCTCTCTGATGATTGTGTTGTCCATTCAGTCTATTTTATGTTGTCTGTGTGAAACATCGGTGAAACCCACAGGCCCCTCAACACCAGACTCAAAGAACACCAAGCATCCATCAACACATTCGACCTCAAATCTGCTGTTTCTGAACACATCAACAAGAACCAGGACCACGTCATCATATGGAAGCAACCAAAGACGTATCTCTCAACAACAACAACTGGCAGCAAGGTAACTGCAAGAGGCTATAGACATCAGAGGCCATCAGCATCAATCGTGGGAACATATCTGCCTAGCATTTGGGACTTATTAATTTAATTTAATCATCACTGCTGGCCTCATTGTCCTTTTAATTATCACTATTAGGCCTGGTTTCTATTTGTTTTCGTCTCCTTTGTTAAATGCCACTATTGCTACTCATCAATCATGCCTGGATTAACAATCCCTGGCTTCCACTTGTCCATCTACCATTTAGTGACAATTAACTACTGGTTTCTCTTGTTATCTCATAACTGTTGTTTTCACATGTACATATATAGCTGTCTGTTTCGTAATTGTTTCATTCACCTGATGAAGGAGTAAGAATATACTTTGAAACGTTGTGCCCATCACAATAAAGAAGTTGACATCCACAAAATTCTGGCCTTTACGGGCTGTATGATCACTGCTTCTTCTGTTGGACCATGGCTTCAGTCATCATTTCCTCCTGTGTCATCCTTCATGTTGCTGCAAATGATTCCAACTAGATCTTTGTTCATTCAACCTCCTATCCCGATTCCTCCAATGTCTTCTATGGGATCTACAGCCACATTGTCCTAGCCTCCTGAAACCTTGCCCTGAGGATCATCGGTTCCTCCACATTTAGTGATTCCTCCATCTTACCAGCGCCTTGAGCATGCACTAGTTGCATCGATGACTTCTCTACCTGGATCATCTGTAGCCTAAAAGATTGTCTGACAGCCTGACCCTTTGGCCCTTTACAAACCATCGCACATTTCTGTCATCGAGTTTGTTTGAACATGTAGACCATTACTTTACCTCCTAGAGGCCGCCTCCGTGGTGTAGTGGTTAGAGTGTCCACCTGGATAGCGGAAGGTCGTGGGTTCGATTCCCCAACCGCGCGTCATACCAAAAGACGTTAAAATATGGTACTTGTTAGTCCCTGCCTTTTGCTCGGCATTAAAGGGTACAACAAGGACTGGTTGGCTCGGAGTCATTATAATGTGTCTGAGTGGGGTATTCATGCTTCACTGCGGCATGGTATCTCAGTGGGCTAGCACTATAAAACCAGCTTCAGTCTGGGCTAGTACAAGCAGCCGCACATACACATACACTCGCATGCACGTCGTCATATGAGCGAAATATTCTCAATATACCCAATTTCACCTCACCTCACCTCACTTTACCTCCTAGACCAGCCCTTGGACGCTGAATTCAGTGGATTCAATTGAGTCAAAGATAGGATTTCTTCCCCGAGATTCTGTTTTGGGGACGCACATGTTCATGGATTGGCTACACTTGTTGCGTCTCCTCTCGTTGATATGAGGTGCTATCTCTATTGCCCAGGATCAATTCCAAGTCCTACTGCCTCAGTTCACTCATTTTGTTTATGTTATTGGTCTGCCATTCATAGAAGGGGCCCATTAAGACATTCCAGCTGGAATGAACATTATAAGGGTGAACTGTTTCTTCAATCGTGGTTAGGTCAATGCCTCTTTAGTGAGGTGCAGGTCTCCCAGACAGGGATTCTCATAAGTCAGTAGCGATCAGTTGCGCAAGATCTTTCAACTTTTTACGACCTCAAGTAGTAGAACCTACCTCCACTTTCATGATAATCAACATGATACAAAAACTAATATGACCAAGCAGGTACTTATGGCTATTCAACCCAAAACCCCTACAACAACAGGGGTTTGATGAAGCACCCAAGCAGTCCACACCAGCTTCGTCAATTGTTGACAAATCTTCTAAACTCTCTTCAATGGCACCACATTCTAATGCATCACGTTTATCTCTAGTTGAAGACAGTCTTTCAATCTATTAAGACCAGAAATGTCTGGCATGGATTGCAGATGGATCCCCCATTTTCTCATCTTTTATAGGCTCATCTCCTGCTGATACTTATTGTATCAAAGGCAAAGCTACTGGACAGAAGGAAGTATTCCATATTGCCAACAGATTGTTGTTTAGACGGAACTCTCTTGCTCTCCCATCTCACACATCTATTGATGAACTGACTGATCAGTTTTCGGTCTTCTTCACTGACAAAGATCAACATCATATGCCAATCCTTCAAATATCAAGTTCCCTTCCTTTCTCCTCGTCCAAATTTGTATCCAAATGTCCAGCAAAATCATGTTTGCTTGACCCTTTAACCACTGGGGTCTTGAAAGAAACCATTCAATCTCTTCTTCCTATCTGGACGTACATGTATATCACCAACAGTTCACTAAGCCAAGGTGTAATGCCTGATCAACTGAAGATCCAGTGATTGTCATTCCCCTCATAAAGAAGAGGAATCTCGACCATGAACTGTTAAAAAACACTACAGACCAATATCCAATTTGACATTAATCTCTAAACTGATTGAGCACATTGTTGCTTTTGAATTCACATGAGCAGAAACAGTTTCTTTGAAGAATGCCAATCTGCCTACCGATCCTTCCACAGTACGGAAACTGTGTTGCTGAAGGTTCAGAATGACATCCTAAGAGGCATTGAAACTGATGGAGCAGCCATTCTTGTATTGCTGGACCTCTCAGCTGCTTTTGACACCGTCGACCATTCTGAGCTACTCTTTACCTTTGAAAACAGGTTCAATGTCAAAGATTTTGCCTTGAGGTGGTGTGTCTCCTACTGGACAGACCGGAAGCAGACAGTTGTCATCCAGGGTGGAAAGTCAGAAATGACATACTTGATGTTTGGAGTGCCTCAGAGCTCAGTCCTACGCCCCCTACTTGTTATATGCTGCACATCTCCCTTCGATGATATTGTTAGATCCCACAACGTGAGTATGAACCTCTATGCTGATGACACGCAAGTCCACTTACCCTTCAAGCCATTGGACGCATCTTCAACTAAGTTCTCCTTTTCAAGAGTGGAAGAATGTGTTGTTAATTAAATGATGATAAAACTGAGCCTCCTCAACTTCAGAAAAAGCTTCTGCTTCCACAGTTTTGCATCGGTGAATCTGCAATAACAACACGCCCATAGGTTCGCAATCTTGGTGTAATCTTTGACTCTGCCGCCAATCATATTTCCATCTGTGCAACAATGGTATGATCCGTCGATACCTGGATGTGAAATCTGCACAAGCTCTAGTACAAGCATATGTAACATCCCGCTTGGACTAAATAGTAACTCTGCTGTCTGGTGTGCCAAAACAAGTCCTCTACAAGCTACAGAAGGTACTAAGTTCAGCCACACAATTGATCTGTCAAATGAAAAGGACTGAACACATCAACCTCACTATGAAAACTCTACACTGGCTTCCAATTTGCTACAAAATCCTGCTCCTTGTTTTCAAGTGTTTAAACGGTCTGGCTCCAAAATACATCTCAGATCTCCTGACACCTTATCACCTAACTAGATCACTCTGCTCGAGAGACCAGTATCTCCTTGAAATACCACAAACTAGAACTAAGTCATATGGGAACAGGTCATTCTCCAGAACAGGACCCTTCCTCTGGAACAATCTACCTGCCATCCTTCATTCCAAAATCTACCCGTGAAGGTCCGGGTTAGAATTGATCTTCAGCAACCCATGCTTGTCGTAAGAGGCAACTAACGGGATCGGATGGTCACCCTCGCTGACTGGGTTGACACATGTCATCGTATCCCAATTGTGTAGATCGATGTTCATGCTGTTGATCCCTGGGTTGTCTGGTCCAGACTCGATTATTTACAGACCGCTGGTATATAGCTGGAATATTGCTGAATGCGGGGTAAAACTAAACTCACTCACTCATTCCGAAATCGAACTGTCAATTTTCAAAATTGGTCTCAAGAAGCACTTATTCACATCGGCACATGGATAAAGTGGAATCAGATAGCTCTTTTGAGCAATTACATTGATAAAAAGCGTTTTATATGTGTGTGTGTGACTGTGTGTGCATGTTTTGCATTTAGGTACTTGCATGGATTTGAGGCACACCTATTCATACATGAAACTGGCATGGTGATCATGGTGGGTTTTTTTATTTTCATTTGCAGGCCTACCATACAAACTGTAAACAAATCATCAAAACTGAACTCCTATACGCCAAAACAGAACACAAATCACCAAAATAGGAGAATGAACTTCCAAAACTGCAACAATATCCTCTAAAACCGAAACCGACCGTTCTCACCTGCTCTTGTAGCTGATACGCGAGTTTTGTTGCCATTTCAAACGATTAGTCTTCCATTACAGATGTATTGTTTCGGTTTTAGAGGATATTCTTGAAGTTTTGGAAGTTTATTTTCCTATTTTGATGATTTGTTCATCGTTTGTATGGTTGGCCTGATTTGGGCAGCTCTTTAGTTACTTTGTTTTCAGGGAACTGACTTGCGTGTAAGAGTCTCAAACTCAATGAGCAAGAGTGAGGCAAAATTGGAGTGTGACTGGAAACTGCGGAGGTTCTTGATGTTACACAGCCAGGCCCTACAAAAGGTGGGTAATGTATCACATTCTTTAGGCTATTCATTTTTGCAGAGGAAAATAACTCACTTTGGAATGAATCAGATGTTTTCCGCTTTGGACATTGTTGAGGAATTTTATCCCCTCCTTTATGCCCCTGTTATTCAACCAGCATATAATGGTCACGTGAGAAGACAAATAAACAACATTAGGTCTTTTTCCAACTCATGAAGCATTGTCTGGGAATAAAGCATGTTCTACCTCATGTTCATGATAAATACACATATCTACAAGCAGTTGGATATATACATAGTGCATCTAGCAGCTAAGGCTTACAGGTGTCTTGCTGAGCAGTGAAAGGTAACCTCCCAAGAAGACTAAGGGATTTGTCAAAACTACTCACCTGACCTCTGATAACAACATAGATTATTCCAGTTCCAACAAATGCTTTAGAAGGAAAGACAACCTCCACAGGTGGAGGTGCCCACAATTACTCAACCCTCTAGTTCCTCTTATAACAACATAGATTATTCCAGTTCCCACAAATGCTGTAGAGGGAAAGACAACCTCCATAGGTGGAGGTGCCCACAATTACTCACAACCCTCTAGTTCCTCTTATAACAACATAGATTATTCCAGTTCCCACAAATGCTCTAGAGGGAAAGACAACCTCCACAGGTGGAGGTGCCCACAATTACTCACAACCCTCTAGTTCCTCTTATAACAACATAGATTATTCCAGTTCCCACAAATGCTCTAGAGGGAAAGACAACCTCCACAGGTAGAGGTGCCCACAATTACTCACAACCCTCTAGTTCCTCTTATAACAACATAGATTATTCCAGTTCCCACAAATGCTGAGGGAAAGACAACCTCCACAGGTAGAGGTGCCCACAATTACTCACAACCCTCTAGTTCCTCTTATAACAACATAGATTATTCCAGTTCCCACAAATGCTCTAGAGGGAAAGACAACCTCCACAGGTAGAGGTGCCCACAATTACTCACAACCCTCTAGTTCCTCTTATAACAACATAGATTATTCCAGTTCCCACAAATGCTCTAGAGGGAAAGACAACCTCCACAGGTAGAGGTGCCCACAATTACTCACAACCCTCTAGTTGCTGTAGTGGAACAGAATCCTATCAACCTGGCCGTATCTGGTGACCTCCCTTCAACAAATTCTCAGGCCATAACCTCAAGTGTGAAAAACTCAGTAGCCAACTGTCAGGCAGTGAAGAGATAAGGAGATGCTACTGACATGCTGCTGACACTACCCAAGAGTAAATAACTCCAAAAGATCTTCCCCTAGTTCTTACTTACAAATTGCTCATCTGTAACCTTGCCATGGACCCCATGCTTGTAACAACTCTGGTAAGGTGATGCGGCCATGGCATCTAAGTAACTCATTTTGGGCATTTATGAAGGTATCGTGTAGAAGTAAACATCTTTACAAACACACAGAGTAATCAACTAAACTGACACCTCAGTTTGAATACATTTGATAGAAGGGTTTTTACTGAACTTGCTGAAGTAGATAAGTACTACGAGGCACAACTCCCTGGAGGAAGCCATGCTAATGGTAATAGCTGTCAATTGCATTGATGTTTGGGAAATTTCTCTCTGATTATTTTACTTCCTTAATTTGTTTTTTTTTATATCTGGTTGTGTGCTGATTGTGTGCATAATATTCTTGTAAGTTTCTTTCATACAAATTATCATACTTTATTTTTCAGATCAGTAATATTCAAGGCAACTCCCCAACTCCAAATATGCTGACCTCGAGATTGGCTTCCCATGTTCTTGCTGAAATGAAAGAAATAGGCTGGGACAAGTACCTTTATATTTTTACACATTCTTTAAGTTCACATGACCAATTGCATTTCAAGTAAATTAGAATTGACTGGAATGCCACAAAAGTTTGATCCTTAACTTACATACAATCAACTGCAGAGTTAAACATCATCAATATTTTACTTCACTGTGGTGTAGTGGGTCTGAGCACCATCTCACATATCACAATATACAAGCGATATACAGGCCAAAGAGACAATTTCTGAGAATACTTTTGATATACCTGACATACACAATGGTACAAAATATTTCACTGGTTGCTATTTTTAGACGGAAGTGCTACTCTTCCACAAAATGCATCAAAAACCATTTTGTCTTTTTGTAAAATTGCTGTCATGCAGGCATTTAAAAAACCTTTGAAGATTTAAATTGTACTTATTTTGTTCTGGTATTTTATGTATGTGATGTCAACATTCCCGAGAAATACAATCTTATATAGTCTTACGTTTTTACTTTTAAACAGTTGACATTTTCCAAGCACTCTCCTAATGGTCCTGTGTGACAAAGAATTTTATTATGGGCTGTGAAATTCATGTGTCAACATCGGTAGAGTGAAGCATACCATATACATGTAGATCTAAAGTTGTCTTTCCCTCTAAGACATAAAAAAGTTTAAGTAATAGAGTGGGTAAGTGTTGGTTTTTTTTCCATGTTTTTATTCCCAAAGTTCTGTTTACAGAGGGGCGGTTGGGTAGCCTAGTGGTTAAAGCGTTGGCTCGTCACGCCGAAGACCCGGGTTCGATTCCCCACATGGGCACAATGTGTTATGCCCATTTCTGGTGTTCCCCGCCGTGATATTGCTGGAATATTGCTAAAAGCGGAGTAAAACCAAACTCAGTCAGTTGTTTACAGACTTTACCTCAGTTGTACAGTATGGGTAGCTTCATAGTACATAAGTACAGTGTAGGTAGCTTCAAAGTACATAAGTACAGTATAGGTAGCTTCATAGTACATAAGTACAGTGTAGGTAGCTTCATAGTACATAAGTACAGTGTAGGTAGCTTCAGTAGTACATAAGTACAGTGTAGGTAGCTTCATAGTACATAAGAACAGTATAGGTAGCTTTATAATGCGTAAGTACAGTGTAGGTAGCTTCATAGTACATAAGTACAGTGTAGGTAGCTTCATAGTACATAAGAACAGTATAGGTAGCTTTATAATGCGTAAGTACAGTATAGGTAGCTTTATAATGCATAAGTACAGTAAAGGTAGCTTTATAATGCATAAGTACAGTATAGGTAGCTTTATAATGCATAAGTACAGTATAGGTAGCTTCATAATGCATAAGTACAGTATAGGTAGCTTCAAAGTACATAAGTACAGTATAGGTAGCTTTATAGTACATAAGTACAGTATAGGTAGCTTCAAAGTACATAAGTACAGTATAGGTAGCTTTATAGTACATAAGTACAGTGTAGGTAGCTTCATAGTACATAAGAACAGTATAGGTAGCTTCATAGTACATAAGTACAGTATAGGTAGCTTCATAGTACATAAGAACAGTATAGGTAGCTTCAAAGTACATAAGTACAGTATAGGTAGCTTTATAGTACATAAGTACAGTGTAGGTAGCTTCATAGGTACATAAGAACAGTATAGGGTAGCTTCATGGTACATAAGTTACAGTATATAGTAGCTTCATAGTACATAAGAACAGTATAGGTAGCTTCAAAGTACATAAATTACAGTATGGGTGGCTTTATAATTACATAAATTACAGTGTGGGTAGCTTCATGGTACATAAGAACAGTATAGGTGGGTTCATAGTACATAAGTACAGTATAGGTAGCTTCATAGTACATAAGAACAGTATAGGTAGCTTCATAGTACATAAGTACAGTATAGGTAGCTTCAAAGTACATAAATTACAGTATAGGTAGCTTTATAATTACATAAGTACAGTATAGGTAGCTTCAAAGTACATAAGTACAGTATAGGTAGCTTTATAGTACATAAGTACAGTGTAGGTAGCTTCATAGTACATAAGAACAGTATAGGTAGCTTCATAGTACATAAGTACAGTATAGGTAGCTTCATAGTACATAAGTACAGTGTAGGTAGCTTCATAGTACATAAGTACAATATAGGTAGCTTCATAGTACATAAGTACAGTGTAGGTAGCTTCAAAGTACATAAGTACAGTGTAGGTAGCTTCAAAGTACATAAGTACAGTATAGGTAGCTTCAAAGTACATAAGTACAGTGTAGGTAGCTTCAAAGTACATAAGTACAGTGTAGGTAGCTTCATAGTACATAAGTACAGTGTAGGTAGCTTCAAAGTACATAAGTACAGTGTAGGTAGCTTCAAAGTACATAAGAACAGTATAGGTAGCTTTATAATGCGTAAGTACAGTATAGGTAGCTTTATAATGCATAAGTACAGTAAAGGTAGCTTTATAATGCATAAGTACAGTATAGGTAGCTTTATAATGCGTAAGTACAGTGTAGGTAGCTTCATAGTACATAAGTACAGTGTAGGTAGCTTCATAGTACATAAGTACAGTGTAGGTAGCTTCAAAGTACTTAAGTACAGTGAAGGTAGCTTCAAAGTACATAAGTACAGTATAGGTAGCTTCATAGTACATAAGAACAGTATAGGTAGCTTTATAATGCGTAAGTACAGTATAGGTAGCTTTATAATGCATAAGAACAGTAAAGGTGGCTTTATAATGCATAAATTACAGTATGGGTAGCTTTATAATGCGTAAGTACAGTATAGGTAGCTTCATAATGCATAAGTACAGTATAGGTAGCTTCAAAGTACATAAAATTACAGTATAGGTAGCTTTATAGTACATAAGTACAGTATGGGTAGCTTCAAAGTACATAAATTACAGTATAGGTAGCTTTATGGTACATAAGTTACAGTGTAGGTAGCTTCATGGTACATAAATTACAGTATAGGTAGCTTCAAAGTACATAAATTGCAGTGTAGGTGGCTTCAAAGTACATAAATTACAGTGTAGGTGGCTTCATGGTACATAAGTTACAGTGTAGGTAGCTTCATGGTACATAAGTACAGTATAGGTGGCTTCAAAGTACATAAGTTACAGTATGGGTAGCTTTATAATGCATAAGTACAGTAAAGGTGGCTTTATAATGCATAAATTACAGTATAGGTGGCTTTATAATGCATAAAGTACAGTGTGGGTAGCTTCATGGTACATAAGTACAGTGTGGGTAGCTTCATGGTACATAAATTACAGTGTGGGTAGCTTCAAAGTACATAAAAGTACAGTATGGGTATCTTCATGGTACATAAGAACAGTATAGGTGGCTTTATATAATCATGAAGTGGGTACAGTATAGGTAGCTTTATAATGCATAAGAACAGTATAAGGGTGGCTTTATAATGCATAAGTTACAGTATGGGTGGCTTTATAATGCATAAATTACAGTATAGGTAGCTTCATAATGCATAAGTACATTATAGGTGGCTTCATAGTACATAAATTACAGTATAGGTGGCTTCATGGTACATAAATTACAGTATAGGTGGCTTCATGGTACATAAGTACAGTATGGGTGGCTTCATGGTACATAAGTACAGTATGGGTGGCTTCATGGTACATAAGTAACAGTATGGGTGGCTTCATGGTACATAAGTACAGTATGGGTAGCTTCATGGTACATAAAGTACAGTATGGGTGGCTTCATGGTACATAAGAACAGTATGGGTGGCTTCATGGTACATAAGTACAGTATAGGTAGGTATAAATGTACATGTATAAGGTGTATGGGTGGCTTCATGGTACATAAATTTACAGTATGGGTGGCTTCATGGTACATAAATTACAGTATAGGTGGCTTCATGGTACATAAATTGCAGTATGGGTGGCTTCATGGTACATAAATTACAGTGTGGGTGGCTTCATGGTACATAAATTACAGTATGGGTGGCTTCAAAGTACATAAGTACAGTATGGGTGGCTTCAAAGTACATAAGTTACAGTATGGGTGGCTTCAATAGTTACAGTATGGGTGGCTTCATGGTACATAAGTTACAGTGTGGGTGGCTTCATGGTGCATAAATTACAGTGTAGGTGGCTTCAAAGTACATAAAGTGCAGTGGAGTGGCTTCAAAGTACATAAGTAACAGTATGGGTGGCTTTATACATGCATATAGGTATAAGGTGTATGTGGCTTCATAATGCATAAGTGCAGTATGGGTGGCTTTATAATGCATAAGTACAGTATGGGTGGCTTTATAATGCATAAGTTACAGTATGGGTATCTTCATAATGCATAAAGTTACAGTGTGGGTGGCTTCAAAGTACATAAAGTACAGTGTGGGTGGCTTCATGGTGCATAAGTACAGTATAGGTGGCTTCATGGTACATAAATTACAGTATAGGTGGCTTCATAGTACATAGAATTACAGTGTGGGTGGCTTCATGGTACATAAGTGCACAGTGTGGGTGGCTTCATGGTACATAAATTACAGTGTAGGTGGCTTCAAAGTACATAAAGTACAGTATAGGTAGCTTCAAAGTACATAAGTACAGTATGGGTTAGCTTCATGGTACATAAAATTACAGTGTAGTTAGCTTCATGGTACATAAGTACAGTGTATGGGTGGCTTCAAAGTACATAAGTACAGTGTGGGTGGCTTCATGGTACATAAAGTACAGTGTGGGTGGCTTCATGGTACATAAAGTACAGTGTGGGTGGCTTCATGGTACATAAATTACAGTAAAGGTGGCTTCATGGTACATAAGTACAGTGTAGGTAGGCTTCATGGTACATAAGAGAACAGTATGGGTAGCTTCAAAGTACATAAATGCAGTATAGGTAGCTTCATGGTACATAAATTACAGTGTGGGTAGCTTCATGGTACATAAGTACAGTATAGGTGGCTTCATAGTACATAAATTACAGTATGGGTAGCTTCATAGTACATAAGAACAGTATAGGTAGCTTCATACAGTATGGTACATAGTACATAAATTACAGTATAGGTAGCTTCATAGTACATAAAGTACAGTATAGGTAGCTTCATGGTACATAAGTACAGTATAGGTAGCTTCATAGTACATAAGTTACAGTATAGGGTAGCTTCATGGTACATAAGTACAGTATAGGTAGCTTCATGGTACATAAGTACAGTATAGGTAGCTTCATGGTACATAAATTACAGTATAGGTAGCTTCATAGTACATAAAGTACAGTATGGGTAGCTTCATGGTACATAAAATTACAGTATGGGTAGCTTCATGGTACATAAGTACAGTATAGGTAGCTTCATGGTACATAAAGTACAGTATGGGTAGCTTCAAAGTACATAAATTACAGTATGGGTGGCTTCATGGTACATAAGTACAGTATGGGTGGCTTCATGGTACATAGAAGTACAGTATAGGTAGCTTCATGGTACATAAGTTACAGTATGGGTGGCTTCATGGTACATAAGTGGTACAGTGTGGGTGGCTTCAAAGTACATAAGTACAGTATGGGTGGCTTCATAATGCATAAAAGTGCAGTATGGGTGGCTTTATAATGTACATAAGTGCAGTATGGGTGGCTTCATAATGCATAAATTACAGTATAGGTGGCTTCATAATGCATAAATTACAGTATGGGTAGCTTCATGGTACATAGTACATACAGTTACAGTATAGGTGGCTTCATGGTACATAAATTACAGTGTGGGTGGCTTCATGGTACATAAGTACAGTGATGGGTGGCTTCAAAGTACATAAATTACAGTATGGGTAGCTTCATGGTACATAAAGTGGACAGTATGGGTGGCTTCATAATACATAAGAAGTACAGTATGGGTGGCTTTATAATGCATAAGTGCAGTATGGGTGGCTTCATGGTGCATAAATTACAGTATAGGTAGCTTCATAATGCATAAATTACAGTATAGGTGGCTTCATAATGCATAAGTACAGTATAGGTGGCTTCAAAGTACATAAAAGTACAGTATGGGTGGCTTCATGGTACATAAGTACAGTATGGGTGGCTTCATGGTACATAAGTACAGTATATGGGTGGCTTCATGGTACATAAGTTACAGTATATGGGTAGCTTCATAGTACATAAATTACAGTATGGGTGGCTTCATGAGTACATAAATTACAGTGTGGGTGGCTTCATGGTACATAGAATTACAGTGTAGGTAGCTTCATGGTACATAAGTTACAGTATGGGTAGCTTCATGGTACATAAAGTACAGTATGGGTGGCTTCATGAGTGCATAAAGACAGTATAGGTGGCTTCATAATGCATAAGTTACAGTATGGGTGGCTTTATAATGCATAAGTGCAGTATGGGTGGCTTCATAATGCATAAAGTTACAGTGTGGGTAGCTTCATGGTACATAAAGTTGCAGTATGGGTAGCTTCATAGTGCATAAATTACAGTGTAGGTGGCTTCATGGTACATAAGTACACAGTATGGGTGGCTTCATGGTACATAAAGTACAGTATAGGTGGCTTCAAAGTACATAAAGTTACAGTATAGGTATCTTCATGGTACATAAGAACAGTATGGGTGGCTTCATAATGCATAAATTACAGTATGGGTGGCTTCATAATGCATAAGAACAGTATGGGTGGCTTTATAATGCATAAGTACAGTATGGGTGGCTTCATAATACATAAGTACAGTATGGGTGGCTTCATAATGCATAAATTACAGTATGGGTGGCTTCATGGTAGTACATAAGTACAGTATGGGTAGCTTTATGGTACATAAGTACAGTATGGGTAGCTTCATGGTACATAAAAATTACAGTGTATGGGTGGCTTCATGGTACATAAGTACAGTGTAGGTAGCTTCATAGTACATAAGAACAGTATAGGTAGCTTCATAGTACATAAGTACAGTATAGGTAGCTTCATAGTACATAAGAACAGTATAGGTAGCTTCATAGTACATAAGTACAGTATAGGTAGCTTCATAGTACATAAGTACAGTATAGGTAGCTTCATAGTACATAAATTACAGTATAGGTAGCTTCATGGTACATAAGTACAGTATAGGTAGCTTCATGGTACATAAGTACAGTATAGGTGGCTTCAAAGTACATAAATTACAGTGTGGGTGGCTTCATAGTACATAAGTACAGTATGGGTGGCTTCAAAGTACATAAATTACAGTATGGGTGGCTTCAAAGTACATAAGTACAGTATGGGTGGCTTCATGGTACATAGTACAGTGTGGGTGGCTTCATGGTACATAAGTGTACAGTGTGGGTGGCTTCATGGTACATAAATTACAGTGTGGGTGGCTTCAAAGTACATAAAAGTACAGTGGAGTGGCTTCATGGTACATAAGAACAGTATAGGTGGCTTTATAATGCATGAAGTACAGTATAGGTGGCTTTATAATGCATAAAGTACAGTATGGGTGGCTTTATAATGCATAAGTACAGTATGGGTGGCTTTATAATGCATGAAGTACAGTAAAGGTAGGTATCTTCATAATGCATAAATTACAGTGTAGGGTGGCTTCATGGTACATAAATTACAGTGTGGGTAGCTTCATGGTGCATAAGTACAGTATAGGTAGCTTCATGGTACATAAGTACAGTATGGGTAGCTTCATAGTACATAAATTACAGTGTGGGTAGCTTCATGGTACATAAATTACACAGTATGGGTGGCTTCATGGTACATAACAGTACAGTATGGGTGGCTTCATAGTACATAAGTACAGTATAGGTGGCTTCAAAGTACATAAATTACAGTATAGGTGGCTTCATGGTACATAAGTACAGTGTGGTTAGCTTCATGGTACATAAGTTACAGTGTAGGTAGCTTCAAAGTACATAAGTACAGTGTAGGTAGCTTCATAGTACATAAGTACAGTGTAGGTAGCTTCATAGTACATAAGTACAGTGTAGGTAGCTTCATAGTACATAAGTACAGTAAAGGTAGCTTCACAGTACATAAGTACAGTGTAGGTAGCTTCAAAGTACATAAGAACAGTATAGGTAGCTTCATAGTACATAAGTACAGTATAGGTAGCTTTATAGGTACATAAGTACAGTGTAGGTAGCTTCATGGTACATAAATTACAGTATAGGTGGCTTCATAAGTACATAAATTACAGTGTAGGTAGCTTCATGGTACATAAGTTACAGTGTGGGTGGCTTCATGGTACATAAATTACAGTATAGGTGGCTTCATGGTACATAAGTACAGTATATGGTGGCTTCATAATACATAAATTACAGTATAGGTGGCTTCATAATGCATAAGTACAGTATAGGTGGCTTTATAATGCATAAGTTACAGTATAGGTAGCTTCATATAATACATAAAGTACAGTGTAGGTAGCTTCATGGTACATAAAGTACAGTGTAGGTAGCTTCATGGTACATAAAGTACAGTGTGGGGTAGCTTCAAAGTACATAAGTACAGTATAGGTAGGCTTCAAAGTACATAAAGTTACAGTATAGGTAGCTTCATGGTACATAAGTACAGTATGGGTGGCTTTATAATCATAAGTGCAGTATAGGTGTAGCTTCATAATGCATAATTACAGTATAGGTGGCTTTATAATGCATAAATTACAGTATAGGTGGCTTCATAATGCATAAGTACAGTATATAGGTAGGCTTCATAATGTATAAATTACAGTATAGGTAGCTTCATGGTACATAAAGGTACAGTATAGGTAGCTTCATGGTACATAAATTACAGTATAGGTAGCTTCATGGTACATAAATTACAGTATAGGTGGCTTCATGGTACATAATAGTACAGTATAGGTAGCTTCATGGTACATAAGTACAGTATGGGTGGCTTCATGGTACATAAGTACAGTATGGGTGGCTTCATGGTACATAAGTTACAGTATAGGTGGCTTCATGGTACATAAGGTACAGTATAGGTAGCTTCATGGTACATAAGTTACAGTATAGGTGGCTTCATGGTACATAAATTACAGTATATAGGTGGCTTCATGGTACATAAGTGCAGTATGGGTAGCTTCATGGTACATAAGTTACAGTATAAGTAGCTTCATGGTACATAAATTACAGTATGGGTAGCTTCATGGTACATAAAGTACAGTATGGGTAGCTTCATGGTACATAAGTACAGTATGGGTAGCTTCAAAGTACATAAGTACAGTATGGGTGGCTTCATAGTACATAAATTACAGTATAGGTGGCTTCATAGTACAGTGTGGGTGGCTTACAGTAGGGTGGCACATAAGTATACAGTGTGGGTAGCTTCATGGTACATAAGTACAGTGTGGGTAGCTTCATGGTACATAAGTACAGTATAGGTGGCTTCATGGTACATAAAGTACAGTATAGGTAGCTTCATAATACATAAAGTACAGTATAGGTGGCTTCATAGTGCATAAGTTACAGTATGGGTGGCTTCATAATGCATAAGTACAGTATGGGTAGCTTCATGGTACATAAGTACAGTATAGGTAGCTTCATAATGCATAAGTACAGTATGTAGGTGGCTTCATGTACATAAAGGTACAGTATAGGTAGCTTCATGGTACATAAATTACAGTATAGGTAGCTTCATGGTACATAAGTACAGTATAGGTAGCTTCATGGTACATAAGTACAGTATGGGTGGCTTCATGGTACATAAATTACAGTATAGGTAGCTTCATGGTACATAAAGTACAGTGTGGTAGCTTCATGGTACATAAATTACAGTATGGGTAGCTTCATGGTACATAAGTGCAGTATGGGTAGCTTCATAGTACATAAATTACAGTATGGGTAGCTTCATGGTACATAAGTTACAGTATAGGTGGCTTCATGGTACATAAGTACAGTATGGGTAGCTTCATGGTACATAAAGTTACAGTATAGGTGGCTTCATGGTACATAAGTACAGTATAGGTAGCTTCATGGTACATAAGTACAGTATGGGTAGCTTCATGGTACATAAGTACAGTGTAGGTAGCTTCATAGTACATAAGGTACAGTATATAGGTAGCTTCATAATGCATAAGTACAGTATGGGTGGCTTCATAATACATAAGTACAGTATAGGTAGCTTCATAGTACATAAGTACAGTATAGGTAGCTTCATAATGCATAAGTACAGTATAGGTAGCTTCATAGTGCATAAGTACAGTATAGGTAGCTTCATAGTACATAAGTACAGTATAGGTAGCTTCATAGTACATAAGTACAGTATAGGTAGCTTCATAGTACATAAGTACAGTATAGGTAGCTTCATAGTACATAAGTACAGTATGGGTAGCTTCATAGTACATAAGTACAGTATAGGTAGCTTCATAGTACATAAGTACAGTATAGGTAGCTTCATAGTACATAAGTACAGTATAGGTGGCTTCATAGTACATAAGTACAGTATAGGTAGCTTCATGGTACATAAGTACAGTATAGGTAGCTTCATGGTACATAAATTACAGTATAGGTGGCTTCATGGTACATAAATTACAGTATGGGTAGCTTCATAGTACATAAGTACAGTATAGGTAGCTTCATAGTACATAAGTATGGGTAGCTTCATGTAGCTTCATAGTACTTCATAGTACATAATTACAGTATAGGTAGCTTCATAGTACATAAAGTACAGTATAGGTAGCTTCATGGTACATAAGTACAGTATAGGTAGCTTCATAGTACATAAATTACAGTATAGGTAGCTTCATGGTACATAAGTACAGTATAGGTAGCTTCATAGTACATAAGTACAGTATATAGGTGGCTTCATAGTACATAAGTACAGTATAGGTAGCTTCATGGTACATAAAGTACAGTATAGGTAGCTTCATGGTACATAAATTACAGTATAGGTAGCTTCATGTACATAAATACAGTATAGGGTGGCTTCATGGTACATAAATTACAGTATGGGTAGCTTCATAGTACATAAAGTGCAGTATGGGTAGCTTCATAGTACATAAATTACAGTATAGGTAGCTTCATAGTACATAAAGTACAGTATAGGTGGCTTCATAATGCATAAGTACAGTATAGGTAGCTTCATGGTACATAAATTACAGTATAGGTGGCTTCATAGTACATAAGTACAGTATAGGTAGCTTCATAGTACATAAATTACAGTATAGGTAGCTTCATAGTACATAAATTACAGTATAGGTAGCTTCATAGTACATAAATTACAGTATAGGTAGCTTCATAGTACATAAGTACAGTATAGGTAGCTTCATGGTACATAAGTACAGTATAGGTAGCTTCATGGTACATAAGTACAGTATAGGTAGCTTCATAGTACATAAGTACAGTATAGGTAGCTTCATAGTACATAAGTACAGTATAGGTAGCTTCATAGTACATAAGTACAGTATAGGTAGCTTCATAGTACATAAGTACAGTATAGGTAGCTTCATAAGTACATAAGTACATAATATGGGTAGCTTCATAGTACATACAGTATAGGTAGCTTCATAGTACATAAGTACAGTATAGGTAGCTTCATGGTACATAAGTTACAGTATAGGTAGCTTCATGGTACATAAGTACAGTATAGGTGGCTTCATAGTACATAAATTACAGTATAGGTAGCTTCATAGTACATAAGTTACAGTATGGGTGGCTTCATGGTACATAAATTACAGTATGGGTGGCTTCATAGTGCATAAGTACAGTAGTATGGGTAGCTTCATGGTACATAAGTTACAGTATGGGTAGCTTCATGGTACATAAATTACAGTATGGGTAGCTTCATAGTACATAAGTACAGTATAGGTAGCTTCATGGTACATAAATTACAGTATAGGTAGCTTCATAGTGCATAAGTACAGTATAGGTAGCTTCATAGTACATAAATTACAGTATAGGTAGCTTCATAGTACATAGTAAGTACAGTATAGGTAGCTTCATAGTACATAAGTTACAGTATAGGGTAGCTTCATAGTACATAAATTACAGTATAGGTAGCTTCATGGTACATAAGTACAGTATAGGTAGCTTCATAGTACATAAATTACAGTATAGGGTAGCTTCATAGTACATAAGTACAGTATAGGTAGCTTCATAGTACATAAATTACAGTATAGGTAGCTTCATAGTACATAAGTACAGTATGGGTAGGTAGCTTCATAGTACATAAGTACAGTATGGGTGGCTTCATAGTACATAAGTTACAGTATAGGTGGCTTCATGGTACATAAATTACAGTATAGGTAGCTTCATAATTACATATAAGTAGCTTCATGAGTACATAGTATAGGTAGCTTCATGGTACATAAGTACAGTATAGGTAGCTTCATGGTACATAAATTACAGTATAGGTAGCTTCATGGTACATAAGGTACAGTATAGGTAGCTTCATAGTACATAGAATTACACAGTATGGGTGGCTTCATGGTACATAAGTACAGTATAGGTGGCTTCATGGTACATAAATTACAGTATAGGTAGCTTCATGGTACATAAAGTACAGTATAGGTAGCTTCATGGTACATAAATACACAAGTATGGAGTGGCTTCATGGTACATAGAATTACAGTATGGGTGGCTTCATGGTACATAAGTACAGTATGGGTGGCTTCATGGTGCATAAAGTGCAGTATAGGTGGCTTCATGGTACATAAAGTACAGTATGGGTAGCTTCATAATACATAAGTACAGTATGGGTAGCTTCATAAGTACATAAAATACAGTATGGGTAGCTTCATGGTACATAAATTACAGTATAGGTAGCTTCATAGTACATAAAATGCAGTATGGTGGCTTCATAGTACATAAGTTACAGTATAGGTGGCTTCATGGTACATAAATTACAGTATAGGTGGCTTCATGGTACATAAATTACAGTATAGGTAGCTTCATGGTACATAAGTTACAGTATGGGTGGCTTCATAGTACATAAATTACAGTATAGGTGGCTTCATAGTACATAAATTACAGTATGGGTGGCTTCATGGTATATAAATACAGTATGGGTGGCTTCATGGTACATAAGTACAGTTATGGGTAGCTTCATGGTACATAAGTACAGTATAGGTGGCTTCATGGTACATAAATTACAGTATAGGTAGCTTCATGGTACATAAATTACAGTATGGGTGGCTTCATAGTACATAAATTTACAGTATGGGTAGCTTCATGGTACATAAATTACAGTATGGGTGGCTTCATGGTACATAAATTACAGTATAGGTAGCTTCATGGTACATAAGTTACAGTATAGGTAGCTTCATGGTACATAAATTACAGTATGGGTAGCTTCATGGTACATAAGTTACAGTATGGGTAGCTTCATAGTACATAAGTACAGTGTAGGTAGCTTCATAGTACATAAGTACAGTATGGGTGGCTTCATGGTACATAAGAACAGTATGGGTGGCTTCATAGTACATAAATACAGTGTAGGTAGCTTCATGGTAGCTTACAGGTATGGGTATCTTCATGGTACATAAGTAGGTGGCTTCATAGTACATAAGTGCAGTATAGGTAGCTTCATGGTACATAAGTACAGTATGGGTAGCTTCATAATGCATAAGTACAGTATGGGTGGCTTCATAATTACATAAAATTACAGTATGGGTAGCTTCATAGTACATAAGTGCAGTATGGGTAGCTTCATGGTACATAAAAGTACAGTATGGGTAGCTTCATGGTACATAAATTACAATTATAGGTGGCTTCATGGTACATAAATTACAGTATAGGTGGCTTCATGGTACATAAATTGCAGTATGGGTAGCTTCATAGTACATAAGTGTATGGGTTTCATGGTACATAAAAGTGCAGTATATAGTAGGCTTCATAGTACATAAATACAGTATGGGTGGCTTCATAGTGCATGGCACATGGGTAGCTTCATGTACAGTATAGGTAGGCTTCATAATTACATAAAGTGCAATATGGGTGGCTTCATGGTACATAAGTACAGTATGGGTGGCTTCATAAGTACATAAATTACAGTATGGGTGGCTTCATAGTACATAAGAGGTGCAGTATGGGTGGCTTCATGGTACATAAGTACAGTATGGGTGGCTTCATGGTACATAAGTACAGTATAGGTGGCTTCATGGTACATAAAGTTACAGTATGGGTGGCTTCATGGTACATAAAGTGCAGTATGGGTAGCTTCATAAGTACATAAAGTGCAGGTATAGGGTGGCTTCATGGTACATAAGTTACAGTATAGGTGGCTTCATGGTGCATAAGAGGTACAGTATAGGTGGCTTCATGGTACATAGAGTACAGTATGGGTGGCTTCATGGTACATAAGTGCACAATTACAGTATGGTAGCTTTATAGCACAGGGTGCATAAGTTACATAATGAGTGGGGTGGCTTCATGGTACATAAGTGCAGTATGGGTGGCTTCATGGTACATAAAAGTTACAGTATATGGGTGGCTTCATGGTACATAAGTGCACAGTATAGGTGGCTTCATGGTGCATAAGTGCAGTGTGGGTGGCTTCATGGTACATAAATTACAGTATGGGTGGCTTCATGGTACATAAGTGCAGTATGGGTGGCTTCATGAGTACATAAAAGTACAGTATATAAGTGGCTTCATGGTACATAAGTGCAGTTACTATGGGTGGCTTCATGGTACATATAAATTACAGTATAGGTGGCTTCATGGTACATAAGTACAGTATGGGTGGCTTCATGGTTACATAAGTACAGTATGGGTGGCTTCATGGTACATAAGTTACAGTGTGGGTGGCTTCATGGTACATAAAGTGCAGTGTGGGTGGCTTCATGGTACATAAAGTACAGTATGGGTAGGCTTCATGGTACATAAGTACAGTATGGGTGGCTTCATGGTACATAAGTGCAACAGTATGGGTGGCTTCATGGTACATAAGTGCAGTGTGGGTGGCTTCATGGTACATAAATTTACAGTATGGGTGGCTTCATGGTACATAAGTACAGTATGGGTGGCTTCATGGTACATAAGTACAGTATGGGTAGCTTCATGGTACATAAGTACAAGTGTAGGTAGCTTCATGGTACATAAATGTACAGTATAGGTAGCTTCATGGTACATAAAGTACAGTGTAGGTGGCTTCATGGTACATAAGTACAGTATGGGTAGCTTCATGGTGTACATAAGTACAGTTATAGGTGGCTTCATGGTACATAAGTACAGTATAGGTGGCTTCATAGTACATAAGTACAGTATAGGTAGCTTCATAGTACATAAGTACAGTGTATGGGTGGCTTCATAGTACATAAATTTGCAGTATGGGTGGCTTCATGGTACATAAGTACAGTATAGGTGGCTTCATGGTACATAAAGTACAGTATGGGTAGCTTCATGGTACATAAGTACAGTATAGGGTAGCTTCATGGTACATAAGTACAGTATAGGTAGCTTCATGGTACATAAATTACAGTATAGGTAGCTTCATGGTACATAAGTACAGTATAGGTAGCTTCATAGTACATAAGTACAGTATAGGTAGCTTCATTGTACATAAGTACAGTATAGGTAGCTTCAAAGTACATAAGTACAGTATAGGTAGCTTCATAGTACATAAGTACAGTGTAGGTAGCTTCATAGTACATAAGTACAGTATAGGTAGCTTCAAAGTACATAAGTATAGTATAGGTAGCTTCATAGTACATAAGTACAGTATAGGTAGCTTCATAGTACATAAGTACAGTGTAGATAGCTTCATAGTACATAAGTACAGTATAGGTAGCTTCATAGTACATGAGTACAGTATAGGTAGCTTCATAGTACATAAGTACAGTATAGGTAGCTTTATAGTACATAAGTACAGTATGTAATATGAAGCATCCTATAATATGCTTATGTATAGAAAGCTGCCCCAGTCTGACAGTGCCTAGAGTGAATACACCGATAAATAATGTGGTTCAGTGACTGTGAGACAGACTAAACAAACAAGTGGACAAGATCAAGTTCAAAACGGAAACCATTAAGTCCACCATTAACTTTATGAAACCAACTCTTTTTTTTGCTAGTGTAAAAAAAGTCCGCTTGTTTCACCATACTACTACAAATGGACTTCTGCTCCTCATATATATTCACAAAGATAATTAAAGGGTGTTATCAGAACTTCCATTGAGAAGGGCACACAATATCAGGATGTTTAGATGACAGTATACTTGAAGGAGACACTAAATCACAGTGTCAAGCTGATGTCAAAGCTACCACAAAACTTTTTGATTCCCTTGACTTCACCATCCACCCAGAGAATTCACAATTAGTCCCAAAACATGGGATTACCGATGAAGTGAAATTTGGAGCTAGAGTTGATGTTCCTTCTGTGTTTATTCCTGAATTAAATTTGTGGATTAACAACATAGGGAAGTTACCAAACCCTGTTTACCCAAACCCCTGAGATTCAGTTATCTTCCGACTCGTCTCTCACTGGCTAAGGGACTGGTCAGCAGAGGAGCAACAGAGACACACAAACTGCCTTGAAATCCCAGCTGCCAAGCTTGCGATTCCAAGTTTCTGTCCACTTAAAAGTGTTAATTGACAACACAACATCCATGGCATATGTGAATAAATAAGGTGGAAGCAAAGCAGATTGTTATGAAGTAGTTAAAATCATTATGGGACTGGTGCATTGACAGAAATCTCGGGGTTTCTGCTGCCTTTTTTGCCAGATGCCCAGAATACTCTACCTGACTGCAAGTCACTAATTAGCGGGACTAAAAATGCTCGCTGGCTGACGAGGTGTTTAATGCAAATAAACGAGGCATCCACATTTACAATGTGACCACTGCACATCCTGGCGGCCTGATCCCGGATCGTCAGCGGTAGACTGTTTAACTGTTAGCTGGAAGACCCATAGTAATTATGGTTTTCCCTCTTTCTTTGGTGCTCAAGAAAACAAAACAAGACAGAGCAAATGTTACATAGATAGCTCCTCTGTGGCCAACCCAAGTGTGGTTCACCCAACTTATCAAACTCACAGTAGACTATCCTCAGATCCTACCATACAGGAATTGACTGTCACATCTGCCAACAGAATCACAATATCTTCATCCTGTGAGAAGAAAACTCAAACTGACACTTCAGTTTGTCCGGGAATCTTTTGGAAAAGGTTACAACCATACAGATCGCATCCTGGCATAACAACACTCGAAATCAGTATGGCCATTGTAACAGGATATGAAACATATTTTTGTAACCAACAGGAAGTTAATCCCCTTTTACAACCTGTGATTCAGATGTTGGAATTCTTCAGCGAACTTTTTCACAGTGGCCTAGGATACTGTGGTTTGTGTACGGCAAGGGTTTCTTTATCTAAGAAATCTCTACAGAAGAGATTCGGAAGGCTATCACAAACGCCCCATGCAAATCCTGTGAGCTCGACCCTGTCCCTACATGGTTGTTGCGTTCATGCATGGAACCTACCATAGACATTATCATCTCAATTTTCAGAGCCTCATTACAAGAAGGTAAAGTTCCCGAGACCTTCAAAGAGACCATCATCAGACCACTGCTGAAGAAACCCTCATTAGATCCATCAATGACTTGCAACTTCCGCCCTGTATCGAACCTGCCATTCCTGTCCAAAGTCATGGAGAGAATCATCCTGTCTAGACTTAACGCTCACCTCACTGCCAACTCACTATCTGAAGTGTTCCAGTCAGCCTACAAGCCGTGGCACAGTACCGAGTCAGCACTCCTAAGGGTACAGAACGACATCCTGAGGCAGGACAAACAGGAGGTTGTTCTGCTGGTACTCTTGGACCTCCCACCGCCTTCGACACGGTGGACCACGGCATCCTGTTAGAGAGGCTGGAACACACTGTAGGCATCACTAGCATTGTCCTAGAGTGGTTTAGATCATATTTCATTATTACTGTAACTCCCTGATTTCCGGAACAACCTCCATCAACAGACTCCAACGGGTACAAAACAGGACTATCCATCACCTTCTCCACCCTGAACGATCCTCAATCACCACAATATCTCAAAGACCTCATCCAGCACTACCAACCAAACAGAACTCTCAGATCACAGAGCAAATGCCTACTCTCAGTGCCAGACTCTAAGTCAGCCAACCCTCCTATTCTCTACTGCAACTCTCTTCCTATCAACCTTAGATCCTGCACTGCACTAGACTCATTCAAGAAACAACTGAAAACCTTTCTATTTACACTGACCCTGTAAAAGCGCCACTGAGCAGCATTGGTTGGACATTAGGCGCTCAACAAGTGCACTACTATTATTATCATGTCATGTAAAAATATGATGTCAATTACCTATGATATTAAAAACACACATTTGATTTATTTGAATCTGTTAAACTAAACAACCCATTGCCATTGCTTGAAAAATCTGAAAATTTTCTAAGGTAATTAGGTATATGTAGTTTTTAACTTAAAAAACTTAATGTATTTCTCATGCAACAATAAAGTTCCGTTCGTATCCCCAAAACAGAGTCGGCCCATAAGTATTTATAACAGGTATAAATAGTGGTGGCACTCAGATTACCCAACAAAGGTTCCCATTTGGCATTTCTTGTGTCTGGAGTCAATACTAAACATTATATATTAAGGTCTGACATGGCAAATGTATTACATGTTATGTAATATGCACATGGAAGTGCAGGAAGAGGAATTATCATGCAGCTGAGCTACTAAAACAAACATCGATCAAAGGATTAACCGATAACACGCTGATTGATTAATTACTTTTATCTTGCACTGCGGATTTGTCAAAAGGTAGTGTTTATGTGTGTAGATTTACTAATCTATACTGAATACACCCTGTCGTAAAGTACCTGTGTAAAAACGTCCTTCCTTCAAAGGATTAACCGCCAATACGTGGATTTATTGCTCACTATTGGCTAAGTAAATTACTTTTTTAAAGAATGGCGGACATCATGCAATTAGTTGCCAGGTGTGCTATCTTGGGTGACCGATGCGACTACACACCCATGTGAAAAAACTGAAATGATATATCACATTTTCGGATATTAGTGACACAGATATTTGACTTCGATGTAATTTCTTGATTAATATCATCTGTAGTACCGTATTTATTTAATTATTATCAGTATTTTTCAAAACCATCACACAAAACTGCCACAGAATATAAAGAAGTTTACTTTACGTGAAACTTTCTTTCAAGTCGTGTCACGTGGCCCAACTTTATCGATCGATAACAAAGTACCGGTAAGTAAATAGTTGTGATCAAATTATCTGATTAAATTTAATTTAACGTTTATATTATGAAATATATTTTACAAAAGACAAACAACAAAATTTTATATTTTATGTTTTATTTGTCCCACGATGTCATTTACCTTTGGAAATGTTGTCATACGTATATGCTTCCTGCTTCCGGTGTAAACATCGCCAGTTGAGTTTGCTGGGCTGGCAGATTCACTCACCTGGAATTTTTGGGGTAGATTAATGAACTCAATTATAAGTCGGGTCTGAATTTTTAGCTCCATTTTCTGGTCATATATACAACACATCATGGTTTTCATGGTTTCATGGTTTTCGAGTCATTATAGGTTGTATTGATATATGTTCAGTTTAATAATGTATCAAAATAAGTAGAGCTGTGACGATATATCATAGTATCGATAATCGTGATACTTTATCTGACGATAAATATATCGATATGTTTTTTCGTATCGTGATATGTATCGTTGACCTTAAAATTGTTAATTTTCATTAGATATTGACGGTTATGTCAAAATTTCTTGCTATTAAAATATCATTTTTTAAAGAAAATAACTAAAGAAAGCATATCGTGATATGCATCGAATCGAATTGTATCGTTCCAAGATATCGCAATACGTAACGTATCGTGAAATTTCTGTATCATCACACCTCTAAAAATAAGTATGTGTACTAGTATATATCCTACCGTATCGTGAAGACCAATCTTTGATTCCCCACATGAGTACAATTTGTGAATTCAATTTCTGGTGTCTCTCTTTGTGATATTGCTGGAATATTGCTAAAAGTGGTGTAAAACCCAACTCACTCACTAGAAACTTATTCACAGCAACAAGATTACCATGGTTGACATGGAATATGTGTTCAGTTTTAAGCTTTTAGTGTCACTTTGTGCATTGTAATGTTACTTTAAACCTATGTTTAAATGTCCAACAATTCATGAATATAACATTCTTTTTGCATTTCATTCAATAACTGAAAAGTTTATGATAACTTGATTAATGCAAGCAATGTCACATGACTTGTATCTTAATTATCTTCCTGACATGACTAATACAAACCGTAAATGATGAAGAATCACCCACGTTGACAGTTGGTATATTGATTTGTCTAGACCAACCTGTGAAGATCCTGGTAAGAACTGGTCTTCAGCAACCCAGGATTGTCTTAAGGGATCTAATGGGATCAGGTGGTCAGGCTCACTGACTTACATGTCATCGTATCCCAATTGCATAGATCGATGCTTAGATAGATCATTGGATTTCCTGGCACAGATTTGATTGTTTACTGACCACCAGCTTTTAGTTGGAATATTGCTGAGTGTGGTGTTAAACAATAAACAATCAGACAAAGTCTCCGATCCTCCTCTGACTCTCTCCTCACCAAACACAGATCTCGAAACCAACTGTCTGACCGAGCCTTCTCCTTTGCCAGCCCTAAACTGTGGAAGTCTCTTCCAAAGGAAATTAGGAACACTTCATCGAAAGAAACTTTTAAATCTCTGCTAAAGACCCATCTATTAACTGCTGCCTTTCTGTAAAGTTACATGAACTAATTCTTCCTAATCCTGACTCATGCTTATTGCTTGTCTCCTTCCTCTTGCGAACTTAGTGGAACACTTGTATCTCCTATTGAAGCTCCCCTTCAATAAAACAGACGTAAAATCACTACTCACCAGAGTTGTCTCTATTTCCGTTTTGGCGGGAAACCGTGGCGCCACCGTTCTCCCACGCTTCACTCTCTCCTTCTTCGCCCTAGTGGACGGTTGGGAGAGCACCTGTCTCCTATACGGCACTATATCTTTTTATTACTTAGTTATTCTCCTCTATTCTACTTTTATAGAGGTTTAGTTAGTATCCTTCAACAATATGGTTTGAAATTTAGTCGTATTAAGCACTGTTTATTCACGGTTTTGTCCGTGTTTGTTCAGTTGTTTACATTTCATGAAACCTGTTTTCGTTGTAGACTTTGGTTCTCTGCTGCTGACCCGCATCAACTGTGCCCTAGCTGCACTAAGACATGTTTCCAGCTCGCGCTGCATTCATTGCCAGCATTTAACTAATTTTGCATTTATTAAATAATTTCTTTGCGTCCTTAGAGGTGCTGCAGACGGGTCGAGACGGCTTTGTCAATCATAGATACGCCGGCTGAGTCCCTCTCGAGTCAACTGATGTCAGACGACCCCCTTTCCGTCTGGTGATGCGCCGGAGAGTTCCTCGGGGGACGGGCGTTGGACGTTATCCGCCACCTCCAAGTAGAGGTCTGCTACTCCGGTCATCCCATCGTCGCAGCCTAAGAAGAAGAAGCCATACTCTACCCAGAGCAGGCTACACATCCCGAGGACAACGACCACCTCTACGGGGAAGTCAGCGCAGACTACAAGGACTTTCTCGGCCGAGATTGTCCCGATGGCGGAACAGGGACTCTATGATGAGCAGCCGCTCGTCATCCCAAAGATACATCACCGCAAGCAGAGGCCAGTCTCAGCAACGTTGACTTCAGCGCAGCTGTCTACGCAGTCCGAAGTATCTACACTGACGGCAGATGAGCGATCCCTGGACCATATCGCTACCAACGCAGAGAGGGCAGCTCATCTATCACCGCAGACATTCAACCCGGGGGTCTTCATGCAGCAGTTTCCCAACAGATCATAGAGATGATGGAGAGGCGCGTCACACTGATGAGGGCAGGACCCGAGCCTTCGCTAAGGTTCCAACGCAGATCTATGCTTCAGGAGGTCAACCACCCTGCGCGAAGGACGACTCACCCATCCCCACATGCGGCCTCAGACGATCAGCATTCGCGAAGGCACTCGCGAAGGACGTCTCACCCATCCCCAGATGCGGACTCGGACGATCAACATTCGCGACGGCACTCGCGAAGGACGACTCGCCATCCCCAGATGCGTACTCAGATGATCAGCATTCACGAAGGCACTCGCGAAGGACGACTCATCCATCCCCAGATATGGACTCAGACGATCAGCATTCGCTAAGGCACTCGCGAAGGACGATTCGCCTATCCCCAGATGCGTACTCAGATGATCAGCATTCGCGATGGCACTCGCGAAGGACGTCGGACACAGCCTCCAAGACATCTCGCAGATCGTCGAGGGATTCACAGAGGCATTCGCGAACCAAGAGGCGCTCATCTCCGCGCAGGTCACCCTACAGACGCAGTTCACCGGGCTCCTCTCCACGCCGATCTCCAAGCAGAAAAAGAGAAACCGAAAGGAGGTCTTCACGCACGCAGGTTTCCACGCAGGTCTCCACGTAGATCCCCAGCGCAGTGGCACTCACCTCTACAGGACGTCAACGAGCCTGCGCGAAGGCATTCGTGCAGGCCAACAGTGCAGAGTCATCGCAGTACTTAGCCTCTCAACAGAACGCTACATGCCGAGGGCATTCGCGCAGGCCATCTACAACGCAGAGACGCCGCAGTACTTAGCTTCTCAACAGAACGCTACATGCCGTCAACGAGCCTGCGCGAAGGCATTCAAACAGGCCATCTACAACGCAGAGACGTCGCAGCACTTAGGTTCTCAACAGAACGCTACATGTCGTCTACAACCTGCGCGCAGGACGGCGCTATCTTCAGAGACCGTCAACAGATGATGAGCCTAATAAAGGATCTTTAGGGCGACTACCTACATCAAGGGCATCAACGACGCCTCGCAGATCATCACGGGAATCACCATTTAGGAATATATTGCCAGGAAGGCAATCCCTGACTACAAGACGATCACCTACACGCAAGGCGCCATACAGCACACCACGCCGACCACCACGCAGATCGCTACGCAGATTTTCAAGGTTATTCAACCAGGACACGAGGGCGGACTGGACCTATCGTCACCCTAGAAGGGAAAGATCTTCGTCGGCACACAGACTGAAGGACATATAATAAAGTTCAAGAGGGGTACTCGTGTCCGAATTCATCACCGGCACGGATCTTCAGACTGAATCCAAGACGGGATTCACATAGATTGATATATCTACATTAGAAGACTCATGGCCATATGGAGATCTTCACTTCCGTACAGATCTGCAGATATTCTCACTGGCGTGGCTCAACAGCAGCCTTGCTAAGGCTAGGAAACTACATACTCGTCAGCGATTCCCTGAGTAGAATTTACAACAAAGTTCAGCATTAATTCTACAATTACGACGCTTCATTGAGATGGATGTAGGCAGTCTACAAGAGCAGCACTGACAACGTGAAGATTTCAGCTGATCATCTGTATAAAGGGCGACGGCATTATCTTCAGGACTGAATTTACAGTCACAGCAGCCAGGAAAACAGCCTACCTACATCAGTATTACGCGCCGAAATATTTCACGCCGAATATTTCGCGCGTTTACCATTCAACCCTCGATACACGTGGTCAATCATGTAACTCCGGAAGGCTACGGACAAGACCGAGAGGTGATCAGATATCAACGGCGGCACTAGATTCTACAAGGACCTTTTTCCTGCTACACCGGTGACGTCACAGCGCGGCAAGCCAAAGGAATCAAAATGCTTTATTTTGATTGGACCACAAGAGACAACGCCCTGCGCAGAGGTCGGACATAGTTCACAGGTCAAGAAATGGTTTACAAGTGACAACAACCTGTCAGTGAGAGATGAAGGCCTCAATTACAGTCCAGTTAGACGGGGACCTACCGTATATGACCGTCTATAAGCCGACCCCATGGATAAGCCGACCCCCAAACTTGACCCTCAAAATCAGTGTCAAAATCATATCTCTCATGGATAGGCCGACCCCCCGCGATGGGTCGCGGCCAACAGAGACCAGAGTACCCGGTAAGTATGTTCCATCAACGACGAGACACCATTACGAGAATATTACATAATAAAGATTACCGGTGTTTGTTTACCTTTTTTTAACGATCACTGCTTGCATCAACAACGAGACGCCTTTTGAAAAGTGGATATACAGCGTAAGTGTTGGTGAGAATATTACATAATAAAGATTACCGGTGTATTGTGGCAACATGTGTTTGTGTTCCTTTTTATATCCCGACGATCACTGCTTGCATCAACAACGAGACGCCATTTTGTGAAATCGGTGAGTATGGAGAGAAAAAGTACCATCGGTAAATAAAAACTGAAGTCAACTTTTGTTTCAAAATATATTATTTAAGTGTCCATATTTCATCTATATATATATATGACAATAAGAAAAATAGTCCACTAACAATAAACACTGACATTTCTGCAAGAGAGTTCTGAGATTTTCACAAGTCATCGGCCGTAAACCCATCAAATTCCGTGTCACTGTCCTCCTCATACTGTAAGTCGATCCACATTATTCAAAGAATTCACTGTCATAAATATTGTGTCTACTCACGGATCGAAACGAAGTGTAGTTGACAGAAAATGCATAATATATTTTGCTTCTCTAAATATCATATTTATTGTAGCAACAAACTGGCTTGCTTATTTTACCCCATTCAACAATCACAAACTGATTACCGCCTCGTTCCATGTCACGTGCTTACCACGTTCATGATGGTCCGTATAACCTTAGTGTTGATTATATATTTTTTACATAAAAACTATTACACAATGCTAGGATATATTTCTTTGGGTTAAATAATAGTATTCAATCAATAGAATTCATCCCGTTATATTATTGTGCATGTTTGAACTTGTTCGCCGGGAAACGTGTGCACAGCTGATTGCTATTTCCGGCTTTGTGTACGAGACATGGTCCTCAAAATTCGGCTTATAGACGGTCATATACGGTACGTGATTTGGCTGCCTTCACGAGGTTAGAGACCTTCCCTGTCATCATTGCAGACGATTCATCAGACGAATTGCAGCAACATACGTTGGACAGACTTTGGGTGACGGCAGCCAGACGACTTTATATAGACTTCACACCGATGGCAGTCACGGAGTTGGACATCGCTTCATTTATGGACACGGCAAGGGTTTCAAGATCGTAGGATATAGATAAAAGTCCTTGTATCTCAAGCACTACTTTCTCCGTTATTACTACGAAGTGGAAGAGTCTGTTGGTTCTTCTCACGTCAGCACAAGACATGACACGCAGAGGGAGTCCACAACTACGCCCACTACAGGTCTTCGTGAATGTACAACTGGACGATCCAGACCCCTTCAGACTCCCGGACAGATTAAATCCATATCTAATATGGTGGACTCAGAGATCGGAGGGTCGCAGACGCACCTATTTAGCAGAGCCGGAGTACAAGACGCATCTCTATGTGGACGCATCTCTCCAAGATTGGGGAGCACACCTCGACAACGATGTGTCAGCTGGGATATGGACCATAGCAGAGAAGATCTGCACTTTCACATGCTGGAAATGAAAGCAGTGATAAACGCCATACTCCACTGGACCAGCATTTTGAAGAATGCTCATCTGACGGTACATACAGTCACCTCCTCAGTGGCGTTCTACATCCACAGAAGGATCAACAAGGTCGGCAAACCTTCTGGACCTCTGCTTTCAACTGGCCAGCATAACAGTCAACCTGAATGTCCACATCAGAGCATGCCACATTCCAAGAGCCAAGAATGTGATAGCAGATGCACTATCCTGTCCAACGCAGCCATTCTCAACAGACTGGATGCTACATCCAGAGACCTTCAAGCAGATCATACGAGAGATGGGAGCACCATTAATAGACCTCTTCGCCACAAGGGTCAACTGATAACATTCGTCTCACCAATACCAGATCCACGGGCATGGGCAACGGACACGCTAAGCATCTCCTGGCAAGGACTAAACGATTACGCGTTTCAACCACCAGCTCTAATACCGAGGGTGTTGCAGAAAATCAGTCAGACGAGAGACCTACAACTACTTGGGGTGCGCCTTACTGGCCAGCGAGAATATGGTTCCCTATTCTCATACAAGACCTTGGACTGCCTCAACTGCAAGTACCAGATTGGACGAATCTACTAGTACATCCTCACACAAAGCAGGCGCACGGCAACCCAGAGGTGTTCCGGCTACACGTGTGGACTGTATCAAGGCATGCTTGAACAAGAGAGGATATTCCGCCAGGGCAGTGAAAGCAGTCACACTAGCTTTACGCAAGTCTACACGCAACTTGTACGACGACAAGTGGCAACGCTTTGAGACATACGCTTCGAGGACCGGCTTCAGAGCCATGAAAGTGACACATCCTCAAGTGGCGGACTACCTTTGTCACCTAGACAAACAAAGCGGTTAAAAGGGTCAGCACTCTCAACATACCTAGCGGCATTGAGCTCAGTTATCGCCATGAGGACGAGTGCAACTGACGAAAGTACCAGAGTTACTGGCCTTACTACGCCCTTTTAATTGGAGGACCAACAACAGAGATTTAAAGCTCCGGCGTGGGACCTCAACGTAGTTCTACAACATCTCACTAGTGACATCTACGAACCATTAGAGAGAACATCATTCGAGTTCTTGACGCAGAAGATACTGTTCCTGATAACCTTAGCAACAGCAGCACGGATGTCGGAAATACATGCTCTGGACTTCGAGAGAACACGATTTGACGAAAATCAAAAGATCGTGCATATGGGACTGAGATGGGACTTCATAGCAAAGAATCAACTGCCAGGTCATCCAGCCAGACAGTTCCACGTCCCAACACTATCATCAGTCCTTGGACCACAGGATACGCAGGTCCTATCCTTGTGCCCAGTGAGAGCGTTGCAAGCCTACCTACAAAGATACAGGTCCAGGAGACGGAAATTCAAGGGTTTTTTTGTCTCGATATCGACAGCGACACAGACACAGGTCTTCCGCACTAAGATATCAAGCTGGATCAGAACTGTCATACTACGGGCCTACAAAGCAGCAGGACTTGATCCTCCACGAGCCTCCAACCCACATGAAGTTAGAGCTCTGGCGTCAACGCTCGCTCTATCAGGACGATAATGGAGGGCTGCTTCTGGAAATGGGACATGGTGTTTGCCAACCACTACCTGAGGGACATCGCCACTGAGGACGGCTCTGGCATTCACCATTTCGGCCCACTTGTTGTAGCACAACAATTGACAGTCCCACAAAGGCGCTGAGATGGAGTCTCGCCCTTTTATCACATGACTTACAAAGCCTACACTCCGGAGAGTTTTGCTTGAAGTCTAAATGCACGTCTAAGGACAGACTAGCATAAGTGATATGACCGAGTACTTGTAAGGATACTCGTACAGAAAAGGGTCGCTTCTCCACTTGGTGCTTGCATCAAGAAATGGACCAAAAGTTAACAATTGTGGTCCCCCCATCAAAAGGCAGCTGGAAGGACAAGGTCGCAGCAGCAGCAGAGATTAGCAGTTACATACAGTGCCAATACGAAGTTCCCATTTGGGGGTATAGATGACGTAAATCACTACATGAAATCCAAAGTAACAGCCCGCCGCCAATCCGTCGGATTCTACAAGCAATAAGCATGAGTCAGGATAAGGAAAAATATGTAATTTTCTGAGTAAAATTGATATTTTATACTTATCCTGACTCATGAGGTAAGCCCTCCCAACCTCCCCACTAGACACTTTGGATTTCCCTGCAAATTCTAGTGTCGGGCTCATAATCAGGAGAGAGTGAAGCGTTGGAGAACGGTGGCGCCACGGTTTCCCGCCAAAACGGAAATAGAGACAACTCTGGTGAGTAGTGATTTTACGTCTGTTTTATTGAAGGGAGCTTCAATAGGAGATACAAGTGTTCCACTAAGTTCGCAAGAGGAAGGAGACAAGCAATAAGCATGAGTCAGGATAAGTATAAAATATCAATTTTACTCAGAAAATTATATTTTCCTTCCCCAATATTGTCACAGCGCCACTGAGCATCTCTACGGTGGATATTAGGTGTTTTATAAATGCATTATTTTAAATATTATGTTTTACAGATTAAAGATGAAAATGCAGCAGAGAGGGTTCGGATGATACTGGCACAGTCAGGCTGGTAAGGCTCATCATCAGCTCAGGGCCCTAGACCCCTCTACACGCAGCCCAGACAGCAAAGGGACTTCTCCCAGGAAACACAGCCTTGTCGAACCCACCAAGATCTTTCCGGCTCCCCAACACTGCAGCCTTCTGCATTACCCAGAGTGTCAGAAGGGCTGTGCTCCCAGTGGAGAACCCGGGCACTCTCCTGATCTGCGCCAAGACATCAGGAGGTACCAAACCAAGGGCACCAAGAACAATGGGGAGTCTGACGACATTGTACTTGGGATGCAAGCAAGACATTTCAAAGGCGAGGTCCGCATATTTATCATGCTTTTCCTGAATCTTGCCAATCACATTGCTGTCTTCACATGCATTACTAGAGGATCATCCGATAAATAAATATTTGCAAAAGTACACATTAAAATTCTGTCATGAAGAGCCTCCACATTAATCAAGCCCTGACCTCCAGAATTGATTGGCATGTATAAACGGTTAAGAGAGGAACGAGGGTGGTGGGCTCTGTTATCAGACATGATCGTTCTGGTCAGATGGTCAAGACTCTGGATGTCTTGTTTTGTCCAATCAACTAGTCCAAAGGAATAGGAAAGGACTGGCACAGCAAAAGTATTGGTGGCTTGGACCTTGTTTTGAGCATTTAGCTCTGAGCTCCAGATTTTCATTAAACAAGATTTGTACTCGGCCCGAAGTTTGTCTTGAATCTGGGCATTCTGGAGCTTGTCCCGAACTTGCATTCCAAGATAGGTGTAGGCCTGATCTTCTACAAGATGCTCAATAACTCCTCCCCCTTGTAACTTGACTGATCCATCATTAACTGCCTTGCCACGTTTCAGATTATTATTATTATTTTTTACAGATTAAAGATGAAAATGCAGCAGAGAGGGTTCGGGTGATCCTGGCACAGTCAGGCTGGTAAAGCTCATCATCAGCTCAGGGCCCTTGGCCCCTCTACACGCAGCCCAGACAGTGAATGGGACTTCTCCCAGGAAACACTGCCTAGTCGAACCCACCAAGAACTTTCCGGAGAATATGAAGGCTCCCCAACACTGCAGCCTTCTGCATTACCCAGAGTGTCAGAAGGGCTGTGCACCCGGTGGAGAACCCGGGCACTCTCCTGATCTGCGCCAAGAGATCAGGAGGTACCAAACCAAGGGCACCGAGAACAATGGGGAGTCTGACGAGACAGTGTACTTGGGATGCAAGCAAGACATTTCAAAGGCGAGGTCCGCGCATATTTATCATGCTTTTCCTGAATCTTGCCAATCACATTGGTGTCAAAAGGGACAGAAAATTCAATGATATAAATAAATTCATTAGCTTTATCAAAAAGGACGAGATCAGGTTTGTTGGCTGGAATTCTTCTGAGGCTGTATATAGGCCTATTCCACAGAAGTTTAAAAGCATCATTTTCCATGATGCCCTGGACATGTTCAGGGTCGTACCATGGATGGACCTTTGAGTCAAAGCCACAGGCATGGCGGAGACGGTAATAAAAGCAGCGAGCCATGCTATCATGTCTTTTAAGATATGCTGTTTGTGCCAAGGAAGGGCATCCACTGACAAGGTGATGGACAGTCTCTGTGAATTCATTGCACAATCGACATTTCATATTGATATTTTCTTTAAGAATCACACATTGGCGATTACGAGTGGGAAGTGACTGGTCCTGAGCAGCAAAAGAAAGCCCTCAGTTTCACATTTAAGACCAGCCGACTTCATCCAGGCGAAGGAGTTGGTTGGATTGCTATTCTGTTCCACACACTGCATGCACACACGATGCAATGGTTTCTCAGAAAGCTTCTCTACAAATGACACTCTGGGTAGACTTGGTGAAGGACTTCACCTGGTTTACTCCCATGGCTGTACCGTCCAACAGTACATTGCCATCAACAAAATCAACCTGAAATTTCAGATTCTGTCCAACAACCTTGGCACGCTTAAAATAGCTGTGGAATTCTTTGCTTTCATCATGAGTCTTGACATGCATTACCAGAGGATAATCTGACAAATAAATATGTGCAAAAGTACACAATAAAATTCTATCATGAAGAGCCTCCACATTAATCAAACCCCGACCTCCAGAACTGATTGGCATATATAAACGGTTAGAGAGGAACGAGGGTGGTGGGCTCTGTTATCAGACATGATCCTTCTGGTCAGGCGGTCAAGACTCTGGATGTCTTGTTTTGTCCAATCAACTACTCCAAAGTAATAGGAGAGGACTGGCACAGCTAATGTATTGGTGGCTTGGACCTTGTTTTGAGCATTTAGCTCTGAGCTCCAGATTTTCTTAAAGCAGATTTGTACTCGGCTTGAATTTGGGCACTCTGGAGCTTGTCTCGAACTTGCATTCCAAGATAGGTGTGGGCCTGATCTTCAACAAGAGGCTGGATAACTCCTCCCCCCTGTAACTTGACCGATATTATTATTATTATTATTATTATCATATTAGACTGTTAAAAGACACATGACAAGGAACAGGATTCTTTGTCAGCTGCAGATGAATGGCATATCATTCGGGTATGTGGATATTGATGCATACATTCCTCAAACAAGGTAATAGCCTGACATTGTTGCTATAACTGTTTAAATTTTAATATACCTGTATTTCCATTTTATTTCTATTTATTTGTAGTGGCATTCAACAGAATTATTTTTTTTCACTGTGAAATATAATGAGACAGACAACATATGCTAGATCTATACTTATACAATCAATTGCGCATGCGGGTGGAGCAGCAGCGGTCACGAATTCTGGGAGATCATCCGGGTACTCAGGGGAGGAAAAACAATAACAAAAGCTGGATCAGTACCCCTTTAATGGATTGTTTGCAGTTTGGATATTGGCTTCTTTGTGTACAGGAAGGGTGCAAGGCTGAAGTTTGATACTGATTTTGTGTTTTTGTCAAGAATAATCATCATTAATTATTGTTCAGCTGAACAGCTCACTGTTTTTTGGTTTGTTCCATCTGTAATGCACCTTGAAACAGACGGTTGGCTGTATACATGTAATGGAACATCCATTGTTGGCCTACACTAATGTTTTTCATATTTTACATACCATACTTTTAAAACCCATATATTTATCATTTCCCTTTGAAGTTTAGATTGGTATGGTAGACATAGCATATGCATGAATGTGTAAAGTATTCATAGAACATTCAACACACGTACTGCTTGAAGAGGACAGTCAGAATAAATTTGTCTGATGTGTACATGGTACAGATGTTTAAATACCTATTATTGTAAAGTTTTTAATGACACGGGAAATATATGGCCGTTTTACTGAACATTGGAACATGCACAGAATCATCAGTGAGCCTGTACTGATTGCACAAATGAACAGAAATGAGCAGAATTCATCAAAACATCACAACAAAAACATCAAATGAAAACATAAAGCAATGTCTGCAGACATTGTCCTGTACCAAGTGCTGTTTTCTGGTAAGCATTCACTTCCAGGGATGGGCTGTGGTCTGGACACAAACACCTCTGGAAGTGTCTGATTGTCCAAGGGCAGGAAGAGTCGTCTACACTGGACCTTCTAGTGATTCAACAGTGCAATACATATTGGGGGTTGTTGAGGTTTCACCTGACCACTGTGACACTTTGCTTGTGAAGCTATGCTGTAGTGTACTTGGACATCTAATGAATTCACCTCAATGCATCATTCAGAAATTTTGTTAGACATTTCAATAAAATGCCATTCAAAGACTCAATGCCTTTGTCAACAGATAAACTGATAGTTTTGCAAAGCCAGATATTTTATACGTTAATATGGGCAAAATGGTATTTAACAGTTCAACAGGTTAACAATTTTGTGGCATTACACACCCTGGAGTAAAAAAATAAAACTGTTTTTGTGAGCATTGTTTAACATGGGTATCAGAGTGGTGATAAAGCTGACTAGAGACATAGTCACTAGTGAGAGTAGTGACCTTTCTCAGTACGCTAACAATGATATTTCTTATATTAAACATGGTTGCACTATCAGTCAGTTTGTGCATCATGAATGATGAACTTCACATGTAACACTGTCTGCAAATGCTTGTGTAATTGTGGAAAATCAAAACCCACCAATACTTTACTGTTGGTTAAACATATATTTTCAGGTCTTATGCATGTAGTTGTATTGTTAGGTAGCATGTAATGTCAAAGGTAAGGGTCTTCATGCTGGACTTCTTTTGACACATTCATGTACCATTAAATCAAAAGATTACTGGTAATAACTGCATAACCTATCAAAACCTGGCAGCCAAGACTCTCTTAGAGTTAGCCATTCTTGGTAGTTATATTTGCTGGATTTATCTTTATCATTCCCATATATTGCTAAAAGCAGCGTAAAACCAAACTCAGTCAGTCATTCCCATCTAAACTGTAATTGGATTGTCATAGCAGTGCTTTGTTTGTGAAAATCACAGTCACTTGATACTAATTGTCGGCAAGGGAACAATAGCTGGGATATGTTGAACTGTACAGCATGATTTATACAAGCCCTGGCTTAACAAAATGAAGATTAGGGTAACCTCCCTTGAACAACTTACTGGCAATCTCTATGTCTTTGTTTTGTACATTTTTTTGGTTGCTGTTGATTATTTATTGACTGATGTTTATAATAAATGTTAATTCTTAGGCAATGATAAATTGAACAAATATTCAACGAACAAAAACTGTTTTGCAGTTAGTTAACATGATTACTTTTACAGACAATGTTGATCATTGTGTGTGGTTAAAAGGTCTGAAAGATTGTTTTGTGGTTTTTTTAAATTCCGTCTGCCAATATAGGTGGAATATTGCTCCCTGTGGCAATATACAACAAGGAGGTTGCAAAACTTCAGGTGAGCTACAGAAAGATATCTTCTATTTTTCCTTATCCTGACTCATGCTCTTTTGCTTGTCTCCTTCCTCTTGCGAACATAGTGGAACACTTGTATCTCCCTAATTGAAGTTCCCTTCAATGTAAAATCACTAATTAGTACACCACGAGTTACCTCCCTTCCACAAGCTCGGGAACGAGGGCGCCACCTCTACCCATGTGCCTCACTCTCTCCTTCTTCGCCCAGTGAGCTGGACGTGAGAGCGCCTGTGTCTCCCGACACACTATATCCTTTGATTATATTTAGTTAGTTACCTCGTATAGACATCTATAGAGGTTTAGCTAGTATCTTCAACAATTATATATTGATATTTAGTCGTGTTTCTACTGTTTATTCACGGGACGCCGTGTTGTTTCAGTGGATTACGTTGATAAAAATTCTGTACTATTGCACATTACGTTTTTTATTCTGCTGCTGATCCGCATTTAATATGCCCTAGCTGTACTGCGCCATGTTTCATGTTATTCACATTGCAGTTGCGGTACTAATTTATCCAATTCTGCCTTTAATAAATATTACTTTGGCGCTTTGAGACGCATTGGCAGATAGGTCGCGATGCAGAGTCTAGCCATGACTGATACACCTGAACCACTCGCCAGTCTACTGCTGTTGGTCGACCCCCCTCCCGTGTGGTGTTCCGCTAGAGTGGTGGAGAGGCGTGGGACGTAGTCGGCCGCCTCCAAGAAGCGTCCTGCTTCCCCAGACATCCCATCGTCGCAGCCGAAGACTAGAGGGTTTCTACTGCATCTCAACGCGACCTCTGAGGGGGAATCAACGAAGTCTACTTGAACTTTCTCAGCCGAGATTGTTCCCGTCGCAGATTTGGGCCTGTATGATGATCAGCCGATCATCATACCTGATGTACATCAAAAGAATGACCGATGTCGACAACAGTGATGTCAGCGCAGATCAACATGCAGCCTGATGTACCAACGCTGATATTCTTCCTGAGGGTCCCGTCGCTACCAACACTCAACGCAGACTTCGCACCCCCAGGGCAGCGTCGACCTCTGAGGGGAAATCAACGAAGTCTACTAGGACTTTCTCAACCGAGATTGTTCCAGCCGCTGAACTGGGTCTCTACGATGATCAGCTACAGTGACATCAGCAGAGATCGCCATGCAGCCTGAAGTCTCTACACTGACGTCAGACGACTTCCCTGAGGGCCCCGCCGCTAACATCGCAGAGAGGGCACCGACTAATTCGTCGCAGACCATCCCAGATGAACTGTTGCGGCAAATCATGATCATGATGGAGGGCCACTACAGACTGGAGAAGCAGCCAGCCCAAGGCCTGAGCCTTCGCGAAGGTTCCAACGCAGACGACACCCCAGAGGCACCCCCATCAGCGTAGCAGCCACGACGAAGCCACCTTCGCGAAGGAAGTCGCAGACCACCTCGACGAAGGACCCAGATGTACAGCCTTCGCGAAGGCCTTCGCGAAGGCGGGATAGATCATCACCTTCCTTGGCTTCATCCTTAGATGCGGACTCAGACCATCAGACCTCACGGAAGCCTTCGCGAAGGTCAAATCGCCGTTCCCCAGGACCGGACGCAGAGGAAGCTTCGCGAAGGCCTTCGCGAAGGACCCCTGACTACACAAGAGCTTCGCAAAGCTATCAACATTCTCCTCACCGGTCTCCGAGAAGGTCAACCCATAGACGCAGATCACCAACACGATCTCCGCGCCGTTCACCGCGCCGATCTCCTCGTACATCACCACGTCGATCGTCTCACAGGTCACCACACAAGTCTGCACACAAGTCTACAGTCAGGTCTCCCGAGCGTCACCCGACATAGAGATAGAAATACACAGTCCACCATCAGAAGAGCATCAACCTCTCATCAGCGATGCTGGGATAGAAAATGATGGAGGCATCATTTTCTCAGACGCTGAGATCACGATATTGGATGGTAAACAACCTAGATCTCTCTTCACCTTCCAAGAGTGGCAACTCGGCGCAGACATACCTGATAAAGGAAGACGAGGCAGACGCCATCACCATACCTCCGATCGACTCGATTGCTGCGGTGCCACAGTATGTGGACACAGCCTACCATAAAGCCATAACAGTTCAAACGCCAGAGGCGTATGTTCTTAAGCCTTAATAGATCTAGAACGATCAATGAGATTCTTATCACCAGATTTCGCGGACCTCGACTTCTGAAGATGATAGGATGATCTACTCGGCTCTACTTATGCAGAACCAGCAAGAACCACACCCTGTATGAAGCTAACGCCATATATTGATCGGATTCTAGACACTTAGCTAAGGAAGTCCCAGGCCACCTCCGCCGAAGGAGCTAGAGCCTCACCAGTTACAAGGGACGCCACGGAGGAGTAGCGCTTCACCGACCCCACATATTGCTGAGTGCGGCGTAAAACAAAACACTCACTCACTCCTCCTGTTGAACACAGAGGTCGCTTCGCGAAGCAAGCTCATATATTATATATATACTGATCGGGCTCTGACTCGATACCTTCGCTAAGGTCGCTAAGGCTAAGTGGCTCCAAGTCTACCTCACACAGAAAATCTAGAATGGATACTTCGAGCTTCGCGAAGTCTCCGGCGGCCCACCGAGGAAATCTCCTCCAAGGTCTCCATATATTAGCCACTTTCGTCATATATAGCTACTCGCCAGTCCGTTCAAGACATCGCATAAGTTGTCTATCAACTGTATGCCATATGCCGCCTATAAGCCTACGCGAAGACAATTGCACAGGCTATTTACAACACAGAACGCCGCTATATTAATTAGTCAACGACGCTTTCATAGATCTTCACAGAAATCAACCTTTCCGTATAGATTGCTAGAATATGCAATCCCGGACTACGATACGATTATCTACATGCGACCATTACGCATATCTGCAGACAATTCAATATCGAAATTGAACAGCAGCCTTGTTACAGCGAAGTATAACTCATAATCGTCAAAGTTTCTGAGAAGAAATATGTACAACAAGTTCAGCTTTAATTCTACAATTATGACGATACATTCATGTATACAGTCTACAAGCTGACAACTTGCAAGTTTATTGTACCTTTATATAAGGAAGTCGGAATTATATTCAAAACTGAAGTTACTTTCACGACAGCCAGGAAAATAACCTACCCAGCATTAATATTACAGAGCGAGGTATTTCGCTACCGAGGTTTCAGCGTTTACCTTTAACCCTCAAACACGTGGGGTCACTCGGGTAACTTCGAAGCTACGGTGAAGACCGACGATTATGCTAATATCAACGACGGCAAGATTTTATACAAGGTTTTTCCTGCTACACCGGTGACATCACAGCTGGTATTCTACAGAATCAAAATGCCTTGTTCTGATTGGACGCGTTGGACAACGACCTCACGAGAGGTCGATCTTAGTTCACAGTTCAAGACTTACGCTACAAGTGACAACTATATATCAGTGAACGAGCAAGCCTCCTTACAGTCCAGTTAATCTGAACCTTCATGATTGGGCTGCTTTCTTCAGGTTAGAGACCTCCCCTGTCAAGTTAGGGACGAGGCACGGCAGTCAGGCAATTTTACATAAAGTTCAACGAGGACAGACACACCTGGTTGTGCACCTACATCGCCAAGGACTTCGTGAGCTTAATAACCTAGACGACGGGATACAAGTGGATCTAAATCCACAGCGCCTCAGACTACAGCTGAATTTCATAATCAAGCTACTAACACAACTAGATGGTTAGTAAACCTACTTAAACTTTCTGATTGGAGAATTAAAACGGAAGTTTCACCCTCCAACTTGGGGATCTGAATATAGTGCTCCAACACCTCACAAGTGAGGTTTATGAACACGCCTGGATGACATACTTGGACTTCATGATACAATGATTCTATCACGATGGCCAGCAGGAGCACTGTAAATTTATCTCCACCGAACCAAACAGAAGGGAATAATGCAACAGATTATTTCCTTTATCATCAACTTACGCAGAATGAAATCTCACGTACTATATCTCCGTTTGGATCAGAACTGTCATACTACGTGCATACAAGATGGATGGACCCAATCCGACCCTCCATGAGCTTTTAATACTCATGATATTAGAGCTCTAACTTCTACAATTGATCTACACAATGTTATTTGAAATAATGGAGGGTTTATTTTCTGGAGATCCGATATGGTGGTTGCCAACCATTATCTGAGAGATATCATCACCGAGGACGTCTCAGGTATCCACCAATTCGATCCCATGGTCCTCGCACAACAGTTGACAGTTCCTCGAGAAGATAAGTCAATCTTACAGATTTCTACTTATCTTATAACAGTACTAAATAGCTACATGCTATATATAATTTGCTTAAGTTCTTTTTATCATCACAGTACTATGATTATTACATCATACAATATATAAGTTAACAACTCTACAGAGTTGGTTATTATATATTTACCTTAACTTAATTATATCTTAAGCATAGTACTATACTCAGATTGTAAAAATATATAAGCTAACAAACTCTACAGAGTTTGGGCTATTATATAGGTAACTTAAGCTTATTCATATCTTAAGCTCAGTACTATGTTTATATTTTAAAGTAATTTAGCTAACAAACTCTAAGGAGTTTATACTAGCATATTAACAAGCTTAAGTCTATTAGTCTTAAGCATTGTATTAATGTTATATATACTTTATCATAATAAGTACATTGTAATAACCTTTATATGGCAGCTGATAAGTTAGCAGCAGGAATTCATCAGTTCAGTGCCTTTATGAAGTTCCCATAGGGTTATTACAATCATCACAGTTCAAATCACTAATTATTAAAATCCAAAGTATTATATATTCCCACCTCCAATCCGTAGGGATTCTACAAACAAAAGAGCATGAGTCAGGATAAGGAAAAATATGTAATTTTTGAGTAAAATTGATATTTTATACTTATCCTGACTCATGAGGTCAGCCCTCCCATCCTCCCCACATAACACTTTGGATTTCCCTGTAAATTCAAATGTTGGGCTCAGTATATGAGGAGTGAGTGAGGCACATGGGTAGAGGTGGCGCCCTCGTTCACGCGCTTGTGGAAGGGAGGTAACTCGTGGTGTACTAATTAGTCATTTTACATTGAAGGGAACTTCAATTAGGGAGATACAAGTGTTCCACTATGTTCGCAAGAGGAAGGAGACAAGCAAAAGAGCATGAGTCAGGATAAGTATAAAATATCAATTTTACTCAAAAAATTACATTTTTCTTTCTGTTAAAGAGTGGACAGTGTTGACGAGACTTTTCAACAGCTAACTCTAACGCTTTGTGATACAGCCGGGAGGAAACACGTTCTTCTTCTTAACCTCAGTCCTCAGGTAAAGGGATCATTAATACAGCTTCCTACTGATTGTTAAGGATAATTCCAGTGATATTTATGACGTTCTTAAACAGCAAGAGTCTTTTGATGCTCATGACAAATGGGACTGGTGTAAACACTCACCTGAGTTCTCACATACATAAATACATCCACCATAGACAGTAAATATGATTGAGTAAGTTACATTCTCTTCAATAAATATTGGACAGTTAAAAGTTAAATGGGGTTTTTTTTAATTTAGATCCCACCAGTTCCATTTTCCCCCATACACCTATAACTGGCTCACTGATTCTCTTTCTATACCAGAATCCTTGAGACATATTTCATGTTTTGGCCAGACTTTCAAACTTTTCAATGTAAATGTCAGTTACGATCTGTGGATCACTGCTCCAAAGCTCCAAACAAAGGATATCATCCAGGGTGTCTGCACTAAAAGTGTGACTTAACGACACTCAAGTCCAGATCGTCTACCATGGGACATTTTATCTGACCCCTTACCTCAGGAATGATCTCAACTTGTTACTTCATTGGTTAAGTGACCTACAAAACCACATTGCTCTACCTACTTTATTCTTTAATCAGCTGATGGAAAACAACTATAGGTTAATGTTAGACACTCTTACAAAAGCAATTGATTTTTTTCAGAAAGAAGCTTCAGAAATGTGTACTGTTCATTTACCCATCCCCGCAGACTTTAACATTAATCAAGATGAGCAGGTACGTTTAACATTTATATTGGATGATTCATATGAAAGCTGCCTTCTATTGAAAAAAAGCATGATTTCTAAATGTTGGTGTATGTTCCTGAGAACTTTCAGACCTTTCAGTAAACGACTGCTTGAACTCCTATGGAATAATTATTCTGATCCATGGCAGCTCTTCTGTATATCCCATTTTGGAAAATTACTCGGCAGCTATCACTATGTCAGTTGGCTTGTATTAGGTCTAAATGAATATCTAATGTTTGTTGTATTTGTGTAAAGTTTGACAAAATGACAAAGAACATTTGGGACCTTTTCTCAACTGAGCTTATGTTGTGTCACATTTGTCCTGCATTCTGCAAAATGCCTTTTAGGCCCTGGAAATATCATCTGCTAAGTAATCTCTGTACCAGTGAAGCTGCAACTTCAGATGCTTTTTCGCACAAGTGATAAAACCCCAGTTTGTACAAAAGGTTTGAAACCAATGTTCCATATGGCCTTCACCATTCCAGTCTCATTTAAACACATAAAAGTGAATCTTGGGCATCTTGTTAAAAATAAATAATGTCATATTGTGTGCAAACCATTAGTCTTCTTCAAAATTTTCAAATTTTCAAGGAAATCCAGACATTATATTGTTGAGAACAATGTTCCATCAACACAGACGCATTCAAACGATTAAATGTTTTGTTGGCTGAGGGGAGCTGCAGCAAGCGAGGTGCAGGTCAACCAGACAGTCAACATTCAGCATGTACACATTGTGTCAAGTATAAGACAAAATATTATGGATGTCAACTGCTTGTTTATTCTATACACAATGTTTCTGGGCTTTTCCTTGCCCCTTTGTCAGGTGAATGGTAACTAACAGATATACAGGATATATATACTAGTAATGTACATGAAGCCGGAGTGAATTTAAGCATGTATATATACAATAAACAGGGGATTATGAGATGAAAGGGAATTGATATAACAAAAGCAGATATTATGTTGTTACAATGATAGAAGCCAATTGGGTCTATTTGATGTACAAAGAGGGGTGGGGGTTTACAGTGGAGTAAGAGGTGATAGATGAAACCATTGAGTCTAATTGATTTGAACTATACAACTCTCAACATGATGGTAATGTGTAGAACACATATACCATTACTGAAATATCACAGACAATTGCAGACAAAATTGGAAATGAATGAAATTCCAATGAAATTACTCACAAACCCGTAGAGATTTTTTCCAAAACTATGACAGATAAATCATGGCATCATGGGTGCATTGGAGTAATCCATTCATGCAATTATGAAATTCAGGGTAACTTTTTGACATGGCAACACTCCTGCCTGAAAGGCTTCGTATCAAAAGAAATATGAGGTATATCTAATCGTTCTTGTTTGAATTATTCTGTTTGAAATATGGCCATTGTTTGAGGTTGCTAACTGTTGTATTACATGTTACAGGTTTCTCTCCAAGATTTAATGAATCAGTTTCGTGTCATGGTCAATAAGTGTGAAGACTTCTGGGAGATGATGTATGAGATTGATCAAAACACATGGGTGTTAGAACCAGAGAAACCAGGCCCAAGTGTCTGTCATCGGAGACTGGCTCTAGGTAAGGACTGTCACTTGTGTTTCCTTACTAGATGTCCTGTATTTGTCAGCAACTGAGACTGTTCCTTATCAATGTGGAAGGTGTTGAAGGCCCTGGTCACAGAATTCATCTAGTCAGGTATGTATGTTAAAGGGGAATACGAGTGAATTGCAATAATTTGATGGGTGAAAGATAAAGTCATCAGAAACATATTCCCAAATTTTCAATTAAAAATTATGTATAATTATGTTTTAATCGCGAAAACAGTTTCTGTAAATCTCAGCTTCGGCCATTATGCATAGTTCACTGGAACCCACGTGACCTTTCCGCTCATGACGTCAAATGTGCTTGTAGTCCGCCATATTGCCAAAGACCAAGCGCTACAGTCGTACAAATCCTGTTGTTTCTGTCGAATTTTTTAATGGTACGATGGTGTATTGCGTTGCCTTGGGATGCACGGCATCATCGAACATGGGAAAGAACCACCATTTCTTCCGTTTTCCAAGTGAAATAACAGATTTCGGCAGGAGAAATGCGCCAATCATTCCGAGTCGGACGCATATGAAAGAGACATGCACGCATGGGGTATGGAAATCCCCAAGCTAGGCTGAAGAAGGAAAAAGTACCCACGAGATTCATTAATTATACTCCATCATTCCCTGTAACAACTTAATGTCAGTGGTATTTTTAACATAAATTAAATCAAGTCCGATTGCCAGTCGAATTGCCCCCGCTACAAAATGACCCAGCAAATTTGGCCAAATTGCCCCAGTGGGGTAGTCAAAATGCCCCAATTTATTTAAAATGAATAAATATAGGCCATAAATGCATAGTTTTGTCAACTTTGATATTATGTTCTTCATATATAAGTATATACACAGTTATGAGTTTACTGATGAAACATTTATCAGAAATATTACTTCCTAATAACTTTTATATGAAGAACATAATATCATAATAAGTTGACAAAAACTATGCATTTATGGCATATATTCAATCATTCTAAATAAATTTGAACAAATTAGAATGAATGACCAAATTTGCTGGGGCATTTTGTAGCTGGGGCAGTTCGACTGGTACACATGAGATATATATTATCAAAATCAGTAAGAGATTTCACATGAGCTTGAAATTTCGCTATAACGTTCTTTTCGGTTTGGAGCCCTAAATGATGCAGTCAACCCGAAACATTGCCGAATACAACGGCAAATCATGAAGTACTTGTTGCATTCATATTTTTCCATTTTGTCCAATTACGCACGTCGGCATCAGACTCGCTATTTGTCAGTAGTGTGTGCCGTGAAAGTTGTTCTGTATTCTCATTGGCTGACAAGATGTCATTCTAAGGCTATGACCGCGGACCTTAACTATTTCCATAACCAAACAATGGGGAAACATACGTTGTCCTGACTAGTATTTTATAATTCACCAGTTTTCGGGGAATAACTTATCTGCGTCGCGAATATTATCTCTGCTCGACCAGGCTGGGATCTTGTATCGAGACTTGATACGTTATTAATGAGAACTAGGATCCTAATTTTTTTCAACAAAATAATTCCAGTGTAATTTTTGAAGCAGATAATTTTTATTTTCCCCCGTCTGAAGCATAAATATTTTATTTTTAAATCCCAGACACCCTACAGTCACCCATTTGACACAAAATGAACTGCAATCACATTTTTTTAAAATAATTGTTAGTGACTGGTCATATATTTATAGGGGTGAGTTTGCTGGCTGGAACTGTATGACATTTTGCTGACAAATAGTAATCTTGTTAAATGATATGGTCTATTTTAAAATTTATTTTGACCTCAAGCGGTGCCTCCGTTTCGCTTGATTCTTCTTCTTCATCTTCAGTGGAAGATTGTCTTGCAAGATGTAAAATCGGATCGTATTGATACGGTCTAACATCCATTTCAGAAATGACATCAGGAACATCTTTTACTGCTTCAGAATCCATGGACACTGTTAAGTTGTGAGGTAAAATCAAAGAGGAAGCCATCAGCAACAGGCACATGTGACGTCATGTCACGTGATACCCCCTCTGCTCATTAACTGTCGGGTGTTTCCGTAATAGGCGGAAATACGAGTACGTTTTGATGTTTTTATTGCTATTTTACAAACTTTTTGTTCAATTTTAATGACGGAATGTGACTTTTAGAATATCCTTTACAATATATCAAAAGTTTTGTTTTCGTTCGTATTCTCCTTTAAGTTAACCCACAGTAACTACTATTACCATTATGGCACTCAGCTCCTGACATGGGCATACCTGGGCAGACAGAGTCCATGGGTATTGAATTTTCTGGCTATGCCTCATAAGGCATTGTCTAATGCATGGGGAACATCAGCAGATGCCACCTCGCCAGGTGCCTCCTTGTCCCAGGCCACCTTCCTCAGTATCCAGCACATGAGCTGATTGTAAACATTCACCTCTCAGTGATGTTTCCTCACAAATTACATAGTGGTTGGTCTCCACTGCTCTCTACTCGCAGTGACACTCTGGTAGGGGCAAGCCAAGCACAGGCTCTATCTAATCCTTACGAATAACTCTCTCTAACACTTGATTGCCTTTTTCTTGAAACTTGCTTCTGAATCAACAGGTTAAGCTTTAAAGAACGAATAAACTTTTGTTTTTTGTACTCTTTTTAACTGGGGGTGTATTGCAATATATTGCAAGAAGTTTTTTTAACAAAAAAAATCCCTACTTATAATTGTGTTAATGCTTGTTTTATAAAGCAAAAACATGACAAAATCACTATGCTTGATTAAGCTTTAATAAAAACTTTTAATCATGTCAAAATGAGAATGTCAATAATATTTGGCACAAATAAAACAAGGAAAAGAACAATTTAACATCAACACAGTGGTTACTAGTTTGAACTAGTTTCTCCACTCTCAAAAAAAGCCCTGAGATTTTAGACAGCAACTTGACCTGGTCAGGACATATCAGAGATCACTGGTCATTAATGAATAAATATTTAAAACATTCAAATTCAAAACATTGCGAAAAACTGGAACAAACATTCCACTTGACCTTCAAATCGAACTTAACAATCCAGTTAAATGTAATTTTCACCACGATTATTCCCACCACCATTGCCACAATCATCAACATCTTCATCACAACACCATTACCAGAATCATCATCATCATCATCATCATCATCATCATCATCATAATCATCATCGCCGCCTCGACACCCACCTCACTTCCAAGAGAGAAATTGTTATGTTATAAGCTATGTCATGCAAAAACCTATTGGCCGTCCATCAAATACATATTTTACTACCAGTAGAAAGTAGTTTGGATTTTGTAACTTGGTGAAAAGAAACCTAAATAGCATTTATTATTATATGCTTAAGGGTGACATACTGTAAATATTGGTGAAAATAAAAATGGTATTTTCACTGAGTAGAATATCACTTTTGCCTGGAACTACTTTCTGCTCAAGGGCTAGACTGTAGTTTGGTTGCGTAATAAAATGCAGACTTACTCGATGTCTCAATCATTTATAAACAATGATAAAAATATAATAAATAGAATATTTTGTTAATGTTGTCAAATAACATGTATATTTCATCTCGTGGTCTGACAAAATTGATACATAGCATTTCTAAATAAAAAATTTATAGCATTTATACTCAGACTGGCGGACGTTCGTGACAGGGCGCCACAATTTTTAAAAATCATGACGTCACAGGCTAAAGTCTGTTCAAGAGTCAATGATATTATGGTTTGTTTTCATCAAGTTAGAAAATCAAAATTACTTTCTACTTGTAGTTAAATATGTATTTGAATCATGACCAAAAGGATTTTGCATGACACAACTTGTAACATAACAATTTCTTCCACGCGATATTGTGCGATAAATTTCTTGCTATATTCACGTGGTTAACATCCACTCACAAGTATGTAGATACTAGTCGATCTTCTTCCTGTAACCGTGATGAGCAGGCTGATCATCCTTTTCGCTATCACTAGCGTCTAGCTTGAACAAATAAGGCCTAGCGATTGTTTCTTCATTGGTATGTGAGAAACAGTCACTGCTTGAGGACTGCTTTGTACCGAAATGCCAACCCACTGAATTGACTATATTCAAATCACTTGACATAAATGGTTTATCATCCAAAACTGTGTTCCACAGGAGATATCGCTTGTGTGAGATCAAACGATATCTCCTAGGAGATATCGTTTTGACAGTAGATTTTGTACAATGCCCTGACAATGCTATGACGTCATGTACTTGATGACGTCACAATGCTATGACATCGCTGCACTGCAAGCCTAATGGCAGTACCATGTTCAGAGATGTACATTTTTCATTGAAAATTAATGAAGAGTGATTTTGGATGATAAATAGAATCTCACCCTCGTGTCTTCTGATATCAAATATATCAACACTCGTTGATAAAAGTAAAAATATCCTCGGCAAGCCTCGGATATTTGTAACTTTATCAACTCGTGTTGATATAACTGATATCAGAAGACACTTGGGTGAGATTCTCTATTTAACACCCGAGTAAATTAGGGAACAAAAGCCAGACCTAGCCAACAGGTAACTGTTATGACAATGAGCGATTTTGACAGAATCATCTATGAAAACAAGTTGTATCTCAGAAGCTAGGCAAAGCAGATTAAATGACAGTATACGTAGATTTTTCACAACAATTGTCACGATTGCAGGTTTAGACAAACCTGTAAGCAAGATAATTTACCCCCGGAAATGTACATGAATTCTACAGTGCCCCTCATATGCATACCTCACATTACATCACAGAGACGCATTCCTCTGATTGGTGGAAATTTCGTTTGCGGGAGGGAATCGTGCACTGTTGTCAATTAGGTCAATTTAAGTTAATTAAATGTCGAAATGAGTAGTTTTAATGACAGGGTTTCATTTATAATGATGCCAATAAATGATTTACGTATTTGTAGCCCCCTAGAGTTTATATTATCTTTAACATAAAAATTGATGTCCAAGATTTTGTGTTGTCTTTCTTCCTAGTGGTCCTCCCAACACTATCTGCAGGAGTTGTCTCTCTTCCCAACCTCAGGAAACCTCATTTTCTGTGGCACACATGCATATATTTGTTTACTTGTTTTCTGAAAAAAATTGCTGGGGTATATCTTTAGATTTAATAATCCTGGGTAAATCTAAGGGCTCTTTAAAACCCTCGTGTGCAAAAAAAATTGCTCAACCTGCGAGAAATTAATCCTTCCTTAAGATCATGGACATTGCTTGGAGTATCTTGACACTTCCATTGCCTGTTGTGAGGAAACAATGATGTTATTTATCACGGTTATACAAAGTAAAAACAATTGGGTTATATTTTGGCAAGACTTCACAAAAATGTACTTCTTTCAGGTCCACGTGCATCTCTACACATCAAAGTCGATGCAGCACAACCCAGATTACTGCCACAATGTAGTTTTTTAGGAGCAGATCAAGGTTAGTTACAATAGGCCTGTCACTCATTGTCGTGGAGCTTGTGCAGGATGGTGGTGGACACTTGTAGTTTTTTTCTGGAAAGTTGCTCTTTCTATAAAATGCTTTTGGTTGTGATTGTAGCGTATATGTAATGATTTCATTTATCTTTTTGTGAACACAAACTGGTGTGGAGGTATTGTAAGAAATTGACAGATCTGATGCTTATAAATCCTCTAACTTTACTTGATTTATGAAATGTGTGCTGAGCTGTGTGACAATGTACCTTCCAAAGAATTCTGCTACCATTTTGAATTTTTTTTGCAGTGCAGTTTTAGCTCACTTGAACCAAAATCAAATGGGCTGAAGCCTTGGCCTGTTTGCAGTCCATTATGTATTATCCATCTTCTGTGCCGCCAACACCTCCCCCTTTGAAAACACTTGAACTGTTAAACTTATTTCAAACAGTGATTCCGCTCCTCAGCAGTCATAATGAAAGTCTTTCGGGCCATTCCATAGCCAATTTTGTTCAAAATGTCGTGGACCCGTGAAGGTCTGGGTTAGAATATTGATCTTCAGTAACCCATGCTTGTCGTAAGAGGCGACTAACAGGATCGGGTGGTCAGGATCCTTGGCTTGGTGGACACATATCATCGGTTCCCAATTGTGCAGATCAATGCTCATGCTGTTGATCACTGGATTGTCTGGTCCAGACTTGATTATTTACAGACCATGTAGCTGGAATATTGCTGAGTTATAAATTTTGGTTTTAAATATAACGATTTCTTCTCAAAGTGGATTTCGTTATACTTTTAACATCATTGGGATTTAACCCGCGAAGATCCAAGTTAGAATTGGTCTTCAGCAACCCATGCTTGTTGTAAAAGGTGACTAACGGGATCAGGTGATCAGGCTTGCTGACGTGGTTGTCACATGTCATCGTATCCCAATAGCGTAAATCTATGCTCATTCCGTTGAGCACTGGAGTGTCTGGCTGCTGACATATAGCTGGGATATTGCTGAGTGCAGCGCTAAACAACAAACAAATCAACCAACCAACCATTGGCATTGGAGTTCCCAGTGGAGATCTCTAGAGTAGGAAATAGAGGCAATTGCTGTGTTGCAGTTAATAACAGTTACATTGATGAAAAGTCCTGCTGCATGAACTATTGTTTCTGTTGAAATATTTCTAAATGGACAGAGAAATGAAATTTTTAAACTTATCCTATCTCACGGTATGCACTTCTCTTTCTTGCTTCGAAACTGAGTGGAATAATGTAAACTTTCTCCCAAGGCCTCTCTTGTCCATTCGCCCAAGAACTCTGTGCTACCCTCCTTATAAGACAGCTTCCTGGTTGTCGCACTGGAGTGTGGATGCGGTTTACATTACTCATCGTTTCTTCAACCATTCTAAGAAAAAACACCACGGGAAAGACCAACCTGCCCAAGAAGAGAAAAAATTGTGCACAATGCAACAAGGTTTTCTCTTTGAGTAAATGGGACAATCGATGTGATAAATGCAAGCATCCTACCTTTGAGGCATTCGGGGAATACTCCAGGGACTGCACTCGACTTATTGCTGATCGAGCGACATATGCTGCTTCGGTAGAAAGACTGAGCCCCGCCAAGAAAGCCAAGATTAAGTGTCCCATTATCACTGCTCATTGGTCACAGTCTCCTCTCTCCAACGAAGAGGATTTTATGAGAGTGTCATCCGATTCGGATTTATCGAAGATCTCAGGAAACTTCTCGGCTCTCAACCTTAAAGTCCAAGCCCTTCGTCATCGATGACATCCTGTGTTGTGGTTGTTGAGCGTTCTGCCACGCCCCAGGCTACTTCTCAGCAGCGGTATCTTAGGGCTATGCTTTCGGTCTCTTGCACCCCTGGTCAGTTGTCAAGGGATTCCCGGGAGCCTGGAAGGCCGGGTGGGACAACTTAGGAATGGCCGGTGAGTCCTAACTTGACGCATAGAAGGAAGCGAGCTACAAAGACATAATTTATATCATTGGAAAGATCTCGAGGAGATGAACCCAAAAAGTTCATGTGCCAGTGCGCTCTCGTGTTCATAAGCTCACAAATTGGCTCTGAAAATGCATTTCTGCAGAAATTTCTGGCAGAATTTTTTTTTCCCGCAGAAATTTCTGGCAGAATTTTTTATTTCACTACCAGAATTATCTTAATTGAAAAATATTAGACACCATCTTTGGATAATTCAATATGGTCTTTCTTCAAATGATGTTGTTTTCTCCTGTAAACAACTTCAAGTGGGAGGGGATAATGGTTCCCAAAAGTAGATCACCGCACAAATCTTACAAGGTATATTTTAACATCTTATCAAGACGAAATGAAAATAAAAATAATATGGTGATTTCTTTATACATCTTTTATTCACACTCTGTATTACATGAGTTTCACTGGACAAAGTTACAGTCATTTCATCTTAAAGATGAGCCCTGTTGTCTTTGAGTGCCAAATGTTTCAGAGATAGATCCTCTCGGAGAAATATGTGTACAATATATATATAAATAAATGTCAGGGTTGAGATTGCGATCTGGTCGGAGATTCTACCAGTAGAGACTTCACAGTCTTTACCAGTATCCTACTAGTAGAGATTGAAATCGGATCCTACCTGTCAGATCCGATTCTACCAGTACAATTTCCAATTCAACTGGTAGAAACTCTGATTGTTCTGTAGGCAAACAACACTTTATTTGCTGAACAATAATATTCATTTGTTATGCATGTTATTTTAATATATGAAAAATGTAAAGAAATTCAAATAATTCCATATCAATGTATCTCACTTTAATACAAATTGCATTAATTGATAATGTCCTAATCATGACCATATTGTTGATACAAACTATGGTTCAACATTCACATATGAAAAAATCATATGTAGGATCAGAATGGAGCCTCCACTGGTAGAGATCGTAATTGCTTAGGTTATTCTATATAATAAGTTTCTACCAGTACAGACTCTCTATATATACATTGTATATAGTTTAATTGAATGAATTTGTGTATTCAAGTCATTGAAGGCTTATTATTAGCATACATTCTGAACAACATGAAAAACACACTCAGTCTTTATTCATAAATATAAATGCATTCAATATGTTTGGACACATACTAGATACATAATAACAATATTTGATCATTTATATATTCCTAGAAATGCCTCCATCAACACGCTTAACATGACCAGCGTACAGAGCTGAGATGATAAACAATACCTAAGCGACAATGTATCACTGTTCAAAGTGACAATACCCGAGAATATCTAATTGTTTTCACACCTGACAATTGGTTGTTTATGGGGCTGTCCCTATAAGCGGCCACCGTTCCGGCTCGGTTGTCCCTGGTGGCCACAGCAATTATCAATTGCGTAATCCAGAGAGCGGCCACTCAGGGAAAACACCAAAACAATGTCGGGCGGTGCCGCATGGACAATACACGTCCTTTGGGTTCTATCCAGTACGTTTTGTCAGTTCAGTTAAACACCAGATGATGATATTTTGTTGATTGTAGGAAGACATTAACAGAGAACTTTGTAATGAAACATACATTGGGCCCGCACATTTAAGTTTCATATCTTTAAAGTTATAACTTTATAAATATTCTCTTTCATGTAATCAAAATACTTTTTTTCTAAACGATGCATAGTTTGATAGTTTATCCATGTATATTGTGGTATTACACAGATATGATATTAAGCAGCATGCGCAAATATATTTAAGTCATATGACTGCACCCCCAAGTACTTACAATGTCGTATCGGAAATATTATTGTCAAGCAGCAACAAAAGGTGTGCATTGTCTGCCGATTTCAAATAACAATATCAACCGGCATACCATGCAGATTTTATGTGGTACAGGTAAAGGTAGGCAACGGCTCAGTATCCAGTGTTGTCACAAAAGATTTCACATGACTGAAATAACTAAGATACGAAAAAAAAGAATTATATGCATGAATGGGATCACCCAGATCTACGATAAGGATTACTATAATCCATTGCAACTGACAAAACTCAATTAGAGAGGGGGTAATCATAATTATCAAAAGGAGCAGGTGCCCACTCTTTGCACAGATCAGACTTTACAGGGATTATGTAAAGCAACATGTAGGCATGCATCAAAGGGATTAACAGCAACAACTATATAACATGTCATGTATTCAACAACAACTATAGGATTGTGGTAATAAAGCAGTGACAACAGGAGGAAGTCAAATGTCCAAGAGGTAGAAAATATACATGGCTGGAATGCTCTGCTAAGTTGTTGCTATCAGTTCATTGTATGCAGATGGGATGAGATATCCTTCATCTCTGTTGATGGAGGGCTTGTGTCCGCGGATTTGAACTACTTAGTAATGTTGATATATATATAAGTCTGCTACAGCACCTCAGTCTCGCTTGACAACGGTATAATAATCTATACTGAAACGCCGCATCCTATATAATATAGACGTCATCCATGAAGCGAAAATGTGTTGAAAGAATGATATGAATGTAAGTCACTAACGTGAGGCTCTAAAATCATATGGTAGTGTGCAAGTCATATGCGTTTAATTCGTGATTGGTATATTTTCTCATGATATTATTGTATGTTTCCTTTCACACTGGTATTACAACACAAATCATAAAATAGATAAGATCTATATTATGATCTCGGTAGCAACAGCATGGAGCGTGTTGTTCAGTGACAAAACAATGTGAAAATACATCGAGGACACTTACGCAATGGATTGATAATATATCTAAACAATATCAAATACAGAACATCATATAACATATAGTGTAGTAGTTATGTACTAAGCATGTGTTTCAAGAGGAGGTGCTGCTTAAAAACTAAATCCATGTCTACATCTATGAGCCATTGTCAGACAAATTCAAATATGAATATTTTAACTACCAGTCCTATGTTCATTGAAATATATTTGGACCGTAACCTGGGATGTTGATACACTTTACAACAGATTACGTGAACACCCAGTGGGGCGTGTACATCCGTGGAGGGGGGTGTGGGTGGTCGTGTACACTATTGTGTTTGGTTTGCAACGCCAATAATCTTTCTAAAAAAGGTCTGCAAAAATGGTGTGTGTATGGTGTAGTGTGCAGATTAGCCAAGAAGAACGCGTTGTTCATCTTGCAAGACCGTTCAGGCAGACGGTGAAAATATCTCTATTCGTTAAGTCGGCAAATCACAGATACATGTTACTGTGAGTACTTGATAACTGAAGCAACGTTTCTGTGTAGGTTCTCACACCATGTTCAAGCTAACAGTGACAAACATCGTGTACTTGAATAACAAGGGGTAGATAATTGGACGAGGCCAGGTGGGAAGTAAGAACAATAAATAGCACAGCCATGAAGCCGATAAGCAGGACGGATTAAGTTGTAAAAACAGTCATAAAAAACGGGTGCTGATTGATAAAGTCTTTAGCTTGGTCAGCTCTTCGTAGGCTATGGTATGTAGTACCCTTCGTCAGTCACTACATTCGCAGCGCTCGTCACACGTTGCTTTATTGCAATGAACAAGAAGTTGCTATTAAGAAGCCGCATGCTAGAATGCCAATGAAACATACAATCATAATTGCTGTTCATAACGTTGTTGTATAATTTGTATATATATACAACCTACTTTATCTGACCTCGTAGACACCTGAAACATAGTGTATCGAATATGTCTAACACAGAACTGAACCAAAACATCTAATGTCATGATGATATGAATTGTTTAAATTCCTCAAACCGGTCTTGGAGGTAATAACAGAAGTGTATATAGTCATGAATCAGTTATTGTCATTCTGATGCAAATACCCCAAGCCCAACAAGATCAGATCCAGATCAGCTGATCACACTGATTGCTAATTACCTAGAATAAAAAAGAAGTGGCCCACACGCAGGTGTCTCTTAAATTATCTGATACAGGTGAAAGGACGGTCAGATACACACTCTCCCAAATAATTAGCCATTACGAGTATTTACACAGGATGGTATTTGTCGGGATAGTTTATTGCTACTGTCTAGAACACATGTTTTCTACCCACATTACGTTATTACACAAAATTTTCACAACATAATGCAGGATTTGAAGAAGTGAAACATTTCAAGTTTCATACAATATGTATATACATGCATCCCTGTCTCAGTTCACAACATTATAATATTGTAATCAGAACCCTTGACCTGAACCCATGGAAGATTCGTTCTGTTAGTTCATTCCCGGGAAGACGACAACTGTGATGTTTAAAACAACAAATCAGTGGAGCATGCAAGGATTTTCAAGTCGACTGCCTCTGGAGAACCAACGGAGGTTCTGTGTGATTTTAAGCACATGGATGATACTAAATTGTTAACCGGTAAATAAATGAAATACTCCCACGAACCATTATTTGCACCCCTTAAAATACATATGACATTTTTATCCGTGACTATTTTATCGATAACAAATAATTTATATACATTTGAATGTCATCATTCAACTGTAGAAATAGTTTAAGTGTTCTTATCTAGGCACATCCATGATATCCGCGATGCAGCATTGCGTTTGCGACTCACTCTAAACATGTATCCATCTACATGTTACATACAGAGATACCTTCCTCCACATGAAGTTGGAATGAGTTTGTACTCTAACTGCTGATTTGCCATTTCAAAAGTGATGCATTGGATTGCGGATAAGCAGGATATATACCCATAATAATTAGTGAGTAAATATCAACAAATAATTAGTGAATTAAAATCAGTGTCAAAGGCAATCAGTAGTAGTGAGTTGAAATCAATCAATGTCAATCAATAAGCAGTGAGCTGAAATCATGTTCATATTACAATGTGAGTTGATATCATGAAAATGAACACCGATTTCGTTATAATATAATATATTATAATATAACCCACCTCACTAATCCATTAAAACAACATGAGTCTACCTCGGCGAAACATCAAAGGATTTTCACTGTAATACCAAATGTCGTCCCAAGGGGAAGACACCTAATCCTGATTCGATTATTGTAAGACTGTTTAAAAAAATAGCTTCATTGTGGTTTCAAGAGTACACATCTGCCATATACAATACAGTGTTCCATTTTACAGTTCGAGTGACTATACAAACAATAGAGATACATAAACCATACCAAAGGGACAACGGGACTCATGTCAGAGATGAAATGACTGCAACTTAACCCAATGAAACTCATGTAATACAGAGTGTGAATAAAAGATGTATAAAGAAATCACCAAATTATTTTTATTTTCATTTCATCTTGATAAGATGTTAAAATATGCCTTGTAAGATTTGTGCGGTGATCTACTTCTGGGATCCCCTCCCCTCCCACTTGAAGTTGTTTACTGGAGAAAACAACATCATTTGAAGAAAGACCATATTGAATTATCCAAAGATGGTGTCTAATATTTTTCAATTAAGATAATTCTGGTAGTGAAATAAAAAATTCTGCCAGAAATTTCTGCAGAAATGCATTTTCAGAGCCAATTTGTGAGCTTATGAACATGAGAGCGCACTGGCACATGAACTTTTTGGATTCATCTCCTAGAGATCTTTCCAATGATATAAATTATGTCTTTGTAGCTCGCTTCCTTCTGTGTGTCAAGTTAGGACTCGCTGGCCATTCCTAAGTTGTCCCACCCGGCCTTCTGGGCTATCAGTTTCCACGGATAGGAAGCAGCTGGTTCCTGCCCGACAGCCAGGATCGCATTAGTTGAAGCTGTTCTAGATCTCGTCGTTCTTCCAGCAGCGAAAGGAATCGGAAAATACATCAAAGTGATTAAGAGAATGTCTTCCAGCTCCTGATTAATTTGTGTGTCAAAATGATTCACGGCTTCACTGTTTGAACACGATAGCCTGTCCCAATCTATGTCTACACGTGACAACCATTCTCGGCCCAACAACGGAGGTCCAACTCCACGCACAATGTGTAGATCAAGTTTCTTAACAGTTTTCTTGCAATCAACACTCACTGATAATCTACCTAAAGCTTTGACGAGCTCACCTGTGTATGTTCTCATGGTTACATGAGAGTCCTTCATTGGAATATTACCAAAATGCTTTCTTGCGTCACATTCATGTTTTGCACTGAAACTGGCACCCATATTAAATCTGTAGGATCTCTCAAAGCAAAAAGATGTCCTAAACATTCCGCAAGATCATCAATAAACACATCTTGATCACAATTGTCACCTTGATCTTCAGGCGAAAAAGCGTTGACTTCTGACCGGATGTTTACATTCTGTGGCCTTGAACTTGACCCCGGTTTTCACGCCAGGTCACTTGTCCCATATCCTTGGCTTACTGAGCGTAGGTGTCCCACTTTACCACAATTTTCCACACATGGAATCCTTCTGTTTACATTTATGAGCCAAATGAGATTCATTTCCACAACGATAGCACTTTCTTGTTTTCATATCATCACGACTACCTCTGCCACTAAACTTGTGAACAGTACCAGACTTGTTCCCTGTTATAACGCGGATCAGTTCATTACAATCTTTAGCGGCAAGTTCCATGGATGTCGCAATTTGCACAGCTTTTTCAAATGTAAAGGAATTTGACTCCCCAAGCAACCTTTTCTGAATTGCAGTATGCCTAATTCCGAGGACAAGTTGATCCCTCAATCGTTCATGAAGAGTTGGCCCAAAATCACAGTCTTTACTAAGCCCTTTTAACGCAATGATGTATTGTGAAACATTTTCTGATTCCAACTGATTTCTTTTATGAAAACAAAACCGTTCACAAATAACAGATTTTTGAAGGTGTCTATCTGTTTCTTTTATCTATAACAACTTCAAAGTTCCGTATGTAGCACTTCCAATAATAGAAAGAAATGCAGGTACTCTGCGATCCGGTGACACATTGTTGGCCTCGAAAAATAGTAAGATCCATTCCGAATATGATTGCCAATCTTCCCTCTCATCATAAGGTCCAACGCTGCCGACCGTGAAAGCCGCCATTTTGAATGTTGACGATACGGCAATTTGAAGAAAGCACACTCACAATTAATGTCTGATACAGATTTATCAGCAATAGATTCAATATTCCAATATCCTCGTCGCCACTGTTATGTATTCAGGTTCATTCACAGGTTCGATTCCATGACACAATTCCATTAAACGATTCCACATTGATAACAAACAGACTTCTTTACTTCAACGTTTAGACATCATATACATGACGTCATACATACACTGGCACATCCATCGTTGCAGACAGGCAAATCTAGTTTATAGTCGCAAACAGCCAAAATCCCGAACAGGCAAAACCATTTATTGAACAGGATATAACAGAGATTTTCTCGTCAGCCTAGACTTGCAGGATGCAAGTCCTCCAATTCGTATTCCAAGGGCACCATCAATGGAACGCCCTTTTGGAATTTTCACGCCCTGGTGGCTATTTACCAGGATCACCAAACCAATCACCAGCTTTCTTCATGTTCACAGGATCATTTTCGAAAGCTATATAAATGACTGTATTCAGGCACTGAGAGATCCAGTCGTTCTTTTGCATCAGTTGGAGTTCAGCACCAAGCTTCTCAAGCAACTGGGTTGGCCGTTAAACATTGCGAAATCGAAACTAACACTGACCCACAAACTTCAGTTCGTTGGGGCAACATTCGACACACATCAGGGCCAATATTCTCGTCCCTCAGGACAGAATGGTGAAAATACAACATCTAGTTCCATTAGCACTGTCACAGGCCAGGACCTTACGGCAGTGGCAGGAACTTCTGGGCCTCTTGAAATTGGCTCAAGCATTGACTTGGCAGGGACAGTTGAAGCGCTTATTGCAGCCATTCCTCATCTCAGAGAATCCCAAGGAGTTGATTCGTCTTCCTGACCCCTTACGTTCCTTACATGGCTTGTAGAACAGAATGTTTGCACCCTATTTTGTTTGATGCCTTTCACTCCAACACACCACCTGTTTGTCGACACAGCACTCAAGGGTTGGGGAGCTCACTTCCTTCATCAGCAGACGGCCGGGCTGTGATCATCCGCTGGACAGAGGTTTACAAACTTAAGTTCATGGCAGTCTTTCTAGTCATTCAGCACTGGGCGAAGGAACGTCATGGCTTTTTTTTGCTGATCCAGTCCGACAACTCCACAGTCGTCTGGTACATAAACCATCTCGGGTCGACAGGATTGGCAACCTTCTTCAGCTGGCATTCCGGTTCTTTCATCTAATCGACTCCCTCGCCATCGATGCCCAAGCCAGACATATTCTGGAGATGCGCTGTCTTGCTCCGACAGTCCGTTTCACACGGAGTGGCAATTGAACCCGCAGATCTTTCAGGAAATGATTTACAGTGAAGCCCCGTTAGTCCGCACCCCGATAATCCGGATGTCTCGCCTCCCGGACAATTTCAGCTTGTTACCAATCTATGCCTATTTAATTTGCCTCGATAATCCGAAAATTCGGTTTCTAGAACCGAATGGTAAGTAGCTGTAACCAGTGAGTAAAATAAACAGTAAATTGCTTCACAGTCCAGACGCTGTAAGTCGTGTTCACGAACCGTAACAACATCTCCCCGCGATGTATACTTAACTGGCCTCAAACAATAAACACTCGGTGTCATGGAGTTGACAAGATGAACTCTTGTTAACTTTTGACAAATGTCAATTAAGGGTTGTTGTTTTAATTAAGAAGACCGAGGTGTTTTGGACGTGATTTCAACCCAGAAGTCTATGTGAGATATCGACACAATACAAAGGCATGGATGACAAGTGAGCTGTTTTGTGATTGGTTAATGTACTTTGACAGACAGATGCGATCGCGTGGACTTAAAGTGATTTTGCTTCTCGACAACGCTGCAACGCGCATAAAATTAGCAACTGTTACAGACATGTGGATATTATTTCTCATGAAGATGATGTTTGTCAAGTAGAAGAGGAGGAAAGTGATCCTGCCCCCGTTCCACCAAGTTCGACTGAGGCAAAGAAATACCTGGAAAGTCTGGTGACATATTTTGAGACAATCAGCGATGAGATGTCACTCGGTAAAATTATTGATGTGATGAATTCAATGAGGAAGGTTAAACGAACACAAACAACTATGAAAGACTTTTTGCTATGACTATAATTTATTGTTGTGCTTGCTATTCATTGTTTTAAAAGCTTTACATTAAATGCTTATTTGTTTTATCCAGAGTCGTGTCGTTTTTGTAATAGTAAGGGAAGCAACTCTTGCTTGAACTTGGGTCTTGATTCAGTAATCCGGACGATTCGCAATCCGGACGAATTTGCTGAAAAATGCAACCGTCCGGATTAACGAGGCTTCACTGTACCCATTATCAAGGCCCCAAGTAGACCAGTTTGCAACACGGTTCAATCATCAGATCCTGAAGTTTGGGACCTCGACTTCCTGGCGATCTCGTGGGAAGGTCTCAATGCCTACGCCTTCCCCCATCTACCTCTTCTACCAGGCAGATTCTTCTGCTTTTTGGTTGTGCCTTACTGGCCAGCCAGAAGTTGGTTAGTTGATCTGGCAAGTCTTGCAGAACCAAACCCAGTTCCACCTTACTGCTGTCAACTCGGTATTGGCCACCACCACAGGCTCTAAGGTGTCTATGGTTCCAGAACTGCAGTATTTGCTCAGGTCCTTCAAGTTGGCCGATCAGTCAAAGAAGTTTAGGCCTCCTGCATGGGATTTGTCTGTGGTGCTGCATCATTTGGTCTCTGAGGACTATGAGCCTTTAGAGAAGAAGCATTTTGAGCAGATTTGTTTCAAAACGTTCTTCCTTGTCGCCTTAGCTGCAGCTGTTCAGATTTCTGAACTCCATGCTTTGGATGTCAACAGAGTCAAGTTCGAGCGGAAGAAACACGGGCAAAGTCTTCTTCCGCCTCCCCTGGGACTTTGTGGTGAAGGATCAGATGCCTGGACAACCTGATCGTATTTTCACTATCCAGCCGTTGTCCACTATCCTTTGTCCTAACGATATTGAAGGTTTGGACCCCTTGTTTTGGCACAACAACTATCCACGGCCCAACAACGCAGATGAGGAATGGTACCACATGATTGCTGCTTCCGTGCATTTTCCTGAATACAAGTCAGAAGTTGATGTCTGCCTTTTGTTCTTATTGCTTATGGGTTAGAACTGCTTCACTTAGTCTTATGCTAAGACATGGAGATAATGCCACCCGGATGGTTGGATGGTTCTGGAGCACGGTTCTGTATCACGATGTGGAAGGGTTTGACATTTCATGCTTACTGACCTCTCCTTTTTGAAGCAATTACGTCCTTGAAATGTGTCACTCCCGAATTCCAGTGGTTTTCGTTGCATTCCGGCTCCGAAGTTGCAAGGCTCATCCTCTGACCAAGCTTATGTAAAGGAGTGAGGGTCAATTTGATGTTGACTGGAACTGAACGTTAAAACTGTAAGCTTTCCGAATTGTGCTTCTCTTTCAACTGCCGCTGGTCGGAGTCTGCGGGGGTCTTCTCGAAGCAGGAGCTGGCCTAATTATTGTCGAAAGACTTTAATTAACGGGTGTACCTTGTAAATCGTGGCGAGGCGAGGCTTAACTTGCCAAGTTGTGTCCTTCCGTTCTTCTGAGGTTGCGGTCAAAAACCACATCTCTTGGGAGACGTTGTGCTTAGTAAGCCAAGGAGTTAAGGAGAACTCATCACAAGCATAGGAGTTTTGCGCTAGTCGTAACAGGCCTCCCTTGTGCATCGCTATTTACACAGTTCCTGCTGTTCGCACTGTCAAGACCTAGGGCATCTGCGTCCTGCCTTCCGACCGTGGAATAAGTGCATACTGTGAAATAGGATAAGTTAAAAAAATTGTAAATTTTAACTATAAATTATATATTTATATACTTATCCTATCTCACGCAATAGATTCCCGCCCAACCTTCCTGCTACGCAGATTATTTTGTGGCTCCAAGAACAAGAAAGATGATTCAAAGGTGGTCATGTGGGTAGATAGTGGGGCGTGCTGCATGCTTTTCTTAACAACTAGGAAGCTGTCTTATAAGGAGGATAACATGGAGTGCTTGGGCGAATGGACAAGTGAGGCCTTGGGAGAAAAGTTTACATCGTTCCACTCAGTTTCGAAGCAAGGGAGAGAAGTGCATACCATGAGATGGGATAAGTTTATAAATATACAATTTAAAGTTAACATTTTGTGAAGTGTGACAATATGAATACACAGAGTACTCAATTTGCAGAATTTTTTCGAATATTTCCCTCTAACAATAGATTGCCTTTTTCCCTGAAACTTGTGTCTGAATCCACAGGTTTAGGTCCATGGTTTTGTGTCTTTCTTCCAACTGGTCCTCCAGTACTATCTGCAGGAGTGATCACTACTAATGGAAGGCACAAGGGAAGCCTCATAATTTGTCCTTTGGCACATATGCACACATGTGTTTGTTTTTGGAAGACTTTTGTCTCGGGTACAAAAAGATTGCTCAGCCTGCAGGAAATTAATGTCCCCTCAGCATCCACATGGAGATTGCTGGGAGTGTGTTGATACTCCTTGCACTTTTGTCGCCCATTGTGAGGCTTGTCAGCTGCTACATCAGCTTTTGAGAACTATGCTGTGGTCATTAAAACAGGTCAAGAAAAAAAAGATGATGAAGAAACTGCATTCCAGGACTCCATTCAAGGTGCCTGGGGATGATCATAGACATTCAAACATGGGAGCTTGGCATCAGACCACACCGACTGCTACGGTCACCTCAGCTGAGGTATACCCTGAGACGCAAGGCACAACTTTGATCTCATAGACTGCACATGTATTGATAGCACTGCGATAGTTCAAGTAGAAGTCATGGACTGCACAGTGCACACAGACAACTCTGTAGGAGGTTAAAGCAGAGAAAACAGGATTGGAGATAACATGCGGAAAGATGTTTTAGTACTGGTTGAACAGACCACACAGGCAGCTTGGGACACAGGGACTGTTTTCATAACATAACGCAGTCAGCATATGAGCAGGAGAGACGCTTGGGCAGTGTGGACTTCAAAGGCCGAGATATAATCCCTACATTCCAAGATAGGACTACTAACTATATGTTCTTCTCACTGTTAAACTCGTCATATGAGCGAAATATTCTCAAGCACGACGTAAAACCCACTTTCACCTTTTCTCACTGTTAAACAGAGCATTTTGTAGGATGCTTCACAGGATCCGGATTTTACATCTGTGGATTAAGAAAGGGATCAACAGATCACAGTTGAGCCAGATACATATTTGCAGACAAGCTTGCTGCACTAGATGTCCTGTTTCCAGAAGCAATGCCAACTCTACCTGATCAACAGGGCTTTGCCCTAGAAATTTAGCAGCCAGAGGCTCCTCTTTTCAATGCCAGAGCTAAGCACCAGTTACCTCAGTCATCCTTCCAGCCTAAGATCATAAAGGACTTCAATGCTTGATTGTCTTCACTCAAGTATTCAGACCATGTTGGCCATTCATCTTTTCAGGGAAAGGATTTTTATGCGACTGATAACAGATTTACCAGTCAAATCACCTTCATTTCATAAAAGATTTCAAGGTTTTGCAATTAGGATTAGGATTAGGATTTGCAGTTCACATTTATTCATCAAGGAAGTGAGAATCAGGGATGTAGATGAAAGAGTATGGCCTGTGTTCTGCGTCCAGAGGTTAAGAAGTTTCTCCTGGATCTTCTTGAATTTCTACCTATTGTCTCTTGATGACCATTCTGAACCAGGCACACTTGGGTTTTCACTTGATCAGCTTCACCTTCTCAAGAGTGGCACAAGGACATAAAAATCCAGCATCACGACACTTCTTGCTCAGTCGCCTGTGTCTTCCTTCTATGTCATTACTGGTCTTGACAGCATGTTGGACACAGAGAAGGACTCTGGTCTGTACAGGTCTGATGTCATCCAAGTTGTCTCCAGGTACGTCACAAACTCTCGTAATTGTTCTGTGTTGGCACGAGTCTTCAGAGACGTGAAGGCTGGGACAATGTGGTCTGCGAGAAACGGCTAAGTTATGACTAAGTATTACCTGTGCAACATATTCTCTGTTGATGGTGATGGCAAGTTTCACACTGCAGTCTATCTTGATGCGGTCTTACACTCTTGAGCTGAGGCAGATCTCCAAACATGCAGTCGCCATGGCAGAAATGCAAGTGTAATGTCTAACTCAATGTTGACTTGTTTAAATGTTCATGTAGGTTTTAAGCATGATGAGATGAGATATAAGTCCTATGTGCCACCTCAACACAGACACAGTAGCACTGGGGCGGTGGGGTAGCCTAGTGGTTAAAGTGTTCGCTCTTCACGCTGAAGGCCCAGGTTTGCTTCCCCACATGGGTACAATTTGTGAAGCCTATTTCTGGTGTCCCCAGCCGTGATAATCGATATTGCTGGAATATTGCTAAAAACGACATAAAACCATACTCAGTAAGTCAGTCACAGTTGCACTGATCTGATTAACAGATTTAAGAATTAATACCATTCTCCACGTATACTCAATTAGTTGGGTGAAACAACTCTTGATTAGGGGCGAAACAACCCCTAATATGGGATGAATTTACCCAGTTTGGAAATGGGATGAAACAACCCGGGTGAAACGACCTGGGTGAAACTACTTGGGCTGAAATGACCCGGAACCGTTTCAGCCATGTCCTCAGGCACTACATCAATGGATGTCACTGCTAGGAGCTCTCACTTCTATGCAGGATCCTAAGATCTAAGATACATTCAATAATAATGTGTCCATTTATATAGCGCCAAACTCCACACTAGGTATGCTCATAGCGCTAACAATCAAGGCACAGCACATTATTACCCCGGATAACCCAAGCTGCCTGTTAGGCGCTAGAAGGTTATAGTCACATGATTTTTTTTCCACCGGGTACCCATTTTCCTGCTGGGTGAACAGAGACAATTTTGAACAAACTCACTTGCTTAAGGTGAGACCACATGTGTCGCATGTGCCTAGTTGTGGGGCAGGACTCAAGTCCTAGAAACTCTCAGGAGTCAAGCTGCCAAACACGGTCACCCATCCATTCAAGATTGGATCAACCAACATCGGGGGACACTGACTCTGTCTACAGATCTCCTGTTCAGGGATCTCGTATGGTGGAATATTCCCAACCATGGGACCCAATCAGGATGGCTCACCCAGTTCACCAACCCTTGACAGATGCATTACTCACAGGATGGGGTGTTCATCTCAAAGACAAGATGGCATCAACATTGTGGAGATGAGGGTAGTTCTCTTAGCTATTCAGCCCTGGGCGCTACACTTAAGGAATGCCTCCATACGTAGCCATACAAAATTCCACGGTAGTTACTAACATCAACAGGCTCGGGGAACCCACTCATGGAGTTTGTAAGAGAACTTTATGATCTGACAGTCTGAATTGCAACATTATGGCCAGATTCAACCAAAGAAAGAGCAAAAACCACACAACGTTGTTTCATCTGTATAAGATCCTATCTGTGGAATAGGAGCTTCATCCAGATGCCTTGCCACAGGGTAACAATCAAATGGAAACAACCCGATATAGATCTGTTTGCAGCAATAAACATTACCAAGTGTTACCAACAACAACCAAACGCAGGTCTTTTTGTCTGATTTAGATTTCTAACATGGTTTGGGGCTACTCCAAGTCTTTATGGCATCCAGCAATCAAGTGTTAGATGGATGTATTTGTAAGAATTTTAAAACTTGATCAGCAATGTTCATAATGTTTACAATACTACCACTAACACTTCATGTAAAGGCCCCAGATACCCCAGAGTACATTCTTTAAGGTACCATGGACAAAATTATGAGGTTTCCTGCTCTTAATTTTAGCTGTTAAGGATGATAACTCCTCCAGATAACTCTTCGAGGACTACTTGGAAGAAAGACAGCACAACAATATGGACTTATTATTCCAGTTAAAGCTATGGATTCAGAAATGATTTTCAGGAAAGTGGCAATCAAGTGTTAGAGGTAGTATTCTAAAAATGATTATCATTATTGATAATGCTCCAATTTTAAGTTATCTTCAGTGAAAGTATGTTTCATTGGATTTTTTTCAGATGTGGCTCCTTTAAGAGAACGTCTCAACAAACATGTGCATCAATGGTAAGTTACTGTTTGATGTACTTTAAATGAGGAACCCGATGACAGTAGCAAGTCCCAACTGACTGACCATTAGCTGACACTGACATCCCCACTTGGTTACACACAGATGGTGTTGAATACTCTGCTGTCCAGAACATTTGCTTCCTCAAGATCATGTATACGTAGTTGGTAACTGATCAGATCCAACCACACTCTTCATTAGCGTATGGCATCAATCGGCATCCCACTCACATTTCGAGCCCCAGAACATCACCTGCTTTATCTCAGGCTTGCCTTGCCTCTTTTTCACTCCGTCAGAGCTAGTCCAGATGATGAAGCAGACTGAATGATCTTTCTTGTACCACCAAGATGACAATGGTGGTTGCAGTTCCCCAAACCTATTCCTGTGTAAATACTTTTATAGTCAACATAGCACTCTTATCCTGCATGCTCACAAGATCTTCACAGTAACAGATTGGGCAAGATGGAATGCTGGGACAAAGATTTTGTTAATGGCTTGGCACAAGATCAACTTCTTTGCTTAGTTCATGCTCTCCGGTTATATTTAATGACATCTCAACCACACTGGAGACACAGAAAACACCTTTCATATCATGCAATGCGAGAGCGGAAGGTCGCGGGTTCGATCCCCCGACCATGTCATACCAAAAGACGTTTAAATATGGTACTTGTTGGTCCCTGCCTGGCGCTCGGCATTAATGGGTACAAGAAGGACTGGTCGGCTCAGAGTCAGTATAATGTGTCTGAGTGGGGTATTCATGCTTCACTGCGGTATGGTATCTCAGTGGGCTAGCACTATAAAACCAGCTTCAGTCTGGGCTAGTACAAGCAGCCGCACATACACATACACACGCATGCATCGTCATATGAGCGAAATATTCTCAAGCACGACGTTAAACCCAATTTAACCTCACCTCACCTCATGCAATGCATTTAAGTAAATGATTTAGTATGCACCAAATAGCTATATGTATTTTTGCAACAATGAAATTTCGTCTGTCCACAAAACAGCAACAATCCTTGTTTCTTCAGGAAACTAAATTGTACACAATGCAACGACTACTCTCTTGTTGACATCGATGCTTCCTGGTATAAACCTACACCTGTTTATTTGTTGTCATTCATTTGATGCTCCATTAATCAATTTATTTCAGAAATTATGCTTGGATTAGAGTTAAAGAAAAATATTTTTAAAATATACATTGACATCTGTTTTCTTTTATTTGCGTCAGTCACTTCAAGATTTTGAGGGATTCTCATTCTTCATAGCTTCATCATGTCATATGGAAATTTTCCGCTCATTCAGGCGGATTATCTTTTCCCAAAAATCTGTTAGTATTACATACCTCTTGCTAAGGTATCCAAGCCAGGCATCCCTGCTAGTGGGAGCAATAGGGAGGCAAGCTACCCCCTACTTGCTTACTGGTTTCTACACTTCTAACCCCGTCGAGCAGTCCTCCCACAGGAACAACAATTACCTTGTTGTGCTTGACAGGGTTCCATCTAGTAACTATAATCATGTAACATTCTAATTACATGTACTCCACTTATATTACAAGAACGCTGTTGAGCAATCCTTAAACAGGCTCAATGCCTTGTTGGGCTTGACAGGGTTCCCTCTATGTATGTGCATCTCACACTCTAAGTACATGCTATATATCCAGCAAGAGAATCCCCCACCCCAAATATATATGTTGTGTAAAGTATGTAAATAAAGTTTGTAATTCCAATCTACTTCTTGTGTTGTATGTCATTTGTAAAGCTTGGATTAGAAGGAGAGAAAAATATTTATAAAATATACATTGACATCTGTTTTCTTCTTTTTTGCATCAGTCACTTGAAGATGAAATCAAACTTGCAAATGTTTGGTATTGTTACCATAATTAAATACATTGAAAGATTTTTCTGTGGATTTTTTATGTAAGTGATGTATGAAGGCATTATATTAATTGTCTAATTTAAACTGTCAGTCACCCATTGACTGTCACATCTACACAAGATTTGATTGATGAGCAATGTTCAGGTGAAATTATAAGCTCCGTTATTGCAGAATATAATTATCAATTCATTCAAACTTTGTCACCATTACCGATGTGAAAATCATCAAAGCAGGTATTCAGTTTGTTCAAATGGGCAAAGGAAGGTGATGATAAGTTTCAGCAATATTGGCAGCCTAAGGAAGGTCTTTCTATGAAGAGACAACATCCATATTATGGGGTATTTGGCTCTAATCACAGGGAAGGTGAATGCCCAGATGCAGAAAATATTTGAAACAAATATTAGGTTGGAATTCTGAAACAAACAGAAAAAGATAGGTTTAAACTAGCAGACTAGCAGACGAATTGTTTTCACAATCTCAGTATCAAATTCATAATGTGGTTAAATGCCTCAATTATCAGTGTTAGTGTGTATACACAATGGTACTTGTTACAAGGTGTCGTTGCAATTTCAGAAACCATGTAAAGAAATTAACTTGGTGCAATGAATGCATGCAGTTAAGGGATCAGTGTTACCAAGTCAAGACAACAACAGATATCCTGGGGGATTTCCAGAACTATTCAATGGACTGGGTTGTTTGCCTGGAGAACATCGCATTGAACTATTGGGTGGTGTTACACCTGTAGTTCTTCCGCCAAGAAAAGTGCCAGCAGCCATGTTGGATTAGACGAGTTCAAGTGAAGGGAGAAGTATTGTCTTGTCAGACAGATCAACCATTTGGGTGAATAGCATGGTCACTGTACTCAAACTACACAACATGTGTATATACATATATACTGAACAGCAAAAGAAACGCAAGTTTTGAAAAAATGAAATCTCATGAAGGCAAGCATTCATGTTTATGGAACGTTCATGATAAATTGGACATGTATCTGGACATAGGGGACAAATGTTGTGCTCACTCAATTAGTTCCATATGCAAGGTTGGATACTTAATGGATGACAACTTCTTTATTATAGAATGATGTGATGTGTTGGTATAGATTCTTATACCGTTGTCAAGCAAGAGTGAAATACTACAGCACAAAAGAGACTTATATAGATCTAACAGGGATTAGCGAAGATGGTTGGTTGGTTGTTTTTTTAATGCCACACTCAGCAATATTCCAGCTATATGGCAGTGGTCTGTAAATAGTTTTTTGGGTATTTCTGCATTGTCCCACTTGATGTTGTGATAAGGATAGTTGATGATGGGGTCTGACATGGCTGACTTTACCGATCGGACCACAGCACTTTCACAAGAGAAACCTAGCAGCAAGTTAGAATTATCTCCTTCACATAAAGAGATTGGCTGGATCATAAGTCAAGGCCGGCACTGTCAGCTAATGTAACTTTAGCAGGACTTTCCTTCCACTTCCATGATTAGGAATGTCTGGCAGAATTTGAGGTTCAGAAGTCAGACTGGGACAGTACAGTTTTCTGCTTGACAACTCTAGTGTTCATGCAAGTGTTTACAGGTATCCAGTTGAATGTGTCAGCAAAGCTAGCGAAACTCCATTTTGGTGGTTTGAAGGTGGAAGCATAAATAGTAGCAAATGGAGTATCATCATTGTTGAAAACCATGTTCTACCCTTTGTACAAACTAAGGAGCAAAATGACACACTGAGCAGGATATACACTTTCAGAGATATCTAGATGATCTCCAAACGCCCTCATTGATACCAGTTTAGAAGTCTCTCTGCCTGCTTTCTTTGGATTTGGGGGGTTTTCATGCTTCTGGACAAGTCAGTGCTTCACCTGAAGAAATTTCAGAAATACATATGAGCAATATGCCACCGTTTGGGGCTTAGTATATTCTCCAGTAGATCATATATATCATGATGTGAGGACCAACATAGCAGAGTATTAGCAATCTCCTCACACTCTATATGTTTTATAGTTGTCTTCCTTACTTGGATTTGCTGTACTCTGGGCTTGCCAAGCCTTTTGTGGAATCCAGCAATCAAGTGTTAGAGGGACATATTCATGAGAATTTTGGATATTATCACCAATGATAATAATTCTTAGAATTCTACGTGTAACACGTAGGTGAAGGCCCAACAGTCCATGCCCCAGAAACCCCAGACTACCTTACTTAAGGTACCCTAACAAAAATTACAAGGTTTTCCTGCGTTTCAGATATTGGGGATAACTACCGTGGAATAGCAATTGCAGGACCTTTGACTTTCAAATTTTATTAGAGCTAAACCTGTGGATTCTGAAACAAGTTTCAGGAAAACACCAATCAAGTGTTAGTGGAAGAGGTAAAATTAACCTGTATGATTAGAACCTCAAACCAAGCCAGACTAAACGAAGAATCATCATCAAAACAATTACTGTGCCACTTCATACACCATGAGCACATGTTTTACATGGGCTGAGCAAATTTGTTTTCAGCATCATTTGAAATCTGAAGATGGTAAGATGACAACTCAGCATTCAAAACAGAGGAAGGGCCACAGGCTTGCTGCAAGATGGACAAACAAAGATGGCCACATACTGTGGCAAAAGGACTAAATGTCAGCCAAAGTGTTACCAGAAGACTTTGGCAGAGGTTTAGGACAACAAATGCTGTCCCTTTTCTGGAAGACCTGGATCAACAACAGCATGTGACGAATCACCTGATAAGGATGACTATAAGGCAGCGTTTTGTGACAGCAACTTGAAGCTGGCCAAGGCACCAGCATATCCGACAGACCATTCAGAATTGTCATATGTCCGAGGTTTGCAGTGAATAAGTCCTGCAGTCCAATCACCCCTACTTGATCATCACAGAAGTGCTAGCCAGGGTGGTGCTGACATCATATCCATTTGAACCATGGTCATTCGGCAGAGACAGTGACAGTCGTGTGTCAAATTCCAGTTTAATGATAGTTATGCCCATGTCACCAGGAGAGAGATATGCTGACATCAGTGTTGCTCAACGTCTACCTTTGGGAGGCAGAGGTGTGATGGTGGGGCTTGGTTCCAGGACAATAACGTTTGTCCCATGACGGCAGTGTGGTGACTTCCAACATCAACAGAATGTTCAGCCTGAGAACTGGCCTGCATATTCATCCGACATGTCACCCACAGAGCATGCTTGGGATGAGCTGTCAGGCCTCCACTGGCTCAGCAGCTAGTGGCAGAATAGGCAGCTGTACCAGAAACAGCTCTTCCAACTTTGGATGAATAGTATGCGCCAGCATTGTCATTAATGCATCAATGCACATGGGAAAATATGCCAAGTTGCTGAAGTTTCTTTGTTTTGAGTGAACTCTGTTTTAGGGGTACATGACTTTGATCATTCGAGGAACAAAGTCGTACCTCTCCACAATTTTTTTAATGTGTGTTTACTGTTTTTTATGAGATTCACAAAACTGATTTGATATTGGTACTAAATACTTATGACAACCTTCCAACCACAAGTTCACTGACTGCTTCAAATGCAACTTGGATACAGGCATGGTGCTCTGTGATGATATCTCAACAGAGCAGCTGCTTGGGCCACTTGGTTGTTTTTCTCTTTCTAAGGAAGGAAGATGTAAGGTAAAGGGTTAACTGTGTAATGAGATGACATAACACACACATGCAAAACAGTACATTCTGTGGATCTGCCAGGCTTCTTGTTGGATCTATTGCTGTTCAAAGAATGTAGTATTCTATATTATTTTCTATTACATCAAAAGTAATCCCACCTCCCTAATAATCTGCTCCTAGCATCCAAGTTTTCTCATTTGCCTTTCAGGAATGTTCATTGCAGTATCCTGGAAAATCTTCAGACAGTGCTTGAAACAACCTTGCCATCACCCAAGACCTCCAGTCGAGAGGTAAGAGCAATGATCTGACCTGTTCCAGACCAGATGGGAAATATACAAATGTGAAATTAAGATTTGACATGTACGGAATGGAAAATCTGCCAAATCTTATCGTCATTGTTCGTGAGTATTATGAACTGAAAATATTCTGCATTGTTGACATCATAGAAGATAGTTGGATTTTCACCATTGCAGTTAATCTACATAAGCACAAACATTTTCTTTAGCCTGGTATTTCATATGGTTTACTGTATTTCTCTGTTTCTGATCTGCAAGATTTCTTGGTTTTTTTTACTCTTTCTTACCTATTCAGTCAAACTCTTTTTCTGGATTCTCTTCGCTGGAATATATTCTTTTTGACACATAATATGCAAATTTCAGAACATTCATGGTGTAAACAACTACAGTCCCAACACCTTAACATCAGTAACATGATCAGGGCAGTATTGTTCTTGTGAAAAAAGCAGGCTGTGGTAAAGAAGAGTAGTCCCACCTCACTAGTGAACATAAACCTTCGCTTGTTAGATACATCTGTAAACAACTCATTTTAAGAAAAACGGTATCTGATAGACAGATCCTTGTAATCTCTATATGTCATGTTGGCTATAGCACGTGTCCCGCATTTCTCTGTGGTTCTAACAGACTCAGTGGTAGTAGACCTACAACAGGTAGACTGGCCGGGGCAAGTACTGGTATGGTGATCCTTACAACATGCTATCTTCAGTTGGACCTGTATCCTTGCCAGAACATTGACTCAGACTTACAACATGCTATCTTTAGTCAGACGTTTTTCCTTGCCAGAACATTGACTCAGACTTACAACATGCTATCTTCAGTTGGACCTGTTTCCTTGCCAGAACATTGACTCAGACTTACAACATGCTATCTTCAGTTGGACCTGTTTCCTTTCCAGAACATTGACTCAGACTTACAACATGCTATCTTCAGTCAGACCTTTCTCCTTGCCCGAACATTGACTCAGACTTACAACATGCTATCTTCAGTCGGACCTGTTTCCTTGCCAGAACATTGACTCAGACTTACAACATGCTATCTTCAGTCGGACCTGTTTCCTTGCCAGAACATTGACTCAGACTTACAACATGCTCTCTTCAGTCGGACCTGTTTCCTTGCCAGAACATTGACTCAGACTTACAACATGCTATCTTCAGTCGGACCTGTTTCCTTGCCAGAACATTGACTCAGACTTACAACATGCTATCTTCAGTCGGACCTGTTTCCTTGCCAGAACATTGACTCAGACTTACAACATGCTATCTTCAGTCGAGCCCTGTTTCCTTGCCACAACATTGACTTACAACATCCTATCTTCAGTCGGACCTGTTTCCTTGCCAGAACATTGACTCAGACTTACAACATGCTATCTTCAGTCGGACCTGTTTCCTTGCCAGAACATTGACTCAGACTTACAACATGCTATCTTCAGTTGGACCTGTTTCCTTGCCAGAACATTGACTCAGACTTACAACATGCTATCTTCAGTTGGACCTGTTTCCTTGCCAGAACATTGACTCAGACTTACAACATGCTCTCTTCAGTCGGACCTTTTTCCTTGCCAGAACATTGACTCAGACTTACAACATGCTATCTTCAGTTGGACCTGTTTCCTTGCCAGAACATTGACTCAGACTTACAACATGCTCTCTTCAGTTGGACCTGTTTCCTTTCCAGAACATTGACTCAGACTTACAACATGCTATCTTCAGTCGGACCTTTTTTGCCTTGCCAGAACATTGACTCAGACTTGTCAAACTTACAATATACTATGTTCATGCCTGTTTCCTTTTCCAGACTTTCACAACATGGACAACCAGAACATTGACTCAGACTTACAACTTACAACTTCTATCTTCAGTCGGACCTGTTTCCTTGCCAGAACATTGACTCAGACTTACAACATGCTATCTTCAGTCGGACCTGTTTCCTTGCCAGAACATTGACTCAGACTTACAACATGCTATCTTCAGTTGGACCTGTTTCCTTGCCAGAACATTGACTCAGACTTACAACATGCTATCTTCAGTTGGACCTGTTTCCTTTCCAGAACATTGACTCAGACTTACAACATGCTATCTTCAGTCAGACCTTTTTCCTTGCCAGAACATTGACTCAGACTTACAACATGCTCTCTTCAGTTGGACCTGTTTCCTTGCCACAACATTGACTCAGACTTACAACATGCTATCTTCAGTCGGACCTGTTTCCTTGCCAGAACATTGACTCAGACTTACAACATGCTATCTTCAGTCGGACCTGTTTCCTTGCCACAACATTGACTCAGACTTACAACATGCTATCTTCAGTCGGACCTGTTTCCTTGCCAGAACATTTTCACTCAGACTTACAACATGCTCTCTTCAGTGGACGTTTTTCCTTGCCAGAACATTGACTCAGACTTACAACATGCTATCTTCAGTCGGACCTGTTTCCTTGCCAGAACATTGACTCAGACTTACAACATGCTATCTTCAGTTGGACCTGTTTCCTTTCAAGAACATTGACTCAGACTTACAACATGCTATCTTCAGTCAGACCTTTTTCCTTGCCCGAACATTGACTCAGACTTACAACATGCTATCTTCAGTCGGGACCTGTTTCCTTGCCAGAACATTGACTCAGACTTACAACATGCTATCTTCAGTCGGACCTGTTTCCTTGCCAGAACATTGACTCAGACTTACAACATGCTCTCTTCAGTCGGACGTGTTTCCTTGCCAGAACATTGACTCAGACTTACAACATGCTATCTTTCAGTCGGACCTGTTTCCTTGCCAGAACATTGACTCAGACTTACAACATGCTATCTTCAGTCGGACCTGTTTCCTTTCCAGAACATTGACTCAGACTTACAACATGCTATCTTCAGTCGGACCTGTTTCCTTGCCAGAACATTGACTCAGACTTACAACATGCTATCTTCAGTCGGACCTGTTTCCTTGCCAGAACATTGACTCAGACTTACAACATGCTATCTTCAGTCGGACCTGTTTCCTTGCCAGAACATTGACTGACTTACAACATGCTATCTTCAGTCGGACCTGTTTCCTTGCCAGAACATTGACTCAGACTTACAACATGCTATCTTCAGTCGGACCTGTTTCCTTGCCAGAACATTGACTCAGACTTACAACATGCTATCTTCATCTTCAGTCGACCTGTTTCCTTGCCACAACATTGACTCAGACTTACAACATGCTATCTTCAGTCGGACCTGTTTCCTTGCCAGAACATTGACTCAGACTTACAACATGCTCTCTTCAGTCGGACCTGTTTCCTTGCCACAACATTGACTCAGACTTACAACATGCTATCTTCAGTCGGACCTGTTTCCTTGCCAGAACATTGACTCAGACTTACAACATGCTATCTTCAGTCGGACCTTTTTCCTTGCCAGAACATTGACTCAGACTTACAACATGCTATCTTCAGTCGGACCTGTTTCCTTGCCAGAACATTGACTCAGACTTACAACATGCTATATGCTATCTTCAGTCGGACCTGTTTCCTTGCCAGAACATTGACTCAGACTTACAACATGCTATCTTCAGTTGGACCTGTTTCCTTGCCAGAACATTGACTCAGACTTACAACATGCTATCTTCAGTTGGACCTGTTTCCTTGCCAGAACATTGACTCAGACTTACAACATGCTATCTTCAGTCGGACCTTTTTCCTTGCCAGAACATTGACTCAGACTTACAACATGCTATCTTCAGTTGGACCTGTTTCCTTGCCAGAACATTGACTCAGACTTACAACATGCTATCTTCAGTCGGACCTGTTTCCTTGCCAGAACATTGACTCAGACTTACAACATGCTATCTTCAGTCGGACCTGTTTCCTTGCCAGAACATTGACTCAGACTTACAACATGCTATCTTCAGTTGGACCTGTTTCCCTTGCCAGAACATTGACTCAGACTTACAACATGCTATCTTCAGTTGGACCTGTTTCCCCATTGACTCAGACTTACCATGCTATCTTCAGAACATTGACTCAGACTTACAACATGCTATCTTCAGTCGGACCTTTTTCCTTGCCAGAACATTGACTCAGACTTACAACATGCTATCTTCAGTCGGACCTGTTTCCTTGCCAGAACATTGACTCAGACTTACAACATGCTATCTTCAGTTGGACCTGTTTCCTTGCCAGAACATTGACTCAGACTTACAACATGCTCTCTTCAGTTGGACCTGTTTCCTTGCCAGAACATTGACTCAGACTTACAACATGCTATCTTCAGTTGGACCTGTTTCCCTTGCCAGAACATTGACTCAGACTTACAACATGCTATCTTCAGTCGGACCTGTTTCCCAGAACATTGACTCAGACTTAGAACATTGACTCAGACTTACAACATGCTATCTTCAGTCGGACCTGTTTCCTTGCCAGAACATTGACTCAGACTTACAACATGCTATCTTCAGTCGGACCTGTTTCCTTGCCAGAACATTGACTCAGACTTACAACATGCTATCTTCAGTCGGACCTGTTTCCTTGCCAGAACATTGACTCAGACTTACAACATGCTATCTTTCTTCTCAGACTTACAGTTGGACCTGTTTCCTTGCCAGAACATTGACTCAGACTTACAACATGCTATCTTCAGTCGGACCTGTTTCCTTGCCAGAACATTGACTCAGACTTACAACATGCTATCTTCAGTTGGAGTGAGTTGAGTGAACATTGACTCAGACTTACGCCATGCTACTCAGCAATATTTCCTTGCTATATGGCGGCAGATCTGTAAATAATCGAGGAGTCTGAACCAGACAACAGTGACTCAGACACAACATGCATCGATCTGCGCAATTGGGAACCGATGCGGTCATGTAGTCCTCAACCAAGTCAGCGACAGCCTGACCTCCCGGATCCGTTAATTAGCCTCTTACAACATCTTACAATCTTCATAAGTCGCCTTTTACGACAAGCATGGGTTAATGAAGACCAATTCTAACCCGGGACCTTCACGGGTATCTTCAGTCGGACCTGTTTCCTTGCCAGAACATTGACTCAGACTTACAACATGCTATCTTCAGTCGGACCTGTTTCCTTGCCAGAACATTGACTCAGACTTACAACATGCTATATGCTATCTTCAGTTGGACTTGTTTCCTTTCCAGAACATTGACTCAGACTTACAACATGCTATCTTCAGTCAGACCTTTTTCCTTGCCAGAACATTGACTCAGACTTACAACATGCTATCTTCAGTCGGACCTGTTTCCTTGCCAGAACATTGACTCAGACTTACAACATGCTATCTTCAGTCGGACCTGTTTCCTTGCCAGAACATTGACTCAGACTTACAACATGCTATCTTCAGTCGGACCTGTTTCCTTGCCAGAACATTGACTCAGACTTACAACATGCTATCTTCAGTCGGACCTGTTTCCTTGCCAGAACATTGACTCAGACTTACAACATGCTATCTTCAGTCGGACCTGTTTCCTTGCCAGAACATTGACTCAGACTTACAACATGCTATCTTCAGTCGGACCTGTTTCCTTGCCAGAACATTGACTCAGACTTACAACATGCTATCTTCAGCCACAACATTGACTCAGGCTTACAACATGCTCTCTTCAGTCGGACCTGTTTCCTTGCCAGAACATTGACTCAGACTTACAACATGCTATCTTCAGTCGGACCTGTTTCCTTGCCAGAACATTGACTCAGACTTTACAACATGCTATCTTCAGTCGGGACCTGTTTCCTTGCCAGAACATTGACTCAGACTTACAACATGCTATCTTCAGTCGGACCTGTTTCCTTGCCAGAACATTGACTCAGACTTACAACATGCTATCTTCAGTCGAGCCCTGTTTCCTTGCCAGAACATTGACTCAGACTTACAACATGCTATCTTCAGTCGGACCTGTTTCCTTGCCAGAACATTGACTCAGACTTACAACATGCTATCTTCAGTCGGACCTGTTTCCTTGCCAGAACATTGACTCAGACTTACAACATGCTATCTTCAGTCGGACCTGTTTCCTTGCCAGAACATTGACTCAGACTTACAACATGCTCTCTTCAGTTGGACCTGTTTCCTTGCCAGAACATTGACTCAGACTTACAACATGCTATCTTCAGTCGGACCTTTTTCCTTGCCAGAACATTGACTCAGACTTACAACATGCTATCTTCAGTCGGACCTGTTTCCTTGCCAGAACATTGACTCAGACTTACAACATGCTATCTTCAGTCGGACCTGTTTCCTTGCCAGAACATTGACTCAGACTTACAACATGCTATCTTCAGTTGGACCTGTTTCCTTGCCAGAACATTGACTCAGACTTACAACATGCTATCTTCAGTTGGACCTGTTTCCTTGCCAGAACATTGACTCAGACTTACAACATGCTATCTTCAGTCGGACCTGTTTCCTTGCCAGAACATTGACTCAGACTTACAACATGCTATCTTCAGTCGGGACCTGTTTCCTTGCCAGAACATTGACTCAGACTTACAACATGCTATCTTCAGTCGGACCTGTTTCCTTGCCAGAACATTGACTCAGACTTACAACATGCTATCTTCAGTCGGACCTGTTTCCTTGCCAGAACATTGACTCAGACTTACAACATGCTATCTTCAGTCGGACCTGTTTCCTTGCCAGAACATTGACTAAGACTTACAACATGCTATATGCTATCTTCAGTTGGACTTGTTTCCTTTCCAGAACATTGACTCAGACTTACAACATGCTATCTTCAGTCGGACCTTTTTCCTTGCCAGAACAGACTCAGACATTGACTCTATGACTTACAAATAATCTCTTCAGTCAATCCTGTTTCCTTGCCAGAACATTGACTGACTTACAACATGCTATATGTTCAACCAAGTCGGCGACCTGTTTCCTTGCCAGAACATTGACTCAGACTTACAACATGCTATCTTCAGTTGGACCTGTTTCCTTGCCAGAACATTGACTCAGACTTTCAACATGCTATCTTCAGTCGGACCTGTTTCCTTGCCAGAACATTGACTCAGACTTACAACATGCTATCTTCAGTCGGACCTGTTTCCTTGCCAGAACATTGACTCAGACTTACAACATGCTATCTTCAGTCGGACCTGTTTCCTTGCCAGAACATTGACTCAGACTTACAACATGCTATCTTCAGTCGGACCTTTTTCCTTGCCAGAACATTGACTCAGACTTACAACATGCTATCTTCAGTCGGACCTGTTTCCTTGCCAGAACATTGACTCAGACTTACAACATGCTATCTTCAGTCGGGACCTGTTTCCTTGCCAGAACATTGACTCAGACTTACAACATGCTATCTTCAGTCGGAGACCTGTTTCCTTGCCAGAACATTGACTCAGACTTACAACATCCTATCTTCAGTCGGACCTGTTTCCTTGCCAGAACATTGACTCAGACTTACAACATGCTATCTTCAGTCGGACCTGTTTCCTTGCCAGAACATTGACTCAGACTTACAACATGCTATCTTCAGTTGGACCTGTTTCCCTGCCAGAACATTGACTCAGACTTACAACATGCTCTCTTCAGTTGGACCTGTTTCCTTGCCACAACATTGACTCAGACTTACAACATGCTCTCTTCAGTCGGACGTTTTTCCTTGCCAGAACATTGACTCAGACTTACAACATGCTATCTTCAGTTGGACCTGTTTCCTTGCCAGAACATTGACTCAGACTTACAACATGCTCTCTTCAGTTGGACCTGCTTCCTTGCCAGAACATTGACTCAGACTTACAACATGCTCTCTTCAGTTGGACCTGCTTCCTTGCCAGAACATTGACTCAGACTTACAACATGCTATCTTCAGTTGGACCTGTTTCCTTGCCAGAACATTGACTCAGACTTACAACATGCTATCTTCAGTCGGACCTGTTTCCTTGCCAGAACATTGACTCAGACTTACAACATGCTATCTTCAGTCGGACCTGTTTCCTTGCCACAACATTGACTCAGACTTAAAACATGCTATCTTCAGTCGGACCTGTTTCTTTGCCAGAACATTGACTCAGACTTACAACATGCTCTCTTCAGTCGGACCTGTTTCCTTTCCACAACATTGACTTACAACATGCTATCTTCAGTCGGACCTGTTTCCTTGCCAGAACATTGACTCAGACTTACAACATGCTATCTTCAGTCGGACCTGTTTCATTGCCAGAACATTGACTCAGACTTACAACATGCTATCTTCAGTTGGAGTGAGTGAGTGAGTTTAGTTTTACGCCGCACTCAGCAATATTCCAGCTATATGGCGGCGGTCTGTAAATAATCGAGTCTGAACCAGACAATCCAGTGATCAACAGCATGAGCATCGATCTGCGCAATTGGGAACCGATGACATGTGTCAACCAAGTCAGCGAGCCTGACCACCCGATCCCGTTAGTCGCCTCTTACAACAAGCATAGTCGCCTTTTACGACAAGCATGGGTTAATGAAGACCAATTCTAACCCGGGACCTTCACGGGTATCTTCAGTCGGACCTGTTTCCTTGCCAGAACATTGACTAAGACTTACAACATGCTATCTTCAGTCGGACCTGTTTCCTTGCCAGAACATTGACTAAGACTTACAACATGCTATATGCTATCTTCAGTTGGACTTGTTTCCTTTCCAGAACATTGACTCAGACTTACAACATGCTATCTTCAGTCAGACCTTTTTCCTTGCCAGAACATTGACTCAGACTTACAACATGCTATCTTCAGTCGGACCTGTTTCCTTGCCAGAACATTGACTCAGACTTACAACATGCTATCTTCAGTTGGACCTGTTTCCTTTCCAGAACATTGACTCAGACTTACAACATGCTATCTTCAGTCGGACCTTTTTCCTTGCCAGAACATTGACTCAGACTTACAACATGCTATCTTAAGTCGGACCTGTTTCCTTGCCAGAACATTGACTCAGACTTACAACATGCTCTCTTCAGTCGGACCTGTTTCCTTGCCAGAACATTGACTCAGACTTACAACATGCTATCTTCAGTCGAGCCCTGTTTCCTTGCCACAACATTGACTCAGATTTACAACATGCTATCTTCAGTTGGACCTGTTTCCTTTCCAGAACATTGACTCAGACTTACAACATGCTATCTTCAGTCAGACCTTTTTCCTTGCCCGAACATTGACTCAGACTTACAACATGCTATCTTCAGTCGGACCTGTTTCCTTTCCAGAACATTGACTCAGACTTACAACATGCTATCTTCAGTCGGACCTGTTTCCTTGCCAGAACATTGACTCAGGCTTACAACATGCTCTCTTCAGTCGGACGTTTTTCCTTGCCAGAACATTGACTCAGACTTAAAACATGCTATCTTCAGTTGGACCTGTTTCCTTGGCAGAACAGTGACTCAGATTTACAACATGCTATCTTCAGTTGGACCTGTTTCCTTTCCAGAACATTGACTCAGACTTACAACATGCTATCTTCAGTCAGACCTTTTTCCTTGCCCGAACATTGACTCAGACTTACAACATGCTCTCTTCAGTTGGACCTGTTTCCTTGCCACAACATTGACTCAGACTTACAACATGCTATCTTCAGTCGGACCTGTTTCCTTGCCAGAACATTGACTCAGACTTACAACATGCTCTCTTCAGTCGGACGTTTTTCCTTGCCACAACATTGACTCAGACTTACAACATGCTATCTTCAGTCGGACCTGTTTCCTTGCCAGAACATTGACTCAGGCTTACAACATGCTCTCTTCAGTCGGACGTTTTTCCTTGCCAGAACATTGACTCAGACTTACAACATGCTATCTTCAGTCGGACCTGTTTCCTTGCCAGAACATTGACTCAGACTTACAACATGCTATCTTCAGTTGGACCTGTTTCCTTTCAAGAACATTGACTCAGACTTACAACATGCTATCTTCAGTCAGACCTTTTTCCTTGCCCGAACATTGACTCAGACTTACAACATGCTATCTTCAGTCGGACCTGTTTCCTTGCCAGAACATTGACTCAGACTTACAACATGCTATCTTCAGTCGGACCTGTTTCCTTGCCAGAACATTGACTCAGACTTACAACATGCTCTCTTCAGTCGGACGTTTTTCCTTGCCACAACATTGACTCAGACTTACAACATGCTATCTTAAGTCGGACCTGTTTCCTTGCCAGAACATTGACTCAGACTTACAACATGCTATCTTCAGTCGGACCTGTTTCCTTTCCAGAACATTGACTCAGACTTACAACATGCTATCTTCAGTCGGACCTGTTTCCTTGCCAGAACATTGACTCAGACTTCCAACATGCTATCTTCAGTCGGACCTGTTTCCTTGCCACAACATTGACTCAGACTTACAACATGCTATCTTCAGTCGAGCCCTGTTTCCTTGCCACAACATTGACTTACAACATGCTGTCTTCAGTCGGACCTGTTTCCTTGCCAGAACATTGACTCAGACTTACAACATGCTATCTTCAGTCGGACCTGTTTCCTTGCCAGAACATTGACTCAGACTTACAACATGCTATCTTCAGTCGAGCCCTGTTTCCTTGCCACAACATTGACTCAGACTTACAACATCCTATCTTCAGTCGGACCTGTTTCCTTGCCAGAACATTGACTCAGACTTACAACATGCTCTCTTCAGTCGGACCTGTTTCCTTGCCACAACATTGACTCAGACTTACAACATGCTATCTTCAGTCGGACCTGTTTCCTTGCCAGAACATTGACTCAGACTTACAACATGCTATCTCTTCAGTCGGACCTGTTTTTCCTTGCCAGAACATTGACTCAGACTTACAACATGCTATCTTCAGTTGGACCTGTTTCCTTGCCAGAACATTGACTCAGACTTACAACATGCTATCTTTTCAGTTGGACCTGTTTCCTTGCCAGAACATTGACTCAGACTTACAACATGCTATCTTCAGTTGACCTGTTTCCTTGCCAGAACATTGACTCAGACTTACAACATGCTATCTTCAGTCGGACCTGTTTCCTTGCCAGAACATTGACTCAGACTTACAACATGCTAGTACAACATTTTTCTTGCCATCTCAGACTCAACATTGGACCTTGTTTCCTTGCCAGAACATTGACTCAGACTTACAACATGCTATCTTCAGTCGGACCTGTTTCCTTGCCAGAACATTGACTCAGACTTACAACATGCTATCTTCAGTCGGACCTGTTTCCTTGCCAGAACATTGACTCAGACTTACAACATGCTATCTTCAGTCGGACCTGTTTCCTTGCCAGAACATTGACTCAGACTTACAACATGCTCTCTTCAGTCGGACCTGTTTCCTTGCCACAACATTGACTCAGACTTACAACATGCTATCTTCAGTCGGACCTGTTTCCTTGCCAGAACATTGACTCAGACTTACAACATGCTATCTTCAGTCGGACCTGTTTCCTTGCCAGAACATTGACTCAGACTTACAACATGCTATCTTCAGTTGGACCTGTTTCCTTGCCAGAACATTGACTCAGACTTACAACATGCTATCTTCAGTCGGACCTGTTTCCTTGCCAGAACATTGACTCAGACTTACAACATGCTCTCTTCAGTCGGACCTGTTTCCTTTTTGGCAGAACATTGACTCAGACTTACAACATGCTATCTTCTTCAGTCGGACCTGTTTCCTTTCCAGAACATTGACTCAGACTTACAACATGCTATCTTCAACGGACCTGTTTCCTTGCCAGAACATTGACTCAGACTTACAACATGCTATCTTTAGTCGGACCTTTTTCCTTGCCAGAACATTGACTCAGACTTACAACATGCTATCTTCAGTCGGACCTGTTTCCTTGCCAGAACATTGACTCAGACTTACAACATGCTATCTTCAGTCGGACCTGTTTCCTTGCCAGAACATTGACTCAGACTTACAACATGCTATCTTCAGTCGGACCTGTTTCCTTGCCAGAACATTGACTCAGACTTACAACATGCTATCTTCAGTCGGACCTTTTTCCTTGCCAGAACATTGACTCAGACTTACAACATGCTATCTTCAGTCGGACCTGTTTCCTTGCCAGAACATTGACTCAGACTTACAACATGCTATCTTCAGTCGGACCTGTTTCCTTGCCAGAACATTGACTCAGACTTGACATGCTAGTTGGACTTTTCTATTGACTCAGACTTACAACATGCTATATCTTCCCGGATCTTCAGTTGGACCTGTTTCTTTTCCAGAACATTGACTCAGACTTACAACATGCTATCTTCAGTCTTCAGTTGACTCGGACCTGTTTCCTTGCCAGAACATTGACTCAGACTTACAACATGCTATCTTCAGTCGGACCTGTTTCCTTGCCAGAACATTGACTCAGACTTACAACATGCTATCTTCAGTTGGACCTGTTTCCTTGCCAGAACATTGACTCAGACTTACAACATGCTATCTTCAGTCGGACCTGTTTCCTTGCCAGAACATTGACTCAGACTTACAACATGCTATCTTCAGTCGGACCTGTTTCCTTGCCAGAACATTGACTCAGACTTACAACATGCTATCTTCAGTCGGACCTGTTTCCTTGCCAGAACATTGACTCAGACTTACAACATGCTATCTTCAGTTGGACCTGTTTCCTTGCCAGAACATTGACTCAGACTTACAACATGCTATCTTCAGTCGGACCTGTTTCCTTGCCAGAACATTGACTCAGACTTACAACATGCTATCTTCAGTCGGACCTGTTTCCTTGCCAGAACATTGACTCAGACTTACAACATGCTATCTTCTTCAGTCGGACTTTTTCCTTGCCAGAACATTGACTCAGACTTTACAACATGCTATCTTCAGTCGGACCTGTTTCCTTGCCAGAACATTGACTCAGACTTACAACATGCTATCTTCAGTTGGACCTGTTTCCTTGCCAGAACATTGACTCAGACTTACAACATGCTATCTTCAGTCAGACCTTTATCCTTGCCAGAACATTGACTCAGACCTTGACTGCTATAATGGTTTTTACTTGTAGTGAGAGTCATATAAGCAGTGGAAGGAAACCCCTCTGTACATACTGTTATTAGTTCCAAGTATTGTGATGGTTATTCATCCCAACCTGGGTTTATCACAGATACATGGTAACTAGTAACCCATGTGACTTAGCTGGTCTGCCGAGGTTGTCACTAAGTCCAGTCACAGGTCTCAAGGCACTACAGAGTACTCAGAACAAGGGGCCAGACAATATGTATAAAACTGTAACCTTTGACTTGTTCACCAAAGGTCTGAAGGCAGTACCAGTATCTGAAGAGGACCTGCAGAGGCCACTCCTTTAAAAGGAATGGTATTGGGGACCTCTGGTAGCCTTTGGTAGCCTATTATCATATTATCTCATGGTTAATGGAGTTTGGAGGTTTAACATTGTGTTATATTTGTGTAATTCCCATACATTAATAAGTTACCCCCAAATTGTGTCTTAACAGTTAAAAGATAAGAAATTAGTTACATCAATCGGAATATGTATTACAATATTTATACTTCTCCTGTTGTATTACTTTTACTCTAAAGCCTGCCCTGCCTTCCCCAGTCTCATAGGTTGCGGTGCTGATATCCATTTAATTTTGTTAATGTAATAAATATTGACCCGTAAATCGTACTATATATGGTTTGTTTAAATGACAGTGTAGGCATTCATTGTTTTCTGTCAGAGATCAAGAGATTTAAATGTTGACATTGACAGAAACAAGGTAATTGTGTGATTTGACCTATCATGCAGCAACCAAAGGGAAACACCCTGTATGTCAGTAGTTCACCTGTTAGGCATCTTGTAAACATTCATATCTGGGCCCCGTTTTACTAAACTCCCGTAAGCCTAAGATCTCGTAACTTTTCTTGTTGCATTCATACCTCCTATACTGTAACATATGAGTACAAATGCTACGAGAAAAGTTACGAGATGTTAGGCTTACGAGAGTTTAGTGAAACAGGGTCCTGGACCAGACAAACTAGTGACTAGTTGACCAACATTGCCTGAGCTGGCTGAAGCACAGTCCATAAAGCCTGATCACCATAGGACAATCACTGGTTGCTAATGGCATATTCTAACCAGGAGGGTGAGAGGACAACTATTGCAGTGGTCAAATTTTTTATCTACATTGACTCAAAGCAGTTAACAACTAACCAGAGAGTGTATTTGCAGATCCCATTTTTGCAGATTTACTACTGTTGATCGTGCATTACACATAAGTAAACATGTGGGGCATTGTAAACTGAATCCCAATGTGAAAGGTATTTTTTGTAAATGCTCACCTTCTCTAGAAATTTAATTTAAGTCATCAATCTTCTAGTCCAGGAACCTGTTCTCCTAAAATAGGTTCTGCTTGATCTCTGACACAACATTTAACTGTTCTGTATGGTTTTAATAAGTGCCCCCTTTGTTAGTTTTCTAACTTTTCAAGGTGCTTATTAAATTCAATATGGTAGTTAAAGAACAAATAAACTTTGTGTTTTTTTACTCTTTTAACCATTACATTAGAAAGATTTGTGGTTAGACTTATGCGGAACACCAAATTCATTCTTAAAAAACTTGTGGTTAATTAATACCGAGCGATTAAAAGTTGCCAAAAAGTCGCCTGCTTCACTCTCGCCCGCCAATGAAACCACAGACAGGTTACGTAATTCTGTCGCCAGAGCACTGCAGTGACGTCATATGAGGAAGGATTTTCAGTTAGTTGTATATAAAGTGTGAAGCAAGTTCGTCATTTTGATGATTTCTCGACATCAACGAAAACATGCCGAATCGTTGCGTTGTCGTCAATTGCTCCTAGGGGTCGGGCGATGGTGTCACCATGCACAGATTTCCACAGGACCCCGCAGTTCAAGACAATCAGACAAGAACTACCGGGGCTGTTTTCAAATAACTGCATCTGATGGGCATCGCCCTTCTTAATGTCGCACTGTTTAGGTTGAAGAAATTAACCATAACCGTGATGAGCGAGGCTGATCATCGTTTTCACTATCACTTGCGTCTGGCTTGATCAAATAAGACCTAGCGACACCAAGCGATTTTGACAGAATTGTCTATGAAAACAAGTTGTAACTGGGAAACTAGGCAAAGCAGGAGACAAAATTAAGTGACAGTAGATTGTGAGAACATATAGCTTTCATTTTTCACAACAGTTGTCAAGATTTCAGGTTTACACAAACCTGTAAACAAGATACCGGTAATTTAACCCTGAAATGTACATGAATTCTGCATCGGCCCTCATATCTATTCCTCATATGACATCACAGAGACGCGCCGCTCTGGTTGGTTGAAATTTTGTTTGCGGGTGAGAATTGTGCAGTGTTGTCAAAAAGGTCAATTTAAGTTAATTAAAGATCGAAATGAGTAGTTTTAATGACGGGGTTTCATTTATAACGATGCCAATTAGTGATTTATATATTTGTATCCCCCTAGAGTATATGTGATCTTTAATTAAAATATTACTTAAATGCTTCTTTCAGAAATTCACCCTTGAGTGTGGAATTTGCTACTCCTACAGACTTGGTGAGGCTATTCCTGACAATGTGTGTGGTGATCAGTGTTGTGGGCAGACCTTCCATCATCAGTGTCTGTATGAGGTACTTAAATAGTCTCATTGGTTTCAACATAATTACATCATTCCAAGAAATAGGCTGTCATCATCATACTTCAATTTTTTTTAGGTTAACTGTCTATGACATAATGTGAGAGTGATGGTACCTGGCTTCCCAAAAAGCAAGAATGCCAGTGCATGTGTGTGTGAGGTAGGAAAAGGTCACTTCTTTCCTCTGCGTGCTTTCTTCATTATCTTAAAAGATGTCAGAGCTATTATTTAGTAGTTGCACTGGCAAATACAGCTTTGAGAAGCGAATGCAGAGTTTCATAATTTCATGAAAGAGTAAGTGAGTTTAGTTTTATGCCTCACTCTGCAATATTCCAGCTATATGGCGGCAGTCTGTAAATAATCGAGTCTGGACCAGACAATCCAGTGATCAACAGCATGGGCATCCATCTGCACAATTGGTAACCTATGACATGTGTCAACCAAGTCAGCGAGCCTGACCACCTGATCCCGTTAGTTGCCTCTTACGACAAGCATGGGTTACAGAAGGTTCATTCTAACCCGGACCTTCACGGGTCGAAAAGACAAAGAGATAACGCATGCTAAATGCACAGATACTTGCTAGTAGTCAGTTGGAGTAAAATATGGTCCAGTATTAGCAGAACTCATTTCAGCAATATTTGTCAGATTCCTTCATAAGTCCCCAAACATTTTCTATTGGATTTAGGTCAGGGCTATAGCTTGGCCAATCTAATAATGTCATATTTTGGGTCCGAAACCAGGCCTGTGAATGCTTTGAACAATGTTTTGGGTCGTTGTCCTGCTGGAAAATCCAAACAATTCCATAGTACACGTGAGCAGATGGAAGTAAATGTCCCTCGAGAATATCTGTGTACCGCTCACTGTTCATATTCCCTTCAAAAACACAGAGGGGCGGTGCCCCTAACACATATATGCCACTCCACACGTTAAATTTCGGACTGTACTTTGGGTGCTGATACAAAGGTTTTTCAGTTTGTTTGGTTCAGAATTTCAGTGTATTAGGAAACAGCCATACACAACTTTCATCTGAGAAAATCACATTGTCCCAGTTAAAATTTCTATGCTGTAAGCACCAGTTCAACCTTCGCTCCTTTTGTTCAGGTTTCATGATCGGTGATGGAATTCCTCGACTTTTCTGCCAACCCATTGCATGCAGCTCAGTTCTAAATGTCTCCTTACAGACAGTCACAGTTCCTCTATCAATCATATCCAGCCTTAAGTTTTCTAAACTCCTTCAGGTTGTTTTTAGAAACAAGAATACCTGCCGCCTCCTGTCACCGACAGTCAATTTTGTGGGCCTACCTGCGCCTCCCTGGTGCTCAATTCCATATCCATTTGCAATATTTTTCAAAACACGATAAACAGTGGACAAAGGGATGCCTGTTCTACTTGAAATCACTTTAGCTGATCTGATGTCCTTCTTATAATACTCTAAAATCAACTTCCTCTTCTCTAAATCATCCATACCGAGGATCACTGAAAATGTCGTCTGCTAGCAAGTAAACAAAGGGGGATAACTCTTCACAAACTAATGAAAAAGGATTAATGGAGTTGTCTCTCTTGAATGAAAACAAGCACTTAATAGCTGGTCAAGGTTGTTTATACTAGAAATCCAAATAAACATATTCCTAAAATTCTCAATAATTTCTGGTCATACTATATGTTATGTGCATAACTTTTTAATGTTCGAGAAAGAGACTATTTTCTCTACTCTATCTTATAAATACTGTTTATATGGCTCCTGTTATGGATTAATGATTTGAACCTACTTTATATCCGCCTCTGATCTGACACTCAGTTTGAGTGTATCTTCAGTTGACATATTATTCTTGTAAGACTAGTTAGTTTGCCTGTGATACAGCTGAAGAAGACTTTGATCATTTTCTTACCTTAGATATGAAGTTCATGGTGGTGGTGGCATTTTGTTTTGTGTTAGGCAGGAGTAGTTGCCCCCATCTGTCTATCCTCCCAAGTTTGCCCTGATGTGTTATTTCAACACTGTCAATCTGAATACAGAGTGACAGAGAACACACCAGAGAGGGAGCAATCTGTTGGAACAAGGAATAGACTTGTAATGGAGACGATCGTCAGCCTTCATCTACAATAACAGATAGAGCAAATTCTGCCAGCGGCAAAGAAAAATGAATTTGGACCTGTAACTATGTCTCCTGTGGCATGTTTCCTGATTACATCAGTGCGAGGATGAAAAGGTCCATCAGAGCTCCATTGAAAGATACAGTTCTGCTCTAACCTCACACCTCCAGGACGATGGACTGTCTGTAGATCTCCCTGTCCTCAACAGACTAATGAAATTCTTCTGTTGGAGGATGTGAAGACCCCACTGACATTCGCGAAATGGAACTCATACATCATCTGTTCTTTTTGAGGAGGTTACAAACCTGTAGTATCTGCTACATTGTTGGCCAAGACTAAGAAAACATTATTCCTTCCCACTAGCCATGGCCATAGCAGACTTGATACACTCAACATCTCAGGCCTAAAGCATCAAAAAGGCTGGAAATCTATAACCATCAAAATTTTACCTATTCTTTCCGGCTGTAGACAAGGTGACCCTTTGTCACCATATATCTTCCTACTATGTGCTGAAATACTATCAGCTCTTATTAAAAAAAATGAAAATATAAAGGGTATAGTGGTAAATAACATAGAATACTTGATCCCTCAATATGCAGATGACACAGAATTTATCCTGGATGGCTCAAGGAAATCGTTCGAAGGGGTCAATGACACACTAGATCTGTATGCACAAATCTCTGGACTTAATATTAACTATGATAAATCAGAAGTGATTTGGATAGGAAGTTGTAGAAATAGTAATGCTAAATTCAGACCAGACCTGAACCTACGTTGGAACCCAGAAAAGATCTTGGGGATAATTTTCTCGACTGATATTAACAAGATGATTAAGCTAAATTATGAAAGTAAGCTATATTAAATTGAAGAGATTATGAAACGATGGATGAAGAGAACTATAACCCCTCTAGGTAAAATTGCTATTATCAAGTCACTGCTCATTTCCAAATTAAATTTCCTTTTCCTTACTCTGCCCAATCCACCTAGTGTTTTCTTTAAAAAGTTAAATAGTATGTTATTTAGTTTTCTCTGGGATAACAAACCTGACAAAATTAAACGAACAGTAGTTTGTAGACCAATTGCTGACGGTGGGCTTGGCATGATCGACATATATGCCTATGTCGATGCCCTGAAAGTAACATGGATTAGAAAACTACTACAACAAAACTATGATAGAAAGTGGAAACACCTACTGATAGAAACACTCCCACAATATTTAAACCTTACACTGTTTGGTAGCGAATTTCCACACAAGCTTTTAAAATCTATACAGAATATTTTCTGGAAAGATACTCTGAATGCGTTTGCCAATTATAGCTATAAAAATAAACCAAATACCTATGAAGATTTTCTTAGGGAACCCCTTTTGTATAACAGAAACATAATTATAGATGGCAAATCTTTCTACAGAAAAACATTTCAAGAACATGACATTATTAATATTCATTGTCTACTGAATGATGGTGGTAACTTTATGACGCTTGTACAGTTTTGTCATAAATTCTACAATATAAATTTTACTGAATTTCATGGAATTCTAAAAGCAGTTAATAAGTACCTCAAAGCTACAGGGATTAAAAAAACCTCATATGTGATGTTAGATAACCTTATAAACATTAATATGAATAATCTTTTTTCGTGTAAAAAAGGATCAAAGTGCTATTATTTTAAAATCACTGAAGGTGTAGAAAAATTGAAGATCATCGAAAAATGGGAAGATGAAACCTTGATTAATATTAATTGGAGCCATATCTTTATAAAACCTTTAAGACAAGTCCCGATCCCAAATTAAGACGGATGCAATATAGGTTGCTTCATAGAATATTTCCAGTAAATACATGCTTGATTAAAATGAATATTGTTGATAATAATCAGTGCACATTCTGTGGGAGTGAGCCTGAAACTATACTTCACCTTTTCTGGAACTGTAGAATAAGTAAACAATTTTGGCAAATGCTTTCTCAGTGGATTGAACAAAACTGCTCACACACAGGTATTATTAATTTCCAGGTTGATCTGATCCTTTTTGGTTGTTCATCCACTTTTCAAACCGATGATATTTTTCATCTCATTTTGCTACTTGCCAAATATCATATATATAGATGCAAGCTGCAACAGAAATCACCAACCCTATCCCATTTTAAGAAAGAATTAAGATACTATTATTTGATAGAAAAAGCTAGACATTGTAAAAAAGCTATGCTTAATGACTTTGAAAGGAAATTGGCCATTTATCGAAACTTAATTAATGAAGAAATATAAGAACTTTTGTTGTTGAGTATAGTTCATGTCTCATTCTTAATATTTTATCTTATGTCATCAGAATCGGCTAAGGGACAATCTGCCAAAATGTTAGTTAACTGTGCATAATTAGAATTTTGTATTCCAAAGATTTTTCACATCCTGTTGTGTGGAAATAATTATGGTATCGATACAAACTGCTGTGAGTGTATTTGTAGTAAATGTCAGCGACACGTTCACCTATAAATTAAATAATATCAAGTACCATTGTGGTCAGATTTGAACAGAAGCCTCTAGGTGTTTCTGGATTGGACATTTTCAAAAAGCCTGCTGCTGGCTGTAGCTATAGCTATAGAAGAGTGACAACAAGGGAATTGGAGATATATTTTTTTAACCTGACTTATTTCTTTTATGTTTGGAGACACGGAACGTCTTGCCAACTTTCTACAAATTCTAGAATACTAGAACTGAAACAGTCATCTTGAAATCATTCAAGAATGAGAAAACGTGAGCTTGTTACCTGCTGCTACCACTTATTTGACACACTGAATTGTCCTTTTGATTGTAAAAATAAAATTGTTTGTTCTTACATTATGTTTTTATTATTCATTAATCTTGTCATTTACTTTCTTCAAAATTTAGTTTAATACATACAGATTTAATTGGATAGCCTCAGTGTTAATGTTAGATATTGATGCCTTCTCTGTTACTAGTGGTTACGTGGATTACCATCCAGCCGACAGAGCTTTAACAGGATCTATGGAGAGTGCCCCTTCTGTAGCAAGGTAAGGTTGCTGTAAAATATTGACTTGAATTTACTTGAAGGAAGTACCAATAAACTCTGGGGTAAAGTCATAGCTGATTACCTGCCACAGTGCATTCACACAAAGTTCAGGAGGTTTGACTCAGTGTGTCCATATCTTTGTGTGAATCATAGTTATTGTCAGTAGGTAAGCTCAGCAACTTGAGAATGATGACCAGACCCTCATTAGCTAAGAGGAACAATTTGTCGTTTGTCTATTACTGTACTTGAGAGCATAATGATAACATCAACAAAATGTAGCAAGAATATTTTCATAATATTCAGGTGTAATTGATTCCCCCATCACAATTACATCAACAAGTTCATTTATAAAGAACAAGAGAAACTCTTCAGATTCGCAGTAGAACATTTCTGAATATATACCTTTATTTCTTGCATGACATTTTCATCTTGATAGATATTACACAGAAATTATTGTTTTAGATTTTGTTACTTATCCTATGAAAACAAAATAAAAAACATATTTTTTTCTTCATACTGAATACTGGTGGTGTGTGGTCCTGTGCATAGAGCTCAGGTCACAAATCAGTTGAAGTTAAGCAACGTTAGGCAGCTTGACTCCTGTGAGTTTCATGTGGTGTCACCTTAGGCAAGTGAGTTTGTTCAAATATTGCCTCTGTTCACCCAGCAGAAAATGGGTACCCGGTGAGAAAAGTCATGTGACTATAACCTAGCACCTCACAGCCAGCTTGGGTTACCTGGGGTAATAATGTGCTGTGCTTTGATTGTTAGCGCTATGAACATTCACCTAGTGAATGGAGTTTAGTGCATTACAAATGCAATATAATAATAATATAATAATAATATAATCAAATGCTTCAGAGAAGTCCACAACACCTTTATGCAATTTCCACATTTGCCCTGTCTGTCTGTCAGAATGAATGTGATATCTGTAGTGGAGTACCCATGTCGAATTTCCACTTGTTCTCTGCCAATGTTTCTCAGCTTCACACCAAAGTACCACTAAGTACATTTTTAAAATGTTCAAATAATTTATATATATCAGTCTTTTTCATTTCTTTTTTTGTTTTTGTTTGTGTTCTTCAGGAAAGAATAGGTGGGTTTGTTTTGCTCTACAAACACCTTTGTACTTATTTCTGGTTGCAGTGTAGATTGATAGTGACTCTTCATCTTCATGTCATTTCAATGCATTGATCCAAAAAGCAAAACTTCAGAGGAACATTCAGGTGTTGCAAATACCCAATTTTTCAAGAAGAAACAATCAATTCCTCCTACAAATATATAACATGACAATGAGTTGTCCGAGATTGTCTCTGATAGAATAGTGAATGTCAGAGACACACAGTTGCAAGCACCAATGATAGTTGCTAGTTTTAGAATTGCAGTATCAAATATGAGCTGCAAGAACCAAGATTCCTATCATTTTATCAAGGGATGGTGTTCTTCTCGTGTGTGTAGGATCAGACGGTATTATCTGTTGGATTGCCTCATCCACATAACACACTCACCACAACCAGCTTACAAATAACAACCATCCGAACAGTTCAGATCTTGACATGGCACCATTGTGCGAGGTTTTTGGAACTGTTGAGTTTACCATCTGGACATTGTTGGAGGTAGCCAAGGACTGCTTGATTGTGTGAGACTGCTGTTAGGTTAAAGGAGAATACGAGTGAATTGCAATAATTTGATGGGTGAAAGATAAAGTCATCAGAAACATATTCCCAAATTTTCAATTAAAAATTATGTATAATTATGTTTTAATCGCGAAAACAGTTTCTGTAAATCTCAGCTTCGGCCATTATGCATAGTTCACTGGAACCCACGTGACCTTTCCGCTCATGATGTCAAATGTGCTTGTAGTCCGCCATATTGCCAAAGACCAAGCGCTACAGTCGTACAAATCCTGTTGTTTCCGTCGTTTTTTTAATGGTACGATGGTGTATTGCGTTGCCTGGGGATGCACGGCATCATCGAACATGGGAAAGCACCACCATTTCTTCCGTTTTCCAAGTGAAATAACAGATTTCGGCAGGAGAAATGCGCCGATCATTCCGAGTCGGACGCATATGAAAGAGACATGCACGCATGGGGTATGGAAATACCCAAGCTAGGCTGAAGAAGGAAAAAGTACCCACGAGATTCATTAATTATACTCCATCATTCCCTGTAACAACTTACTGTCAGTGGTATTTTAACATAAATTAAATCAAGTCCGATTGCCAGTCGAATTGCCCCCGCTACAAAATGACCCAGCAAATTTGGTCAATTGCCCCAGTGGGGTAGTCAAAATGCCCCAATTTATTTAAAATGAATAAATATAGGCCATAAATGCATAGTTTTGTCAACTTTGATATTATGTTCTTCATATATAAGTATATACATAGTTATGAGTTTACTGATGAAACATTTATCAGAAATATTACTTCCTAATAACTTTTATATGAAGAACATAATATCATAATAAGTTGACAAAAACTATGCATTTATGGCATATATTCAATCATTATAAATAAATTTGAACAAATTAGAATGAATGGCCAAATTTGCTGGGGCATTTTGTAGCTGGGGCAGTTCGACTGGTACACAGCGATATATACTGAAAGGCAAAAGAAACGTCGTAATATTAGAAATGACATTTGAGTATCAATGGAGTATTTGTACCTATTTTTTTAAATATACACCAGAAGTCAAGTTTGAGGAAACATGAATCGTGGTCGTATAGCCTGCATTGCCCAATAAAGTTTTGTTTGAGATTGAAGTTAGAAATGTTTTTGGGTGACCATAGGAAACCACCAGCGACCAGTCAGTGACCTACCATTCGGCGACGTCTCCAAGCCAGGAACCTGTTTTGTCGATGTCCTGCCAGGAGACCCATATTCACCTAACGTCACCGCCGGGAACGTATCCAAGTGGACACAACAGCGGCAAAACTGTCATGGGGGAAAATGGAGAGGGGTTATCTTCTCTGATGAAAGTCGATACTGCATTTCAGTGGCGTATTATTTTAAAAAATAGGTTCAAATGTTCCATTGATACTTAAATGTCATTTCCAATATTACGACGTTTCTTTTGCCTTTCAGCATATATTATCAAAATCAGTAAGAGATTATACATGAGCTTGAAAATGTTTCGCTATAACGTTCTTTTCGGTTTGGAGCCCTAAATGATGCAGTCAACTCGAAACATTGCCGAATACAACGGCAAATCATGAAGTACTTGTTGCTTTCATTGTTTTCCATTTTGTCCAATTACGCACGTCAGCATCAGACTCGCTATTTGTCAGTAGTGTGTGCCGTGAAAGTTGTTCTGTATTCTCATTGGCTGACAGGATGTCATTCTAAGGCTATGACCGAGTACCATAACTATTTCCATAACCAAACAATGGGAAAACATACGTTGTCCTGACTAGTGTTTTATATTTCACCAGTTTTCGGGGAATAACTTATCTGCGTCGCGAATATTATCTCTGCTCGACCAGGCTGGGATCTTGTATCGAGACTTGATACGTTATTAATGAGAACTAGGATCCTAATTTTTTTCAACAAAATAATTCCAGTGTAATTTTTGAAGCAGATTATTTTTATTTTCCCTCGTCTGAAGCATAATTATTTTATTTTTAAATCCCAGACACCCTACAGTCACCCATTTGACACAAAATGAACTGTAATCACATTTTTTTAAAAATAATTCTTAGTGACTGGTCATATATTTATAGGGGTGAGTTTGCTGGCTGGAACTGTATGACATTTTGCTGACAAATAGTAATCTTGTTAAATTATATGGTCTATTTTTAAATTTATTTTGACCTTACGTCGTAAATATTTACCAAGTGATTTCAAAACGAATATGCATAATTTTAAGAAACTACTTATGACAAATAACGTACATAGTTTGAAAATGCTCAGCCTATATATAATGCATTCTTATGAATGAAGATATAAGCTATTACAAGAATGATAATATTAAATACCATATTATACTTTTGTATTATCATATCATATCTTTATCTACTTTATCCATATTAACCTGTATTGTATGTTCAGATTACCTGTATACATGTATACAGATGGGCGTGTATATACATATATGCAAATTGTATTATAATGTATGAAACTGTACGTATATGGGCCCGATGGCCTTTGTACAGAAATAAAGTGTTGATTGATTGATTGACCTCAAGCGGTGCCTCCGTTTCGCTTGATTCTTCTTCTTCATCTTCAGTGGAAGATTGTCTTGCAAGATGTAAAATCGGATCGTATTGATACGGTCTAACATCCATTTCAGAAATGACATCAGGAACATCTTTTACTGCTCAGAATCCACAGACACTGTTAAGTTGTGAGGTAAAATCAAAGAGAAAGCCATCAGCAACAGGCACTTATGACGTCATGTCACGTGATACCCCCTCTGCTCATTAACTGTCGGGTGTTTCCGTAATAGGCGGAAATACGAGTACATTTTTGTGTTTTTATTGCTATTTTACAAACATTTTGTTCAATTTTAATCACGGAATGTGACTTTTAGAATATCCTTTACAATATATCAAAAGTTTTGTTTTCATTCGTATTCTCCTTTAAGGCTGGTTATTCAAATCCATGGAGAACAGTCTATGCATGCCTTGGGTCAAGACAAGGATTTTCAGAATTCACAGTCAAATAACAATGACCTAGGACACTCTTTGTCAAATGAAACTTACTTGTACCCAGTGCAACCTCAGGTAAAAACCTTGTTGCACCAGACAAAAACAGGTTGCGCCTGCTACTCAATATAAAATTATATGTAATGCTTAGGTTTTGGTACTTCTGATTTAGAACATCACTATAACAAAATTATTCTGGGTCTGATGAGATCATTTTATTTTACATCATACGATTTCATGACATGAACAGTAGGTCTCATTCGGTCTCTGTCTGTGTAGTCACTGCTCCAAACCAGTTCTTCACGCTGTTTTCCAGATGAGCTTTGTGCTCATCGAACGGCATAATATTAACATGCACTGGGTGTAATTGGTATGAGCATGAGGCTGCATTTTACAGTTTCATGTTGCACCAGTGCAAGTTTTAAATAATTAAATTGGGCTCTGAGCCCTTCTGGTGTGATGACACTCAAAGTGCATGATGGTAGTGATGTAATAAATGTAACATTCTCTTAATTTCATCAGTGATAACTTATACGTGATTGCTGCCAGAATTCTACTGCACATTATCCATGGAAGGGTCTGTGAGCATTACAACTGAGACAACGTACTGGTCCAATGGTTGTGCTGTTTGCACCTCATGTTTGTTCAAAATGCCAATAAATGTATTCTAACTGGTGACCTAAAGCAGCAAACCATCAACAGAAAGCAATGGCCAGCCATAAGTCATTGATCTTGTCCCACAGAGCACACCTGGAAAATGGTAGGGACACTTATATATCTAGGCCACCTACCAAGTTAACCAAACTGGACTAGGCCCTGCAAAAGGCAACATGACTTCATCAGCATAATCAGCTGACTGTCATGTTACATCATGTTCTACCTATTTCTTTTTCCATTTTCCATCTCAGTTCCATCTCTCAGTACCAATTTGTATTTCTGTCATCGTTTTCAAATGTCTTCTTGTGTTTTAAAGGATTAATGTATTTCCTCCATAGGGAGATCACAGGTATATTGCTCATACAATTTTGGACAGTAGAAAGACATTTACAGCATATCAAAAATGATAGCAGATAAAAAAGATGGTAATTTCAACTAAGTGCAAAAACAAGATATTTAGTGAAACTGTGGATTCAGTTTAAATGTTACTTTTCACAGTAATGCAAGTAGTGATAATAGACATTCATGGTCTGTATCTGCTGACTGACAAATCACCCTCACAGTCATGACGGACACTGCACACAAATCATGAAAGTTGTTCTTGCATCCACCATTAAAGTTCTGGGTTAAAACTGGTCACCAACCAATGCTTCATGTAAGAGGCAAGGAGGCGACTGATGGGATCATCTGGTCAAACTCACTGGCTTGGTTAGCACATGTCATCGTATCCCAATTGTTCAAATTGACGATCATGATGTTGATTACTGGATTGTCTGGTCCAGACTCTATTATTCACAGACTTACCCAAAATAGCTGGAATATTGCCAGATGTATCTGCATACAATTCATTGTTGCATGGTCTTCCAAATAGATACTGTTTTAGACTAATGTCCCTTTGTTTATAGTGCTCAAAGTCACTCCACAATCTAAAGGAAAACTAACTAACTCTAAAATGGTTGCATTAGCACATGTCTGATTTGATCAGAGTATGTAGTGTTACACAAATTGTCTCTGTGTTCTGGGGAATGAGTTACGTGTGCATACACAATTGTAAAGTCTGTTTCTAGCAAGGGGCCACACTATGGCTGGGCCCAGTTCTGGGTGGAGCATTTTAAACCTTGAGAAATCTGGCTCACAGTCCACACATGTATTCTGTAATGAAATCTGGTCTGAAAGTTTCATTCAACGGTCTTTTCCAGGAAGTTTTAGCTGGTAGTCAGTCATAGTTCCAGAAATGTACAAATTCAGTATTCCATGGAAAGTTAATGTTGTCTGCCCAGTTTGGATCACAGTGGATCAGTGATGGTTCGCTCAAGATTAGTATTTTGCATTGTACAGGTAATCTAATGAATCACTTCTAGGGGAACCCAAAATCATTTTGGATCAGATGTCAAGATGGATGTATAAGTTTCTGTTAACTGTGACTTCAGGATCTGTGTAATCTTTTCCCATGTATTCATGTATAGCATTGAGCATTACTAGCTAGTTATGTTGTTCACAAACATAACATCCAGTGCTGCTGTCAGATTATTTCAGTGAACAATATTAAATACCTTATCTACCAGATAAATTGCCAACATCCAATTGTAATCTTCTCTGAATTATCCAGCTCAGTAACCTGTTCATGCTGCTTGTTATAACTTCCCGTCAGCGGGCAGCAAGAATAAAGCAGAAAGTTATGTTTTACTTTGTGATATTTGAAGGCAGTAACAAAATTACATATATGTGATTAATTGGTATACTAAATTACCTCCTGAGATGATTCACCATTATTGCAGTGAATTTACATTGTAAAAGTAGATATCTTAAATAAATAAGGACGTAATTGGACAATTTCTGATATGTCCAACTGAAAAGAAACGTGACAATTTTGTCAGACCAAAATATGCTGAGATCCTTACTAAAGTACTGTCGGAAATGCTAGAAAAATGCTTTTTGACTTATATTTAAAATTCAGAGATATTATAGTTACTTAAATAACAAATATCACTTCAAGAAACATCTACCTAATGTAGACCGAGGGAATAAATTTTGAGACATGCTCTAAAATGTGTTTTTACTGATGAAAATACCAAAAACTTAGAAAAATAAGTGGTAGTGGGACGTTATTTGAAACAAACATTAACTGCCTGTGTTACGTCATCAGCATGCACGCTATCGACAGGTGAAATTGACACCTGAGCACGCTGGCTCGGCGAGGGTCATCTCAATAGATGTTTTCTGCAAAATGTTGAATATGTGTATTATAGTATACATTATCAGTTATGTAAGGGATCATTTGTGTATGTGTGGGTTTTTTTAAATAAACATACGAATTACTGTACATTGGAAAGAATCCTATCACTTGTGTTATCTTATCGATTGATTGTAGAAATGTGCAACGTTTTAATAAATGTTTTGCATGTCAACAGTTTATTTCAATGAAAAAATATGGATGTAATTCGGGCAGTTTAATCTAGTTGTGAACATTGGCCAAAGATTTAACGAAGTCACTGGTGTAGCTTCTTTAGAATATATATATTTTTCTTCTCATAAAGTTTGTAGACCGCCCGTCTAAGCACTCCCTTGTCAAAGTTGTCAAGGATGGTTTTACGTCCCGGTTTTGCATTTGAGACGGTCCCTGTCTTGTCTGATTTGTTTACAATATTGTAAACTTGTTGGTAAGACATGCCAACAGCTCTACACGTTCTGTAATTAACCCTTTCTAAACTAATGAAAGGTTTACCTGTGTCTTTCTTAAGCAGAAAAAAGCCTATAAACCTTTGCAACAATCGACTGCAAATCGTTGGCCATAGTGGACACTGCGATAAAGATGTGCATGCATGACGGGAAACTTATTTATCAAGACTTAACATTTATATTAATATTTCTTCAATAAAGAAAACGATAATTAAGTAAAGTAACACAAACATTCAACATTTATTTGTTTAGGAAAACGTTAATTTATATTTTTACACCACCTGTATTATTAGCATAAATGTAAAGACTATTTCAGATTTCTGTTGTTGAACTCTGAAAAAATCTTAAGTTGCTGTTTTAGTACCAAATTCTCTCCTGTAACCTGCCCTTTAAATGCATCGGAATGTTAAATCGATTGAAATAAAAATTAGGTAGACAATAGGCGAGTTGATATATTGACAACATAGTATATTTATCCCCTTTATAAAGATATTAAGGCTAAAAAGCATTTTTCTAGCATTTCCGACAGTACTATAGGTTCCAACATTGATAGGGTTATGGTCAGTTCCAACTTAAGAAGAGATAATTCAGTCCAAACTGCTGCAATAGTTACATGATTAAATGTCACATTTCTGCTCTGTCACAACTACCGGTAGACTGGTACTTTGTTTAAGATGATGATTGTTTAACTTATGTGAATTGACAGAATTGGAGCATATTTGCTGTTCATATGTTCCCTCCTCAAAGACCAGCTCTTACTACCAGCTAATTCAAAGATTTTCAACAAATTCTGAGATGATAGGCCAGTTTCTGATAACTTACATGGATTCAGATAGGAGCATTGAAGAATTTTCCCTCTGGCCATTTTAAAGCTTTCAAGTGATCAAACATCTTGTACATCTTTGCCTTCAGCTGCTGTTTCTCCCTTGAAGTATCACCTTTTATGACCCCATCTCACATCCATCTGACATTTAATTTTGTTTTTACAGCCAATCACAGTCAAGATAGATGCGCCTTTTTGATGGTGGATTGATTCAGAAGCTCACACTTTTCTGTCAACCAGCACAGATGATGCAGGAGATTGGTTCTGCTATGATGCTTGAAATCTAGAGGGCAAATGCAAAGGGCCTGGTCAGTTATAGATTTAGTCTTATGACTGTGAGGCATATTTTGCTCTCTTTCAATGTATGCACACCCACTCAGAATAATACATGTAACAATGTGACAGACGCTACTTATGACACACAGAGTTTCCACCTCAAGCCTAATTACGTATAAAACGTTTATAAAATACATTCATCCTGTCATAAGAATGTCCAAATAATTGATATAATTTGCTTGGGGTGAGGTAATGTTAAGCAAAGTTTACAAACATTGGCCAAAATCCCTTACGTTCAATCAGCCTGATGGCAGTTTTTTCTGCTCGCCGTGTTCCCTGGTATCTTACAAAAATTGACCAGTCCCAATGATCACTTATAATAGATATAAGACTGTACTAAATTATGAAATAAACATGTTATACCTTGTTGATTCAGAGGTTTTCATTTATTATTGAAAAGAGTTGACATGCAACAGGTTTTAACATGCATGAATGGTATGCATTCTGAAAAGATCACAACATACTTTACAAGAGCAGGTGCAGCTAGTGATGTATGTCGAAATGACACAGATCTCATAAAAAACAAACAAATGAAAACATTGCTATTGCATGTGACTTTCACACCTTTCATCCTTGGCAGATTTTTTGCCTTTTTTAACCAGAATTGCCATTGAAATTAGAGAAAATTGACATGCCTTCATTGAAACAGACTGATGTTCTGTTTTCTGCCAGTTACAATGATTTATATCATATGATATGCATTTTGAAGGAAATTTCTGCTGCACACAGATCATCAACACTCAAGTTTACCAGTTCCAGTCATATTTTACTGGTCAACATCCAGTTTATGCCAGAGAATGGAAACACTGCATTGATTTTGACATGAATGGTCTTAATGTCTTAAAGCTTTATAAGTTTGCGTAGCAACCATTGTGTGATGTTCACGTACAAAAACTATGTGCATTATACTCCCAGCAAACATCCCAATTGTGAGCTGTGGATTAATAAGTCCATGCTAATTGGGAATCATGACCTTAAAGTCAAGGAGAATATTTACTGAAAGATGCATCATTAAATGGCTAAATGAACTGAACTTTGTATGAAGCACACTTACTTTTTTTTATATCCCCTGACCAAAAAGGGCCAAGGTATATATTTATACTAAGGAATTCTGTCCATCCATTTGAAGACATTTTGTACAACCAATAACTTGAAAATGATTGGTTGGATTGATTTCAATTTGTTTGACTGTTTTGACAAATTCTTTGTCTCAAGGAGAGGGGCAGTGTGAACTTTGGTTCTGATTTTCTATTCTTTTAAAGGATTGCATCAATTTACAATATTTTGAACTTTGAATAACCCAAGGGAACTTTTGTTCAAACAATAACTTTTGAATGGATTGTTTTCAAATTTTGGAATCACCCTCCATAGCTATAGAAGAGGTGCAGTGCTATTGTGATATTAATAATTTATCAAGATTTATCACAAATTTGATCCCTTTAGAAATATTTGGATGATATAATGGTGGCTTTTTATATTGTCAATGAATCATCTGTCTGTCCATCCATAATTATTTCCTTTCTGAAGCATAACTCAAAAACTGTTAGGTTTTTTCAACAAAAATTGGCAGATATATCAAACAGAACCTAAAGTAGTGCCTTTTGCTATTTTCAGATTTTTGGCATTTTTATTTTTCTTGATTTCCATGGAAATGATTTTTACTCAAAAGGGGTTTGGAGTAGGCTAAGAGTTTGTTTGCGGAGCACAACTAAAATTATCATGAGACACTTTTCATCCCAGCCTGCTACCTTTATTAACCAAGGGCTGAAGTGGTGTCTTTTGCGATTTAGGAATTTTAAAAAAATGAATTTGTTTCCATGGCAAGAAGTTTGACTTTGACTCTGTTCATATTGGTGTGTTTGTCCAGACCATATCTCTAAAAATAATAGGTATTCATTAATGAAACTGTGCACACACAAAGACCAGGCTGTCAATTGGTGCCTTGGTTTACCTGGGTTGTTAAGCATATATGTTTTGTCCGTTTCCATGGCAGCAAGTTTGATTTCTACACTGTTCAAAGTGTTTGTCAGGACCAGATCTCAAAAGGGTACTGGGTGTTCTTTCATGAAACTGTGCACAAACAAAAACCATGTTGTCAACTGCTGCCTTTAAGGCCAGACCAATTTTATTTCTTGTGTTACGGATCTGCTGGTTGTATTTTTTCAAGAATATGGAAAAAAGTAAAAATTAATTTTCCCCGCTCAAAACATTTAATCCTAATGTTAATGTGATATAAGTGAAATACTTTTGAAATCAGTGTGAAACCTAAACTCACTCAACTTATTTTTAGTTAATATAAACAAACCAAAAGAGTTAACATGGAAACTCATGTGGGTTTTTGCTTTTACTGGTGATTTTATTTATTTATATTTTCCCTCCTGCCTTTAGGTTTTCTGAAGACCAAAATCCATAAAGCAAGAAATAAAATTGGTCTGGCCTCAGGGATATTAAATTTTTCTAGTGTTGGAAAATTATACATTTATAGTATTGCAAGTTATGGTGTACTCTCAGACTGTGTTTTAAGGGAGGACAAGGCTCCAGTCTGTTGGGAGTTGCTGCACGTTCAATTCATACCTTTCATTTCATCTTCATTATTCAAATGACTTCAGGTGGAACCCCATCATCAAGATGATAATAATGTCATCTACTATTCCCCCAAGCCACGATATATAGTCAACAGCTGTGGAACTTATTCTAGTTAATTCCCTCAAATAGGTCTTTCTAACCCTTGATTGCCTTTTCCCTGAAACTGAATCCTCATGTTTAGCTTGATTTTTTAAAGTCCCTCAGGTACAAAAAGTGTCTCAACCTGTGGGAAAGTATTGTGCCCTCAGGATCCACTTAGAGATTGCTTTGAGTGTGTTGACACTGCTTGCCTTTTTATCCCCCACAACGCGTTTTGGTAGTTTTGGATTTCTGAATAAAATATTTCTGGCATTTTCATGGCAACAAGTTTGACATAGACTGAAATTGGTGATAGTGCTCCTTTCTGGAGCAGAACTATAAAAACCTTTCAATACTCTCCTTCCACTTTTCTATATACACACCTAAATATTTAACATAATCATAACTCGTAGACATAATCATGAAGAGTATTTTGCCATTGTGGGGGGATATTGATGACTTTGTCTTCTTGTTGTCATCTGCTGTGATGCTTGTCAGCTGCTGACTCCATCAGCTTTTTAGAGGTATATTCTGGTTCTTAAAAAAGGTCAAGAAAATAAGAAGATGAGGAAACTGTGCTGCAGGATCTCAGTCAAGGTGCTTGCGCACGCTGAGATGATCATATGCTATCAAATGGACTCAGGGTAACTAGGCGTCCCTCCTGTCTTCTCTGATCCTGGCACGTCTCATCCGTCTACCCCACTGGCCGTGAAACCCAAGTTTATCGCGGAGGAAGCCTTGTTGGCATCTCTGAAACCTTTTGGAGATTTGATAAAAGGTCTAGCAGATCCAAATCTCAAGAAAGGGTCTGTGTTCAGAAAAGAGCCAGGATGGAGTCACAGACCAAACCACCTGCTACTGTAACTACAGCTGAGGTATACCCTAAGACACAAGGCATGGACATCGACTTTATCGTACGGATCTTATCACAGAAAACATGGTCCGTAGGCGTTGGCTGATCCTGTTGGAGGACATCATAGCAGAGATAACAGGAGAGATGTTCTAGTTCAGGTTGCACAGGCAGTTTAGGCCATACAGACTGCACTGACAGTTTTTATAACAGAACACCGTCAACTTATAAGCAGGAGATAAGCTCCAACGACTGCATGGGCAGCTTGGACCATATGGGCCAAATATCACTAGCCCTACATTCCAAGATATGATGATATTATAAAGAGCATTTTACAGGACGCTTCAGAGAATCTGGATTTTCCATCTATAAAATTAAGAACGGAATGCTTAGACCACATATTTGCAGACAAGTTGGCTGCACTAGGTGTCCTATTTCAGGTATCACTGACTGCCTCCGTAGTGTAGTGGTTAGAGTGTCCGCCCGGAGAGCGGAAGGTCGCAAGTTCGATCCCCGACCGCGTCATACCAAAAGACGTTAAAATATGGTACTTGTTGGTCCCTGCCTGGCCCTCGGCATTAATGGGTACAACAAGGACTGGTTGGCTCGGAGTCAGTATAATGTGTCTGAGTGGGGTATTCATGCTTCACTGCGGCATGGTATCTCAGTGGGCTAGCACTATGAAACCAGCTTCAGTCTGGGCTAGTACAAGCAGCCGCACATACACATACACACGCATGCACGTCGTCATATGAGCGAAATATTCTCAAGCACGACGTTAAACCCAATTTCACCTCACCTCACCTCAGGTATCACTGCCACCACTACCTGATCAAGAGGATTTTTTCACAGAAATTCAGCAGCCAGAGGCCCTTCTCTTTAGCACCAGAGCTTAGCACAAACTACCTTCCAGCCTAAGATCATTGTCTTCACTCAAGAATCCAGACCATGTTTTATTGTATACAGGGTTGCTATCTCTGGTATACCAGTTCCCCAAGTAGGATTCAACAGACCCCAGGATGATTATCAATCTCAAGATCCTCACCTGGAAATACCTCCCAAGTTTCGGGTGAAGTCCATGCAGAACCTCAGACAAAAAATCACAGTAGCAGACTGTCTAATTTCCACAGACCTGCAGGATGCATGTCTACCTGTTTTGATTCATCCAGACTCTATGAGATAACAATGCTTTGCAGTCAGATGCATTACTCACAGGATCTCTAAGGGCTAGTCAGAACTTGGCGCTACACCTAAGGAATGCCTCCATACTTTTCACCATGGTCACTTCTACTATAGTAGCTTATGTCAACAGGCTTGGGGGAACCCACTCTCATGTCCTTATGGAGCTTGTAAAAGAGAACTTTACGATCTAAGTTACAGTCTGAACTGCCATGGCCAGACACATCACAGGGAAGATCAGCATCACATACTAGTATATGCATTTCCACCAACATTGATAATCCCACACATCCAATCCAACATCAAGAATCAGCATGGCTAACACACTCATGGTTTCCAGATCTCACAGGATCTGACGTTGACCGCCAATAGGTCTACCTCTTTGGCCAAGTCAGACTGATTCCATCGCTACCTGGAATAGCTCCACTTACACATATGGAAACTATCCAGTGACACCTCGCGTCAGCAGGATGTTCTCAAAGAGTTTCCTCAGCTGTTATGCTTTCAGTCAGAGCTTCAACATGTGCCTTTTATGAATTGAAGTGGAACCAATTCCAGCAGTGGAGCCATCTTTTGCATGGCACCATAAAAGAATATTGCTTGTCTTTGGCATCTGTCACTAAGTAAGAGATTCATATTGGGAAGTATGTTATGACTTTTGAACTAGAGGATACCCCAGGACAATGCATAACAACTAAATGGGATTTTTTAGTAGTATTATCAGGATTAGTAACTACCTTCGTTGGATGTATGCTGGTTTGGAAAGATCTGTCTAGAGTGGCAATTAGAGCACTGACAGAGTTCTTCTCCAAGAATCAAAAGTCATCAATTGGACAAGCATCACTATCCCAGTTTTTATCCCCTGCAACGCGTTTTGCGGGGGGTATTAAAATGGACTCCATCCGTCCGTGCACATTTGTCTTTTCCGGAGCAGAACTCTAAAACCGTTCAATATTTCTTCACCAAACTTGGCACATACATAGGTCTGGTGGTGTACTGGTGCCTTTTGGTAGTTTGGGAATTCTGAATACAATATTTTTGGTGTTTTCATGGCAACAAGTTTGATTTAGCCTAAAATTGGTGGTTGTGCTCTTTTCCCGGAGGAGAACTCTAAAACCGTTCACTAGTTCTTCACCAAACTTGGCACATAGATAGATCTGGTGGTGTACTGATGCCTTTTGGTAGTTTTGGAATTCTGAATAAAATATTTTTGGCATTTCTGTGGCAACTAGTTTGACTTAGCCTGAAATTGGTGGTAGTGCTCTTTTCCTCCGGAGAACTCTAAAACCATTCACTATTTCTTCACCAAACTTGGCACATAGATTGGTCTGGTGGTGTACTAGTGCCTTTTGGTAGTTTTGTAATTCTGAATAAAATATTTTTGGCGTTTCTATGGCAACAAGTTTGACTTAGACTGAAATTGGTGGTAGTGCTCCTTTCTGGAGCAGAACTTTAGAAACCTTTCAATACTCTCCTTCCACTTTTCTATATACACACCTAAATATTGGACATAATCATAACTCGTAGACATAATCATGAAGAATATTTTGCCATTGCGGGGGATATTGATGACTTTGTCTTCTTGTTGCTCATACTTTGCAGTGCATCCTACCTGACAGGGTTTTATGCCCAAAGAGATAAAAATGGTACTTGCATAGGACTGATGCAGTCAGTTGTGGACATAGCTGTCTGTGGATATCTTATCAAGAAAAGTCTCAGAAAGATATTTCCAAAAACACACTGGTGGTCTGGAATAATAAAACTATAAAGCTGACTTGCACTTTGGCAGAAAATCAGCCGCCTTCTTATGGTTCCAACAGATACATCTCATCTACTGGCAATCAAGCAACGAATTCTCAGGATTGGAATCCTTTGTCATTCCTCATGGAGTTACTGCGCCAATTCCTGCTGATTTGAACAATGAGGATCTCCAGCTTGAACTAGGCATACAAGATAGTACCATATATAGCTAGAATATTGCTGACTGCGGCGTTAAACTACCAAACAATTAAGTTAGTCCAAAATATATTTGAGTTGGTTCATATCGGGGCTCCTTGAAGGCCATGGTAATGTTTTGATATTGTTCTGCAAATGGGTGATGAAAGCATAAGAATGGTGATGTCTGGCATTGTCATCCATGAATATCTGATGGCTGACTTCTTTGCCATGGGGGCATGGGATTGTGTATTGGCCGATGAATTTGGACTTGGTCATCACAGTCATTGGTCTTCAGGTCTTTGACGATCCTTTACTGCACTCCTGGCCTCATACTTCCTCACAAGTATGTCAACTAATTACGGTTCAGGTCAGCACAGATGTTGCAAACATTACATCCCAGCGACATGAATGCCAGTAACTTGCTTTTGGTTATTTTCTAAAAGTGCATCAAGAAAAGTTCCTTAATGTTTGTTTACTGTCATCTTATAAATCCGTTCACAAAACTGTAGCGCTTACACCGCAATTATGAAATTTTATACCCCATAGCACCTTCATAGTTGGCACGTGAACAAGTGACCCATATTTTTATCCCCCGCAACGCGTTTTGCGGGGGGTATTAAAATTGACTCCGTCCGTGCGTGCGTGCGTCCGTCCGTCCGTGCACATTTGTCTTTTCCGGAGCAGAACTCTAAAACTGTTCAATATTTCTTCACCAAACTTGGCACATAGATAGATCTGGTGGTGTAATGGTGCCTTTTGGTACTTTTTCCGATTCTGAATAAAACATTTTTGGCGTTTCCATGGCAAAAACTGACTTAGCCTGAAATTGGTGGTAGTGCACTTTTCCGGAGCAGAACTCTAAAACCGTTAACTATTTCTTTACCAAACTTGGCACATAGATAGATCTGGTGGTGTACTGGTGCCTTTTGGTTGTTTTGGAATTCTGAATAAAACATTTTTGGTGTTTCCATAGCAACAAGTTCGACTTAGCCTGAAATTGGTGGTTGTGCTCCTTTCCGGAGGAGAACTCTAAAACCGTTCACTTTTTCTTCACCAAACTTGGCACATAGATAGATCTGGTGGTGTACTGGTGCCTTTTGGTAGTTTTGGAATTCTGAATAAAATATTTTTGGCATTTCCATGGCACCATGGCAACAAATTTGACTTAGCCTGAAATTGGTGGTTGTGCTCTTTTCCAGAGGTGAACTCTAAAACCGTTCACTTTTTCTTCACTAAACTTGGCACATAGATTGGTCTGGTGGTGTACTGGTGCCTTTTGGTAGTTTTGAAATTCTGAATAAAATATTTTTGGCTTTTCCATGGCAACAAGTTGACTTAGCCTGAAATTGGTGGTAGTGCACTTTTCCGGAGCTAAATTCTAAAACCGTTCACTATTTCTTCACCAAACTTGACACATAGATTAGTCTAGTGGTGTACTGGTTCCTTTTTGGTAGTTTTGGAATTGGTGATAGTGCTCCTTTCTGGAGCAGAACTTTAAAAACCTTTCAATACTCTCCTTTACACCTAAATATTTGACATAATCATACCTCGTAGACATAATCATGAAGAGTATTTTGCCATTGCGGGGGATATTGATGACTTTGTCTTCTTGTTTATATATTGTTTGAATACATGTACTTTCTTGGTGCTCAGTTAATGCTCTTGTGTATATATGTAATGTATTTTCCTACTCTCGGTCAGGAACACATTTTACAGTACTTCGCACAATATTTTCTCACAGTGAATGAACTACAGACATGTGTGGTCATGTCCAGCAATTTACAGTCAATTCCTTTCATGTCTTCACAGGGCACAACCATGTTTGAAATCGGGATCAAAGTGGTGGTTATAGTTGCAGTCAGGATCAAGGGTGCAGTCACACTTGTAGTTGGGTTCATGGTTGTAGTCATGGTTGAATTTGGGAATGATGGTGTAGTCATACTTGACATCAGGTTCGATGTTGTTGTTATCCCTCTCTGGAAACACAAATCAAATTATTCTCGTTTAGTCATTGACACTGTGTAATGATTGTTGTCAATCCAAAGAATGGTATACAACAAACTTTCTTCAAAGAGTGAGTGAGTGAGTTTGGTTTTACGCAGCACTCAGCAATATTCCAGCTATATGGCGGTGGCCTGTAAATAATTGAGTCTGGACCAGACAATCGAGTGATCAACAGCATGAGTAACGATCTGCGCAATTGGGAACCGATGACATGTGTCAACCAAGTCAGTGAGCCTGATCACCCGATCCTGTTAGTCGCCTCTTACGACAAACATGGGTTACTGAAGATCAGTATTCTATAACCCGGACCTTCACGGGTATCTTCAAAGAGGCAGCTATATAAGACTTGTTTGTATTTTGTTTTTTGAGACAACTGTTGAGTTAGTAGTCATAGGAACTGGTTGGAGCATACAGCATTTTGATGACATTTGGAAACAAAGTTGGCAGCAGTGGTTGGAGGATGCAATTTCCAGTGTTAACTTGTTTGTACCAATGGTGTGGCAGGACATGCTCACATTTTTCAAACACATTTGTCTCGTCACAATTTGGTAGTTATTCATAAACACATGCTTATGATATATACAAGCAAGAAAAAGTAACTGTCTCATATGAACTTTCGTAAATGTTATGTAATTGAAAGTAACAGAATAATATATGGCCCTTCATCTGATATAACATATGTTATATTTGGGATTACACTTTCTCAGTAAAGTACAGATTCTAGTACTTTTGTTCGGTTGAGTCCCATCTGGGATTCGCATCCACACCCTCTCAAAGTCAGGCACCTTATCGCCAGCACACAAAGTCAGCCGCCTAACCTGCTCAGCCACCGCGACTATCCGACTTGTTCCAAGTTGACTGTGGTTATGTTGGTGTCAGAGGCTTTGTTCCATCTCATTACAGACATGATTTATAGACTGCCTCTATGGTGTAGTGGTTAGAGCGTCCGCCCTGAGAGCGGAAGGTCGCTGGTTTGATCCCCGGTCATTCCAAAAGACGTTAAAATATGGTATTTGTTGGTGCCTGCCTGGCGCTCAGCATTAATGGGTACAACAATGACTGGTTGGCTCGGAGTCAGTTTAATGTGTCTGAGTGGGGTATCCTCCTTTACAAGGATGTGTTATGTCTCTGTTGAGTTCCAGTGCCACCTCTTCCAACTTCCACAGTTCATACAACTCTGCCACTAATTTGTCTCAAACCAGGAATTGTAAACGCTGTTAATGTGGCAGTGAGGAATAGATTCCTAGACACACTGATCTACCATGACTCTTTTATTGACATGTTGGGTGTTGCCATGTTGTCGATAACATCTCTAGATAGATATTATGCAACAATGAAGGTTAAAGATTGAAAGTTAATGTGAAACACAGTTACTTTTTATCAAAGGTAAAATCAGCTCAGCATTTAACACAGTTAAAATTCTAATCATAATCATAATCATCTATCTTCTCGGATGCTATGTTGCTTTTAATAGTACCCGTGAAGATCCGGGGTAGAATAGGTCTTCAGCAACCCATGTGCTTGCCATAACAAGGCGACTATCTTGTCGTAAGAGGCGACTAACGGGATCGGGTGGTCAGTTTCGCTGACTTGATTGACAAATGTCATCGGTTCCCAATTGCGCAGATCGATGCTCATGCTGTTGATCACTGGATTGTCTGGTCCAGACTCGATTATTTACAGACCGCCGCCATATAGCTGGAATATTGCTGAGTGCGGCGTAAAACTAAACTCACTCACTCACTCACTGCTTTTAATAGTACACAAATATTATTGATAGATTTCCCATATCGGACATAATCTGGCAATAGTTTTTTAGCATCATACTCCAGACATACATGTTGGCCTCCCAGAAACTAACAAGGATTTGTGATGCCTGCAGGTTGCTAAGCCAATATGTTCCAAGTAATGGGGACGTACCTGAATCACATGTGCGGCCCTTCCAGCCTGGTTGACACAGACAGTAGAAGGAAGGCACTCCACTGAAGACTTTGAAACACTTGCCATGAACACAGGGTGAGGGTGAACACAGATCAAGGACTGGAACAAAATATATCAAAGTATTCACCCTTGCCATTTCTCTCCTACAATAGAAAGGACTATTGCACATGTTGATTGCCCAGTCAGAGATCATTTCACAAGATTAACAGCAGAATTCCAAAAATGTGGTTGCTGTTATGGCTACCGTCATCAGCTGAGGACAAATATGTTGCTAGAGGTTGGTAGTTTTCAGTCAAATCGCCCAAGTACTTTTTTAATATCACATTTTTTAAGGGACTCAAGTCACGTTCTACACAAGGCAGAATGAGGACAACCCCAAAACAGTAGCCTTGAAATGGCAAGGGCGAAGCAAAGCATTATTACAGGCAACATAGCACTCTTGCCGTGGGAAGATCATCCAGATCCTGCACATGTTAACCATGCCCAATGATGTTAATTATCCATGCCCTTATTATGATTTACCCACCTTCTACGCATGTACGTGTATGCTACATTATTTGCTGTTGTGCGATGTTTAATGCAAAAACATAATAACAGAATTTGTGGTGTTTTTCTTAATCACTGTTTAACTTTTGACATGATAATATTGAAATCTGTATGATTTGACTCAAGACATTGTGGCACGCCCTTTGAGAGATGTGGTGTCAAAAGTCAGTTCACAAATTCAGTACCGTTGATGCAGGCTTGACAGTGATGACACATATACAACACTAAGCGATTGAAGAAAGCTTCTGGGAATGTTGTTCCATGTCTGAACCAACGTTTGTCCAAATTCAGCTGACGTCAATGGCTGATTCTGGGCATGGCGTAAACGTCGCTACATTTCATCCCAAGCATGCTCGATTGGGAACAGGTCAGATCATCTGCACTATCACACAGTCCCTAATACATGCTTTACCTACTCTCTTCACTATCATACAGTCCCTAATGCATGCTTTACCCACTCTGTGCACTATCATACAGTCCCTAATATACTATCCCAAAAAAGAAACGCATAGGCGTTTTGTATTTGTAAATATCTATTAATTACCAGTTGTGTTCAAACAATCGTCAAAATATGTAACAAAAGTGTTGATAACATGATTTTACACTATTGCACAAGTGAAAAATCCACTTCACCTGAAAATGTTGATTTTGATGAGATTTCTTACAAGAATTAAAAAGGCATCGCCACAACACGAGAAATCACCTTCCAGTTGAAATTGTGCAGCAAAGAGCATGCACTTTTGGAAATCGGCATTCGTTTTTAAGGAGTTTCAAGGTCAAATCACTACGCTACGTCATGACGCTGCAACACAGAACATCGCCACTGAAAGAACGCACGCTGGAGATTGCCAATTTTCTGTTGCCATGTGTCTGAATGTTAGTCTGAGCACGATATTACTGCTTGCAGCTCGTTACAACCAAACAGGTATAACAAATGACCGTCCCGTACAGGCAGACCTCGAGTCACCACTGCAGCCCAAGATAGGTACATCCGGGTACTACATTTGCGTGATCTTACTGCCACGGGTGAGGGCACAGCAGCAAGGGTGCCTGGACTTCGGAGGGTATCCGGTCAAACTGTACGGAACAGGTTGAGAGAAATTGGACTCAGAGCCAGGAGACCCGACGTCGGGACCATGCTACGTGGTCACCATCACGCTCAGCTTCTCCGTTATCTAAAATTATCCACTTGAATTGGTTGTATACACATTACCTTCTTCTAAACTGATGTACAAATTCATTTACTAAAGTCTATTTGTGGACGAGTTATACATGTTTGAAAATACAACATTTTCGCAACAGATTTCTGGGTTATGCGTTTCTTTTTTGGAATAGTATACATGCTTAACTTACTATCTGCACTGCATACAGTTCCTTATCCATGCTTTACCAACTCTGTGCACTATCATACAGTCCCTAATACATGCTTTACTTACTATCTGCACAATCATACAGTCCCTAATACATGCTTTACTTACTATCTGCACTATCATACAGTCCCTAATACATGCTTCACTTACTATCTGCACAATCATACAGTCCCTAATACATGCTTCACTTACTATCTGCACTATCATACAGTCTCTAATACATGCTTTACTTACTATCTGCACTATCATACAGTCCCTAATACATGCTTTACTTACTATCTGCACTATCAGACAGTCTCTAATACATGCTTTACTTACTATCTGCACTATCATACAGTCCCTAATACATGCTTCACTTACTATCTGCACAATCATACAGTCCCTAATACATGCTTTACTTACTATCTGCACTATCATACAGTCCCTAATACATGCTTCACTTACTATCTGCACTATCATACAGTCCCTAATACATGCTTTACTTACTATCTGCACAATCATACAGTCCCTAATACATGCTTTACTTACTATCTGCACTATCATACAGTCTCTAATACATGCTTTACTTACTATCTGCACTATCATACAGTCCCTAATACATGCTTCACTTACTATCTGCACTATCAGACAGTCTCTAATACATGCTTTACTTACTATCTGCACTATCATACAGTCCTAATACATACATGCTTTTTTACTATCTGCACAATCATACTGTCCCTATCATACAGGTCTTTAATACATGCTTTACTTACTATCTGCACTATCATACAGTCCCTAATACATGCTTTACTTACTATCTGCACAATCATACAGTCTCTAATACATGCTTTACTTACTATCTGCACAATCATACAGTCCCTAATACATGCTTTACTTACTATCTGCACAATCATACAGTCCCTAATACATGACAGTCCCTAATACACTTTTACTATCTGCACAATCATACAGTCCCTAATACATGCTTTTACTTACTATCTGCACTATCATACAGTCCCTAATACATGCTTCACTTACTACTATCACAATCATACAGTCCCTAGTCCCTAATACATGCTTTTTACTTACTATCTGCACTATCATACAGTCCCTAATACATGCTTTTTTACTTACTATCTGCACAATCATACAGTCCCTAATACATGCTTTACTTACTATCTGCACAATCATACAGTTTCTAATACATGCTTTACTTACTATCTGCACTATCAGACAGTCTCTAATACATGCTTTACTTACTATCTGCACTATCAGACAGTCCCTAATACATGCTTTACTTACTATCTGCACTATCAGACAGTCCCTAATACATGCTTTACTTACTATCTGCACTATCATACAGTCCCTAATACATGCTTTTTACTTACTATCTGCACTATCATACAGTCCCTAATACATGCTTTTACTTACTATCTGCACATTATCATACAGTCCCTAATACATGCTTTACTTACTTACTATCTGCACAATCATACAGTCCCTAATACATGCTTTTACTTACTATCTGCACAATCATACAGTCCCTAATACATGCTTTTACTTACTATCTGCACAATCATACAGTCCCTAATACATGCTTTTACTTACTATCTGCACTATCATACAGTCCCTAATACATGCTTTTTACTTACTATCTGCACAATCATACAGTCCCTAATACATGCTTTTACTTACTATCTGCACTATCATACAGTCCCTAATACATGCTTTTACTTACTATTTAATAATCATACAGTCCCTAATACATGCTTTTACATTTTACTATCTGCACTATCATACAGTCCCTTTAATACATGCTCTTACTTACTATCTGCACAATCATACAGTCCCTAATACATGCTTTTACTTACTTTATCTGCACAATCATACAGTCCCTAATACATGCTTTACTTTTACTATCTGCACAATCATACAGTCCCTAATACATGCTTTACTTACTATCTGCACAATCATACAGTCCCTAATACATGCTTTTTTTATCTACTATCTGCTATCTGCACAATCATACAGTCCCTAATACATGCTTTTACTTACTATCTGCACAATCATACAGTCCCTAATACATGCTTTTACTTACTATCTGCACAATCATACAGTCCCTAATACATGCTTTTACTTACTATCTGCACTATCATACAGTCCCTAATACATGCTTTACTTACTATCTGCACAATCATACAGTCCCTAATACATGCTTTTACTTACTATCTGCACAATCATACAGTTTCTAATACATGCTTTTACTTACTATCTGCACTATCAGACAGTCCCTAATACATGCTTTTATTTACTATCTGCACTATCAGACAGTCTCTAATACATGCTTTACTTACTATCTGCACTATCAGACAGTCCCTAATACATGCTTTTATTTTACTATCTGCACACAGTCATACAGTCCCTAATACATGCTTTACTTACTATCTGCACTATCAGACAGTCTCTAATACATGCTTTTTACTTTACTATCTGCACAATCATACAGTCCCTAATACATGCTTTTACTTACTAATCTGCACAATCATACAGTCCCTAATACATGCTTTACTTACTATCTGCACAATCATACAGTCCCTAATACATGCTTTACTTACTATCTGCACTATCATACAGTCCCTAATACATGCTTTACTTACTATCTGCACTATCATACAGTCCCTAATACATGCTTCACTTACTATCTGCACAATCATACAGTCCCTAATACATGCTTCACTTACTATCTGCACAATCATACAGTTTCTAATACATGCTTTACTTACTATCTGCACTATCAGACAGTCTCTAATACATGCTTTACTTACTATCTGCACTATCAGACAGTCCCTAATACATGCTTTACTTACTATCTGCACAATCATACAGTCTCTAATACATGCTTTACTTACTATCTGCACTATCATACAGTCCCTAATACATGCTTTACTTACTATCTGCACAATCATACAGTCTCTAATACATGCTTTACTTACTATCTGCACCATCATACAGTCCCTAATACATGCTTTTATTTACTATCTGCACAATCATACAGTCCCTAATACATGCTTTTACTTACTATCTGCACAATCATACAGTCTCTAATACATGCTTTTTACTTACTATCTGCACAATCATACAGTCCCTAATACATGCTTTTACTTACTATCTGCACAATCATACAGTCCCTAATACATGCTTTTTTACTTACTATCTGCACAATCATACAGTCCCTAATACATGCTTTTACTTACTATCTGCACAATCATACAGTCCCTAATACATGCTTTACTTACTATCTGCACAGTCATACAGTCCCTAATACATGCTTTTTTACTTACTATCTGCACTATCATACAGTCCCTAATACATGCTTCACTTACTATCTGCACAATCATACAGTCCCTAATACATGCTTTACTTACTATCTGCACAATCATACAGTTTCTAATACATGCTTTACTTACTATCTGCACTATCAGACAGTCTCTAATACATGCTTTACTTACTATCTGCACTATCAGACAGTCTCTAATACATGCTTTACTTACTATCTGCACTATCAGACAGTCCCTAATACATGCTTTACTTACTATCTGCACAATCATACAGTCCCTAATACATGCTTCTTTTTACTTACTATCTGCACTATCAGACAGTCTCTAATACATGCTTTACTTACTATCTGCACAATCATACAGTCCCTAATACATGCTTTACTTACTATCTGCACAATCATACAGTCCCTAATACATGCTTCACTTACTATCTGCACAATCATACAGTCTCTAATACATGCTTTACTTACTATCTGCACCATCACACAGTCCCTAATACATGCTTTACTTACTATCTGCACAATCATACAGTCCCTAATACATGCTTTACTTACTATCTGCACAATCATACAGTCCCTAATACATGCTTTACTTACTATCTGCACAATCATACAGTCCCTAATACATGCTTTACTTACTTACTATCTGCACAATCATACAGCTTTTACTTTACTATCTGCACTAATACAGTGCTTTTACATGCTTTTACTTACTATCTGCACAATCATACAGTCCCTAATACATGCTTTTACTTACTATCTGCACAATCATACAGTCCCTAATACATGCTTTTTTACTTACTATCTGCACAATCATACAGTTTCTAATACATGCTTTTACTTACTATCTGCACTATCAGACAGTCTCTAATACATGCTTTACTTACTTACTATCTGCACTATCATACAGTCCCTAATACATGCTTCTTTTTACTATCTGCACAATCATACAGTCCCTAATACATGCTTCACTTACTATCTGCACAATCATACAGTTTCTAATACATGCTTTTACTTACTATCTGCACTATCAGACAGTCTCTAATACATGCTTTTACTTTTACTATCTGCACTATCAGACAGTCCCTAATACATGCTTTTACTTACTATCTGCACTATCATACAGTCCCTAATACATGCTTTCACTTACTATCTGCACAATCATACAGTCCCTAATACATGCTTTTACTTACTATCTGCACAATCATACAGTTTCTAATACATGCTTTTACTTACTTACTATCTGCACTATCAGACAGTCTCTAATACATGCTTTTACTTACTATCTGCACTATCAGATACAGTCCCTAATACATGCTTTTACTTACTATCTGCACAATCATACAGTCCCTAATACATGCTTTACTTACTATCTGCACAATCATACAGTCCCTAATACATGCTTTACTTACTATCTGCACAATCATACAGTCTCTAATACATGCTTTTACTTACTATCTGCACATCATCATACAGTCCCTAATACATTTTTTTACTTACTATCTGCACATATCATACAGTCCCTAATACATGCTTTACTTACTATCTGCACAATCATACAGTCTCTAATACATGCTTTTACTTACTATCTGCACAATCATACAGTCCCTAATACATGCTTTTACTTACTATCTGCACAATCATACAGTCCCTAATACATGCTTTTTACTTACTATCTGCACAATCATACAGTCCCTAATACATGCTTACATTTTTACTTACTATCTGCACAATCATACAGTCCCTAATACATGCTTTTACTTACTATCTGCACTATCATACAGTCCCTAATACATGCTTTTTTACTTACTATCTGCACAATCATACAGTCCCTAATACATGCTTTTCACTTACTATCTGCACAATCATACAGTCCCTAATACATGCTTTTACTTACTATCTGCACAATCATACAGTCCCTAATACATGCTTTTACTTACTATCTGCACAATCATCAGACAGTCTCTAATACATGCTTTACTTACTATCTGCACTATCATACAGTCCCTAATACATGCTTTTACTTACTATCTGCACAATCATACAGTCCCTAATACATGCTTACTTTACTTACTATCTGCACAATCATACAGTCCCTAATACATGCTTTTACTTACTATCTGCACTATCAGACAGTCTCTAATACATGCTTTTACTTACTATCTGCACTACTATCATACAGTCCCTAATACATGCTTCACTTACTATCTGCACAATCATACAGTCCCTAATACATGCTTTACTTACTATCTGCACAATCATACAGTCCCTAATACATGCTTTACTTACTATCTGCACTATCAGACAGTCCCTAATACATGCTTTACTTACTATCTGCACTATCAGACAGTCCCTAATACATGCTTTACTTACTATCTGCACTATCATACAGTCCCTAATACATGCTTCACTTACTATCTGCACAATCATACAGTCCCTAATACATGCTTCACTTACTATCTGCACAATCATACAGTTTCTAATACATGCTTTACTTACTATCTGCACTATCAGACAGTCTCTAATACATGCTTTACTTACTATCTGCACTATCAGACAGTCCCTAATACATGCTTTACTTACTATCTGCACAATCATACAGTCTCTAATACATGCTTTACTTACTATCTGCACTATCATACAGTCCCTAATACATGCTTTACTTACTATCTGCACAATCATACAGTCTCTAATACATGCTTTACTTACTATCTGCACCATCATACAGTCCCTAATACATGCTTTACTTACTATCTGCACAATCATACAGTCCCTAATACATGCTTTACTTACTATCTGCACAATCATACAGTCTCTAATACATGCTTTACTTACTATCTGCACAATCATACAGTCCCTAATACATGCTTTACTTACTATCTGCACAATCATACAGTCCCTAATACATGCTTTACTTACTATCTGCACAATCATACAGTCCCTAATACATGCTTTACTTAGTATCTGCACAATCATACAGTCCCTAATACATGCTTTACTTACTATCTGCACAGTCATACAGTCCCTAATACATGCTTTACTTACTATCTGCACTATCATACAGTCCCTAATACATGCTTCACTTACTATCTGCACAATCATACAGTCCCTAATACATGCTTTACTTACTATCTGCACAATCATACAGTTTCTAATACATGCTTTACTTACTATCTGCACTATCAGACAGTCTCTAATACATGCTTTACTTACTATCTGCACTATCAGACAGTCTCTAATACATGCTTTACTTACTATCTGCACTATCAGACAGTCCCTAATACATGCTTTACTTACTATCTGCACAGTCATACAGTCCCTAATACATGCTTTACTTACTATCTGCACTATCAGACAGTCTCTAATACATGCTTTACTTACTATCTGCACAATCATACAGTCCCTAATACATGCTTTACTTACTATCTGCACAATCATACAGTCCCTAATACATGCTTCACTTACTATCTGCACAATCATACAGTCTCTAATACATGCTTTACTTACTATCTGCACCATCACACAGTCCCTAATACATGCTTTCACTTACTATCTGCACAATCATACAGTCCCTAATACATGCTTTACTTACTATCTGCACAATCATACAGTCCCTAATACATGCTTTACTTACTATCTGCACAATCATACAGTCCCTAATACAGTCCCTAATACATGCTTTACTTACTATCTGCACCATCATACAGTCCCTAATACATGCTTTACTTACTATCTGCACAATCATACAGTCCCTAATACATGCTTTACTTACTATCTGCACAATCATACAGTCCCTAATACATGCTTTACTTACTATCTGCACAATCATACAGTCCCTAATACATGCTTTACTTACTATCTGCACAATCATACAGTCCCTAATACATGCTTTACTTACTATCTGCACAATCATACAGTCCCTAATACATGCTTTACTTACTATCTGCACAATCATACAGTCCCTAATACATGCTTTACTTACTATCTGCACTATCAGACAGTCTCTAATACATGCTTTACTTACTATCTGCACTATCAGACAGTCTCTAATACATGCTTTACTTACTATCTGCACTATCATACAGTCTCTAATACATGCTTTACTTACTATCTGCACTATCAGACAGTCCCTAATACATGCTTTACTTACTATCTGCACAATCATACAGTCCCTAATACATGCTTTACTTACTATCTGCACTATCATACAGTTTCTAATACATGCTTCACCAACTATCTGCACTATCATACAGTCCCTAATACATGCTTTACTTACTATCTGCACCATCAGACAGTCCCTAATACATGCTTTACTTACTATCTGCACCATCAGACAGTCCCTAATACATGCTTTACTTACTATTCACAATCACACTAATACATGCTTCACCAACTATCTGCACTATCATACAGTCCCTAATACATGCTTTACTTACTATCTGCTACATCATACAGTCCCTAATACATGCTTTACTTACTATCGGCACAATCATACAGTCCCTAATACATGCTTTACTTACTATCTGCACCATCAGACAGTCCCTAATACATGCTTACAGTGACAGTTCACTATTTCAAAACGTCGCCTTTACATCCTGGATGCGACCACATATCACCAACTGTACTATTACGGAATCGTGCCCTTATACAGTTTCTGACCTCTTGCCCTGCCATATTTTAGTTGATATACCAACAACAACAAACAGCAGTAAATGTGCACCGAATCATGTTCTGAAGTGGACAAAGGCGTCTGCAGTGGATATATCATCATATCAATCTGAGGTTAAGCAACATCTCAACTCGTGTACTACCCACACTGACATTCTTAGCCCCCCACACCCACCGTTACCCTTCTAATATCCATGGTTTAAATTATTGAATGAATGATTACAGCAGAATGAATATGTTCACATATTGTATCTATGATTTGCATATAGGCCAATGGCCTTTCATGCAATAATCGTGTTGACTAGACTTTGATAACAGGCAACATAGCACTCTTGCTATCATACAGTGACATCTTTGATTGGCATTCTAGAAGTGGACAGCATTTGTTTGATGACATTAGAATCTATTTCGAAACTTCGCCTATACAGAATAAAGAAGTTGTATATCCATAAAAAATGTCTTCATACTTCACTATCATACAGTCCCTAATACATTGTCTTCCATTCTCAAAGGTCGAAAACTTCATGTCTACAGCATACAAAATAATAACATAAGTCCATTTCTGGCTCGTAATATCTGTAAATCATGTTTCCACAAAGTGAAGGTAATACAATATCGACATCTAAAGCTCTACTGTCTAATTGATTCTGGAACTTAGGTTCAATTATTTAAGACGAAGTAAAGTTTACAAGACGTCTCGGTTGGCTGAAATGCCACATGATAGAATTACTTTGGAGTAATATTTTGTGCCGTGTACACCAAATGAACCCATACATGTATATGGACTCGTGTGTGGTTTTGAGCAACAGTGTCGTGCTGATACACTCTTCCACTCTCATTAAAGCATATCATTTCAATTCAAAATGTGGCAGTTGGTCTTTATCACAACATGGGAATTGTCTCCCCTTCTCAAAGGTCGAGAGCGTCATTTCCACAGCATACAAAAAATAACACGTCCATTTCTGTCTCATAATATTCTGTAAATTATGTTTCCACAAAGTGTAGGTAATACACTATTGTTATCTAAAGTTGTCTGATTCAATGTTAGAACTGAGGTTCAATTAATTAGGACGAAGTAAGGTTTACAAGACACCTCGGTTGACTGAAATACCAATATGATGTAAGTACCTCGGAATAATTGTTTGAAGTCATGTACAGCTCCAGTCTTCCTCTCTGTTTTATCAATTTAAGGAATGTCGTAATGTTATGATACTGACAGTTTGCCTTAATGCCAACATGGGAAATATCTCACCTTCTCAAAAGACGAAAGATATTTTAACTGTTATACAGTCCATAATACATGCTTTACCCACTCTCTGAACTGTCATACATGTTTTACCCACTCTCTGAACTGTCATACATGTTTTACCTACTCTCTGCACTATCATACAGTCCCTAATACATGCTTGGCCCACTCTCTGAACTGTCATACATGTTTTACCTACTCTCTGCACTATCATACAGTCCATAATACATGCTTGGCCCACTCTCTGAACTGTCATACATGTTTTACCTACTCTCTGCACTATCATACAGTCCATAATACATGCTTGGCCCACTCTCTGAACTGTCATACATGTTTTACCTACTCTCTGCACTATCATACAGTCCATAATACATGCTTGGCCCACTCTCTGAACTGTCATACATGTTTTACCTACTCTCTGCACTATCATACAGTCCATAATACATGCTTGGCCCACTCTCTGAACTGTCATACATGTTTTACCTACTCTCTGCACTATCATACAGTCCATAATACATGCTTGGCCCACTCTCTGAACTGTCATACATGTTTTACCTACTCTCTGCACTATCATACAGTCCATAATACATGCTTGGCCCACTCTCTGAACTGTCATACATGTTTTACCTACTCTCTGCACTATCATACAGTCCATAATACATGCTTGGCCCACTATCATACAGTCCCTAATACATGCTTGGCCCACTCTCTGAACTGTCATACATGTTTTACCTACTCTCTGCACTATCATACAGTCCCTAATACATGCTTGGCCCACTATCATACAGTCCCTAATACATGCTTGGCCCACTCTCCGAACTATCATACAGTCCCTAATACATGCTTTATCCACTCTCTCCCCTTTATTATACTCGTGACACCTGTATAATCCACTTCCTGCACATGTATTAGGAAGACCATATGTGTTCAGACTCTACCCAGGTTATATCTAGATACTTCTTGTCCATTTTTGAGAAAACATTTCTTTTCCAGAATTGTAAAATCGTTCAATTCAGTATTTCACAATATGGTCTGGAAGCAAGACACCTAAAATGGTGAAAATGTGCATTTCTGGCGACCGTATCGGATGTGACTTTTCACAGTCAGGAATGATTTACCTTTAATTTAAAGCCGGCTGTCATCAGCTACTGTGCAGGGGCACTTTTAAGGTGCAACATATCATTTCAGTTATGGTAGTATTTCAACCGATAACAGGATGGTTTATTTAATAACTCTGGATTGGATTAACCCATTTTCATCAAAATAGTAGTTTTGGAATGCTCAGATCATGATTTAAAATGGTTGACAATAATTATTATATATATGTGCTCATCGCGAATATATTTTGGTAAGGTCAAGAGTCACTTTTAATAGAAAGGGCATTTGATGAATTAAACTTTACAAGTTGAATGTACTTATATCAAACTTATATTTTTCTATATCAGCTATATTATTTGAAGATCACATGTAGTACGTTTGGTTGGCACTGTATGCATCGCAAATCATTACAAGGAAACAAAAGTTGGTACTTTGTATTTAGATCAGCAAAGTATCACATAATGTCTGTTCAACAGTAACAGCTCCATAGTTGATGAATGTATAGTCAGTCACATGGTATGGGTTGAAGGTCATTCCAAATGCTATTATAGACAACAGTATGGATGTCCAATATCAACTGGTCTCTGCCTCAAAGAGGGAATGTCAAGTTACGTTTAATCACTATCACCTATTCAATACACGCACAGAATTTGGCATTGACGTTGGCAGACGAGTTAGATGCTTTAGAATTAGATGTTGCGCGGGAAACCTTAAAATCGTATATACGTATTGACAGTAGTGGGTGACCTCGTCTAGATGGATACTACCAAGCCATTATTTCCCGAATTCGCTATGTCGCATGACTACGTTGTCAGCCAAGCAGAGAGTTAATGAATTGACCATAGTTAGCGTATCGTGGAATTGGCTAGCGTGAATCACTATCTTCATCAGCTGATGAACGTCAACAATATAACGTCAGTACTAAAATATTGGCAGACTTCACCCAGATGAAGTCAACTACAACAGGCATTATCAAACCACCAGCTGTTATCAGCAGAGCGTGTTTTAAATCGAGGACATCTTCTGCTTGCCCAGAACTGTATATTTGTTTTCCAAAATACGAATGCTAATATTACTAGGAGATAAGGTTTTTAAGGCTCCTTGCCTCTAGGCAGGAGACCTATTGCAATCGTTCTGATTATTAGGTCTTCAGACGAAAGTCTGGAAGACCTACTGTTATTATCCGAATATTCTTCTTCTTCTTCTTCTTATTATTATTTGTACAAATTTTGTGACAGCTCTCCTGACCTAACCGCACGGCCGATTTTCGTGAAACTTTCAGGGGTGATATCCTGTATGCTGAAATTGATACATAGTCGAAAAAATCCTGAATTCCGGCTTCCCCTAAGGGCAGATAACCCAAAATGTCGAAATCTTTGAACCTCAATATCTCAAAAACTATAAGGGATAAATGGACCAAACTTTCACTCAATGTAGACAACACCATTCCCCGTCGATTCAATACATACCGGAAGTTGGCCGGCAGGTCAAATTTTGCGCTATTTTGAAAAAACTGATTTTTTTGGCCGATTTTCACGTTTTGACGGTGCCTGTGTTTGAAAGTCTTCTTCTCCAGAACGGCATATAGTACAATCGTGTTCGATATATCATTTTAAAGCCCACACTCCGGACTACTTAAACCCTTCAAGGCATATCGACATCTTGAATAGTTTAAGAGTTATCACCCATGGAATTTGGTCAATATTTCTAAGACGCATTTTCATAGGGTTAAAAAAAAGGTCACAACTCTGCGAAAAATCAATGGATTCCATTTTCCTAAGTACCAACCTGTAGACAATTGAATGGGAAACATTTTTGCTTCACATCATGGTTATATAAAAATCAATAATTACGTCACCATTACGACACAAAGACAACCTTCGCGATTTTGCACATTTCCGCACCTTTTTTTACGGTGCCTGTGTTTAACAATCTTCTTCTCCTGAACGGCAAATAGTACAATAGTGTTCTATATATCGTTTTAAAGCCCACACTCCGGACTACTTAGTTCGTTCAAGGCATGTCGATATCTTGAACAGTATCGGAGTTATTGCCCTTGGAAGTTGGTCAAATTTTGGCAAAACGCATTTTTATAGTGTTCACAGCTCTGCGAAAACACAATGGATTTCATGTTTGAAGGTACTAAACTGTAGATAATAAAATGTTGAACATTTTTGCTTCACATTATTATTATGTAAAAGTCAATAGTTACACCACAATTACGCCACAAACAGGGAGGGACATAAGGATTTTCGCATTTTGTCAGTTGTGAGATAACTAACTGAAGGAAGCGGCGATTGTTGCTAGATTTTACTGTCGCTTCCTTCAGTTAGTTATCTCATTTCACAGGAAGTGATAGTAAAATCGCCGATTCCTGGTTTTCCAGTGCCCACAGAAATAGTTCCCTCTTTAACAGGCCGTAACTCCGTTGTTCTTAGGTCTAAAGTCAAAACAATTAGTGTTCTGGAAATGAAGATGTGTGTCTTTTTGATATCCTGTTCTCCTTATTGGTGAGATGCCACCCAACTACATGCTAGTCACTATATGTAATCATGGTTTTATAACGTCTGCACTGTAACCTGATGAACTATTATTTATGATAATGAATATCTGCTTGATTTGATAGAATATGGAAAGGTTAATCCAAGTACACTGTATGTGTTTGTGCGATCTAATAATTAGCATGATTATATTCTCCAATTATCAATGGGGTACTGGAAATAGAGGAAAGATTGGGGGGAAAGACTGTGCGTAAGTACCTGTGAGTGATACAGCTTTAGCAGGTTTCGATCACAAGTATTTTTACAGATAGTTTGTTATTGATCGAATGCAGGTATAGTGGATCACGTACTGCATCGTATAATGCACGGATGCAAAACATGTCGCAAATTGTAATGTTGTCGTCAGTTAACAACCAATAAACCAGAAGAGAGTAATAACATATTGCATGACTTAAACAAATGTCAAACCTCAATGTGAATGACAACATGTAACATCTGTAGATCTTTCCTCCTACTCACGTTTGTCTAAGGATGGTGACTAGCATTACTAGCGTGATAACGGTCTTAGTATCACTAGCATGATAACGGTCTTAGTATCACTAGCATGATAACGGTCTTAGTGATAACGGTCTTAGTATCACTAGCGTGATAACGGTCTTAGTATCACTAGCATGATAACGGTGTTAGTATCACTAGCACGATAACGGTGTTAGTATCACTAGCATGATAACAGTGTTAGTATCACTAGCATGATAACGGTGTTAGTATCACTAGCATGATAACGGTCTTAGTATCACTAGCATGATAACGGTATTAGTATCACTAGCATGATAACGGTGTTAGTATCACTAGCGTGATAACGGTGTTAGTATCACTACCATGATAACGGTGTTAGTATCACTAGCATCATAACGGTGATAACGGTGTTAGTATCAAGAGCATGATAACGGTGTTAGTATCACTACCATGATAACGGTGTTAGTATCAGTAGCCCGATAACGCTGTTAGTATCACTAGCGTGATAACGGTGTTGGTATCACTAGCATGATAACAGTGTTAGTATCACTAGCATGATAACGGCGTTAGTATCACTAGCATGATAACGGTGTTAGTATCACTAGCATGATAACGGTGTTAGTATCACTAGCACGATAACGGTGTTAGTATCACTAGCATGATAACGGTGTTAGTATCAGTAGCCCGATAACGCTGTTAGTATCACTAGCGTGATAACGGTGTTGGTATCACAAGCGTGATAACGGTGTTAGAATTACTAGCATGATAACGGTCTGAGTATCACTAGCATGATAACGGTCTTAGTATCACTAGCATGATAACAGTGATAACGGTGTTAGTATCACTAGCAAGATAACGGTGTTAGTATCACTAGCGTGATGACGGTGTTAGTATCACTAGCGCGATGACGGTGTTAGTATCACTAGCGCGATGACGGGGTTAGTATCACTAGCACGATGACGGTGTTAGTATCACTAGCATGATAACGGTCTTAGTATCACTAGCATGATAACGGTGTTAGTATCACTAGCATGATAATAGTGATAACGGTGTTAGTATCACTAGCATGATAACGGTGTTAGTATCACTAGCGTGATGACGATGTTAGTATCACTAGCGCGATGACGGTGTTAGTATCACTAGCGCGATAACGGTGTTAGTATCACTAGCATGATAACGGTGTTAGTATCAGTACCCCCATAACGCTGTTAGTATCACTAGCGTGATAACGGTGTTGGTATCACAAGCGTGATAACGGTGTTAGTATCACTAGCATGATAACGGTCTTAGTATCACTAGCATGATAACGGTGTTAATATCACTAGCATGATAATAGTGATAACGGTGTTAGTATCACTAGCAAGATAACGGTGTTAGTATCACTAGCATGATAACGATGTTAGTATCACTAGCGCGATGACGGTGTTAGGATCACTAGCGCGATGACGGGGTTAGTATCACTAGCACGATGACGGTGTTAGTATCACTAGCATGATAACGGTCTTAGTATCACTAGCATGATAACGGTCTTAGTATCACTAGCATGATAATAGTGATAACGGTGTTAGTATCACTAGCATGATAACGGTCTTAGTATCACTAGCGTGATGACGATGTTAGTATCACTAGCGCGATGACGGTGTTAGTATCACTAGCGCGATGACGGTCTTAGTATCACTAGCATGATAACGGTCTTAGTATCACTAGCGTGATGACGATGTTAGTATCACTAGCATGATAACGGTCTTAGTATCACTAGCATGATAACAGTCTTAGTATCACTAGCATGATAACGGTGATAACGGTCTTAGTATCACTAGCATGATAAGGGGCGGTGGGGTAGCCTAGTGGTTAAAGCGTTGGCTCGTCACGCCGAAGACCCGGGTTCGATTCCCCACATGGGCACAATGTGTTAAGCCCATTTCTGGTGTCCCCCGCCGTGATATTGCTGGAATATTGCTAAAAGCGGCGTAAAACTAAACTCAGTCAGTCAGTCAGACTAGCATGATAATGGTGTTAGTATCACTAGCGTGATAACGGTGTTAGTATCACTAGCATGATAACGGTGTTAGTATCACTAGCATGATAACGGTGATAACGGTGTTAGTATCACTAGCATGATAACGGTGTTAGTATCACTACCATGATAACGTTGATAACGGTGTTAGTATCACTACCATGATAACGGTGTTAGTATCACTACCATGATAACGGTGATAACGGTGTTAGTATCACTAGCATGATAACGGTGTTAGTATCACTAGCGTGATAACGGTGTTAGTATCACTAGCCCGATAACGGTGTTAGTATCACTAGCACGATAACGGTGTTAGTATCACTAGGACGATAACGGTGTTAGTATCACTATAACGGTGTTAGTATCACTAGCACGATAACGTTGTTAGTATCACTAGCACGATAACGGTGTTAGTATCACTAGCACGATAACGGTGTTAGTATCACTAGCACGATAACAGTGTTAGTATCACTAGCATGATAACGGTGTTAGTATCACTAGCGTGAAAACGGTGTTAGTATCACTAGCATGATAACGGTGTTAGTATCACTAGCATGATAACGGTGAAAACGGTGTTAGTATCACTAGCATGATAACAGTGTTAGTATCACTAGCGTCATAACGGTCTGAGTATCACTAGCATGATAACGGTGTTAGTATCACTAGCATGGTAACGGTGATAACGGTGTTAGTATCACTAGCGTGATAACGGTCTGAGGAATCACTAGCATGATAACGGTGTTAGTATCACTAGCACGATGACGGGGTTAGTATCACTAGCACGATGACGGTGTTAGTATCACTAGCATGATAACGGTCTTAGTATCACTAGCATGATAACGGTCTTAGTATCACTAGCATGATAATAGTGATAACGGTGTTAGTATCACTAGCATGATAACGGTGTTAGTATCACTAGTGTGATGACGATGTTAGTATCACTAGCGCGATGACGGTGTTAGTATCACTAGCGCGATAACGGTGTTAGTATCACTAGCATGATAACGGTGTTAGTATCAGTAGCCCGATAACGCTGTTAGTATCACCAGCGTGATAACGGTGTTGGTATCACAAGCGTGATAACGGTGTTAGTATCACTAGCATGATAACGGTCTTAGTATCACTAGCATGATAACGGTGTTAGTATCACTAGCATGATAATAGTGATAACGGTGTTAGTATCACTAGCAAGATAACGGTGTTAGTATCACTAGCATGATAACGGTGTTAGTATCACTAGCGCGATGACGGTGTTAGTATCACTAGCGCGATAACGGGGTTAGTATCACTAGCACGATAACGGTGTTAGTATCACTAGCATGATAACGGTGATAACGCTGTTAATATCACTAGCATGATAACGGTGTTAGTATCACTAGCGTGATAACGGTGTTAGTATCACTAGCATGATAACTGTGTTAGTATCACTACCATGATAACGGTGATAACGGTGTTAGTATCACTAGCTTGATAACGGTGTTAGTATCACTAGCGGGATAACGGTCTTAGTATCACTAGCATGATATCGGTGTTAGTATCACTAACATGATAACGGTGTTAGTATCACTTGCGTGATAACGGTGTTGGTATCACAAGCGTGATAACGGTGTTAGTATCACTAGCATGATAACGGTCTTAGTATCACTAGCATGATAACGGTGTTAGTATCACTAGCATGATAACGGTGTTAGTATCAGTAGCCCGATAACGCTGTTAGTATCACTAGCGTGATGACGGTCTTAGTATCACTAGCACGATAATGGTGTTAGTATCACTAGCGTGATAACGGTCTTAGTATCACTATAACGGTGTTAGTATCACTAGCACGATAACGGTGTTAGTATCACTAGCACGATAACGGTGTTAGTATCACTAGCATGATAACGGTGATAACGCTGTTAATATCACTAGCATGATAACGGTGTTAGTATCACTAGCGTGATAACGGTGTTAGTATCACTAGCATGATAACTGTGTTAGTATCACTACCATGATAACGGTGATAACGGTGTTAGTATCACCAGCTTGATAACGGTGTTAGTATCACCAGCGGGATAACGGTCGTTATATCATCATCGCTAGCATGATAACGGTGTTAGTATCACTAGCATGATAACGGTGTTAGTATCACTAGCGTGATAACGGTGTTAGTATCACTAGCATGATAACGGTCTTAGTATCACTAGTGATAACGGTGTTAGTATCACTAGCATGATAACGGATAACGGTGTTAGTAATAACGGTGTTAGTATCACTAGCATGATGACGGTGTTAGTATCACTAGCCACTGACGGTGTTAGTATCACTAGCGCGATGACGGGGTTAGTATCACTAGCACGATGACGGTGTTAGTATCACTAGCATGATAACGGTCTTAGTATCACTAGCATGATAACGGTCTTAGTATCACTAGCATGATAATAGTGATAACGGTGTTAGTATCACTAGCATGATAACCCTGTTAGTATCACTAGCGTGATGACGATGTTAGTATCACTAGCGCGATGACGGTGTTAGTATCACTAGCGCGATGACGGTGTTAGTATCACTAGCGCGATGATGGTGTTAGTATCACTAGCGCGATGAGGTCTTAGTATCACTAGCACGATAACGGTGTTAGTATCACTACCACGATAACAGTGTTAGTATCACTAGCACGATAACGGTGTTAGTATCACTAGAGTGATAACGGTCTTAGTATCACTAGCATGATAACGGTCTTAGTATCACTAGCATGATAACGGTGATAACGGTCTTAGTATCACTAGCATGATAATGGTGTTAGTATCACTAGCGTGATAACGGTGTTAGTATCACTAGCATGATAACGGTGTTAGTATCACTAGCATGATAACGGTGATAACGGTGTTAGTATCACTAGCATGATAACGGTGTTAGTATCACTACCATGATAACGTTGATAACGGTGTTAGTATCACTACCATGATAACGGTGTTAGTATCACTACCATGATAACGGTGTTAGTATCACTAGCATGATAACGGTGTTAGTATCACTAGCGTGATAACGGTGTTAATATCACTAGCACGATAACGGTGTTAGTATCACTAGTACGATAACGGTGTTAGTATCACTATAACGGTGTGAGTATCACTAGCACGATAACGGTGTTAGTATCACTAGCACGATAACGGTGTTAGTATCACAGCACGATAACGGATAACGGTTAGTATCACTAGCACGATAACGGTGTTAGTATCACTAGCATGATAACGGTGTTAGTATGACTAGCATGATAACGGTGAAAACGGTGTTAGTATCACTAGCATGATAACGGTGTTAGTATCACTAGCGTCATAACGGTCTGAGTATCACTAGCATGATAACGGTGTTAGTATCACTAGCATGGTAACGGTGATAACGGTGTTAGTATCACTAGCGTGATAACGGTCTGAGGAATCACTAGCATGATAACGGTGTTAGTATCACTAGCACGATAACGGTGTTAGTATGACTAGCACGATAACGGTGTTAGTATCACTAGCATGATAACGGTGTTAGTATCAGTAGCCCGATAACGCTGTTAGTATCACTAGCGTGATAACGGTGTTAGTATCACTAGCATGATAACGGTGTTAGTAATCACTAGCATGATAACGGTGTTAGTATCACTAGCGTGATGACGGTGTTAGTATCACTAGCGCGATGACGGTGTTAGTATCACTAGCGCGATCACGGGGTTAGTATCACTAGCACGATGACGGTGTTAGTATCACTCGCGCGATGAAGGTCTTAGTATCACTAGCACGATAATGGTGTTAGTATCACTAGCGTGATAACGGTCTTAGTATCACTATAACGGTGTTAGTATCACTAGCACGATAACGGTGTTAGTATCACTAGCACGATAACGGTGTTAGTATCACTAGCATGATAACGGTGATAACGCTGTTAATATCACTAGCATCATAACGGTGTTAGTATCACCAGCGTGATAACGGTGTTAGTATCACCAGCATGATAACCGTGTTAGTATCACCACCATGATAACGGTGATAACGGTGTTAGTATCACCAGCTTCGATAACGGTGTTAGCATCACTAGCGGGATAACGGTCTTAGCATCACCAGCATGATATCGGTGTTAGTATCGCAAACATGATAACGGTGTTAGCATCACCAGCATGATAACGGTGTTAGTATCACCAGCGTGATAACAGTCCTTAGCATCACCAGCATGATAACGGTGTTAGCATCACCAACACGATAACGGTGATAATGGTGTTAGTATCACCAGCGTGATAACAGTGTTAGCATCACCAGCATGATAACGGTGTTAGTATCACCAGCATGATAACGGCGATAATAGTGTTAGTAACACCAGCGCATGATAACGGTGTTAGCATCACCAGCACGATAACGGTGTTAGTATCACCAGCATGATAACGGTGTTAGTATCACCAGCACGATAACGGTGTTAGCATCACCAGCATGATAACGATAACGGTGTTAGTATCACCAGTAGATAACATGATAATGGTGTTAGCATCACCAGTACGATAACGGTGTTAGCATCACCAGCACGATAACGGTGTTAGCATCACCAGCACGATAACGGTGTTAGTATCACCAGCACGATAACGGTGTTAGCATCACCAGCATGATAACGGATAGCATCAGCAGCCCGATAACGCTGTTAGTATCACCAGCATGATAACGGTCTTGGTATCACAAGCGCGATAACGGTGTTAGCATCACCAGCATGATAACGGTGTTAGCATCACCAGCACGATAACAGTCTTAGCATCACCAACGATGACGATGTTAGCATCACCAGCACGATGACGGTGTTAGCATCACCAGCGCGATGACGGTGTTAGCATCACCAGCGCGATAACGGTCTTAGTATCACCAGCGCGATGACATCACCTATAAGTTAGCATCACCAGCTAACGATAACGGTGTTAGCATCACCAGCACGATAACGGTGTTAGCATCACCACCACGATAACAGTGTTAGCATCACCAGCATGAACGGTGTTAGCATCACCACCACGATAACGGTGTTAGCATCACCAGCACGATAACGGTGTTAGCATCACCAGCAGATAACGGCGATAACGGTCCTTAGCATCACCAGCATGATAACGGTGTTAGCATCACCAGCATGATAACGGTGATAACGGTCCTTAGCATCACCAGCATGATAATGGTGTTAGTATCACCAGCGCGATAACAGTCCGAGCATCACCAGCATGATAACGGTGTTAGTATCACCAGCATGATAACGGTGATAACGGTCTTAGCATCACCAGCATGATAACATTGTTAGCATCACCAGCACGATAACGGTGTTAGCATCACCAGCATGATAACGGTCTTAGCATCACTAGCATGATAACGGTGTTAGTATCACCAGCATGATAACATTGTTAGCATCACCAGCATGATAACGGTCTTAGCATCACCAGCACGATAACATTGTTAGTATCACCAGCGTGATAACGGTCTTAGCATCACCAGCATGATAACATTGTTAGTATCACCAGCATGATAACGTTGATAACGGTCTTAGCATCACTAGCAGTGATAATGGTGTTAGTATCACCAGCGTGATAACAGTCTTAGCATCACCAGCATGACAACGGTGTTAGTATCACCAGCATGATAACGGTGTTAGCATCACCAGCACGATAACGGTGTTAGCATCACCACCATGATAACGGTGATAACGGTGTTAGCATCACCACCACGATAACGGCTTTAGCATCACCACCATGATAACGGTGATAACGGTGTTAGTATCACCAGCATGATAACGGTGTTAGCATCACCAGCATGATAACGGTGATAACGGTGTTAGTATCCCAGCGTGATAACGGTGTTAGTATCCCAGCACGATAACGGTGTTAGCATCACCAGCGCGATAACGGTGTTAGTATCACCAGCACGATAACGGTGTTAGCATCACCAGCACGATAACGGTGTTAGTATCAGCAGCCCGATAACGCCGTTAGGCATCACCAGCGTGATAACGGTGTTGGTATCACCAGCAGTACGATAACGGTGTTAGCATCACCAGCACGATAACGGTGTTAGCATCACCAGCATGATAACGGTGTTAGCATCACCAGCACGATAATAGTGATAACGGTGTTAGTATCACCAGCACGATAACGGTGTTAGCATCACCAGCGGTGATGACGGTGTTTGTGAATCACTAGCGATAACGGTGTTAGCATCACCAGCACGATAACGGTGTTAGCATCACCAGCGTGATAACGATAACGGTGATAGTTATCATCAGCATCACGATAACGGTGTTAGCATCACCAGCACGATAACGGTGTTAGTATCGCAGCACGATAACGGTGTTAGCATCACCAGCATGATAACGGTGATAACGGTGTTAATATCACCAGCACGATAACGGTGTTAGTATCACCAGCGCGATAACGGTGTTAGCATCACCAGCATGATAACGGTGTTAGCATCACCTACCATGATAACGGTGATAACGGTGTTAGTATCACCAGCGCGATAACGGTGTTAGCATCACCAGCATGATAACGGCACGATAACGGTTAGCATCACCAGTACGATAACGGTGATAATGGTGTTAGTATCACCAGCGTGATAACGGTGTTAGTATCACCAGCATGATAACGGTGTTAGTAATCACCAGCACGATAACGGTGTTAGCATCACCAGCACGATAACGGTGTTAGTCATCAGCATGATAAGCATGATAACGGTGTTAGTATCACCAGCACGATAACGGTGTTAGCATCACTAGCATGATAACGGCGTTAGCATCACCAGCACGATAACGGCGTTAGCATAGCATCACCAGCACGATAACGGTGTTAGCATCACCAGCATGATAACGGTGTTAGCATCACCAGCATGATAACGGTGTTGCACATTGTTAGTATCACCAGCATGATAACGGTGTTGGCATCACCAGCATGATAACGGTGTTAGCATCACCAGCATGATAACGGTGTTAGCATCACCAGCACGATAACAGTCTTAGCATCACCAGCGCGATGACGATGTTAGCATCACCAGCACGATGACGGTGTTAGCATCACCAGCGATGACGGCGTTAGCATCACCAGCGATGACGATTAACTTAGTATCACCAGCGATGACGATGACGGTCTTAGCATCACCATAACGGCGTTAGTAGCATCACCAGCACGATAAGGGCGTTAGCATCACCAGCACGATAACGGTGTTAGCATCACCACCACGATAACAGTGTTAGCATCACCAGCACGATAACGGTGTTAGTATCACCTAGCATCACCAGCATGATAACAGTGTTAGCATCACCAGCATGATAACATTTGTTAGCATCACCAGCACGATAACGGTGATAACAGCGGTAACTTAGCATCACCAGCATGATAACGGTGTTAGCATCACCAGCGCGATAACAGTCCGAGCATCACCAGCATGATAACGGTGTTAGCATCACCAGCATGATAACGGTGATAACGGTCTTAGCATCACCAGCACCGATAACGGTGTTAGTATCACCAGCATGATAACGGTCTTAGCATCACCAGTACGATAACGGTCTTAGCATCACCAGCATGATAACGGTGTTAGCATCACCAGCACGATAACATTGTTAGCATCACCAGCATGATAACGGTCTTAGCATCACCAGCATGATAACATTGTTAGTATCACCAGCGCGATAACGGTCTTAGCATCACCAGCATGATAACATTGTTAGTATCACCAGCATGATAAACAGTGATAACGGTGATTAGTTAGCATCACCAGTACGATAACGGTGTTAGTAGCATCACCAGCATGATAACAGTCCTTAGCATCACCAGCACGACAACGGTTAGTTAGCATCACCAGCATGATAACGGTGTTAGCATCACCAGCATGATAACGGTGTTAGCATCACCACCATGATAACGGTGATAACGGTGTTAGCATCACCACCATGATAACGGTCTTTAGCATCACCACCATGATAACGGTGATAACGGTGTTAGTATCACCAGCATGATAACGGTGTTAGTATCACCAGCATGATAACGGTGATAACGGTGTTAGTATCTCTAGCGTGATAACGGTGTTAGTATCTCTAGCATGATAACGGTGTTAGTATCACTAGCGCGATAACGGTGTTAGCATCACCAGCACGATAACGGTGTTAGTATCACCAGCACGATAACGGTGTTAGCATCAGCAGCCCGATAACGCTGTTAGTATCACCAGCGTGATAACGGTGTTGGTATCACCAGCGCGATAACGGTGTTAGTATCACCAGCATGATAACGGTGTTAGTATCACCAGCATGATAACGGTGTTAGCATCACCAGCATGATAATAGTGATAACGGTGTTAGTATCACCAGCATGATAACGGTGTTAGCATCACCAGCATGATGACGGTGTTTGTATCACCAGCGATAACGGTGTTAGTATCACCAGCACGATAATGGTGTTAGCATCACCAGCGATAACGGTCTTAGTATCACCATAACGGTGTTAGCATCACCAGCACGATAACGGTGTTAGTATCACCAGCACGATAACGGTGTTAGCATCACCAGCATGATAACGGTGATAACGCTGTTAATATCACCAGCATGATAACGGTGTTAGTATCACCAGCGTGATAACGGTGTTAGCATCACGCAGCATGATAACCGTGTTAGCATCACCACCATGATAACGGTGATAACGGTGTTAGCATCACCAGCCTGATAACGGTGTTAGTGTCACCAGCGGATAACGGTCTTAGCATCACCAGCATGATATCGGTGTTAGTATCGCCAGCATGATAACGGTGTTAGCATCACCAGCACGATAACGGTGTTAGTATCACCAGCGTGATAACAGTCTTAGCATCACCAGCATGATAACGGTGTTAGCATCACCAGCATGATAACGGTGATAATGGTGTTAGTATCACCAGCGTGATAACGGTGTTAGTATCACCAGCATGATAACGGTGTTTGCATCACCAGCACGATAACGGTGTTAGTATCACCAGCACGATAACGGTGTTAGCATCACCAGCATGATAACAGTGATAATGGTGTTAGTATCACCAGCATGATAACGGTGTTAGTATCACCAGCATGATAACGGTGTTAGCATCACCAGCACGATAACGGTGTTAGCATCACCAGCACGATAACGGTGTTAGCATCACCAGCACGATAACGGTGTTAGCATCACCAGCATGATAACGGTGTTAGCATCAGCAGCCCGATAACGCTGTTAGTATCACCAGCGCGATAACGGTGCTTGCATCATCACAAGCGCGATAACGGTGTTAGTATCACCAGCATGATAACGGTGTTACCATCACCAGCATGATAACGGCATTATTATCACGAGCATACGATAATAGTGATAACGGTGTTAGTATCACCAGCACGATAACAGTCTTAGTATCACCAGCGTGATGACGATGTTAGCATCACCAGCACGATGACGGTGTTAGTATCACCAGCGCGATGACGGTGTTAGCATCACCAGCGCGATGACGGTCTTAGTATCACCAGCGTGCTGACGGTCTTAGCATCACCATAACGGCGTTAGCATCACCAGCACGATAAGGGTGTTAGCATCACCAGCACGATAACGGTGTTAGCATCACACCACGATAACAGTGTTAGCATCACCAGCATGATAACGGTGTTAGCATCACCAGAGTGATAACGGTCTTAGCATCACCAGCATGATAACATTGTTAGCATCACCAGCATGATAACGGTGATAACGGTCTTAGCATCACCAGCATGATAATGGTGTTAGTATCACCAGCGTGATAACAGTCTTAGCATCACCAGCATGACAACGGTGTTAGCATCACCAGCATGATAACGGCGTTAGTATCACCAGCACGATAACGGTGTTAGCATCACCACCATGATAACGGTGATAACGGTGTTAGCATCACCAGCATGATAACGGTGTTAGCATCACCACCATGATACCGGTGATAACGGTGTTAGCATCACTCAGCACGATAACGGTGTTAGTATCACCAGCATGATAACGGTGTTAGTATCACCAGCATGATAACGGTGATAACGGTGTTAGCATCACCAGCACGATAATGTAGTATCACCATGATAACATTGTTAGTATCACCAGCATGCGGTGATAACGGTGTTAGTATCACCAGCATGATAACGGTGTTAGCATCACCAGCGCGATAATGATATCATTGTTAGTAGCATCACCAGCATGATAACGGTGTTAGTATCACCAGCGCGATAACGGTGTTAGTATCACCAGCATGATAACGGTGTTAGTATAGCATGACCACGATAACGGTGTTAGCATCACCAGCACGATAACGGTGTTCGTGATAAGTTAGCATCACCAGCATGATAACGGTGTTAGCATCACCAGCATGATAACGGCGTTAGCATCACCAGCACGATAACGGCGTTAGTATCACCAGCATTGATAACGGTGTTAGTATATCACCAGCGTGATAACGGTCTTAGCATCACCAGCATGATAACGGTGTTAGCATCACCGATAACGGTGTTGATAACGGTGATAACGGTGTTAGCATCACCAGCATGATAACGGTGTTAGTATCACCAGCGCGATAACGGTCTTAGCATCACCAGCATGATAACGGTGTTAGCATCACCAGCATGATAACGGTGTTTAGTATCACCAGCATGATAACGGTGTTAGCATCACCACCATGATAACGGTGATAACGGTGTTAGCATCACCAGCATGATAACGGGTTTTAGCATCACCACCATGATATCACCAGGTGATAACGGTGTTAGTATCACCAGCATGATAACGGTGTTAGTATCACCAGCATGATAACGGTGATAACGGTGTTAGTATCACTAGCACGCGGTGTTAGTATCACTAGCGCGATAACGGTGTTAGTATCACCAGCACGATAACGGTGTTAGCATCACCAGCACGATAACGGTGTTAGTATCACCAGCATCAAGTAATAACGGCGATAACGGTGTTAGCATCACCAGCACTGATAACGGTGTTAGTATCACCAGCAATGATGATAACGGTGTTAGCATCACCAGCACGATAACGGTGTTAGTATCACCAGCACGATAACGTGATAACGGTTAGCATCACCAGCATGATAACGGTGTTAGTATCACCAGCATGATAACGGTGTTAGCATCATAGCATGATAACGGTGTTAGTATCACCAGCACGATAACGGTGTTAGCATCACCAGCATGATAACGGTGTTAGTATCACCAGCGCGATAACGGTGTTAGCATCACCAGCATGATAACGGTGTTAGTATCACTAGCGTGATAACGGTCTTAGTATCACCACGATAACGGTGTTAACATCACCAGCACGATAACGGTCTTAGCATCACCAGCACGATAACGGATAACGGTTAGCATCACCAGCATGATAACGGTGTTATATCACTAGCGTGATAACAGTGTTAGCATCACCAGCATGATAACGGTGTTAGTATCACCAGCATGATAACGGTGTTAGTATCACTAGCATGATAACGGTGTTAGTATCACCACCATGATAACGGTGATAACGGTGTTAGTATCACCAGCATGATAACGGTGTTAGTATCACTCAGCATGATAACGGTGTTAGTATCACCAGCGATAACAGCATGATAACGGTGATAACGGTGTTAGTATCACTAGCATGATAACGGTGTTAGTATCACTAGCATGATAACGGTGTTAGTAGCGTGATAACGGTGTTAGCATCATAACGGTGATAACGGTGTTAGTATCACCAGCATGATAACGGTGTTAGTATCACCAGCATGATAACGGTGTTAGTATCACCAGCACGATAACGGTGTTAGTATCACCAGCATGATAACGGTGTTAGTATCACCAGCATGATAACGTGTAGTATCACCAGCATGATAACGGTGTTAGTATCACTAGCATGATAACGGTGTTAGTATCACTCAGCACGATAACGGTGTTAAGTATCACTAGCATGATAACGGTGTTAGTATCACCAGCATGATAACGGTGTTAGTATCACCAGCGTGATAACGGTGTTAGTATCAGCGGTGATAACGGTGTTAGTATCACTAGCATGATAACGGTGTTAGTATCACTAGCACGATAACGGTGTTAGTATCACTAGCGTGATAACGGTGTTAGCATCACTAGCACGATAACGGTGTTAGTATCACTAGCATGATAACGGTGTTAGTATCACTAGCGCGATAACGGTGTTAGTATCACCTAGCGCGATGACGGTCTTAGTATCACGATAACGGTGTTAGTATCACTAGCATGATAACGGTGTTAGTATCACTAGCACGATAACGGTGTTAGTAGCATCACTAGCACGATAACGGTGTTAGTATCACCAGCATGATAACGGTGTTAGTATCACTAGCATGATAACGGTCTTAGTATCACCAGCATGATAACGGTGTTAGTATCACTAGCATGATAACGGTGATAACGGTGTTAGTATCACTAGCATGATAACGGTGTTAGTATCACCAGCATGATAACGGTGATAACGGTGTTAGTATCACTAGCATGATAACGGTGTTAGTATCACTAGCGTGATAACGGTCTTAGTATCACTAGCATGATAACGGTGTTAGTATCACTAGCATGATAACGGTGATAACGGTCTTAGTATCACTAGCATGATAACATTGTTAGTATCACTAGCATGATAACGGTCTTAGTATCACTAGCATGATAACGGTCTTAGTATCACTAGCATGATAACGGTGTTAGTATCACTAGCATGATAACGGTGTTAGTATCACTAGCATGATAACGGTGTTAGTATCACTAGCATGATAACATTGTTAGTATCACTAGCGTGATAACGGTCTTAGTATCACTAGCATGATAACATTGTTAGTATCACTAGCATGATAACGTTGATAACGGTCTTAGTATCACTAGCATGATAATGGTGTTAGTATCACTAGCGTGATAACAGTCTTAGTATCACTAGCATGACAACGGTGTTAGTATCACTAGCATGATAACGGTGTTAGTATCACTAGCATGATAACGGTGTTAGTATCACTACCATGATAACGGTGATAACGGTGTTAGTATCACTACCATGATAACGGTTTAGTATCACTACCATGATAACGGTGATAACGGTGTTAGTATCACTAGCATGATAACGGTGTTAGTATCACTAGCATGATAACGGTGATAACGGTGTTAGTATCTCTAGCGTGATAACGGTGTTAGTATCTCTAGCATGATAACGGTGTTAGTATCACTAGCGCGATAACGGTGTTAGTATCACTAGCACGATAACGGTGTTAGTATCACTAGCATGATAACGGTGTTAGTATCAGTAGCCCGATAACGCTGTTAGTATCACTAGCGTGATAACGGTGTTGGTATCACTAGCGTGATAACGGTGTTAGTATCACTAGCATGATAACGGTGTTAGTATCACTAGCATGATAACGGTGTTAGTATCACTAGCATGATAATAGTGATAACGGTGTTAGTATCACCAGCATGATAACGGTGTTAGTATCACCAGCATGATGACGGTGTTTGTATCACTAGCGCGATAACGGTGTTAGTATCACTAGCACGATAATGGTGTTAGTATCACCAGCGTGATAACGGTCTTAGTATCACTATAACGGTGTTAGTATCACTAGCACGATAACGGTGTTAGTATCACTAGCACGATAACGGTGTTAGTATCACCAGCATGATAACGGTGATAACGCTGTTAATATCACTAGCATGATAACGGTGTTAGTATCACTAGCGTGATAACGGTGTTAGTATCACCAGCATGATAACTGTGTTAGTATCACTACCATGATAACGGTGATAACGGTGTTAGTATCACCAGCTTGATAACGGTGTTAGTGTCACTAGCGGGATAACGGTCTTAGTATCACTAGCATGATATCGGTGTTAGTATCGCTAGCATGATAACGGTGTTAGTATCACTAGCACGATAACGGTGTTAGTATCACTAGCGTGATAACAGTCTTAGTATCACTAGCATGATAACGGTGTTAGTATCACTAGCATGATAACGGTGATAATGGTGTTAGTATCACTAGCGTGATAACGGTGTTAGTATCACCAGCATGATAACGGTGTTTGTATCACCAGCACGATAACGGTGTTAGTATCACTAGCACGATAACGGTGTTAGTATCACTAGCATGATAACAGTGATAATGGTGTTAGTATCACTAGCATGATAACGGTGTTAGTATCACTAGCATGATAACGGTGTTAGTATCACTAGCACGATAACGGTGTTAGTATCACTAGCACGATAACGGTGTTAGTATCACTAGCACGATAACGGTGTTAGTATCACTAGCATGATAACGGTGTTAGTATCAGTAGCCTGATAACGCTGTTAGTATCACTAGCGTGATAACGGTGTTGGTATCACAAGCGTGATAACGGTGTTAGTATCACTAGCATGATAACGGTGTTAGTATCACTAGCATGATAACGGTGTTAGTATCACTAGCATGATAACGGTGTTAGTATCACTAGCACGATAACAGTCTTAGTATCACTAGCGTGATGACGATGTTAGCATCACTAGCACGATGACGGTGTTAGTATCACTAGCGCGATGACGGTGTTAGTATCACTAGCGCGATGACGGTCTTAGTATCACTAGCGTGCTGACGGTCTTAGTATCACTATAACGGTGTTAGTATCACTAGCACGATAACGGTGTTAGTATCACTAGCACGATAACGGTGTTAGTATCACTACCACGATAACAGTGTTAGTATCACTAGCATGATAACGGTGTTAGTATCACTAGAGTGATAACGGTCTTAGTATCACTAGCATGATAACATTGTTAGTATCACTAGCATGATAACGGTGATAACGGTCTTAGTATCACTAGCATGATAATGGTGTTAGTATCACTAGCGTGATAACAGTCTTAGTATCACTAGCATGACAACGGTGTTAGTATCACTAGCATGATAACGGTGTTAGTATCACTAGCATGATAACGGTGTTAGTATCACTACCATGATAACGGTGATAACGGTGTTAGTATCACTAGCATGATAACGGTGTTAGTATCACTACCATGATACCGGTGATAACGGTGTTAGTATCACTAGCATGATAACGGTGTTAGTATCACTAGCGTGATAACGGTCTTAGTATCACTAGCATGATAACATTGTTAGTATCACTAGCATGATAACGGTCTTAGTATCACTAGCATGATAACATTGTTAGTATCACTAGCGTGATAACGGTCTTAGTATCACTAGCATGATAACATTGTTAGTATCACTAGCATGATAACGGTCTTAGTATCACTAGCATGATAACATTGTTAGTATCACTAGCGTGATAACGGTCTTAGTATCACGAGCATGATAACATTGTTAGTATCACTAGCATGATAACGGTGATAACGGTCTTAGTATCACTAGCATGATAATGGTGTTAGTATCACTAGCGTGATAACAGTCTTAGTATCACTAGCATGACAACGGTGTTAGTATCACTAGCATGATAACGGTGTTAGTATCACTAGCATGATAACGGTGTTAGTATCACTACCATGATAACGGTGATAACGGTGTTAGTATCACTACCATGATAACGGTTTTAGTATCACTACCATGATAACGGTGATAACGGTGTTAGTATCACTAGCATGATAACGGTGTTAGTATCACTAGCATGATAACGGTGATAACGGTGTTAGTATCTCTAGCGTGATAACGGTGTTAGTATCTCTAGCATGATAACGGTGTTAGTATCACTAGCGCGATAACGGTGTTAGTATCACTAGCACGATAACGGTGTTAGTATCACTAGCATGATAACGGTGTTAGTATCAGTAGCCCGATAACGCTGTTAGTATCACTAGCGTGATAACGGTGTTGGTATCACTAGCGTGATAACGGTGTTAGTATCACTAGCATGATAACGGTGTTAGTATCACTAGCATGATAACGGTGTTAGTATCACTAGCATGATAATAGTGATAACGGTGTTAGTATCACTAGCATGATAACGGTGTTAGTATCACTAGCATGATGACGGTGTTTGTATCACTAGCGCGATAACGGTGTTAGTATCACTAGCACGATAATGGTGTTAGTATCACTAGCGTGATAACGGTCTTAGTATCACTATAACGGTGTTAGTATCACTAGCACGATAACGGTCTTAGTATCACTAGCACGATAACGGTGTTAGTATCACTAGCATGATAACGGTGATAACGCTGTTAATATCACTAGCATGATAACGGTGTTAGTATCACTAGCGTGATAACGGTGTTAGTATCACTAGCATGATAACTGTGTTAGTATCACTACCATGATAACGGTGATAACGGTGTTAGTATCACTAGCTTGATAACGGTGTTAGTGTCACTAGCGGGATAACGGTCTTAGTATCACTAGCATGATATCGGTGTTAGTATCGCTAGCATGATAACGGTGTTAGTATCACTAGCATGATAACGGTGTTAGTATCACTAGCGTGATAACAGTCTTAGTATCACTAGCATGATAACGGTGTTAGTATCACTAGCATGATAACGGTGATAATGGTGTTAGTATCACTAGCGTGATAACGGTGTTAGTATCACTAGCATGATAACGGTGTTTGTATCACTAGCACGATAACGGTGTTAGTATCACTAGCACGATAACGGTGTTAGTATCACCAGCATGATAACAGTGATAATGGTGTTAGTATCACTAGCATGATAACGGTGTTAGTATCACTAGCATGATAACGGTGTTAGTATCACTAGCACGATAACGGTGTTAGTATCACTAGCACGATAACGGTGTTAGTATCACTAGCACGATAACGGTGTTAGTATCACTAGCATGATAACGGTGTTAGTATCAGTAGCCTGATAACGCTGTTAGTATCACTAGCGTGATAACGGTGTTGGTATCACAAGCGTGATAACGGTGTTAGTATCACTAGCATGATAACGGTGTTACTATCACTAGCATGATAACGGTATTATTATCACGAGCATGATAATAGTGATAACGGTGTTAGTATCACTAGCACGATAACAGTCTTAGTATCACTAGCGTGATGACGATGTTAGCATCACTAGCACGATGACGGTGTTAGTATCACTAGCGCGATGACGGTGTTAGTATCACTAGCGCGATGACGGTCTTAGTATCACTAGCGTGCTGACGGTCTTAGTATCACTATAACGGTGTTAGTATCACTAGCACGATAAGGGTGTTAGTATCACTAGCACGATAACGGTGTTAGTATCACTACCACGATAACAGTGTTAGTATCACTAGCATGATAACGGTGTTAGTATCACTAGAGTGATAACGGTCTTAGTATCACTAGCATGATAACATTGTTAGTATCACTAGCATGATAACGGTGATAACGGTCTTAGTATCACTAGCATGATAATGGTGTTAGTATCACTAGCGTGATAACAGTCTTAGTATCACTAGCATGACAACGGTGTTAGTATCACTAGCATGATAACGGTGTTAGTATCACTAGCATGATAACGGTGTTAGTATCACTACCATGATAACGGTGATAACGGTGTTAGTATCACTAGCATGATAACGGTGTTAGTATCACTACCATGATACCGGTGATAACGGTGTTAGTATCACTAGCATGATAACGGTGTTAGTATCACTAGCGTGATAACGGTCTTAGTATCACTAGCATGATAACATTGTTAGTATCACTAGCATGATAACGGTCTTAGTATCACTAGCATGATAACATTGTTAGTATCACTAGCGTGATAACGGTCTTAGTATCACTAGCATGATAACATTGTTAGTATCACTAGCATGATAACGGTCTTAGTATCACTAGCATGATAACATTGTTAGTATCACTAGCGTGATAACGGTCTTAGTATCACTAGCATGATAACATTGTTAGTATCACTAGCATGATAACGGTGATAACGGTCTTAGTATCACTAGCATGATAATGGTGTTAGTATCACTAGCGTGATAACAGTCTTAGTATCACTAGCATGACAACGGTGTTAGTATCACTAGCATGATAACGGTGTTAGTATCACTAGCATGATAACGGTGTTAGTATCACTACCATGATAACGGTGATAACGGTGTTAGTATCACTACCATGATAACGGTTTTAGTATCACTACCATGATAACGGTGATAACGGTGTTAGTATCACTAGCATGATAACGGTGTTAGTATCACTAGCATGATAACGGTGATAACGGTGTTAGTATCTCTAGCGTGATAACGGTGTTAGTATCTCTAGCATGATAACGGTGTTAGTATCACTATCGCGATAACGGTGTTAGTATCACTAGCACGATAACGGTGTTAGTATCACTAGCATGATAACGGTGTTAGTATCAGTAGCCCGATAACGCTGTTAGTATCACTAGCGTGATAACGGTGTTGGTATCACTAGCGTGATAACGGTGTTAGTATCACTAGCATGATAACGGTGTTAGTATCACTAGCATGATAACGGTGTTAGTATCACTAGCATGATAATAGTGATAACGGTGTTAGTATCACTAGCATGATAACGGTGTTAGTATCACTAGCATGATGACGGTGTTTGTATCACTAGCGCGATAACGGTGTTAGTATCACTAGCACGATAATGGTGTTAGTATCACTAGCGTGATAACGGTCTTAGTATCACTATAACGGTGTTAGTATCACTAGCACGATAACGGTGTTAGTATCACTAGCACGATAACGGTGTTAGTATCACTAGCATGATAACGGTGATAACGCTGTTAATATCACTAGCATGATAACGGTGTTAGTATCACTAGCGTGATAACGGTGTTAGTATCACTAGCATGATAACTGTGTGTTAGTATCACTACCATGATAACGGTGATAACGGTGTTAGTATCACTAGCTTGATAACGGTGTTAGTGTCACTAGCGGGATAACGGTCTTAGTATCACTAGCATGATATCGGTGTTAGTATCGCTAGCATGATAACGGTGTTAGTATCACTAGCATGATAACGGTGTTAGTATCACTAGCGTGATAACAGTCTTAGTATCACTAGCATGATAACGGTGTTAGTATCACTAGCATGATAACGGTGATAATGGTGTTAGTATCACTAGCGTGATAACGGTGTTAGTATCACTAGCATGATAACGGTGTTTGTATCACTAGCACGATAACGGTGTTAGTATCACTAGCACGATAACGGTGTTAGTATCACTAGCATGATAACAGTGATAATGGTGTTAGTATCACTAGCATGATAACGGTGTTAGTATCACTAGCATGATAACGGTGTTAGTATCACTAGCACGATAACGGTGTTAGTATCACTAGCACGATAACGGTGTTAGTATCACTAGCACGATAACGGTGTTAGTATCACTAGCATGATAACGGTGTTAGTATCAGTAGCCTGATAACGCTGTTAGTATCACTAGCGTGATAACGGTGTTGGTATCACAAGCGTGATAACGGTGTTAGTATCACTAGCATGATAACGGTGTTACTATCACTAGCATGATAACGGTATTATTATCACGAGCATGATAATAGTGATAACGGTGTTAGTATCACTAGCACGATAACAGTCTTAGTATCACTAGCGTGATGACGATGTTAGCATCACTAGCACGATGACGGTGTTAGTATCACTAGCGCGATGACGGTGTTAGTATCACTAGCGCGATGACGGTCTTAGTATCACTAGCGTGCTGACGGTCTTAGTATCACTATAACGGTGTTAGTATCACTAGCACGATAAGGGTGTTAGTATCACTAGCACGATAACGGTGTTAGTATCACTACCACGATAACAGTGTTAGTATCACTAGCATGATAACGGTGTTAGTATCACTAGAGTGATAACGGTCTTAGTATCACTAGCATGATAACATTGTTAGTATCACTAGCATGATAACGGTGATAACGGTCTTAGTATTATAATATCACTAGCATGATAACATTGTTAGTATCACTAGCATGATAACGGTCTTAGTATCACTAGCATGATAACATTGTTAGTATCACTAGCGTGATAACGGTCTTAGTATCACTAGCATGATAACATTGTTAGTATCACTAGCATGATAACGGTGATAACGGTCTTAGTATCACTAGCATGATAATGGTGTTAGTATCACTAGCGTGATAACAGTCTTAGTATCACTAGCATGACAACGGTGTTAGTATCACTAGCATGATAACGGTGTTAGTATCACTAGCATGATAACGGTGTTAGTATCACTACCATGATAACGGTGATAACGGTGTTAGTATCACTACCATGATAACGGTTTTAGTATCACTACCATGATAACGGTGATAACGGTGTTAGTATCACTAGCATGATAACGGTGTTAGTATCACTAGCATGATAACGGTGATAACGGTGTTAGTATCTCTAGCGTGATAACGGTGTTAGTATCTCTAGCATGATAACGGTGTTAGTATCACTAGCGCGATAACGGTGTTAGTATCACTAGCACGATAACGGTGTTAGTATCACTAGCATGATAACGGTGTTAGTATCAGTAGCCCGATAACGCTGTTAGTATCACTAGCGTGATAACGGTGTTGGTATCACTAGCGTGATAACGGTGTTAGTATCACTAGCATGATAACGGTGTTAGTATCACTAGCATGATAACGGTGTTAGTATCACTAGCATGATAATAGTGATAACGGTGTTAGTATCACTAGCATGATAACGGTGTTAGTATCACTAGCATGATGACGGTGTTTGTATCACTAGCGCGATAACGGTGTTAGTATCACTAGCACGATAATGGTGTTAGTTATCACTAGCGTGATAACGGTCTTAGTATCACTATAACGGTGTTAGTATCACTAGCACGATAACGGTGTTAGTATCACTAGCACGATAACGGTGTTAGTATCACTAGCATGATAACGGTGATAACGCTGTTAATATCACTAGCATGATAACGGTGTTAGTATCACTAGCGTGATAACGGTGTTAGTATCACTAGCATGATAACTGTGTTAGTATCACTACCATGATAACGGTGATAACGGTGTTAGTATCACTAGCTTGATAACGGTGTTAGTGTCACTAGCGGGATAACGGTCTTAGTATCACTAGCATGATATCGGTGTTAGTATCGCTAGCATGATAACGGTGTTAGTATCACTAGCATGATAACGGTGTTAGTATCACTAGCGTGATAACAGTCTTAGTATCACTAGCATGATAACGGTGTTAGTATCACTAGCATGATAACGGTGATAATGGTGTTAGTATCACTAGCGTGATAACGGTGTTAGTATCACTAGCATGATAACGGTGTTAGTATCACTAGCACGATAACGGTGTTAGTATCACTAGCACGATAACGGTGTTAGTATCACTAGCATGATAACGGTGATAATGGTGTTAGTATCACTAGCATGATAACGGTGTTAGTATCACTAGCATGATAACGGTGTTAGTATCACTAGCACGATAACGGTGTTAGTATCACTAGCACGATAACGGTGTTAGTATCACTAGCACGATAACGGTGTTAGTATCACTAGCATGATAACGGTGTTAGTATCAGTAGCCTGATAACGCTGTTAGTATCACTAGCGTGATAACGGTGTTGGTATCACAAGCGTGATAACGGTGTTAGTATCACTAGCATGATAACGGTGTTACTATCACTAGCATGATAACGGTATTATTATCACGAGCATGATAATAGTGATAACGGTGTTAGTATCACTAGCACGATAACAGTCTTAGTATCACTAGCGTGATGACGATGTTAGCATCACTAGCACGATGACGGTGTTAGTATCACTAGCGCGATGACGGTGTTAGTATCACTAGCGCGATGACGGTCTTAGTATCACTAGCGTGCTGACGGTCTTAGTATCACTATAACGGTGTTAGTATCACTAGCACGATAAGGGTGTTAGTATCACTAGCACGATAACGGTGTTAGTATCACTACCACGATAACAGTGTTAGTATCACTAGCATGATAACGGTGTTAGTATCACTAGAGTGATAACGGTCTTAGTATCACTAGCATGATAACATTGTTAGTATCACTAGCATGATAACGGTGATAACGGTCTTAGTATCACTAGCATGATAATGGTGTTAGTATCACTAGCGTGATAACAGTCTTAGTATCACTAGCATGACAACGGTGTTAGTATCACTAGCATGATAACGGTGTTAGTATCACTAGCATGATAACGGTGTTAGTATCACTACCATGATAACGGTGATAACGGTGTTAGTATCACTAGCATGATAACGGTGTTAGTATCACTACCATGATACCGGTGATAACGGTGTTAGTATCACTAGCATGATAACGGTGTTAGTATCACTAGCGTGATAACGGTCTTAGTATCACTAGCATGATAACATTGTTAGTATCACTAGCATGATAACGGTGATAACGGTCTTAGTATCACTAGCATGATAATGGTCTTAGTATCACTAGCGTGATAACAGTCTTAGTATCACTAGCATGACAACGGTGTTAGTATCACTAGCATGATAACGGTGTTAGTATCACTAGCATGATAACGGTGTTAGTATCACTACCATGATAACGGTGATAACGGTGTTAGTATCACTAGCATGATAACGGTGTTAGTATCACTACCATGATACCGGTGATAACGGTGTTAGTATCACTAGCATGATAACGGTATTATTATCACGAGCATGATAATAGTGATAACGGTGTTAGTATCACTAGCACGATAACAGTCTTAGTATCACTAGCGTGATGACGATGTTAGCATCACTAGCACGATGACGGTGTTAGTATCACTAGCGCGATGACGGTGTTAGTATCACTAGCGCGATGACGGTCTTAGTATCACTAGCGTGCTGACGGTCTTAGTATCACTATAACGGTGTTAGTATCACTACCACGATAACAGTGTTAGTATCACTAGCATGATAACGGTGTTAGTATCACTAGAGTGATAACGGTCTTAGTATCACTAGCATGATAACATTGTTAGTATCACTAGCATGATAACGGTGATAACGGTCTTAGTATCACTAGCATGATAATGGTGTTAGTATCACTAGCGTGATAACAGTCTTAGTATCACTAGCATGACAACGGTGTTAGTATCACTAGCATGATAACGGTGTTAGTATCACTAGCATGATAACGGTGTTAGTATCACTACCATGATACCGGTGATAACGGTGTTAGTATCACTAGCATGATAACGGTGTTAGTATCACTACCATGATACCGGTGATAACGGTGTTAGTATCACTAGCATGATAACATTGTTAGTATCACTAGCATGATAACGGTCTTAGTATCACTAGCATGATAACATTGTTAGTATCACTAGCGTGATAACGGTCTTAGTATCACTAGCATGATAACATTGTTAGTATCACTAGCATGATAACGGTCTTAGTATCACTAGCATGATAACATTGTTAGTATCACTAGCGTGATAACGGTCTTAGTATCACTAGCATGATAACATTGTTAGTATCACTAGCATGATAACGGTGATAACGGTCTTAGTATCACTAGCATGATAATGGTGTTAGTATCACTAGCGTGATAACAGTCTTAGTATCACTAGCATGACAACGGTGTTAGTATCACTAGCATGATAACGGTGTTAGTATCACTAGCATGATAACGGTGTTAGTATCACTACCATGATAACGGTGATAACGGTGTTAGTATCACTACCATGATAACGGTTTTAGTATCACTACCATGATAACGGTGATAACGGTGTTAGTATCACTAGCATGATAACGGTGTTAGTATCACTAGCATGATAACGGTGATAACGGTGTTAGTATCTCTAGCGTGATAACGGTGTTAGTATCTCTAGCATGATAACGGTGTTAGTATCACTATCGCGATAACGGTGTTAGTATCACTAGCACGATAACGGTGTTAGTATCACTAGCATGATAACGGTGTTAGTATCAGTAGCCCGATAACGCTGTTAGTATCACTAGCGTGATAACGGTGTTGGTATCACTAGCGTGATAACGGTGTTAGTATCACTAGCATGATAACGGTGTTAGTATCACTAGCATGATAACGGTGTTAGTATCACTAGCATGATAATAGTGAAAACGGTGTTAGTATCACTAGCATGATAACGGTGTTAGTATCACTAGCATGATGACGGTGTTTGTATCACTAGCGCGATAACGGTGTTAGTATCACTAGCACGATAATGGTGTTAGTATCACTAGCGTGATAACGGTCTTAGTATCACTATAACGGTGTTAGTATCACTAGCACGATAACGGTCTTAGTATCACTAGCACGATAACGGTGTTAGTATCACTAGCATGATAACGGTGATAACGCTGTTAATATCACTAGCATGATAACGGTGTTAGTATCACTAGCGTGATAACGGTGTTAGTATCACTAGCATGATAACTGTGTTAGTATCACTACCATGATAACGGTGATAACGGTGTTAGTATCACTAGCTTGATAACGGTGTTAGTGTCACTAGCGGGATAACGGTCTTAGTATCACTAGCATGATATCGGTGTTAGTATCGCTAGCATGATAACGGTGTTAGTATCACTAGCATGATAACGGTGTTAGTATCACTAGCGTGATAACAGTCTTAGTATCACTAGCATGATAACGGTGTTAGTATCACTAGCATGATAACGGTGATAATGGTGTTAGTATCACTAGCGTGATAACGGTGTTAGTATCACTAGCATGATAACGGTGTTTGTATCACTAGCACGATAACGGTGTTAGTATCACTAGCACGATAACGGTGTTAGTATCACTAGCATGATAACAGTGATAATGGTGTTAGTATCACTAGCATGATAACGGTGTTAGTATCACTAGCATGATAACGGTGTTAGTATCACTAGCACGATAACGGTGTTAGTATCACTAGCACGATAACGGTGTTAGTATCACTAGCACGATAACGGTGTTAGTATCACTAGCATGATAACGGTGTTAGTATCAGTAGCCTGATAACGCTGTTAGTATCACTAGCGTGATAACGGTGTTGGTATCACAAGCGTGATAACGGTGTTAGTATCACTAGCATGATAACGGTGTTACTATCACTAGCATGATAACGGTATTATTATCACGAGCATGATAATAGTGATAACGGTGCTAGTATCACTAGCACGATAACAGTCTTAGTATCACTAGCGTGATGACGATGTTAGCATCACTAGCACGATGACGGTGTTAGTATCACTAGCGCGATGACGGTGTTAGTATCACTAGCGCGATGACGGTCTTAGTATCACTAGCGTGCTGACGGTCTTAGTATCACTATAACGGTGTTAGTATCACTAGCACGATAAGGGTGTTAGTATCACTAGCACGATAACGGTGTTAGTATCACTACCACGATAACAGTGTTAGTATCACTAGCATGATAACGGTGTTAGTATCACTAGAGTGATAACGGTCTTAGTATCACTAGCATGATAACATTGTTAGTATCACTAGCATGATAACGGTGATAACGGTCTTAGTATCACTAGCATGATAATGGTGTTAGTATCACTAGCGTGATAACAGTCTTAGTATCACTAGCATGACAACGGTGTTAGTATCACTAGCATGATAACGGTGTTAGTATCACTAGCATGATAACGGTGTTAGTATCACTACCATGATAACGGTGATAACGGTGTTAGTATCACTAGCATGATAACGGTGTTAGTATCACTACCATGATACCGGTGATAACGGTGTTAGTATCACTAGCATGATAACGGTGTTAGTATCACTAGCATGATAACGGTGATAACGGTGTTAGTATCTCTAGCGTGATAACGGTGTTAGTATCTCTAGCATGATAACGGTGTTAGTATCACTAGCGCGATAACGGTGTTAGTATCACTAGCACGATAACGGTGTTAGTATCACTAGCATGATAACGGTGTTAGTATCAGTAGCCCGATAACGCTGTTAGTATCACTAGCGTGATAACGGTGTTGGTATCACTAGCGTGATAACGGTGTTAGTATCACTAGCATGATAACGGTGTTAGTATCACTAGCATGATAACGGTGTTAGTATCACTAGCATGATAATAGTGATAACGGTGTTAGTATCACTAGCATGATAACGGTGTTAGTATCGCTAGCATGATGACGGTGTTTGTATCACTAGCGCGATAACGGTGTTAGTATTACTAGCGCGATAACGGTGTTCAGACAACCCAAAATGTCGAAATCTGTAAACCTCAATATCTCCAAAACTACTAGAGATAAATTGACCAAACTTTCTCTGAATGTAGACAACATCATTCCCCATCGACTCAACGCATAGCGGAAGTTAGCCGTCAAGATAGATTTTCCGCCATTTTGAAAAAACTGAAATTTTTGCCGATTCACACGTTTTGACGGTGCCTGTCTTTGAAAATTTTCTTCTCCAGAACGGCATATAGTGCAATCGTGTTCGATACGCCGTTGGAAAGCCCATGCTCTGTAGTACTTAGTTTCCTCAAGGCATGTCGATATCTTGAATGCTTTTGGAGTTATCGCTCTTGGAAATCGGTGAATTTTTTAAGACGCATTTTCATCGGGTTAAAAAAAATGTCATAACTCTGCGAAAAATCGATGGATTCTATTTCCCAAAGTACCAAACTGTAGGTAATTGAATGGGAAACATTTTTGCTTCACATTATGGTTATGTAAAAATCAATAATTACGTCACCATTACGACACAAGCACAACGATGCCGATTTTGCACATTTCTGCACGTTTTGACGGTGCCTGTGTTTAACAATCTTATTCTCCTGAACGGCAAATAGTACAATAGTGTTCTATATATTTTTTTAAAGCCCACACTCCGGACTACTTAGTTTGCTCAAGGCATGTCGATATCTTGCATAGTGTCGGAGTTATTACCCTTGGAAGTTGGTCAATTTTGTCAAACGCATTTTTATAGTGTTCACAAAAATGTCACAGCTCTGACCTAACCTCTGGGATGATTTTCATGAAACTTTCAGGGATGATAGCCTGTATGCTGAAATTGATACAATGTTGAAAAAATCCCGACTTCCGGCTTCCAGTAAGGGCAGATAACCAAAAATGTCAAAATATTTCAAGATCTTTCAACCTCAATATCTCCAAAACTATAAGAGATAAATTGACCGCGTTTTCACTCAATGTAGACAACGTCATTCTCCATCGGTTCAATGCATAAAATAAGTTTAGCAGCAGAAGAAATTTTCCGCAATTTTGGAAAAACTGATTTGTTTTTCGATTTTTCCGTTTTAACGCTGCCTGTGTTTAAAATTCTCCTCCTCCTGAACGGCATATAGTACAATCGTGTTTGATATATCGTTGTAAAGCCCACACTCCGGACTACTTAGCTTGCGCAAGGCATGTCGATATCTTGAATAGTTGTGGAGTTATCACCCTTGGAAGTTGGTCAATTTCTCCAAGACGCATTTCCATAGGGTTCAAAAAGATGTCACAGCTCTGCGAAACCACAATGAATTTCATTTTTCACGGTACCAAACTGTAGATAATTGAATGGGGAACATTTTGGCTTCACATTATTGTCATGTAAAAGTAAATAATTACGTCACAATTACGACACAAACATGAGCATTCGGATTGATCGCATTTGGTTAGTGGTGAGATAGCTTGTGAGATAGGTGAAGGAAGCGCCAGTAAAATATAGCAACATGCACCGCTTCCTGGCTTTGCAATGCCCAACGAAATAGTTCCCTCTTTAACAGGGCGTAGCTCTGTTATTCTTAGGTCTACAGTCAAAAGAGTTAGTGTTCTGGAATTTGCACGATCTAATCTCTCCAGCAGTTTGTTTGGCAGCCTGAGTTGAGTTGAGTTACTGTGACAGGATCATACTTGACATCTTCATAACAACAAAATCGGCAACATGTACCAGTAATCTCTCTTAGTATATGTCTGTATATATTGCTCTTTTCCTTTGCTGTGCTTGGCTGTGCGTTCATGTTTGTTTTTCGGCAGTTTGTGTCAGCTGCATTGAATCAGCGCCAAATTAGGGCGTCAATATTTCACATTAACTAACATTTACTTTCTTGGTAATTCTATACTCCTCACAAAATGTTAAGCAACACAAATTTGTAGTCTCATTACAATTTCATTTATTGAAATTGCAAATCACTGAATGATGCAATAGAAAGGTGAAACCTATGTACACACGATTAGCAAAATGAAATGAAATAGTTTTGAGCAATAATAGACTTACAAATCATCAAAAGCATGTACCCGCGAAACAGTCGTGCAAAATGTGCTGCATTGATGGAGCAAAATGTTAACATTAAGGTTCAAGTCAGCTTTGGACAGTGAAGCAGTGTTCAGTAACGAGTATGACTACCATGAGCACAAATGCAAGCCTCCACAGGTCTTTGCATTGACCAAATGAGCCTTTAAAGTTGCTGTTGTGGAATGTTCTGCCATTCTCTCTGTAACGCCTGCTCAAGGTCATCCAGAGTCTGAGGGTGAACATGGAGACCGTAAACACGACTACCAATAATGTCCCAAGCATGTTCAATTGATTCAGATCAAGTGACCTTGCAGGCCAGTCCATATGTGTGATGTTGTTGATCTAAACAACATCGTTAACAACTCTTTCTCGGGCATTATCATCCATAGACGGGCATTTTCATCCATAAAAATGAAGTTAGGACCCGCTTGTTGTGCCAGAGGAATGATTACAGGTAGGTTTACACCAATCAGGGTGCATGTGTGAAGAGGGGAGCACATTCATGCCACACTTTTTGCATGTTGTTTCTGAGGGTGGTTGTGTTCGAGTGATGTTGTCAATGTTATGAGATAAAACAATTTGACAGTCACTTAATGTTATGTATTCTTTCAATATTTACCTTTCAGTAACATGTCGGCAAAAATCGCTATCGAGATTGATAAGAATATTACACTGAAAATACTTGTTGCTTAATTTTTTGTGAGGAGTATATATCTCAGAAGCACTGTAATGGGCGATCCAGCTGGCGTCCAAAGAAACAGGATAAGTAAAGGTAGCCACGGGGTGTATGTGGGGAAGTCTGAAGACCGCCAGTATTGCCCAGGAGGCAATCCTAGTTATTATTATTATTATTTATTATTCCGCCGATTTTTTGTACCAAACATACCTCCTAAACCAATGCTCCGAATCGCTTACAAAAAAGCATACAGATGCCCACTGAGGTAAAGATATTCCCCTTAATACGTCTAGGCTCTAGGCCCAATAGCAAAGGGGAGATAATTCAAAATTAATTCCAAAATTTCAAATTTTCTTCTCCGGAACTTCTTAAAAGGTACATCACACCCGCGACCCCGGCTGTATTTGGAAGATCCGCTCGCCTGTCAAAAACGTGTTCTGGCTCCGTTTTGGACGATGATTTCTAGCTTCAAATACAAATACATAGAACTAAAGCCAAGGAGCCCACAATGTTGCTTGTTCCTATATTTCTGAAAATGCGTTTTCCTCCTTCGCTCTGTATCGCTCGGACCTTAGACATGCCAGTAGTCTGTCTCATACTCCAATCTTTCTGCCCAACCCTTTCTGCATTGCAATAGTCCAAAATGAAGCCAGTCTAGACTCCCACTGGTTCTGAATCTCCGAACGCACAGTGGCTAATTCAGTATAAACGGAGTTTTCTATTTCTTTCAAACTTTCCTATTTCCTTACCCTTTTCCTGTAATTATGGATCGAAACATGCCCCGGATATGCTTAGTGGTTTTCCCAGACCATACCAATATATTTTCTCACTAACACAGAAGTAGCGAATGAAGTGATCTATTATTTGTTTGTACCATAAGCTCCCAGTTTGTTCTGGTGACTTGATTTTGCATGTGTTTATAAGAGGTACTAAAGGTAGGGCCAAACGCGCCAACCTTTTCCGCCAACACACTTCAAATGAAGATGTGTGTCTTTTTGATATCCTGTTCTCCTTATTGGTGAGATGCCACCCAACTACATGCTAATCACTATATGTAATCATGGTTTTATAACGTCTGCACTGTAACCTGATGAACTATTATTTATGATAATGAATATCTGCTTGATTTGATAGAATATGGAAAGGTTAATCCAAGTACACTGTATGTGTTTGTGCGATCTAATAATTAGCATGATTATATTCTCCAATTATCAATAGGGTACTGGAAATAGAGGAAAGATTGGGGGGGGAAAGACTGTGCGTAAGTACCTGTGAGTGATACAGCTTTAGCAGGTTTCGATCACAAGTATTTTTACAGATAGTTTGTTATTGATCGAATGCAGGTATAGTGGATCACGTACTGCATCGTATAATGCACGGATGCAAAACATGTCGCAAATTGTAATGTTGTCGTCAGTTAACAACCAATAAACCAGAAGAGAGTAATAACATATTGCATGACTTAAACAAATGTCAAACCTCAATGTGAATGACAACATGTAACATCTGTAGATCTTTCCTCCTACTCACGTTTGTCTAAGGATGGTGACTAGGATTACTAGCGTGATAACGGTCTTAGTATCACTAGCATGATAACGGTCTTAGTATCACTAGCATGATAACGGTGTTAGTATATCACTAGCATGATAACGGTGTTAGTATCACTAGCAGCGTGATAACGGTCTTAGTATCACTAGCATGATAACGGTCTTAGTATCACTAGCACGATAACGGTGTTAGTATCACTAGCACGATAACGGTGTTAGTATCACGATAATTGTGTTAGTAGCATGATAACGGTGTTAGTATCACTAGCATGATAACGGTGTTAGTATCACTACCATGATAACGGTGATAACGGTGTTAGTATCAGTATAGCATGATAACGGTTAGTATAGTATCACGCTGTTAGTCACTAGCATGATAACGGTGTTAGTATCACTAGCATGATAACGGTCTTAGTATCACTAGCAGCATGATAACGGTGTTAGTATCACTAGCACGGTGTTAGATAACGGTGTTAGTATCACTAGCATGATAACGGTGTTAGTATCACTAGCACGATAACGGTGTTAACGCATGATTAGTATCACTAGCACGATAACGGTGTTAGTATCACTAGCATGATAACGGTGTTAGTATCACTAGCACGATAACGGTGTTAGTATCACTAACACGATAACGGTGTTAGTATCACTAGCATGATAACGGTGTTAGTATCAGTAGCATGATAACGGTGTTAGTATCACTAGAGTGATAACGGCCTTAGTATCACTAGCATGATAACATTGTTAGTATCACTAGCATGATAACGGTCTTAGTATCACTAGCATGATAATGGTGTTAGTATCACTAGCGTGATAACAGTCTTAGTATCACTAGCATGATAACGGTGTTAGTATCACTAGCATGATAACGGTGATAACGGTGTTAGTATCACTAGCATGATAACGGTGTTAGTATCACTACCATGATAACGGTGATAACGGTGTTAGTATCACTAGCATGATAACGGTGTTAGTATCACTACCATGATAACGGTGATAACGGTGTTAGTATCACTAGCATGATAACGGTGTTAGTATCACTAGCGTGATAACGGTCTTAGTATCACTAGCACGATAACGGTGTTAGTATCACTAGCACGATAACGGTGTTAGTATCACTAGCGTGATAACGGTGTTATTATAACTATAACGGTGTTAGTATCACTAGCACGATAACGGTGTTAGTATCACTAGCACGATGACGGTGTTAGTATCACTAGCACGATAACGGTGTTAGTATCACTAGCATGATAACGGTGTTAGTATCACTAGCATGATAACGGTGATGACGGTGTTAGTATCACTAGCATGATAACGGTGTTAGTATCACTAGCGTGATAACGGTCTTAGTATCACTAGCATGATAACGGTGTTAGTATCACTACCATGATAACGGTGATAACGGTGATAACAGTGTTAGAATCACTAGCTTGATAACGGTGTTAGTATCACTAGCGGGATAACGGTCTTAGTATCACTAGCATGATAACGGTGTTAGTAACACTAGAATGATAACGGTGATAACGGTGTTAGTATCACTAGCACGATAACGGTGTTAGTATCACTAGCATGATAACGGTGTTAGTATCACTAGCATGATAACGGTGATGACGGTGTTAGTATCACTAGCATGATAACGGTGTTAGTATCACTAGCGTGATAACGGTCTTAGTATCACTAGCATGATAACGGTGTTAGTATCACTACCATGATAACGGTGATAACGGTGTTAGAATCACTAGCTTGATAACGGTGTTAGTATCACTAGCGGGATAACGGTCTTAGTATCACTAGCATGATAACGGTGTTAGTATCACTAGCATGATAACGGTGATAACGGTGTTAGTATCACTAGCGTGATAACGGTGTTAGTATCACTAGCATGATAACGGTGTTAGTATCACTAGCACGATAACGGTGTTAGTATCACTACCATGATAACGGTGTTAGTATCACTAGCATGATAACGGTGTTAGTATCACTAGCGTGATAACGGTCTTAGTATCACTAGCATGATAACGGTGTTAGTATCACTAGCATGATAACGGTGTTAGTATCACTAGCGTGATAACGGTGTTAGTATCAATAGCATGATAACGGTGTTAGTATCACTAGCACGATAACGGTGTTAGTATCAATAGCACGATAACGGTGTTAGTATCACTAGCATGATAACGGTGATGACGGTGTTAGTATCACTAGCATGATAACGGTGTTAGTATCACTAGCGTGATAACGGTCTTAGTATCACTAGCACGATAACGGTGTTAGTATCACTAGCACGATAACGGTGTTAGTATCACTAGCGTGATAACGGTGTTATTATAACTATAACGGTGTTAGTATCACTAGCACGATAACGGTGTTAGTATCACTAGCACGATAACGGTGTTAGTATCACTAGCACGATAACGGTGTTAGTATCACTAGCATGATAACGGTGTTAGTATCACTAGCATGATAACGGTGATGACGGTGTTAGTATCACTAGCATGATAACGGTGTTAGTATCACTAGCGTGATAACGGTCTTAGTATCACTAGCATGATAACGGTGTTAGTATCACTACCATGATAACGGTGATAACGGTGATAACGGTGTTAGAATCACTAGCTTGATAACGGTGTTAGTATCACTAGCGGGATAACGGTCTTAGTATCACTAGCATGATAACGGTGTTAGTAACACTAGAATGATAACGGTGATAACGGTGTTAGTATCACTAGCACGATAACGGTGTTAGTATCACTAGCATGATAACGGTGTTAGTATCACTAGCATGATAACGGTGATGACGGTGTTAGTATCACTAGCATGATAACGGTGTTAGTATCACTAGCGTGATAACGGTCTTAGTATCACCTAGCATGATAACGGTGTTAGTATCACTACCATGATAACGGTGATAACGGTGTTAGAAATCACTAGCTTGATAACGGTGTTAGTATCACTAGCGGGATAACGGTCTTAGTATCACTAGCATGATAACGGTGTTAGTATCACTAGCATGATAACGGTGATAACGGTGTTACGGTGTTATCACTAGCGTGATAACGGTGTTAGTATCACTAGCATGATAACGGTGTTAGTATCACTAGCACGATAACGGTGTTAGTATCACTACCATGATAACGGTGTTAGTATCACTAGCATGATAACGGTGTTAGTATCACTAGCGTGATAACGGTCTTAGTATCACTAGCATGATAACGGTGTTAGTATCACTAGCATGATAACGGTGTTAGTATCACTAGCGTGATAACGGTGTTAGTATCAATAGCATGATAACGGTGTTAGTATCACTAGCACGATAACGGTGTTAGTATCAATAGCACGATAACGGTGTTAGTATCACTAGCATGATAACGGTGATGACGGTGTTAGTATCACTAGCATGATAACGGTGTTAGTATCACTAGCGTGATAACGGTCTTAGTATCACTAGCATGATAACGGTGTTAGTATCACTACCATGATAACGGTGATAACGGTGTTAGAATCACTAGCTTGATAACGGTGTTAGTATCACTAGCGGGATAACGGTCTTAGTATCACTAGCATGATAACGGTGTTAGTATCACTAGCATGATAACGGTGATAACGGTGTTAGTATCACTAGCGTGATAACGGTGTTAGTATCACTAGCATGATAACGGTGTTAGTATCACTAGCACGATAACGGTGTTAGCATCACTAGCATGATAACGGTGTTAGTATCACTAGCGTGATAACGGTCTTAGTATCACTAGCATGATAACGGTGTTAGTATCACTAGCATGATAACGGTGTTAGTATCACTAGCGTGATAACGGTGTTAGTATCAATAGCATGATAACGGTGTTACTATCACTAGCATGATAACGGTGTTAGTATCACTAGCATGATAACGGTGTTAGTATCACTAGGTGATAACGGCCTTAGTATTACGATGTTAGTATCACTAGCACGATAACGGTGTTAGCATCAGCATGATAACGGTGTTGGTATAAGCATGATTGATAACGGTAGCGATTTAGTATCACTAGCATGATAACGGTGTTAGTATCACTAGCGTGATAACGGTCTTAGTATAGCATGATAACGGTGTTAGTATCACTAGCAGATAATGATAACGGTGTTATCACTAGCATGATAACGGTGTTAGTATCACTAGCACGATAACGGTGTTAATATTACTAGCATGATAACGGTGTTAGTATCACTAGAGTGATAACGGTGTTAGTATTAGTATCACTAGCATGATAATGATAACATTGTTAGTATCACGATAGCATGATAACGGTGTTAGTATCACCTAGCACGATAACGGCATGATAATTGTTATCACTACCATGATAACGGTGTTAGTATATCGATAGCGGTGTTAGCATGATAACGGTGTTAGTATCACTAGCGTGATAACGGTCTTAGTATCACTAGCATGATAACGGTGTTAGTATCACTAGCATGATAACGGTGTTAGTATCACTAGCGTGATAACGGTGTTAGTATCAATAGCATGATAACGGTGTTAGTATCACTAGCACGATAACGGTGTTAGTATCAATAGCACGATAACGGTGTTAGTATCACTAGCATGATAACGGTGATGACGGTGTTAGTATCACTAGCATGATAACGGTGTTAGTATCACTAGCGTGATAACGGTCTTAGTATCACTAGCATGATAACGGTGTTAGTATCACTACCATGATAACGGTGATAACGGTGATAACGGTGTTAGAATCACTAGCTTGATAACGGTGTTAGTATCACTAGCGGGATAACGGTCTTAGTATCACTAGCATGATAACGGTGTTAGTATCACTAGCATGATAACGGTGATAACGGTGTTAGTATCACTAGCGTGATAACGGTGTTAGTATCACTAGCATGATAACGGTGTTAGTATCACTAGCACGATAACGGTGTTAGCATCACTAGCATGATAACGGTGTTAGTATCACTAGCGTGATAACGGTCTTAGTATCACTAGCATGATAACGGTGTTAGTATCACTAGCATGATAACGGTGTTAGTATCACTAGCGTGATAACGGTGTTAGTATCAATAGCATGATAACGGTGTTAGTATCACTAGCACGATAACGGTGTTAGTATCAATAGCACGATAATTGTGTTAGTATCACTTGCACGATAACGGTGTTAGTATCACTAGCACGATAACGGTGTTAGTATCACTATAACGGTGTTAGTATCACTAGCACGATAACGGTGTTAGTATCACTAGCACGATAAGGGTGTTAGTATCACTAACACGATAACAGTGTTAGTATCACTAGCATGATAACGGTCTTAGTATCACTAGCATGATAACGGTGTTAGTATCACTAGCATGATAACGGTGATAACGGTGTTAGTCACTAGCATGATAACGGTGTTAGTATCACTAGCTTGATAACGGTCTTAGTATCACTAGCATGATAACGGTGTTAGTATCACTAGCGTGATAACGGTCTTAGTATCACTAGCATGATAACGGTGTTAGTATCACTACCATGATAACGGTGATAACGGTGTTAGAATCACTAGCTTGATAACGGTGTTAGTATCACTAGCGGGATAACGGTCTTAGTATCACTAGCATGATAACGGTGTTAGTATCACTAGCATGATAACGGTGATAACGGTGTTAGTATCACTAGCGTGATAACGGTGTTAGTATCACTAGCATGATAACGGTGTTAGTATCACTAGCACGATAACGGTGTTAGCATCACTAGCATGATAACGGTGTTAGTATCACTAGCGTGATAACGGTCTTAGTATCACTAGCATGATAACGGTGTTAGTATCACTAGCATGATAACGGTGTTAGTATCACTAGCGTGATAACGGTGTTAGTATCAATAGCATGATAACGGTGTTAGTATCACTAGCACGATAACGGTGTTAGTATCAATAGCACGATAATTGTGTTAGTATCACTTGCACGATAACGGTGTTAGTATCACTAGCACGATAACGGTGTTAGTATCACTATAACGGTGTTAGTATCACTAGCACGATAACGGTGTTAGTATCACTAGCACGATAAGGGTGTTAGTATCACTAACACGATAACAGTGTTAGTATCACTAGCATGATAACGGTCTTAGTATCACTAGCATGATAACGGTGTTAGTATCACTAGCATGATAACGGTGATAACGGTGTTAGTCACTAGCATGATAACGGTGTTAGTATCACTAGCTTGATAACGGTCTTAGTATCACTAGCATGATAACGGTGTTAGTATCACTAGCATGATAACGGTGTTAGTATCACTAGCGTGATAACGGTCTTAGTATCACTAGCATGATAACGGTGTTAGTATCACTAGCACGATAACGGTGTTAGTATCACTAGCACGATAACAGTGTTAGTATCACTAGCGTGATAACGGTGTTAGTATCACTAGCATGATAACGGTGTTAGTATCACTAGCACGATAACGGTGTTAGTATCACTAACACGATAACGGTGTTAGTACCACTAGCATGATAACGGTGTTAGTATCAGTAGCCCGATAACGCTGTTAGTATCACTAGCGTGATAACGGTGTTGGTATCACAAGCGTGATAACGGTGTTAGTATCACTAGCATGATAACGGTGTTAGTATCACTAGCATGATAACGGTCTTAGTATCACTAGCATGATAACTGTGTTAGTATCACTACCATGATAACGGTGATTACGGTGTTAGTATCACTAGCTTGATAACGGTGTTAGTATCACTAGCACGACAACGGTGTTAGTATCACTAGCATGATAACGGTGATAACGCTGTTAGTATCACTAGCATGATAACGGTGTTAGTATCACTAGCGTGATAACGGTGTTAGTATCACTACCATGATAATTGTGTTAGTATTACTACCATGATAACGGTGATAACGGTGTGAGTATCACTAGCTTGATAACGGTGTTAGTATCACTAGCGGGATAACGGTCTTAGTATCACTAGCATGATAACGGTCTTAGTATCACTAGCATGATAACGGTGTTAGTGTCACTAGCGCGATGACAGTGTTAGTATCACTAGTGCGATGACGGTGTTAGTATCACTAGCGCGATGACGGTCTTAATATCACTATAACGGTGTTAGTATCACTAGCACGATAACGGTGTTAGTATCACTAGCACGATAACGGTGTTAGTATTACTAGCATGATAACGGTGTTAGTATCACTAGAGTGATAACGGCCTTAGTATCACTAGCATGATAACATTGCTAGCATGTTGTTAGTATCACTAGCATGATAACGGTCTTAGTATCACTAGCATGATAATGGTGTTAGTATCACTAGCGTGATAACAGTCTTAGTATCACTAGCATGATAACGGTGTTAGTATCACTAGCATGATAACGGTGATAACGGTGTTAGTATCACTAGCATGATAACGGTGTTAGTATCACTACCGGGATAACGGTCTTGTATCACTAGCATGATAACGGTGATAACGGTGTTAGTATCACTAGCATGATAACGGTGTTAGTATCACTAGTATCAGCACGATAACGGTGTTAGTATCACTCAGCATGATAACGGTGTTAGTATCAGTAGCCCGATAACGCTGTTAGTATGATAACTAGCGTGATAACGGTGTTGGTATCACTAGCGTGATAACGGTGTTAGTATCACTAGCATGATAACGGTGTTAGTATCACTAGCATGATAACGGTGTTAGTATCACTAGCATGATAATAGTGATAACGGTGTTAGTATCACTAGCATGATAACGGTGTTATATCGCTAGCATGATGACGGTGTTTGTATCACTAGCGCGATAACGGTGTTAGTATTACTAGCGCGATAACGGTGTTCAGACAACCCAAAATGTCGAAATCTGTAAACCCTCAATATCTCCAAAACTACTAGAGATAAATTGACCAAACTTTCTCTGAATGTAGACAACATCATTCCCCATCGACTCAACGCATAGCGGAAGTTAGCCGTCAAGATAGATTTTCCGCCATTTTGAAAAAACTGAAATTTTTGCCGATTCACACGTTTTGACGGTGCCTGTCTTTGAAAATTTTCTTCTCCAGAACGGCATATAGTGCAATCGTGTTCGATACGCCGTTGGAAAGCCCATGCTCTGTAGTACTTAGTTTCCTCAAGGCATGTCGATATCTTGAATGCTTTTGAGTTATCGCTCTTGGAAATCGGTGAATTTTTAAGACGCATTTTCATCGGGTTAAAAAAAATGTCATAACTCTGCGAAAAATCGATGGATTCTATTTCCCAAAGTACCAAACTGTAGGTAATTGAATGGGAAACATTTTTGCTTCACATTATGGTTATGTAAAAATCAATAATTACGTCACCATTACGACACACAAGCACAACGATGCCGATTTTGCACATTTCTGCACGTTTTGACGGTGCCTGTGTTTAACAATCTTATTCTCCTGAACGGCAAATAGTACAATAGTGTTCTATATATTTTTTTAAAGCCCACACTCCGGACTACTTAGTTTGCTCAAGGCATGTCGATATCTTGCATAGTGTCGGAGTTATTACCCTTGGAAGTTGGTCAATTTTGTCAAACGCATTTTTATAGTGTTCACAAAAATGTCACAGCTCTGACCTAACCTCTGGGATGATTTTCATGAAACTTTCAGGGATGATAGCCTGTATGCTGAAATTGATACAATGTTGAAAAAATCCCGACTTCCGGCTTCCAGTAAGGGCAGATAACCAAAAATGTCAAAATATTTCAAGATCTTTCAACCTCAATATCTCCAAAACTATAAGAGATAAATTGACCGCGTTTTCACTCAATGTAGACAACGTCATTCTCCATCGGTTCAATGCATAAAATAAGTTTAGCAGCAGAAGAAATTTTCCGCAATTTTGGAAAAACTGATTTGTTTTTCGATTTTTCCGTTTTAACGCTGCCTGTGTTTAAAATTCTCCTCCTCCTGAACGGCATATAGTACAATCGTGTTTGATATATCGTTGTAAAGCCCACACTCCGGACTACTTAGCTTGCTCAAGGCATGTCGATATCTTGAATAGTTGTGGAGTTATCACCCTTGGAAGTTGGTCAATTTCTCCAAGACGCATTTCCATAGGGTTCAAAAAGATGTCACAGCTCTGCGAAACCACAATGAATTTCATTTTTCACGGTACCAAACTGTAGATAATTGAATGGGGAACATTTTGGCTTCACATTATTGTCATGTAAAAGTAAATAATTACGTCACAATTACGACACAAACATGAGCATTCGGATTGATCGCATTTGGTTAGTGGTGAGAAAGCTTGTGAGATAGGTGAAGGAAGCGCCAGTAAAATATAGCAACATGCACCGCTTCCTGGCTTTGCAATGCCCAACGAAATAGTTCCCTCTTTAACAGGGCGTAGCTCTGTTATTCTTAGGTCTACAGTCAAAAGAGTTAGTGTTCTGGAATTTGCACGATCTAATCTCTCCAGCAGTTTGTTTGGCAGCCTGAGTTGAGTTGAGTTACTGTGACAGGATCATACTTGATATCTTCATAACAACAAAATCGGCAACATGTACCAGTAATCTCTCTTAGTATATGTCTGTATATATTGCTCTTTTCCTTTGCTGTGCTTGGCTGTGCGTTCATGTTTGTTTTTCGGCAGTTTGTGTCAGCTGCATTGAATCAGCGCCAAATTAGGGCGTCAATATTTCACATTAACTAACATTTACTTTCTTGGTAATTCTATCTCAGAAGCACTGTAATGGGCGATCCAGCTGGCGTCCAAAGAAACAGGATAAGTAAAGGTAGCCACGGGGTGTATGTGGGGAAGTCTGAAGACCGCCAGTATTGCCCAGGAGGCAATCCTAGTTATTATTATTATTATTTATTATTCCGCCGATTTTTTGTACCAAACATACCTCCTAAACCAATGCTCCGAATCGCTTACAAAAAAGCATACAGATGCCCACTGAGGTAAAGATATTCCCCTTAATACGTCTAGGCTGTAGGCCCAATAGCAAAGGGGAGATAATTCAAAATTAATTCCAAAATTTCAAAGTTTGACAGCAAATATCTCAAGAACTAATGTTCCAACACTTCCAAATCTCTTGTACAGATGCACAATCGAATTCCCAACAATTTTGCCTGGACGGGTCAAGTCGCTAAAACGTACCGTTTGGCAGTTATTTTTGTTTACAGTTTTTGGCCATGTTTTTCAGCAGTTTTCTGAATAGTTTGCTTCCAAAATGTGCTGAGCTCGAACCATCAGCTCTAGACATTCCAAACTTTCCATAACTGATGTCCAGTAACCATTGTGCACAAAGTATGGTAGGCGAAGTCTTGGTGATTCCATAACACTAATTGTTTTGACCGTAGACCCAAGAACAACTGAGATACAGCCTTTGAAAGAGGGAACTATTTCTTCTCCGGAACTTCTTAAAAGGTACATCACACCCGCGACCCCGGCTGTATTTGGAAGATCCGCTCGCCTGTCAAAAACGTGTTCTGGCTCCGTTTTGGACGATGATTTCTAGCTTCAAATACAAATACATAGAACTAAAGCCAAGGAGCCCACAATGTTGCTTGTAACTATATTTTTGAAAATGCGTTTTCCTCCTTGTAAGAACCACATTCGCTCTGTATCGCTCGGACCTTAGACATGCCAGTAGTCTGTCTCATACTCCAATCTTTCTGCCAAACCCTTTCTGCATTGCAATAGTCCAAAATGAAGCCAGTCTAGACTCCCACTGGTTCTGAATCTCCGAACGCACAGTGGCTAATTCAGTATAAACGGAGTTTTCTATTTCTTTCAAACTTTCCTATTTTCCTTACCCTTTTCCTGTAATTATGGATCGAAACATGCCCCGGATATGCTTAGTGGTTTTCCCAGACCATACCAATATATTTTCTCACTAACACAGAAGTAGCGAATGAAGTGATCTATTATTTGTTTGTACCATAAGCTCCCAGTTTGTTCTGGTGACTTGATTTTGCATGTGTTTATAAGAGGTACTAAAGGTAGGGCCAAACGCGCCAACCTTTTCCGCCAACACACTTCAAATGAAGATGTGTGTCTTTTTGATATCCTGTTCTCCTTATTGGTGAGATGCCACCCAACTACATGCTAATCACTATATGTAATCATGGTTTTATAACGTCTGCACTGTAACCTGATGAACTATTATTTATGATAATGAATATCTGCTTGATTTGATAGAATATGGAAAGGTTAATCCAAGTACACTGTATGTGCTTGTGCGATCTAATAATTAGCATGATTATATTCTCCAATTATCAATAGGGTACTGGAAATAGAGGAAAGATTGGGGGGAAAGACTGTGCGTAAGTACCTGTGAGTGATACAGCTTTAGCAGGTTTCGATCACAAGTATTTTTACAGATAGTTTGTTATTGATCGAATGCAGGTATAGTGGATCACGTACTGCATCGTATAATGCACGGATGCAAAACATGTCGCAAATTGTAATGTTGTCGTCAGTTAACAACCAATAAACCAGAAGAGAGTAATAACATATTGCATGACTTAAACAAATGTCAAACCTCAATGTGAATGGCAACATGTAACATCTGTAGATCTTTCCTCCTACTCACGTTTGTCTAAGGATGGTGACTAGGATTACTAGCGTGATAACGGTCTTAGTATCACTAGCATGATAACGGTCTTAGTATCACTAGCATGATAACGGTGTTAGTATCACTAGCATGATAACGGTGTTAGTATCACTAGCGTGATAACGGTCTTAGTATCACTAGCATGATAACGGTCTTAGTATCACTAGCACGATAACGGTGTTAGTATCACTAGCACGATAACAGTGTTAGTATCACTAGCATGATAACGGTGTTAGTATCACTAGCGTGATAACGGTGTTAGTATCACTAGCATGATAACGGTGTTAGTATCACTAGCATGATAACGGTGATAACGGTGTTAGTATCACTAGAATGATAACGGTGTTAGTATCACTAGCGTGATAACGGTGTTAGTATCACTAGCATGATAACGGTGTTAGTATCACTAGCATGATAACGGTGATAACGGTGTTAGTATCAAGAGCATGATAACGGTGTTAGTATCACTAGCATGATAACGGTGATAACGGTGTTAGTATCACTAGCGTTATAACGGTGTTAGTATCACTAGCATGATAACGGTGTTAGTATCACTAGCATGATAACGGTGATAACGGTGTAAGTATCAAGAGCATGATAACGGTGTTAGTTTCACTACCATGATAACGGTGATAACGGTGTTAGTATCACTAGCATGATAACGGTGTTAGTATCACTAGCACGATAACGGTGTTAGTATCACTAGCACGATAACGGTGTTAGTATCACTAGCGTGATAACGGTGTTAGTATCACTATAACGGTGTTAGTATCACTAGCACGATAACGGTGTTAGTATCACTAGCACGATAAGGGTGTTAGTATCACTAGCACGATAACAGTGTTAGTATCACTAGCATGATAACGGTGTTAGTATCACTAGCGTGATAACGGTCTTAGTATCACTAGCATGATAACGGTGTTAGTATCACTAGCATGATAACGGTGATAACGGTGTTAGTCACTAGCATGATAACGGTGTTAGTATCACTAGCTTGATAACGGTCTTAGTATCACTAGCATGATAACGGTGTTAGTATCACTAGCATGATAACGGTGTTAGTATCACTAGCGTGATAACGGTCTTAGTATCACTAGCATGATAACGGTGTTAGTATCACTAGCACGATAACGGTGTTAGTATCACTAGCACGATAACAGTGTTAGTATCACTAGCGTGATAACGGTGTTAGTATCACTAGCGTGATAACGGTGTTAGTATCACTAGCATGATAACGGTGTTAGTATCACTAGCACGATAACGGTGTTAGTATCACTAGCATGATAACGGTGTTAGTATCACTAGCATGATAACGGTGTTAGTATCACTAGCATGATAACGGTGTTAGTATCACTAGCATGATAACGGTGATAACGGTGTTAGTATCACTAACATGGTAACGGTGTTAGTATCACTAGCACGATAACGGTGTTAGTATCACTTGCACGATAACGGTGTTAGTATCACTAGCATGATAACGGTGTTAGTATCAGTAGCCCGATAACGCTGTTAGTATCACTAGCGTGATAACGGTGTTGGTATCACTAGCGTGATAACGGTGTTAGTATCACTAGCATGATAACGGTGTTAGTATCACTAGCATGATAACGGTGTTAGTATCACTAGCATGATAATAGTGATAACGGTGTTAGCATCACTAGCAAGATAACGGTGTTAGTATCACTAGCATGATGACGGTGTTTGTATCACTAGCGCGATAACGGTGTTAGTATTACTAGCGCGATAGCGGTGTTAGTATCACTAGCGCTATAACGGTGTTAGTATCACCAGCGCGATAACGATGTTAGTATCTCTAGCGCGATAACGGTGTTAGTATCACTAGCGCAATAACGTTGTTAGTATCACTAGCGCGATAACGGTGTTAGTATCACTAGCACGATAACGATGTTAGTATCACTAGCACGATCACGGTGTTAGTATCACTAGCACGATCACGGTCTTAGTATCACTAGCATGATAACGGTGTTAGTATCACTAGCATGATAATAGTGATAACGGTGTTAGTATCACTAGCATGATAACGGTGTTAGTATCACTAGCGCGATGACGGTGTTAGTATCACTAGCGCGATGACGGTGTTAGTATCACTAGCGCGATGACTGTGTTAGTATCACTAGCGCGATGACGGTGTTAGTATCACTAGCGCAATAACGGTGTTAGTATCACTAGCGCGATAACGGTGTTAGTATCACTAGCGCGATAACGGTGTTAGTATCTCTAGCACGATGACGATGTGAGTATCACTAGCACGATGACGGTGTTAGTATCACTAGCACGATGACGGTGTTAGTATCACTAGCACGAAAACGGTGTTAGTATGACTAGCACGATAACGGTGTTAGTATCACTAGCACGATAACGGTGTTAGTATCACTAGCGTGATAACGGTGTTAGTATCACTAGCATGATAACGGTGTTAGTATCACTACCATGATAACGGTGTTAGTATCACTAGCGCGATAATGGTGATAACGGTGTTAGTATCACTAGCATGATAACGGTGATAACGGTGTTAGTATTACTAGCGTAATAATGGTGTTAGTATCACTAGCATGATAACGGTGTTAGTTTCACTAGCACGATAACGGTGTTAGTATCACTAGCGCGATAACGGTGATAACGGTGTTAGTATCACTAGCATGATAATGGTGATAACGGTGTTTAGTATCACTAGCGTGATAATGGTGTTAGTATCACTAGCGTGATAACGGTGTTAGTATCACTAGTGCGATAACGGTGTTAGTATCACTAGCGCGATAACGGTGTTAGTATCACTAGAATGATCTTTTACGGTGTTAGAATCACTAGCGTGATAACGGTGTTAGTGTCACTAGCGTGATAACGGTGTTAGTATCACTAGTGTGATAACGGTGTTAGTATCACTAGCATGATATTGTTGCTGTGCAAGAACATTGGCTCAATCCAGATAATGTCCACAGTCTCAATGATATTAATGGTTTTTCACGCATTTCATCTATATGTAACAAAACAACTTCTTCTCGAGGTGCTGGCGACGTTGCCATACTGCGTAACAATAAGTCCACCTGGAGGCTGCGCAGAATTGCAACCAAGACAGAATTTTTTGTTGTTGTATATGCACATGGATATCCTGATATGTATGTAATATCTTCCCGACTACCTTCTACTAATGTTCTGCACTCTGTGTATGTAGATGCAGTTGAACAACTCTTTGATATGTATGATATCCTTAGTCAAAAGGGTGATACTTTTATACTGGGTGACCTCAATGCAGATATCTGTAAAAACATATTATCCCCACGTGATAGTGTGCTTTATAACTATATTACAGAACGGCATCTTATACATGCTGTTAGTACATTACGCAACCATGGGCCTGACCATACATTTAGAAGTAAGGACAGCAGATTTAAATCGCTCATTGATTACATACTCCTCCCGTCACACCTGACCGATCAGCTTGCCTATTGTTGTGTAATGGATGATTGTAGCTACGCTGTATCTGACCATTACCCATGTCTTGTTACTGTATCTAGACAACAGGAACATGTACGCAAATCTGATAGCCTCTATTTTCCAAAATGGCATAAAGCTGACCAATGTGACATTAACGTATACAGCGAGGAGAGTTCCCGACTTCTCTCAGAAATTACTATCCCCTCTCATCCCGTACCTCCCCATGAAATTGAATCATACACATGTAATGTTATAAATGCTTTACAATCCGCCAGTTCCCGGTGTATTCCTTCGGGTGTTTTTAAAGCACATTTAAAGCCATACTGGAAATCAGACGGACTAAACGATTTGCATTACAATATGCGTGTAGCTAGACGCGAGTGGTTGGTTGATGGTAAACCAAGGACAGGTAACTCGCCTTTGTATATTAATTACAAATCAGCTAAGAGGGAATTTAGACGATTACATCGTAAGTCTAAACGGAAACAGCGGTCAGACTTAAGTAGCGAATTAGAAAGGTGCTCCGACGCTGATATAGGTACTTTCTTTAAATCAGTTCGCAAAATGAGGCGACAGAGTCCAGTTGTTTAAGAGCTAGTATTTGGTCATAAATGTGCAAACACAGCAGAAAATATTTGTGAACTATGGGGTGATTACTTTGCAGATCTCGCCAAACCTCATTACTCTCCATTATTTAATAGCAACTTTCTAATAACAGTTGACAGGAAGGTTAGAAATATAAGCCAGAAACAACCCTCATGCAAAAAAGATATTTTATGTAAACATATTGAAAGTGATGAAGTAAAGGAACATATCAGTAATCTCCACAAAAATAAATCCCCTGGCCCGGACTGTATTCACAATGAACATCTTATTTATGGTGGTGATGACATCGTAAATACATTAACGGCACTTTTTAACTCTATTTTAGGATCTGCATATGTCCCTAGCACTTTCAGAAGAGGTGTAATTATCCCAATATATAAAGGTAAAAAGGCGAAAAATGATCCAAAAAATTATAGAGGAATAACTCTAACTTCTTGTATTAGTAAACTTTCTGAAAAAGTCTTATTGGCTAGACTAGAAATCTGGGTACAAGAATACATACCCTCATTTCCAGACAAGCTCCAATATGGGTTTAGAAAGGAACATGGAGCAACCACTTCAGTCTTTACTCTAAACGAAAGCTTATCATATTATCTAACCAGAGGTTCTCCAGTTTATACAGCCTTTATGGACAATGAGAAGGCGTTTGATCGCATATGGCATAATGGACTCTTTTTAAAGCTATATCAAATGGGTATAAAGGGCAAAATGTGGCAGCTCCTATATCAAAGTTATACATCAAGCTCTGCTTTTGTGCAATATTGTGGTCTGACATCAAATGAATATGTTATCAAGCAAGGTGTTGGGCAAGGTAGAGTCTTGTCTTCCTGGTTTTTCCTTGTTTTTATTAATGATTTGATATGTGAACTTAGAGATTTGAACAATGGCATTTGTGTAAGTGGCATTAATATCCCATGTATTCTATTGGCTGACGACACAACACTTGCTTCCACCTCTCCAAAAGGTCTTCAATCATCACTTGATACTATTTATAGCTATGCTTGTAAGTGGCGTCTAACGTATAACGGTTCTAAAAGCACTTGTGTCATTTTCTGCAAATATAAGAAACGTCTGGGTAATTATTCTTTCAAATTTGGTGATTCAGAAATACCAAATAAGTGATTGTGTTAAGTATGGAGGTATTAAATCTATATATAAATCTAGAGTATATTCATACTGCCAGAAAGCACGACAATCTGTAAATTCTCTAAAAAGTCTTGGTTTAGATGGTAAAGATCTCCACCCTACTTCTTCTGTTAAAATATGGAAAAGAATGATACTTCCAACGAGCTTTTACGGTTGTGAACTTTTACCCATTCTTCGAGGTAAAGATTATGACTTGGTAGAAAGTACACAGAGATATTTTGCCAGATGCATTCAGGGTTTCGGTAAGCGCTTTTCCTCTGCTTCAGTGCTAGGTAACCTTGGATTGTGGAGCATGGATGGTTATATAGATAAATGTAGACTATTATTTCTCGGCAAGCTGTGCAACAGCAAGTGTAACTATTCATTTAAGGATATTTTCTGTGTACATTTAGCCACCTTTCAAAACAGAACAGCTGTCTTACACAGTATATGTGACACACTTATTCAAACCAGTTTAAAATACAATCTCTTCAATTATCTTAGTGACTATCTCGATTTTGGAAGGTTTCCATGTAAATCGTCATGGCGAAGAATAACTATTAATTGCATAAATAAATCTGAAACTGAACGATGGATTTCTCACGTGTGTGTAAGGCACGATATGAATAGATATCGCTTGACCCACAATTTCTTTGGTGTACATAGATTGTATTGTTTGATGTATTTTTACCCACAGTTTAAAGATATATTAAAGTTTTGTGTACAAATCAGCTCAAGGTGAAAATTCTCAAAACATTGTGAACTCTGCAAAAGATATTGTAATGATTATGACTGCCATATAATTTTACACTGTGAACACTATATGTACAACAGAAATAATTTCTTTTCAAAACTTATAGATCTCTTTAATGTGGATGTTTATGTAAAAATAGAATTATTATCTGAAGATAAAATGTTATCACTATTTTCTGGGGGTGAACTACTAGTTACTAACGATATTGATGAAATGTCATGGAGATGTATGATTGTCCTCTTCTGTAAATACCTATATTCCTTGCTTCCCTCACTAAACTGTGCATTCTAGACCTTTCATCATTTCTTTGTACATATATATGACCATATGAATGTGTTGTGAATATATTGCTGTGATTATGTTGCTGTAAATATTTCATGTACATGTTTATAATGATCTTCGGAAAATAATCTGGAGGAAATAAAGAGATTCATTCATTCATTCATTCATTCATAAAGAAGTTGACTATCCATAGAACTTGGTTTTCCCTCTAACAATATTATGTGAATACCACAATGTGAACCCAGGTTTTCTGTGACCATTTCCTTTTAGTACTGGTAACATGAGCATATAAAAAGTGCTCAAATACATACCTTTGATATCCGGCAGGATTTTCAGCCATGAAAACATTTGAAAATTGCCCACCTAAAGAAATATTCATATTTCGAACCCTAGTAAACTTAGAAAAGAATCGGAAATTACATCACCTATTACAATCAAAATAAATGTATTGGAAATACTGTATGCTTAATCATTTTGAACAGAGGTATTTGAGTGTGTGTATATTTGGTGGTAGGATACAAATAAGACTTTCTGGTCAGTGTGTAATATCTTTTACAATGTATTAATGATTGCCGGTGTAATATAAATCAAGAAAACCAAAGTTTCACATAGGTTTTTACAGAATGTCAGTGCAGATAGTGCAGCTATCTGGAGCGTGAAATGACACAAATATCAACAATATTGACACTTATCAAACCACATCTCCTTCTGACATCAGCTGAATTATTGTTTCATCCAGACTGTCAATAAACGGATATTTGTATGATAGTCCAACAGTATCTTCGACATATTTGGTACTGTTGATACTTTGTACAGTATGGAGCTGAAATTATATAATGTTTTGCTGATCTAAATACAAAGTACCAACTTTTATTTCCTTGTAATTGTTTTTCATGCATACAGTGCCAACCAAACGTACTATATGTGATCTTCAAATGATATAGCTGAATTAGAAAAACATAAGTTTGGTATTATTACATTCAATTTGTAAAGTTTAACTCATATTTTTCTCATCAAATGCCCTTTCTATTAAAAGTGACTCTTGACCTTACCAAAATATATTCGCGATGAGCACATATATATAATAATTATTGTCAACCATTTTAAATCATGATCTGAGCATTCCAAAACTACTATTTTGATGAAAATGGGTTAATCCAATCCAGAGTTATTAAATAAACCATCCTGTTATCGGTTGAAATACTACCATAACTGAAATGATATGTTGCACCTTAAAAGTGCCCCTGCACAGTAGCTGATGACAACCGGCTTAAAATCAAAGGTAAATCATTCCTGAATGTGAAAAATTGCATCCGATACGGTCGCCAGGACTGCACCACATTTTCACTATTTGGGGTGTCTTGCTTCTTGACTAATACTCTTCAAATTCAGTTCACTGTTATGTGTTGAAACTAAGCCTTAACCAGAAATCAATTAGGGCTCAATGTGAAACCAACACACACCAAAGCAAAGAAATAGTAACTTCTTGAATGCAATTCTTAATTATATTAACACAATTCACTACCAAATGATTACAGTGGCGGTACACATCTAAATACAAAAGCAGTGAATAGTAATAAAGAGAGAGATGGTAATATTCAAGTCACCAAATGGTCCCAGGCAGCCAATCCAGAGTGAGAATGATCGCTACACAATTGCTGGTTAGGGTTGTAGTACATACAGTGCAAGTCTAAATACAGAATATCACTGCATTCCTCCACCCCACCCACTCCACCCGCATCCCCACCCACCCACCCGCATCCCCACACTCACCACCACCACCACCTCTACTGAATTCCCACTGGTACAGTGTATCATGTACAGTACAACCAGAAATTATTGAGAATTCAAGATTGTAATTTATTTATTTTTTTCACTCATTACTCACATATTAAATGTGAATATTAGCAGAACATAACTCCAGATTCAAAGACAGGTGAACAGTTAGTGTTTTGTCAAGTCACCATGGGCAGCAATGCAGGCTTCAATGTGGCGGGGCATACTACTGATCAAAGAAGTTAGAAAGTCGTGGTCCATGCTGTTCCAATATCGGACCACCTCTTCTTTCATTTCAGCAATATTTGTCAGATTTTTCTTATTGACACTTTCCTTCGTAAGTCCCCAAACATTTTCTATTGGATTTAGGTCAGGGCTATAGCTTGGCCAATCTAATAATGTCATATTTTGGGTCCGAAACCAGGCCTGTGAATGCTTTGAACGATGTTTTGGGTCGTTGTCCTGCTGGAAAATCCAAAAATGTCCATAGAACACGTGAGCAGATGGAATTAAATGTCCCTCGAGAATATCTGTGTACCGCTCACTGTTCATATTCCCTTCGAATACACAGAGGGGCATTGCCCCCAACACAGATATGCCACCCCACAAGTTAAATTTCGGACTGTACTTTGGGCGCTGATACAAAGGTTTTTCAGTTTGTTTGGTCCAGAATTTCAGTGTATTAGGAAACAGCCACACACAACTTTCATCTGAGAAAATCACATTTTGTCCCAGTTAAAATGTCTATGCTGTAAGCACCAGTTTTACCTTCGCTCCTTTTGTTCAGGTTTCATGATCGGTGATGGAATTCCTCGATTTTTCTGCCAACCCATTGCATGTAACTCAGTTCTAATTGTCTCCTTACAGACAGTCACAGTTCCTCTTTCAATCATATCCAGCCTTAAGTTTTCTAAACTCCTTCGTTTGTTTTTAGAAACAAGAATACATGCCGCCTCCTGTCCTGAAAGTCAATTTTGTGGGCCTACCTGCGCCTCCCTGGTGCTCAATGCCATATCCATTTGCAATATTTTACAAAACATGATAAACAGTGGACAAAGGGATGCCTGTTCTACTTGAAATCACCTTAGCTGCTCTAATGTCCTTCTTATAATACTCTAAAATCAACTTCCTCTTCTCTAAATCATCCATACTGAGGATCACTGAAAATGTCGTCTGCTAGCAAGTATACAAAGGGGGATAACTCTTCACAAACTAATGAAAAAGGATTAACGGAGTTGTTTATACTAGAAATCCAATTAAACATATTCCTAAAATTCTCAATAATTTCTGGTCATACTAAAACACATAACATGACACACAACACAAATGCACCTACCCTTTTCACACACTGTGCCAGTGTAGGTTGGCAGACAAAGGCAGGTGAAGTTTCCCATGGCTGACACACACTGCCCGTAGTTTTGACATGGCAGAGATTCACACGGATCTTTAAAACAAATTGAAAGCTTATGTGAAACACAAATGGAATGAGTCATCTGAACATGATATTAAAGACAAGAGGTATTTCTGTTGGTAGATTTGCCATTATGCAGATACTATTAGTTTAGAAAATGCGTGCATTATGATCATTGTGACAGGAATTGTTGGTGGACGGCTGTAATTGGGTTGTAGCCTACATTACATTTACTCCAGATGTGCTCCCTCATGTACTCCACTGGGTACACCCTCCTGTACTCCACTTGTACGCCCTCTTGTACTCCACTTGTACGCCTTCTTGTACTCCACTTGGTACACCTGTTCACCACATGTGCGCCCTCATGTACTCCACTTGGTGCTCTTTTACTTCACTTGTACGCCCTCTTGTACTCCACTTGGTACTCTTTTACTCCACTTGTACGCCCTCTTGTACTCCACTTGGTACTCTTTTACTCCACTTGTATGCCCTCTTGTACTCCACTTGGTACTCTTTTACTCCACTTGTATGCCCTCTTGTACTCCACTTGGTACTCTTTTACTCCACTTGTACGCCCTCTTGTACTCCACTTGGTACTCTTTTACTCCACTTGTACGCCCTCTTGTACTCCACTTGGTACTCTTTTACTCCACTTGTATGCCCTCTTGTACTCCACTTGGTACTCTTTTACTCCACTTGTATGCCCTCTTGTACTCCACTTGGTACACCTGTACACCACATGTGCTCCACTTGGTACTCCTGTACACCACATGTGCGCCCTCATGTACTCCACTTGTGATTCCATGGTGTCCACTCCACTTTGTACTCTTTTACTCCACTTGTACGCCCTCTTGTACTCCACTTGGTACTCTTTTACTCCACTTGTATGCCTTCTTGTATTCCACTTGGTACTCCTGTACACCACTTGTGTGCTCCTTTGTGTACTCCTTGTACACTCCACATGTGCGCGCTCATGTACTCCACTTGGTACTCTTTTACTCCACTTGTACGCCCTCATGTACTCCACTCTTGGTACTCTTTACTCCACTTGTACGCCCCCCTCTTGTACTCCACTTGGTACCTGTACACCACATGTGCTCCACTTGGTACTCCTGTACCCACTTGTGCACTCTTGCCCTCCATGTTCTCCACTTGGTACTCTTTACTTCACTTGTATGGCCCTCTTGTATTCCACTTGGTGCTCCACTCCTTGTACTCTTTTACTTCACTTCACTCCACATGTATCTTCCACTTGGTGCCCAGTACTCTACATATATTCCACTTGGTATTCCTGTACTCCACATGTATTCCACTTGGTACTCCTGTACTCCACATTTATTCCACTTGGTATTCCTGTACTCCTCATCTATTCCACTTGGTACTCCTGTACTCCACATGTATTCCACTTGGTATTCCTGTACTCCACATGTATTCCACTTGGTACTCCTGTACTCCACATGTATTCGACTTGGTATTCCTGTACTCCACATGTATTCCACTTGGTACTCCTGCACTCCACATGTATTCCACTTGGTATTCCTGTTCTCGACATGTATTCCACTTGGTACTCACGTACTCCACATGTATTCCACTTGGTACTCCTGCACTCCACATGTATTCCATACGTACTGTACTCGGTTCTCCTGTACTCCACATGTATTCCATACGTACTGTACTCGGTTCTCCTGTACTCCACAGGAGTAATAAGTTGCTGAAATGACCTTGCCTCCCAGCTGTGTTATACATGTTCCCCTGGTATATTCCCCTCCCCTGGTATATTCCCCTCCCTGCCATGGACAGTTGCAGAGTCTGATATTGCTTCACAAACTCACCTTTATTAGTAATACTTGCAGTGACACAAATGTTTTTGTTGATGCTACTGCAACAAACAAGAAACTGCATCATAATTATACTACCCATCAAAAGTTAAGATACGGTTACATCGAAGATGAAGTTCTCCACTAACTTGGGGGAACCATCTGCATACCTTATGCAGATGAATTGCACAAGGACCATGGATCAATTTTCTTTAAAAGCATGTGCAAATATCGTGCATGTGAACGGCTGCGTATTGGTGTAAAGTTTTGTTAAGAATTCGCCAATTTTCATGGAGTTTCATGATTAATTGAACTCATGAAAAAAACATTTTCAACGTGACGAATATGTTTTACAACACATCAGTTCATGTGTAAATAGTACCTTTAAACATTATGGAATATTTAGCAAAATCTAGTTGACTGAAGTAAGCGGCTACATTTACATTAGTGAGTCTAAACTTTTGATGGGTAGTATAGAACAATTACACTGTAGTTGCACAGGGGTTGTAGTGAGTTATCAGGAAAGTAAAATGACGTCAGCAGTATTTCAGCCATATAGTGACCATGAGAGTTTAACATGAATAAAGAGAAACAAATACAGTAGATAAATAACAGTACAATATCAAGGATGTCACAGATTTAGATTTGTAATTAATATGTTACCATAAAACGATACATTAGGCACACAAGTACAAGAGAAAAATGTTCTATAGATTGCCAACAACTGAATTTAGGCACAATACAAGAGACCATGTGTATTCTACACATATTTACGATTAAAAACGTGGTAGGGTTAAATATACTTTGAAAGACTTGGTTTACATGCCCTCTCAGGGGGACAATACGTTTACAATATGTTAATCCCCTTTCAGGATGCAGTCACAAACATTATCAGTTACTAATTTAATCTGCCAATCATAAAATACCATTTATCTATTTACAAAGCCTTTTAATCAAAGTTTTTCGTTTAATTAATTCAATGAGAATTAACTTTATAAAAAGGGTCCGTTACTGTTTTTTAAGTCAAATTTTCATCCTTTGTGATGAAAAAAATAAATGCAGGCAAGCAGGGCATGCTTGACCATGGTTCTTTCATCACAAGGAGTATACACCGGAGGATCAGTACCCTTTAATAAATATTCATGAGTATAATTTGAATGACCAATACGGCAGCGTTGCATAATGTCCTCTTCAAATCTGGATTAACATCCACGAAATGTTTTATGCTTTCTCAAAATCAAAGTGTTAGTTAGTTAGTTAGTTTCCCGGAAAACACATCGACTATTTGTAATTAGGTTCGTTCGATGGTTTTACACACTACAGCTTGTTAAAGGTATTGGTGTGTAATTAGAAGTATGTGTATGATCCAAGCCAGGTTTTTTTTACAGGGACTACTAAGGCATTTTGCCACGAAGCTCCATATTTGATGAAATATATACATCCGTGCATAAAATAAGCATCACCCTGTATTTTTACCAATTAATTTTATCTGAAATGGAATTCTAAACTCTTTCCCAAAACCTTTATAATTTGATAGAGCAAGCAGTTAACATCTCAAAAACGAAATCATTGAAATTACCATGTACTTTAATTAGGATAATTGCCTATATTTAAAACAGGTGTATTTCTGTCCTATAACAAGTGACCTTACTTTGAAAAGTGAAAGTAATAATTGATTGTTCTGTGGCCTATAATATAGTTATTTATTGTGAATGGATAAAAGTTTGTAAACTAAGATATAAGTTACAGTCACACTAAAAAGAAGTAAAATTTGAAAATGCAGTAAAAGTTGCTTCACAAACAAAACAAATAGATTTTATCTGTAATTATCTGTATCCGGCAAGGAGAAGAATTTATTCAATACAATAAACTCAGAATCTAAAAGATTTATTCCAAACTTTTGTTAATGTGGCCTTTTTTAGTTTTTGTCAGTTAGCAGTCTGATGATTTGTTGGAATTTTTGACATTCGGGTTCTTCCTGATTATGCATAATTAAAGTTTACTTGATGTGTAAATGTCATCTTGGTATATAAGAGAATTGTCATTTTTAGTCAAAACTTAATTTAATTGTGTAGTTTGAGCAGGAGAGGAATAGTTATTTTGGGTAAAAATTCAGTTCCATCACATTTTCATCAACATATTCTTTCATAAAGAATAGAAAAGGTTATGGTATTTGTAAAACTGTCATTGGATAAAGCTTCTTTAACTATAGGTTGATTAAACTGATAGCTATACCCTAACGTTTCTGTAGCATCACATCGTATTTTTATAATAGGGTGGTGCTTAATTAACGCACGGGTGTATATAATCTGAAGGTGTTTCCAGACAGGATTCAGGCAAATACTTCAAAAGCTGATAAAGAATATTATCTTCCCTTGATGCTGTATCATGAGCTTGCTCAAAGGTTGTATGTAGCTCATGTAATGGAAATAATTTATTTTAATTGTCGCCATTGTCTGGCTTTGAATGTTTCCTTTTCTTCTCCTATGGAAACATAGTTTCCGGAAAACGCCTATTCTGTTAAAACTTCCGTCGAGCCTTGGCATTTCAAATGTAAGTTATTGTAAATTATAGACTGCAGGATGTCGGTGAATATGTTTCTGCTTCCTTCCTACCCTCCCTGGACCTGTTTGCATTCCTTATTACAGCATGATTTATGAATATGTGGATTGGCAGAGGACTTTGGTATTGTTTGGTAAAATTCCTTCTTTGTAAGTTGATCATCGCCAGGCTTGATAGTTTTGAGAATTGTAGGGAAGTGATCACTGCCACATAGGTCATCATGGACCGTCCATTCAACTTCATTATACAAGGTGTAATCGGTGAATGCCAGATCTAGGGCAGAATATGTTCCAGTAGCTGGATGTAAATAGGTGGTTGAATCATCATTAAATATTCATAGGCTATTCTCTGAAATAGATTCCGTAAGGATTTTCCCTTTAGTATTAGTATGGACACATCCCCCAAAGATCCAGATGTAGACTGGGGACGCGGGTAGAGTGGCTGAAATAACAGGTTTTTCTGACTACGCCCATGTCAAGACTAATATGCAGTAGAAGACCTTACTACAGAGCAGATGACAGCAGCGGAATACGCGATATTCAACGGAGATGAAGACTGATGTGTGAATAGTTTTTTCGCATCAAGGTATAAAATGCTTTTTTCATATTTAAGTTTCAATATTTTCTATTCCCTTTGTCACACAGGGCCTGATCTGGATGAAGCAGGATGTGTCACAGTTTGCTCATTTGTAATCATTCTCACAGTCTGTAGCCTCATAGAGGTCACCGCAGCGATTACATAGCACAGAGTTACGACATGAATTAGAACCATGACCACAAAGTTGACATTTGTAACATCGGAGTGGACTAGGAACATACACGTCCATCCCAACATCAAAATTACCTGCTTTGATTGACTGCGAAAGGGATGATCGAGTAAATGTCAGAGATCGATATTTGTTTGACATACTGCTGCCGTAACACGCTGATTTGCAAGCTCTGCAACAATGTCCTCCTTAGACATATCACAGAGACAACAGTTCTGTCACGTATGATACCACAGCAATATGTGCACAGACACAGCAGCCTCAAGATTTGCAAACATTTTGAAAAACCTAAGATTCGGATATTGCTGTCTTCGTGCTCCCTCCACCAGAGGTGAACCACAATACATTTTCTTTACTTCTCCACAAATCTCACAGACAGCTTTAGAAATAACCCAAGTGTTGAGTGTAATCTGTAGATATTCGAAAGCTTCAAGGCAGGAAACAAGGATTCATGTTGGTTTGTTGTTTAACGCCGAATATTTCAGCTATATATGGCGACAGTTTGTGAATAATCAAGCCTGGACCAGGCAATCTTGTGATCAACAGCATGAGCATCAATCTACTGAGTTGGGATACGATGACACGTGTCAACCAAGTCAGCGAGCCTGACCACCTGATCCCGTTAGTCGCATCGTATGACAAGCATGGGTTACTGAAGACCAATTCTAACCCGCATCTTCACGGGCCTTGGGGAAACAAGGATGCTTCCCAACTTCTTCAACGTTTAAAGAATTATTTTCAGTTGAACGATCTAGTTTTTCTAGAGGTATTTCGAGATGAACCAACTTGTTGGAGAGGCAGTATGAAAGCAAAATGATTCGGCAGCCCTACTCCAAAGCCACCACCGAGTGTCAACGAGGACAGTGTCAGATTACATGAGATATCCAAGATGTTAACTCCAGGGATACAGGTGTGTCATACTTGAGCCAATATCATACATGTATAAGTTTACTGACTTCAAATCACTCACTTATGGTCAATTACTTTAAGGAGAATACTAGACAATTGCAATAATTTGCTGGGTGAAAGATAAAGTCATCAGAAACATGTACCCCAAGTGTTATTTCAAAAAATATGCTTTATTATGTTTTAATCGCGAAAACAGTTTCTGTTATGTGGACTTCGGCCATTTTGCATATTCCTCTGGAACTCACGTGACCTTTCCGCTCGTGACGTCATATGTGACTAGAGTCCGCCATATTGCCAAAGAACAAGCGCTACAGCAATACAAAGCGTGTTGTTTCTGTCGCTTTTGTAAATGCTACGATGGTGTGTTCCGTTGCCTGGGGATGCACGGAATCATCGAACAATGGAAAGAGTCACAATTTCTTACGTTTTCCAAGTAAAGAGACAGATTTAGGCAGGAGAAATGTTCCGATCATTCCGAGTCGGGCGCATATGAAAGAGACATGCACACATGGGGTATGAAAATCCCAAAGCTAGGCTGAAGAAGGAAGAAGTACCCACGAGATTCATATATACTCCATCATTCCCTGTTACAACCTACTGTCAGTGGTAGTTTTAGCATAAATTAAATCAAGTCCGATTGCCAGTTGAATTGCCCCAGCTACAAAATGCCCCAGCAAATATGGTCAGGGGGGTACTCAAAATGCCCCAATTTATTTAAAATGATTAAATATAGGCCATAAGGGACCGTTCATAATTTATTGCTAGGGGGTGATGATGATTTTTATGGAGAAGCATGTACAATGTGAATGACCCCCTATTCTCCTTTAACATCAGGTGTTACCTTTGCTCATTCTTTAGCATCCCCACAATTGCGTTAATGTTTGGGGCTAAAGTTTGAGCCTATTAATTAGCTGAGAAGTATGTTTACAAGTAAACTCTATTTCAAGATAATTTTACTGAACTTATGTAAGACAAGTGACTATTGGAATTTATATGATTGAAACTGATTTCAGGGTGTCTGACTATGTGTGCAACACATACCTGACGGTCGCCTCCAAACTCAGGCACATTGAGTATACACCAGGTGCCATGGTGTCCAGCTTTATAGCAGCATGGTATTGAAGTGTCCCAGGGGCACTGGTGAAGGGTCCTGTCCACTCCAAGAGCTGACCAGCATTTTTCCCCCTTACTGAAGACACTTGAAAGCTGAAGTAGACGTTTATACAACCAAACACACAGCCACATCTGAAACTGGAACTTTGATTATCGGCACAAAATTGGTTCACGAGAGCAAATGTACATGGTACTGCTAAGATGAAATATTTGGAAGATCTCGTTGGTTCTACTGGAATATATGTTAGTTAAATAATCATGGCATAAGGAAACTTTAATCCTTTTCGTGCTGCAGAGGTTAGGTTCGGTTGACAAGATGTTCAGATATTCTTGGAACCTATTATATTGGTGATACGATTTCCAGCCAGCTAATTCAGTAGCAGACACACCTTGTTATAACCGGTATAGACATGATGCACGTATCCTCATACTGGCATTGGTAGGTGGTATTGCTTGGTACATAAGCAAACAGTCTGGATTCCGTCTGCAGAACAAAAGGCAAAAATATAGTCCTTTATCTGTTTGAACTGAATCCCGGGGAAGACATTTCAAAGTTTGGGTCCGGTGAACAGTCATGTTTTGATTCGCCGTTTGCTGCCAAGCTTGCACAAACCACCTGACACATTGACACTCAGCCAATGTGGTTCATGTCTACACATCTTCTAAATGTTGACAAACTTAATATACTTGAGTAACCATATAATTCATGGTGCATGCATCCCTATTTGTAGCGCTTACTGCCCCTAATCTACTTTCACAAGATGCATGAAACAGTCCTCAGTATGTCTTAAAACAGATATCACGGACAGTATTATAATATGTTAGTTAAATTAGATGTTGTCGGAAAAAAAGCATGGGGTTTCAAATATCAAGAATATATTATTTTCTTTTGGTCATGGTTTTGTTTGGAAGTGTTGGTCAGACTGAATGGTTCTTAAGCGTATTTATCACTAGTTTTAACAATTGTTTTACACAAACATTTATCACTTTTAAAGTAATTGCATATAAAACAAAAACGCTTGTACATGTTTGAACCCAAGCAGAAACCATTCGTCAAAACGCAACATGGTCCCGATAATAACGCAGCTGTCCGAAAACTTTATACTAATCGTCCATTTTGCAAAAGGTGAAAAACGTAATTCTGGGACATTGGTCCAAACGCACGTGCATGATGGTGCCATATAAATACCGATGTTAGGCAGAACAAGCATGTTGTAACCAAAAAAACACCACTAATATGCCAAGACCTATGCAAGCGCAACGGGACAGGGCGATGGGTATGGCCAATCTGGAGGCTGCACAACGTAAGCTGGCAGGAACCTTCAACTGCAACCAGGCCACCATAAGCAAATTGATCACCCACTACCAGCAAACAGGCCAGAACCGAGAACTTGGTATGGTTGGTATGCGAGCCTACCGCCCCTTCCGTGGAAAGGCCTTGACTCATCTACATCGTCAACGCACACTGCAATGGGCACGAACTGTACGTCCATGGCAGCAACATGACTGGGAGAGAGTGCTCTTTACAGATGAAAGTCGGTTCAGTCGGTTTAGAAACGATGACTGAGTTCGAGTTTCTCGACACAGAGGAGAGCGATTGGCGCCAAACTGCGTTCAACAAGCTCATCCGTTCGATGGAGAAGGCGTCATGATATGGGATGGCATGTGTGACAAGAGAACAACAACCCTGATTATCTTCAGAAGAAATCTGAATGCCCAGTGATACAGGGATGGTCTTGAGACCTTTTGTGGTGCCCTTTATTCGACAACAGCCAAGAGGAGTCCTTTTGCTACACGACAACGCAAGGCCTCACACAGCCAGAATTGTTCGAGAATACCTGCACAACGTTAACGTCAACATATTGCCTTGGTCAGCGCGTTCTCGAGACCTGAACCCAATTGACCATATATGGTCATATATATGGGATCATGTTGATCGTCAGCGGGTGAGGAGACGTGTGTTGGCGTGTATGGATGCCCAGTGTGATCACTTTCCCTATTGATGACGTGTCCCTTGACTCCTGTCTCATTATGTGATTCTTTATGCACCTTTTGAATGAACTCTGATTTGTGAATTTATTAATTTCGACCCCTTGACTCTTTCTTAATGAATTGCGGCAAATGCACGACCAGCATTGCAAAGAATTTTCAGTCAAATTATTGGAAAATGATTTCTGTTTCTATAATGATTATTGTAAATCGCACATACGTCTTTGTTTCTATTGTTGGTCAAGTGAAGTCGGTGATAACTTTCTTTTGCCCAGTAGTTTATATTCAATGTTTCAGAGTTAGTTGACATAAGAACCCTTCTGGTTAGGTATGAACATAGTCAGTAGTAAGTGAGAAAATAGACGTATGCTGAACTTATTATGGATTTGTGAACTTGAAACTATGCATGATATTTGGAGGAGATGGCGTATCGATAAGACACTACGATTTTGTTCATTATGAAAATTACTAAGAAATATCCACTTCTATCATATTAACTCTATATGTCTATATAACAGGTGCAGCATACAAACAAACATATACTATTCTGTGCCAACCACAGTATTTTGACAACACATATTTCTTTCAGGGCTTCGAGCATATGCACTGAAAACATGTTTCATAGAACCTGTGGACAAGCTTTTCTTTCCACCCTTTTCTGGCTTAAAACACATCATTCTTACAAATTGCCATAATTCCTGTATTATGATTGCAAACTCATCTTCAGAATTTTCAACAGAAGACTTTAACTGTCAACTTCTCAAATTGTTAAATAATAGTTCTGACAGTCAGCATATAGTTGTTGATCTTGTTAAACGTCCTTCTTTCCAATGTGTGCAAGAGTTATCATTAACCTTTTTACATGTATCCTTTCTCACTCTCCCCACACACACACACACTCTCTCTCTCTCTCTCTCTCTCTCTCTCTCTCTCTCTCTCTCTCTCTCTCTCTCTCTCTCTCTCTCTCTCTCTCTCTCTCTCTCTCTCTCTCTCTCTCTCTCTCTCTCTCTCTCTCTCTCTCTCTCTCTCTCTCTCTCTCTCTCTCACACACACACACACACACCAGGATCCTAACTTACCGGATGTTTCAATTCAGTAAATGGCTCCCTTTCTGAAACGTAGAACATTAAATTCAATGTAAGGTTTATTCAGAAACGCTTAAGGTTATTCAAAATTTGTAGAATATATTATAACAGAAGTTAAGACAGTAAATATATTAATCTCCATATTAATCTAATCATTCAACTTATTCCGTATATATATACATTGACTGTAAGATATGTATGTGTGTGTATATATATATATATATATATATATATATATATATATATATATATATATACACACACACACACACATATCTTACATATATATATATATATATATACACACACACACATACATATCTTACAGTCAATGTCTACAATCAGGCAATGTGTACAATGACTGATTTAACCAATAATCCCTCTTCAACAGTCAGTCAATCTGTACAATATTTGGGTTAATTAATCAGGCAATGTACACAATGCCTGGCAATTTCAGACAATGTACACAATGACTGAGTGAATCAGGCAATGTACACATTGACTGGTTATTTCAGTCATTGTACACATTGCCTGATTGTAGACACTGACTGTAACATACATACATACATACATACATACATACATACATACATACATACATACATACATACATACATACATACATACATACATACATACATACATACATACATATATAAGATCTTGATATAAAGGAGATTTGGCAAGAAGAAATATCTGGACTCATATTTTATATATTTAGTGCTTATACACCTACAGAAAGCACCGTCACCTATCCACATAGCACATGCTAATGAAAATACCTTTTCGAATATTGCAGTGTGATCAAAGAAGAAACAAACGAATACCAATGTTATATATTATTATCGTGTGAAACCTGACAGTTTCATAAGATACGAGTTTAATTCTAAAGCCATGTTAGCATTCATGGAAACACTAGATTATAACGTGAATAAATAAAACCAAATAATATGTTACACAAATTAATGAATCGTTTAAGTAATGTCCCGGTTCTGTCGATGGCAACTATAGAAGTCATGATAAGTGTGGGATAACATGTCTGCATGTTTGCGCTACATTACCTCTGACTTGAATCACAAAGCTCCTTTCTGCACTCTCTTGTCTGCAAGTTAATTCAGTAAGTGTTGTAATTAATGTTATCTGAGACTTATAGATCCTGCAATACTGGTACAACAAAACAATCTTACTGGCACCAGGACTTCGAATGGACTAGTTGATGGCAGTTGACAAACAGATGTAATTCTGCATGTGAGGATCATCAATGTCAACCAATGTTGGGGAGGATACAAAATATTTTCCTTTTCTGTTATCTGTCACAAAGTAGACTTATTAACTATCACCAGCACATGCCATTTTCAAGAATGGAATAATACTACCTCTAACATTTCATTGCCTTTTACCCGAGTTATCTCCCCTTGCGGAAGCGAGGGAACCTAATAATGTTTCCAAGGATACCTTAAAAGGAAGGTACTCTGGGATTCCTGTGGGAAAGATGAGTTGGCCTAATCCTGAAGTGTTATAGGTAGTAATCGTAGAATTATTATCATTGTTGATAATGTACAAACTTCTTACGGATACACTTGAGTGACGGAGCCCTCATAATGCTTCGTGGGCCCAGAGTGGCGGCAACACAAGTAAGGAAATAGCCATAAGCAACAGAGACTAATGTTAACTGATATGACAAACAGACATGCGTGTGATTGTTGTGACAACACTTGAAGTCCTTCTTGAGATTAACCTACTGGTGATCATGTATCATGACATCATCGGTTGACAGTACATCTGATGACGGCACAATGACATCACTTCACATTCATTGCTCATCCACGAGGCGTGAATGTAGGTTTCTCCCTGACTGGATAATCACCACTCACCAGTATAAACTTAGTCACCATTTGAGGTGTTAGACTCAAGTTGTGCAGCAAGAAAGATTCGTGCGTTCACGGCAAGCTACCTCAGGCCTGGGTTAAAGTATAACTCAATGCAAGGTGTGTCTGCTTGTCCAGGCAGTTGTCCAACACACGAGTGTCCAGTCCGTGTGTATGTGTCCAAACCTGTGGATTCAACCATCCCCAAACGGCTGATGCAGAAGTCCTGATAGTACTACTGTTAAATTCCACTTCGTAGTGATAATTAAGTTGCTTCCTAAATCTCAAACTAACAAAGCAAACTGGTGAGTATAGGGACTTTCCCCACGTGGATCTTTCTTTGGCGTGTACTGAAGCTAGAGCTGTGCCACATGCTGTGAAATCTAAAAGGTTTCTCAGCCGCATTTTCCTGACGCCCAAGACAAACCAACAATTGAGCCATTGAACGTTGTTGATAACGTGATAAACCCCACATACGCCCTTCTTTAATGGAGAGATGGCCCTGCACCTTGAAAGCAACGATGGGGACTTGTCTGAAAGATGTGCATTTTCCGTAGTATAAGTGTCTTTTGTCTGTACGGCCCAGCTGATTCGGGTACTTAAGGGAATACAGACCAGTATTAATCTGTGGAGGACTGGAAATGTGCTCTTGGTCCGGTATTTAAGAGCGACGCTTACAGACATTTAATTTCCAATGCAGTCATCCTGCTCCAGGAGCGGAGTCATGGAATCCCCAAAGAAGATCTCTAACGCCGACAACTTGTCTGCAAAAGTATAGCCTGCAGAGAAGTGTCCTTCAGGTCGAAATCAAAGTCCAGATTAATCAGAATCCTCTAAAAAGTCTTCCCTAGAGAGCTCCATAGCACCTGTAGGCTTGTCTCTGCAATCCCTTTTAACTGACAAAGTATATCAGTCCATGTAGCCGGTGCGATCTCTAAACGTTGACTGGCTCATGTGGACCAAGCACTCTGTTGACAACCTTTCGAATGCGAATGCTTTCTATGACCCCAGGCAGGCGTGCGGTCTGGGATAGCTATATTCATATTTAATATTCCCCCGATGATGTGATGGTAGCCGCTGGCATCCTCGCCCATGACATAGGCTCAATGCCTGTTATTTTCGTTGGAGGTGTTACATGCTGATCCATATGTCCATCAAACTCACATTAAAGATGGTAATATTTGGTAGCAAATGTGGTTAATCAGGGGCATTGATTTAGGAATGGAATTTAGGTGTGGAATGTCTGAATCATAATAATGGTGAACATTCATATTTCTGTTTTCCGTTTCAGGTTTTTGTGTTGCTGTCATCCCTACACATAATGTAATGCTACGTACATCTCAGCATTTATCCCCAATGAACAGAGTCGTCATATGTTATATCTGGGATTACACTTTCTTTGGAAACCGCAGTGGCTGAGCGGGTTAGGCGTCTGACTCTGTGTGCTGGCGATTAGGTGCCTGACTCTGAGGGTGTGGGTTCGAATCCCGCATGGGACTCAACTCAACAAAAGTACAAAATCTGTACTTTACTTAGAAAGTGTAAACCCAAATATACTGAATTACAAAAGAAACGTCGCTGGAGATTGTTTTTTAAAGTGGTTTAATGAAAACAGGTTCCTGGGTTGGAGACGTCACAAAATAGATCGGTCATACGACCACGATTCATGTTTTCCTCAAACTTGACTTCCGGTGTATATTGATACTCCATTGATACTTAAATGTCATTTCCAATATTACGACGTCTCTTTTGCCTTCAGTATATATGTTACATTTGACCACTTTCTAAATGGTATTGTGTATTCATAACAGTGTCGTCAACTCAAAGTTCACCTGGACTGTGGACACGTAAATGCATCTGTCACAGCGTTGAAGGCAATGGTTATTAGAAGCACCTTCAGAATACAGTATCACACATTCTCATTAGGATGATATCTGTTTTAGGTGACAGCTATCCTACTGAGCTATTCCCACACTGTTAACTTTACTGCAAATATACCTTCTGCAAGTTACATCATTCATAAGATGTTACAGAAATGTCCAGAACCGACAGAAACGTACGAAGGTAACGGGAAGCCTCCTTCGGTCAAAGGTGTTTGGGATCCCAGGGTAACCATGGAACCATGTGAAATCAGTCTGTTTTGTAAGGTTGTAAGTTAGTGGGATTGGGTATTTTTTAAACATTACTTTCCACCGAATAACCAAAGTGCAAGGATGTACAATGCAATAGAATGTGCAGTAGAATGTACATAATTGGAATAAGGATCAGGATCGGAAGATAGGGAATACAGAGAGGGGGCTTCAACTGGAGTGCGAGTGAGTGAGTGAGTTAAGTTTTATTTAGCAATATTCCAGGGGGACGCCAGAAATGGGCTTCACACACTGTAGCCATGAGGGGAATCGAACTCGGGCCTTCTGCGTGACGAACGAACGATTTAACCACTAGTCCGCCCCACTTTAACTTGAAATTGATGCAGTGTTCCATCATTCCCGGGTTGTACTAACAGTCTTTGGGTAAGATCATATTGGACTGATTTGGGGTGGGAGGTTGCTCTTTCGTGTATTTGTTACAATGAATGCAACTTTGGCTTGGTGTTTGAATTGAGAGTTGCTCATTAAATATGTGCAAGAGGTCTATATATCTTACCAAGGAAACAGGACATGACACAGAATGAGTGACTGGAATTGGGAGGCATTATTTTTCGGTTGATGACTTTGGCAAATGAAACGTCATATTGGTCATAATGCTGAGTGTCATTGGGTTTTAGCCAGCCAATCGTTTGTCCTAGCCTGCATTTAAGGTTTAGATAGTGATTTATTTTTAGTAAAGTGAGCAATTATGTCTTATACTATAAGCAGTTCTGTTTTCGACTACGACTGTTAATTATTCTTTCACACAGACATCAGCTGTTATTTGCATTGGCACCCTGGTTTTAAGAACTTCGTGTATGTAACTTCAGATGGTTTAACAAAGAAAGGTTTTCCACTGTGTGTTGTTCCTGGTATCTGTTGCCTCACATGTGTACATGTATTACAGAAGATTTTTGTTTGTTTTTTTGCAAAATGATGTCAACAAAACATATCACAACTAACTGGTCGTTATTTCAATCAGAGGCATCAGTGGTGTAGAGACAATCAGCACTTTGATAATCGACGTTGGTGCTGAGCTTATTATTTCTTACGAATCGAGATTCACTCTCAACATCCATGATTGAAGGTACTTAGCCTGGAGATATCCAAATGAGCATTTTCTGGATGATCATCTCGTAAAGTATGATCGTTTCTGGGTGGTTCCATTATGGTATCTGGTGGTATCTCAATAACTGACGGCAATGCGCCCCGTATTGTGCAACAGTATCCGATATTTAACCGATATTAGTGACGTTCGCTGCCAAACACAACATTTTGAATCTGACCCTAAACTTCTTTAATGACTTGCATGACACCATTTCATGACACCCACTATATGAGCCCATTTGATCTGATCGCCAACTCCCCAACAGATATGACCCTATATTTCCCATTTGTCAATACCATATGGCTCGGAAGATATGCCATGATCATTCAACTATTCCCTACACGCACACAAGGTGTGACACAATAGTTTCGTATTCACTTGTTTAGCACTGTTGAAGAATGAACATTATCTGAAGGAAGGGACCTACCCGTTAATATCTGAGGCTCGTACCATCAACATGTACGAACCAATGTCGTCCCGCGTCGGGCGCCATACCACCTGTCTGGCTCCACCAGTCCCAGGCACCAAACCCAGGTTAGCCACTGGGAAACTCGTCAGATAAAACTGGTCGACAGCTCTAAAAATACAGAAAGTATAAATTAGTTGTCACAATCAAAGTAAATTTTGTTTTAAAAGGCAAGCACAATACATCAAGTGAGTGGAGGTCTTGCGCAGGCTAAGCAGGAGGTAATTGAAATTCCAGTTCACTGAGATAAACGTGCATGAGTGATGCTCCAGTGCACTGAGATAAACGTGGATGAGTGAAGCTCCATTTCACTGAGATAAACGTGCATCAGTGAAGCTCCCGTTCACTGAGATAAATGTGGATGAGTGAAGCTCCAGTTCACTGAGATAAACGTGCATCAGTGAAGCTCCAGTTCACTGAGATAAACGTGCATAAGTGATGCTCCATTTCACTGAGATAAACGTGCATGAGTGATGATCCAGTTCACTGAGATGAACGTGCACAAGTGAAGCTCCAGGTCACTGTCATAAACAGGCATGACTGAAGCTCTATTTCACTGATATAAACGTGCATGAGAGAAGCTCAATTTCACTGAGATAAACGTGCATGAGACAAGCTCCAGTTCACTGAGACAAACAGGCATGAGTGAAGCTCCAGTTCACTGAGATAAACGTGCACAAGTGAAGCTCCAGTTCACCGAGACAAACAGGCATGAGTGAAGCTCCAGTTCACTGAGACAAACAGGCATGAGTGAAGCTCCATTTCACCGAGACAAACAGGCATGAGTGAAGCTCCAGTTCACTGAAATATACGTGCACCAGTGAAGCTCCAGTTCACCGAAACAAACAGGCATGAGTGAAGCTCCAGTTCACCGAGACAAACAGGCATGAGTGAAGCTCCAGTTCACTGAGACAAACAGGTATGAGTGAAGCTCCATTTCACCGAGACAAACAGGCATGAATGAAGCTCCAGTTCACTGAAATATACGTGCACCAGTGAAGCTCCAGTTCACCGAAATAAACAGGCATGAGTGAAGCTCCAGTTCACTGAGACAAACAGGCATGAGTGAAGCTCCAGTTCACCGAGACAAACACGCATGAGTAAAGCTCCACCTCACTGAGACAAACAGGCATGGGTGAAGCTCCAGGTCACTGAGACAAACACGCAAGAGTGAAGCTCCACTTCACTGAGACAAACGTGCACCAGTGAAGCTCCAGTTCACTGTCATAAACAGGCATGAGTGAAGCTCCACCTCCTTGAGACAAACAGGCATGAGTGAAGCTCCAGGTCACTGAGACAAACAGGCATGGGTGAAGCTCCATTTCACTGAGACAAATGTGCACCAGTGATGCTCCAGTTTACTGAGACAAACAGGCATTAGTGAAGCTCCAGGTCACTGTGGTAAACGTGCACCAGTGAAGCTCCAGTTCACCGAATGAATGAGGCGTGAGTGACGCTCTAGTACACTACTATTTTTAGATGTATCCAAGCCCAGTATTTGTGATAAGAGCCAGTTACGTTTCAATAGTGGCAAAAATAAAGGTATTGCAAAAATTGCTCAATATTACGTTTACATTTCAAATATGTTCTAACAAATTATGCACATTCATGTTAGTATACACAGACCGCTGTCTATATTTGTTTGTTGGTTTAGTTGTTTGTTGCCTGACGCCGCAATATTCCTGCTATATGGCCGGCGGCGATCTGTAATCAAGTCTGGACCAGAAAATCCGGTGATCAACATCATGAGTATTGATCTACGCATCTGGGATACGATGGCATGTGCCAACCAGCCCGACCCCGTTAGTCGCCTCTTAGGACAATCACGGGTCACTGAAAATTGACCCCTATCTTCCCACTGCCTATAGTTAGCATGCCATTGCAACCGCATCGAAAAATCAGACCAAAGCTCTTGATTCAATTGTAGTGTAGACATTGGTTCAAACAGTAACGTCGGTGAACTTTCAGCTTCATTTATTCAGTTCTAGATAATTGACAAACAGTTGTGAGCAACAGGAATCCACCAGAAACCTGTGCCTGAACATATTGGCAGCAGACCCAAAACCTCGCATGGACGTTTGCATCAATCGCTCTCCAATTTGCAGTGAAAGTTCACCTGGTTTAGAGCCAACTGCCACCGACATTTCTGAACCTGATTCTTCTCTTTTCATGGCAGATTTCTCTGAAGATCTTGTTTATATTTTTATATTTTGTTTTACCATATTTATGATGAAATATGTAATTTACCATCAGAAAAAAGGAGGCGAATGAAACAACGAAATGTATCTTTTCCTAAAAAATGAAATTGATTTAAATAATGGACTGATTTTTTTCATTTCAACTTAATTGTGAGTATGTTTGTTTGTTTTAAACATATTTTATTTACAAAAGACAAATAGTGCACAAGTGCATCGCTAATGGTCGCCTTCTCCCTAAAGAAGTGTTTACTTCAAGCAACTTTACATAGTTTTCAAACCATCGAAAGATAGCAATTGCACACCAATGAAAAACAGTTTCAGTGTGAATCTAACTGAAACAAGAAAATACAAGAAAGCCAATGTCGATTTGGAGAACATTCAAATTGAAATACAAGACCAAGAAAGAAAAAAAATTTTTTTCCAAATTGTTGACTCCCTTCAAAGAAAGTGAAACGGAAAAACAGATAAAGAAACAAAATTAAAACAGAAAAACATCACAGGCAAACCAAGTAAAGAGGTAATGGTGATCTTAATAAACGGCCTCCAATGTATGCCAATGAAAGGTTCTGGAAACAGTTGGTGGTCCGAAATCGGCAACAGTAACCTAGAGGCATCATGGATCCGTAAGTCATTGTAATGCATGAGAAAATAACTGTGCCACGACAGATTGCCTGAAAAGTCCAAATCTTATACATCACCAGAGCCTGATTGTATTCCAAACCAGTATTGGAAACTGTTATTTTGTGTCCAAACACCATTACTTCACTGTTTCATATCTTTTGGATACAGGGGATGTTACTCCATGGTTCTGCAAAAGAGAGATGAATCATCTAACATCCCTCACCCCCTAACATGTCTTCACAGGGTGTTTGACATATATTGCTCTTCCAACGACATAATTTATAGAGAGCAGGAGGGGGCGATGAAGGGATGTTGGTGGTGCAAAAATCAAGTTATTGTAAAAACAGAAAATATTTCTGAACTGATGAAAACATACCAGCATGTGAGCTGGATTGACTACAAAAACGTATATGACTCTGTCCCTCACGAATGGATTCTGGAGACTCCCGACTGTATTGACCTCCGTGAGTGAGATGCACTCGCAAGGGTTGAAAGGACAGGTTCTCCTTGTCGAGACATTTTTGACTTTTCAAATCTTGCAATCCATCGAAATCTCCACAGCAATTGCCATGTCGTTTATTGATCAAATCTGAATTTTCTTCCACGATTACACACATACATACATCACATGCACCATAATTTGCACGTATAGCATGCATTATACGTGTACAGACAACGCATGCATCATACGTGGACAGGTAGCATGTGCATCATACATGTACACACATAGCATGCATTATATACTACCCATCAAAAGTTTAGACTCACTAGTGTAAATGTAGCCACTTACTTGTCCACTGTTCTAAACTAGCTTTTTTGCAAAATATTCCATACTGTTTAAAGGTACTGTTTAGTTATGAACTGGTGTATTGTAAAACATATTCGTAACATTGAAAAGATTATTGTCATGAGTTCAGTAAATGATTAAAATCTGTGAAAATTGGCGAATTCTTAACAAAACTTTACACCAAAACGAATCTGTTCACATGCACGACATTTGCTCATGCCTTTCGCAATTTGAAGCATCATCCTTGTGCAATTCATCTGCATAAGGTTTTCAGTTGGTTCCCCCAAGTTGGTGGAGAAATTCATCTTCGATGTAACCACATACATATACATAACATATAGTGAGTGCTTTAAGTGAGTCTAAACTTTTGATGGGTAGTATACATGTATAGAGAGCACATGCATCATGTATGCACAGACAGCACGTGCATTACATATGTACAAACAACACATGAATCATACATACACACACATAGCATGCATTTTATATGTACAAACATCACATGCATTATAGGCGTACAGACACCACCTGCATTATGTTTACATCACATGGTATGAAGGGTGTGGTATCACACCTCCTGTTTTTCATCAGGACGCTTTGCAGATCAGAGTATAAATGTTACAGTGCTCTGGTTAACAAACCCAGTTGCTGACATAAGGTTTAAAGGCAAGCATAATTTATTCCAACTTGTGTATGGTATGTGAGGTTAGACGGTACCTGTATCCTTGTGCTGCCAGGCTTATGTTCAGAGGGGCGTATGCATCAATGATAAAGCGATGTTGATTAGCTGGTGTTGGATCTACAAATACAGGCCCATTCCAACTGTCGACGGTGATAATCATGAACTAGAACAAATGATTTCAAACATGTACAGTACAAAAAGCATTCGTGTAAGCATTTTTAATTGTCAATACTACAGTTAATTGCATGTCCTGCCAAATATACTCTTAGTAGGTAGGGAATAACTGGGAATAAATGGTTCCAAAATTGCAAGAGACATTAGCTTCCTTTGGTGGGGTGTATATGATAACATTAAAGAATGAGGATACACATTACAACCGGCAGTGAATTTGACTTCCATAGTACGCTGACGTCTGCCGCTTTCCAGCATGGAAAGAGCTCTCCACATATTGTCAGTGCATCGTGCGCAAACAATCAATTAAATCAAGTAAATCACAACTGCATGATAAGTAGAATTTATATAATTGGCAGAAATCATGGTCCACGGAGATGAATCAGCCTTCCTTGAATGTGAAGGATTGACTCCATTTACATATGTGGCATGTGCAAACTAGAGATTGTGGTTTTGTGTTAAATGTTACAGACATAATCTTTCTTTCTTTCAATAGATGGCAACGCTTATCATTGTTCTAATCATTTTGCCAATATTTGGAGTTAACATTTACATTTTATGATCCTCAATTTTGTCAAAGAGTATATCCAGAGGCTATCATAGTTCACTTTCTTTCAAAGTTTAACATAGACAGCCACATCATGACAGAATTGATGTGGGTTAGTCTAGTTAAATTGTTCTTGTTGCATAATTGGTTCATCTTTATTTCAGTACTTAATTGGTCTTCTGTTTTGATTAAAAATTTAAGTGCTCACTTGTACGAGGCTGATATGTTACATTTACACTTACAAGAAACTTGGCAACTAATCTCGTTTGGGTAACTAAAGACGTCTGGGGTGAAATGGAGCCACGTTTACAGCGTCAACTGAATCCTCCAACAAACAAAGCTGCCAAATACTTCCTTGGGTGAGTGAGTGAGTTTAGTTTTACGCCGCACTCAGCAATATTCCAGCTATATGGCGGCGGTCTGTAAATAATCGAGTCTGGACCAGACAATCCAGTGATCAACAGCATGAGCATCGATCTGCGCAATTGGGAACCAATGACATGTGTCAACCAAGTCAGCGAGCCTGACCACCCGATCCCGTTAGTCGCCTCTTACGACAAGCATAGTCGCCTTTTACGACAAGCATGGGTTACTGAAGACCAATTCTAACCCGGGACCTTCACGGGGACATGGAATGATCTTTACCAGGATTTTCATCGACGTGTAGTGGCCTTAAGTTGTGAATCGAAGGTGTCAGGCCTGCGTTAATTCACAATACAGACACACTCGCTACTGACTGTGGTTCATTTAGATATGCTTTGCTATTATGGTTGATTGCTAGCATACCTTAAAACAGTTGTCGTTCCATGTAATAACATTCCTTCGCAGCAGTTAGAGTTTAACACTGATTCTCTTTGCTCTTTTGCCTTTCACTCACGAAATGCATTCAATTGATTGTTGATTTGAAGCACATGAGGGAGAGATGTTTGTGACAAGAGGGTAGGAGATGATAATTTGTCACTTATATAGATATAGAATGGATATACCAACATAACATAATAGAATGTCTTTCGAATTGCACTGACTATATTTACGAGGTATCATGATCAGGTTTCTTAATACCATGCTATGTCTTTACCATACATAAATGATCATGTGATGAATATGTACAGGATACTACCCAAATCTTTTATATTTGACACTAGGCATCGTGACATGCCCTTGAAGAGATGTGGTGTTAGAAGTCAGTTCACAAATTCAGTATCGCGTATGTCCACCATTGGTGTTGATGTAGGCTTGACAACGAGGACGCAAAGACGACACTAAGTGATTGATGAAAGCTTGGGGAATGTTGTTCCATGTCTGAACCAACGTTTGTCCAAATTCAGCTAACGTCAATGGCTGAATCTGGGCTTGACGCAAACGTAACTCCATTTCATCCCAAGCAGGCTCGATAGATGACAGGTAAGGAGAAACTCCATGGGAGTACTGGAATGTTCTTCTGTCTCAGGACATCTGTCACAACATGAGCGACATGAGGACGGGCATTATCTTGCTGAAGCGTGAAGTTACGTCTTTGTCCACAAATGAACGGCTGCACATGAGGCCTAGTGAGCTCATCCCTGTATCGCAGACATGTAAGATGGCCATTGACAATGACAAGTTGTGATATCCCCCCATACCATAACGCTTATTGCCACCAAACTGTCGACGTTGAATAACGCATGCGTCAGCATACCGTTCACTTCGCCGTCTGTACACCCTTGCCCTGCCATCTGAGCTGTCCAGATGAAATCTCAAGTCGTCAGTGAACAAAACACCATCCCAATCTTGTCTTCTGTACTGTAGATGTGGTCTGCACCAAGCAAGACGTGCCTGTCGGTAACGTTGGAGCGAAATTGGACGTATTGCAGGCCATCGGGGCCGGGCCGGTAGCAGTCTGGAATCGATTCCTTAGATGAGTCAGCCGAATGTGGTTGTCTTGCAAATGTGACGTCACTCGTGGACGGCCGTTCCGAGGCAAATCTCTCCTGTTCATATTATGTTGAAAACGTCGCCATAGATATGAGATCGTTTTTCGATGGACCACAAACGGCCACGTCTGGCCACGCGGAGACGCTGATTTGCTGCAAGCCGTGACATGACGTAAGTTCGTCACATCAAATTTCAGGAAAGTGCATGTTTTTTAGGATTTTCAACTTTTATTTTATGCAAGTTTATGTTATGCACGGTCACTTTTTCCGTTAGTATATAACACATTAGTCAATATAACTGACAATCTGGTACACTGATTCTCTTCCTAACAAAGGCTTACCCTTACCTGTATGGATACTTGACTGAGATATTTGAAGTATGGCTTGAGAGTCGATCCCCCAACAGAGATAGCTTTGCGATTGTAGTCAGTCACAGTGATAGCTAATGCACTCCATCCATTATTGGTAAAACCAAGAGATTCAAATGCGATGATTTCTAATCTACAGTTCTGAAAGAAAAACAAAAGAATACAGACACAACTTTTTGGTTAAATTATGATGTTAACAAAATATCAACAAATACTATTTTAAAAAACAACTACATACTGAACAAAAGAGAAATGATTTATATTGAAAATGGGTAGTACAAGGTAGTTAATTTGAAGTATTATCAACAATGATAATAATTCTCAAAATACTTCTGACACTTGATTGCCTTATTTGCTGAAACTTGTTTCTGATCGACAGGTATAACTTTTAGCAATTTTTAAAAGACCATGAACTTGTGTTGTCTTTTCTGCTAGTGGTCTACCCAAGCGCTATTGTGCTTTCGTGGATTTTCAAAAGGCATTTGACTATGTTAATAGGCAAGCTCTTTGGTTTAAACTCTATTCTTTGGGTATGAGTTCTAAATTTCTATCATTAATCAAAAATATATACATGGATGTGTCCTCTTGTGTTACACTTCCTCGAAATAGGTATTCAGAATTCTTTTCATCAAGTATAGGTGTCAGGCATGGGGAAAATTTATCGCCTATATTATTTTCATTGTTTATATATGATATTGTGTCTGATCTCTCTGCTTGCAATGATATTGGCATGACAGTGTTTTACATTAAGTTATTTATGTTATTATTTGCTGATGATATGGTCTTGCTCAGTGAATCCATCGAGGGCTTACAACGTGGTCTTGTTTTTTTACAGAGATTTTGCGACAAGTAGGCCATCACTGTTAATACAGATCAAACTAAGGTTGTTATTTTCAGTAAAGGGGGTAGATTGTCCAAGAGAGAAATCTGGTATTATGGTGATCAGGTACTAGAAAATGTTAAAAATTTCAAATATTTGGGTATTGTCTTCTCAGCAACAGGTAGTTTTTCCAAGGCACAACAGACTCTATCGGAGCAGGCTATGACATCCTTATTTTCGTTACAACGAATATTGTTGTCCAATCCATATATATCCCCTGCACAGCAGTATCAATTGTTTAAAAGCTTAGTACTGCCAGTTTTATGCTATGGTTGTGAAGTTTGGGGATTTATGGAAGCGCCAGCTATCGAAAGTTCCATTTAAAGTTTATTAATCAGGTTCTGCGTGTTAAAAGTTCAACACGATCAGCTTTTGTCTATGGTGAAATGGGCGTACTGCCATTGCTGACTATTAGATTGTTACGCATTGTGAAATATTGGATTAAGATTATCACCTGTGACGAAAGCCGATATATAAGCATTATATATAGGGCTCTAGTCGACAAAGCTTGGCAGAATCCAACATATACGACATAGGTTACTCTCATTAGAGACTTGTTGTTTCAGTATGGATATGGTTTTATTTGGTTACAACAGAAATTGACTCTAAATTGTACAGGATTTATAAGTGCTTTTAGACAAAGGGCTATTGATATACATTCACAAATGTGGAAAAATAATCTAAGTTCACTTAGTGAAACAAGAATATATTTGCTGATCAAGTCATCACTTACCATGGAAAAGTATTTATCTCAAACTGATATCATAAACTATAGGGTACACTTGACACGACTACGATTATCTTCTCATTCACTTATGATTGAGAAAAGAAGATGGGCTCGACCAAAATAAGCTTTAGAAAACCGAATATGTCCTTTCTGCAAAAATGACATGGAGGATGAATATCATGTTATCATGGTTTGTCCTAAGTATTTGACATTTAGACGTCGCTACCTACCTCTGGAGGTATACAAGTCTCCAAACATGATGAAGTTTATAAAAATTTTACAAACTAAAGTTGAAGTATTAACCTTCAACTTAGCTAAATTTGTTTATCATATATTTCAGGTAAAGCAAAACTATAATTTGAATTATCCATGAATGTTTATCTTCTTCCTAGTGCTATCTTTTGTCACGAAAAGTCTTTGTAAGGGGGTTTGGTGGGGGGAGGGGGGAGGCGGATGTTGGCAATGCGCTTTTGAAAGTATGTTAAATGTATTTTTCATGTTGGCCGTTGGCCTATTAAAGAAATAAACACTCTGTAAGAGCTATCCCTCAAGCGTGGAAACCTCAGTTTGTCATAGGGTACGTTCATTGGGATTCCCATGGGAGGGATTGGTATGCCACTACCTCAAATGATAGAGGTAGTATTCTGAGAATTATTATCTTTGTTGATAATACTTCGAATTTCTTGCGAATAAGTCCCTCTAACATTTGATTTTCGAATCCCACGTAGGCTTGGTGGGCTGAGAGTGCCCAGATTAGGAAGACAACCATACAACTCACAAATCTAGATGTTTACTGATAAGACAAATAGACCTCTCTTGATGCCCTATTTAATAATTTTGGTGGACTATGACTTTATCTCCGGTTCACGTTACTTTTGATGACGTCACAATGACGTCACGTCCGGTTAATATCTCGTCCACTCTAATGAAGACCTAGTCATATTACTGATTAGATATAACCTGCTTCCATTTTTAGTTGTAGTCTATCATTTGTGTAAGACACAACTACATGCGGCAAGAGAGGCTTCTCGGATCACAACAATCAACCTCAGGCCCATGTTGAATATAACCTCATCCTCAGTGATAACTGTTTCTTCATCTCTCATTGTATCTCATCTCTCCACTGGAATCTGTCTCATTTATAGCCATATAGAGAAGATGTTGAAGCTCTGAGTGACTGAGGAAACGCTGTCTGGCATTGGTTGCCTGAGAAACGTTGGCCAATGAGGAATACGTACAGGTTGTTGTACAAATAGAGATAGTAGATCGTGTCGGTCTACCTTCCCCCCCGAGACGTCGTCATGACCACTCAATCAACAGCATCTTTTTCGAGCGTGATAGGGCATCTGCAGGTTGATCTTCTCTGGGATGAGTCTGGTCAAACTATTGCATTCCAGACTGTCCACTGGATCGTACAGTTCTCTCGTAAGTTCCACGAGGATCTCCGAATCTGTAGCTACACGCAACTACAATGACGTTGTTCGTGGCAGCTAGTAGGGAGGAATTCCTGAGCATTAGTCCCCAGTGCTGGATATCTAATGATACTGCTCTCATCTCTTGGGTGTTGATGTCTGGTTGAATAGGGACGCAGAGATACGCTACCTGTAGATCATAGAATCCCTACAGAAACCGTATGGCTGAGGTTCCATATGTACTCCATACAAAAAGCCAATAACTTGGTTAGTCGTCTTAGATATTTCCTGTTCAGGGTGTTCAGACTTAAAATCATTCCAAGGTCTGTTGAATCATTTTGGGGGACCAGGAATACCGACGAGAAAACCCTAACCTTGGGTGCAAAGGGTTCAACCTGATGACAGCTTTCTTGTTCAAGGGCTTGTCATTGCTTTTGCCACAAATTCTTCTTCTCATCACTGGCATTGATTCCTGAAAACATCAAGCTCACATAAGTTATTGGCAAAAGTGTATCTGGCCGAGTTTGTGCCTTGTTGATCAGCTGTTTCATAAGATGCAGGGTTAGCTGTATATCTAATCTTGATGACTGTATTCCCTGCAATCCGATCGTGCGACCTTTGTGGTCCGTGCGTTTAGCTGTAATGTGGCGTTGCATAACTGGGTCAGTAGACCCTCTGTGGTCAGTGTTGTACAAGCGACCCATGCGATCGAGCTGTTAATTGCTCGTCATGGTCCAGGCCTCCAATTCCGACATGACACTGCGAATTAACGCAGCTGTTTTATGTTTCCTGCAAAATGCGGGTATTGACATCATGGAGTGGCCATCTAGATCAGCTGAAATCAGTCCCATCCAACATGTATGAGATGCTTTTGAAAGAAGTCTTCGTGCCTTAAGACGTCAAGAGCTGGACACCATGTTGACACAGCAATAGCGCAGGTAGCACAGAATACAAGAATACAACATGTCCCCTTTCGTGTTTGAGCCAGTGTTAATCTCTTAAAGCCATGGAGAAGTTGAAAAGTATCCATTTCAGATAACACGTTCACTCGTTTCAGGTCAGTAAAACCTTAAAAGGTCTGGTCCATCTTTGTTACCAGGATGCACAGTAAATCGTTCTTTATACTTTTAAGAGATGCTCTATCTTGTCCATAACATGATTAAGCCACTGACAGTGGCCCTCTCTGTGTGCCCAAAGACAAATCAAATCCATCTACTCCTCAGTGTCGAGGCAGTTAACCCTTATCATTTTTGGAAATAAGAGTTGACTGTCCAATTTCAAATTCATGCATGAGCTGTTAAACAACCCTGACAACCGCGCTTTGATCAGATTGAACTACTTTTTGGTATGCAAACCATGGTGAAAATCCTTAATGGCTTCTGGGAATATGGATGAAACGCTCATTATTGTCAACAAATACTGTTACCAGCTTTTGTTTAGGAAAGGAACAAAAGCTGTCAATAAGTTAGCAACCAAATGAGTGTATGAATTTGAAAAGAGCAGGGCTTAGATCTCATCACAAATTGTCTCAACACCCAAATGGCCATGCAAAAGAGTAACCTGGGCCCAATTCACCACTAGTTGGAGTTATCTCCGTCGAACCCAAATCTGACTTAAAATCATTTTTTATTCACGTGGACCACAAACCTCTGGACATCAAGAAAGAATTAATTTTTCCATTATCTGAAAGAGCACAGCACGTTGAAAATTAGCCATATTTCACGATACCAAGTACTCTCATTTACCTGGAGAGAATAGTCAGTGTTAGTAACAGCAAGCTCATAAAAACACCATTTTCATTTGACATTTTCTGGCAGACGTTGTTTCATATTGCTCGAGTCACAGCACATGGATGAAATATGTACATGGGATTTCTTCCAAGGATGTCTCTAAGTGCTTAGCTTATAAATCAGTCCAATTTTTTTACCCTGCCATATCATTTCTAACAAACACATCAACGCTTCCAACTCAAAGAATTTTATTGAGAGATGTACCAGTCTCCACTTATATTATATGTTATATTATGTCAGTTGATAGGGCCGAAGTGTTCTCAAGCTCATTGTCTGTTGAGTGTACAATATCTACACATAGTTTTTGTATGTGAACAGCGCGCAGTGTTTTTTTATAACCATGCCTGGCTATATTGATGCACGTGTTGTAACAAAAAACATAGACATGTTATCATTGCTGTACTGCCATGGCTGGCTGTTACTCCAGATCTCTTCCCACATAAAACATATCTTTGGAGAGATGGAGCGATGGATGCCTATTTAAAAATCTCTACACAACCTGACAGTAGCACTAATGTATCATGGAAGAGCCTCATTTAGAAGCATTGATCCGTGAATACAAGGGAAAATTATGCTTGTACAAAACGTCACTGCATACTCAATGTTCTCCACAAAAGTACATATTGCTTTTCGATGGAAATTTATGGATACCATTGATGGTATTACATTCATCATATCAACGAGCATCGCACAATTTGCCTGCGCATAACATCTCAAAGAACACTGTGGGACGCCATTTTACAGAGTGATTATACACATTCTCCGTATCGGAAATGACCATCCCTAGCACATTGCACGCCCTGGACTCGCCACCTAATCGATGTCGTCATTGAGAGTCCGTGACTACTACACTACAACAGTGTGGTTTCTGTAGCGGATGGGAACGTCTCCAGATCTGTAGTTCCAACGTTCTTCATTGGGGTTTACATTTGGTGAGCGGAACTGTGACGTTCGTGCACACACAAAAAATGCTTCACGATGCTGTTGGAAAAGTTAACGAAACAGATGGAAAAACGTCATCCCTTCAGATCTGGCCACTGAGGTTGCCACAAATGTTTCCCAAACCATCTTGCCACCTCTACCAGATAGTTGTACAGCCTAAACACGGCCTGGTGCCATTCGTCAACGATATGCCCGGGTATGATCATGGTCTATGGAAGAAACAAAATCCACTTTCGTCAGTGAAACACACTTTCTATCGCTACTTATTTCTCCGTTGTACTGTCCTTGCCCAGGGCCGTCTTCCGCACATACATCTTCCCACACAAATGGATTGCCTTTTGGACCTTACCTCATGTTTCAGAAACTGTTTTCAACATAGTTGTAATAACGTTAGTAATTATGTAATTAAGTCCAGTTTTCAAGCGGATAGTTTCTTTTGCTTGGCGGTTAGTGGGCTAATTCGAATGTATTTCAGTGTTTAAAATAAAGTGTGCCTTCCAAAGACATTAACTGTTAGCAAAGGTCCGTTCTAATTTCTGAAAGACGGACGTCAACATCATAATAATTTTTTCAAAGTCTTTGCAGAAACTCTGAAATATTGATGCCACTCAAATTAACTAATATCCCAGTCACGCTATGCTACGTGTGATGCAGTCAAAGCCACATAATGGAGAAAAACGAAGCTTGATATAAACAGAGCTGACACACACCAGAGAGGGCTTAATAGTTTTAGGGACAAACACTGAAAAGATAAAGGACAGATAGCTGAAGAGTTTGTTCAAAGTATACTTAAAGTTGGGCATGGCTACCAATAACTAACAACATTTATGCACAAAACAGGATGATATTGCAGTACCATTTCATTTTCATTATTGCAGTAAGTATAAATATATGCAAAATAAAACCCTAATGTGCGGGAGCCAGATAGAAAATGTGGGTAATTTTCGGTTGATTCAAAGAAATGTCACCATGATGGTATTGTATGGACTTTCGGGTTTACAAAGGTGTTTCTGGTACAAATATAGCAAGGATATCGTGTCTACAATAACATAGTGAAAGAATGGGTGCAGAAAGAAAAGTACCTTATGAACAGTAACATTTGGTGTTGGCGATATACCTCCAGCTGAAACGAAAGCAGCTGCCTCACAATAAACTGCATCATCATCAAGGTCTACAGGGGCAAGATCGATAAACGACACTTGATTTAGTGGCAGTCTGAAAATGAAAACATATCTGGGAATATCGAAAGACAAATATCTATTTTTTATCTTTAAACATGTTGCGGTTTAAAATGTGCACTGACGTAGAAATAACCTGCAATATAATTGTATCAATTTTATAATTTCGTTTACCAAAGCTCTATTGGTAGTTATGAATACACACACTCAAATGCGAAAATCACTTTAAATTGTCCTGATTTATCAATGCAGCAATGAGCCTTTGGGTTGTGTGGGAACATGTCACATGTCATGATACCAAGAGACAAAACAATATAAATAAAATAACTTTCATTTAATGTATGATCACATCAACGCCATCAGCGTTTACGTAGTAAGGAATTCCAGTGGAGAAATCAACTGATGGAGACCTGATAAGAATTACAGAAGCTCTAAAACTTTTAGCTGTTAAAACCTATCCACTCCTTAGAAGGGGCCATGTCGGTACCGCGTCGCTGCTGCTGCAATTTTCTGAACTCAGTTGTGTTCGTTAGAGATATTTCATGCGTTTGTATTTTCCCTGATTGTTGTTCTGGTTTATCTTCCTGGCACTACCAACGTGCTCGTGGGCAATAGGGTTAATTGGCCCTTCCTTCCACATTAAGCTGTACTCAAATACAAGAAATAACGTGAACCCAAAGCCACTCTGTGCCTTGTTTACCTGTACACGGGCTTGAACATTGCCCTTGGAGTATTATTGGGAATGCCTGTGTCGTTGCGGATGTGTTGTTGGAGTTTGATCTGAACTTCTGACTTTGGTGATACGATCTTTCTGTCCTCGAGATAAGGCCTCCACGCTGGACCCACGATTCTAGGGAATTAATTTCATAATAATCTCTTATTACTGTTGATTTGTTTGGTCACCATACCGCACAACATATAACCTTGAAGTACAGGAAGTACTAGTCTGTCATAGCGACCCTAAAATAAACTTATCCAAAAAAAGCCCATGCATGTCTAGAATTCCACAGTTCTGAAAGTGAAGAAAATCTCTGGTCTCCTTTTCATTATAAACAACCTTGCAAAAGAAAGTAAAGGTCATTTGTAAATTTAAATAAAAAAACAGAATATGGTAGATATTCAGGCGAGAATTGTTTTATGTTATCAATGTGTCAAACACATTTCAATATTTGCACATTGCTAGAGAATGACTTAAAATGTTTGGAAATTATCAAGCGCCAAACCCGTCTTGGTCACAATTAACCATTTTGGTCAATGTGTGAAAAAACAAACAATGGCATTTTCAAGTTAACAGAACTTTAATTAAGTGATAATTTCAATGTCAATATCGCGTGTGACCTCCTGCGGCGTCAATACAAGCATGCACACGTCGCCTCATGGACATTACCCGGGATACGGCGCCATTCCTCTGTCAGTGCCTGTTGAAGCTCCTGAACGTTTTGTGGAGGGTGTTGGCGACGTCGTAGTCGTCTGTCCAACTCGTCCCATAAATGTTCAATCGGATTCATGTCCGGGCAACAAGCTGGCCAAGGCAGAACATGAACATTGCGCTAATTGAGGAAATCGGTGTTGGGTCTTGTGTTGTCATGCTGAAACAACGTTCTTCGTGGCCGATTGTTCAAGAACGGCAGAGCAACTGGTTCCAAAACTTGACACCTGTATTCGTTTGCGTTTAGATTTCCCCGGATCATCACCACAAATGTCGCCCCATACCATTACGCCAACTCCGCCGTAAGGATGAACCTGACGAACACAAACTGGGGCCAATCGTTCACCTCGACGCCTAAATACTCTTTCTCTGCCATCGTTGCGGAACAAACAAAATCGACTTTCATCACTAAAAAAGCACTCGTTGCCAATTTCGCACTTGCCACCAGAACAGAACTTTATTGCTTTTCAGGCCGTCAGACAACGGCATATGAAGATCACAGTGATTATACAAATGTATACATTTTGGTGACAGGGCTGGTAGTCTGAGTATAAGGCATACAAGCTACAAATAATAAATAGTAGTACATAATACATTCTTTTACACAGAGGACTTACATTTAGATTTTCACATAAATTTTACAGAAAAAAAATCATTTTCCCAGTGACTTGTACCTGGACATGACAGTGCTACAAAAAAGTACAAAGTTTTAATCGACCAACTTTTTCATTTTGGAACAATTGGCAGAATCTAACAGAGTTGGGTCTTTTGTAAAAGTAAGGTTTAATAAATTGGTTTCTCGAATCAACAAAATAGGGACATTCTAAAATTGCATGGTATTCATCACCGATAGAGGTATTACAGAGAGTACATATACGCTCGTGTAGAGGTACACCATTCCAACGGCCGACTTCAACTGATAGACGGTGATTACATGTACGAAAAACAAGCAATTTAATCAAGCTGTTTTGTGGTAAAATGCTTAAATTATTTTCAAATCCAAACTGTGTCTTAAAGGTCCGGTACTTTTTGGCTTTTGAGGAATTAAACATATCTGAGAACCAAGTCTGTATATACTGATCCTCTAGCCTTACTCTGATACTGTTTGTAAGAAATGACAATGAAACATGGTCCTGGTTATACCATATGTACAAAAAACCTGTCTCTGTGAAAATAGACTTCAGTCATTTCCATTTATGCGGATGATTTCTCAAGTAATGATCAGCATACATGAGTTGAAAAAATTTGTTTTCTTCACCAGTCAGAAGACGTGCCCAAAACGTAACCATTGGTGTATATACAGATATGTACAGCGGTTTTCGTCCCAACTCACCATATATCATGTATGATGGAGTGGATTTCTTTAAAGGTAAAAGTTTTCTAAGAAAGAGTAAATGTACATTTTCTATCATATTAAGGTTTTCGTGACCCCATATTTCACAACCATACAATAGAACTGGTACTACCATAACATCGAAAAGATGTAATTGACATTTTAAAGATATATTATTTTCTCGACCCTTTCTTAATACGAAGTACATGGCTTTGGTGGCTTGCTCAACAAGAGATTTGCATGCTGTTGTAAACCTATTTGTTTTATGAAATATTACTCCTAAATATTTATACTCATCTACAAATTCTAGACTTGACCTACTCAAACTAAATATTTGTTGAGTGTCTCGCTTAGTTCCACCAATAAGCATCACTTTGGTTTTATCAATATTAACTTTAAGTTTCCATGTGGTACAATAATTACTAAAGCTATCTAACATAAGCTGCATATATTTTATTAATATTAACTGTAAGTTTCATTCACGTATAAACTAAAAAGAATTGGTGACAAATGTTCTCCTTGTCTGACACCTGAGTTACAAGAAAAAGAAGTCTGACAGTTGACCACTAACTTTCACACATGACTTAATGTCTTTGTACATACATTGTATTAAGAATTAAATGAAAACATTTTCCACCTACACCATATTTTGTTATCTTTTGCCATAATCCAAACCAAAACGCAACCGTTCTGTCGATGTCGAAGGGTCAAGGCCATGCCGCGGAAGGGACGCCGAGCTCTGATTCCCGCTGCTCCCAATCTTCTCAACACGGTCCACAGGCTGATGCGTCCACCCAACGCCGTTGCTGCCGTTGATGTTGCCGTTAAAAAACGGTTTCGTACGTGAAGAGTGCGGAAGTAGCGGTCTTCTCGTTCGCCCACTTCGTGGCCTGTCCTGAGTTCGTCCTGTTGTATTGTACAGCTGGAACAATCTTGAAATTGTCAGGGGAGTGCAGCCGAACGTTCTTGCAATATGGGCTTGCGTGGCACACATAGTTGCCATATCTATGGCTCTCTTTCTCTGCTTCTGGGTTAAACATGGCATTACTTTAATGTGTTTTGGTTAAGTGACATGGGAACGTGTAAAAACGTCTGCTTTATACCCAAGTTCTGCACGTACATTTTCGCATAGCACGAGAAAACGTGTTTCACCACTTTCTTAAAGCGGTAGCGTTACCGTGATGATCTTTTGCGTTTTGGCTATATGATTACCACCCTCTATACTTGGGCACATATCACTATTATGTAGATTTTCATTTGTGTATTAAAGTTATTTTGAAAATTAAAAAATAAACAAATATGCTTTCTTTTGCAAGGGAGTTTATTTTATGATTATAATTTAGAAACTGTTTTTTTCCTGTAAAATATGTTCATTCAGATGTTAGTCGAAAGAAGTAGCATCTTTTATGTTTTTCAATAATTTTAGTTTTAGCAGGGATACTCTACAACATTATATAGTCTCCCTGGTTTTAATTATAATCAAGAAGATAGATATGTAATTTAAACATTTTAAATGTAAGGAAAATCTTTTCATGAACATGTCTACTTTCATTTCTATGTCAAGTTTGTTCATGAATACAAATAAGGTAATTATGAAAATAATGCTGCATATACAAAACTGTTTGCATTATGTCAGAGAAAAGGTTTCGATGTCTAACTGGTCATATGTCTAAGACTTTGGTATTATGTATTTGTTGGGAGATTTGCATTAGTTGTTGAACGTCAGACGACCATAAATTTTGTTTGATGATTGGCTAAAGCCCCATCACGACATTTACCATGAAAAGTCAAACGCATCAATATCACGTGCATCCTTTCCCAAGACAATCCAGGAATCCGGAATCGGTCAGAAATATTGCTAATAAAACTTGGTTCATCCTATCCCATTCCCCCTGCAGGTCAGCGTCAAGTTCGTTGAGAGTGGTCGGTGGTTGATGGCGGTGACTTAAGCGAAGTCCAAAGATATCCCAGACGTGTTCGATGGGTGACAAATGTGGACACGGCGCAGGCCATGGTCAGCAGGTTATGTTTTCCTGTTGGACGTTCTCAGTAACAATACCAGCCAGTTGTCGCTATTGTTGGACCAGTTCGACGCATGTCGTGATTGTAATCTTCTATTACTGACTGTGAAACATTTAGAGGTCGTGCCACAATTCTCTGTCTTGTTCAAAATTCCACTCGTACGAAATTAACGTGTTTGCACGAAATTCATAACAGGCTGAAAATGGATTTTCTATATCATTCTCTAAATCCATATGCGTCATACAACTTGGTTTCCAATTATTATCACCTCAAGTTGAATATTCCCTTCTTTTTTAATAGTAATCTTTTTCCTGATAAATCTCCGGAACTGGTTACAGGAACTAAACTTCATTAGTTCCTAAACATTCACATTCGATTAGGTGAATGGTGTTTATTTAGGCATTTAATGTGTAATTGGATTGATATAGCTTGTCAAATCGTCTCAAACACTCTATCATTTAATGAAAACAAGGTCCAGATATACTTTTAAAACCATCTACAACAATGTGTCCTTTAAGTTTGTTGAAGAATAATTTCCTTTCATGGCATCACCTGCCAAATTTATATGGGGATTGACTACCAAAGCAATATCGAAAGAATGTACTCACAAAACAACTAAGTGTACATGCCAAAGTGCAGCTTGATGATATTAATCGTAAATTCTTACGAAATGTCGGTGTAGTCAGCCGCCATATCGACATCGTAGTCAAACTCAGTCACTTCAAGCTCCCAGTCATCTTGCTTGCTGACAGACATCACGTAGCTGACACTGTTGTTATTCACATAGTCGGTGATATCGTGTGGATAGAACATATTGCTATACCCTATCTTGTCAAGCCATAGTCCCAAATATGTGCTGTTGGCCCCTTCTAGCATTTTATGTCGTCGCATTGTGTTGTTGTAGTTGATTTGGTTGAAATCACAGCCCGTGCCACATGGGCCGTAACCCAACTTCCAGCCGCTCATTACCACCATGTGCATTTTCTGTTTCGCAAAAAAAAATACAAAAAGACGTTACAACTGCTCCTGTCAAGGGAGAATTTAAATATATACTCTTAAAAAAGTAACGCAAAAGTGAAAAATTACATTATAAATTTAGATATGTGAAAACTTAGTGTTACAAACGCTGAATATGTTGTGTTATGGAGCTTACAAAATGCATTTTTATCGCAAGAATCGTTTGGAAATCGATGACTTTGTCCACAGATGGGTAACAATGAAAAATCGCAGAAACGCAACTGCTGTCGTTTTGAGCCACTTACGCAAAGGCATGGTATGCACGTGCAAAGGCACAACAAGCACCATAAAAGTGCAGGGTTCTCGATTTTGCCTTACTTCGGTGAAAACTCTCGGCAACAAATTTCATAATGTCAAGACTAAAGGAAGCTCAGAGGTACAACGCCATCGGACGATTGCAAGCAGGCGAGTCCTGATCAGAGGCTGCGAGGTTTTTGAATGTCTCCCCTAGCACCATATCGAGGCTATGGAACCGCTACCAGCAGCAGGGATCAACACGTGACCTTCTCAGATCCGGTAGACCACGTGTCACCACTCCTGCCCAAGACCACTACATCCGGTTGCGCCACCTACGTCAAAGGACGACAACTGCATCCTTAGTACCGGGACTGCGCAGGATTTTGGACTAGACTGTACGGAGAGGCAGGGTTGCGACCAAAACGTCCTGTTAGAGGCGTGATTTTGTCCAGGGAACATCGCCAGCTACGACTGCAATAGTGTCGAGCGCATAGGGTATGGCCTCAGGGACGATGGAGACACGTCATTCATACTCTGCAGACAGGATGGAAGGGCCCGTGTCTGCCGCCGAAGAGATGTACGCTTCGCAGCAAATAGCATACAGGAAGTGGACAGATTTGGTGGAGAAAGGGCCATGATGTGGGCAGAAATCTCTCACAACGCCAGGACAGACTTTGGGGAACTTGACAGCACAACGCTATGTCGATGAGATCTTGTGTCCGCACGTCGTCCCCACCAACGCTGGTTTCCAGCAGGAGAATGCCCGTCCTCATACAGCACGCATCACCACAGACTTCCTCGCTAAAAACAACATCAACATTCTGCCATGGCCTTCCATATCCCCGGATTTAAACCCAATTGAGCATCTTTGGGATGAATTGGATAGACGTGTGCGACAGCGACTACCACAAGCTCAGATACTACAACAGCTGGTTGCCGCTTTGGCGTCTGAGTGGGCTACAATTCCCCAGGGGGTCATCCGCAATCTCATTGCGTCTATGGGCAGGAGGTGCCAGGCAGTAATTGACTTTCAGGGGGGTCACACACGTTACTAACTGTACATGACGTCAAATGTGACGTTGGGACATTCGATAACTGTCACTAAAGCCTCAGTTGATGTTGTTTACTTGTACAAAATTTCAAATTTCTTTCATTGTTAGTTCATGTAGTAAATGTCTTTAAAACATCCAATGAAAATCTGGTTTTGCGCTACTTTTTTAAGAGTATATTTGATATCATCTTGCATTCTCCATTTGAGCATATATCTATGTTTAATATTTACTGTTAAATCTATAGGTAAATATTATTTGGATTATGCATGCGACGAGAACATTAAAATTGTCTTTACAAGCTATTCTTCAAACCCCGAATCGTCGCAGTCCTTCCAAAACTTTGTATCCGACTTCAGTAAAAACTGTTTCATTTTTTACGTGTAAACTTACCAAAATGACTTTTCAACCATAATGTTATAGCACGATTAACCGAAACGCGGCCAGTTTATAAAAAAACATCCCACTTACAGCATCATGGCTGAAGACAATTCACACAACGGGACCCTGTACCTGTACCGATCATAGATCCACATAAAATGAGCATACACAGTTGAAAAACCTGGTACCTAACATACAGAAAAAAAACCGAACTGTAATATATATTTTTTTGTATCATCTCTAATTATTTAACCTATAGTAAACTCTTGGCCAACAACCCCTGTCCCCAAAGTCTGTTTCCTGACAGAACACACGAATGAACAGTTAGTATACGGGTCCAGTCACCGTATAACATCAGTAGTGAGCCTCACGTAATTATAATCAGCCTCTGACAAACTAGTTAAATTGAATAGTTACTCACGAAACCTTAAACACTATTTGTAGAATAAATGAGGAATTCTGTTAAAGCGATGCAATCTAAAATAGATATAAAAATGAACAAACAGCAATATACTAGTCTGACACTACTTTAACCAAATGATCTGTTACCAGAAAGTTGTCCAGTGGCAGTTCTGTTTGGAGGGAAAATGTTATTTCTCATGAGTAGGCAGAACGACGAAAATCAAATGGCATAACAAATTTGAGTTCACCAAGATGGTTGTACTTTGCTTGTTTGATGTTCAATGGTTGTGTGTGCCGAGCCTTCCTGGTTCCCTTTCTGTAGTCTACCAGGCAATATCTGCCAGTCATCAGTTGCATTCAACTTGAAATGTGTTTTTGAGTGTTCAGATGTCAGTGACCAGTGGATCTCCAACTCATTTACCAGGCCTGATATAATTTTATATACCTAACCCTATTTTTGTCCATTATTGAAGAGGTAGCTTAAAACCTTGGAATAACCTCAAATTGAAGGTTTTACCTGTCGTAAAACCCGGTTAAAGGTTTTACTTTTTGAATAAAGACCCCTAACCGGGTTTTACCAGTGGAAAAACCTGAAAAAAGATAAAATAACAACTTTCTTCCGTTCTGTATTTAATGATTATCTACTTAAAGTTGAGAGTAACATGGAAAGTCTTGTGCGAGTCAGTAGATCGGATTTCGGGTTGTGAACGAGCCTCTCCAACAGAACATCCTGGCTGTCTGTCGGTCTTTGTAACCATGGTTACGGTGGTTTGCGGGTGGGTCTCGGCTGGTTTTGACTTTTTAGCATACATGATGTCGAACACTGCAGCTTTCTGGTCCTCAGATGACCGTTTGTACACCCTTACTGCCTCGCTGCGATGTCCTAGACAATGAAAATATTTGTTATTTATACACCTTCAACAAAGCGTTTTCAGTGAATTCTGTAGATGACAACTTAGTTCCAAGATCAGACCACATCCATATTTCCGTTTAATAAGAAACTTGGAATCATATAATATACTTTTTATTGTAAGCCTTGAGGGAGCATTATCGTAGTATATACCCTTCAAAACATATCACATAGACTACAAGTATTCACAGATTTACAATAATGGATCCACAAATCGGCGAAAACGTCGTCATAGACTTTTACCTGTCTGTTCACATATCAGCTGTTCTTCTACAGTCTTCTGATATAGTCTTGTAGCCAATGTTGCCCTGAGCGAATGATTTGTCTTCCTGCCCTCTATGCCCGCCGTCTCGCACATCCTCTTCACGGTTCCTTGGAACCAACTGGCGTTGAGAACCACTGGCCCTTCTTGACTTTCTTCAGGGTTTGACAGTAGAAAGCTTCCGTCTTCCCTGCTACTGATTTATTGTAAAATTCATATCTATAGTAAAGATAATTTTGTTGTAATTTTGTTTTTGTTCTAAATACAAGAATAAATAAATTACCTTAAAATTGAACACCCTCTTTATTAAATTTGTAGTTTTTGATAACTTTCTATAGTGTAAAGAACCCAAACATTTTAAAATCAAATGTCATAGAAGTTTAAAAAAATTCTAGTCAAGATAAAGATCAAACACTGATTAAGCTTTAATACGATAGATTTCTGTACTTCTGGAACAATCTGACATAACATCTAGGCGGATCGGTAGGGTTGTCATATAAGCACGAACCTCCTTCGGCTTAGTTTTGCGCTCCCTTAGTCCACCAACGTTGTTTTTGGAGGTGTCTTCTTTGTAAAGAAGATAAGAACGTCCATTGTCATCAACAAAGGGTCCAGGTATTTGAGGGTTTATCAACAGGCGTAGATTCCGGTGCTCGTTTCCTCCACGTACCGAAACATTGAGTCCTGAAAATTGAATTTTAATCGGGAGTTATTCAGAGTTAAATATGCCTTCAAATAATCATAACCACAGGGTCATAACTTACAATTATTAATGTAAATGTTATAATAGTTTGGATATTTACGGTTAAATTAAGACTGTTTGAATATTTAAAGGAAATAATTCAGGAGTTAGCACTTTTGTACTTACCTGTCAAATATAAAATTGTATCCAACAACTGTTGTGGTGTCTCTGATTGACAAAGTTATCATCTGAATCCATACTTCAAGCGTTGCCGGAGTTGTGTGTGAAATGACGCGTGTACCAAGGCCTTATACTGGGACCACGCGATCGCAAGTGCGTGATGCACGAGCGTTTCGTGATGAATGTCTCAATATAATGGAGGTGAAGGGAGACAGACGCGTTATAACGCACGATTTGGGAATCAAAAATATAAAATGAAACAATTGTCACTTAACGGTTCATAAGTGAGAGAAAACACTAGTCCTCGGTCTTCTGTGTATAAGAAAAACCTCAAGGTTGGGGTGACACCGAGGGGTGTTTCCCTTCCCTCCCACAGAAGACCTCGGAGGCGTGTTTTCTCCTTCATGTAAGTGACACATAGAAAGAAGTCTTCGAGGACGTCATGCATACGATACTTGACTTCAAAGGGTTTGCGTGCTCTAACATGTTTGAATACCATCCACGGAATCAGCTGGAGTACAGATAGACCGCACCACACGGCCCTCTCAGTAACATTGTAGAGTTGCACTCCATTTTACTGTTGGGTGATTGTCACCTGCTTCTCAGATGCTGGGCTCAAAAGTGTATTGGCATTTGGATTTTGATATGTACTGCCAACTGAATATTGTGACTGTACCACCCAGAGGAAAACAAGTGAACAGTTTGCTCCCCTTGATCAACGATGGTAACGTTGTAACAGGCCAACATGGTTTTATAATACAATGCACTGGCTTTCAGGGATAGAGTCATCAACGTAGTTGTAGTTCCTTTGTGAAACGTGGTCTTCAGCATTCATTGCCTTTTGTTTGTCAGATTCCATGTTCAGTTCTAGCTTGTTCCTGGCGCGTCACGTAGCTTACAAACACATCACCTGTACCACATTTATCTTTATACACATGAAGAATGCGATGTTTTTATTGCTAAAACCGTCTGTGCGTATTTGTTGGTCCATGTCTGTATAGCCCTGGTAAAGCCCTGGTAGATTTTGAACAGCTCAGTCACTGGCCAAATGTTGGGTTCCAGAATCACTTTGTTAGAAGGACTGCTACAATAATGAGATGGCAGGTTCGGCAACCAGTGGGAGCATTTATGTATTGTTGTTCGTCCAGGTGATGGATAATCAGGACGAGCGTGCTCTGTGGGCTGTGGGTTTGGAAGAAGTGACCCATTTCTCGAACGGACGCCTCTCCAACACCCAATGTAGACAGTAACTTTGGCTTACAGGTAACCACCGATGACAGGTGATCATCAAGTGTCACTGAAGGGAAAGTTCACGAGGAGAGGAGACTTATCAAGTTTAGTTGTTTGTTCTTTTTCTTCGTGTGTGTGTGTGTGTGTGTGTTTGTGTTTGTGTTGACTAGAGCACTAACAATCACTTTTGTTTCAGTCAAAACAAGCTTAGTCCACATATATGGATCCTTCTCCTCTCTCCTTTTTTTGACAGGCTTTTGGTAAGCATTTGTGACGTTTAGCTCTGGGTGGTCATGCCACATCTTATACATATTTGCCTTCCGTTGTCTTTCAAACTAATAAAATGCGGGGCGGTGTGGTAGTCTATTGGTTAAAGCGTTCGCTTGTCATGCAGAAGACCCGGGTTCAATTCCCCTCATGGCTACAATGTGTGAAGCCCATTTCTGGTGTCCCCCACCATGATATTGCTGGAATATTGCTAAAAGCGGCGTAAACCCATACTCACTCCCTCACTCAATCTTAATAAGATTCCCCAATCTCTCGGGTTTTTTTTGTCTTGAGCCCTGATCCAGTTTGGCGTTTCCTTGTATATATACTAGGCACATAAAGAAACTGTGCATACAAAAATTTAAAATCTAAATTTATCAAACCTGTGTAGACACATAAGGATTTAAACTCAGAGATTAGTGACATGTATCCAACATGCATGCACGTGCCACGTTCCGTGACGTCAGTGGGTTCGTCCTTGAGCCGTGCAATACGTTGTTGCAGGTGCATTCCGGGAAAGAGAAACAGAGCAAATGAATGCCACACAATACTGTCACTTTGGAAAGCTCAACCCCTGCCCTTGCGATTGTTCAGAGAATTAAACGGCTATTGAAACGCATAGCATGCCAAGGCTCACGTCTACATAACGTCATGATGGTCCGTGGGGGGAATGTCTCAACGACAAGTGGCTGCACATTTCCACTGCCACCGGGACACCATTTCTGCACTGGTGAGACGCAACCAGAACACAAATGACGTCATTGATGGGCCACGTTCTGGACGTCCACGTGTAACAATGCCAAGACAGGACATATGGATAAGGGTGACCCATCTACGCCACAGGTTTCAGACTGCAGTGATGACTGCCCCAACCATCCCAGGACTTCGCCGTATCCATCCCAACACAGTTCGACAACGTTTACGTCATCACGGGATCAGACCACGACGTCCCACCATACGGCCTATCCTGACACAACGTCATCGACAAGCTCGCTGAATGTGGTGCCGAAATCATGTCCGCAGACGCTTGTTTTGGAGGAGAAATATTGTTTTACAGATGAGTCCAGGTTTAACATTTCCCATAGTGATGGACGTCAACGTGCCTATAGACGCGTGGGAGAACGTTATGCACAGGCCATTGTCTTGGAGAGGAATTGTTTTGGTGGTGGTTCCGTGATGATTTGGGGTGTAATAACAGCACGCCAAAGAACTCCTTTGGTGATTGTTCAGGGCAACTTAACTGGTGTGGGCTACAGGGATCAGATTCTTCGACCTGTGGCAATTCCTTTTCTGCAACGTCATGGCCCTGGGTTAACATTCCAACAGGACAATGCCCGCCCTCATACGGCAAGGGTTGCTATGGATTTCTTGCAACACCACAACGTTGACTTACTGCCTTGGCCTGTAAATTCACCGGATCTCTCCCCGTTAGAGCATGTTTGGGACGAGATGGGTCGACGTCTACGCCGTCTTCCTCATCCGCCAGATAACGTCCTTGACCTTGCAACAGAACTTGAGAGAATCTGGCGTGACATCCCACAAGCCTTCCTTGCACGTTTGATAGGCTCTATGCGTCGTCGATGCACTGCTGTTCTCAATGCCGATGGTGGACATACCCGTTATTGAGCTTGTGACATGGTCGTTTGACCCCTGTCCCGCTTGTTGACTCGTGACGTCATTGTGATTGACTTTGAAATTCTCCCGACCTGTTATGGTCTCATGATCCCTCCATTAAAGTTTATATGTACCTTTGACATAGTTATTGTACTTATCAACTGGGATAATTTTTTGACAATGCACAGTTTCTTTATGTGGCTAGTATATTTTGATTTCACTTGTTAAACATTGAAGTGATCGTCTGTTTTCTTCCTCTTTGGTAGTCTGTCTCCTCATTTTCTTTATTATACATTGTTTCTTCCATACCTTAAAGACTTTATAAATATTCTTCTTCGTTTATCTGAATATTTTCATGTCTTTACTTCCATTGCTCAGTATGTCTATGATCATCTAAATCCCTCTTCATTTCAAATCGCTATCATTACAGTTCCTGCATTATCTGGAGGTATATTTTCACTGGTCTGAGTTTAGATTGAATATCATCCTTGCTGTGAATGACCTCATTCTGACCAGTCCTTTCTTTCCATTGATTTTTTGGACACTCCCCGCATCAGTTCCTTCCGAATCGTTACCCGTTTTTCTACTTCTGGAACCTTTCCATACCTCTTTTGCCCCATCTTGTCTGTCGTCGTTACCTTTTAACTTCTTTCCATGTTATTTACTGTGTATCTTTGTTTTCTTTGTTTTTGTGCCCTTGTCATTATTGTTTTGATCAAAATGTCGGCATGGTACGTTTTCTGTTTTTCTTTTCACTTTTCCTTGGGTTGGCCTGTCACGACTTTCACTTTCACTCTTTCTTCTTGGTGGGACATAGTATCAATCCAAGTCACTATTAAAATCAAAACTTTTTTTCTGAAAGATATGTTTCATTGGAATCAGATTCATGAATTGTCAGTAGTTTCACAGCTCCCAGATTTACACACTGTGAACCCGCCCCAGTGGCAAATTGTATAAGTGCTAATGCCACCTTATGTTTTCCTCGTTTTCCTTTCATCTTGGAAGCTGTCTACATTTGAAAGAATATATAATGTCCGCCATCCAAATTAACTGCAGGAAAAGGGGTCATACTCGTGGTCACAATTATTGGCAGATTGTTTACACATGAGTGGTACTTTCTGTCACATGCAAACATCTCGGCCAAAGAGTTTAATGTTTATGGGCCAACACAGTGCTGCCATTTATAAGCGACAATGCTTCCAGTTTTTGTGAGTGATATGCTTCACACACAGTTATATAGACACACATACTACCTCTAAACATGTATCTTCAATTGATTCTGAGCTGAAATTTTGACCATACTCGTAAAATCTGAAATAACATAATATGACGTAATTGCCACCATCAAAATAGAAAATCAAACACTGATATCTGTTATTTTAGTTCAACTCTAATAATCAATTAAAGATTACAACATAAGTATCAAGGATCGAATGTTATAAACTGGAGGTGGCATGATGTGAAAAAACATGCATGGCAAGTCCTCCAGATTCTTCAGTTATGTGTTCAGAAGCCCTGTTAGGTTTAAATGTATACATGTTGATATGTTTAAGTAAGTTGAATTTTGAATAACCATGACTGCCATGACAAATCAAGATTCTGGGCAAAAAGGACACTTTATTAAACTATGCAGTAAGTTAAAGTTACAAAATATCATTTACTGCATTGTTGTCGTGGAGGTGACGATACCACAAAGCGTTATTCTACAAAGTAACTGAAGAACACAAACGCGCAAAATAAACCATTAAGGTCCATTATAGGATTATAGAATTAGAAACCATGCCTTTCTACAAAATTCACATACACTTTGTCCACGGCAGTACACCGGTAATTGAGCATACATTTGACATTAACATTATGTAATTTCTTCTAAACAAATTATGTATAATAAAACCAACAAATCACCAGATAAGTATTATTGAAACCCAGCACAACGGATAGTCAGGATACATTGCATGAAAACCGTACAATTCTGGATTTTGACACATCAGTGAAATGTCAAATCGGTGAGAGCCATTACTTTTGTCTATTTTCATTATCCACAGTAACCCGAAATCGAGTCCGAACAGCCGATCAAATGGCTGCCACTTGGCAAGGCCAACGGAGTTCGCGTTACTGACCTGATGATGCGAAATTGTCGGAAATGTACGGTCACCACGAGTTGAACAAACAGACACATATAAAGCCAATGGTGTTTGGAGCATAGAAATGGTCAGAATAGCTGATGAAATGTTTTCAGATGAGTCCGGGTTCACTCTGGGCTGTTTCGATATACGTTGACGTGTCTTGGGGCGTCTTAACGAACTAAGTTAGGCGTTATGGCAGATTTTGGGATGGTTCTGTTATGATATGGGACGGAAACACCATGACTGTCCATGACACTACCGGGACAAATATCACTGTGCAAATAGTTTGGGCGTGTCTTTCGTGCACACAGTGCCCTATCGTCGCTCAATATCTCCACACAAGAAAATATTCCAAGAATTGCAAAATTAACAAGTTTGTGACGTTTATATCAGCAAACATTTACAATTTTGTAAAATTAGTATATACAAAATTGTAATTTCTTTGTAAGTTTACAAGGATTTTACCAGAAATTCTTTCAGTTTCTCCTTTTCCATTTCCCATGGATCACCTGATTTAATGTCTCCCTGATGTCAATGCCAGGAAGGGTGTATAGACTATTTCAAGTATCTCTTTGTTCTATCTTAGCACTAACAAAAGAAGTAAACTCAAATATATAGATAGGAGTTTAAAGTCAGCCAGCTCATCACCTGAGATTGCACTTCATATTTAGATATTGTTGGGTACATAATGTCCATATTTTATATGTCACTTGCTGGGAATGAAGCCTATACTTGTTTGCAGTAAACGTGTTTAGATTAAACCTGTTTGAAACAGTACCATGAACGTCTGGTTGACCTGCTTAACGTGGTAACTACTGATGGAGCCGCCGCTGAAGACCAGGTTTACTTCATTTCCGGTGATGGTAGCCGACAGGCTAACTGCCAGTACCACTGCGATTATTTGCATGCTGTAAAGTTAAAAGTAAGAATTAGCACGTTCAGTACGTGAATTGATACATATGTTCATTTGAGCAAATCTTTCCTCTTGCAGTGTTGCTTTACTATCACAAAAGCTTTGGCTTTACAATGGAGTGTTTGAAATCATGTCAGAAAATACCAATCAAATATGCGCCAGGTCTGTATCAGGGCATGAACATGTGTTTCCATTTTATCAGACATGTTTGGCTTTGGGCTTTGGTAATATACCCAAAGGCGGAAATTATTGTGATACAAAAACAACAAACAAATTCAGTGTTAAACTTTTACTGCTGCGATGGAAATGTTATTACAGGGAAAGACAGATGGTTCGAGATATGGTAACAACAGCGCTCCTGGTATATGCAAATGAGCCACAACACAAAATGATGGTTCACAAGCAGGCTTGGCGCCTCAGTGAGGCCACTAAACGTCGAGGAAGTATTTGGCGGACGTACTGCAGAGTTGTCGGACGGTTCGGATGATGTTGAAAACGTCGCTCCATTTCATTCCACACGTGTCCAATGGATGACAAGTCAGTGGATCTACCGGGCCAGGGTAACACATTAACACGTTCTCATTAAGATAATGCTGCACAACTCGTTATCGTTTTGAAACGTGACTCCAGGGCCATTCTGTTGCCAAAACGGTAAAGCAGCCATTTCCAAAACCTTGTGTCGGTACCTCACAGTATTAAAGCTCACTCAGACACATTCACTGGCGTCCATGCTGCCGCAACCCAGGCATAAAGCCACCACCTCCAAACGATCCGTTTTCAGAACACATAGCTTGATGTAACGTTAACCTGTGCACCTGTAGACATGGGTCCCGTCGTTAGCTCAGTGAAGAAGGAAACAATGAGTTATCAGTGAAGAGAACTCTCCTCCACTCCGTGCTCCCTATCAAGTGTTGGTGTCGATGTTCTGGCGTCAGAATTGGCCGTCGGCCTGGGTGTCTTGTACGGATGTCGTAGACGTCAAAGAGCTGTTCTCACATATACACATCCGTTGTCAGGTATGGTGCGGGTTGCAAGGATTGCTGGCTGGAACCTGTGTTGGTTGTGTGTGGTTATAATCCACAGGTCTTGACGTTGGGTTGTTACTGGTGGGCTATAACGTGATTGTTATGATGAAAACGTTACCATAAGTGCCAAATCATGTTTCTATGGACGTGGAATCGGCAAACAACGTCACACTGCGAGATACTAGAGTAAAGACGTACATATAGCTCTCCATCGATCATTTTCCCACAAGTCGTGGCATATCGAACTTGTTCCAGAAAGCTGAATAGGCTTTTTTTTGTCTGGCATTGCTGACCATTCTTGCCAATGCCTTGCAATTAAAACAACAGCAATTTGCTTACGTTTTATAACAAACAAATCCAAAAGTTCATGCCCATGATTACCAATGAATTCCTTCAATTTCACAATAATTTGGTCGGAGTGTATATGACATTGTGAAATAATTGCTTCTGATCTGGTCTAGAAGAGGCATCCCTTTTTCTTCCGATACCTCATATAAATTAAGCCATTTCACACGAAAAAACTGTCTGTGAAAACATCGATTTATTGACAGCTTAAGCAAATGGCTGCCGAACACCCGTTAGAATATTGTAATATTGTTCCATATCTTTATTATCAGTTAACAGTCAAGCTCTATGTTTGTTCTGCCTGTATAGGCGCCGTTTCAAATGATGTCGCTTTGAAAAATGGGAACATGCTCTTGATGGGTGATTTTAACATTCATTAACCTTTTAAGCTGTTGGAGTCACATGGTCTTACCCAGCTACTCACAGGAATGGTCACACTTGATTGGATAGATATGGTGAGAAGATATGGTGCAAAATATCCTCATTGAAGATAGACAATCATCTGATCACTTTTGGATAATTGTAGAACTCAGTTTTCTCAAACCAGCTGAGGAACCTGTTGAAGTTCAGTGGAGAAATCTTAAGCTTGTTTCCCGTGAAAACTTTGCTGGGGATCTTCGGTCTTAAAGTTACTCACAGTCACAGAGCCTTGAGAGGATGTGAATGAACTGGCTGATCTCTAAAACACTGGTTCAACTCTTGGATTCTCATGCCCCTCGTGTCACAAGATATAGGCGACTCAGGCATGAACCATAGTGGTACAATGATCAGATACTTCTCACTAAAACCAACAGGCGCAGGGCGGGAGCATAAATGGAGGAAAACGAGGCTTCATATTCATCGGCAGATGTACAACATGCCTCGTAATGAATTAAACCAACTGATTAGTGATATGAAGTCAAGGTATTACAATGATAATGTAGTCTCAGCAGAATTCCAAAACACTCTTTATTTATCTGTTTTCCTTACTTGGAAAGACGTCAAGAACTACTCTACCTAATATGGAAGATGAGTAGGCAAGTTTTCCCCTGAGTCAATTGCTGTAACTGGTGCTGTCTTTCAAAGTGAGAGTTTTGATTCCTCGATCAGCTCACAGAGGAAGAGATTCTCTGCATAACTAAATGCGTGTGAACTTGATCCAGCACCTACTAATTTTGTCGCGGAATATCTAGACATTTTACTGCCGGTGTTCACTGAAATTATCAATTTAAGTTTGAAATGTGGCATTTTTCCAGATTGTTTCAAGCACGCAGTTGCGAAACCCTTGCTAAAAACCTGGTTTAGACTCTACCTGTTTCAATAACTATAGGCCTGTTTCCAATCTTCCTTTTCTCTCCAAGGTACTTGAGAGAGCTGTGAAGGTGCAATTTGGACAGCAGTTGAATAAACATCTCTGTCACAAATTCCAGTCCGCCTATAGGTCATTTCACAGCACGGAAACAGCCCTGCTCTGTGTTGTTAATGATTTGGAGTGGAGCGTTGACAGGGGGGAACTCAGCTGCTCTTGTTCTCTTGGACTTATCGGCCGCGTTTGATACGGTGGATCACCAGATACTTCTATCAAGACTTCAGTTACGGTATGGGTTAAACGATACGGCTCTTATGAGGTTTAGGTACTACTTATGAAACAGGACTCAATCTGTTGATGTTCATAATGCTCTGTCTGAGGAATCTTTACTTCTTTGTGGTGTCCACAGGGATTGGAACTCGGTCATGTATTGGTGCACCACTTTGTGAGAAAGCTACTTATCAGCATAGCTTTCTATGCTGACGATGCGCAGTTGTTTCGATGGTATTACCAGGAGCAATGACAACAGTTCCGACTTAACCAGAATTGAAGATGCTGTTGACTATATTGGATGTTCAACAACAAAATGAAACTAAATGAACACAAGACAGAGGTCTTGGACGAATCAGATATTTCCTGACACTTGATGCTGCGTTGCTCTGGTGAGATTCTCTCACGAGTTGACTATTGCAACAGTTTGTTGGTTGCAGCTTCACAAAAGTCCATCCAAAAGCTTCAACGAATCGAGAACGCAGCTCTGTATCTGTATCTTCAAGAACACCACTCGCTTACATGCAAAACAGACCTCTGCGTTCATCATCGTCTAACCTGCTCTGTGTACCACAAATCATTTGGATACAGGTCTTACCAGAACATACGGCACCGGTCAAATGGAATTCCCTCCCTGATGAACCTAAGCTTTATCCAACACTTCAAAACTTTAAGTGTCATCTCAAAAACTTTCTCTGTAAATTTGTTTCATATCAATTGATTTCATTAATACTTTATCCATTGTTAGCTCTATGAACATACCTGGTGTGGAGTTTGGCACTATATATATCAACACATTATTATATTTTACAGATTAAAGATAGTATGCAGCAGACGGAATTCAGGTGATCCTGGCACAGTCAGGCTGGTAAGGCTCATCATCAGCTCTGGGCCCTCGCCCCCTCGACACGCAGCCCAGACAGCGAATGGGACTTCTCCCAGGAAGCACTGCCTAGTCGACCTACCAAGAACTTTCTGGAGAATATGTAGACTCCCCAACACTGCAGCCTTCTGCATTACCCAGTGTGTCAGAAGGGCTGTGCTCCCGGTGGAGAACCCGGGCACTCTCCTGATCTGCACCAAGAGATGAAGAGGTACCAAGGGCACCGAGAACAATGGGGAGCCTGATGACATTGTACTTGGGATGCAAGCGAGACATTTCAAAGGCAAGGTCCGCATACTTAGCATGCTTTTCCTGAATCTTGCCAATCACATTGATGTCAAAAGGGACAGACAATTCAATGATATAAATAAATTCATTGGCTTTATCAAAGAGGACAAGATCAGGTTTGTTGGTAGGAATTCTTCTGAGGCTGCATATGGGCCTATTCCACAGAAGTTTAAAAGCATCATTTTCCATGACGTCCTGGACATGTTCAGGGTCGTACCATGGATGGACCTCTAAGTCAAAGCCACAGGCATGGTTGAGGCGATAGTAAAAGCAATGAGCCATGCCATCATGTCTTTTCAGATATGATATTTGTGCCAAGGAAGGACATCCACTGACAAGGTGTTGGACAGTCTCTGAGAATTCATTGCAAAGTCGTCATTTCATATTGATATTTTCTTTAAGAATCACATTTTGGCGATTGCGTGTGGGAAGTGACTCGTACTGAGCAGCAAAAAGGAAGCCCTCAGTTTCACATTTGAGACCAGCCGACTTCATCCAGGTGAAGGAGTCGGTTGGATTGCTATTCTGTTCCACGCACTGCATGTACAAACAATGCATTGGCTTCTCAGAAAGCTTCTCCACAAAAGACAGACTCTGGGCAGACTTGGTGAAGGACTTTACCTGGTTTACTCCCATCGCTCCCATCGCCATCAACAAAACCAACCTCAAATTTCAGGTTTTGTCCAACAACCTTGGCAGGATTAGGATAGCTGTGGAATTCCTTGCTTTCATCGTGAGTCTTGACATGCATCACCAGAGGATCATCCGATAAATAAATATGTGCAAAAGTACACAATAAAATTCTATCATGAAGAGCATCTGTGTTGAGGTATGGTAACCCTCCTCTTTATTGAGCAGAAAACTCAAAGGATTTAAAGACAAACAAAAAGGCAAAGGACTGAATGAGTCCTCCTGGAAAATTCCCCTTCTGATTGGAATAGATTCCGAACTCTGCACCTGCCCTTGCGAGTACATCTCAAGTTGAGTCGACCAGCAACTCATTAAAGACTTGAGTTAATCAAGTAGTCACTCAGGGAGGTCAATATACTGAAGAGACTTCAGAATCCATTCGTGAGCGACAGGGTCGTATGCTTTTTTGTAGTCAATCCAGCGCTTGGAGAGGTTGCGGTGATATGTTTTAGCCTCTTCCAAAATCATTTTTTGTACAAGAAGTTGATCCTTGCACCCCCAACATACCTTTCTCGCTCCCTTCTGTTCTATATAAATTATATCATTGGAAGAACAGTAAGATGACACGAGGTTTGTCAAACACCCTGTGAATATTTTATATTGAGTATTCAAACATGTAATAGGGTGGTGGTTTCGGGGATCAGTCAAGTCTCCTTTTTTGGGAAGGAGTATTGTGCGACCTTTGCAGAACCATGGAGGAACATCACCTGTGTCCACAAGGGAACTGAAACAGTGGAGTAATGGTGTTTGGACACAGGGGAATAGTTTCCAATACCGGTTTCGAATGCCATCAGGCCCTGGAGCTGTATTAGATTTGGACTGTTTGATAACACTTTTCAGGCAATCTGGTGAGATGTAACAGACAAACGACCTGGTTAGTTTCTCATGCATTGCATGGTCATAATCACGGACCCATGGTGCACCCAGGTTACAGTCGCCGGGTACAGACCACAACTGTTTCCAGAACCTTTCATTGGCATCCATGGGAGGCCGATTATCATGCTCACCATCACCGTTTGTTTTCAGTTGCCTGTAGAAGTGTTTTTCATTATTTCAAAAAGTTTATTTTGTTCGATGAATTTATTTATATTTTCCCATTTTTTCTTTCTTTAAGTCCTAAAATATATTTTTGCCTTTAGGGAATCGACAATTTGGAGAAGTATACTAGGCACATAAAGAAACTGTGCATACAAAAATTTAAAATCTAAATTTATTAAACCTGTGTAGACACATAAGGATTTAAACTCAGAGATTAGTGACATGTATCCAACATGCATGCACGTGCCACGTTCCGTGACGTCAGTGGGTTCGTCCTTGAGCCGTGCAATACGTTGTTGCACGTGCATTCCGGGAAAGAGAAACAGAGCAAATGAATGCCACACAATACTGTCACTTTGGAAAGCTCAACCCCTGCCCATGCGATCGTTCAGAAAATTAAACGGCTATTGAAACGCATAGCATGCCAAGGCTCACGTCTGCACAACGTCATGAGGCCATTGGGATGGTCCGTGGGGGAATGTCTCAACGACAAGTGGCTGCACATTTCCACTGCCACCGGGACACCATTTCTGCACTGGTGAGACGCTACCAGAACACAAATGACGTCATCGATCGGCCACGTTCTGGACGTCCACGTGTAACAACGCCAAGACAGGACATATGGATAAGGGTGACCCATCTACGCCACAGGTTTCAGACTGCAGTGATAACTGCCCGAACCATCCCAGGACTTCGCCGTATCCATCCCAACACAGTTCGACAACGTTTACGTCATCACGGGATCAGACCACGACGTCCCGCCATACGGCCTATCCTGACACGTCATCGACAAGCTCGCTGAATGTGGGTCCGCAGACCCTTGTCTTGGTGGAGAAATGTTGTATTAACAGATGAGTCCAGGTTTAACATTTCCCATAGTGATGGACGTCAAAGTGCCTATAGACGCGTGGGAGAACGTTATGCACAAGCCATTATCTTGGAGAGGAATCGCTTTGGTGGTGGTTCCATGATGATTTGTGGTGTAATAACAGCACGCCAAAGAACTCCTTTGGTGATTGTTAAGGGCAACTTAACTGGTGTTGGCTACAGGGATCAGATTCTTCGACCTGTGGCAATTCCTTTTCTGTAACGTCATGGCCCTGGGTTAACATTCCAACAGGACAATGCCCGCCCTCATACGGCTAGGGATGCTATGGATTTCTTGCAACACCACAACGTTGACTTACTGCCTTGGCCTGCAAATTCACCGGATCTCTCCTCGATGGAGCATGTTTGGGACGAGATGGGTCGACGTCTACGCCCTCTTCCTCATCCGCCAGATAACGTCCAGATAACAGAACTTGAGAGAATCTGGCGTGACATCCCACAAGCCTTCCTTGCACGTTTGATAGGCTCTATGTGTCGTCGATACAATGCTGTTCTCAATGCCGATGGTGGACATACCCGTTATTGAGCTTGTGACATGGTCGTTTGACCTCTGTCCCGCTTGTGTGACGTCATTGTGACTGACTTTTCAATTGAAATTCTCCCGACATGTTATAGTCTCATGATCCCTCCATTAAAGTTTATATGTACCTTTGACATTGTTATCGTACTTATCAACTGGGATAATATTTTGACAATGCACAGTTTCTTTATGTGGCTAGTATATCTTTTCTTTGGTTGTCTTATACTGTAATTTTAATTTTCTCCAAATTGACTTTTGTCGTTTAGACATGGGATTCCCTGATGATCCAGGAAATGTATTTTCGAGTTTCCGTCAGTTTTACTTGAAACCAGTTTTTCTTTGGTGTATTGTTCTTAGTATTAGATGAGTTTTCTTTGGAAACCGTGTGAAGTTCCTCCGAGGTTTGAGCGGCAGCATAGACACAGCAATTAACTTCATGTAATGAACAGTCCGCAGAAAGTTTCATAGAAATAATGTCATTAAATAAATTAATTTCATTTTTGGGAAAAGATTCATTTGTTTGTTTGATTGGCCTCCGTTTTTCTAAAGGTATGTCAGATATTTCATCATAAATAGAATGAAACAAAATGTACACAGGGTTTTCGGAAAGATCTGCAACTGAGGAAGAGGAAGAGTGAGGGTCGGAAATTTCAGGGCCATTTGGCTCTATACCAGTAGAATTTCCATCAGGAAGAGGAAAAAGGTTGACGTGAACATCCATTAGAAGTTTTGGGTCTGCTGCCACTTGAGCATTCTGCTCATGCAAAGGTTCCTTTCGGGCTCCAGTTGTGGGTTGAACTGGTTCACGGGGCATGATATTTTTAAGCCACCGGAATTGATCTCGGAGCTTTTGCTCCGTCAGGAAAGCATACATGGGCATGCCATTGTCCCAATGCAGCTTAAGCGCCTTACTGTTTATTCGTGGATTATCAGTAGTGTGGAATTTAAATGGTTTGACCAAGATATTCTTGGTTGGGTTCTGTGCCTTCCCCTGGGGCAAATCCCATCTCCAGTAAGGTTGGTTAGGCTACGGAGGAAGGCTGACTGGGCTGCGGAAGTGAAAGATTGTACTCTTCTTGGCTGTTAGTAACCCAGTGAAAAAACAGCTTCGGGGGTCAGCCCTAACTGGATGATGTACGTTCAGTTCAGGGAATATAATTCCCCTATCTAGGCCCACCACGGAGAGGCACTAATTATTATTATTATGTTTTACCTGACGACAGTGTACTTGGAATGCAAGCGAGACATTTCAAAGGCGAGACCCGCATATTTAGCATACTTTTCCTGAATCTTGCCAATCACGTTGCTGTGAAAAGGGACAGAAAATTATAAACATAAATAAATGCATTGGCTTTATCAAAAAGGACAAGATCAGGTTTGTTGGCAGGAATTCTTCTGAGGTTGTGGGCCTATTCCAAAGAAATTTAAAAGCATCATTTTCCATGACTCCCTGGACGTGTTCAGGGTCGTACCATGGATGGATCTCAGAGTCAAAGCCACAGGCATGGTTGAGACGATAGAAGAAGCAACGAGCCATACCATCATGTCGTTTACGATATGCCGTTTGTGCCAAGGAAGGGCATCCACTGACAAGGTGCATGACAGTCTCTGTAAATTCATTGCAAAGTCGTCATTTCATATTGATATTTTGTTTAAGAATCATAATGGTTGAAATGAAATATAAACATGTATCTGTGGAGATATTCCGGTCGTATATTTTTTTATCCCGTCAAGATTATAAGTATTTTAATCTTAGATTTTAGGAATTTGCTCTTAGATCACTAACTCATGACACTTTTCGGAATGTTAAGACCCTTGAACCCACGTATTTTACGCTTTCCAAGAGAACACTATTGTTTCAGCACTCTTGCTGTCATGGTAGAATGGAGATGAACTTGCTAAAGCACCACTTTAGATAGAAACATTAAATACCACTTACTTTTATATTTGAAACCTCGCGTTAAAGTTATAATATGCTATATCTCATCCACAGAGGATTTACATCAAATTTCAAAACAAATTACACTCTTCAATTATTTCATGTAATTTCAATGGTAAAAAGGGTAAAAATTCACATGCCTGTAGACAGAGAGTTCGCCATCCTATATTGTTGTGTTTCTGGTTACTTGAGTCCACACGCTGGCGTCAAAGTCAGTACTTCGTATGTCCAATTAGTGCTCGGCACCGTTTCGGCACAGACTGGATAAGTCAATTTAGACGTTTTTCGAAATGTCCGAAGCAATTTCCAAAATTTAGAAGGAGAGTGTATGGAGTCAGTAAGTTTTTGCACCTTTTGTATAGAAATATCAGACTTATATTTTCTGTAATAAGCTTTATACTTGTTTCTCATTTTGCAAAAATGTTTTCTGTTATGGTCTGTTCGTCTACACCGAAAAACCCTTAAGGTTTTACGGGCGTCTCTCCTGGCAGTTTTACATTCCTTACTTAATTGTATTTTACTTGGGTGCTGAGATGACCTGAGTTGTTTCTTCATACAATCTGCTGAGTCTAATAACACACGAACAAGATCATCAATAGCTCCATTAACATCAAAATCAAGTTTTTGAGGAGATGTTCATAGCAAGGAGTTATCAGGTTTTTTAATTTACTCAAAAATGTTGCTGAAAATGAATCGTTCCAAAAAAGTTTTTCTTTGACATTGTTGACTGAATCATTGACATTAGAGTTGACATTACTGAATTGACAAGTCATTTCCAAAGGAAAATGATCAGAATCTACTCGATCTCCAACATTAAACATGTTTATAAATTGGAAAAAATCTGGTGAACAAATAAAATAATCATTCACACTAGACCCTTGTTGGCCACAATATGTAAATTCACCACTAATATCACCGTATACTCTACCATTCACTATATACAACTGGAGTGCATAACACACATCTAATAGCATTTGACCAAAGCTGTTAACAACAGTGTCATGAGATCTTAACGATCATCAATATGGATACGAATATTGGAAAATATTCATCAATAAAATGCATGTTATTGTTTGTGTTATCATCATCATCAACTGTGATAGGTACATTGTTCAACTCATCCGTACGTGCATTCATATCTCCACACAAAACGTTATATGAATAAGATAGTTCTTGTATATTGTCTAAAGAGAATTGTTCAAGCTGTTGGATGTTACATTTGGAAGTTTTGTTCTTATAATACGTTGAACCTGTTGGTGTGATATAAGTGCAAAATAGATTGACATCTTTGTTAGTGGAAAACAAATATTTTGACAGTTTTAACCAAATAAAATTATCTACGTCACATGTCATTTGTTTGTACATCTTTCTAAAACGTTCATGGATACATATACACACACCACCTGAAAGACGTCCATATTTAGACAATTTGATTGCAGGGCTATAAAATATATCATAACCATCTAACCAATTAATATTTAACATATCCTGGACAAATGTCTCCATGAGACAAATAACATGAAACTTGCGAAGATATGAAATAAAATCAGTGTCATCGATTTTATAAGATAGCCCATTGATATTCCAACACAAAAACGTGAAGTTTGAGTCGTTATCATCATCCGAACTATAGCCAGTGTTACCGGTGTTCGCGTTCTGCGAGCCCTGTGATAAATTATCCGGGCCTTGGCCGCTATCCTATTGAGTCCAGTTCATGCTAGTGCCAGTTTCTTTTTGGGGTCGACGTTGTGTCGTTCTAAGTCGGGGACGGACTGAACCCTGGTTATTATCACTTTGAACTGTCACAAGCTTTCCATTCTTAAAATAGCCGAATTGTCCTGTCTCCTTAAGGGCTTGAAGTTGTTGGCGTTGGCGAATTGTAAGGTCGCTTGATATGCCGTACCCAATCTCCCTTAGAATCGGTCTGGCTTTGAGGGCTCGAACCTTGTCCTCGGAAACTTGTAGTTTAACGATAATAGGGCGTGGCCTCGTCGCACCATGACGCTTAATCCCAAGGCGGTGGGCTCTAATGACGTCAGACGTTTGCCATGTTTTAAAGGTCAAGTACTTAGTAAATAAAGACATAATTGTGTCCTTACACGCCATCGACTTTTCACCTTCTGCTTCAGGAACACCGTGTATATTACAATGTTGTCACGACGACTAAAAGATTCGAGTTTATCAATTTCATCATCCATCTTGGATAGACGCTCCTGAAAACTCTCAACTCTTTCCGAGACAGCATCGAGATCATCGTACATAACGTCATAGTCATGTTTGGTTGTTTCAATAGTTGTTTTTAGTTCTTTCACAGAATCTTCCAACCTGTCACATCTCGATCCTATAGTTTTCACTTCACATTTCAAATCGTTCATTTGTGAGGATAGATCTGATTTAACGTCACGGAATTCTGACAAGATAGCATCCCTAACTTGTTCAAGTGAGGTAGGCCCGGGGTTCGACTCCACATCGTTTGCACACATGATAATCTGTGTTATAACACTCGCTGGTCGAGTGTCACCTCCGAGGAGACACATTCCACGTGCAATCCGAGTGTGGTGTATAGACAAAACCGGGTCAAAGGTAGAAGTGGTGACGTCACATGGCGTACACAAAAGGATATTTTCTTTGGGTTAAAAACTGCCAAAGTTCACTTTTTCAAGACAGTCAATTACAGCATATGATGTCAAAAGATGTATAGAAAACAGAAATGCACAAATGAGTATTCTGAAGTGGACATCTGTCCTCCACACGAAAGGCAAGTACTCACTCTCATGTTGTAGCATTACTTGTCGAGTTCCCCTGGGGTGGGAGAAAGATCCAATTCTGGCCCGATAGACATCAATAGACACCATTTTTGCAAAAAAATGTTCACTGTGCACCAAGAGCAACTTTGTCGTCAGTTTCAGACTTCATAAATCATATATTAGAATATATTTTTCGTAAATTGTCCTCAGCTTTGAGATCGTGTTGTCGTTACCAAGGGACATTACTCATCATGTCATGCGTGCTGCATGTGAAGTAGTGTTGTCATGCTGGAACAGCTCCCTCTGTCGGTCCATAATCGGAAGCATGTGACGCACAAGGACTGCGTTGATGTACCGATTTGCTGTCAAATTCCCCTGAACCACCACTAAATTACATCTTTGTGTGCTAGATATCACACCCCACACCATGACACTTTGCTCCACCGAATCTGTCGGCCTGTCGAATGCAATTAGGGGCAAAACATTCATTTCTCCGACGGTAAACACGCTGTCTTCCATCACGCTGGTGAAAAAGATTCGTGATTCATCAGTGAACCAGACTCACCTCCAGTTTCTAAGGTTCCCGTTCCGGACTCTACGACTCCGCCGTAAGCGATTGCGCCTATGGAAGTCTCTCAACAGGGGCGACAACTGACCTTCTTGGTCGAATCCCCCACTTCACGCAATCGATTCCTGACAGTTTGGTCGGAAATTCTTCTCAAACCAGGGATGCGTTGTGCAGTGTCCACGGCTGTGGCAAGACGACGATGCAAGTGAACAACCCGTCTGTTGGGCTTGGGTGGTAACTCTTAGACGGCCGCTTCTCGTGCGATCTTGGGTGGAACTTGTCGGCAGAAACGATCCCAAAGGCAGATATGATGCTCTGATAAACGTTGAAATGTCAGGCAACTGCAGACTGCGACTCCCAAGCTTCAAGTGAATGAGTGAGTTGGGTTTTACGCCGCTTTTAGCAATAGTCCAGCAATATCACGGCGGGGGGACACCAGAAATGGGCTTCACACAATGTGCCCATGTGGGGAATCGAACCCGGGCCTTCGGCGTGACGAGCGAACGCTTTAACCACTGGGCTACCCCACCGCCCCCAGCTTCAAGGCGGCCTATGGCTATGTTTCGATCCGCGGCACTCAGTCGTGGCATAATGATTTCCTCTTTTCCAGGCAAAAACGAATGACAAAATTAAACACAACGTCACACAAAGATGACATTTTGGAAAGAAATAGTATATTTGTATTGTTTTTGCCGCAGCTACATGTGTCCAGTGTTCTCAAAATTCAAAATCACCTTTGAGTTTCCTTTTTTGAAGAGTGTAGATTTATTACCTAATTGATTTATTTCCTAATTATGGCTACATATGGTCGTGAGTCGTGCTGAAATTCCATTGTCGAAATTTTGCAAAAACGTTAAAACGGCCATTTCCAAAATCTCAGCTCAGTATCTCGAAGAATTCAATTCCCCTCAAACTCGAACGTTATTCCCGCCCGAATCTCAAGGCCACCATCTTTGTTCGGATCGCCTTCGAAATCACATGGCGTGACCTTAAGTTCACGTCAAAAAGGTCTGTCGACACACGGTATGGGTCAGATCGATGAAGAAGAAAACGTGACTCTTTAGTGAAGAGGTCCCTTCTCCACTGATAGTGTCGTTTGTGCGGCTGGAAACGTCAACCTCGATATTTTGCCGTCAGGATTATCCATCAAGGCGACTCATCGCTGACGTTGTCGGAGTTGTTTTGCAGAAGTAAAATTAAACGTCTGTAGCTATGAGAATTGGTTTATGCAGTCTGTGTTGAAGAGGGGTCTCTGTTGTCTTTATGAAGGGTTATCAAGGCGTGGCGGCGACAACGGCTATCGTCTCGGACGTGGTTGTTCTGTTGAAACGTCGCTGTAAGTGCGATCGATATGGTATACCTGTGGATGTTGTACCGACGTGCATCGAAGTACCTGATTAAAGAAACTATGGTGTGGCATAGTGAAATGAAAACGACTGAAAGTTTGTTTCCGAGCTGGATACAATGTTATGAGATTGGATATATCTCCTGTCTTATGAAACATTTGAGTATGTAATATTTGTTGAAAAAAGGCAATACCAATGACAATTTGTTTGTTGTAGATTTTCGAGCTTTTTCATGAAAATGTGCTTGAAAACCACAAATGTTTAAGTGTCTTTTGCCTCTGAGTATATTGTACTTTTCCAAGATTGCCATGCATAAAGAAATATATAGGTCGTATTGCGTTTCATCCCACTTTGAAGATTTTGACGGTTACACGGTAATTTGACGTCATACGGTAATACAATACGGTATTGTACTATTCGTTACTGTCGTCGATTTCTTTTAGGTTTATTAAAAATCTCATAAATGAGGTCGGCTACATATAAATATAAACTTTTGATATCTTTCAGTTTTCTGATTTCGTGGCACAAGTCACACAGTTTTCGAAGAGTCCACCATATCAGCATTTACAACATGATGATTCTTACCTTAGAAAGTATCTCTTTCCACAACTGTTCACAACAAACGCTGATCGAATAGAACCCTAGGCGAACAGAGCTGTATCTGTGGTCAACTCTATCTGTGGTTGTCAGCTGTTATCTTTGGGCACGTATAATAAATGCAGTCGACTGATTAATGGATTAATGCACATCGATTGTGCTTGTGTCCATGTTAGACGGGAGATGTTGTTAACCGCAGCTACGACGTCTGCGTGTTAAAGTCAATGCAGGCATGACCCTGTCAATAGGGTCTGTTATGATGTCAGTGTAGCCGTGACATTATCCTCGAGATGTGTTATGATGTCAGTGTAGCCGTGACTTTATCCTCGAGATGTGCTATGATGTCAGTGTAGCCGTGACTTTATCCTCGAGATGTGTTATGATGTCAGTGTAGCCGTGACATTATCCTCGAGATGTGCTATGATGTCAGTGTAGCCGTGACATTATCCACGAGATGTGTTATGATGTCAGTGTAGCCGTGACTTTATCCTCGAGATGTGTTATGATGTCAGTGTAGCCGTGACTTTATCCTCGAGATGTGTTATGATGTCAGTGTAGCCGTGACATTATCCACGAGATCTGTTAGGATGTCAGTGTAGCCGTGACATTATCCTCGAGATGTGTTATGATGTCAGTGTAGCCGTGACATTATCCACGAGATCTGTTAGGATGTCGGTGTAGCCGTGACATTATCCACGAGATGTGTTATGATGTCGGTGTTAGCATATCAACGATGCATCGGGTGGTTATGCTCGGTTGGTCATGTTGGTGGCGTTTTACAGAACCACGATATAGAACGTTGGTTACGTTGGTCACTTACAGTTACAGTTATTACACACTGCTGCAGGGCTGAGGTGTTAAATCAGACGCCTTTCAAACTCTCAAACATTCAGCCTAGATAGGGGCTTATGATGGTGTTTATGAAGGCGTCATTTTGCCACGATTGGGTTGGGTTGGGCTGGGGATGGTTATAAACTATTTCTCAACAAATCTGTCTTTGAAACGGTCCCTATCACGCTTATGGATGATAAGTAGCAGTCACTGATATCGGTCACGTACTTCGATTGTTTAACGACTCCTTCTATTGTGGACATTTAGTCTTATCAACACAGTCATATGATTAAATGATAAATATATAGATTGATTTACCATAAAACTAGAATATTGGTCATAATTGATATTGACTGCTTCTCATTGATTGGATGTGGGGAAAGGCCAATACGCATCCGTGCGGTTTAAACCAATGCAGCTTCAGTATCTTTCAAGAACAAGATTAATATGATCTTACCCTGGTGTATTAGGATCTGAGATGACACTCCACGATCAAATCACAGCACTTCCCCTTTGCAGATGAACACCCTTCCCACGATATAAGCACTCCCCTTACTTCCTGCATAAAGTATTGGGTAGAGATATATATCTATGTAAAACGTTAGTTCTTGCTACAGGATGCCTATTTCCCCAATTTACTCACTTCCAATAGTGAACTACCTACTGTATGTTGACTTGTAACATTGTCTTGTAATTGTATTACATTGTTTTATCTAGGGCTGGGACGGCTCCAAATTTTCTCCCCGGGTACCCCAACCCCTATTACCCTACCTTACCCGGATACCCGTTATGTTAATTCCTGACATAAAATGTGTAAGAAATGGCAATATATTCTACTGCTCGGGGGCTAAAATTTGGAGCTTTTCAATATCTTACCATGTATTATTTTCAAAAGAAGTGACTGTAATTATGTCTAAATCTTCAAAGACAATACAACCTTTTAATCATAAAAGAATAACATATTAAATTGTTTAATCTATTAGTCACATGATGATAACGTGTCCGGGTATTGAGACGGGTACCCGTCCCAGCCTTAGTTTTATCTGTATAGCAGTTCAGCAAAGGAATAGGTATGTTTGTTGCTATATTTCGACTTGGAATCAAGTTAATCCGAAAGCTTGTAGAGCAGCACGGACCTGTCCAGCACAGTAAGGAACTTCTGGGCCTCTGTCACTTCATATTACAAGACAAGCAGTCGGTGAAGACCGTCATTTAGACCCCGAACATTCAGCCAAGACCTATGTTGGAACTGTGACCTCGTATAATTACTGTATTATCACTGTATTATCACTGCACTAGTATTCGGTAATGCCACTGCCATTGTAACTACTTTGCAATAATTTCAACTGATTTTGTAGAAGATAATCTCATAATCCAACTGTTAATTATTTAACATTTCTTTGGTGATTGTAGGGGCAGATTGAATATATCACAAAACAACTTGTTAAAAATGCTAGATATATATTTCTCGTTTAATATTGTGTAAAAACTCACAATATAAGATGCTTAGAGTAGATAGGTTTGTTAGCCAACCTTCTATGGAACAAGATTCTCTGCTCAAAATTCAGGTTAAACTTGAATGTCGAATGAGGTATGTTTAAGACCGATGGGTTTGATTGAAGAAAAATATGGGAGTTTGGGTTTTCAAGAATGTTAGAATTTGAATATATCAAAAGGAAATAAGGCTATGGAAAAATATCCTGATAGGAAAGTCAATTGTTCCTAGGATATATTTAACTCTGGAGTGTATCAGTGATAGGATCGGGTCACCCGAGTGTCAATCTGTAACATAGAATTACTGGAGTGGGGTTTAGTGGGAGTAATTTAGTCCCGTCACATCGGCACTGCACTCTTGTCATGATGCTATCTACGTCTTACCTCGTAAACAGAGTGCCTTACAAGACCCTGGCTGCCACGCCCAGATAGCTTACTGACGACACATGGCACACTATATCTAGAAGAAAATGTTGGCCAACAAAACGTTCAACAATGACTGGGAATTTGGCAACCTGTTGCCATTTTGTGTTGGAAGAAGACTGCAGGAGAGGACATAGCAGCTGGATCTGACTCTTTCCTCAGACAGGCGGGGAATGAGGTCGACAATATGAATAGATACCACGCATTGAGTATATATTGCTCTGAGACATTCTTGTCCACTCCATTTAGGCAAGAAAGAAACTTATCTAGCTTTGAATGTCAAGAGGGGTTTACTTTACAATGGGAAACTTACCAATGTGGATATGACCCATAAAACCCCATATTTTTCAAAGTATCAGTATTTTACCATTATTATCCGCAGCAGAGGAACTTTAAACTTCAAATTAAACTTTAATTTAGAGAACTATCTGATAAACCGACCCCAAAGAACTAAAACCTGTAATTTTTTTAAGAGAAGAATAAAATGGCAATATACTCCATTTCTATTGCTGATATCCACCATCATATGACGTTAACAAGAGCGGTAATTTCAGGATTCTGGCATGCAATCTACATATGTAATAACATCCCCGAGCCTCCTACTCACTGTATCAAACCTTGAATTTGACATTGAGCTAATGCGTCCCATTCTTGATGGAGGGCAATACATCAAGATTTTGAACTGGAGGATCTCTCTGGCGTGTTTTGCGACCCCTAATGTCACAAACATGCTCTATGTGCTCTATGGGATTGAGATCTTGATTCTTGGCGGGCTATGGTAGAGTTACTGCCGCCTCTTGGCGTATGAGCTCACAAATGGCACGTGAGCCATGTGGCCTAGCATTGTCGCCAATGAAGACTTACCTTATGTTCCGAGGATGGTCGCTGAAATGTGGTACAACAACCCTGTCTATGATGTCAGTAATGTTCCATTGTCCATTCAGATTTTGTCACGGGGTCACAGAGATTCACCCCCACAACATCAATGAACTCTCGCCAAACAGTACTTGAATATGCAATATTTCAGTGACGTCAAGCTTGTTACCAAGTTATTCATGCTGGTTTGTGCTCTGTGGATAACAACGGATGTCTGACAGGTCGTCTAGCTCTATACCGAAACCTATTTTAGGCGATTTAGAACCGTTCTGTTGGACAAACGACGATGTAGAACCCACTCTGTGTTTAAAACGGCACTTCACATGGAAGGAAGACAGATTCTGAGAAGAGTTGTATCCTCTCATGGCGTTGTCGCTCGTGGTGCAACTGAATGCTGACGGCTGAAATCGACGGATGACATTTCTTGCAATAACCTTCAATGACATGCCAGCACTCCTCATACCAAAAACATGTAATCTTTGAGTTGTTATCATTAGAGGAGGCCACAAATTTGTCAACATGGAAATCAAACCTCAGATGTAACCATACCAAGGAATATATACTGAGTCAAAAAAGAAACTTCACATTCTTTCTTCAGGGCACTATAAAAGAACAAGAGATTGTAAGATGTTTAAATTGTTATTATTTCATTGCTGAGATCTGTGTGATGTACTCGATACACTGACAGTGCCATAATCAGTTCCATTAGGCTACACAGCCGTTCCAAAACATTGGTATACAGAATGTCAAGTCACAAGAATAAAAATGCGAAATTTCTCAGTTCAATATCGTGTATGGCCGCCCCGCGCATTCACCACTGCCAAACACCGTCTCCTCATCGACTGCCTGATGCTTGTGAACACGTGGTTGGGGATTCTGCGCCATTGCTCTTGCAAGGCAGCGCCAAGTTTCTGCAAATTCTGAGGTTGGTTCCTAAGACCACGAAGCCTTCTCCCAAGTGCATCCCAAACGTGCTCTATTGGATTAAGGTCAGGGGACCTCGATGGCCAGTCCATGACGTTGATTCCAGCGTTTTGAAGGCAATTTCGTGTCAACATCGCGGTATGCGGCCGAGCATTATCATGCTGGAACTGTAGACCTGGGCCATGAGCCGCCATGAAAGGAATGAGTTCAGGGGTGAGCATCTGGTCGCGGTAAGCAGCAGCTGTGAGGTTTCCACGGATGACCAGAAGTCGGGAACGGTTGTTCCCACAGAAAGCACCCCACACCATGCAACTTCCGCCCCCGAATCTGTCGACTTCCTGTACACAACATTGGCCATACCGTTCACGACGTCGTCTCCAGACTCTATGCTCTTGCGACGTCAATAACTGATCTTCCCGCTTGCAACATGCCAACGGCACGTTCACGTTGCACATTTGACAATCGTGGCATTTCAAGTACCGTTAGAACTGTGGTTTAAAAGTGTTTTATCAATTCTTGAGGCCAATGCAAACATGTGCATATGAAGAAAACTTCGATGCGAAGATCACGTGATCGACTGCACGTGCAAAACCTGATTTGGCACTAACGTCATTTGCACGACGAATGGATGGGTTTGAGTGGGTTTTGCTAACGTTTTTCTAGAGTCGAAAGATAGGGATCCCATTTCGGATACATAGATGTATCATCAGAGAAAAATTATTCATTATTTTTCAAATTACATTTTGTGAAGTTTCTTTTTTGACTCAGTATAGTTGTGCGTTCGAGTATCAGACAAGACTTGGCAAGCTCTCTGCACTTTCAGACAGGAGAGCCAGATGTCTTTTTATACTGTTACAAATCCAAACGTATAATAATTCAGATTAATTTGAAGGTACAGGATAGTTTTCAAATGCATTATGTAAGCGGCTGACTTTGTGTGCTGGCGATTAGGTGCCTGACTCTGAGGGGTTATCTCCCATTTGACAGACACCCATTTGACAGACACCCAATTGACAGACACTGAACTAGAAGGTTAATTAGGGTAACACCTACGGGTATATTTGAACAGTCCACTGTCTAGTGAGTAGAGCAGGGTGAGCCTGAAACAGGTTCGTTACTGAGAAGTTTGTGGGTAAATAGAACTTTGTTGTCATTAAATGATAAATGATTTCTCTTCTCAAAATTGATTTTACTATCAATTACTATCGAATGTAAAAACAGGTTTGTCACTGAGAGTTTTGATTGTGTTTATTGATAGAAAAGACCCATCCCAATAATAGCATATGTACAACAGAAGTTAACTGAGAAAACGTTTTGTTGGAGAGATACAGATATGTACATATTTGAAAACATTCTGATTTGCAGTAAATGAGACACCTGCATTGCCATGTAAGATACGATTAATACCAATCAGTGTTCTAATTTCAACAATCCTTTCTAAAGATTGTAACAGTTTATGTCTTTGAGTAGTATACAACGGACATTCAAGGAAGTAATGAAAAACATTCTCACATCCATGGCCACATTGACATGATGCGTCATATTTTAAATATTTATTCTAAATAAATCGTAATTAAGTGCACTCGTCATATATCTTAATATTGTGTGCAAAACATATAACTTCTATATTCCATATGAATAATATTTAGGTTCACATTTGTCTTTATTTGATTTATATGATACAACAGTGTCGCAATTTCTAATAGCTAAGCTAATGTTTTCAATATGATGATGCCGACTCCCGTTAGACTAGAAGGTTAAACCGAAATGTTTATGAAAATAAACTGTTTTTATATTGCCGCAATAAAAATTCAAATTACTGTCTTTTCGTCCATCTTTCAAAATAAATAATATAGCTTCAGTTTGTTCCTGTGTTTTTATTTGGACTATTCTATTATAATGTGTAGGTAACAGGTAGTAGATAATCTGTTCACTGAACCGTAAATGTTGTTGTTTTAAGGTGTCTGCGAACTGGCTGTCTGCGTAATGGGAGGACACCCAAATATACATGTGTAAGCATTTTGGTACACAACCCTGAGTGTTATTTCACATTTTGTTTGTACAGTAGCATCTATTTGAATGATCCAATGTTCAACATTGAAAGTAAAATATATACATATATACTTGATTAAAGATTGGTTTTTCACATGATTTATATATATGTACACCGGTGCCTATCCTATTCTTCGTAATTAATCTTGACAGCTCGGGCCAACTCTGACAGGACACTTGCGATCAAGGTTATATCGGCATTATGGAAAACTGCTTCACTTTGAACAACGTGTTTACTTAAAAAATACCAGGATCTGAGACAGTATAAGGTGGTAACTGTGTCTATATCTCTAATAACTTTCCACCCTATACATGGGGTGTGTGGTTTTTTTACAAATAAAAGTTAAAAAAAAACCACAAAGCAAAAACAAGGTATTTTAAACACAAATATGTGTGTTTAGATAACGACTAAAGATCATGTGGAGAGTGGGGCCAGACGTCTCTCCACATGGACCTCTTCCATTCCATAGATAGAAACACCATGTCCGACTGACGTCAATTAATGTCACTATTGTTGGAGGCATTTGATACGTTTCAAATCCATTTTCGTTTAACGATTCCTTAAGTGTAAACTTTTGCTCAACCAAGTTCAGACTGCTCGCCTTCCTATTTCAAGCGACTTACTCGCAATAACTTAATTGAGCTGACCGTGTGTAGTCTGTGATTATTTAACCCATGTGTCGTTGTTGCACGAATAACAAGCCGACAATGGAGTAATTAGCCAATAATAACTTTGGTGCGTCTTTAACCAGGCCCAGTCCGACTTTTAGGCAATCCCGAAATAAACAGGTATTACTGCGCATGTGTGGCCACCTTACTTCCGTGTTAGTCCGTTGCATTCGAAGTATATATCTAGGTGTTCGTCAAGAAAGGCTCTCAGAAAGGCTCTCAGCATCACTTGCTCCTGTTTCAGTATAAATATTGTGGTGCCGTCAAGATTGGGTCAAACATGTCCAAAGTTCGTCGTGCCGCTCATGCTGGGAGCTGGTATTCTGATAAAGGTACAGTGAATGTGAAGGACTTACCATGAGGGAAGTTTGGTATTCACACAAAAAAACTTTGTTAAGATGGTAACAACACATTTCAACGGGCTCACGCTTCCCAGATTCTCGTGCTTCTTCGATCCTTATGGTAAGGGTAGGTTACCCCCAAATAATATACCCTATCATATTTTCGATCAAACAAACCATTTATTATTGACCAATAAGCATGATAAGGTTGTGAACTAATTAGCAAGTCTAAACTCCCCTTATTTATCCTTTGGGTTGGACACTCCTCTGCCGTACTTAGGGTTTGTTCTGACCAGCCATGGGTAGCTATCTCTTTTATTCTTATATCAAGTTTGTGTTTTGAGGAAATTGTTGGGTAAGAGTTCCGCCCGTACCCCCCCGCTTGAAATGTATTCTATTTATTAGGATTGTTTCGAGAGTTTAGGGTTAGGGTTAGGTATAGGCTGTTCATAAAAAAAACATAGGTGTCTATTCTTAGGCATATAATGATTTAAAAGAATATGTGGGTTACGGGCGGAAATCTTTCCAATTGGTATTGTACAGAACCGTAACCTAAGTTCGCGGATAACCTTGATTCATGGATTGCGGTATTTATCATGCTATCTCATAAATTAAGTTTCGTATGAAGTCACGAAGCGGTACTTTTGATTTACATACAGTGCCACGCCTCGCTGACAAAAATGTTCCCGAATCTCTGCATTACACGTAAATACACTAAAGCTAATTGTTCAGCACTGAGATAAATAGCCCAAGATCACCAATGGCACCAATGCCAAATTTTATTTTTACAAAATGTCAAGTAGATAAGATACCGTTAGCACCAACCTTCTCATATCTCGTCATATGCTTTCCTAGATGTCAGTACTTACTGCAATGGGCCGTTAAACATGTAACAACTCGACGCATGGCTGGCTGGGACACGTGTGTATCTATTTCCGGTCACTTCCATCAACATCAATACATGCCGCTTATGACATGGCTAAGAGCATTACGTTACATCTCCCAAGATTAAAGTCCAACATTGAGGGGAAATGAACATTTGTGAAGATTACTGTCCTTGAGTCGGGACAAGACTTTTGGTCTAGACACTAGGTGTTCTACACAGAAATCAAACCAATTTATATATATAAATAAGTGTAAGACAAAATAAATTTGGCACGTCTGTTACCTTAGCACTTCAAAACTGAAATTAAAAATCAAATATAAGTCTTTTACGCATATGACTACTGTCACTAGCTGCTTAAGCTCTAAGTTGAAAGCTTAATGCTTTAAGAGTCATTCACAGATCAAGTCTATCAGGTGGTGTTACACGTCTGCCTGATCTGGTGGTGACTGCAGGGTTGGCAGTCGTGGTGTTGGTGAGCAGGCTGCTGCTGGTGTTGCTGCCATGTAGTGTGTCATGCTGCATGTAGTGTGATTGAGTGGACCGTGGTAGTGTAGCGTCACTCGTAGATGGCATCTCTCCAGGCGGGCTGCTGGGCTGACTGCTGATGTTTGCTGGAAGTGTAACCTTTCTCAGGAACTTTCGGTTATGCCTGTAAGTACCAGCATCGGTGGCGACATGATACGACCTGGGTTTGGAGTGGTGACCTTGTACAACACCTGATCTCCATGACTTGTCAGTGCCTACTGGAGCAAGTCTCACTTGGTCTCCTGGCTTTAGCTCTGGGAGTGGTTTAGCACACTTCTTTGTATCATAGTAAAACTTCTGTTTCACATGCTCTCTGCTTGCTCTTCACCATTCCAAGATGAGACTCATGGATGACGCTAATCATGTGTTTGCTAAGAGTCGGTGGCACAACTAGGCGCAGACCCTTATAGATGATGCTGTCTGAAACAGAGCTGGTCACGTGAGTCCCTGTATGGACGGGCTTCTATCTGAACATTCCCTCTGTCATCTGGCCATCCATTTAGAGCGACTTCGGTGACACATTTGAGCTCTTGCTGAGTCATCTCCTTTATCTCCTCATATCGATCAGGAGTGATGTCCAACATGTGGACTCTGTCAGAATCCATGACTTCTGGCTGAGTCTAGGTCTTGTCCAGGTACGCTCTTGATAATGCATCGGCTGCTTGCATGTCAGGGCCTTTCCTGTACACGACAGTCTCCTTTCCAAAAATGTAACAGTGGAACTTGTTGACTGCATGAACGATGGACAACATCTCCTTGTCTATGTGCGCATACCGCTTCTCTGTTTTTGTGAGGGATCTTGAGGTAAACGCAACTGGTCTGTTCTCTGGATCAGTACAGCTCCCAAGCCCGACTGGGATGCATCACACTGAATTTCGACAGGCTTGCTGACATCGAACAAGGCGAGGACAGGTGGTGAGCTGCACATTGTCTTCAGTTTGTCGAAGCTACTTTGCTGTTTGTGGTCCCAGTGAAACATACATATATACAAACATTTGTAAAGAGTTAGTATCCAGCGTTAGCTGCTCAAAAGCGCTAGTGTCTGAGATGATTGAAAAGGGTCACTGAAATGCCATATTGAAGAAGAACGTGTTGAGTTTAGATTTGAACATGGACAATGTTTGCTCGGTTCTTATGTCAAGTGGGAGACTTGTTTCAGAGAAGGGGTCCTGCACGTTCAAAGGAGCGGTCACCAAACGTTTTTGTACGGGAGGAGGGTACAACTAGGAGAGACTTGTCACATGAGCGCAGTGTCCTAGGTGGGTGGTATCTGGTCAGCAGACTGTTGAGGTAATCTGGTGCTTTGTTATGCAGGGACAGGAACACCAGTACAAGTATCTTGTACTGTATCCGGTAGTGCACTGGCAGCCAGTGAAGGTCCTGCAGGACTGGTTGTATGTGGTCGAATTTCCTCTTCCTGCGGACAACTCGGCTGCGGTGTCCTGCACTTGTTGCAGTTTCTTGATCAGGTTGTTGGGAAGCCCGAAGAGGAGGGAGTTGCAATAGTCCAGACCGGATGTTACGTGAGATGGCTGAATGCTGGTCGAGGTACCGCCTTATTAGCCCAATATTTCTGTATGGAAATAGGCTCGCCTGCAGATGGTATTAACATGAGATTCAAGACTGAGACTGCTGTCAAATGTCACGCCCAGGTTGTGAGCTTTTTTGCTGATTGGAATTTCACAGTCTCCAATGTGAAAAGATGAAAGATGGTACCGTAGATGTAGATGCTTTGGGCTGATGATCATCAGTTCTGTCTTATCATCATTTAGTTTGAGGAAATGCGATGTCATCCATGCCTTGATGTGTTCAAGACAGTCTTTGAGTTGTTGAAAAGCATTGATTGCTGAAGGCTGTTCCATAGGCTTGAAGGTAAGATAGAGTTGCGTGTCATCCGCATATAGGTGGAAGCTAAGCTTGTACTGTCTCGCTATGTCACCGAGTGGGGAGGTGTGTATTGTGAACAATACAGGGCCCAGGACTGATCCTTGTGGGACGCCATAAACTAGCTCCTTCTTGTCCAACATGTACCCATCAATGCAGACTGATTGGTATCTTTCTGACATGTAAGATGCAATCCATTCCAAAGCCTTGCCAGTTACTCCTTGCCTGTCCTGAAGTGTCTTCAACAGAATGTCGTGGTCTATTGTATCGAAGGCAGCGGAGAGATCCAACAACACAATAATTGCTGCTCCCTCCATGTCCAGCGCTCTCGGTAGATCGTTCTGGACCTTGAGGAGTGCAGTCTGTGACCTGTGCGGTATGCTGATGTAGGGTTTCGTATAACTTGTTAGATTTCATGTGTTGTTTCAAACGTGAAACGCTGGCAGAGAGACATCACAGCTCAGGGTTTCATCAGCATAAACATAATCGCAATGTGCGAGTCCAGATCTTATTTTGGTGATCTTCTCTGAGAAGAACTCTGAGAAGCGATCTCAAAGTTCTTTTGGAGCCTGACAAGTGGGAAGAGATACTTGCTTCTGTTTGTGTAAGAGTCTGTTTCTTCCTGTAGTGCCTGATTGAAGAACTTGGATTTCGTAGCTTCCATCAACGAGTTGACACAGTTCCTCTGAGCATCATGAAGCTCCCGGTGCACGACGAGCTGGGTTGTTCTGAACTGCTTTTCCAGTTTGCGACGTTTCCTCTTTTCTTGCCTGATGACCATATCATACCAGGGAGCATTTGTATGAGTTGTTGCAGTGCATGTTTTCATAGGTGCATGCTTGTCAATGGCTGATCTTGAAGCCGTGTTGTACAACTTCAGACACTGAGATACACACAGATCCTGGTAGCCTGACAGTTTGTAGAAAGATCTTGCTTGAAGTTATCAATGTCAATTTCTTTCCATTTCCTGAAGGATACTTCTTTCCTCTCCCATACAGGTACTTTGATGCTTGTTTTGAATAGGATTTCAGCATGGTCGGACTTTATGGATAAATCAAGTGAAATGTCCTTAACAGCTATGTCATCTTGGCGAGTGATAATCAGGTCTAAAAGGTGTCCCTTGATGTGAGTTGATTCACATACATGCTGGACTAGTACGTGAGTATCAAGTAAGCTCATGAATTTCTGTGCATCCTTATTCTGCCTGTCGTCAATGTGATAGTTAAAATCACCTAGTATCAGCAGACGTCCCGGGGTTGTAGTTAGGGAGTCCAATAGTGCGCCAAACTAGTCAAAGAAATCACTTGATGTCTTTGGAGGTCTGTATATGAGCAATATGTTCATATGCTGTCCTTGTGCAGAGATATTTACAAGAAAGTGTTCCGAATGTCGTTTGTAAAGACATAGTGTTCAGATGAGAGCACTGAAGTCTGTCATTGTATATAACAGCCAAACCCCCGCCTTTTTTCTTTCCCCCTCTTGCGACTTGAATAAGTTTGTAGCCAGGCGGAGTCATTTTAGCCATTAATATGTGGTCGGATTCGCAGATCTAGCATTGATTAGGCCAATCTTGATGTCATGAACCATTGTAAGTTAAAATCTTAGAGGATTTATAAGTCTCAGGTGTACTTTTAGTGTTTGCAGATTCCACCGACATCCCCGTCGAGTCCTTTTCACTCCACATATGCCAAGACGGCGAAGGTCATACCATGTAGATAATGGAATTCTGTTTGACTGCCCATGGTTATTAGCTTTCAGAAAATCTGGAGATAGGGTGAGCAAGTTGATAATCAAATACCACAATAGGAACATGCCCTTCATAGCTAAAGTCACTCAAGCGTACACAAACTGAGTCCAGGGTGCCGTTCCACTAACCGATTTTAGCCCTACGCCAATCGTAAACCCCTAAAATCCCAATCTTAGCGTGACGTTAAGATCGGCATACTGTTCCACTAACCAATCTTACCCAAGTCAATCGTAAAGTTAAGATCCAGAGTCTAAGTTGCTCATGACCAACTAAGGATCGCTAAAATCAATCGTAAAAAAAACAAAATGGTGGCTTTCATGTTCTGTGTGAAGAAGTAGAGCGAGCATTTCACAGTGAGCGTCCTATGAAATGAATTTGTTTATTTCTGTGATGTAAACAAACACTGCACTGAAGCCTTACAAATGTGAGGGCAGTCTGACAACTGTTGTCATGGGTACACAGCCGAGGGAGTTGGTGTAATACATTTGTAAAACAAGATTGCAACGTCATGGTTAAGAATAGGGACGGGTCGAGAAGTGAACAATGTTCTGAAACAAAAAGATACAAATATATTTGTTTCATGTGCGCTTATTTGGTGGGGGATTCTAAAGGCACGCCACATGTTTTTCAAGACCGCTGACAGATTCTAGATGCCTCATCACGCCTTGTTTATTCTGATTGACAAGGTTCATCCACATATTATGTCTGATACCCAGCGTTCACACGCACAGGTGCTCACTACCCTAATATTTTGCTCGAGGTTTTTCTCTCTACGTTTACACTTGTTTCCAAATACCCGTGAAGGTCTGGGTTAGAATATTGAGCTTCAATAACCCATGCTTGTCGTAAGAGGCGACTGACGGGGTGGTCAGGCTCGCTGACTTGGTTGACACATGTCATCGGTTCCCATGCAGCTGCGCAGATCGATGTTCATGCTGTTGATCACTGGGTTGTCTGGTCCAGACTCGATTATTTATAGCTAAGATAAGTGTTCACTAACATAGTGAACGATATGTATCTTAGCTAGATTTTTTACAGACTGCTGCCATATAGCTGGACTATTGCTGAGTGCGGCGTGAAACTAAACTCACTCACTCACTCAATTGGTTCCAAAACTACTTCCATCATCTGCTAGACTATGCAAAAGGAGATAATTCCTGCCTCGCATTTCTCTTTCTCTCGCACAAAAGAGGCTCGATCTAAGCTTGGATCTGATCGTAAGATCGGGACCGGCTACGATCAGCCTAAGATTGGTTAGTGGAACAGGTGTAACTTTTAGCTAAGATGATTGTAAAATTGGCGTAACTTGCTAAGATTGATCTTAGTTAAGATCGGTTAGTGGAACGGCACCTAGGTCTGATTGAAGAACAATAGCCTCCCTGGCCTTGGTAGACTAGCTGATTTGTGAGCTTCTGGTTTGCTGAATGGAGGCAGATTTGACTACGCCTTGAATTTGAAAATGTTAGACAAAAATATGAAATTATCACATAGTTCAGCAGATTCCTTCATTCAGATTTCACAAAACTGTCCTTGAGTATCCAATTATGGTGGTGTCCAAATTTTATGACTGGCAAATGACTTGGTTTAGAGATATAACTCTTTTCAATCAGAGCTCAGGCGAGGTGCAACCTACCAGGCGCGACACTCTCACTCAAGAGAAACATGACATCTGATTTTAAAAGTGAACGTAGTGGAGCATCAGCTTTGCTGAGGTCTGGAAGGAACTTTGCAAGGTACTGGACAAGTCCTAGTAGTCTCCGGACTCCTTCTTTGTCTTTGGGTGCAGGCATTTCGGTGATTGCCTCGATTTTATCTGGATCAGGCTTCAAGCCATCTTCTGACACAATGTGTCCGACATAGTGGACCTCTGACTTCCGGAAAGAACACTTGTCAAAGTTTAGTTTCAAATTGTATCTGGTTGCTCGTTCGACAACTCATTTCAGAATGTCATCATGGTGAGCTGTGTCAACACCTGCGATGAGAATATCATCCATGATGGCGGCTGCGCCACTGATGCCTTCTAGCATCTGGTCCATGATCCTTTGATAGGTCTCCGGAGCGAACTCGATCCCAAAAGGTAATCGAAGCCATCGGTACCTTCCTATGGGGGTATTGAACTTGGTCAGGTATGAAGCTTTATCTGTAAAAACCCTGATTTAGCGTCAAGGGTTGAGAATACCTTAGCTCCCGGAATGTCCGCTACAACTTCTTCTATTGTTTTGAGGGGGTGGTGCTCCCTCAAGATGGCTTTGTTCAGGTCCTGAGGGTCGATACATATTCGGATCTTATCCTTCCGGACTGAGACAACCATTGAGCTGACCCACTCAGTGGGTTCTTCGACTTTAGTGATGTAGCCATTTTGTTCCATTTCACGAAGCTTCTCTACAATCTTTGGTTTCAGAGCTGCTGGTTGTCTACGAGGAGGGTGGATAATCCCCTTTGCTTCTGGGTCAATCTTTATACAATATTCACCTGGGAGGGTACCTGTTGTTTCCACAAGTTCTGGGAAGTCAGCAAATTGTGTAACTGAGTGTGATTTGTCACTGGTGAGGTTTACACGAGCTATGAGTCCTAGGTGTTCAGATGTGTCCCCACTGATGACGTTTTCTTGACTGGCAGCTGAAGTGTCCCTCTGGATAAATCTTGTGGTTTGAATAGGACCTGAGAACTTGGGGTGATTTGGCTAGCTCACACTGCAAGTTGAGATGGTCAAACTCTGACTTCACAATTATGTTGCACTTAGCACCAGTGTCAATACGTACAGCTACAGGTTTGTCACTAATGTATACAGTTTCCATCCATTTATCCTCACTGTGCTTATCTATTGCTTCCTGCTGTAATGTGTGAATGTGCAGAAGATCATCCTCTACTGTATCCTCCAAGTCACTGTCTATGTCAGCTGGAGCTTCTTGTAAAGAATGGACTTGTTTCCGTTTCCTCTTCTTGCACACCTGAATCCAGTGATTTGGCTTTTTGCAGTATTTGCATGTTGTATCTTTGGCAGGGCATTTTCCATCAACGTGACTTTTACTTACTTCTAACCCACATCTGTCACAGGTTTCTTGTTTGTTGGCTGCTCTAAAGTTTCTGGTCTGGCCTTGTTGAAATTTGGATCTATTTTTCTTTTCAGGTTTCCTTTCATTTTGTTTGAACTTGCGTCTTGTGTCTTTAATTGAAGAAACTCTCTGGTATTCCCCTCTGATCATGGTAAGGTGTTGTTGTGAAATTTCAAACTGCCTTCCAATGTCAAGTGCTTTAGCTAAAGTCAAGTCCTGTCCCTGATCTAACAAGTGTTCCTGTACTTTGGAATGGGAAACTCCTGCAATTATAGTGTCAACCAAAATGTCATTTGCATTGTCATAATCACAATCCATCAAGATCAATCTGAGATCCTTAACGAAATTGTCAAAGTTTTCACTTTCTTTCTGTTTTCTTTCTCTCAGTTTGAATCGTGCGATTCTCTTATTCTTTCTGGGTCTGACATAGTTTTCCAATTTGTCCAAAATTGCATCCAGTTTATCTTCTCCTCCTTCTGTCCATGTCAAAGTTTTGTAGACTTCTCTACCTTGCTGACCTATCCACATGCCTAACCATCCTGAACGGTCTTTGTCGTTTGTTTTGGACATTGGACCTTTGAATATGAAGTTTACATGCTGCTTGAATCTTTGAAATTCTTCAAAGAGATCTGGTGCATTCCAATACAACGATGGGTGATCAAAATGCATACTGGGGCGGTGGGGTAGCCTAGTGGTTAAAGCGTTGGCTCGTCACGCCAAAGACCCGCGTTAGATTCCCCACATGGGTACAATGTGTGAAGCCCATTTCTGGTGTTCCCTGTCGTGATGTTGCTGGAATATTGCTAAAAGCGGCGTAAAACCAAACTCAGTCAGTCAGTCAGTCAAAATGCATACTGGACGCCATATTTGTTCTAGTCGTTTGCCGACTGATATGTAGAATGTTCACAACTGACAATCTGTGTTTCACACAACAAAGCTAATTTTCCGATACGCAACGAATACCTGTTTTCTTCGTTTGACAAATTTCAGTTATCCGACAGCTTATCATTGCATATTTTTCTGACTGCTGACACCATGTAACAACTCGACGCATTGCTGGCTGGGACACGTGTGTATTTATTTCCGGTCGCTTCCATCAACATCAATACATGCCGCTTATGACATGTCTAAGAGCATTACGTTACAGGACATAGTGATTTAAAGTAACTAACTACTTAATCCACAAAACAAGGTGACGTCAAATTTTGTGGGCACACGAATGGGTGATGATTGTAAGTCATTAAATGGCTTCGGTAAACAAATGTTTCATTCACGAGTGGAATATTAGGCATTTTCAATTTGCTGAATCAATGGATAAAATAATCAGTGAGTAGACAAAATGAAATCGTGCATTTAAATATGGTTTTCGCCACACTTCCCTTATATCCACGAATCAAGGTTACATAAAACATTTGAGTGCTCATAACTTTGGTCATTGTTGTCCAGATGTGTACCCAAAGTATGTTTCTGTATATAGAAACTGACCCTAGCCAAAGTCAGAATACTGAAACGTACCCTAGGACAATTCCATTCTGCATTGTGTCAGCAGCACTTCTGTGCCTATTTTATAGTATTGCTTAAGGGGTCATTGTTGGCACAGGTACTACAGATATGTACCCCACATTTCGGTATACAGAAATATATCCTAAACAAAGTGAAAAAACAGAAATGTACCCGGTACCCTACACAGCAGACGAGTCCATATTCCATAACCCAAAACCCAAACCGTATGTAGTTGTTCCCATATAACTGATTGCGAGTGGTATTGTGCAGTGAAGTATTTGTTACTGTGTAAGGTCGTTTCTTCTATAACCCAATCAAATGCATCTAATACAACAATATTACAGTTCCTATCAAGAAAACAACACGGTGCAGAATGGAATGCTTGGGGTACATATCTGTGGTACCCATCAGGGGTTGAAAAATACCATTGCCCGATGCCCGGGTCAAGTAAATATCCACATTAAACTTACCATGGTACAGTAGTGCCAAACTACTGAAATGTTTTGATATATGTATTTTGATGATGAAATAAAAATGCAATTACTACCAATTGATAAAGATTCTTTGCAAAAGAAACCAAATTGTTAATTGTGGTCAAGTGAAATTAATATTTAGTGAAGTGAATTTTGAAAGTTTACTGGACCTGTGAACAAATTTCAACCCCTGACCTATGCTGATAACAACCCCTGCAGCTATAGATTTGGCTGATTAGATTAACTCTGTCAACACATGTCAACCAGAGGCATTTACTGCCATGACAACTAAGTTCCCAGAGACTCTGAGGTCATAGATGAAGCCTATGTTTATCAATGAAAATATCAGCTCGTAAATCATTATTACTACTACATATCATACACCATTTGAAAGGTCTAATCCTACTGTTTATAAATATGAAAGTTATTTTATATCATATTATTCAAGTAATACGACTACAACTTAAATAAGTTAATTTTTAATGAAAATGCAAGCTTACACATTTATATGTCCAGATAAACCACAAAGGAAGCAAAAAATGAGGCGATTTTTTCCATTTGTGACATGTCATAACATGCCCGTGCCTTTTTCTTTTATATTTTCATTTTTACGTAATCAGAAAATTATTATAAAACGATTTCTTAAATAATATGTATGGTTGCCTATTTCCCGATATCAGTTGCTTTCCGCTCAGTAACATGACACAACAACGGAAAATACCACCGTTTTCGAAGCTTCGTATGAATAACATGCGAGGCGAATCGTTTGATGTCGGGTATCGTTCGAAAGCTCTGAACATCAACAATATCACTGTACCCTTGCTGAGAATATTTTCACAGTTGTAAGAAGCGATTTTTTTGGATAAAGATTGGTTTCTAATGACGCTTTTTCGCCACAGTCTGCTATAAGGGTTGTAATTGGTCAAAATCAGACACTTGACATAAGGCAGCCAATCAGATAACAGCAATGGATACTGTCGTAAACGAAAACCTGCATGTTCAGACGAAAGTTTTGGGTAAAATCATGCTATTCTGAACGTGTTACACAAAAAAAATCACCACCTATGCGTATATTATGGAACTTAGTGGACGTATTGTGCTAGGTTATGACCTGTGACAAGAAAGTTTAGTGCATATATTTTAGCATTAAACATAGTGTCCGAGTGTAAAGTTCGAAGCGACGAAAGCCGAGATGTCACTTGAATTACATTACACGATCGGACAATAAAGATGGAAATTGTAAGTTGTAACGTACACTTGACTACTTATGAGTACTGTTGTTGATTTTATTCTTCCCTTTATTTAATTTGTGTAATTATTATCTCGAAACATCGTTACTTTGCTCTTTGACAACTCTGATGTGGACCCGTTGCCGAAGCATGTGTCCGAGAATCTTTTTTTTTTTTTCAATAACATCGCGAAAAATAGTTTATGATTCTAATTCTGTCGATTATATATGGCCATTTGAAATGTAATAAGTGTTTTCAGGCACTACGGTGTTGAATGGGTTAATGGCCTGTTATAATCAATAGCTTAGCTTTGTTTTAGCTGGCACTATGTTTGACCCTCCACACTAATATAAATCCGAAAATGTGTGCCTGGTAAAGTATTCCCCAGCCTTATCTTGAGCTTTATGATCTTAACTTCATGTGCCAGCAGGGCGGTGGGGTAGCCTAGTGGTTAAAGTGTTCACTCGTCACACTGAAGACTCGGGTTTGATTCCCAACATGGGCACAATGTGTGAAGCCCATTTCTGGTGTCCCCAGCCCTGATATTGCTGGAATATGGCTAAAAAGCGGCATAAAACTAAACTCAGTCATGACAGCCTTAGTGGTAATAAGGCTGTATGACATCTTCTACTGCAACTGGAGGCCTACCTTACTTATCCTGCAGGACTATAATTTATATATAAAAATATTTTGTAGTAAAACACTCTGAGGAAACAAGGCTGTTTGATGTCAAAAGACCACAACTGTTGCTTGGATTATTGAGTGTGCATAAGCTATTCTCAGTGATGTATTCATAAATGCCGCCATATAGCTGGGATATTGCTGAGTGCGGCGTAAAACTAAACTCACTCACTATTCATAAATGATATAATGCCATTGAATAAACTTGGTGAGATTTCAATGTTTGTACACTATATATACCCTTGTTGTAGCACTTTATATATGAAACATTATGAAAGCATTTATATGTTCAGACATTATGAAATAATTTATATATTCCGTATATTTTTTATTTTAATCTCAATTACACATTAAATAAACTGCTAGCGTCCCATCCAATTCAATATCTATTTTTTCTACAAAATCACTTTAGTAATCATTTCATGTGATTTACACATTATGTTGTCAAATTAGAATTAAGTATTTATCGTTTACTATAAGTGAGAAAGTAGGTGGAGTGCTTTAATATGTAAACACATTTCAAGATACATATGAAGAACTGTTTTACAGTGATGTTGGCCACATAAATCAGTGGCAATGGAGGTGTGTGGTCCTGTGCATAGAGCTCAGGTCACAAATCAGTTGAAGTTAAGCAACGTTAGGCACGGAGAGTCCTTGGATGGGTGACCGTGTTTGGCAGCTTGACTCCCGAGAGTTTCTCCGACTTCAGTCCTGCCCCACAATGAAGCACATGTGATACATGTGGTCTCCCCTAAGGCAAGTGAGTTTGTTCAAAATTGCCTCTGTTCACCCAGCAGAAAATGGGTACCCGGTGAGATAAGTCATGTGACTAAGAACCTAGCACCTCAGTGGCAGGTTGGGTTATCCAGGGTAACAGTGGACCAATTGCTATGAGCTTACACCTAGTGAATGGAGTTCAGCACATTATAAATGCACTTAATATTTATTATTATTGTTAAAAGCTGCTGCCATACATAGATTTCAAGAGAGAAAAAATACTTTCCAAAGAGACATTTCCAAAAATGGCACAGAGACACAAGCCCATGAGGAATGGTTTGATGTTGAGATAACAAGGGACCCGATCAAACCAATACTGGGGAAATTTCCAGGCCAGACCTCTCCCTGGAAACCCCCTGAAGCCACAGGCCCTTGTGTCTTTGCGAGGATTAAAGATTTAAGTATATATATAAAAATTTGAGATGATCCCCGACTCTAAATGCTTCACAGTACAATACATCATGACAAGGCCGGACACTGTGGTGCACACCACCCACCTGCTTTGCCGATCGTTACGCTACCTTAGTAAATGACCTATGTTATCAGTCTTGCCTGAACACTGCCATATAGCTTGAATATTGCTGAGTGTAGCATAAAACTAAACTCATAAAACTGGCCTGAACATGGTAATGTTTACAGACTATGGTGCAAACATTGTATAATTTGATTTTATATTGACTTCATAAGACTGACCTAATTCAAATATTATTACAGTTGTAATCTTGTCAACTGCTCCTGGTCAGCCATGAAATAACAAAACAGCCACCTGAAATGAACTACTATTTCTCTTATCTTACCATGCTAAGCTTCCTTTAAACTTTGACATAATGTGAGTATGTGATTCGTTACACAATCTTTAAGGGAAATACTGCCATATTTAAGTCATCAGTTAGTGACAGTTACTGTAATTTACTGTGTTTTAGACAGATTTCATTTAGTGATGTCTACCTTCCTCTGGTTGTCCTAGAAATCCAACTAATCCACTCAAATGCTTAACAATGCCTGTCCTGTTTTGAACACTTTAAGATTTTATTGCCTCTCCCTAGCCTTAATTTTTTTTTATGTGATCCCCTTTAAATCAAGGGATGTTTGATATGTTTACAAGGAATGTTAAAAGTATATATGGATATGTGCGCTATATAAATATCCTATGATAATAATGTTTTATTTCTTACTTTAGTCACTATTGGGCATTCACACAATATATATACAAGTAGTTGCAACAAGAGCAGTTGCTGCTTGAACTTAACATCCAATATAATAACTGATACGCATAATTGCAATCACTTTCAAACTTGACCTATCAACACATAACTAGGACACATTACATTAACAATCTTACAAATGACAGTGATATCAGTTTACTTTATGTGTGAACTGAATAATTACTTCTGCGAATGACTTCTCTTCCTTAAATCAGTTGCATGCATGTGAGTCTAACATTTGAACCAACTGTTGGATGTTAGTTGTATGGAATAGCGTATGCTCTGTTTGCAAATTTCATTGAGTACCCTGCTGGACGTGTTGAAGGACCTGTCAATCATATGTTCAGTGAAGAGTCTTACTCAAGGGAAGCGGAAGTTTACAGACAAGGCAATGTTAATCACATCTTTTATCAATGATTATTTTTCTTTAAGAAAAAAGCTGTACTCTGAGTCTATTGTTGAAGACATCATCTACTGGTATGATAATGAATTTCAATTTTGATTCACTCAGTGATGTCATCTCCACTGTTAGAAATTTAAGTATGCAATGATATCAAAATCTCATGATATCGACTTACTGCTTTGAAATAGAGGAAGAGAGGGCTGAAAACATGATTTGTTGGTTGTAGGGATGGAGTGTTAAGAAATCATGTGAGTTCCGATGATTTCAGTCACGATGATAGTGCCTCACTGATAAGCATTTGGCAGAGTGAAGGCTTTAATGACCAATCTATCTCATATTTATGAGACTAAGTGATTACTTCCTTAAATAAATTCAGAGGGTTATAGATGTTGTGGGGAAAAGTTTGATGATATTGCAGGACAACATTAAAATCAGCTATGACAGTAAATATATATATCGAAATTTCAGTCATGATGACTATTTTGGTGGTGTTACACATTCTTGGTCAACCTGTGGGGACTAAAGTACTGCCGGAAGTAGAAAAAAACTTTCTTCACATTTATATCTACAATTTATGTAGTTAATATGTGAAAGTGTGAAATATCTGTTAAACTAAGTTCCGCCTAACTACAATCTCAGTGGTAGGAAGATAGGAAACGTAAAAAAAGGATTTTACTGAGGAGAGATTAGTGCAGAAATGAGTCCAAAGTGACTTATTTAGACAGATCATGGCTTTATGCAAATTAAAGTAATGCCGGAAATGCTTGGAAAATGCTTTTTGGCTTCAATATCAATGTGATGAATTTGACACAAGATAAAAGCACATATATGATACATGTACGACTCTACCAAGTTGGATATTAAATCTCAGATGAAAAAAATGCACTTGAGGGGTGACTTCACAGGAGGAAATTTTCGTAAATATTCTGAGTACAAACTGTAGTTTTGAAATACGGACTATAATTAGTCATATAGCCTCAACTAATTAAATTACATAAATAATTGTAAAAAGTTTTGGTTTGTTTATTTAACATCTATATGTGAAAAAGATGGAACTCTTGTAGTAGTTATATTCAAAATAATTACGTAAAAAAGTCTTAATTCAAATCGCATAGATAATCTTGTTCACCCATAGAAGTTTCACTTCGTGTATGAACACTAAACTGCCAGCATGCGACTTGATATTTCTGCAGAACAATTAATTTCAAATTTATACCAGTATTTCATACTGAAGAAACAAAGAGGGAAACCTCTCGTCAGCTATGACAGGGTTTACTATAGAATGTGTAAAGCCCTTAATTTGACATAATAGTCAGGTTTACAAAGTTGTAAACAAATCAGTTACCTCAGGGGTCGTGTCAAAATTAAAACCAGTTGGGAAACACAAACTGGATAGCTTTGATAAGGGTGTCATACGCCGTGCAGTTTATAAACTGTATGAACGCAAAATCCCACCGACGTGTGCTAAATACAAGATGAGATCAAAGATACAATAAACGTCTCGAAAACAACACTATTTTTCCTTATCCTGACTCATGCTCTTTTTGCTTGTCTTCTTCTTCTTGCGAACATAGTGGAACACTTGTATCTCCCTAATTGAAGCTCCCTTCAATGTAAAATCACTAATTAGTACTCACCACGAGTTACCTCCCTTCCACAAGCGCGTGAACGAGGGCGCCACCTCCACCCATGTGCCTCACTCTCTCCTTCTTCGCCCAGTGAGCTGGACGTGAGAGCGTCTGTGTCTCCCGACACACTATATCCTTTGATTATATTTAGTTAGTTACCTCGTATAGACATCTATAGAGGTTTAGCTAGTATCCTTCAACAATTATGTATTGATATTTAGTCGTGTTTCTACTGTTTATTCACGGGACGCCGTGTTTGTTTCAGTGGATTACGTTGATGAAAATTCTGTACTGTTGCAGATTACGTTTTTTATTCTGCTGCTGATCTGCATTTAATATGTCCTAGTTGTACTGCGCCATGTTCATTTTATTCACGTTGCAGTTGCGGTACTAATTTATCCAATTCTGCCTTTTATAAATATTTACTTTGCGTTTGAGACGCGCAGCAGATAGGTCGCGTATGCAGAGTCTAGCATGACTGATACACCTGAACCCCTCGCCAGTCTACTGCTGTTGGTCGACCCCCCTCCCGTGTGGTGTTCCGCTAGAGTGGTGGAGAGGCGTGGGACGTAGTCCGCTGCCTCCAAGAAGCGTCCTGCTTCCCCAGACATCCCATCGTCGCAGCCGAAGACTAGAGGGTTTCTACTGCATCTCAACGCAGACTTCGCACCCCCAGGGCAGCATCGACCTCTGAGGGGAAATCAACAAAGTCTACTAGAACTTTCTCAGCCGAGATTGTTCCCATCGGAGATTTGAGCCTGTATGATGATCAGCCGATCATCATACCTGATGTACATCAAAAGAATGACCGATGTCGGCAACAGTGATGTCAGCGCAGATCAACATGCAGCCTGATGTACCAACGCTGATATTCGATGATCTTCCTGAAGGTCCCGTCGCTACCAACACTCAACGCAGACTTCGCACCCCCAGGGCAGCGTCGACCTCTGAGGGGAAATCAACGAAGTCTACTAGGACTTTCTCAACCGAGATTGTTCCAGCCGCTGAACTGGGCCTCTACGATGATCAGCCGATCATCATCCCCGACGTACGCCACAAGAAGCGACCGGTGACAGCTACAATGACATCAGCAGAGATCGCCATGCAGCCTGATGTCTCTACACTGATGTCAGACGACTTCCCTGAGGGCCCCACCGCTAACATCGCAGAGAGGGCACCGACTACTGGCCGCAGACCATCCCAGATGAACTGTTGCGGCAAATCATGATCATGATGGAGGGCCACTACAGACTGGAGAAGCAGCCATCCCAGGGCCTGAGCCTTCGCGAAGGTTCCAACGCAGACGACACCCCAGAGGCACCCCCCGTCAGCGTAGCAGCCACGACGAAGCCACCTTCGCTGAAGGAAGTCGCAGACCACCTCGACGGAAGGACCCAGATGACAGTACAGCCTTCGCTGGGCGGATAGATCATCACCTTCCTCGCTACATCCTTAGATGCAGACTCAGACCACCAGACCACACGGAAGCCTTCGCGAAGGTCAAGTCGCCGTTCCCCAGGACCGGCCGCAGAGGAAGCTTCGCGAAGGACACCTGACCACAGATCGTCATATTCCAGAAGGACTTCGAGGGACTACACAAGAGCTTCGCGAAGCTATCAACATTCTCCTCACAGGTCTCCGCGAAGGTCAACCCATAGACGCAGATCACCAAGACGATCGCCTCGCCGTTCACCGCACCGATCTCCTCGTACATCACCACGTCGATCGCCTCACAGGTCACCACACAAGTCTGCACACAAGTCTACAGTCAGGTCTCCCCGAGCGTCACCCGACATAGAGATAGAAACACACAGTCCACCATCAGAAGAGCATCAACCTCTCATCAGCGATGCTGGGATAGAAGATGATAGAGGCATCATTTTCTCAGACGCTGAGATACGATATTGGATGGTAAACAACCTAGATCTCTCTTCACCTTCCAAGAGTGGCAACTCGGCGCAGACATACCTGATGAAGGAAGACGATGCAGACACCATCACCTTACCTCCGATCGACCCGATTGCTGCGGTGCCACAGAATGAGGACACAGCCTACCATAAAGCCATGAAAGTTCAAACGCCAGAGGCGTATGTTCTTGGCCTTAATAGATCTAGAACGATCAATAAGATTCTTATCACCAGATTTCGCGGACACGACTTCTGAAGATGATAGGATGATCTACTCGGCTCTACTTATGCAGAACCAGCAAGAACCACACCCTGTATGAAGCTAACGCCATATATTGTTCGGACTATAGACACTTCGCTAAGGAAGTCCCAGGTCAGCCCGCGAAGGAGCTAGAGCCTCACCAGTTACAAGGGACGTCGCGGAGGAGTAGCGCTTCACCGACCCCACATCCTGTTAAACACAGAGGCCGCTCAAAGCAAGCACTCATATATATATATATATACTAATCGGGCTTTGACTCGATACCTTCGCGAAGGTCGCGAAGGCTAAGTGGCTCCAAGTCTACTTCACCCAGAAGATCTAGAAGGGATACTTCGAGAGCTTCGCGAAGTCTCCGGCGTTCACCGAGGAAGTCTCCTCCAAGGTCTCCATATACTAGCCACTCGCCATATATAGCTACTCGCCAGTCCGTTTCAAGACATCGCATAAGTTGTCTATCAACTGTATGCCAGATGCCGCCTATAAGCCTACGCTAAGACAATTGCACAGGCTATTTACAACACAGAACGTCGCTGTATTAATTAGTCAACGACGTTTCATAGATCTTCACAGAAATCAACTGTTCCGTATAGATTGATAGAATATGCAATCCCGGACGACGATACGATTATCTACATGCTTGACCATTACGCATATCTGCAGACAATTCAATATCGAAATTGAACAGCAGCCTTGTTACAGCGAAAGTATAACTCATAATCGCCAACGCTTCTGAGAAGAAATATGTACAACAAGTTCAGCTTTAATTCTACAATAATGACGATACATTCATGTATACAGTCTACAAGCTGACAACTTGCAAGTTTATTGTACCTTTATATAAGGAAGTCGGAATTATATTCAAAACTGAAGTTACTTTCATGACAGCCAGGAAAATAACCTACCCAGCATTAATATTACAGAGCGAGGTATTTTCATACCGGAGGTTTCAGCGTTTACCATTAACCCTCAAACACGTGGTCACTCGGGTAACTTCGAAGCTACGGTGAAGACCGACGATTATGCTAATATCAACGACGGCAAGATTTTATACAAGGTTTTTCCTGCTACACCGGTGACATCACAGCTGGTATTCTACAGAATCAAAATGCCTTGTTCTGATTGGACCGCGATGGACAACGACTCCACGCAGAGGTCGATCTTAGTTCACAGTTCAAGACTTACGTTACAAGTGACAACTATATATCAGTGAACGAGCAAGCCTCCTTACAGTCCAGTTAATCTGAACCTTCATGATTGGGCTGCTTTCTTCAGGTTAGAGACCTCCCCTGTCAAGTTAGGACGAGGGCACGGCAGTCAGGCGATTTTACATAAAGTTCAACGAGGACAGACACACCTGGTTGTGCACCTACATTTAAAGGACTTCGCAGCGAATTACCTAGACGACGGGATACAAGTGGATCTAAATCCACAGCGTCTCAGACTACAGCTGAATTTCATCATCAAGCTACTAACACAACTAGATGGTTAGTAAACCTACTTAAGCTTTCTGATTGGAGAATTAAAACGGAAGTTTCACGCTCCAACTTGGGGATCTGAATATAGTGCTCCAACACCTCACAAGTGAGGTTTATGAACACGCCTGGATGACATACTTAGACTCCATGATACGATGATTCTATCACGATGGCCAGCAAGAGCACTGTAAATTTATCTCCACCGAACCAAACAGGAAGGAAAAATGCAACAGATTATTTCCTCTATCATCAACTTACGCAGAATGAAGTCTCACGTACTATATCTCCGTTTGGATCAGAACTGTCATACTACGTGCATACAAGACGGATGGACCCAATCCGACCCTCCATGAGCTTTAATACTCATGATATTAGAGCGCGCTAACTTCTACAATTGATCTACACAAATGTTTTGAAATAATGGAAGGTTTATTTCTGGAGATCCGATATGGTGGTTGCCAACCATTATCTGAGAGATATCACCACCAATTCGATCCCATGGTCCTCGCACAACAGTTGACAGTTCCTCGGGAGAAGATAAGTCAATCTTACAGATTTCTACTTATCTTATAACAGTACTAAATAGCTACATGCTATATATAATTTGCTTAAGTTCCTTTTATCATCACAGTACTATGATTATTACATCATACAATATATAAGTTAACAACTCTACAGAGTTTGTTATTATATATTTACCTTAAGTTAATCATATCTTAAGAGTAATACTATGGTTACATGATAAATGCATTAGTTAAACAAACTCTACAGAGTTTTTGGCTATTATATACGTAGCTTCAGTTAATTATATCTTAAGCATAGTACTATACTCATATTGTAAAAATATATTAGCTAACAAACTCTACGGAGTTTTGCTATTATATAGGTAGCTTAAGCTTATTCATATCTTAAGCTCAGTACTATGTTTATATCATATAAGTATATTAGCTAACAAACTCTAAAGAGTTTTTTTGCTATTTGGCTTAAGTGTCATCATATCTTAAGCAATATGGTTACATTATAACATGTATTAGCTAACAAACTCTACGGAGTTTTTGCTATTATATATGTAACTTAAGCTTATTCATATCTTAAGCGCAGTACTATGTTTATATCATATAGGTATATTAGCTATCAAAAATCTAAAAGAGGTTTTTGCTATTATATATTTGGCTTAAGTTTCATCATATTTTAAGCTTTATGGTTACATTATAACATGTATTAGCTAACAAACTCTACGGAGGTTTTGCTATTATATATGTAGCTTAAGGTTTCCTTCATAAGCTCAATACTAGGTTTATATCATATAAGTATTTTAGCTAACAAACTCTAAAGGGTTTTTTTGCTATTATACAATTAGCTTAAGTTCATCATATCTTAAGCAGTATGGTTACATTATAAAATGTATTAGCTAACAAAACTCTACGGAGTTTTGCTATTATATATATAGCTTAAGTTTAATCATATCTTAAGCTCAGTACTATGTTTATAACATAAAAGTATATTAGTTAATAAACTCTAAGGAGTTTTTTTGCTATATACATTTAGCTTAAGTCTAATCTTATCTTAAGCTTAGTACTATGGTTACATTATAAATCTATTAGCTAATAAACTCTACAGAGTTTTTGGCTATTGTATATGTAGCTTAAGTTATTTATATCTTAAGCACAGTACTATACTCATATTGTAAAAATATATTAGCTAACAAACTCTACAGAGTTTTGCTATTATATATGTAGCTAAAGCTTATTCATATCTTAAGCTCAGCATTATATCTATATCATATAAGTATATTACCCAACAAACTCTAAAGAGTTTTGCTATTATATAATTAGCTCAAGTTTAATCATATCTTAAGCTTAGTACTATGTTTATATCTTAAAGTATTTTAGCTAACAAACTCTAAGGAGTTTATAATAGCATATTAACAAGCTTAAGTCTATTAGTCTTAAGCATTGTATTAATGTTATATATACTTTATCATAATAAGTACATTGTAATAACCTTTATATGGCAGCTGATAAGTTAGCAGCAGGAATTCATCAGTTCAGTGCCTTTATGAAGTTCCCATAGGGTTATTACAATCATCACAGTTCAAATCACTAATTATTAAAATCCAAAGTATTATATATTCCCACCTCCTTTTCCGTCGGATTCTACAAGCAAAAAGAGCATGAGTCAAGATAAGGAAAAATATGTAATTTTTAGAGTAAACTTGATATTTTATACTTATCCTGAGTCATGAGGTAAGCCCTCCCATCCTCCCCACATAACACTTTGGATTTCCCTGTAAATTCAAATGTTGGGCTCAGTATATGAGGAGAGAGTGAGGCACATGGGTGGAGGTGGCGCCCTCGTTCCCGCGCTTGTGGAAGGGAGGTAACTCGTGGTGAGTACTAATTAGTGATTTTACATTGAAGGGAGCTTCAATTAGGGAGATACAAGTGTTCCACTATGTTCGCAAGAAGAAGAAGACAAGCAAAAAGAGCATGAGTCAGGATGAGTATAAAATATCAATTTTACTCTAAAAATTACATTATTATAGCTCTGGTAGAAATGGGGTTCACGTACACCAAAAGGGGAGGTGACAGAGCTGTGTTTAGAGAAAAGTACTTAATCCTGTCCATGCGATCAGCTTATCTCAGAACAGTTGAAGAATACTGCAATTTGGGGTTTCAAATTATATACATTTATGAAACCTGGTGTAATAAAAATCACTCAACCGATCGGATGTGACTTCCTTTAGATTGTTCTAAGGCACCAGTGTTACCATCAGACAAAGGTAGATGCCTGATCATCTTGCATGCTGGTACCCGTAGCAAGGGACTGATTGGGGGTTGTCACTTTGTTTTTGAGGCCAAGAAATCTGATGTTGATTATCATAGCGAAATGAATGGGCAGGTATTTTTGGATTGGTTCGAACATCAGCTTTTACCGCAGCTGGACGAACCAAGCATTATCATTTTGGATAACACCAGTTACCATAACCTGCGTGTCCCTGGTACCATCACACCCACCATGAGCAATCTCAAGGCTCAGTTGCAGGATTTTCTCACTTCCTGTAACGTGCCTTACAGGCTCTCAGAAACAAAGCCCCAGCTCATGGAAAAAATCAGGCAGCACAAAAAGCCAATCCGGTACATCACCGACAAACTAGCTGCAAAAGAAGGCCACATAGTTCTGCGTACACCGTACGGCACTGTGAGCTCAATCCCATCGAGCTGATCTGGGGTAACTGTAAGAATTTTATTGCTCGCAATAATACCACATTCAAGCTTTCAGACGTTAAAGAGCTTGTGTATGTTTCTTTTGCGAGAATTACCCCAGAAGTGTGGCAAAAGGCTGAAGACGTGTTCACAAACTCGAGGACGAATACCGTCTGCGGGACGCCGTTAACGTCAGGCGAGTTGCACCTGTTATAATTCCGCTAGAGTCCTTGCCCAGCAGTGATACTGACACTTGATATTTTGAGACTGTCCCTTCCATGCACTGCCCATGCGTTACATGAACGCTGTCACCCTGTCTGCCTGCCAGGTGGGTCAGAGTATAGTTTGTTTCTTAGAAGTGTTTCTACCATGGAATTTTTTCTAAGTTTTTCGATATTTTACGAGTAATCATTATGAATAGGGAATGGTACATCGTGATTACTCATATGCCACATTAGGTCGAGGTGGTATGAATAATTATATGAGTTTTGAATCTGTTGGTAAAGCAGCACAAATGACGCTTAATAAAGCCATCTTAAACAGAAGACATATCAGTGATAACAGGAAATGGGTTACATTTCTTGTTTACTAACAATAAATTTCAAGTGATCATCATCATTGCTACAGTCATTTATTCTAAAAACATGTGGGCACACTTGATTTCTGAAAGGCATATTTAAAATATTTGCCTGGTGCCGTAACGCACACTTAGAAAAAAAAGGGCAGAAAAGGGTTTGCCTCAACTATTGATATGAAGACAACATTTGCCAAACATGAAGTTAGTGCTATAATGTAATTGCGGAAGTATGCCAAAAAACATGAATAATGGTAACTTTGTTTTATTACGCATTCAAAAACTTCTTTTTTTGTGAGGGATGTGTTGATATGCAACAAGTCTTTAGACGTTATGAAAAGGGTCAGTGTTTGCCATGACACAGAAAACCTGCATATCTGACTCCCAAAAACATGTCCATGACTCCCTCAAATGACACAAGGAGTCATGATGACTCCTAAATTTTTATGCAGAAAACCTGCATATCTGACTCCCAATAACGTCCATGACTTCCTCCCATGACACAAGGAGTCATGATGACTCCTAAATTTTTATGCAGAAAACCTGCATATCTGACTCCCAAAAACATGTCCATGACTCCTTCTCATGACACCAGGCCCCGGGATCACGAAAAAATCTTAAGTCTTAAATTTACTTAGCTAATCATGAAACTGGATCATGAAACACTCTCAGCAAAATCTTAGCTAAGACTAAGACTAAAGTTACCATGGCAATGTTAGAATGATGTAATCATGCCACTCGTAAGTAATTAAGGAGAATAGTTTAGTAGCAGGCACCTGCTGAAATGTTCCAAACAGGTCAACTGATGCCTTAATCCCTGCCGCAGTGAATTTTAGTGTCTTTACAGTTGGGATGTTTTGGAAAATACACTAACACGAACACCTAAGTGCGCTTTCTGCTGTCTTTTCTCAAATTTTAGACAGCCATTAGTCTATTTGTAGCATGCATAGGCTTAATACTTTTAGAACATACATAGAAATAGTATCGTAGCAAGAAGTAGCAAATTAAAAATAATTACAATACAGTAATGTGATATGTTTATACAAAATTGTCAGTTTCTGTGCAGCGTGATGCCACGACTGGCGGAAAATCTCGCAGAACAACAACGGTAATGATTGGCATATCTGGCGTCTTCTCTTACTTACAATAAAAACGATAAAACATATAACAATACACAGATAGTCAGAAACATTCTGATTACTTACATCACACATTTATGTACAAACGATCCCCTATTTCAAGGGAAAGGTCGTCGCAAAATCCTATGTAGGAAATCGGTCAACGGTAGTAATGTCATATACGTTACATTGTTGTTACATATCTGGCAATTTCTTTGAGGTGAAGGTCGGTTGAATAAGAGTAAACAATCGCCATGTCCCACCGATTACACTTTCAGTGTTACGATGTATATTTTGTGTATCGTTTAGATATTTTTTCATGAAACTAATTGCATTATCTACATTTAGCCTTGTTCTACATAATATCCGTGGATATATGGTATACAGTTTTTATTCTTTGAAGGTTTTTGTTTGTTTGAACAATATTTACATAAGAAATTGACATACTGAGTGTAGTACACCATGTTTTAAACCCTTAAACAAGCATTAGAAGAACAAACGTAGGCATAAATGCAACATGTAGTTTAGTTCTTATCATGTGCAATATTCGCCATTCGACCAATATTACAGTTTTATATGAACAGGTTAATGAACAGCAATTTAAATTAGAGTTTAAAGTATAACTGACAATATTAATGAAAATGATTTTGATATTTTATGAAATGTATATGCACACATTTTTAAAGAAATTGTCTTCTTCATTGAATTTGGTTATTTCGTTTTATTGACGAAACGGTGATGTATAATGATTGGCCTGGTGCGTGTTTGTCACAAACATTTTACAGTTCACTTTCATTGTTTTCGATAATATAATGAATTCATATTCTAAAAAAAATATTGTAATGGCAGGATATCAAACTGTAACTATATTTCTACGAAAATTGTAAACAAAATATAGACCATGTCATATCTTACATTGGACAAACCTTACATCATTATTCTGATAGTTCCATACAAAAAGAGCTATGTTTTTTGCATCTTTCTTTGTATACTTATGAAGAGAAATAGCCACGTAGTCATAAACAAAGAAAAGTCTTATCCTAAATAATATATTCAGGTGTTGCGAAATATTCTTTTATACGTTAAATTGATGCCAAACAGGTGTGCGTGTTGTTCATATTAAGATACACAGTCAAACCGTCTAATTATGGATATATTCAGGACATTATTGAAATGGTAAAATAAGTCATTTTAAGTTCAGTCGAAATAGTGTTAAATTCAGACATAGAAACCGAAACCTTTTATACAATTCATGGAAATTAGGTGAGATATATACTAATCAGCATACCAATGTCGTCTTTTTCCGATGTCGCAAAATACATAAAACAAGCAATGACGTCAACTAATCTTTTCAGTAATTTCATTACATTTGAAGATATGGCTAGTACTCGGTTATTAATGATGCAAAATCAGTCAAAATACATGTACACAAACAGGAGAATATGTGAATCTAAGAACTAATATACATATCGGATAGGGCCATTCAAATCGCTTTTACGTGCTTTCTCATGTAGTGCATTGTCATCTTTTCTTATAAATTGTGAAGCTATCAAAACGTATCTGCTCACATTGGGGAACTTTGTACTGGAATAGTTTGGTTCACGGTGAACAAAACATAACCAAAATATAGCGTCTGTATCCACAACAAATTCTCTCCAAGTGATCTGAGTTACCTAGTGTTAAGCATAGCGGAGTTATGCCCCCTTATCTTTATACGTGCATGACCTCTCTGTCGTCGTTTGACGTCATACAAGAAAATCTATTTTCGACATTTATTGCGAGTCATTTTTAATGTTGAGCTTATAACGTTATGCATAAGAAAATAAACCCATTTCATATATACTTATGTCGTTCAGATATCAGGCTGTACTTTCTTCGCTCACACTTTCCGTAAAGTGAGTGAGTTTAGTTTTACGCCGCACTCAGCAATATTCAAGCTTTATGGTGGCGGTCTTTCTGTAAAGATGCCAAATTTAAAAAATCATGGCACAGTGCTTTTATCGGTGCACAGTCAAAAGCGGAGAAATTTACTGTTTTTTAATGCATAACAAAATTTTGGACATCATTTAGCAGTGTCTGTTTCTCAAACCGCGGAGGTATTTGCATTTATATTTATACCAATGGATAGGAAATTCAATGTTCTACATTTCTGTGTAATTTTATAGCCGTACGCAAATCCAGGACCACACTAGCCCAAATTTTGCACAACGTTCACTTTTCAAACCTTATGAAAATGTGCACCTGGAAAAAAAACTCTGCACAAAAGAGGGGTTAAGGCTGGTAGGTAGCAGTGTCAGGATTTAAGACAAAAAAATGATCTCAGTCTTAACTTAAAGACTAAAAAATGTACGTGATCCCAGATGTAAGACAATTTCTTGTACTTAAGATCAAAATGACAGATTTAAGCAATTTTTAGACTTAAGTCACTTTCATGACCCCGGGACCAGGGTGTCATGATGACTCCTAAATTTTTATGCCCAGGGCAAACACTGAAGGGTGGTGATAGGGTTTCTTTGTAGTTTACATGTGTCAATTTACTGGTTTGTAAATTTTCATCTCATATTATGGCAATAACACATGGGTTACATGATGTTATGTTTCAGAAGACGATTTGAGGAGTCAGCTTGGAGCTTGGCTTGGGAAAGTAAAAGCAAGCCATCTTCCTGCAAGAGCAATAATTGCCCCGTAAGTTTGATCACTGTATCTCACTCCACAAGAACATCAGTAACCAGACTTTTGGTGTGAGAAGTAACACTAATTTACTGCACATCCGAACACTTGATAGGCAATGACATATTGAAATGAAAAGAAGATAACTGTGGACACATGTCCAGTATGCCTACCTTACATAGAAAATGATAAAATGACCAGTTCATGATTGTTCAGAATCCCAGGTACATGGGATGTGCAACATATGTGTTTTTATTGCCTTGTACTTTCTGCTTATGGATAACTCAACTCACTATAGAAAGTTTGTACATACATGTACTTTGCTAAGTGTGCAGCATCTATTTTAAGTTCTTTTGAAAGAGACCCTTGAAGATCCGGGTTAGAATTGACGCTTGTTGTAAGAGGTGACTAACAAGATCGGGTGGTCAGGCTCATTTGTCTTGGTTGACACATGTCATCGTATCCCAATTGTGTAGATCGATGCTCATGCTGTTGATCAGTGCAGTGTCTGGTCCAGACTCGATTATTTACAGACCATCGCCATATAGCTGGAATATTGCTGAGTAGGGCGTAAAACTCAACTCACTACTTACTACTCTTTTAAAAGAGTTTGTTTAAAACTCTTGCTTCAGAGCATGTTTACATTTTAACTTCTTAAAACTAAAGCATGCATGTATATGAAGTGGTGGAACAGTATTTTCGGTCTTTTACTACATAAGTCAATGAACCAATTCTTTTTCAGAAGAGGTGCTCCTTGGGGTACTTGTAAGCATTTAAATGGCCATTAAAATTCATACGACAGTTGTCACTATATTTTCTAATAAAACATTTACCAAACAAAAAACTTGTTTTTGTCTTGTTTGGCCCCAACAGCCAAGAGCGGGTAACTCTAACTGTCAACCTCGTAACTCATCTTTCATGCTGTCGTTCTGTGTGGGTGGTTCATTGGACACTTCAAGTTGAATTCCGCTAAGATGAGCGAAAAGAGACAAATACTGTATGTATGCTTCCTTTCTTTATTGCATGGGCGATAGGTAGGAGCGTTCTCAATTATTTTCATTCATGATATGTTGTAACTTTACTCGCCATTCCCTCATTATCATGCCATGTGGCTTGCAAGATGGCGGACGTGGTGGCCTTCTTTGCCTTATACCATTTCATGGTTAACTTGAAAGCTTACACACTTTGGTGGGATTGTTTCTAGTAATTATATCCAACAAAGGTGTATTTGGACATGCCTTTTTCTAATTTACATTTAAGTACTGGCACGTCGTGTTATGAATGGTTTGTTGTACGTGAGCTTGGGCGCTACAGCCAGCTATTATTCATTCAGCATTTGTACAAGTTTCATTGTTCTTGCCCTCGTGCTCCGCTCCTTTCTGGTGGTAGATGTGGCATGCTTTCAGTTCTTTACATGTTTTACCATGTTTAGTACCATAGTTTTGCTTTTGTTGGTTCGTGTAGCACTTCAATTTCACCCATGTGTCTCTTTTTGTGCATGTTACTTGCATATATATGTTACTGGAGACAAGTGTAATTAGTGGTTATGTATAATCACTGAAAATTTCAGTGATTATGTCTCATGCCTGTTTCACTCAGTGGTTATGTCTAATTACTGAAATTTTCAGTAATTAGACATAATCACTGAAATAAACCAGGGAAAATTATACTTGTTTACTGAAAACATATTCTTGGGTATAACTCCCTATGTTTATATTGTACAATAAACTCTTATACGAAATAATAATGTGACAAAGAAGAACCATGCTCATTAGGTTTAATCTTAATTTACAAGACAACATTAGAACGTAAATAATAGTCAATTACATTTCAGGAATCTTTGATGATCACAGACTGAGTCATTTGCGCAGAGAGACTGTTGAACAATACATAGATCATTTTGGTCACGGAAACATTTTCCATTTAACATGCCACCCTTGGCAGGGGCATCTCTGACGATTCATCGGATGATAGCGTGGACACTGGTGATGAGGCATCAGCACTGGAAGCAGGAGATTCAATGGCAGAAAGTAGATCATCTTCTGACTGCAGCCGCTGAAGGATCTCATGTGGGAGGGTTGAAGATGACAGGCCAATCCAAGCATCAGATCCGAAGAGAGCTGCAAATAGTGACCTTTTGATACCACTGTGGAGTTTCAAACTTTTCTGAAATTGGACGAACTTAAGTCCTACAGTCCAATCACTCGTGTTATTGTCTCCAAGCCAAGCAACTAGGATGTTTTTTATTTCACAGTTCGCCCTCTCTACAGAACCTTGGCTTTGGGGATGATCACTTTACAGTAGAACACGTCCAAAAGTTATAGCTTTAACACGGATATAGCATGATCCATAAAACAGAAGGATATAGCAAATGAAGTGACCTCAACAAATTTCAAAAGTCCCCAAGAATATGCCAACAGTCCTTTATAATATCATTACAAATTATTATGTTTCCTGGAATAACTGTAACATATACGTAGAGTAGCACGGATTAATTAACGGCTATAGCTTTTAACTGATTTACGTGAATAACGAACTTCCCCAAGACTGATTTACTACCCCAAGACCCAATTAATTAGCGTGATTAGCTTAACTCACTCAGTGTCAGCTCAGCCACTTAGCGGTATACATCAATCTTGTTGGCGGTGAATCAACATTGTTTGATGGTCATTAATTAATTAACAAAACAAACATATCGTGTTTAACCCATTCAACATTGCAGGCTGAATAATCGCCACAACGTTATTTCCATTGTCAGAGTATGATTGGCTGCCTTAGGTCACGGTCTAAATTTGACCAATCACGATCCTTATAGCAGACTGTGGCTAAAAAGCGCCATTAGAAACCAATCTTTATCCAATAAAATCGCTCTTTACAACTGTGAAAATACTCTCGCAAGGGTACAGTGATATTGTTGATGTTTCAGAGCTGTCTAACGATACCTCACCTCGCATGTTATTCATAATGAAGCTTCAAAACGGAGGTATTTCCCGTTGTTGTGTCATGTTAACTTAACGGAAAGCCTGAATACATAAAATGAAAATATAAAAGAAAAGGCACGGGCATGTTATGACATGTCACAAATGGAAAAAAAATCGCTACAGTTTTTGCTTCTTTCGTGGTTTATCTGGACATTATAAATGTAAGCGTGCATTTTCATTAAAAAATCAATTTATTTAAGTTGTAGTTGTATTATTTCAATTTCATCATAAAAGTAAACTTCATATTTATCAACATGATATAGGTAATGTCTGTGAATGTCTACATCTCTACAATCCAAGATGGCGGTCAAATGTGAATAACGAACAACGGATATAGCGAACTAAATTTCTTGGTCCCTTGGAGTTCGTTATATCCGTGTTCTACTGTATGTATATGTTGGTTCTGTTCGCTTTTGCAGTTGAAAAACTGCATTACGTACATTGTGGTTCTGCCCCCTCAGGATCTGTATGATGATTGTCTCCGGTGTCTGGCTGAGGAAGCCCACGATGGTCAGCGATACGCCATATGTCTGGCTTTCACGCCAAAAGCTCAGAAGAGCCGGCATGCGGACCTGATGTTTGACACCAACATGCTTCAGGCAGGGGGTGAAATTTGGGATGAACACACACACACACACACACACACGACGAGAGGTAGGGGTTAAAGCAGGCAAAGTTAGCTGATAAGGCTTCTTCCTCCCCTACATACAACCTATTGTTGCTGCACTCGCACCATTAACTATGGCTGATTTATCCACTTTATTGCAGCAATAGATGTCTTCTGTTAAATCGCTTATCTCCGATGCAGTGTCCAGTCTCTGGCTGATGATCGGTGCCCAGGTGATGTCTCCGGTTCATCCCGAGGCAGACCCAGGGCACTAGCCCTGACCCGGGCTCTGGCACCTCGGTCATGTGGCTGCTGAGTGCACAGGTGCCACTGGTCGCCTCAACGTCTACGGGACATCCTGGGCTCATCGGGAACCTTGATTTGTCAGGCTCTTCCTTGGTATCTCGGTGCCATAGTTAGGTCTCGAGCCGCAGCTTGGTCGATCTGGGCACCCTGGCTCTTCTTGACCCTTTTGTCAGCTTCCTTGTTAGCACCCTCGCAGACTAGTCTGGAAACAGAGTTCAGTCCTCAAGGCACGTGAGGCGGAAGCTATCGAGGATGATGAGGTATTGGTGGAGTCGGGGAGGTCTGATTTTCTCACTCTGATTGTCACTGAGGCAGGTGTGCGATCGTATCGCCACCATGACACCTCCAGTGGTTGTCTGGAGGGACCTGACCCATTGGGAGTTGCCAAGACCCACCTTCACATTTTACCTTCTCTGGTAAGCGAGGTAGTAAACCCCACCTCTTAGGTACTCGTTCCTGGTTCGATCTCCACTAGTTGAACCAACGGTACCTGATGGGGGAGGAGGGGTTGTTCGAACCACCTGTGGTAGATAAATGCATTTATGCTTCAGTTACCCTCAGTGAATCTACTGATCACACCCTGGCTTTGGCTACCGTTCATTGCCAATAGCCGAACGTTTAAGTCTGCGTACTGTTCCTTCGAGGAACAATATAGGTCTTCAGAGGCAGATTGCAGACCAGGGACGCAGTGGGGATGATGCGTCCTCACCATCTTTGGCAAGGCAACTCATGGAGGTACACTCTCATTTGACGTGTGATAGCATAAGAAGCTGTGCCAGCCATATGATGAGTTCTGTTATGGGCCTGCGTCAGCTCTGGTTATCAGTGGCTCCGTACTCGCCGGCCACTCAACAAGCGCTGCTGGCACTGCCTTACAGGATGGGTTCGACCCTCTTTCTTGGGGCACTGACAGTATTCCGTGAGGCCGCAGAGGCGGTTAGTACCTTTAAAGACTCAAGGCCTTTATTGGAACTATTGGCTGGCCCCCAGTTCTTGCTTCTGCATATCCTTCTGTGTTAAGGAAGGATTCTGCTAAGTGGACTGCCCCGCTGCAGACATGCAAGGGCAAGGCTGTTCAGTTGCAGCTGCCTTTTCAGAGGAAAGGGAAGTCGGACCCGACTTCCCAGTAAACATTCTGTTGGAGTCCACTGCCTTCGGCCAAACATCCCTGCCGGCAGCCAGCTTTCCATCTTTCTTCGGGAATGGGAAAAAGCCACTTCAAATCCCTGGGTCCTGTCCACGCTTAGGGATGGACATATGCCACAACGGAAGTGCCGCCCTCATGAGAGAAGGCAGAAACACTCCATGCCGAGGTCCAGTCGTTGCTGGACAAGGCAACTCTCAGATTCTGGATCTGAGGTCGATCGCTTCCGACACCTTCCAGCTTGATTGCATGGACAGCGTACTGTGGGCCTTCCCACCAATACCACTGATTCCCAGGGTCCTATGCCTGCTTGCCACTCAGCCAGCTCGACTACTTGTGCTACTTGCACCTTTTTGGTTTGGTTTTTGGTTCTCGGGTTTCTGGCTCCGCCTCCTGTACTGTTACCCTTTTGACCGGACCTTCTATCCCAGAACGGAGGACCCCACCCGAATCCGGAATCGCCTCCAAGTGAGCAGAATTTCTGCACCAGTTGCAGACACAATTCTGGCTTCGTGGAGGGATTCGATGAACGTTTGTTATGAGGATAGATGGGCCTGCTATGCACAGTGGTGTGTCGGCAGGGGGATTCTTGATCCCTTTTCTGCAGATTTAGTCTGTGTTGAGTTCTTCAGTCTTCAGCCGGTCTTGCCGCTTCAACTGTTAAGTTGGAAGGCAGTAATTTTTCTTGTGGCGGTAATGTCTGGCAGATGAGTTCGCTACATTCATGCAATGTCAGCGGATCCTGAGCTAACAGTCTTTCACAAGGACGGGGTCAGCATTCAATTGCCAGACTTATACCGTCCTAAGATACACGGCACCTTCCACATCATGGCACCTATTGAAGTTCCTGCTCTATCTCAGCCTCCATCATCCAGTACCTCTCTTCGACGTGCTCATGTCCGTAAGGCTCTCAAGGCTTATATCAAACAAACAAAGGCAATCTGAAAAGATAAGCAGTTGTTCTGCTGTTATGCAGGTGGAAAGGCTGGTCTTCCGGCGAGCAAGCAGACCATTTCTAGGTGGCCTGTGTCTGCCATATTGAGACCCTATACAGTACTCTTCCAAAACAAAGGCGTGCGGGCGTGTCAAATATTCACCTATAATGCTAATTCAAGTTGTAGTTGGGTTCGTTTGCCAGATTTATTAAGTACCCCAAGGAGGACCTCTTCTGATAATGGAGTTGAACAAACCTGCATAGGTTACTGATTCTGTGAAGGGGGGATTCTTCCTAGGGGAAGGGCCACCCACCTCGCCACATTCTGTCTGATGACGTTCACCATGAAAATTGAGTTACGAGGTTGCCTGCTCTTAGGTGTTGGGGCCCTGAGGAGCCCTGAAGGGGTGGCCGAACAAGACAAAAACGAGTTTTTGGTTTTGCAAATGTTTTATTAGAAAAAATAGTTACAACTGTCACAGAAATTTTAAATGGACATTTAAATGCTTATAAGTACCCTAGGTGGACTCTCTTCAAAGAATCAGTAACCTGTGCAGGTTTGTTCAGGTTTGTAATTACTGGTGTGATACGGTATCATATGAAATCTGTTAAAACAAATCAGAGGCATGATACCAGTTAGCTTTGAAATATAATTAAAGGCACAATGTCACTACACTTCTCTAAAAATACATAATGCATTTCTCTCAGTAATACTATCAGCACTCAGGGAAGCTACCATATATTTTGTTAAAATATTTTTTACGTATTTAGATGACAATATTAAAGGTCACATGCAACGTAAAACACAACTTTGCAGATTCTGATACATTTCGGTATGGACTTACAGTAACAAATGATCAAAAATGAGTTCGGTCTCTGTCACATTATGTATTTACACAGACAGGCAGGTGTGATACTTGTACACATGACATGTTACGGTGTCTGTTGAATGCGACATGTTATACACAAAAAATGAGTAATGGGTATTTACAAAACCCAACATCTCTATACACACATAAAGAGTGTATCGGCAAATGAACCAGCCAATGAAAGTCTTCATTACACTTAAGTGCACGCCCACCCGATCTGACTGGGTTTGGTATCCTGGGTGCTTCGTTTCGAGGGAAGTGATCCCAAGTACAAAATATTGCACTTTTGATTTGCGATTGTACGCTTATAATTTTGTTTATTTGTTTTTTTCATAATCAGCAATGTATATTATATGTCATGAATAAGTGATAATTGTGTTTTAATTATGTTTGTTTTTTTGGTTGCATGTGACCTTTAAATTAAAAAGTTCGAATGAATTAATGCAACGTTGCATTAAACTGACTCTCATGCCCTCTACTGGCCAAACATAATTTCAAGTCAACCCCATAGAGTTATGTCCCTTGGAGCACTCTTCACGAATGTCATATGCACAACTTGTGATTGAAACCAGTTTGGCATACACCGACAACACCGCGTGTGACAGTTTTCGATGTACGGAGCAATTGTTTACATTCCATATATGGCAAGTGTTATCCGTTTGGAAGCTGTTCGCCTCGAAGTCTCAATTATCGATTTCAGACAAGTCGTAAGGGATAATAAGTCCTAAAGTGAGTGCATATGCCCCCAATATATAAAATATAGGCCAAAATAGTGTCGAAAATGTGACATTGTGCCTATAACAAATACAGTTCACTCTACCCCCATACACTTTAATATTGTAAACCAAAAGTCACTGTGTTCTTTAATCTGATTGGTTGAAAAAAGTGATCAAATGGTATTTGATTCCCGGAAATTCTCTGCGTATTAATACATACAAACATCGCTCACACCATTGTATTGTTACATCGTCAGCTGTGATGACGTCATTAAAATCATATTTTGACGTAAAGTCCGAATGACGTCACAAATAAGGAGTTCCAGATGCTACCATGGGAGACAGCCGAAACGGCCGGCTGATGACATTTCACTGCTGTACCCGTACAAGATGTCAATGAGAGCAGACACAAAAAACGTGTGTGGACCTTTTGGTTTACTTTTGTGTTTACAATGTCGATAAACATCATGTGTTGGCGAATTTCGGATGTTATTGAGTATTTGAAGCACGGGAATATTTCATTTGAAACCTCCGGCTGACGCCGTCGGTTCCAAATGAATTACCATGCTTCAAATACTCAATAACACCCGGGAATTCGCCAACACATGATGTTTATCTCCTAATAGTGTATTAAAGTACACTTTTGCCCTGAACAAATATAGTTAAAGTACGAGGACGCTTGTGTCCGAGTGCTTTAACGTTATTACAGTTCAGGATAGAGGAAACTGAATTTCTTTTCTGAGATACCAAATTTTATACACAAGGGAATTAATCTTGGCAGAAAACAAGCAGCAAAGCAATGGTGTTGGTGACCTAAATTAACAATCTTCATTCAGGGCTAACTGATGGGCTCTTCCAATGACATGTCTGCCCCGCTAGATTAAGACGCATGTTCCCCTGAAAACAAATGATAAATATCATCTCTATATTATTTTGGTTACGTCTGTGATTATCATAAACAACATTGGGCAATGTGAACGTCGCACTTCTACCAATGTAAGTTTAGAACAGTAAATGAAGTTAACTAGTCTCGCGACGTTCCAAGAATGCATTCTGGGACTGTGGACTTAGGCTTATTCAGCAAACATTGCCATATTTAATTTAATTTAATTGTGATTCCAGCTGAGACGTTTCTCTGTTGAAGAAACTTAAACGTAATGTTTCCACCAGTGATATAACACATGTTATATTTGGGATTACACTTTCTTAGTAAAGTACAGATTCTAGTACTTTTGGGGTTGAGTCCCAGCGGTGGCTGAGCGGTCTAGGCGTCTGACTTTGTGTGCTGGCGATTAGGTGCCTGACTCTGAGGGTGCGGGTTCGAATCCCGGATGGGACTCAACCCAAAAAGTACTAGAATCTGTACTTTACTGAGAAAGTGTAATCCCAATTGTAAACCCAAAGGCACTGTGTTCTTTAATCTGATTGGTTGAAAAACGTGATCAAATGGTATTCGATTCCCGGAAATTTGCTGCGTATTAATACATACAAAATTGCTCACACCATTGTATTGTTAAGTCGTCAGCTGTGATGAGCGTCATTAAAATCATATTGTGACATAAAGTCCGAATGACGTCACAAATGAGCAGTTCCAGATGCTACCATGAGAGACAGCCGAAACGGCAGGTTGATGACATTTCACTGCTGTACCCGTACACAATGTTAATGAGTGCAGACACAAAAACCTTTGTGGACCTTTTGGTTTACTTTTGTATTTACAATGTCGATAAACATCATGTGTTGGCCAATTTCCGGGTGTTATTGAGTATTTGAAGCACGGGAATTCATTTGGAACCAACAGCGTCTTTCAAAAGAAAAGAATGCCGTAGTACAGTGTGACATACTACAAAATAGTAGTGGTGGGAATCATCGGTTACAATCAGATAGGCCCAACCGATTAATAATCTGTTAAATTAAATTACAAGAATACCCTCTGAATAATAAATATATTACACAAGGTCATGTGTTTGTCTCAGACTTCTAAAGGTAAGCAAGTACAGTTCTGAGACAGATGGTTGAACATGTAGAGGTACACAAAGGGCTTCTTCCATGGTTGTTTATTATTTACCATCAACAGCATCAGTTACCAACCACTCAACAAACAACAGATCTTGTGAGATGTCATAAAACACTACATGACTAAATGCCGGTGACTGACTAGAAAAGTGAATCAAAAACATTCAACCAAGGGGTATGAAACCTCCCCTCCAACTTTTACATCTGGGTACTACTGTTCTACTATTACTATTTATTTAGATACATAAATATGGATACGTAAATAAAGGCATTATTCTCTAAGGGAAAAGCACAAGAAGTGACTGTCTGCTCGCTTGACCACAAAGATCGAGTTTTATACATTTAAACTCATTGAAGTCATTTCAAAGAAAGGTAATACCGTATATTACCATAGATAAGCCGAATTTTGAAGACCCACCCCCCAAAAAAAGCCTGTAAAAGGGAGTCAGCTTATCTACGGGTAACACTTTCGTCGAACTTATTTTTCTGGACATCGTATCATTTCTCAAAAGTATAAAGAGAAAATGACTGTCAGTGAAGATGTCCAATTTGCAATTAAACATCACTAGACAAGATTATTTACCTTTTCAGTTATTAATTTGTTTTTGCTGGGCATTGTCTTATATGCAGAAAATAAGAATACTGTGTGTATTTGTCTCATATATAGAGCCGAAAATAGCTATCAGCTGTATACACATTTCCCGGGGATCTTGTTGAAACATACCCAGTACTATAACAGGATGAATTCCAACGCAGTGATCGGTGAAATATAATATCTCAAACTACTTTTTTACCAAGAGAAATATATCTTACCATTGTGTAATTTTACTTCCAGGTTTTACTATATAAATGTAAAATATGTATAATCAACACTAAGGTTATACCTCACGAACATGGTAAGCAGAAGTTGTACGCGCATGGAATGAGGTGAAATAAGCATGCCATTTCACACACGTTTTCACTGATGTTACTGTAAACTACAGAAGTTGGCCATAAGTGAATCATCATTAGTGAAATTCCCATAGACTTGCATGTTAATTAAGTCTTGCAAGAATAATTTTTTCATAAATTTAGTTTCGGTTGAATTGTATTCAATACTTATCTACCAGCTGGGAAATCATACACATAATTTCCATTCAATTTTCCAATGATTGTTAAGAAAACTGCAACTATTTAAACAACATATATTAGACATAACAATCAGGTTTAACATGGCTGTCTATTGGATAGATTAGAAGTTGTACTTATATATGGTACTTAATCAGGTGTCATTCGTTAACTAATCAACGGAAAGATGAAAGAAAATTTTGTACACTTAGCTGAAGATGATTCCAAGATATTTGCAAATATCAAAATAAAATGACTTCTATCAAATTTATGAAAATTATTTGTGCAACAGTTAATTAACATGTAAGCCTATGGAAATTTCACTAATGGTGACTCACTTATGGCCAACTACTGTAGCGGTCCATGGATGACAAGGTGGTAATCAGTTTGTGATTGTTGAGAATAATGTGGAATTGGTGCTATCGCGATTGGAGCATACCCTCATGAACATGGTAAGCGGCAGTTGTACACGCATGGAATGAGGTGAAATACACATGACAGTTTGTTGTGATCGCCAGCTCCAATAAATATGACATTTAGCAAAACAAAATATATATACGTATCCATTTTCTGTCGCGGCGTGAGTAGACACAATACGATTATGATTTCTGTGAATAATGCGGATAGAAGTTATAATTATCGGTAACTGCCAGTTGTCTTGTGGTCTGAGTTGGGTATTCATTTCTGTTTTCGTAAAAATTATTACAATCGATTATGAAATTTTGCAATGGATTGTCTCGTCGGGATAGGGTAACCAATCAATTTTGGATTATAATCGATCATTGGAACACCACTACAAAATAGTGTACTTTGTCACCTCATAAAGTACTGTCTGTGCCATTGATCTTTTAACGAAGCATCTTAGAATGTATGTTACTGTTTGTATTAATGTTTATTTGACTTGACTGTGATGTAGAGCATTCTGACATGTTCTCAACAAGGCTGAAGTTACTAACAAAGCTGCAACTTGTAAATACGTCAGTGTCAGTTTTTGCATTTTGGTGTTGTGGTAATGTAGAATTCTGAAAGGTTGTTATATCTTTATTGCTTGTGAAGGGATTTGAGGGTCAAAAGCAAACATCACATTGCATTCTAGTCTGATTTTGACCATCTCAGGCACAGAAATTGCCAAGCACTATCCATTCACTCAAAGATGTAGTTGAATTGCTTTATGTTGTGTTTACTACATGCACCACAGATATACTTCCCGGCTTACTAGGCTTCAAGGTTCAAGGGATAGGAATGTTTGAGACAGTGATCATAGGATCAACTATTTGGATGGTTGTGAGGATCAGTACAAAGATCAGTATGAGAATTGTAATGTGAATGTTGAGCAGGATCGGATCAGGATCGTTAAAAATATCGGAAAAAGTATAGTCACGAATATTGGAATCAGAATAAGTATTTGTTTCAAGACCAGGCCCTGATTTCTTGAAACAAACTTAAGTCTGAGATTTGACTTATGTTAGAGTTTTTACTCAAATTTGAGAAAATGCAGAAAAATGCATTTCCCAGAATGAACTGAAATCGATATTAAACTCAAACATAGTAAGGAATTTGAGTTTGGTGGATAGATTACTTAAGTTGCTTGGACTTTATTTTAAAAATGCTGTCGAGTTAAAAATTCAGTCATTTTAACTTGTCAAACTCAGTTTGAAATTTGAGTAAAAGTTCGTTTCGAGAAATTGGGGCCAGAATTGTGATGTTATGAGAATCAGGATGGTAAAAGCTGATGAAAGGATTGTGTTTCCGGATCAATGTCTCTCTGGTCATTTGAATGCTTTTGGACAAGATCTTACATACGATCAGAGATTGTTGAGGATTATATTATACAGACTTTGAGGATAGTAGGGATTTGTCAGTTAGAACTGGTGTATATACCTTCATACAAGCTATCTCTTCAGCATATGTTTCTGTAGAATTCGGCAGTTGGTCATTTACGATGTACTTTTGGGGAGGACTCAGCCTTGAATCCTTTTAATGCAGTGTTGGACCATACCACTTGTCAAGTTGTTGGAAAGGATAATGACATAATGATGTGGATGGATCAACTTAAAGTGTTCAAGAGTTCATCAGGGAGAGATCATAGCATACTGTTGTAATCCCAAATATAATGTATGTTCCATTTGACCACATTCTAAATGTCAGTGTGTATTCATACTGTTGTATTTATAGTACGGTACTTGCTATTTTAACTATCAAATGTGTTTGGGTGATGTGATTTGATACTGGAAACATTCATACAGTTTCAACCACGTTTCCCCTCAGGATCGACAAAGAATGGAGAGATGCGAAGTGTGAGATGTTATAAGTATACAATTTATTATAGAGTTTTCAAACATCTTTCTACACATCCATTCTCCAGACACAGAGGAGGAGGTAGCGAATAAGTATGATGTAATACAGATAGTATTCTTAGAATTCTTAATAATGATATCTATTGTTACTTTCATTCTTAGGAATCCTCTCCCTCTATTTACAACATTGCCAAGATATGGCTGAAGCAAAAGGGGTTCTGTCTCTGGACTACTCCCTGTGTAGCTGACAAATGTGTGGCATTCCTGTGGATTCCATATAAGCATCTGTAAAAATTAATGTACTAAAAACACAAACATGTAGTCTCTTCCATTGTCTATTACTTTCTTTGCCCGTTTGAGAACCTTTGTCAGACTTGAATAAATATTCAAGTAAGGTCATCATGGTCATAATGGTTAATTTGTCCACTTGTCCTCTCAACACACCACACACAGTTGAATCAGTTCTGAGCTGTTCTTCCCTAATTGCTCAGGGGTGGAAATAACCCATTGCCCGACGCCCCAGTCCAGTGTTTTTTTCCGGCAAGCAAATTTGTATATCACACTGTACTGGTGTCCAGTTGACTTTCCAATATTAATTATGTTGTTTATTTAAAAAATCAACAAGAAAACGGCCGGTATAGTGGAAAAATTATCAGGGCAAGTGATTTTACATGTGCCACTGTACCGGAGTACACTAGCAATTTAAAGTTATTTCCACCCCTGTTGCTATAGACTTCATTACAAGGTTTATTAAGGTTGCTGTAAACATGGTAAATGTAGTAAATAACCCCTTTCTTTATTTTCCAGCCATGCAGGGTATTCTTACTGTGGAGCCTGTTCAGCATATGCATATCGACAGATTGACCCAACAAATATGTAAGTGGAAAATAAGTTAGACATTTTTTATGACGATCTTCATATTTAGTACCTATTAAGTCTTTAATGTTGTGATTTCTGCATGTGGATTTTGGTTTTCGGAATGACAACATTCTTGTGAATACACTTGTGTTTTACTGTCCATACCTTGTCTGTCACATTATGAAAGGTTTAGAATGTGGAAATAGAAGCATAAGCCAATCATAAACCTTTTAACATGCTTTCAGTGTCACTTCAGCAAGCAGAAGACACCAATAGTTTGAGAGATAGGAAGGAGAAATTATGCTACATGTTATTTTTCAACTTTTATGAAATTATGACTGTCAGGATGATATGTACTTGTTTTCATTAACAATTCAAATGTTCACAGTAAGAAATGTGTTTCTCGTATCTGACATCTACATGCACATATGAAATATGACTGGATGAAGAATATGATTTGAACAATACACTTATAAAAGCAGACAAAGATTTTAACCAGACAATTAAATTATTATAATTTAATCAGACTGGCCCAAAATACATCATTTTAGGCCTGTATTTGACAAATACTTTCTCTCTAATCCCACTAAATCAGTCCAAGATATAACATGTGGTTCCAAGTGAAGTGGTTGACCATAATTAATTCAATCACTCTGACAAGCCCACTCAGTTGCAACCCCAGTGAGTGTGATTAAAGCATCCGTAAACTTCCCAAGCATGACAGTTATTGTCAGTCATAAGTTATCTGGTTTCTTAATCATGGATTGCACAATTTCATCATTCACTCAAAAAAGATGAATGACGAAGAAAGAACCTTGTAATCTGTAAGCCATAAATTCTATGTTTTAATTCTGTCTATCTTATGATAACTCAATTGGTCTTTGGTAGGGCTGTGTATTGCCTGAAATTTGATACACTCTTCTGTATTGCGATACGTATTGAGATATATTGTGAAAGAACAATTATTGAGATCTGTCCACTTTGTAATATTCTTTTACCTTCAGATTGAATCACAGTATATGCGAGTAACCATTGTGCATTGTATAGATTCTTTCAAAGCAAGAAAAAGGAAAAACCAGAACATTCTTCTGTTTATATTATTATTTTAAAACAGCAGGGAGCGACTGTCACTAAACATTTTGTATGTAACTACAGTGTACTCTGTCAATACCGGCATCAGTCGGGACCAAGTAAAAATGCCGGTTTTGACAGAGTGCCGGTTTAGCTAGGTTCGCTTATGACGCCTGCGCACACGGAAGTTCGCTGTCGTACTGTCACTTTAGCATTAACAAGATGTTTGAATAAGAAACAAGGCAGTGTCTGAATGCACATTCATGTTGTTTAAATCAAATAAAAATGTCTGAAATCTCTTATTAAATTTCAACTGATCATATATTATCGGCAGAATTAAAATTATAAACTATTTTTCGCAATGTTATTGCAAACAACGATTCTTGTTTATGCTTCGGCAGCGGGTCTACAATAGCATTGTCAAAGAGCAAAGTAACGATGTTTCAAACATCAAGGAAATCATTAAATAAATTGAAATCAACAATAACATTCATAAAAGTTGTCAAACGTACATATAAAATTACTATTTCCATTCTTTTGAGCGATCATGCAATGTAAGTCAAGTCACTGACAAGTTACATCTCGGCTTTCACACGATGCTTAATCGTGCTTAGCACGATATGTCCAATACGTTCCATGATTTACGTATAGGTAGCGATGTCTTTCTTAATATGTTCAGAATAGCATTATTTTACCCAAAAACTTTCGTCTTAATCTAAAACTTTTCGTTTACGAGGACGGTATCCATTTCCATAATATGATTGGCTGCTTAGGTCACGTGTCTGATTTTGACCAATCACGACCCTTATAAGCAGAGTGTAGTGAAAAAAGCGTCGTTAGAAACCAATCTTTATCCAATAAAATCGCTTCTTACAAATGTGAAAATACTCTCGGCAAGAGTACAGTGATATTGTTGATGTTCAGAGCTTTCGAACGATACACGCCATCAAACGATTCGCCTCTATGTAAGTGACACGTGCCACTCACTGATTAACAAGATACTGATTAACACTTCCCGTTTCTGAATAATCTCGGGAGTCACAACGAATTGTGTTGTTACATCATTTGGACCTAATTGCATCAAAGGGTTACGCCGTCTTTCATGTGCCGGTTTTTACAGATTCGTTTTCATAACAACTTGTTCGTTGGGACTGAAAAACAATGCCGATATCCTGAATAGACAGATGCCGATGTTTACAGAGGTTTCTAAATGATAATAACGTGCATTTCTGCCGGGACTGAAACTTTCTGCCGATGTAGACAGAGTGCCGGTGTTAAGAGAGGCCGGTATTGACAGAGTCCACTGTAGTCCTTTCCAAATATTACTAGCCCTACACTTTACTATAAAAAACTTTCAACAAGTCTTTCTTTTAAAGGTAACTGCTGTCCAAGGGAAAGTTAACAGATAAATGTATGATTTCTCATTTCATATATATGACAAAATCAACTGAAACTAGCTTACGCCATGTCCTCCATCAACCCACCCATACTAAACTAACGGGCAAAAGAAACGATACTAAGTTAAAATCACTGATATTACAAAACGACAAACCACCATTGTGTGAAAGGAAAGAGAATTTTGACAATAGGTGTATGAGCAACATGCATGTGCATACACATGCCCATACACCTGTTATTAAAATTCACTTTCCTTTTACACAGTGGTGGTTTGTCATTTTTGTAATATCAGTGATTACGACTTGGTATTGTTTCTTTTGCCCGTTAGTTTATTTATATATTTAACTTCTTTAAACAGCAAAGGATGTTGAACTTCAGATAGTTTAAAAAGCCTGAGCTACTGTTCACATCTGTATTACTCAAGAAAAAATTAATTGAAGTCACAATCATGTGACATGATCTTGAAGTGAACATTCTAATCAAAACAATGATTTATGCACCTATGTCTTTGAATAAAAGTATTATTAACATTGCCTAATTCATGAATGACGCTTGGTACACTTTCTCATAAAGAAATGATTTAACAAAGCACTCAAGGTGGGCAAAAGTCTCTCTGTATTAGGTAAAGTAAACTTTCTTTAAACTGAATGGAATAATGAAAAAAATGAAACATCAAAAACATAGTCTTATAGTAAGATAGAAGCCAATGTGTGTGAAGGAAAATATCAGCTTGTGAAACATTATTGCTACTACAATAATTTAGGTCTAATCCAACTGTTGATAAATACCAAAGGCATTTTTAACATATTATTCAAATAATACAACTTCAACTTAAAAAGTTTATTTCTAATAAAAATACAAGTTTACACACTTATAATGTCCAGATAAACCACGAAGGAGACGAAAACTCCCGCTATTTTATCCATTTGTAAGATTTCGTAATATCCTCTGGCCTATTTCTTATATATTTTAATTTTTACGTAATCAGAAAATTATTATAAAAATATTAATTAAATAATATGTATCGTCGCCTATTTCCTGATAGCTGTGGCTTTTCGCCCGGTAACACGACACAACATTGGGAAATGCCTCTGATTTCGAAGCCCCGTATGAATAACACTCGAGAAGATTCATGTGATGGCGGGTATCGTTCGAAAGTGACCTGTGACAAATATTCTTTATGCAATTTGTTTCACATTAAACATCGTGTCTGAGCATGAAGATCGATGCGACGAAAGCCGAGATGTCACTTGACTTGCATAACATGATCGTGCACAAAAATATGGAAATAGTAACTTAAATGTACGTTTGACAACATTTATGACAACTGCAGTAGATTTTATTTATTAGTTTATTCAATTTTAATGATTTCCTCGAAACATCGATACTTTGCTCTTTGACAATCTTTAAGTGGACCAATTGCCAATCATTTGGAAAGACTTCCACCCAATCCCCACCCACCACCACCACCCATATTACCTGAATATACGTATATATCGTTTTCCTCACCATTAACATTTAGGGGCTATACGGGCGGAAGTCTTACCTGAGGTGTTGAATGGATTAAAATTGAACAAATAAATCTTTGTCGGTTTACCGGTACATCATAAACGTATCGCGATACATAATTGTTTCAATGTCGTATTGCGGTTTACCGGTATACGGTAATACCGTGCAGCCCTAGTCTTTGGTCATGCAATGTAGAAAAACATTCCTAGCTATAGCCGAGGGATACCTTGTCTGTTTCATGGTTCTACTCTAGCCTATTTGTCTGGGATTCAGCTGTATAACTACCAAATCATAGCTGTTCACCTCACTAATTTTCACATACATGTATTTGTACCTGTGAAAATATCTTTACATTTCAATGTCAATTGTTATTTGCTAGTTACAGCATGTTACACCTTATAGATATACCCAAAGGTATACGTGCTAATTGAAGCCGAAATGAAGACATTTCTCCTTCTTGTCAATGGTCCATAGTTGACCTCTCCAGGTATTCAAATTCAAAATATAGCTTAGATTCTACAATTTATTACCCACATGGTCAACGTATGGGTAGTTGCATACTAATCTTGTACGTCACACGAGTGTCGTATCGTGTTGACCTGTGTCGTAACGACTTGACCTGAGATTCTAGCAATTTGATTGGATAACCGATGACCCCTCAATTAGGTCACGTTGTGACGGAACTACTTTTTCATTCATAACAAACACGTGAATTCATTCATTCTAAAACTTATAGGCATTGTGGGAATGTAAACATTGCGAACGTTGCCATATCGCCGTTTAATTGTTAGTCGAACTGAGGCATTATATGCGTTGAAAAAACATAAGTGCAAAGTTTCCACCAGTGAGATTAGCCGAGTGAAGCAACTGCAAACTAAGAAACGGGTGGTGCTTAATAGCTTAATTTAGGAGGCTGTACGAGGCGATGACAACTGACATGCATCGTGACTTCGGTTACCAAGGGGAAGACGAGTATGGCATAGTGACGTCATTACAGTGTGACGTCAAAAAGTGTACTACAGAACAAGATTCTTCTGCAACCTCTTTATGAAACCAGTTTCGGTTTGAAACCATAACCATAACAAAAATACGCTATTTTGTCAATTTAATGCATGTAAGACACGGATAATATATAAAATACCACACTCCGTCTCATAACATACGAATTATACAAAAGTCGTGGCCTTCCTATGGTTTCTGACCTCGCTTTTGCTCGGTCAGATACCATAGGAAGGACTCGTTTCGTATAATTCGTATGATTCGGGAATCTATGTCATCAAGTGCTTGGGTTAACCTTATATGCTATATTTTGCATAATACCCTGTATATGTGATTGTGTGATGAGCAATATGCTGCAGTCTTGTTGAGAGGGTGCTTGCAGTCATCATTTTTGGGCAGGATGTGAGTGACTGGTGGTAAGAAGAGTGGGTCAGGGGTCTCAGTAATCTGGAAAACCATGGCTCTGTTGGCCAAATTGGTGCAATCAGAATCCTGCAGGCTTGATCTTCGTCCACTATTTCATAGTCAAATACCTACGTTAGCGAACTTACTTCCGGGATGTTGTCAGCACATGTCAATTGTTAATGCTAGCAAGTTACTTACATTTGCAGCGTCTTTGGATCATCAAGTAGAAGAATAGAATAGAATAGAATAATTCTTTAATGCCTTTTCAGGAATTTCGTCCACTATTTCATAGTCAAATACCTACGTTAGCGAACTTACTTCCGGGATGTTGTCAGCACATGTCAATTGTTAACGCTAGCAAGTTACTTACATTTGCAGCGTCTTTAGATCATCAAGTAGAAGAATAGAATAGAATAGAATAATACTTTAATGCCTTTTCAGGAATTTGTGTTACATCAGCAGAGCTACTGACACATTAGAGAGATACCAAACATATTTACATAAATTCTTTGATTTAGGTATCTTCACATTTGTTTAAGAGAGATATGGTACTTGGAATAAAGGATGTACAGGCTCTCTTAGTTTTCACAATTGGAAATTTGTAGCGGCGGTCTGAAGGGAGGAGGTTGTATTCCGAATTTAAGTAGTGATTACGGTAAGATATGATTTTGACAGCTTGATTCACGATTTGCCACTCATATATTGATGATAAACATTCAAATCTGACTCCAGCGATTTTACTTGCAGTGTTAACAATTTTGTCTATTTTAGATTTGAGATGAACTGAGAGAGACCTGGGTGCCGTTCCACTAACCGATCTTATCTAAGATCAATCTTAGCAAGTTACTCCAATTTTACAATCGTCTTAGCTAAAAGTTACACTCGTTCCACTAACCGATCTTAGCCGGTCCCGACCTTACGATCCGATCTAAGCTTAGATCAAGACTCTTTGGTGAGAGATATAGAAAAATGCGAGGCACAAGTTATCTCATATTGCATAGTCTAGCAGACAAAGGAAGTACAGTTTTGGAACCAAGTGAAAACATGGAGAGAAAAACCTCGAGAAAAAATATTATGGTAGTGAGCACCTTGGTTTCAGGTGCAAGCACATCATCAAATCATCTAGAATATGTCAGTGGTCTTGAAAAGCATGTGGCCTGCCTTAAAATTCAGAATCCCCCACCAAATAAGCACAGTGAAATCAAACATATTTGTATCCTGTTATTTCAGAACATTGTTCACTTCAGGACCGGTCCCTATTATTAACCATGATGTTGCAATATGGTTGTACAAATGTATTACACCGACTCCCTCGGCTGTGTTCCCATGACAACAGTGGTCAGACTGGCCTCACATTTGTAAGGCTTCAGTGCTGTGTTTGTTTACATCACAGGAATAAACAAATTCATTTCATGGGGGGTTTTAGGGGGTGTTCATGGTTAAATGCTCGCTCTTCTTCTTCACATAGAATAACTTCAAAATTATGTTGTTGACACAAAAATTTATATAACCAGTAATGACGTCACACATTCCTTCTAATGTTTGTTCTGCATCATAGAACATGTCCCAATCTGTACACGCAAAACATCCTTGTAGGGTTTCAATAGATTCTCTGTTACATGATTCATGTTCCATGATGTATCCTATCGTCTTACGTTTCCGATCGTTATATGTTTTTGATCGGCCATTACAATTCCCATTTATAGCGTAAAAATGCGAGAAAATCCATGAGAAGCATCCCGAATGACAACAAGGCAATTCCCTCTATCGTTCTGACATCGATATGCTACGAATCAAGTTTCCATGCGTAGGCAACAGTATAAAAAAACCACAAGAGATGAATTTTAACTCAGGGATCCTTAATGCAATATCTACCGCATAATCAAATGGACAAAAATCCTAAATCTTTACTCCAAAGATGCCATTAATGTTTCGTCTGCTTAGTTGACATCCCACCTTACAAGATCACGCTACGAGTCATGTGACTTCGCTGGTAGATTTATTTTCATGGCATGCCATTTTTAAGAAAACCTTTTGTTTATGTTGAAGGGTGAACAAACACATTTCCTTAAGGTTGAAACACAATTTTTTTTCTGGGAAGTATTATAATGTACCACTGTATCGAAAGTTCAAGAGAATTCATGAAACTGAAAATAGCTCTATTTTACCCGCCTTGCGTAAGTCACGTGTTTGTATGCACATGCAGCTCAAGGAATTCCCTCTTTCAACCAATTAGAAAGTAGCTAACCTGTAATACCTGGGTCGTATTGTGACGTTTTGTTGTCTGCTTGGACGAATGAGTTTTGCACAGGTTGCTCATGAATATTAAATAATTTCTATAAACCACTATACAACTCGTAGTATTTCAATGACGAAATAGGACACCCCAATCTAAATATATCTAGTATTGCCATTAGCTGACAGGGGAGGCATGCGCACTTGTGTAGTACACAGCTTCCGTAAACAAGCAATGACAACCAGAGTGTTCAGTATAAGAAAACATGACAAGGTAGAATAAAACGTTTTAATGTATGTGCATCCAAATAATGATTATTTCCGATTATCGATCTGCAGTTTATTTGTAATCGACAATCGTTTATTTTGACTTAGATCAAACGATTAACCGATCCTACGATTAATCGCTCCCGCACTACAAATATCTCTCAAAGAATTGGGATCAGATTTCTTTCCTACCATGTTATTTAAGTATGCAATGGCAGTGGTGTCAATGAGGATTCTCGTGTGATAGTTACGCTTCAGTGAGCAAAACGTATTTAGCATATGTAACATAAGAAAAGCTGTTAAAAGCTCTTGGTAATTGACGTGTATGAGTGATTTTATCACATGACCAGGGCCCACGTGGTAGAGCATCCACTGGTGAGCATCCTTGATAGTCTGACGCCACTTTTTAGCCAGAGCATCTAAGGTGAGTGCCAAGAAAGGAGGGTTGATTTCATTGGGCTAGTTAGCTTCATGAATATTGGTGACCCGACCAAGAAAGATCTGTGGCGTGCTCTGGCCCCGGGGTCATGAAAGTGACTTAAGTCTAAAAATTGGTTAAATCTGTCATTTTGATCTTAAGTCCAAAAAATTGTCTTAAATCGGGGATCACGTACATTAGTCTTAAAAGTTAAGACTGAGATAATTTTTTGTCTTAAATCCTGAGACTGCCACCTACCAGTCTTAACCCTTTTTTGATGCCGATTTTTTTTTTCAGGCGCACATTTTCATAAGGTTTGAAAAGTGAACGTTTCATGATCCAGTCTTATCTAAAATCTTAGCTAAGCAAATTTTGTTGGACTTCAGATTTTTTTGTGCTAAGCAAATTTTAGACCTAAAGGTCACATGCAACCAAAAAATGAAACCTAATTAAGACACAATTATCACTTATTCATGACATATAATATACATTGCTGATTATGAAAAACATATAAACAAAATTATAAGCGTACAATCGCAAATCAAATGTGCAATATTTTGTACTTGGGTGTACTTCCCTTGAAACGATGCACCCAGGATACCGAGCCCAGCCAGAGCAGGTGGGTGTGCACTCAAGTGTAACGTCTGGTTCATTTGCTGATGCCCTCACGGTTCATTGTGTGTGCGTATATAAAGATGTTGGGTTTTGTAAATACATGCTCATTTTTTGTGTATAACATTTTGCAATCAACAGACATCATAACATGTCATGTGTACAAGTATCACACCTGCCTGTCTGTGTAATTACATAATGTGACAGAGACCAAACTGGGGCCATAAATCAATGCGTTTTGTTTATGGTGTATAGCCTGATAGGTGTCAAGTTCAAATTGCATGTGGTCAGTGATCGAAGTTGTGTATTGAATATTGTCATTAGCAGACTGGCAGGCAGACACATAGGTGTCAATAAAACAGACATTGAGTTTTGTCTGACAATGACATATCTAAATCACAGTTAGAAATTCTGTCACAGCTAAATAATGACATTGCTTATAAGTATCGAACTGAGAAAGTGACTCGGTAAGAAGAATGTGTGGTGAAATAGATATATGAAATTATATAAACAGTTGAATCGGTAATCTACTGTCATAACAAATAAAAAGCTCGTGCCTGAGAAATATCAACAAAACATTAGAAAAATAGCTCACATCAAGGCCTCCAAACTCCGAGTACTCACCGCCAGCGAAGGTTTTCCGTCTTGAAATGTCGAACGCCTCACTGGTTGACACATAGCTGAGTAGATCTAGATCCTTACAAGGTTCTTTTATGTAATGAGTAGATTATTTACTATTTATTTGTGTACACAATCAGGATTAGACTACACCTGCTCACGACCTTATAATCCGGGCATGCATCCTGTTTCAAGCTCCACGAACCTATTCAGTGCGCATGCGTTAGGAGCGCAGCACAGCAAAGCTGTTGAAACCACTTTTTCCCCCAAGCGCTTGGGGAAAATTAGTGAATCGTTTGAACTCTCATTTCGCGCGTTTTTTTTCAGCGTGTTATTTTTCAACTTTATAAGTTGAATTTGCGTTTTTGATGATTTGTTTCGGTAAGTCCATACCGAAAGGTATCAGAATCTGCAAAGTTGTGTTTTACGTTGCATGTGACCTTTAAGATTTTTTCATGATCCCATCAAAATTACCAGGGCTCACTTGCACAGAGCAATCTTAGTTACAATCAATCTTAGGTCTCTACAATCAACATTACAATCATCATACAATTGTCCTAATCCACTTGCACAAAGCCGATCTTTGCGTGATTGTAAGACGGCATGGATTTAAGATCGCGATCTTAGCTAAGATCAAACTCTTCAACAGTGGAGTTATGAATTTCTTAAACTTGACACCCGTCCACTGCACACAACACACACCTCCCTCAATCTCACCTTGCAGAATTTTCATGAAAAACATTCCCACAAGTCTTTGAACGAAACGTTTAGAGCGAAGCGGGAGATATAGTATTAGGCTCCGTCCGTCCGTACCAATTGGAATATCTTAAGAACCGTTGACTAGATTCTTTTCATATTTGGTACCTAGGTTCATCATAGTATAAGAAAGGTCCAAGTCAGGTTTGGTGACCTTGACCTTCATTTCAAGGTCACAGGGGACTTTAACGTTTTACCCTTGTCAGCGAGATATCTCGAGAACCGTTCCCTGGATTTTCTTCATATGCAACACCAAGCTTTACCTAGGGACGGCGCAGGGCCCAGTCGATTTTGGTGACCTTCACTAGATTTTCAAGGTCACAGCGACGCTTTGAAGATTTCAGCATGTTAAGCTGCATGTTAAGCTTGTCAGTGCGATATCTCAAGAACCATTAACTGGATTTTCTTCATATTCAACACCAAGCTTTACCTAGGGAAGGCGCAGTCAATTTTGGTCACCTTCACTTAATTTTCAAGGTCATGGCATGGTAAACTGCATGTAAAGATTGTCAGGGAGATATCTCAAGAACAGTTCCCTGAATGTTTTTCAATAATCAATAAGCAATTATTGCTATTTTTGCATATTTCATACACAAAGACATTCATGTCAAGGTCAAAGTCAATCTTGAAAATATTTGTGCGTTTGAACAACTGCAGAACAAGATATCAAGAGAGGTTGACTGGTCATGTTTTTGTTGACATTAAACTTCATCTTAAATTACAACCTTCACTTTCATTACTTTTTAAGTTTAATTTCATAATTTGCGGCGGGGGATTATGTCACCTTAGTGACAATGCTTGTTCTACATTCAAACTGTCATGATTTATGAATGTAATATTGCAACCACAGAAGTACCTACCCATGTTTTATGAAAATATTGAAATACAAAAATATACATTCATAAATTTGGGTCTAGATTTAGTGACTTGTTAATTATGTAAATTAAAGCAATACAACAAACAGTATTTCCTTATGATATAGCACCTAAATGTGTGATTTGCCAGTGGTCAATGAGACATTGATCATACGCATCTGTTCTGGGGATTTTTTGGGGGAGTATACCCCACAAGTATTGAATTTGTTACAAGAAGAAAATGTGATACGGCTACGGGAGGGTTGTGGAAAATGCATGACAGGGAAATACAAATAATAAGTAATATTTCGAGTGTGTAGTATGTGTTGTTAAATACTTATTCACGGGATGTTGATTATTTAACCCTATCTCGTTGATAATAATTTTTCTTATTGTGAAATTCCTTTCTACACAAATTTCAAATGCCTAAGCAAGTGTATTTTCCTGTTTGATCAGTACTTGTTTTATATTTTAAATGCATGGATTAAAAACCCTCGTCTCTCTTCCGACTTAATTTTTAGATTTAAGAATGAGAAAGAAACTTGATTTTGCACGTTATCTAATTGTAGATTATTTTAACCATATGGAAACATGTCATAAAAGGCTTTGTAACTTTATTATGTGAAGATAAATTAATGCTTATGGACCATATTGATCTAAAGATAATTGCAAATGTTCTAACATTTCAAAATCATACTTTGTATTTTTTTTAAAGAATTGACCAGGGTCAAAAAATGCCCCCAAAAGTTCTGTAAAAAAATTGACAAATACAATTGCATTATTTTAAAACTTTTTTCACATGTACTTACAAACAAATGATGTAGGTATAAAATGGCCAAATAAATTTTATCATGGTAGCCAGAATTAAGGTCAAAATTTTGAATTGCAGTTAAATGTTCCCATATGGGAACATTGGCAGGATCATCATTAAAATCAATATATTCACATAAACTACATTAATAGATAAGGAAACGAACGAATTATCTGTTCAATTCTTAATTTCGAATGATATATCTTCCTTCTTGATAAAACCAGTGAATTTATTTGTGTTATTGAATTTTCTGTCCCTTTTGATAGCAATGTGATTGGCAAGATTCACGAAAAGCATGCAAAATATGTGGATCTCGGCTTTGAATGTCTTGCTTGCATCCCAAGTATACTGTCATCAGCCTCCCCATTATTCTCTGTGCCCTTGGTTTGGTACCTCCTGATTTCTTGACGCAGATCAGGAGAATGCCCGGGTTCTCAACCCGGAGCGGGGAGTCTACATATTCTCCAGTAAGTTCTTGGTAGGTTCGACGGGCAGCGTTTCCTGGTAGAAGTCCCATTCGCTGTCTGGGCTGCATGTAGAATGGGCAAGGGCCCTGAGCTGATGATGAGCCTTACCAGCCTGACTGTGCCAGGATCACAAGAACCCTTTTTTTGCTACATACTATTTTTAATCTGAAAAACATAATAATAATATATTCTATAGCGTCTAACTTCCTCCATCCATACACCCATTGATGATTTGATGATTGGTTGGTTGGTATATCCTGACAAGGCTTCTGAGATAGTGACACAATGATTGATCATAGACACAGTTTTGGGCTAGAAGAAAGATCTTGTACTGAATCATAAAATTCACAGGCAGCCATAGGAGGGCCTTTGGGATAGGAGATATATGCTCAGTTTGCGGCGTGCGCATTGCAACCCTTGCTGCTGTATTCTGGATTCGCTGTAACTTTGTGATCAGGGATAAAGGAATGTGGAAGAAAAGGGAGTTACAATAATCCAGTCGTGATGTGATGAGAGTCTGCATAAGACGTTTTGTCATTTCATGGTCAAGACAATGGCGGATTTTACTGATGTTGTGAATGTGGAAGAAGCACGTTTGAAGAAGTTCTTGACTTTTTCAAGGGAAATGCTGGATTGAAATCTGATTCCAAGGTTTCTTGCAGATGGAGTGGTTCCGACATTGCTGTAGCCAATGTTAAGCAACAGACCTGCAGGCACTTTCAAAAACTTCTGTTTTACGTTCAGGTGATTTTCTCATCTTGATTCCTATGGTTGTTGATTTCTACCTCCATCTCTGTTTATGTAACAAATTCCATCACAGCACTTTAGAAGGTTATGGTTCTACAGTTCATTTTGTCCTTCAACATGTTGAGTTACTTTTTGGCAACGGTTCCCCAGATAGCATTCGGACGTTGACCCAACGTTGGCAATGTTGGGAAAACCATTGCCAACGTTGGGCCAACGTCTTAATGCTATCTGGGTCCATACTTAACATGTTGGCTTTAGCGTTCCTTCTTCATAGAGGACTTTAATGTTCCTAGACTATTCCCAAAATGGAACCTGTCCATTGATATTTTGGCTTTCCTGGGAAAATGGCGAGCAAACAGCTTTCCTGGTAACCACAGAAATTGCAGTTAGGGTATCTGAGGGGGGTCTTCTTGGTCACCCAGCAGCTTAGGGGGATTAACAGTTATGCTTGCTTGATTGTGCAAATACTGTTCATCCCTGTGAGATATGTCCGGCAAGCTGGAGGATTAGCTCACCTAATTAGCCATGTGCAGTTCACCATGACACCGACAGACATTAATTTTAATTTTACTCTAGGTGAACTATGTTAACTGAATACATGTGTATAACGTTGCACTGTGGACTAGTGCATTCATTCACCATGGCAAGCTTCATTTAATTCCACATGGTAGAGGAGGTCAGTACTTGATATTTAGGGGCAGCAGATTTAGTATCAAGACAAGGAGAGCAAGTTCTATCCACTGGATATATGCGTTCATTACCATCACTCCAGACGCACAAGTGAAGGGCTGCATGTTCCACTATACACAAACAGTTTGGAAGAAGGTGCAGAAAGTTGGTTGACTTGTGCATGCAAGGACAGTCCAGACGTCAGGCTGTTGGTCCGGAGAGCCATGGCCCTTCCCCTGGTTCCTGTTGATGACATTAGTGACGTCTGGTTCCAGGTGAGGCAGTCGACAGCTTCACCAACTACATCACTTCCTACTGGGTGGAAGGAGACCATGGGAGGACAACATGGAACCATCACAACACTGAAAGGCCACGCACGACAAACCACGTCTAGGGCTGGCATAGGAAACTCAGCGTTTTCACCGAGAGCCATCCAAACATATACAACATAATGTGTGAACTGATGTGTAAATAAGATTATGTATATAGGTTGTATTTAAGATGATGTATATAAAGAGTATTAAAGATGTACTTAATATGATGTATATAAGATGTATATAAGATGTATATAATATGTAAATTTATATGATATGGATATAAGGCAATGTAAATTATTAATATGTGTCATGTAAAAATAAAAGTGTTCGATCAATATTCTGTCACAGCCATTCCTTAAATTAAAATATTTCAAACTTTACAGGATCATACAACACTGATTAAATATCGCAGGTGACCAAATATCACAGGGAACAAAATAAAAAGCGCACCTTTTGTTGTAGGGGATTATCTCGCTCCAGTGAACTAGGACCCTAAAACCAAAGGTGCTGGGTAAGTGAGAATGACCCATCTGAGTTTCCTGCTTTAGATTATTCTCTTCTGGGACCTACAATTAATTATCCAGGCTATTGACTACTTTCAGTTTGTGCCCTGAAATTCTACCTTCATGCTTCAGATTCTCAAATGATGTTGAAGAATTGGCTTTCAGCAGTCAACAGGCTTATTAATCTCACCTCCTTTCTAGGATCCATTTACGCACTTGTAAGCAGCCAGGTCTTGAAGAGTCTGTCAAGTAGATGGTTGCAGGATGCCAGAGAGGGTCACATAACACCTTGCCCAAATTTGTTTTACATGCTTGACTTTAAGCCAAACCTCCAAGGTGTATACTTGCTAGGTCAAATCGTCACTGCCCAAATGATAGTTAGGCCTTGTGTTCCCCCTTTCTCTTGGAAAGAAATGGAGGAGGGAAGAGGAGAGTACGCCCTTTATACCTTTACATCTGAAGCATCTCATGCTGTGAGGACCTACTCATCCTGAACTAATGTCTGTCAGATGAGAAATGAGACTGAAAGTGAAGTCACATCCATATATGATGTCATATGATGAAATTGAACTATAGTGACATCATTGAACCCAAAGTAATGGTATCATTAGTGTCATGATATAGGTTGGATGTGACATAATTACTGATGTCAATCGGTGTGGAAAATTAGCCTGAAATTAAGTAGTTCAAAATAAAGAATTGTATCTATCCAATGATGATCTTAAAGAATAAAAGACAATCATAATCTAGAATACCAGTAATACAGTCATCCCTGGCAATAACGCACTTTCGATACCATCGGAAATCAGCGGCTCCCGTATGCCATGCTCATTTCATCATATTTTTAAACTTATCCTATCTCACGATTTGCACTTCTCTCTCTTGCTTCGACGCTGAGTGGAACGAATGAGAACTTTTCCTGTAGGCCTCTCTTGTCCATACGCCCGTGTTCCCCAGGCTGCTCTCCTTATAGGACAGGTCCCTAGTCCATGCTAAGCGTGCAGCACGTTCCCCTGTCTACCCACGTGACTACCTCAGAGTGATCATTCTTCTTGTCGCACCACAGTGAGGACGTATTGTGAGACTTCTCAGCTTTCCTTACAAGTTAACATGAGAAATATATCATGGGTAGCGTAATTTTGCGCACACTGTAACAATATTTACTTCCTCGGATCCCCACTCGTCATGTGTGGGTTGTAGACATGCTTGCTCCCGTTGGCTGGCAGACAGAGCTCGTTACACTTCAACAGTTGATCACCCGACAAACCCCCGCTTTCAACGACCAGTATTAACTGCTCGGCGTCCGGAGATTCCCATGTCGAACAATGATGATTTTATTGGCGCATCATCAGATGTCTACTCGTCGTTCCGCCTCATCAAACCGCTCTGTGTTGCCAGCTGACTTACACAGCCGATCTACATTGTCAAATCGCAAAAACGATTCACCACACCCAATCGGTTCGCCATACCAAATGGATTCACCAGACCGAACCGTTTCGCCACGGCGTATGTGGATTACGACATCGACTCAGTTTGCCATAATATTAAGACTGTTTCTTATCGCCGAAACGGTTCACATCATCGATTAAATTCACAGCACCGAAACGCCTCGCCTCGCCGTAATGGCTCTCTTCACCGAAACGATTCACCTCGTTGAACCAATTCACCTCGGCCGGAACATTTCACTTCGCCTCACTGGTTCATCTGATCGTTCTAGATCTCTCCATCAGCTGAGATCATTTAAACGTTTCGGATTACCGAACCGATCCAGATCACAGTCACGATCCAGATCACAACGCCGATCCAGATCACAGACTGATTCAGATCACATCAACATTCCGGGCTCACCACCCTGAACCGATTTTCCAGCCCGCCTCGTACCATTTCACCAGGCCGAACTGCTTCCTATCGCCGAACCAGTTCACCTGGCCGTTCAAGATCACTGAATTGTCAGCATTCGTCAATAATCCGTTCCTCGGCCTTGCCAGCAATTGAGCTGATTCACGAATTGGGCGATTCACCACTCATGTTATTTCCAACATGGCGCCATCTTACCAGCCTATCAGAGCCTATGCCAAATGTGTCTGGGATGCCTTCCAAGACACTTAACCCACATCGAACTTGGTCTGTGTTTTCATGGTTCGGGCTATGCCAGTCGCCTATAAGATGCAGGAGTGGTTTTGGTTGATTCGACACACATGATCGCATGGTTCGCCGACCACCTACAGCTACAGCTACATAGAGCAAGATACCAGATGCTCTATTGATTACATTCAACATGAAAGATCGGGACTTGTCAACACTGGTTTTTCCATCCTCAACGAGGTTCGTGAACTTGCATCTAGATAGGGCCAAATTTGTCAAACTCTGCTAGTTTTCAACATGATCCTAGTTTTCAGGGCAACTGTGAGGTGCTGAATTCCTCATTACGAAGTGGCAAGCTCTAAGCTCAACAATTTGCTTTGTTTATCCGGTTTACCTTACGGCTTGTGAGGCGCTTAATGTTTTTAGTCACATAACTTATCCCACCTTGTACCCCTTTTTCGGATGGTTGAACAGAGGTAGTAGCTATGTGCTTCACCACTCCGAATCGATTTACATGTGATGTCAGTAGCGCAGTCATCTAGACATATCACGCTTCGGGACTTGACGTTCTGACGATCCCAGTTCTCAGGAGTCCTCCGTGACCGGGGCTCATCTCATTCCAGATTTAATCTACCATCCGATCTTCACCTTTGATGAATGATTTGGTTCAATGAATCTACCCTTCGGTGTAGATATCAGTTTTACAACCACCCGATAGGGCATTACTATAGTTTGGCATGAAATGCATGTGGACCCGGTTTTTTGTAAATATCTCTTCATCCAATGACCCAATCAATCTCAAACTGTGCAAGTGGATGTTTTGTCAGACAACCTAATCACATTGTAAATCACCGATTTTATGCATTTGTATTAAAGAATCTGTCTATGTAACTGTCAACAAAATCAACAGCAGAACGCAGAATGCTTGCAGGGGGAGGGAGCCAATGACCTGTAACAGCGGCAGTGTTGGGTCATAAAGGTCAATGCACGTGCAGTTCATGATAGTTACCTGTGCACTGCGCAGTGATAGACCGTTTGGATCATTCACATTGACTACTTCTAGCTGTCATCATGAAAGCTTATTCAGATGATGCTAAACGTTTAATTAGAAATGTGTTGAATTTTGTTGAAAAAGAGAGCAAACGTAGCAAACCGATTTATAAGATGTCGGATTACATGAAACGTACAACTTTTGCTCTTAGCATGAAAAAGAACATCGTGCTAAAAATTGTGAAAAATAAACCAACAACCAATAAACAAAACCTTGTACAAAAAGGTAGGCATCCAAAGTTAGATTCTTTTGACATCAGGGTCATCAGAGATGTCATTCGCCGGCTATTTGCTAGAAATGAACACCTCTTCATACCTGTCACGTGCATAGCTGACCTACATTGACGAACGGTGACCTTTATGACCCAACACTGCCACTGTTACAGGTCATTGGCTCCCTCCCCCAGCAAGCATTCTGCGTTCTGCTGTTGATTTTGTTGACAGTTCCATTGACAGATTCTTTAATACAAATGCATAAAATCGGTGATTTACAATGTGATTAGGTTGTCTGACAAAACATCCACTTGCACAGTTTGAGATTGATGTGGGTCATTGGATGAAGAGATATTTACAAAAAACCGGGTCCACATGCATTTCATGCCAAACTATAGATAAGCTTGCTAGCCAGGAATACTTTACGACGCTTCACTGAGTCTTGTTACTACAGACTACTGGTAACAGCGTGTTTGTGTATCGCTGGGTGCAATTATTGCAAATGGTTCGTCATCTTCAGCTCCCTTTGTTTTACATGATAAGCAGGTTTCTGGACAGGTAACAGATGGGTCAAGTTTTTGCGCATGGTACCAGCAGTGATGTTTTGTCAAATAGTCAGCATAGCTCAGCCCGGAATTTATGGGTTGCGACTCGCCCGGTTAACTGAAGACCGTGTTGTTCGTTATTTTGTCACTCATGTGTAATGTTCGCAAATGGCGGACTACTGTTTGTTTACCGGAATTTTGATGATTAGAGTGACTATGAAGTGCCCTTGCAGACTTGTCTTGGTTCCACGAATCGGATATCAAGTCCAGCCTTTAAATGCTAGTAACAATGAACGGTGCCATTCCCGGTAAGAGTGATTGTGTCGGGATTTCGACACAAGGGTGACAGACAGAAACACCCGTGAACGGTTTGACTTTGGCTGGGGTTACTCTGTTTTCTACACTAGCTCAAGCACTGAGTTCAGAGGTCACTACAGTTATGCGTGGACTGTCACCAGGCAGCGATCTACTACCTTTCTCACTCCACCTGGCGAACCATCATTTTTTTTTGTTCGGCCAACCGAAACGTTCCTGAGGTCGCCGATCGTACGAATTTCTTCAATTCGTTTACAATGTGAACATTCCTGTAGATTGACTGACAAGCTCCATGCGCCGAACATACTACATTCAGCGTCAGAGGGCAAGAGTTGTTAGACCTCTCATTTCCCTTGACCTGCGAGACGCCTACCTTCACATCCCCATACATCCAGACTATCGGAAGTATCTTCGATTTACTTTCAAGAGGCGTCATTGATACCAGTGGAGGGTCCTGCAGTTTGGCATATGTATGGCCCCGTGGCTTTTCACTCAGATACCCAATCCGATAACAAGCTACCTGCATTGTCTAGGCGTGACATTCGAGAACTATATCGACGACTGTGTTCAAGCCCAACAGGATCTGGTCGTCCTTCCTTCTCCACAGGCAGTTCATCATCAAGTCGCTCACGCAATTAGGATGGCTGCTGAATTCGGAGAAATCGGAGGTAACACCAACCCGGTGATTTCTTTTTATTGGGACAATGTTTGTGCCCCAGGAGAGATTCAGTGCAACGCACCACTACTGCTGGTCCAACCCACAACTTTTCGCCAGTGGCAGAAGTTACTAGGGTGGTTGACGTCGGCACAAGCGCTGACTTACAGGGGCCAGCTTCAGCTTCGCCATCTTCAGATGTTTTTGTGCCCATACATCCCGCACGACAACCCCAGGGAGTTCATTCGTCTTCCCACACAGCTACATTCAGTCTTTCGTTGGTGACTCAACAAGTGGAATGTTTGTGTTGGAGTCTTTATGGTGCCCTTCATACCGACTCAACACCTGTTCGTCGACACATCTTTCAAGCTGGGGCGCTCACTTTCTCCATCAAGTGGCCTAGCAGTGGTCATCAGGAGAAAGGGACCTTCATATCAACAAATTGGAATTTAGCACTGTCATTCTCGCCGTTCTGCATTGGGCAGTTGAACTATGGTTCACTCATATACTGATTCAATCAGACATTTCGATGGTAATTTTGTACATAAACCATCAGGGGTCGACAGGATCAGCAGCTCTGCTTCAGTTAATGTTTCGAATTTATCATCTGATCGATTCACTCAACACAGTGGCCAGAGCCCGACACATTCCCAGGATGAGGAATGTCATTGCCGATGCCCTGTCACTCACGGATTGGAAACAACTGCCTCTGATATTCCAATTGAAGATCTACCTGTTATCACAACCAGATGTAGACCTGTTCGCCACTCGGGACAACCATCAGCTTCAGCGCAGATGATCACCAGTTGCGATCGTTTCTGCTTTGTGTACAATATGAATAAAATTCTGAATTTTATTTCTGATTTGTGTCTTCGATTCTTCTGGGACTTCGATTTCTCCTCTCAATTTCATTTGAGACTCTGGAGAGTCGCCACCTCACTTACTGTCCTCTGCTGTATGGATTGATTACGTCAGTGAAGTGAGACATTCCCGAAGTGTTACACTTCGTAGCGTTCATGCTCCTACGTACCTATACACATCTATGTGATCTTACTGTGGTAAGTGGTGGAAGGCATAAGATGATGTTGTGGTACTGAACGTTAAAATTGTCAGTTTTCCGATTCAATTACCCTTTCACCATCCTCGGGGCGGTGTCTGTGGGGGGTTGTTTCGAAGCAGGGGCTGGCCCGATACTAGTCATTAGACTTTTATCACGGGGGTACCTTGGAAGTCTTGGCCTACCTTGTCGTTGCTCCCTACGGATGTAGAAGTGTTCAACAATCTCGCTTGCAGACCTCTACTCCACAGAGCAATCATGTCAGTGTAGTGAGTACTTCCCGATTTCCTTATGGATTTCGTAGCGTTCTAGCTCCTAAGTACCTTAGCACACCGTTGTAACCTAACTGTGGTAAGTAGTGGAAGTCATGTGGTGTTGTTTTGGTACTGAACGTTAAACTTGTGGCGAAGCAAGGTGACTTCATTGAGTGGCATTTTAGAAGTTGGGAAGTACAATATAGAACAAACTTTATGGATAACAACTTCTTCTTTTTTCGTGAATGCGACGTTTTGATACAGATTCTTGTACCGTTGTCAAGCATAGTGCAAGGTGACTTGCCTAGTTGCGTTTTTCTTGCGTATGTGAGGGTTGCTGTCGAACACAACATTGCTCAGGAGCACCCACTCCATGGGAGCGATGGTGCCTAGTAAGACAAGGGGTTCAGGAGAACCCATCACTAGTATAGGTACCAACTACTACTAAGCTAGTCGGATCCTGCAGCCGAAAACCACATTGCTCGGGAGCACCCACTAATGGGAGCGATGATGCCTAGTACACCAAGGGGTTCACGAGAACCCATCACTAGTAGAGGTACTATGCTAGTCAGATCCGGCCTCCCTTGTTCATTGCTATCTACAGTTGTCATTAGCCTATACAGTGTATACTGTCAGTGCCTTTTGACTTAGGGTAATCTGTGACCCGCTGTCGAACCGTGGGATAAGTGCAAATCGTAAGATAGGATAAGTTTAAAAATTTGAAAATTTGAATATAAATTGTATATTTATATACTTATCCTATCTCATGAGATGGATGCCCACCCAGCCTCCCCTCTACTCAGATTACAACAGTTACGATAACTGTCATTGGCTCCAAGAAGAGAATGATCACTCTGAGGTAGTCACGTGGGTAGACAGGGGAACGTGCTGCAAGCTTAGCTGGGGACTAGGGACCTGTCCTATAAGGAGAGCAGCCTGGGGAACACGGGCGTATGGACAAGAGAGGCCTACAGGAAAAGTTCTCATTCGTTCCACTCAGCGTCGAAGCAAGAGAGAGAAGTGCAAATCGTGAGATAGGATAAGTATATAAATATGCAATTTATATTAAAATTTTCAAATTCTTTGCATACAACTTGGTCATAAGTAGGGCTGCGCAATATAACCGGTTTACCAGTATTTACTGGTTCAGACATGAAAACGATACTTATTGCGATACGCTGATCGAAAAACTATATTTTGACTTGCATTCGGAAAACTTCGTAACACTCGGAAATCTTTGGATATTTCCTTATTTCATTTGTGCCAAATATTATTTACATTTTTATTTTGTCATGATTAAAAGTTGTTATTAAAGCTTAATCAAGTATAGTGATTTTGTTACATAAAAAATACTCCCTCCCACCTCCAAGCACATCGGTCTTTACATGATGGAAACTTTTTATAGAAGTGAGTATTCCCACCTTTGTCCACAGAAGAGCTGTAGTCTGATAGTTCTGTGGTGGAATCAATCAGAATTGCGGAAATAGGACAGCACATACACTTTGTAATAATTGTAATTATAATAATAAATCATATAAGACAAGTATATGGATGACAACTTCTTCTTTATTGTATAACACGACATTTCTGGTCTACTTCTTGCCCCTTCGTCAGGTGATATAAAGACAGGAGTACAAAACATACTATATATACCAGAATTTACAGGAAGACAGAGAAGTACATGTATATACAATGAATCAGAGAGGACCGATGAAAAGCAGTTATAAAAACAATGATAATAGGGATAAAGTAAAGCCAGTTGACACAAACAATGAGGATAAGGAGATGTGAATACAGCTAATGAAGTGATAATTAGATTTACAGGAAGCCAGAGAAGTACATCTATATACAACGAATGAATGACGACAGATCAATTAGAAGTTATAAAAACAATGATGATAAGGAGATGTGTACACAACAGAGTGATATACAGCTAATTAAATGACAATAGAGGCGGCTTTTGTGATGTTCCAGGCACTAAGGAGGTATACAACTTGATCTCTATTAATCTCAGGGGTTAATCTCCTGATGTTGATGGCTTCTTGTATTTTCCGTTTGCGCCAATCGTGAACATTGGTAGCCAAGATGCTCAACAAGGTTTTTGGGATAGCCGTTAAAGAAGAAGTTGTCATCCATATACTCGTCTTATATATTCATCAACTTCTTAATGCCTCTCAAGAATCTCATAATAAATCATACCTCTCTGTATTATGTATTTTCATTTCAACCGACCAGTTTAGTGTTAAATGAAGTATCACTTTGTTCCCCATGCTATTTCTTTAGTAGTTTGTTAGCAATAACAAACTGAAAGGAAAATATGTAAAAAGACAAACCAATTTTTTTTTATGATTGATCGGTTGTCATCACTTATGAAATTTCAACAAATTCCCAAATCTGGTGATGTTTTATTTACATTTTATGAACTGTTCTTTCTCATGTGCTAGTTATTTGAACACAGTGAATTTGAGCATATTTGTTTTCTCACCATGCTTGTCAAAAGAGATTACCAACAAGACAGGGTGTTCAGAATTGCTGATTTTGTTGATGCGTGGTCATCATATCCAAGTTCTATCTATACATAGATTGACGCTGTATAGTACTGGTTGAACTGCACTGGGCATGTGTTTACTTAGAGCAGTGATGATGTTGTTAAAACCAGAATTGCTGATAACATTGTTTTTTCGGTAACTCTTGTTTTTCTGGTTTTAAGGTGTTAGTGTATATTGACATGTGTTTTCCAAAGTGGAAAAGAAGTCATTTAGCTGAAAGTATAGGTGGAAAGAATGGGACTTTTGTTTGCAATACTTGTGACTCATATTTTCTGCAATTGGAAGAAATATCATTCAACCAAAAGTGTGTACAACTTGTTTTATTAACTTTGCTGGAGGCAGTGTTCTTCCTGTTTCGAGGGTTGTCTTGCACATGTGTTTTTCCAAACCAAAAGTAGTCATTAAAATGCAATTACTTTCTTATAATTTGCCTTTCTGTGAATTTAGGATGTCTCCGCTATGGAAATGCCTTCAGGTTTTTCATGTTAGCTGGAGGCAAGGTACTTTTAATCTGTTTGGAGGTTGTAGTAGACATGCATTTGAACAGGGTTTGGGTTTACATTTGTAATGACTTGGGTGCTTCTGTAAATGGCAGTCTGTTTTCAAGCTGATAATATGTTTGAATTGTCTAGAGAAACCCAGTTTCTTCTGTTTTGGGGACACTCTTCTAATTTGTAAAGGTAAGTGATGTGACAGCTGTCCATAACCAACAATATATGTCATTTGTTTCAGCAAAAGGATATTTATTTTGGGACCTTCTCACCATGTGCGTTTATCTGGATGTGCCCTGTCAGCTGCTGAACGTTATCAAACACCACTGTATGATCTCCCAATAGACACAAAAGGTTTGTCTTTCAAGTTTCTTCGAGTGTGTGCATTCATGTGTGTGTGTGTGTGCATGCAGACAGACTGTTAACGATCAATATATTGGAATTAATAGACCTCCAGGGGTGGAAATAACTTTAAAATTGCTAGTGTACTTCGGTACAGTGGCACACGTCAAATCACTTGCCCTGATAATTCTTCCACTATACCGGCCGATTTTCAGGTTGATTTTTTAAATAGACAATATAATTAACATTGGAAAGTCAACTTGACACCGGTACAGCGTGACATACAAATTTGCTAGCCCGACAGAAAAAACACTGGACTGGGGCGTCGGGCAATGGGCTATTTCCACCCCTGACCTATTATTACACAATGTTATCCCTTTATTACCTGTTAGAAAGTTGAATGAGGTCATATCATGGCCTGATTGCCAATTTTTCTATACTACAATACCAATGAAACCTTTGGTAGCTTGTTTCAACTAATGATGCTGTGATTAGGAAGTAAGTTTTCTTCATGAATATTTCTCCAGTATTTTTTTTTTATCCCCCCGCAACGCGGTATTAAAATGCACTCCGTCTGTCCGGCCATGCACATTTGTCTTTTCCGGAGCAGAACTTTAAAACCGTTCAGTATTTCTTCACCAAACTGGTCTGGTGGTGAACTGGTGCCTTTTGGTAGTTTTGCATTTCTGTGTAAGAAATGTTTTGCATTTCCATGGCAATAAATTTGACTTCAATTGAAATTGGAGTCGCTGCCATTTTCCGAGCAGAACTATAAAACCTTTGGTAGCTTGTTTCAACTAATGATGCTGTGATTAGGAAGGAAGTTTTCTTCATGAATATTTCTCCAGTTGTTAACGCGTTTTGCGTGGGGTATTAAAATGCACACCGTCCGTGCACATTTGTCTTTTCCGGAGCAGAACTTTACAACCGTTCAGTATTTCTTCACATAGATAGGTATGGTGGTGAACTGGTGCCTTTTGGTAGTTTTGCATTTCTGAATAAGATGGGTTTTTTTCGTTTCCATAGCAATAAGTTTGACTTCGACTGAAATTGGTGGTAGTGCTGTTTTCCGGAACAGAACTTTAAAACCTTTCAATACTCTCCTACTTTGCAATATAGTCACTGACTTGGTTGACACTTATCATTGTATCCCAATTGTGTAGATTGATGCGTATGCTGTTGATCACTGGATTATCCAGTCCAGATTCTATTATTTACAGACCACTGCCATGTAGCTGAAATATTGCTGAGTGTGGCATAAAACTAAACTCACTCACTGCTATATACACGCCAAAGCATTTGATATAGCCGTAACTAACTGACATATTCATGAAGAGTATTTTGCCATTGCAGGGGATATTGATGACTTTGTCTTCTTGTATACAAATTTTGTGGGCAATTGTTGGCAAGTGTTGGTCGTAAATGTTAGTCTGTGGGTCATAAAAAGTTGTAGCCATGTCACGTGGGGTATACTGTCTGATGTACCCTCTGTGTTGCAGTGTACCCTGAGAGATAAGGCTAGAACGAAATTATCTACCGTCATGGCTGCCTCCTGTGTTTTTTACATGGGCAATAGACTGTATGTAAACACAATGCTGTACAAGAACTACAGTTAGGCAGTTCAAATGGAACATATTGTTTTAATTCTGTCACAACAATAACTCGGTGAAATGTCACCATAACTGTGAGGCATTAACAATAACGGTTTACAATATTGAACTGCAAGAGAATCACAGAAAAGAACATCTCACTAAAGTTTGTACCTTGTGACCTCTAAAACAGCTGATCGAACAGCTGATGAAGCGAAGGAATGTGCCTAACTCATGTCACATGTAACGTTTACATTCTGAATGTTGCAATTTTGAAAAAGTGATGTTTGGTTTGTCATCTTAAGGGTGGTTTGATTGTTCAGGATCGAAAAATTGCAAAATATGTCATCAAGGTCAAGCTCGCTCAGTTCTGCAAGTTTGTTGCCTTCCAGCTGGCATGGTTTGACAGCAGTCCGTCCATGCATCCGCCCGTGCACATTTGTCTTTTCCGGAGCAGAACTCTAAAACCATTCAATATTTCTTCACCAAACTTGGCACATAGATAGATCTGGTGGTGTACTGGTGCCTTTTGATGGTTTTGGAATTCTGAATAAAACATTGTTGACATTTCAATGGCAACAAGTTTGACTAAAACAGAAATTAGTGGTAGTGCACTTTTGAGGAGCAGAACTCTAAAACCGTTCAATGTTTCTTCACCAAACTTGGCACATAGATAGATCTGGTGGCGTACTGGTGCCTTTTGGTAGTTTTGGAATTCTGAATAAAATATTGTTGGCATTTCCATGGCAACAAGTTTGACTTAGCCTGAAATTGGTGGTTGTGCTCTTTTCCGGAGCTGAACTCTAAAACCCTTCACTATTTCTTCACCAAACTTGGCACATAGATTGGTCTGGTGGTGTACTGGTGCCTTTTGGTAGTTTTGGAATTCTGAATAAAATATTTTTGGCATTTCCATGGCAACAAGTTTGACATAGACTGAAATTGGTGATAGTGCTCCTTTCTGGAGCAAAACTTTAAAAACCTTTCAATACTCTCCTTCCACTTTTCTATAAGCACCTAAATATTTGACATAATCATAACTCGTAGACATAATCATGAAGAGTATTTTGCCATTGCGGGGGATATTGATGACTTTGTCTTCTTGTTTCCCTTGGAACCGCCTCTGTGGTGTAGTGGTTAGAGCGTCCGCCCGGGAGCGGAAGGTCGCAGGTTCAATCCCCGACCGCGTCATACCAAAAGACATTAAAATATGGTACTTGTTGGTCCCTGCCTGGCGTTCGGCATTAATGGGTACAACAAGGACTGGTCGCCTCGGAGTCAGTATAATGTGTCTCAGTGGGGTATTCATGCTTCACTGCAGCATGGTATCTCAGTCGGCTTGCACTATAAAACCAGCTTCAGTCTGGGCTAGTACAAGCAGCCGCACATACACATACACACACATGCACGACGCCCTATGAGCGAAATATTCTCAGGTACGACGTTAAACCCAATTTCACCTCACCTCACCTTGTTTCCCTTGGCATGGCTTATATGTATCTTTTCCATGAATGATATCTGCTGATAGACAGCAAGGGAACTGACGCCCTTGTGACCGATGACACTCATGATTTGGGCACTCACAAAGTTACCGCGAGTGAGGATCGTGGTGCCAGTGGCAACGGTTACAGTGTTTGTGTAAACCAAGGACAAACCACACCGCTTACTGAGAGTAGACATGAAGGTAGCTTGTGTGTTCCTCCCGACATGCTTGTTGTTATACCAGGTACAATGATTGTCGCAGAAACAATCTATCAGATACTGCCATAGTCGATAGCAATCGGGATGTAGCTTATCAAGGTAGGCAACGTACGATGTCACTTGGCAGAAAGGTGAATTAGGCTGCTCCATCATCAATCCCCCAAATGACTCCTTATCATCCCTGTGGTTTTGGGTCAGTTCTTCAGCATTTCTCTGTACATAGCGGAGCCAGTATCAGAATCAGTCTTCACTACGAATGTAGTTTTTGTCATTTTTTCCATGTTTTCAAAACCTTGCCCAAAAAAGTAGAGTCTGATGTCAAACTGGACCTTGCTAGCCAATTGGATTATCCATATGGTGTCTGAGCAGCCTTCAGCTCGAGCATTGCCGTTTTAAAAGATTTGTTGGCATTGTTGAATCGATCATCCTTTATTATGTCAAAGTCTCTATTATATGGCGGAGATTTCAAGTATCTGTTGAGACTGTGCCTAATATTCTCCAAAGATGATGTCTTGTATTGGTCACCTGTTTGAGTTCTGATATCCATGTAGACATGACTTAGCATCTTGGCTAAAGCCACAGCATCCTATGTTACAAAATTCATGTCTTGTTCCTTTTCTGCGAGATATTCTGTAAAAAGTTTTGGTGACGCATTATTCGCTTTCTTGGTGTTTTCTGGGATCAATTTAGAACGTTTGGCTGATATATCTTCTTCTGAATGAGAAGCGAAGTGTTTGGTGGCCATTGTTTCTACAGGTAACTACAGCAAACACTTATTTGTTTACTTCTTAACTCCTAATTGTGTAAATCTATGTTGCCATTAACTCATGTGAACCCTATAACCCTGTGAGAAGTAATTTATACCAGAGTTAGGCAAATACGCTGTTGTCAGGGCAGCAGGGTATATTTTTTCCAGTTATACTGCCCAATAGCGGGGTACACAGATTTTTGTAAAAACTGCATTGTCCAATCAGATTACAGTGTTTCACATATAAGGTAAGATAATTATAATTACCGTATGTTCATTATAACTAAGAAATTTTGCAACTGAATAAAATTTATCTTCTGTATAAATCTTGATGTTCAAACAATAACATTAACAAATATTCCTATGCCAACTTACAGTTGTCTCGTCATCAGTGCAAAATTGTCTTAAACCAAGGGCTTATCAGTGCCTCCCAGATATTGTCTTAAACCAAGGGCTTATCGTTGCCCCCCAGAAACTGTCTTAAACCAAGGGCTTATCAGTGCCCCCCATAAATTGTCTTAAACCAAGGGCTTATCAGTGCCTCCCAGAAATTGTCTTAAACCAAGGGCTTATCAGTGCCTCCCAGAAATTGTCTTAAAGGAAGGGCTTATCAGTGCCCCCCAGAAATTGTCTTAAACCAAGGGCTTATCAGTGCCCCCCATAAATTGTCTTAAAGGAAGGGCTTATCAGTGCCTCCCAGAAATTGTCTTAAACCAAGGTCTTATCAGTGCCTCCCAGATATTGTCTTAAAGGAAGGGCTTATCAGTGCCTCCCAGAAATTGTCTTAAACCAAGGGCTTATCAGTGCCTCCCAGAAATTTCATTTCCATGGTATCAGAAGTAGAGTATCATGAAATCTGCATTCCACTTCTCAATGCCCTTCAAAGATTTGATCAAATCTGTACCAAATGAAGAAAGTCAATCCTGTTGTTACAATTTCTGATACAAAAATGTGTTCATTGCACATGCATATCTGAACTAGTGTTTGTAGTGTATTTAATTCCTTCAATGACATTACCTCCGTTACTTTATACCCATTATTTCTGTCCTTACTCAATAAAATACTAAGAATTTCCTCTTCACCAATCCAGGTGCATCTCACCAAAACATACTCTGTGTATGTGCAAGGTATTAAATGTCATTCTTTGTTGTGTGTGCTAAAGTTGACAAGGCAAGTTTCCCTGTAATTTAGATTCACAAAAGTCAGTTGATAGTCCCACTAATAGTTTCTATGTAAGTTATTCCCCAAGTTATTATTTTTTATCAGTCTCATATATATTCTTCTTTGTGAAGGATTTATGTATATGTTTGAGTGTTTACAATTGTTGTTATTGCCTTGTTGTCTATTCTTTGTATGGTGGTTATACAGGTGATGCTGTTGAAGGAATTATCAAACACTAGTTATGCTTGTGAATAATTGTAAGAAACTACTTATGTTACATCCTTCCTCCCACCTCCCCAGTATATTAGGCATCTGGTGTGTACCTCCATTATGAATGCTTAAAGTAACATTACTCTCCCAAACACTTTCTCTCTCTTGATCTCTCAAGCTCAGCTGAGTTGAGCTCACGGGATATGATTTTTCATTCCAAAATACTACCTGTACTGTCTCTGAGCTGACAGGATATGTTTTTGACTGAGCATAATAGTAATGAAATTTTTGGAAATTTTTTCATTCGAATATACTACCTGTACATCCTTGATATGGTTGTTCATTATCCTTGACACTTCTGTTACAAAATATGGCATGTAGTTCTAATCCATGATTTCATCAGGGACCAGCCCCATATTGAAGAGGCATGTTTTGTAATTCCATGCTCAAGGAGCAGAAGGAAATTGTATGTTGTACAAGCATATGTTGGATGTTGTTATATTAGTAGTTTTAATTTCTTGAATTAGGACATTTTTAATGTAACATTCTGAAAGTAATGTTATTAGGCATTGTGCTATTTTTGCAAAATTGTGGATGAAAATATGTGGCATATGCAGGGATTGGGACAGAGAACTTTGACAATGAGCCATTTTCAGGATTATTAGCCATTTTCTGAATTTAGAATGGGCCATTGCCCTTGTATCAATAGTAAACTTCAACATTTTAATGGGCCATTATTTATTCTAATGTGAAAAAAGGCCCATGTCCCCTGCCTTTCCCAATACCTGCATATGTGAACATTTTTTGAAGGAAGATACCTCACGTGTATAACCCTGTCTTCCCTCAGTCAAGTGTCAGTTCATTTGTGGACAATGTCACTGTGTCATTATTATCTTTTCAGTGTACGAGGAGCTGTATTCATGTGCAACTTTTGAAACCATGTCACTTGACACTGATCAGGATGAACACAGTTTAGAGATGCAGTTACCATATATTGCAATGGTGATGGAAAGGTATTGTATGGCTTGCTATTGTAAAACTTGAAACAGTCAGTAGTGAGTGGTTTTATGTCATATCACAGTGCCAGCTTGATTTGAGAAGAGAACCTGGTGGATGCAGGTGTTGAATGTTTACCACTTTGCTAATACCAATTAGCACAGCCTTGGTACTGACTAGAAACATCATTTTGGTAAAGCAAGGTTTTAAACAACTCAATAGGTTTTTATATAGAATACAAAACAGCATCACAATAGTGTCTACCTACCCAGAATCCTTGTGCATGTACAAGGTAGGAAGCCTCACTTCTTTAGTTTTCTGTGCACAAGAGAAAACATCTAAAACATGTTTTCAAGCATCTTTTTAGTTTGTTATCCTTCTGCAAGCTTGGTAATATCTTCACTTAACATTGCATATAATCTAGTACATCTCTGTGAAAGTTGTCAGTGATATGGACATATATAGTAGAGATAAACTTGTGAGAACTAGATGGCTTCCCTGTATTATGTGTGTTCAAAAATGTGGCCAGAATGTGACACACATTGAAACTTTTGGAGATGCAGGGAACTATAATCAGTTGTAATCAATTTACTTTTCTTGACACAAATCTTGAAGATGGTTTGTGTCCAATAATAATTAAAATGAGCCTTCTGAGATGTATTGCTCTTTAAGCATGAGAATTGGGCATTAATTACCGATAATATGCCTGTTGCTAGTTTTAGAACTCAATATGTAAACCTGACACATGAATTCAATCCAACTCTACATGAAACTGCCCAGATTTTGTACTTTAATAAAATAAATCTAATTTGTTTTACTTTTCAGTCGCCGTGGAGATTTTAGTGTTGTACCTGTCCTTGTTGGTTCTCTCAGTCCAGAAAAAGAGCAATATTACGGAAATGTATTTAGCCGATACCTTACAGATCCAGACAATCTCTTCATCATATCATCTGATTTCTGCCATTGGGGTATGTAAACCGCATCATTCCTTGACTTTACAAAACTTATATCAAGCAGTGTTTTTAGCTTAGAGATAAGCTACTCTTGGAGAAACAAAATCTCAGTAAGTCATGCATGTGAAAAAGTTCTATTTGTAGTCTTGCCCCATCTCATATTATGCACTTTCCCTTATTTTTTCAACTGTATAGTGGAAACGACCTAAAACAAAGTCAAACCTCACCCAAACACATCCCTGCTCCATCCGTTGTTGTAGGCAGTCACTGGAAGCTCATGCAAAGTGTGTATCTTGCCCTGGCCGACTATGTGACCCCAACTGAAGTCATTCTCTTTCTTGTCAGCTATGGGTGCCTGTTATAGACATTTGTCTTATGATTCTCACTCATCTTGTAATGACTGCATGGGGATATGTAGCTGGGCTAAGTGCTGACACTCCTGTAGTCTACTGGATGTTGACCAATGTGTGGTTTACAGGAAGGCTTCTCTCCTTGGGCCAAAGACAGAGATTACAAGGCACAACTGGACAAATTCGTCCCGTCTTCTAGCAAGAAATCCAAGCGCACCATGAGGGGAGCACCAGACCAACACATCATCCAGTTCTCAGACATAAGTTCATTTAGAGTGGATGTTTTTTTCGGTCACCCTCCATCGGACTGACTCCATCCCACCACTAGTTTCGTTGATCCTCCCTCAAGATTCATCCATCTCTCCAAACATCTCTTGACATCAATTGATCCATAGTTGCCTCCATAAGCTTGTCTATCCCTTTTCCTTTGGCAATGCCTTCATGGGTACTTTAACCACCACTGATCCCAATGTATCTACCTTTTACTCATAATAATATTGTCTGTCCCTCCTGCGATGATAATGTCTTCATACCTTCCTCTAATGATTTATGGCGGTGGGGTAGCCAAGTGGCTAAAGCGTTCGCTCGTCATGCCGGAGACTTGGGTTCGATTCCCCACATGGGCACAATGTGTGAAGCCCATTTCTGGTGTCCCCCGCCATGATATTGCTGGAATATTGCAAAAAGTGGTGCAAAACCCATCTCACTCACTCACTTGAATGATTTCTCTCGTGACCTCATCAAGCGCTCTGTTGTCTCAGCTTCGTTGATTCCTACGTTTTAGCTTTAACGATCCAGAGGGATCATGGAACCTCCTCCACTTGTAGCACAGGCAAACTGTAGCGCAAATAGGGTTGCACAACGAAGAGAAATGATCAGTCTTCCTATATGTGAGCGAAGCGAGCAAAGTTTGGCAACATACTTCCCTTGCTTCGGTTCGAAAAATATTTTTAATATCAAAACAAAATATCACCATCATCAAAGGTAGACACCCATTTCCTCACATGGTTGTGCTCTCAGATTTCCAACCTCATATTTAATAATTACTCGCATACAATATAGTGATGTCACGATACATAAGTTTCATGAATCGATACGTATCACGATACCCATGTCACGATTCGATACGAATCAACATGCCTATTTTCGTGGCATTATTGAGTAAATTTAGTTACATTTTGAGCATTAATATTTCATATTTATAATTGTCCATGAAAAGATCAACATTTTTTATTCTCAGGGATTATAAAGTTCTAATTTCCCATCTTTGTGCATGAAAAATAATCATTTTTTGCTCTCATAACATCAAAAATATGATACAATTGCAAAATGTAAACGATACATAAACATATTTATACCGAAACTTTCAAAACTAAACTTATCATCTTAGAAAAAGTATCAATGCATTGATGTATCGGAGTGAAGGAATAAGGGGAGTTAAATCTAAATATACTTGTTGAATCACATGTCCGCCATATGGAATATGGAGTTACCTCACTTGCTTTCATGCACCTGCTTCGCCAGAAGTGTTTTTTGAACATGTTATGAAACCTATAACAATAACGTCGGCAGATAAGAGAAATAATCTCTAACAGTTTAATGGAACATTAGGCAATATGATATTTCTTTTTAATTTCTGCTTATTCTTATTCCTTCACTCTGTTGAACCGGAAGCCGGCAGGGGTAATGGAGGTGAAGAACGATTTGACATGCCATGAGTGGCGCTTAAAATGTTGAATTAAATATATTGTACGTGAGTAATTATTAAATATGAGGATGGAAATCTGAGGAACTCTGTGAGGAAATGCGTGTTGACCTTTGATGGTGGCGATATTTTATTTTGATATTAAGAATATTTTTCGAACCAAAGCAAGGGAAGTACGTTACAAATCTTTGCTCGCTACGCTCACATATAGAAAGACTGGTCATTTTTCTCTCTGTTGCGCAACCCTATTAGCGCTACAGTTTGCCTGTGCTTGAAGCTCCCCTCTGCTTACCAGCCATCGCATGGTTCATCCCTGCCTTATATGATCCTAGGCAGGACCCTGCTACCACAGAACTTCAATCTACACAACTCTTCGTCCACTCCTCCTCAACTGACCGTACCAGTTTCTAGAAATCATCGATACCAGGATCTAGAAGTTGTGAGGCCATTGTACAGACTTTGTCGATCACACTAAAGAATGCTCAACAGCCTGATCTTCAGACTATTCGTCAAAAGATTATGCATTCCTTTGTATTAACACATCACCCTGTCCTCCTCCTCAGGACTCTTTCAATATAGTAGTTGGGTCGATTACTTAAAGCTTGATGTATTTTGTCCACCCTGGTCAGGCAACTCCCTGTAGTCGCAGATGGCCTGCACAGAACACTCCATCAAACCCAGACCTTAAATGGGCTTTTCATGGCAAAGATGGCAACAGGGACATGGTAAACATGAAACCTAAGCACCTCCATCAGTGTGTCGGACCTTCAACAAGTAATAGGAGGGAAAGCCTCTGCAAGGAGTGCAAATTTCTCCAAACAGTAACAATCTGACATTGTCACAGAACTTCCACCCCCCAGTCGCGCCTCTCCACAACACTCAAGTAGTCGAGTAGTGAATAGTATAGGTGGAATACTTGGGACGTTAACTCCAAACTTGACAACCGTATATTACCGTAGATAAGCCAAAGTTTTGAGGACCAAAAAAGCAGTCTGTAGCAGGGGGTCTGATTATCTACAGGTTACACTGTCGTCACACTTTTTTTTCTGGTGGTAAGGAAACCACATCATATCGCTTCATGTGAACAATGTGGTTTTGCACAATCTAACTATTTCCACAGCGAAAACAGTTTGTCTGACATGTAATCGTCCAGATACAACAAATAGCAAATAGTTTTAGCAAAACAAAGTATATATCCATATCCATTTTCTGTCAATTACACTTCATTTCAAGGCATGAGGAGACGCAATATGATAGAATAGAATAGAATGGAAGAATAGAATAATACTTTAATGCCTTTTCAGGAATTTGTGTACGCTCTTACCATGGTACAGTACGTATTGCGGTACAAAGCCCTTGGTTTGGTCCGGTATATATGAGAACTTACTTCAAAGATAATAGCGTCCGTCTAACAAAGAAATGCATAGATTTTGACTAACTGATTCGATTTCTAGACATTTTAGAAAAGGTTTAAAAAGGTTAATAAAATGATGGTACGAAAACTGAAAATACAGAATTTTTTAATTGCATTACGTTATACCGAACATGTATATAATATATATATATAATATATATATGATAAAACCGTGATATACCGTTGCACCCCTACAATATGATGTGCTTTGCTGTGATTTTCATGATTTCACCGGAGTTAATATAGACATTCTTAAATGACATTTTGAGTAAAAGTATAAACTAGATTGCAAATGTAAGTTCTGATATGCAAAGAACATGTTTTATTATGAGATAAGATTTTAATTCCGTGTAACAGGATTTACTGATACTCTATTTCCGATGACTGACCACAACTAGAAGATGAACAATGGTTGGTACACTACTGCCTAAAAGTTCATTCCCCCTTGAACGCATTGAGAACGCGTGTAACACGCATGTGACACGGGTGTGCAACGCGTTTGAGTCCTGTGTCACATGGATGTGCAATGAGACACATACGCGTCTAACACGGGACCAAGTTTCAGTTGAATTTGACGAAAAGCGTTAGGGTTGCATACAGAGAATTGTATGATTTTTTAATTCGGACATTTGCCAGAAGAGGTCGGGGATGAACTACGGGATGGTTTAGTTGGTGTTTGTTTTGTTACGCCCCCGCCATATATGGCTGGGGGCATATAGGGTTACCCTCCGTGTCCGTCCGTATGTCTGTCCGTACAAAACAGGGAATGTACTCTATCCACTTCTCCACGAAAAACGCTCTGTGGAATTCAATGAACATTTATACATGGGCTTTCTTGGGACTCTAATGGTGTGCATCTCATATTTTGTTTTTGTATTTTATTGGGTTTTTCTGTAAGTTTAGAGACATTTGAACTCAGGTACATTTTGCTGAATTTCTCTCTGAATATAGTGTTATAGGGGAATAAGTCTATCCACTTCTCCACAAAAACTGCTCAACAGAATTGATTGAACTTGGGTCTCTAAAGGTGTGCATCTCATACCTTGTTCATCCAATTTCTTAATCATGTCACTTCTACATATGTTTGAACTTAGTTGAATTTGGTTCTATTCATCCTGTTCGTCCCACACAACAGGGGGTGTACTTCATCCACTTCTCAAAAACCACTGCACAAAACTCATTTAGCTTACATATGTCTTTTATAGAGACTCTAAAGGTGTGCATCTCATATTTTGTTTTTGTATTTTATAGTTTTTTGTATGTTTAGAGACATTTGAACTTAGATAAATTTTGTTGAATTTCTCTCTGATGATAGTGAAATAGGGGATTAAGTCTATCCACTTCTCCACAAAAACTGCTCAACAGAATTGATTAAGCTTATACATGTGTTTCATTGGGACTCGAAAGGTGTGCATCTCATAGTTGCATAGATGTTTATTGAACATGTTCATGAATTTTGTTCAATTATTAATCTTTATATGATAATAGGTAGGTTGTGTGATCTCTTCCTACAGCAGCGGGGGCATCCGTGCCCCTGGAGGACACAATTTTTTCTGGTTTATTTTTTGTGTTTTGATTTTATATTTTCTAAGTTAGCACTATCTGGTTATATGGAATTATATGCGAACTAGAAGGTCAGTGTTGATAAGAATTATACCAAAGGGTTTGAAGTTTGGGGGTTATTTAGTGGGCTAAGAAGTGTTTGTAGTGTTAGGTGTGTGCTAGTGTCAAGTGAACTCATTCCGTATTGTTGGTAGTATATGCAGTGTAATAGGACACACGCGAGTGTACCGTGCATATAACACGGGATCAAGTTTCAGTTGAATTTGACTAAAAGCGTTAAGGTTGCATACTTAAATTTGTATGAATTTTGAATTTGGAAATTTAAAAGAAGTGGTCGGGAATGAACCATGGGAAGGTTTAGTTGGTACTTGTTTTGTTTATTTTTATGTTTTCTTGTTGTATTTTTTAAATTAGTAGTCTTGTTTTATTTTTATGTTTTGTTTTTGTATTTTCTGAGTTAGCACTATCTGGTTACATGGGATTATATTCGAAGTAGAAGGCCAGTTTTGATAAGAATTATACCTATGGCATTGAAAGTTTGAGTGTTATTTAGTGAGCTTAGACGTGTTTCCAGTGTTAGGTGTGTGTTTGTGTCCAGTGAACTCTGGAGCACCATTCTGTGTTGTTTGTAGTGTATGCAGGGTAGTTGGACGTGTGCGGACGTTTCTATTTCGAGGCACCTGGGAGACCGAACCCAGTCAGAGCGGTGGGTGTGCACTCAAGTGTAACGAAGCCTTTCATTGGCTGGTTCATTTGCCGAAACGCTGAGGGCTCATCGTGTGTGTATATAGAGATATTGGGTTTTGTAAATTCATGCTCATTTTTTCTGCATTTGCGTTCGATCCAATCAACAAATACTGAGATTGTGAACTACTGCGTGGCTGGAAACTGTCGTTCGTTCAAGTACAAAGCAGGACTTGAAACTGACAATCTGAGTTTGCACCGGTTTCCGTCCGATCCAGTCATCCGAGAAAAATTGATGCTGTTTGTTTGCAGCCCACAGACATTATAACATGTCATGTGTACAAGTATCACACCTGTGTGTCTGTGTAATTACATAATGTGACAGAAATAGAACTCAGGTGCACGAGCCATAAATTAAATATATTAAATGTATTTTGTTAATGGTGTATAGCCTGATACGTTTCAAGTTCAAATTGCATGTGGTCAATGCCTGAAGTTGTGTATTGCATATTGTCATTAGCAGACAGGCAGGCAGACACATAGGTGTCAATAAAACAGACATTGAGTTTTGTCTGTGATAGAGACTGCTTATCACAATCCACATACTTTCTATGTTTCTATAGACATGTATTAAAACATTTCAGTTTTCAAGCTGAGCAATTTTTAACAAAGGAATTGGTATTTCTAATGCTACACTTTCTTGAAAACTTGGTTTGCAAATCTGCCAACCCCCAAAAGCAAGATGTGAAAACATATAAGAAAAAGTATGGGACCAGTGTATTTTTATTACTGCAGACCAAAGATGCTTGTAAACACAAGAAATATCTTTTGTTCTCCAACTTTGACCCAGCGATAATCCTTGCACGCATCACTTGCTGTGTTTTTACGAGTCGCCTTCCCGGTTCAAGCCGCACGAACCTAATCACTGCGCATGCGCTGTGGGCGCAGTGCAGCACAGCACAGCACAGCTGTTGAAACCACTTTTCGCTGGGGTGAAATTAGTGAATCGTTTGAACTCTGATTTCGCGGGGGTTTCATCACGTTATTTTTCAACTTTATAAGTTGAATTTGCATTTTCGATAATTTGTTACTGTAAGTCCATACCGAAAGGTATTAAAATCTGCAAAGTTGTGTTTTGCGTTGCATTTGACCGTTAATGTTTTAAAAGTAGACAAATCTCATTACTTAATCAACAGAGTGACCCCTGTCCACTGATCAGTGGCCTACTATTGTTTCATGTGCCAATTACCTCATTACTTATGTTATGTGGGCAAACCTTAATTAGGCTAAGTAGGTTTTATCAGGTGTGAATTTTAGGCGGGGTATGCTGAAACCACATAAGGTTAAAGAACAAACAAACTTTTGTTTTTTGCACTCTTTTAACCATTACATATGAAAAACATGTGGTTAGCCTTAAGCGGAACACCAAGTTCGTTCTTTAAAAACTTGTGGTTACTTAATACCGAGCGATTAAAAGTTGCCAAAAACCAAAAAATCGCCTGCTTCACTCTCACCCACCAACGAAACCACAGAGAGGTTACGTAACTCTGTTGCCAGAGCACTGCAGCGAACCGGAAGTGACGTTATGTGAGGAAGGATTTTCAGTTAGTTGTATATAAAGTGTGTAACAAGCTCGTCATTTTGCTGATTTCTTGACATCAATGAAGACATGCCGAATCATTGCGTTGCCGTCAATTGCTCCTAGGGGTCGGTTGATGGTGTCACCATGCACTGATTTCCACCGGACCCCGTAATTTCGTGCTAAATGGGTTATGTTTGTGAGTGCGAATCGAGCGTTGTGGAAGCCTGGAACAAAATCTTACTTGTGTTCAGATTGCTTCACCGATGTTAAAGAATCAAAACTACATGGTAATTTCATATTTTAGTTTGTGCAAAGACAACATCACTTACTCATGCATTCTTTATTGTCAATTCCAGTTCAGTCACCCAGTGTTCACGAATGGTGTTTCAAAGTAACAGGACATTGGGTCATGCAAGTTTCAGATGTCTGTCTGACCCATTGAAAATTCACAGGACCCATAGAATGTAATTAAACACACATTTCAGATTGAACATTTCTTATACTTGGCCTTTAAATTTATTAACAAACACAAGATTTATAAACGGCAAACAAGTGTCACAGGTCTCATATAGCAACTTCAGTCAAAGTCATTGTGAAATATACAGTCAGACACTGGGGCCGGTGGGTTTTAGACTTGTATCAGACCGTTGGCGAATCTGCCGGATTTGTCAGAGGGTCAGACGCTATTCGTGAGCACTGGTCACCCTGGTATCATGTTTAATCAACACGATCCCCAATCCACTAGAGTACAAACTCATGCTTCTTTCGGTCTGGATCATGTTACAACAACTCTTCCCACAATTCCACTTCCTAACGGTCTGTGCATGTCCTGCGCATGTGCAGTACGACGGACATGACGTCACATTGTTTACCTTTTAACCCATCAGTCGTGCGCAGGTTCATTTTCTCCATTGTTTCAAGCCACTGAACTGTATCATCTACCCACCAGCCACCCCTTGGCTCCGCCTGCATTGGCATGTCATGTATTCAATTATGTTAGATAGTACTGCTGGTTGGCGATCGGGTCATATATCATGTATTCGTGTATATATACACATTTTACCACTGCTGGGGCTGCTTCGGCGTCACAAGCTACTCCATACTCAGAGCATGGAAGGCTTGTGGCCCCCAAAGAGCATTACTTAAGCAGGGATCGTCCGGGTCATCGGACCCCAGGACAGGTATATCCCTCTCACGTACACAAGTCCGGGTCCCTAAGACCCCAGGACATTTCAATCTTCCGGCCCGGGTCAACACGACCCCAGGGCCTCTCTCTACCCGGGTCACCACGACCCCAGGGTACACAGTAGGCAACCGAGGCAGCCCCCATATTGTGCCAAACATTTGTATGTAAATAAAAGTTCCTTGACATGTACTACCTTGTCATGTTGTGTTTTGCACAAATTACTAGTTGTAGTAAAATATGTATATGATTGATGACCAAAAGATTTTCCATGACACAACTTGTAACATAACGAAAAGTGATATATCGTTTCAGGCTTTTCACATTGGTGTATAGTCTCATTGGTCACCAAAGATAGCACACCTGGCAACTAATTGCATAATATCCGCCATTCTTTAAAAAAAAAGTAATTTAGTTAGCCAGTAATGAGCAATCAATCAATGTATTGGCGGTTAATCCTTTGAAAGAAGGACGTTGTTTTTACACAGGCACAGACACGACAGAGAGTATTCAATATAGATGAGTCACTCTAAATGTTTTTGTAACTCGGCTGATAATTCTTCTCGCTGCATTCCATGTGCATATTACATAACATGTAATACATTTTCCACATCAGACCTTTATTTATAATGTTTAGTATGTACTCCAGACACAAGAAATGTCAAATGGGAACCTTTGTCGGGTAATCTAAGTGGTGTTACCACTAATTATACCTGTTGTAAATTCATTAACTGACCAAGTCAATGATGACAAATAACATGTGTAGGTTTATACCACCTAACACGGGTTACAAGGGAGTATTAATTGCTGTAAAATTGCATGTGAAAACTTATGGCCCGACACTGTTTTGAGAATACGAATAGAACTTCATTGTTGCATAAGAACTACATATAAGCATTTGCTGTGTGCTAAAACTGTATGTACCTATTTACCTAAGTAAATTTTCAGATTCTTCTTGCAATAGTTTATGGATTCAAATAAATCAAATGTCAATTTTTAATATCATACGTAATAGACGTCATATTTTTACATGACATGTTTAAATGGTGTCGTGGCAGGAAGGCTAAAATTTCGGATTTCCTGGGAGAGTTAATTTCCAAGGGAGTAGGGGAGTACCGCCAAAGCTAAAGATATGGTGCCGGGGAAGCATAATCCATGTCGGGAGTAGATTTGGGGGGTTTAATGTTGGCTTCTGGCTAAGTCAATATCGCGATTTATTTCTGAAATGTTAGAACTTTATATAGAGCGGTGTCGGGTATTACCGAACAAGCGGCTATTACCAAACAAAATTCCATTTTCGCATTGTTTTCTCAAGTTGCCGATTGCGACAGCAACTTTTAGACGCATGCTATGAAATGGAAATTTCCTCTTCCGGAAGAACGACCGTCTGCTCCTTAAATATACTTCAAAAGACGCAGAGAGGAAAATTGACGAAAAGATAAGCAATGGACATTACATCCTTAAACGTGGTGCATATATCGGCGATGAGATGGCTAAGCCAACAAGTCTTGGTCAAAACTGGGATACCCCATTCTAATTATAGCACCATGTCTATTTCAGTATATTACGCAATTCCAAACCATAATGTAAGGCTTTGTTAGGCATATACGGACTGTACCGTCCGATCAACACTTACCCTTCACTGTGTAACCCTGTCGTCCTTTACCGAACAAACGTCATTGGCCTCAGCAATTTTCGCTATGCCTATAGCGTCGCGTATTTGTTGATAATAAAACAAATGGTAATAATTCATCCATGTGGTTTATGAACCGTCAAAACAAACACAAAACACGATAATTATGCATGTCTTCATTCACTATTCGTAGGTGTTAGAATTTAACTTGTCCTGTGTATAAAAATAAACATTAACTTTGGAAACGTGCCCTGCTGAAAAACACGATGATTGTTACATCAAGGAATGAGTTTTATTGTCTAAGCTATCGCGTTCTCCCAAGCCAAATATTAAAAAAATGAGACAACTCCAAACATTAGTCCGGGGAACAACTTACTTTTACATCAGGAACATGTTTGTTGAGACATGTCGATAAACATTTGAAATATTCGACCGTGACCTTATAGGAATGTTAAGGGCAGCTAATTCCACGACTTAGTTGAGAGTGGTTTCCCTTAGACCGTGTTCCATTATTGACTGACGGGCACCTTGCACGTCGTCTGCTTTCATTTCTGTCAGTTCCAGTCATTATGATCGACCCATATTTCAAGTAACATCTAACATCAAACTGTGTTTAAGACTTTCAAGTGGCTTAAACGTCAGCATTGTTTAATTTTTTTTACCCTTGTCCCTGTTGAAATATGTAATTCCATTACTTTTCGTGGCCAGTTAATTCTTCCTTGGCCCTGCGCATGGGCTCCATAAACTACGTCACATATCATCAAAATAACATGCACATTAATCATGTATTTAGAGTAAGGCTTCCAGTATTTTTTTCTGCATTCTCATCTTTCGTATGCCCAATATTTTGTATTCAGACATGAAATAATAGTAAGTGTCACGGACGCTGTGGGAATTAATGCCCTGATGTGATCAAGTCTCTATGCACACAAACAGTTCAGTTGTCTCCATAATATACATGTACTGAAATACTGTTTCAATAAAAAAGCGACCAGACATATATCTAATCAATAAAAATAAAGATTATTAAATAAAGATAAGTGATCTATGTTTGAAAAACCTGATATAAAGAAACACACCGGAACACATTTGTAATGCGAATGTACAGACACTGTTCAGGAATACCTGTTTGATTCCTGGCAGTTATATGATTTACAAGTTAATATAAGACAAACAAGATAAAACATGAAGTGTTTTTTACGCATCCTGCTAGCCTAAATTGCGTAAATATTATTTCATATGATGCATGATCATGGCACTATTTGAATGGTACATATGTGACTTGTTTTACCTGCATGGTTACCAGAGAATGTTATCATGATTATCTGGATGTTGAGATAATATATCACACAATAACATATCTGACCTTGGTTGAAACGACATGTATGCTCTAATATATGTGTTATGGTTACACTATTACACAATACCGTTATAGGGCGGGGAACTGGTATAACAGTATATTGAGTGAAGACACTTTTGATTATTAAGATAAGAACACACCACTATAAACAGTACGCCGTCTTGTTGTTTTTCATTCTTTGTAAAATTTCAGTATAGTGACGTTTATTCCTTATTCGGAACAAACACTTCCTGAAATTGTAATTAATCTTCTACATGAATTCCTTTTATCCATAACGTCGAGTGAAAAAACTTGTGCACGACCTATCTGCACGTTTCAAATATTGGTTAGGTGGTTTGATTTTCAACGCCGCACTCAACAATATTCCAGCTCTTTATTGGAACGGGCTAAATTATACAACTTTCATTAAAGGGCTGGAGATCAGAGTATATAATATGTACGAACTGACCGCACTTCAGCAGAAACACGTCTTAGAGGTCGTCAACCAGCACCGTTAATCGGAATAGCCCGACACGAGTGTTCGGAAAAGCCCGACATCACTGTTCGGAATAGCCAAAATCTGAAAATTAGATCTTGGAGATCAGAGTATATAATATGTACGAACTGACCGCACTTCAGCAGAAACACGTCTTAGAGGTCGTCAACCAGCACCGTTAATCGGAATAGCCCGACACGAGTGTTCGGAAAAGCCCGACATCACTGTTCGGAATAGCCAAAATCTGAAAATTAGATCTTGTCAAATATTTGCTGAAACAGGTTTACTTGACGGGATTAACTCATCTTCAAACGTGAATATGATACACAAGGAGAGGTTCGTTGTGTATATTAATTATTGTTACGTGTGATGAAACACAGTATGAATTAGGCGGGATGTGGTGTTAGCTATTCGGTGTATAGCTATTTCAGATATATTTAATTATAAAAAGCATTAGGGGTACTCTACTTTAGATAATATTTTTGTGTTTAATGGATTAATTGATATACTAAGCTTAAATCTAAGAATATAAAGTTATATAGTGTTTTTATAGACTTTCAAAAAGCCTTTGATAATGTCGGACGGGTGAGACTTTGGCAAAACATTGTTAAACACGGAATTACTAGGTAAGTTTAAAAGGTTAATTATAATATGTATGATAATACCAAGTGTTTCAACAGGTGAAAGTAACTCTACCTATTTTGACTGTTGTAAAGGCATACACCAGGGAGAAAATTTATCACCTCTCCTTTTTTCACTGTTTATTAATGGCGTTGAATCATAGCTAGCGACTAATGCCTGTGATGATGTAGAAATTGATGATATATTTGGATTTGTTAAGATTTTTGTACTGATGTATGCTGATGACATGGTCTCATTTGAGTCCGGATGAGTTACAGCATAGTATTAATGTTGTGTAAAGTGGAAGTTAAAATTAAATATCGAAAAGACTAAAGTAGTCGTATTTGGCTCTGGAACTGCAGGAGTTAATTTTCAAAAAAATTATCTAGGTGATGTACCTTTCACCTTTTCAAAAGAATTTCTTTTCAAAACATTGCTATAATATTATGGTATATTTAAGTTGCAGTTAAGTAGATTGACAGAAATGTGTTTTTCCATGGAAAATGATAATTTAATTTCGAATTAAAGACAATGGATAATGAACAATAGACATGAAAATGGGTAAATAACTGTATTTATATTTGAATGTGTGCCCAAATGAAAGAGCGTCCACGGTAATCCTGTTTTCTTTGTAATTTGTCAGAGCCTCCGAGTGAGGGGCAACGTGTTCATTCAGCCATAACATTGCATTGCAAGTACCGCGAACCGAGACGATTTTTGCCTTCCCGGCCATGACCCGTTTAAATATCGAGGTAAAAAACCCACAGAAATGGGATCAATTTGGATCAGTCATTATACCATCCAGGCATTAAACCTGAAAAAGCCCACACTGCTTTAATACCTTATTACAATCAGACAAGAACTACCAGTGATATATTCAAATAATGGCATCTGATGGGCAAATGTCGCACTGTTTACGTTGAAGAAATTAACCGTAACCGTGATGAGTGAGGCTGATCATCGTTTTCACTATCACTAGCATCTGGCTTGAAACAAATAAGGCCTAGCGACACCAAGCGATTTTGACAGAATCGTCTATGGAAACAAGTAAGGCAAAGCAGGTGACAAAATTAAATGACAGTAGATTGTGAGAACATATAGCTTTAATTTTTTATACAAACCTGTAAACAAGATAATTTACCCCCTGAAATGTACATGAGTTCCACATCAGCCCTCATATCTATTCCTCACATTACGTCATGGAGACGCGCCCCTCTGATTGGTTGAAATTTCTTTCGCAGGTGAGAATTGTGCACTCTTGTCAAAAAGGTCGATTTTAGTTAAAGCTCGAAATGAGTAGTTTCAATGACGGGGTTTCATTTATAACGATGCCAAATATAGTTGCAGGCAACAATGAGGGCTCCTTGGCTTTAGTTCCATCTACCCTATTGTGTCTGTCACTTATTTGATGAAAGTTGTAATAGTTTTAGTTAATATGAATCATTTCACTGCTCGTCTTTGGAGATACATTACTGCAATGAGCAGTTATAATCGACATTAATAGCTCACTTGTACAGGTACATTTTGGTTGAAATCGGACAGTTGGTTTGAGAGTTACGGGTGTTTGAATTGTATTTGAGGGCTAGAAATTGTCCGAAATGGAGCCAGAACACGTTTTTGACAGGCGGGTGGATCTTCCAAATACAGCCGGGGTCGCGGGGGTCATGTACCCTTTAAGAAGTTCTGGAGAAGAAATAGTTCCCTCTTTAAAAGGCTGTATCTCACTTGTTCTTGGGTCTCTGGCAAAACAATTAGTGTTCTGGAATCACCAAGACTTTTTAGTGCAGAATTTGCACAATGGTTGCTGGACATCAGTTATGGAAAGTTTGGAATGTCTAGAGCTGATGGTTCGAGCTCAGCATATTTTGGAAGCAAACTACTCAAAAAACTGCTGAAAAACATGGCCAAAAAATGAAAACAAAAATAACTGCCAAACGGTACATCTTCACCTCGGTGGGCATCTGTGTGATTTTTTTTTTGTAAGCGATTCGGAGCATTGGTGCAGGAGGTATGTTTGGTACACAAAACGTCGGAATAATAAATAATAATAATAATAATAATCCAAACAATAACAAAAGGTCTCCTGCCTAGAGGCAAGGAGCCCTTATTAGTGATTTAGGTATTTGTACCCACCCCACCCACCCCCACCCCACCCCACACCCCCTTAGAGTATATGTGATCTTTAACATAACATGATGCTGACACACACCTCCCCCACCCCCACCCTTTGTTTTGCCGTGGAATGGAAATTGCCAATGAGCAACATCCCACCAGCAATGTCAACTGTACTACTATTCAGTATATTGCTACGGAAAACTGATTGCCAGCTTATTGGACTATGTACTATAGCTACTTTATTTGACGTGTACATTTCCTAATATTGTAGGTGAGTGGCTGTTTCGGTAATTCATGATATTTTGGATATTTTATAGATGGACAATGCTTTTAAAGAAGTTACAAACAGTATTTGGGTGGAACTAATGCCGTGATTTGGAACCATACTCTCATTTGATCGCCAGCATTCAAGTATTCCAAGTCAGACAACTGGTAGTCTTCATTTTCAGTTTGAGTAACTCAAAAATGTTTATAATTAAAAATTGCCATCTAACCTTTTATGTTCTTTTTTGTTTTCTTATATATTTCATATCAAACAAGCTAAGAAACAGACATTCACGTCATTTGGGTATATGAAATATTCACTGTGTTGTTGGAACCTGTTGATGTCACAGCGTGAATGTGAGTCTGTTTGGCATTGCACTTTGAGTGAGGGGAGGGGCTTGGAGGAGGAAGAGTGAAGGGTGTGAGTGTTTTTCTGTGTGTAGATGTTGTGTAAGCTAGGAAGTGTAAAGGGATGTTTGTTTTGGTTGAGTTTTATGAATGAGGGTTGGTAAATGTTGTTGTAATCTTAATAATAAATAATAAATTATATTATTATTGTTTCCGTCTGCTACATGCATGGTTGGTGGCAACATCAGTGCCGTCCATCACATTGTTGACCAACAGACAAGGTGTTTTTCTTTGAGTCAACATCAGACCCAGCAAGTCTCAGTCAAGTAATCGCTGCGCATATAACCGATAAGTTTTGCCAAGAGATTCTTTAGGATATCAAAAGATCTTTTTAAGAGTCATGAAAAATTCGTGTGGAGAATTGATGTATATCGGGTTATTTTATTAGTAGTCCTTTTGTTGGTCAACAGAAAGTGGGCATTAAAGGCAATAAGTCGGCTAGCTTGAAGATTCACTGGCTGCTACATTCCTAACAAAGACAAACAGTCCTGTTTCAGGCATGATGTACTAGACATAACATTGAAATACTAATAAAATCGACTTAAGACAATAAAGACATTGGGGCCAAAGTAGCATGTTCCAGAACACTCATGCTGTGTATATAGATCAAGGCTTCGTCACTCCAGTGAGAAGAGAACAAAGGTTCTTTCTTCAACATGCACGAGGCAACTTTACTATGCACAAGGACAATTGAGTCGTTGAAGAGTTGAAAAGTAATGTGAAACCAACGAATGGACCTGTTGAATGGGTCTAGGACAAATGCCACCCGGACAAAAGCCACCTAGGACAAATGCCACCCAAATAAAACTATAAACCACCAACACAATATTGCGGGGGGGTATTAAAATGGACTCTGTCCGTCCGTGCACATTTGTCTTTTCTGGAGCAGAACTCTAAAACCGTTCACTATTTCTTCACGTTACTTGGCACATAGATTGGTCTGGTGGTGTACTGGTGCCTTTTGGTAGTTTTGGAATTCTGAATAAAATATTGTTGGCGTTTCCATGGCAACAAGTTTGACTTAGCCTGAAATTGGTGGTAGTGCTCTTTTCCGGAGCTGAACACTAAAACCGTTCACTAATTTCTTCACCAAACTTGGTACATAGATTGGTCTGGTGGTGTACTGGTGCCTTTTGGTAGTTTTGGAATTTGGGGGGGGTTTGTCCTGGATTCCAACCTCCCGTAGCCGGTGAGACTATGATTGTGAGCCGTTAAGCCTCACAGCATCTCTTAAACAAATAGGGAACAGTTGTACGGTAATAAACGGGGAAACGATATTCTAGATCTATGATAATATTATAGACACAGTTCATAGATCACGTGTCATATCTAAATCAGCACAATAGTCCAGGATACATGCAAACACTTATAATGAGAAAGATATCAACCTTGATAGAGACAGATGAATACACGTACTTAGTATTAATAGGTTGGATAAGTTTGTCTTGAAAATTTCCTAAACAGATGAAAGAAACCTTGGTGCGAATACAGCCCAGCAATCAACAACATAACCATGACGCAATCATGTTACTATTAACAACCCAAAAGAACAAATATATAGACACTGTTTTACTATCTATTCCTTTATTTACCTACCGTGTAAGTCATCTTTTTTTAACATAGACACGAACTATGTATGGACATTTGATCTTAGGATATCATGAAATGTTAACTGATAAACAAAACTGATCTTTAGATATCACGAGGCATAAGACAAGGTCTGGTTAATTGCATAGAGCGAAATTTCGATTAAACTACAACCGATGAGAGGTATGTTGTAACAAGCAGTACTGCACTACATGTAACAACAAGAAGTAATAGATAACGGGTAATGCACACACATAGATAAAGTAGTGAAGCCAATACACAGAACGGGTTAAATTGTTAACATGCTGATTGGATGCTAATTGATTAGTTGATTGATAGAGTATATAGCTTGAACTCTTCCCCGGCCGATGTTACGCAATCAGCTCGATATCTTTTCCTGGCCATAAGGCAATTAAGGTCTGTGCAATAAATAATAAGTTGTCTCACAGAAAGTTGTATGCTTTGTTATTTATTTACCAGTAATAGCGATCCAACAACATCAATTAATCAATATCTTGTCCTGTAAAATCGATTTTTGCGACATTGTACATATCATCAGATTTAATGTTTCTAAATGTATATCACAAAGTTTGTCTGGTCTCGAAGCTTGTATGATGTTGATACGTGTGGAGCTCTGTAGGATGGTTACCGAAGTGTCCGAATTTTCGATGTTATGGTATATGTCCTCTCTCTCTTGGGACCGCCTCCGTGGTGTAGTGGTTAGAGCGTCCGCCCGGAGAGCGGAAGGTTGCGGGTTCGATCCCCGACCGCGTCATACCAAAAGACGTTAAAATATGGTACTTGTTGGTCCCTGCCAGGGGCTCGGCATTAATGGGTACATCAAGGACTGGTCGGCTCAGAGTCAGTATAATGTGTCTGAGTGGGGTATTCATGCTTCACTGTGGCATGGTATCTCAGTGGGCTAGCACTATAAAAACAGCTAAGTCTGGGCTAGTACAAGCAGCCGCACATACACATACCGGTACACACACATGCACGTCGTCATATGAGCGAAATACTCTCAAGCACGACGTAAAACCCAATTTCACCTCACCTCACCTCACCTCACCTCACCCTCTCTCTCTTGACGGAAATCATGACAGTCAAAACGACAATAAAATGAATTCAATTCTTCTGCAAAGATTTTGTTGTCTGTTGTAACAATGTCCTCACGATGCTTTGTATTGCCAATCATTGTCTTGATCCTCTGCCATGTTTGTTTCAGATTGCACTGTTCCACCTTTTCTTTTTTTGGTATATTGAAAGATCTTTACATTTCTAAATATCCTAACGAAGGGTTACAGACTGCCACTCCAAGGGGTCACCGCACCGTGTTTCAAATCACATTGTTAGACAAGTTAGTGATAGAGTTTTAAGTCCCTCACCCGAGACGCCAGCATTTTACTGAGACCTTCTCTGCATGATCTTCATCTAGTATGTCTACAACACTTACTACTCAGGAAGTGTATCAAACCAGGGAATATTTTATCATGATCTTCAAGACGCTTACCTACTGTTCTATCCAAGTTATCAAAAATGTCTTTGCTTCATTTTCCATGGAAGATGCTCAGGCTCTTACTCTCAGTGGACAATTGCAGCTGTGACCACTGCAAATGTTCTTACATCTGTTTCTGCAGATTGACGATCCACTCTCCAAGATTTGTCTGCCATCATCTCTTTATCGGTACGTTTAGTGGTCAAACTTTTGTGACAGTGTCTTCTTAACTCTGTTCATAGCTACACCCAATCTCTTTGATGCATCTCTGAAGGTTTGGATTGCTCAGCTTCACAATCAGTGAGAGGCAGTGCTGTGCACGTGGTCAATCGCCAATCAATCCACCACATCAGTGACTTGGAATTCAGAGAGGCGATCCTAGCAGTATCCCATTGGTTCGACATTCAACCAATCCATTGATTCAATTGGACAAAAGTAGTCGGGTAGACAATCCAATATTCTTTCAACTGATTGTCACTCTTCTATGAACGTCAGAACCAGACACATTTCAGGAGTACAGAATGTCATCACCGATGCTCTGGCGATATCCTAGGTGGGCAAGTTCTACACAAGCTGAAGTCGAAAAAGAAGATTCATCTGATGCTGGTTGGACCATTTTGGTCTTTGAGAAGTTGGTTCATACCACCAAAAGATAACTTGCTGATCCACCTACACTCCGACCAACTATATTGGTCAACAGAGACATTACTTAACGCCTATCGCATCTTCATGGATCTCTTATGGACAAAGATTTCACTTAGAGAGTTGCTAAAGTAATTGCACCTGCTTATTGTACATCCACTTGTTCCCTGTACGATAACAAGTGGAAAATATTTGGAGAATATTGCAAATTGCATGGTGTTTGTTCCTGTACTACTGCTTTAGCACAGACAGCTGGTGAGAATCTACAGCATCAAGGAAAATGAAAGGCTTCCACTACCTTTACTTATCTCGCAGCTATCAACTTTGTTGTTGCCATTGCTACAGATAACAAGATTTCAGTTTCCAAAACCTAAATCCCTCCTTTGATCCTATAAATTGTCTGATGATCAGTCACAGAAGTTTTACCGCCAGCCTGGAATCTGTTGTGGTTCTTAGGCAATGATGGTGGTTAGCTAAACCAAGTTCTTCATGGATCACCATTGGCACCTCATCGCCATGAACCAACTGCCTTGTCAACCGGACAAATGGTCCGCTATTCCATCCTTGAGCCTGACAATGTTGGGAATCTTTCACTCTGCTCTGTTAGGTCTCTAAAGACCTATATCAACACCTTGCAAGAAAGTTGAAGATTTCGGAAGCGGCTTTCTATTTTGAAGTCTCCAGATGCACTCAGTTATCCTCAGAGCCTCGAGTCCCCACAAAGCAGTAGCAGTGGCATTGACTTTGGATGCATGTGTTTGGTGATCAGAGACAAGTCTTCAATTCACTCTATCTACATGTCCTGTTTCAGCAGCTACCTACTGCCTGTCAACGCAGATAGGATGTCTATACCCAAGAAACTACCACAAGGGATTCGATTTTGTAATTAAAGAGTAAACTCTTTTAATCTTCGATTGACTTCTCACTTATTCTTTATTGTGGGCTTACTAGTGGTCAACCTCCCAAGGTGACTGGCTGATTTGTGTAAGTACAGCCATCACAAAGGCAAAATCACAAGGCTATGTTGTGGCATTAACCCACTGTATCCATATACTCACTAACCTGTGCTGACATAAGCAATGACATGAGTAGAGTTAAATTTAATGAATCCCTTGTATTGGAATTTCTAAATGTTACATTCCTTGACTATTGATGGCCATGAAGGAAAATATATAGGAGGGAAAAATTGGCCACTGATGGGAAAGGTTCAGAGCATTAAGGAGAGATTATAAAACTATTCAGCCTTTCAGCTGTTTCTGAGTTTGTGGGGGGCATATTGAAGAACTTGCTGTCCAGGACTGGGGACCGAAAGGGCTTTAGATTTTGGGGCCAGTTTGAATGGCCGAGCAGGTTCCCTGTTAGCTTTTCATTGTCTTTTGACAAGGATATGGCAAGAAATCTTGTTACTCAGGATAACCCCTTGGAGTTCATGGAAAGTATTGCTTATGGATTGCAGGATACCAGGGACCCGTGAAGATATAGCTGACATATTGCTGAGTGCGGCGTAAAACTAAACTCACTCACTCACTCAGGATACCAGGTCAGACTCCTTGTGAGCAAGTCATCTCTTTGGGGAAATCTGCAACCCACCATGCAGTCATGGGATAAGTGCATCACATGAGATAGGATAAAAACAAAAATTTGAAGGTTGCAGGCCTTGGAGGTTGCCATGATTAGAGGACAACTAGGGAAAACCTTTCCTGTTGTAACTCACTTTGAGAAAGTCATTGTGAGCATTTCATAGGTCTTTGTCAATGTGTAACAGTCCATTAACAATAAAGGAAAACCTCTCCTTCAAAAACCCTTATTTAACATATCTCCGGGAGACGGGAACAACAAAATAAACTCATTTTGAAAGCTCAAGAAGGCCACTGCAGCAATTGTGTGTTGCATCATGCAAACACTGTAAATACTCCACTGATCGTATGTCTTTATGATAAAGTTGTCTTTATAAGTTAAATTAGTACGATGTTCCAGTGTTCATGTGATTAATCAAGAAAACACTGTGATCGCAGGGAGCCACTGATTGCCCAGAGACCATGGTATTGCAAAGCGCACTATTGCAAGGGATGTTTGTATTATCCATAACCTTCCAAAGTCCTGATTCGGCTGTATTTGGAGATTTGTGTTTCCCTCATGGGATAGTGACAAGTGTCTACAATTGAACTGTTGAGTCAGATTTGTTTTTGGCTTTGTCTAACAGAAAAGAAAAGAAATAACAGAAACAGTGAACAGAAAAACTTAGCATGTAATAATCTAAATAATTTTTATATTACTAAGGTAAACAGACATTCTGTTGTGCCACTTTACCTGATGCCTGACCAAGTTGATCATGATGGCACAGATGGCACTTGTAAGGATTGACATACTGTGGCCAAAACGTTATCACGTTAAACAAATGCCACCTCTGTAACATAAGGAATACACCAAACAATCTTCTCAACTAATCTGCATCTGGATGGAATGGATGTTAGACTAAGTGAAGTTTTCCGCTCATGCATGTACAAGAGGTCTGGTTATATTGTGGATATCATGCTTGATCAAGGAAGTAATTTCAGTGTCCTAATTTGATCCTAACTTTTAACAAGTAAACCCCATCGTCTATAATTAATAAGCCAGTGTTTCTCTGATATCATTTATGCACCTATCATCCTATCAAGGTTAGCCCAGGATCCATATTCACACTTGTAATTACCACCCCAAAATCAACCGATGTTACTCTAATGGGACTTTTGTGTATCATCTGTCAGGTTTGAATTTTCAGGTATTGGGTTGTGGTAGGAATGTATTCCACGGACTAAAGTCAACCTAAGGACATTGCAAAGGAATGATAATGATTTCTGAAAGTGACAGCTAAGGATCTGTGTTATTGCAAATGCTAGCAAAGTAATAGTATAGAGAAATAAATTATAATAGATTAAGCGAATATACAAATTTCAGTTAAGTTCAACCCACATGTGTTTATTTTGTATAAACCTCTTATTCACATATGTTAAATTACTTGCAGGAAGAAGATTTCATTATACCTACTTTGACAAAAGCTGTGGAGAAATTTGTCAATCAATAGCTGCTCTTGACAGAAAGGTAAGTTCAATAATGGGCTAGTGATTCTCTGCCAGTATGTTTCTTTTCTTGTAAGTTTATAAAAACACCAAATTTGAGCATATTGACATTTTTGCTGGTTGTATGGTAAGTGGCATTATCAGAGATTACATGCTTTCACCTTCGCATCAAGCCATTGCCCAGACATTTTGTGCTCAGCTGACTGAAAGCCAAGAAAGTCGTGCCATCGTTGTTCGCCAGAAGCTGCTGGATCAGTGAAGTTAGACTTGGAATGCTTTTTCTCATTTTTAAGTTGCACTTTATGAATATATGACAAGATCTGTAAAGGCAGGTAGTCTGAGTGCTACTGTTGCCCCTGTGTGTTTATGTGATTTGACAACATCAACCCAAGATATAGTTGGATTTTCACTTCATGATTTGACATTCGTGGTAGCAGTTGGTCAGTTTCATAATGAACACATAAGGACATGTGAGAGTGTAACTTTGACAATATATCATGACCTTGTGCTCTGCCAGTTTTCTGAACAGAAGCCTCTCTCAACAGCTTGCCCAAACAGACTCCAATTGCTTATCAATTAGCAACACTCTTCTACAATATGTATTCTTTAATTGTGCTGGAGTCATATTGCATTCCAGTTTGCTTTTTAACTGATTTGTAGCTTCTAAAGCATCGGGTATTTTTAAATTGGCTTTCATTTAGTTACAGGTAAAAGTCGCTATTCAGGTAATCAAAAATAGATATACCAGTAGTAAGGTATCTGTTTCTTAATCACCCTCTTGAGCTGAGGGATTGCTGAGTGGTTAAGTTTCTCTCAGTTACTGTCATTGATGTTATGCCAAGAAATCAATGAATGCTACAGGGCCCAAAGTGCGTTGTTTGTGTTTTTAAAATTTGAAAACAAGGGTTTAGTTTTTGAGTATCATATTTTATTTTTTATGTCTCACTTAATAATTTCGGACCCGTGAAGAAGGTTAGAATTGATCTTCAGTAACCCATGCTTGTCGTAAGAGGCGACTAACAGGATCAGGTGGTCAGGCTCACTGTCTTGGTTGCCAAATGTCATCGAATCCCAGGTGCATTGATCGATGTTCATGCTGATGATCACTGGATTGTCTGGTCCAGACTCGATTAATTACAGACCACTGCCATATAGCTGGAATATTGCTGAGTGCGGCGTAAAACTCAACTCACTCACTAATAATTTCTCTTCCTTCAACAGGGAATGAACATCATTGAAAGTATGCAACCAGCTAAATTTACCCAGTACCTTGCAGAATATCAGAATACAATTTGTGGTCGTCACCCGATTGGAGTTCTTCTCAATGTAAGTATTTTTAGCAATCTTTTTTTTTAGGAAAGGATGTGTAGTACCATTATCAAAATTTGTTTTTCTTGTTGGGTAAGCTGTGTAGCTTTGTGCTCGATGGTACGTCCATTGGTTGTCTTCTCCTAACTACTCAATATTCAGTATCTCAAAAGTAGGTTTTTGAGCTCCCCTGAGAAACCGTTTGGCCAATTAATCAGAAACTTGATGCTGACCCTTGAACTTTGATATATAGCATGTATGTGTTGTGTTGTCAGCCATGCCTACTAGCGGTAGGCAAACTACAGGGACTAGGCAGCAAGGTATATACTGTCCTTGATGGGCTTCTTTGCACTATGTAAAAGAAAGGCATGAAACGTGGTCAACAAACTAAGTTCGTTTCGTTATGAATTACACAATGCTCCCAGTATATACTGCTAACAAACTGTGCATGCATTTCACGCCAATAGATTTACCTACAAAATGAGACATAGATTACAAAATTCAAATCTGTTCTTTGGGAGCTGTCATGATTTTTTCAATTATGAGCCAAATCACTGCCCAGATTATGTATCGCTAACCTACTGAATTTCTTGTTTAATGCACACCAAAACATGCTGAATGTATGGCATCTGTCAGCATTGTACTCACCGTTCTTTCCGAGACACTTATACAACACTGCCATAATGAATCGGCATACATTTATTAGTTGCAACATGCCTGTGTCATGCCCATTGTGCAGGAACTGTGATTGGGGCCTAAGTGGTGACTATGTTTTGAAAACCCCTCCGTCACTGCCACCTACTTTCAATACTGTGCTGTTTCCCTCCTGCTCAAACAATGTCATCTGTTGTGCTTAAAACAATGTATGCAATGATCCTCTCTTCTCCCAAATCCCATCGATCAATGACTTGAGTGTTGTTGTGGTAAATTTTAAAGAACTGGAGATGAATATATATATACGCTGAGTATAGGTGCCGATTTTAATAGGTCAGCCACTGGGATTCATCACATGCCGTCTAGAGGATGTGAAAGTCAAATTTTTAACTAATCCTGCAGGACTTACTTCCTGTACTTATTGCTTATGACTCGAAACGTGGCTGTGCCAGACGATTGATGTTGAAAAGCGTAGACTGATCACTTCCTGGTCTCGGATAAACATCAGTCTGTGCACGCATCACCGGAAGGTGACATCAGCCACATCAGATTATTGCTTTTCGCTCGCCTGGCAAGACATGTTTTTGTCAGTATTTTGTGAGACGTTTGTTCTCAATTGTGTTGTTATACCCCGTTACTATTATATTGTTTCACCGTGTGTTCCCCATTACTATTGTAATGTTTTTTCACTGTGTGTTTGCTTGGGGTTCTGCTGTATTGCAGTTTCTATACGGCACATGATTTATAGTTTGTAAAGCTGGGGGTGCCCTCATTCGCACTGTTTGCATTGCACTTTTCCGTATTTTTCCCCTGTCTATGAATGAATGTGCTAGTTGCGCTTACTTAATCATCTTCACACCTTTTTTTTCTGTCCAACTCTGACGTCTCCTGTAACAAGCATCCAGATGTCGACACCACTGATGTCCACTAGCTCTAGGGCATCTGGCACTCTGTCTCCATTCTCCAGGTTGCCATTTCCAGCATTTCCCTGGCAGACGTCTTACTCCTCACACCTCAGATGCATGCGCCACACGTTCAGCAGTCACTGGATGTTTCGACACCCATTACTCACTTGACCTAGTTAGCAGGGCAGTCTGGTACAACAGCGCCTCTGCTGCTCATCACTGCAGCGCCTATAGCTTCGGCGCATCTACCACATCGACTACGACTTCAGAGTTCAGTAGTTGGTGTCAGCGCCTCTGTCGCCAACACCTACCTGTTCCAGCGTCGTTCCTGACTACAGCGAATATATAGTGCATCTACCAGATCCAGCACCTATACAGCGCTTCCACCAGATCTCGGGCCTATACAGCACCACTACCAGATCTCGGGCCTATACAGCACCACTACCCGATCCCGGGCCTATACGGCACCTCAACCAGACAAAGACCCTATACCGCTCCTTTAACAGATCCAATGCCTGTACGGCACCTGTAAAACCATACTTATTCAAAGCGCCTGCACAGCGTTTCTACCAGATCCAGCGCCTATATCGCGCCTATAAAACTATACTCAACTCACTCACTCGAGCGCCTTTACCAGATCCAACGCCTATAACACCATACTCACTCACTCCAGCGCCTGTACGGCATTTCTACCAGGTCCAGCACCTGTATGACGACTCCACTATATCTAGTGCCTCCAGTGTTTAACATACTGCATCAGCGCCTCCTACATCTTCCGGGTTTCGGCAGCTGTTGGTTGCGCCACTATCTCTGATAGGCAAACGGAACAACATTGGCAAACGGACACATCTTGCCCTCGAAGACTTCGACTATTACAGCACCTCAGACCAGGCGTGGCGTTTACCCAATCCCTTGTCTTGAATTCATCAATAGGGCAGCCAAGGTGGATGAGGAAATTATGTGCGTGACAGTTTTCTTCATCCTTTGCGTCTTGCAAGGCGCGAGAATCACAAGGATGCTTCATCCTATCTCAAACTTGGCTTCGGCTGTTAACACTGTCACTCAAGACCTCACTGAGGTGAATCCATACAGAACCGATCACCTCTCTTCTGTGATGGCTTGGTAGTCGGGGATGAGAATTTCCGGGAATTTCATAAGGCCAAGGGTCATTTTTGTGAATCGTCTAAATCCGTTGACAATTGTATGAATGTGCTTCAGCAGATTTAAAGTTTTTTAATGGTTGCTGTGTTCATGCTTCGGCTAGTTTTCAGAGTTTTTCTCAAAACTTCATTCTCATCCCTGGGTAGTGGATGGTCCACACTGACCTTGGCGAACACTTACGGGCAGATCTCGTCAACGCATGTGTTATTTGAGGTCAAGAATTTCTCTCCCCTTTTCCGGTTGGGATTCAAACTTTCAGAGGAATCTATTTTGCCAACCCTAGTTCTTCACTACGATCTTTAATAACAAGTTCAAGGATGTCTATGGAACAGTGTGCGACTTAACTAAGAGGGAGATAGTGTTGATGCGCTTGTAGGCCTGGTTCCAAGGTTTACCTTCGGCAGAGAGTACCTGCGCTTTTACTTCAATTGCCCCATGGTTATTGACTCATATCATAGCACAGCAACAGTGATAATTTGGTGATTTAACGTGTGCTCTCTGCCATATTGCGTAATTTGCAATTTTTACAATTCGTCTTTATACTAGCTGGGTTGACTTGTCAACCAGGACATGTCGGACCATGTACCGTAACACTCTGACGTACATTGGAAGCCTCTTTCAAGCAGACGAGATCTTCATTCAGATTCCTCTCCACAGCTGGTAAAGGTTTTAGACCCTTATCCCACGTGCGCTGTCCGAACCGATGTTCATCTGGGATTGACAGGCAGACGTTTGTCAACGTGTCGGTGTCCCGTCTCACTTACGTCAGTGTTTTCCGTTTAGTGGACTCGCCCATAGAAATCATAGGTGGAGTCACCTTGACTGAGCGAATTCCGAACTACCTATATTTTCATCGGTGCCTCAATGCATAATAGAGGCGCCCACTTACTAGATCTGATAATCTCAGGGTTTCGGTCAAGAGATCAATAAGCAGTTTGGAGCTCAAAGCAGTGTTCCTCACCATCCGTCACTGGGTGCAATAGTTCCCGGGGCAACACGATTGTTATGTGATTTAACAAGAGTTTGACCGGGTTACTGTTTTCAGACGTTCTGTCTGTTTCCAGTAATAGCCAACACCCACATCCATCTGAGAACTCTACATCTTCGCCGATGCTATATCGGGATCTGACAGTGTCGCTTTCACAGAATGTATGCTACACAAAGAGATACTGGTTATATGTCTCCGTCTCCAGATTGTCAGCTGGGGCAGTGGTTGGCTGAAGCTTTTCCAGGGGGAGCTACACGCAAAATATGTTTCCTCCGGTCTTGCTTCCATATGTCTTAGGCACAATCAAGAAATAACAACTTGACTTCGACTAAATTTAGATGGGCCCAGATGATCAATTTTTAAGCAGTCTAGTGTCAAGAGCTCACCTACAACTAGCCAGATAGGGAAACATCCTAGTGCATCCTTATTTCACCCCAGAACGGTTCAATTAACACACTGCATCTGCTGGCAGCATTATGCGCGCCAACTGATTTTCAGCCATTGCTCCTGCACATTGGAGTCCCATTAGGCACATAAAAGGAGCAGTCGTTCGAGCAGTTGGGTTGCCAAGAAGCAGGATCCGCTGAATGTATCTTTCCCCCCAGTTCTAGCAGGAAGTGATCACAGTCTCCGTTTTCAACATCAATCGTCTGGCACAGCCATGTTTCCAGTCCTAAGCAATAAGTGTAGGAAGTAAGTAGTGCAGGATAAGTATACAAATATACTAAGCAGCAAAAGAAGCGTCAGTTTGGAATTTTCCTTCACAGAAATGGGTAACTGTAAACTCATTTAATGTTTTGATTGCTCAAGTAAAGTTGGAGATGTCAAAAATATACAAAGACATTCCTTCCCAAACTAAGAATGGAACCCAAGAAATGGTCCCAAAAACGCAACCTGATCTCCATGTTTTTCATGCTACTCTTGCTGCACATGCTGTTCGCAAGGACCAGCCCTATAAAATGCACCCTCAAACCTGGTTGAAACATTCACATTACAACGTGAGCAGGATGCCGCGAGTCAAGAGGAACCAGGCGCAAGGAAGACTTGAAGCTGGCCACACTGCACAAGCCGTTGCCAATCACTTCCAGGTCAATGTTCGGATCATCTACAGGCTGCAGCAACATTTCCGGGCCAACACCACAAATGATTGCCCCCGTACTGGCAGACCAAGGGTGACCACAAGACGACAAGACCGCCATGTTGTGCGACAGCATGTACAGAATCAGCATCCAAAACAGCACGCCAGACAGTGGGAACACACGGAAGACCAATCAGTACTGATACAGTACGCCGACGTCTTAACAGGGGGAACCTCCATTGCCGTAGACCTTACCTTGGACCTATCCTCACCCCTCGTCATCGGCGTGAATGTCTACAGTTTGCCCTACATCACCAATACTGGCGATACAGGCAATGGAGAACTGTTCTGTTCACAGATGAGAGTCGGTAATGCATATCAACTGCAGATGACAGAACAAGAATATGGCGACGACATGGCCAGCGTTACTCAGACCAATGTGTTATTGAAAGAGACTTATGGGGAGGTGCAAGCGTCATGGTATGGGGTGGAATAGGCCTGAACCAGAGAGTGGGTCCTGTGGTGCTCCAGAACCTTGGTCCAGGGAGAGGAGGTGGCATCACAGCGGTGCTCTACATCGACCAAGCTCTCAGACCCCACGTCATACCACATTTTGCATGTCACCGGAACAACATTTTCCAGCATGATAACGCTTGGGCCCATACTGCCAGAGCTACACGGGACTTCCTACAGCAGAACGGTGTCAACATTATGCCAGCCCTTAGTCCTGATTTAAACCCAATTGAACATCTTTGGGATGAAATTCAGAGGAGACTGAATAATGTCATACCAAGGCCGAACACAGCCGATTTATTGCGCCAGGCCTTTCTCAGAGTGTGGTTCCAGGTGCCAATGGCCTTCATCAATCGATTGGTGCACTCCATGCAGTTACTGCCGCTCGTGGTGGTCACACTAGATACATAAGTCAAGGGTCTGAATGGACGGCAAACATTCACGTAATGTCTTGAAATTGTGCTTAGTTATTCATTGATGTGTCAAGATAATATTATTATGTCCATTTCTGTAATGATTTCATTACAGTGCCTATCTAATTTTGAATTCGTACTGAAGGTTTTTTTTGCTGCTGAGTATATAAAAAATATTCAGATTTTACTAATAAAGTTCATACCACTGCAGCGGTGTGCCAGTTACTGTATTTCAATTCTTTTGGAGTCCTGTAATCTTGTGTGACTTAGTCTTAACTCACTCACACCATACATTTTAATCCTGCTCAGTTTATGATGACATTTGTTTTCTTCTTTTCAGGCAATAGAGACTGTGCGAAGAAATGGAAATGGATACAACTTGAACATGAAGTTTTTGAAGTATGCTCAGTCAAGTGAATGCACAAGTGCCAGTGACTCATCTGTTAGTTATGCAGCTGGAGTATTGTTTATTGAGTGATAATTGATGTGGAGTTCCACTGACACAATAGTGGAACCTGTTTGTGCTGTACTTGTGTTATAATCCACCCATGCTGCTTTATATTGACTTTAAACTTGGTCATTATGGATCTATCTTTCCTTCTGTGATTATCACTCAGACATTTCAGGCATAATCTGAGATTCAGGTTTCCTGCCGGTACCATCTATACCTGCCAGTCAGTAATTCAATTCACCGTCCATGGGTTAGCTCACTATAGCTGTTAACATTTGCTTTTCCTACACAAATGTTTAAATACTGTGAATCATGAAATAAATTCCAGCAGGAAATGCATTTAAGAATTGTATGGATTTTATACATCATACTAGTTTCATCATCTTCGCCTAGCTAGTTTATTTTGATATTCCAGAACCTTAGAGAAGACCTGAAAAAAATTATCCAACATATGCCTTGATGCCTTGTGATATGGTTTCCCTCTATCTGGTTTTGATTTGGCTTTGTTGCAGTAAGATGTAGTTCGAGTCGGGTTTATCTGGAATCGAGTCCATTTTCTAGGACTTGCTCAATATTAATCAAGCAATCATCGTATGCAATGTCATGCCAGTTATGCTATGGTTTGCTTGAAAGGTATGACTCTCGAGTACAGGGGTCAGAGTTGAGTCTGACCCCTCGAGTCCAAGAAAATTGACTCACTAAAGCCTGGGGTCTGTTCTTCACCTTGAGGACCTTGCCACCATGTATACCATGTTCAGTAGCCTACTGTTCACAATAGTTCCTTCACTGACCAAAATTATTCCAGTGGTGTGGATTGTTGTGCTTCTGGGCGTTCCTCACACTGACATGCTGAGATTAACTGGAATACTGTAAATTCTCACTCACCAGTCCAGACTCGGTTGGGGAATTATTAACTGTAAGCATCAATCACTAACTCCCACATTATGATACACATCTTGGTGTTCACGTTTCAGGGAATCAAAACATTCAAGTGTTTGCAGCTCTACTTTTGTTGTCACAGACCAAAGGATTATATGTCACATCATTTAACAGTGATGGGTCTGATTTACTTTCGCATTCATATACAAAATATTCAGTGTGGCTGTTTGTGTTTCCATTTGATGCACAAAACAAATTGCCTTCAAGCAGCTCCACATATGAATCAAGTAAACTATTCACTCATAGCTGAGACCTGGTGAGTAAAGGGGCATTGCACTATTTTTGAGCTGACCATATAATGTATGTGCATGGTGCATTGTACATTGACATGTAATCACACTTTGGATTTAATTTAAATCCACTTAAGTAAATATGTATGTACAATTTTTATCCCCCCGGCATATAATGCAGGGGGGATATAGTCGACGCCTTGTCCATCTGTCTGTGCGTAATAAGTAACTCAAAAACCGTTAAATATCTTTCTACAAGACTTGGTAGACATATCAAACAGAAGCTAAAGTGGTGCCTTTTGCTATTTGCAGGTTTTTGTAATTTTATTTTTTTTCTTGTTTTCCATGGAAAGATTTTGGACTCATTATCCTCATATTGACAACCCTTCAGTTTTTGAGGCAGCTAAAGTATGCTGAAAAACTTCACTATGAATAGAAATGTGTAGAATTTCAGAAAAAACTTCATATACTTTCATTACGCAATATACCGGTTCTTAGAAAAAAAACATTGCAATAATTCGAAAGGTATTCCGCTAATACTTTGACAAGAGCTCCCTATTTAGCATTTTTCATATCAGGTCTGATGTGGGAAAGGTATTTCATGGTTTGTAATATGCACATGGAAGCATTTTCATGAAGAGTGTAAATTTGAAAAGATGAAAACAGAAAAAATAATTGTTCGATTATGATGATTTATCCATTGATCAACTGAAGTTAATGAAATCACAAAAATAACCTTTATTAGATTTTTTAAAAATGTCCTTACTGTAACCACCATTAAAAGCAAATACAAATTCATTTTCAAATCTATATTTTTGCACAAAGATAACAAATTGAAAAAAATAAATGATTGGTTAAAAATATTTAAAATTACCTTTGAGAGTCACAATTCATATCTGGTTAAATAAATGAAAGTAAGTTTTAAAAATATTTCACATTCGTTTTTAAAATGTAAGAAACATTTTGAACAATAGTCATGGATATTGACAGTAACAGTAAGTACATTAAAGTAAATATTTTCAAATGGATCAGAAGGACAAAATATTATAAATAAATGTTTGTTGGTTACAATTTTCCAAAGTAACAGTATGGACATAAGTGATGCTCGTATTGACATCTATGACATTTAATAGGATATGTGATACTGGAAATATATTTTTACTTCTATCCCTTCACAACTTATAAAATGAATGAAAATTTGGATTAAAGTTGAAATATTTTTGCAATGAAAAAACATGAATACAGAATGACAAATATCAGTAATTTGAATATAAATATCTATGGATTTTGAATAATTTTGTCCATATTGTTACTTTTTTGTGTCCATACTGTTACCAAACATTAAGTTGGATTGAAGTTGATATTTTTTTACTAAACAAAAAGCATGAATAAAGAATATAACAAATCTGCATTTTAAATGTGAGTGAGTTTAGTTTTATGCCCCACTCAGCAATATTCCAGCTTTATGGTGGCGGTCTGTAAATAATCAAGTCTGGACCAGACAATCCAGTGATCAACAGCATGAGCATGGATCTGCGTAATTGGGACCCGATGACATGTGTCAACCAAGTCAGCGAGCCTGACCACCCGATCCCATTAGTTGCCTCTTACAACAAGCCAACCTTCTAACCCGGACCTTCACGGGTATATAATTGATTTTGAATAAATTTGTCCATACTGTTAACGACACCATATGTAATTTAATGACATATAAAAGTTTATATAAAGGATCATACACAGCTTGAAAAATAAACGATAGCAAATATTGTCAGTTTCAATCTTTTTTGGGGGGTAGAAATTTGTCCATACTGTTACCAATAAAAAATATTTCAAGTGTTTATTCTGAGTAACATAACTGAAGGATTCAGTTAAGATCCTTTTTAGAAAAAACAAATGTCCATACTGTTACTGAAGTTGTCCTTACTGTTACTTGTTTATATGGTAACAGTAAGGACAATTCTTAAAGGTCACATGCAACGTAAAACACAGTTTTGCAGATTCTGATTTGTTTCGGTATCAAATCATCAAAAATGCCAATTCAACTTATAAAGTTGAAAAATAACGCGATGAAAAAAACCGTGCGCTAAATCGTAGTTCAAACGATTCACTAATTTTCCCCCAGAGCTTGGGGGAATTGAAGTGGTTTCAACAGCTGGGCTGCGCTCATAGCACATGCGCAGTGAAATAGGTTCGCGCAACTTGGAAGCGGGTTGTCCAGTGAATACTCGGTGGTGGCTTTGGTGTGAGCTATTTTTCTAATGTTTTGTTGATATTTCACAGGCGTGAGCTTTTTATATGTTATGACAGTAGATTACCTATTTAACTGTTTATATGATTTCATTTGTCTATTTCACCACACGGTCTTCTTACCAAGTCACTTTCTCAGTTCGATACTTGAAAGCAATATTTGTACTCTTTTAATCATTACATATGAAAGATTTGTGGTTAGTCTTATGCGAAACACCAATTTCATTCATAAAAAACTTGTGGTTAATTAATACCGAGCGATTAAAAGTTGCCAAAAAGTCACCTGCTTCACTCTCGACCGCCAATGAAACCACAGACAGGTTACGTAACTCTGTCGCCAGAGCACTGCAGTCATGCCATGTGAGGAAGGATTTTCAGTTAGTTGAATATATGAAAGTCTGTAGCAAGCTCGTCATTTTGATGATCAACGAAGACATGCTGAATCGTTGCGTTGCCGTCAATTCCTCCTAGGGGTCGGGCGATGGTGTCACCATGCACAGATTTCCACAGGACCCCGCAGTTCGTGCTAAATGGGTTATGTTTGTGAGTGCGAGGCGAGCGTTGTGGAAGCCTGAAACGATATCTTGTGTTCAGATCGCTTCACGGAAGTTAAAGAATCAAAACTACTTACTAGTTGTAGTAAAATATGTATATGATTGATGACCATAAAGATTTTCCATGACACAACTTGTAACATAACGATTTCTTCCTCGGAAACGAGGTTGTGGTCGAAGTAACAATAATATTGTAAGTAGTATTATATGACGACGTGCATGCGTGTGTATGTGTATGTGCGGCTGCTTGTACTAGCCCAGACTGAAGCTGGTTTTATAGTGCTAGCCCACTGTGATACCATGCCGCAGTGAAGCATGAATACCCCACTCAGACACATTATACTGACTTCGAGCCGACCAGTCCTTGTTGTACCCATTAATGCCGAGTGCCAGGCAGGGACCAACAAGTACCATATTTTAATGTCTTTTGGTATGACACGGTCGGGGATCGAACCTGCGACCTTCCACTCTCCGGGCGGACGCTCTAACCACTACACCACGGAGGCGGTCTTCGTTTCCACTAGAGAAATTGTTATGTTATAAGCTATGTCATGCAAAATCCTATTGGCCATCAATCAAATACATAATTTACTACCAGTAGAAAGTAGTTTTGATTTTGTAACTCGGTGAAAACAAACTTAAATAGCATTTATCCTCAGACTGGCGGATGTTCGCGACAGGGCGCCGCCATTTTTGAAAATCATAAAGTCGCGGTCTGTTAGAATTAATGAGATTATGGTTTGTTTTCATCAAGTTAGAAATTCAACAGTACTTTCTACTCGTAGTTACGTATGTATTTGAATCATGACCAAAAGGATGTTGCATGACACAACTTATAACATAACGATTTCTTCCACGGAAGCGAGGTGGGGGTCGAAGTGAGAATACTGCGCGATAAATTTCTTGCTACATTCACCAGATACTAGTCAATGTATGTCTTTATATTTGGTCTTATAATCCTAATTAGTTTATTATCATACTTGTATGCATTTTGAAACTAAATAAAAAGCAGCTGATCTGCTTATACTTACAGTTAATTTATAACAGGACTGTAATATCTAGACATTTTATAGTTTGCCAATGTGAATCATAATTCGCACACACGCCCTAGTGTATGTTGTCTGTCTCATTACACTTCACAGCGAAAACAAAGATTCTGTTGAATGCTACGACAAATGAATAAAAACAAAATGCAAATTTTAAAATTAAAACAGATTAAAGTTATAGGAAAAATGTGAGGCTTGTTCGAGGATTGTATCCATCAATATCCACAAAAACGAGTGATATGTCATTCATCTGCAGCTGTTCCAAGTGATGTGTCTTTTAACAGTCTAATATACAAAAAAGTTTCAGGTATTTCACATTGGTGTATCTTGGTCACCCAAGATAGTACACCTGGCAACTAATTGCATAATGTCCGCCAACATTGAGCAATCAATGTATTGGCGGTTAATCCTTTGAAAGAAGGACATTGTTTTTACACAGACACAGACAGACACGACAGAATGTATTCAGTATAGATTAATCGGTTAATCCTTTGATCGATGTTTATAATGTACTTACTCCAGACACAAGAAATGCCAAATGGGAACCTTTGTCGGGTTACAACAAGGGAGTATTAATTGCTGTATTGCATGCAATTTTAACTGCATGTGAAAAGTTATGGGCCGACACTGTTTTGAGAATACGAACAGAACTTCATTGTTAATTGTTTGATGGGCATTCTAGAAGTTGGTGACTCAGAAATGAAACATACAACTTTATGGATGACAACTTCTTATTTATTGTTGCATAGGAAATACATATAAGCATTTGCTGTGTGCTAAAACTGTATGTACCTATTTACCTAAGTAAATTTTCAGATTCTTCTAGCAATGACAAATGGGTTGTTTAGTTTACGGATTTTTAATATCATACGTAATAGACGTCACACATGACACATGACACGATTAAATATCGAGGTAAAAAAAACACAGAAATGGATCAATTTGGATCAGTCATTATACCATGAAAATGCCCACACTGCTTTGATACTTCATTACAATCAGACATGAATTACCGGGGATATTTTCAAATAACTGCATCTGATGGGCATCCACCCTTCTTAATGTCGCAATGTTTAGGTTGAAGAAATTAACCGTAACCGTGATAAGCGAGGCTGATCATCGTTTTCACTATCACTAGCATCTGGCTCGAAACAAATAAGGCCTAGCGACACCAAGCGATTTTGACAGAATGGTCTATAAAAACAAGTTGTAACTGGGAAAAGCAGGAGACAAAATTAAATGACAGTAGATTGTGAGAACATATAGCTTTCATTTTTCACAACAGTTGTCACAATTTCAGGTTTATACAAACCTGTATTCAAGATAATTAACCCCTGAAATGTACATGAACTCTGCATCGGGCCTCATATGACATCACAGAGACGCGCCGCTCTGATTGGTTGAAATTTTGTTCGTGGGTGAGAATTGTGCACTGTTGTCAAAAAGCTCAAAGTGATTTATGTATTTGTACCCCCCTAGAGTATATGTGATCTTTAATGAATGCTTCATTCAAATCCCTAAAAGCACATGTTGATCGGGACATGGTAACAGTATGGACATATAAAATTAGAACAATCAACTTTTCACTTACTTGACATCAAAATGTGACTAAATGTTCAGAGGACCCAAAACATGCTGCATGCCATTTTAAAGGAGAGGAAATGGCTTTATTATGTGACCAAAGGAGGTATCATTTTTACATTGTTTCCTTTTGGTAACAGTTGGGACAAGCATAAATGGGGAAATATCTAAAAAATAAATTTCCAAGTTTGTTATATCAGTATATTTTTCACTTTATGGTTATTTAATCATTCAAGAAAACCTGCTTTTTGAAACAAGCAGTTTTCAGCAAAATGGCACCATAATACATCTCCAAAAAATTTTAAATATCAAACAAAATTGTTATTCTGCAATTTTAATATGTACTTTCAATGGTATTTTTAATTATCAAAACTTAATATAGTTAGAGAAATAGCAACACATGTAATTTTGTTATGATGGACAGAAAATTACACTGTTCGTGAAAATGACTGATGAATTTGTTGTGTACTAAAGTTGGGTAAATGTGTCACCACATTTACCTAAGAAGATTCTTAAATAATAGCACTGGCAAAATGTGGTTCATTTAGTGACCAGCTTAAATTGAGTCACATGTGTTTTCAATATCACAGGTCAGTGGACATGACATGATTAAATATGCACGTATAAAACAAAGAAATGGGATCCAAATCAATCTCACTCGTCACATAAACCCATGCACTGCTGAAAATCAGACTAGAACCATCAAGGATGTTTCAAAATAATGGCACCTGATGGGCATCAACATTCACCATTCTTTTTAAAAATCGGGGAAACTTTTCTTTGTTATATATGTACATATAATATATTAACATAAACACCGATGTCAAGCAAGTGATGTAAAATATTGAAGGAAAGTCTGTGTGTGTGTGTGTGTGTGTGTGTGTACATACACACACACACACACATACATACATACATTAATAATGTTTGTACAATTTGCTTCTTGTAGTTTCCTGATCTTGTTCTTTGGAACAGCATCAACGTACTCATCAGCAATCACACTCACAAGAAGATTAGGAAGCTACTAGAAGCCATTCATCAAGATACTATCACATCCCTACAACCTACCATCAACTCATCACTGAGCTACCTTCTTCCTGTTATCACACCACTGGCATTCCCCCTTAACCCCTTCCTTGTTAATTCTGCTTGTGTAACAATTATCTTTATTGTCTAAACATTTTGTACATCATCTACTGTGAAGTGCTTGAAAGGCATTTAGAAGTTAGACGAATATGAGTACTTGACACATTTTTATGGATAACTTTTTTGTTGTTCTTTTTAAAAATTGAGAGAGCAATACTCAGCTCTGAAATGTCATACAAAGTATAACAAGTTCATATCTACTGTGTAAACATCAATCAACTTTCAGGCATTATTGTACATCACTTGCTTGATAATGGGGTTAACACCTACATGGAAACATTGTGAAAATGATATGGATATACAACAACAACAAGTTTAATGGACATACAGTATACACACAGTTTGTTTCAACAAACCTTTCTTCAGATTTACATTTAGGTGAATGCATGACACAACTCGTCGCCACTTACATGAATGCATATCATACACGACTATAGTTATGTATTAAAATTCAATACAAAATCCTCCTCTATTCTTACATATGATTAGCGCAGGTAAAGTGTTTGTGAGTCACAAGTTGATAATATCTGAATACTGTTAAACTGCATGAATGTTCACCTTTGCATCACCTTGAATCCACATGTATTCTTCATATCTACTTCTTGAAAGCAAACATGCGAAACATTTCTTTGAGATTTGTCTGTTTGACATTCTTGGAGTTCTTCAACAAGCCTGATACTCGACAGTCCTTTTGAACTGCAAATATAAAATCCAGTTTTAGCTTAATAATTTGTAATAAACCTTGTAATCCAAACTCAACTACCACTATGACAGTTCAATGAAGTGAGTACGAAAACCTATATTTGAAAATAACTTTGTTAAATACAAGTTTTAAATTGTGGCAGATACATCAAACCTGTGTTCAGCAAAACCATTTCCACCTAGATGCAGGCTTATTTTTGTGATATTGAAAACCATCAGTGACAGTCTAGTATCAACAACAAATTTAAACAATTCAAATTCAGGTAATCAGTAATCACCCACTGATGTGCAGCCTGATATGTCAGCCTTGTTGCACCCCTTAATTAGTGTATGATGAGTCAGATGCTGGCTAAAACATCTGCAGAACAACAAATATTTCTTGATTCAAAAAGAGGGAGAAAAATGCTACTTATGAGAAACTAGGAGCATGTTCAAAGTGCAACATTCTTATCACCACAACTTCAAATATTGCGACAAAACAACATGCCCCACTTCTGCAAATAGGTTTTTGAACATTAATATAAAAAAAGATCAATATCATCAGTGAAAACAACTTCGTCAGTGCCAACAGATGTTTCAAAACCTAGAAGCTAAAGGGAAGTAAAAAGTGGAGCACAAATCAATATCCCATAACATAACTTTGACAATAGATTGACAATATGTAAGGACACTAAACAAACTTTGCGAAGTGAGAAACCTCCTGTTGATTCAGCAGAGGACATTTTACAGAAAGTGAATGATTTGGTCTTTAAGCACTGCAATTCTTTTACATCAGCTATAGTTGAAAATAGTGTTGTATATTCACTTTCAGTGGATTACTCCAAATAGTGTATCTAGAGTTTTTTTTATTTATGTGTAAGTGCATTTGTTCTCCTGACTGAGTTTGGTTTTACGCCGCTTTTAGCAATATTCCAGCAACATCAAGGCGGGGGACACCAGAAATGGGCTTCACACATTGTACCCATGTGGGGATTTGAACCCGGGCCTTCGGCGTAACGAACCAACGCTTTAACCATTAGGCTACCCCACCGCCCTTGTTCTCCTGAAGGGACAAGAAAGAGTCCTGAAATATTGCAACAAACTATTAAACAGTTGTTATCCCTAAATGTAAACCTTTTTAGAATACTGTAAATCACGAAATTAATGCGAGCATTTTATTAATGCGAAAAATGCATCTGTACTCTACTCGCACTATTATAAAGACGCATTTCAGTCTGACCACGTCTACTTTTGAGAACTTAATAAAAGACAGAAAACGTAAATCTCTTGTCATCTTTATTGTCTTCAGGTTAGCAATCATCATAACAATACAGAATATAACAATTCAGACATCTCTCATAAAATTAATTGACAAATGAGCACTAATGCCCGTGACACTAATTGATATCCATTGAACTTCATTCATCGGCAAATTTTGTAACAATAGCGGAGGTGTTGACACTACACATATACCACACACCAATACAGGTCACTTCCTCATTACAGGTATCTCAAGTCCAGTATCACTGGTTACAATCACTAGTCATTGTTCAAAGTCACTCAAGCACATCAGCCAGGCCGGACATTCTCCAACCACGCAGGATCATTTCGCGATCTTTGCTCACCTTTGAAATCGCGGCTTCCATCCACCTGGCATGAAGAGGCTTCATTACGCTAATGCGTAAATCAACACCTGTGTCTTTCTTTGACTCAATCAAATTCTCCGACACTTTGTCGGCGTACCAGTTGATAAATTGGTCCTTCATGGCCAACTTGAAATCACCATTGACTGACAAGTCCATAGGTTGGAGCTCTCCTGTACATCCTCCGGGCACAAATCGCACTTCGAAATGTTTTTTCTTCAAGTGATCAAGGAAAGATGCACATCTATGGGCCGCAAATACATAAAAAATCAGTGATTTTTGTCTCGCACCAAATCCAAGTTGTTTTTTTAACTTTCTTCGTGTATGGAATCAACACATTATCCACAGAGGTAAGCTTGGTATCCTCAGTACTCCAGTGATTGGCCGAGTGAGTCACGTGCCACTCGTCTGGAAAGTTGTGATTGGTCTGGCACTTGTTTGTTGTACCTTGGTAGACGACCATGATCACATTCTGTTTGTATGATTTCATACCATCTTAAGCAATCCCTATTCACAAGAGAAAGAATGATTTTTATGGGGCACTTACTTTGTACATAAATCTTGGGTGTGTGGTGTCATTCACATTGTACATGCTCCTTCATAAAAATCATTATCATCATCTCCTTTCCTACCCCTTCCCCTAAATTATGAACCGTACTGGAAATCTTTAGTTTGTGATGTTAATATCCTTATCATATTGTAATACTTACGTTTATCACTTGATGGAGTGACCTTATTTGCTGACAACCTCTGAAAACAAAACAGACATGAACTCAGAGGTGCTGTGTTTTCTGTTTCAATTTGCATAACTCAAAACTCCATGAAGTCATGTGCATGGAACACTTAAAGCTAAATGGAAACATGAAATAAATGCCTTGATACACATGATTGTAGCAGGATATGGTTTAACTAAAAACATGTTTGCACTATATGCAAACCTTAAAGAGACACATCCTCATTATTTCCCACCAGGAATCAAACAATAGTTATCATTGTCAAGTATTCTAATAAATAATTAATTATTGTCTTCACACTTTCATCAACAATTCAGATTATATAACAGTAGTCCTTCACTTTCAACTATCCATAAACAGTTTTGAAAGTATAATAGACCCTTGCTCCCTAAGTATTTTGTGCATAAGTAAGGTGGGACTAGTTGTCTCAAAATATATAGGTGGCATGACCACCCGTAGATCGACAGGACTGGATTTTATTTGTAAATTGTTATGACATGCCATTTGCTTTCCAGTTTAATTCCCCTAAATGATTATCTTATCTCATCCCAACCCCAACCACAGTCTGCGACACCCGTCCTGGATTTGCTTTTGAGACGACCCCTCCTACCGGTTTCTATTTATAGTGATAGTGAGACTCCATAGTTTCCTTCATAGTTTCAGTATTATAGTTTTTATTTTTTTACGTCAGCTATCGTTTATAATGAAGCTAAGTTTAACTTCAAAATGGACATTTAAAACTTGTCCTTTGTAATATAACATCATCATAGACTAATTTGCATAAAGCCATGGCCTGTTCCAAATAAGTCGCTTTGGACTTAGAAAAAAACGCATTTCTCATTTCTACACTAATCCCTCCTCAGTAAAGTCCTTTTTCTACGTTTCCTATCTCCCTACCACTGAGACTGTACTTAGGCCGAACTTAGTTTAACAGATATTTCACACTTTCACATATTAACTACATAAATTGTAGATATCAATGTGAAAACACAGGGTTTTTTTCTATTTCCAACAGTACTTTAACTAGTCTCAGTAGCAGGAAGATAGGAAACGTAAAATAAGGACTTTACTGAGGAGAGATTAGTGCAGAAAGGAGTCCAAAGCGTCTTATTTGGAACAGACCAGGGCTTCATGCAAATTAGTGTGCGATGATATTGTATTACAAAGGATACTTTTTAAATGCCCATTTTGAAATTAGACTTAGCTTCATTATAAACAATAACTGACGTAAAAAATAGTATTTTTAATTCTGAAACTATTAAGGATGTAGCTACCATGGAGTCTCACTATCACTATAAAAACAAACAGGTAGCAGGGGTTGTCTCAAAAGCAAAACCATGACGGGTGTCACAGACGGTGGTTTGGGGTCGGGCTGGGGGATGGAGATATCAGCTAAGATAAGATAATCCTTTAGGGGAATTAAACTGGGCAAGTAACAATTTACAAATAATATCCAGTTCTGTCAATCTTCGGGTGGTCATGCCACCTATATATTTTGAGACATTTAATACGATGGCTGATTTAAGCTTTCCTATGGGTATCATACTATTTTACATATGTCAACGTAAAGTTTATGAAACAGACCGATGAATTGCAAATTTTATCATTGTACAAAATTGCCACATAAATATAAATAGTACACGTTTATCATTTACTAATACCCAACAGCTTTCTTATATGTGAACATTTTCTGGACTACACCAAAAAGGTGTTTAAGAAACTATCATCATTGAAAACGCAAAAGTTGTTATCTGTCGCAGCGGGGTGAAACCGCACAAACGGAACAGCCACTATCTAGTCGTGCACGGGATACACATGCCTGATGAAAAATGAAGTTGAATGCTGACGTGAAACAGTTGATGATTAAAGTGTACGATTTTTTCCGTGCTGAAGCCGAAAGGGGCAAACCATTTTATGCCATTAATAAATTCCGTAAGTGGGCAGCAAAAGCTTTAGGAGTATCAACAAGGGTACTGACAAATGTTCTGGAACACAAACATTGTGAGGGTGATGCGAAGCAGGTAGGGGTCGTGTCAAAATCACACAAATTAAAACATTTGGACAACTTTCAACAGATCCTTGTAAGGCAGTCTATCAACAAGCTCTATTCTGAAAACAAATACATGTCGCTAAAAATTTTAAAAAAGCATTTGAAGCAAGAACACAACCTCAGAGTACCAAAGTACACACTCTGGCGACTCTTACACTCTTTCGGGTATCGTTATAAGAAGATTTCAGGGGAGAATAGGTCAGTACTCTGTGAACGCCCTGATATCGTTCGCTTGAGAAATAATTTTCTCAGGGTTATAAAGAAGAAGCGCGAGGAAGGGTTCGAGGCAAAGTACTTGGACGAGTCCTGGGTCAATGCCTCGCACACTGCCAGCAGTCAGTGGGTACCCGATGGGCGTGATAAGGGGTCACGTAGAAAGCTGCCTCTAGGGAAAGGAGAGAGACTAATCATTCTCCATGCTGGTTGCTCCAGCAAAGGCTTTCTCCCAGGCTGCAACTTGGTATTCAGGGCAAAAGTCCACAGATAACAGAGACTACCATTCCAAGATGAATGGTGCGGTTTTCCTCGATTGGGTGAAAAACAAGTTGGTACCAGCTCTACCAGAGAAGTCTTTTATCGTAATGGACAATGCCCCATACCACAGCGTGCAGGACCCCAACAGTAAAGCCCCGACATCGAACAGTCGAAAAGGTGATATGATATCATGGCTCGACAAATTTCAGATCGCACGGCCTTCAAAGGCAACAAATCCTCAGCTATATGAGATCATAAAAACCCACAAAGGTGAACCTTCCTACAAAGTTGACAGTTACACAAAAAGTAAGGGTCACGATATTCTGCGACTTCCACCCTATCACTGTGACCTTAACCCCATTGAAACGATATGGGGTATTGTCAAAGGAGATGTTGCCAGATCAAACACAACTCTTAGATTACGTGACGTAGAGGTTTTGGTTAAGGAATCCCTTAACAAAATCACAACAAACTTGGCAAAACTGTGTCAACAAGGTAGCTACCGTCATTGAACAAGGTTACTGGTGTCGGGATGGCTTACAACAGGCAACTGTGGCACCACTTGTCAACCCTTTAAGTCGTGACTATGACACTAGAACGGACGAGGAACCAACAGGTCTCCCGGAATAGATTTTGAGATGTTCCCCGCCATGACTGTCTGTTCCGTTTCTCTGGTTTCACCCCTCCGCGACAGATAACATTTTGCGTTTTCAATGATGATAGTTTCTTAAACAACTTTTTTGGTGGAGTCCAGAAAATTTTCAAATATAAGAAAGCTGTTGGGTATTAGTAAATGATAAACATGTGTACTATTTATATTTATGTGGCAATTTTGTACAATGATAAAATTTGCAATTCATCGGTCTGTTTCTGACTCAAACGGACTGTAGATGTTAATCAATATATGAGACATATTCAACACACAAGAAAATGCATAGAATGTCTTTGAGATGACCCCTTGTGCCTGTAGGCAGCACATGCATTTCATGCCAAACTATAGGTCGCATTTGGTTCTAAAATCAAAGTATGCCAAAAAATGAATTTATTATTCCCCAAACTACATATTCACATGATTTACTTACTGTACATATAATTTCAAAACATGTGCAGAAATGGTTGAGGAGATGGTAAAAATTACTGGATTTTGGCATCATGGAAAGTATAGATTGCAAGGGTTTCAGAAGAGATCTCGAGTAGGCAAAGTAAATGACCTAAAGTTACAAGAGGAAGGATGATGTTAGCTCAGTTCATCTGAAGGGGACATGCTGGAATATTGCTATAAGCAGCTTACCACCAAACTCACTCACTTAAAGGGACATGGAATCAAGGGGCACTTAAATTTCGTCCCATTTATGTCATGATTTACAGAATATGCCAAGTACATACTTTCCTCCATGTATACAAATTATGTATTACCTGTGCATTTCTGGGTGTAGGTGTACATGGTTCCGGTCTGTTTAGCAATGATGTCGAGGTCAGTGTTTTGGCATTCTCACAGAGATCCTCATTCGCTTTCACAATATGAAAGTCTTCTTTTTGCCATGCTCCTGATAGCAAACACTCTTCTCGTTTACCACACAGATTGGTGCCACTAATCTTTGACCAGTTAAATACAGAGACAGAAATGTTTGTAGATGAAACATGAGATTCTGCTGTGTAATGTGCGACTACATTATCCGTCTGTCCGCTGCCCGCTGGTAGACATGACTCAAAGTGTTCACCATTCAATGTCTGTGAATCAGAACATCTCTCGGGTCGATGATTTTTAATACTTCCTTGCTCTTGAATCTTTCCATTGCAAGGAAAATACCTGAAATAAATATATAAAACCTTTACATTACATTCTGCATATCACAAACAACAAATATGACTGGACCAGAAGAGAGCTAGATGTGTTTCCAAACTCATGTCAAAATAGAAATCGCCCTTTCATTACCATGTACATCCAGTTGAAAACATAAATTGGCACAAACATTAAATATATCATAGATGCACATAAAAATATGCAAGTCTGAATACAGACCTTGACATTTCACTAATTTTTACCCAAACCTGTTTAATCCCCTTGATGCCAGAGGGGCAAATATGTCCCTCCTATTCAACCCTCACTTAGAAATAAAATTAAATTAAAAATATGTCACATAAATACACAGTGTTGAATTCTACAGGAAATTGATTGGTTCTTGATACCATCTGCTATCATTTTATGCAAAGCAAAATTACTGAAACTAACCTTTCAAAATTGGGTACATTGGAAATGTGGCCATTTTTGACATTTTATGAAAGTAGGATACTTATTAGGTTGATTGAATTTCAAAAGTAGCACTTTAGTGTTCACTGATATACATTTTTCAATAAAGACCCAATGATAAATCTGAAACATAACCTCAAACAGAATTTTGGGGTAAACACAATAATCTGATCCTGCCGCTTACAGTTTCAATATTATGTGTTTTGCATACCTTTTAAGTACTTTTGTCCTCAAATTTGGAGATAACCATTCATTTATTTGTTGCATATATTGGCTCAATATATATACTCAGCAGCAAAAAAACCCATCAGTATGAATTCAAAATTGCAGTCCATTCAGACTCGACTTCAGTATTTAGTGTGACCACCACGAGCGGCAATAACTGCAGCACAGGGTCTATGCATGGAGTGCACTAATCGATTGATGAAGGCCATTGGCACCTGGAACCACACTCTGAGAAAGGCCTGGTGCAATAAATCGTCTGTGTTCGGCCTTGGTATGACATTATTCAGTCTCCTTTGAATTTCATCCCAAAGATGTTTGGGTTTAAATCAGGACTAAGGGCTGGCTACTGCATAATGTTGACACCGTTCTGCTGTAGGAAGTCCCGTGTAGCTCTGGCAGTATGGGCCCAGGCGTTGTCATGCTGGAAAATGTTGTTCAGTCTCCTTTAAATTTCATCCCAAAGATGTTTGGGTTTAAATCAGGACTAAGGGCTGGCTACTGCATAATGTTGACACCGTTCTGCTGTAGGAAGTCCTGTGTAGCTCTGGCAGTATGGGCCCAGGCCTTGTCATGCTGGAAAATGTTGTTCTGGTGACGTGCGAAATGTGGTATGACGTGGTGTCTGAGAGCTTGGACGATGTAGCGCACCGCTGTGATGCCGCCTCCTCTCCCTGAACCAAGGTTCTGGACCACCACAGGACTCACTCTCTGGTTCAGGCCTATTCCACCTCATATCAGGATGCTTGCACCTCCCCATGAGTCTCTTTCCATAACACATTGGTCTAACACAACGCTGGCCACGTCGTCGCAGTATTCTTGTTCTGCCATCTGCAGTTGATATGCAGTATCAACTCTCATCTGCGAACAGAACTGTTCTCCATTGCCTGTATCATCAGTTTTGGTGTTGTAGGGCAAACTGTAGACGTTCACGCTGATGACGAGGGGTGAGGATAGGTCCACAGTAATGTCTACGGCAATGGAGGTTCCCGCTGTTAAGACGTCGGCTTACTGTATCAGTACTGATTGGTCTTCCGTGTGTTCCCACTGTCTGGTGTGCTGTTACGGATGCCTGCATGAAGGGATTCTGAACATGCTGTCGCACAGCATGGCGGTCTTGTCTTGTGGTCACCCTTGGTCTGCCAGTACGGGGGCAATCATTTGTGGTGTTGGTGGCCCGGAAACGTTGCTGCAGCCTGTAGATGGTCAGAACGTTGTCCTGGAAGTGATTAGCAAAGACTTGTGCAGTGTGGCCAGCTTCAAGGCTTCCTAGTGCCTGGTTCCTCTGAGCTGTCGTGAGTTGCGGCATCCTGCTGACGTTGTAATGTGAATGTTTCAGCCAGGTTTGGGGGTGCATTTTATAGGGCTGGTCATTGTGAGCAGCACGTGCAGCATGAGTTGCATGAAAAGCATGGAGAACCCTGTACCATCTCCGAGATCAGGTTGCATTTTTGAGACCATTTCCTGGGTTCCATTCTGAGTTTGGGAAGGAATGTCTTTGCTCAGATAAAGTTGGAGATGTTGTCAGAAATATACTATCAAAACATTAAAAGAGTTTACAGTTATCCGTTTCTGCGAAGGAAAATTCCAAACTGACGTTTCTTTTGCTGCTTAGTATATTTAGAATATGCATTGGAAGAGTTTTGTAGCAAGAATTTGGAAATTAAAATAGATACATTACACTGATTTGGTGAAGTAACAGAATTTGTTAAAGATCCCGTTCTGCATGACACCACTAACACAAAATCATGCACAACAACAACGGTTTTATCAGCATTTCTTCCCTACTTCTTTTGGCTACAGTGCAATTGAGACTGTGGTATCGCAAAGAGCGTTACTGCAAGGGATGACTGTAACAAAACACAAATAGTCCCTGAACCAAGAGGTCCCTCGTGAAATCCTGCACTCCAATTTCCGCAAACACGCCATTTTGTTAAAAATAAGTCAGCGTTAGTGGTGTAATACATCAACATTGTTGTACATTTTTGGCAATTACTTTGAGGAGGGGGATGTTTGAAGAAGAGTATAAGATTCAGTATTGTGATTTGACAGGCTAATGAACAGCGAATTAAATTAATCTTCTACAGACAAGTATTCATCCTTCACATCCTTCATTGTGTACTTATGAAGAGAAATAGCCACATAAACAGGACCTTATTTAATGGAAAAATCAAGTATTTTTTCCGAAAAAAAATTGATATTTTATACTTATCCTGACTCATGGTGTTAATGCCCTCCCAACTGTCCCCACTATTTGGCTTATTACCTTTTGGCTTCGAAAAAGGTGAGAGTGACAAGCTACCTGCAGTGGGACGCTGGTGCACAGGCGCGGGAGAGGCCCATTTGGGGTGAGCTATTTTTAAACTGTTCTTGGGAACATAAGACAGAGGTTTCCACTGTATCTCAGGAGAAAGGGGAATAGCAATAAGTATGAGTCAGGATAAGGAAAAATAGTCATTTTTTTTTATGAAGACACATTGCATTAGTTCTTCACCTGTCCAAATCATGTCACCATAAGATGTAAACATTCAATCGCACATTTGATGGGTAAATAAGATGTAATATACACAGGTTGCTTGCTCTCTTATCATGCTGTTTATTATCTAATATTTGTTGTATTTATGTATAAATGTAATGGAACATTATTCACATAAGCTTGTTTACTAATCCATAATCGCTTTTGGTGAATGAAATATGATTCAGATATCCATGGGCCAAGAATACCCTTTATCAAACCTTCTTGTCTTTTGAATATAGAATAGTGAGTGAGTTTTACGCTGCACTCAGCAATATTCCAGCTATGTGACAGCAGTCTGTAAATAATTGAGTCTGGACCAGACAATCCAGTGATCAACAACATAAGCATCGATCTGCACAATTGGGAACAGATGAAATGTGCCAACCAAGTCAACGAGCCTTACCACCCAATCCTGTTAGTCGCCTCTTATGACAAGCACGGGTTACTGAAGATCAATATTCTAACCAGGACCTTTACGGGAATAGAATAAGGCAATATAGTGGAATGATAGATGATACAGCATTTGATATAGATATGGTGTTGGGTTGTTGTTGTCGTTGTGTTGATGTTTACGTCTGCTTCCAACTGTTAGTTGATGTCGCCGACGTGGATGCCATATTTAAAGCCATCAGTGAGGGAATGAGATAAGCCAATTTGGAGTAAGTGGGGATAAGTAAATTATTGAAATATAAAAATAAGTAAATGATAATATGAAACAACAGTAATGATGTAATATATTTACTTTTATGCTTGCTTTTCTTTTTAATCTCACCTTATATAAATATGAACCACGCATATGTTATATATGAAGATGAGATGACCTGTAAATTGTTAATGGAACTTATCAATGTGTTAACGTGAATAGCTATGTCTTGTTTCTGACTTCTTCAAGACGAACATAAACATGAAAACAAGGTTTGGGAAGAAATAGCCTAGCTTGGCCAGAATCTCTCTCTTTTGATATAAGAACAAAAGAACGGTGAAAGAAGTAGCCTTTAAAGTTGATTCAAGGGTGGGGCAAGTTTGGCCTAGGACAAACGTTCCCCGTGGAAGGTTTGGCCAGGGGGAAGGTTTGGCCTGTTACACCGGTTTGGAGAATGTATGAACCACCAACCATTTATTTCTTGTACTTGTATGCATCCTTTTGAAGAAGTCCATGGGTAAATTATCTCTAATGTCAATAATCTTTGTGTTGTAATCAATAGACAAAGTGGTGGTCAAATCCTTAATGCTGTTATATTCATATCATGAAGCACAGTTAACAGTTATACATCATGTAGTTACTATCTTATTATACCTGCTACAAACTTTATTTCTTGGTTTATTCATATCCAGTTTGGATCTGGAGGGTAATGTCTGCACAGCAAATGTGTTCCTCTTGAAAGAGGCTGACTTGTTTTCTCTGCCTCTATCCTTCAAGGGAGATTTAGGTGCAGTAATGACAATAGAAGTACTACTGTCATCTGCTTTTTGGTCCATTGGTCTCACTTCTTCAACTCGAAATTTCTTCTCATTCGGTGCATTGTCATCATACATGCACGCCAACTCCTTGTCAGACTTGAAGTCCATGTTTTCAATCACTGAAAATATAAGTAACAAGACTGATGGGACTCCAACAAATAATTGTCAATACTGTATACATCCAAGTGAATTAATGCTCTGTTCCAACAAACACTACAAAGTCCTATGCACCAAACCCTCAGATGCCAGTGGATGTGTCCCAAAAGGTTGCAATATTGAGCAATAAAAGTAGCGGAAATCTTTTTTGATGAATATGTTATAAAAAGAAGTGCCACCAATGTGAAACGTTGCCGGAGTTTACATATAAAAATGAATAAAACCACTGTAATACATAGTGGAAGATCCCAGTAGCCCATAATTCATTGATATTATCTTATATTATCTTTTTTCATTTTAATTAGAAAAGTGTTTGCAAGAACTTACAAAAACAGACCAAAATTTCAAAACATCTTCAAAAGTCTGCAGATACCACCAATCATTACTAGAGTGAAATTACTATTCCCTTCAGTTACACACTATACTTAATATAATGATTTATCAAAATACATTTTCACTGCACTCAAATTCTATTTAGTTGGGGATACAATTATAATCCAGAATTGGAAATTTTAACTATAAATTGTTTATATACTTATCCTATCTCACGCCTTATACTCTCTTGCTGTAATTTGACCAGCTGATTGGAAACGAACTGCAAACAAAATCCTAGGCCTCTCTTGTCCATATGCTCGTGCACTCCATGCTGTCTCCACTAACTGCTCACGTGACCACCCCTCTCTCATCATCCTCGTTCTTGGAGCAAAGTCGTTATCTGAGTAGTGGGGAGGCCGGGCGGGCATCCATCACGTGTGATAGGATAAGTATATGAATATACAATTTATAGTTTATAACCTTATCCTATTTCACGTTTTGTACTTATCCCACGGTTGGACAGTAACCCTGGGTCTAGACAGTGCAGACAGCCGGTGCAAAGTAACTGTACACAACCGTAGATAGCAATGCACAAGTGAGGCCTGTTACGAATCCCAAGATTACATAACTCTTATGCTTGTGATGGGTTCTCCGGCATCCCTTGGCATGCTAAGCACAAATGCTCATGCTGTTGATCACTGGACTGTCTGGTCCAGACTCGATTATTTTACAGACCGCCGCCATATAGCTGGAATATTGCCGACAGCGGCATAAAACTATATTCACTCACTCACTAAGCACAAACTCCCAGGGAGATGGGCGCTGCCGAGTAATATGGTTTTTGCAACCTTCATGCAAAGACGAAAGGATGTAACTCGACAAGTAAACCTCGCCTCGCCATGATTTACAGAAAGCCTCAGTGAATTAAGATCTTAATCTGGCCAGCCCCTGCTTCGGGACCGCCCCCCACAGACCTCATCAATTAGGGGATGAAAGGGGAAACGACTCGGAAAGCTCATTATTTTAACGTTCAGTTCTGAACGTCATTGAATGACCCTCGCTCCACAGCCTAAACTTAGTCAAGGAAAGGATGTGTCCAGCAACCTTAGGAGCAGAACACCATCAAAATCCACTTGAATTCAGTTAATTCACACTTCCCTGACGTAATCCGAGGAGTAGAGAACAGTAAGCATGAGTGGCTTTCCAGTGGTAATGAATTCCTTCAAACGGTACTTGCGATGCCCCGGATACATAGGAACATGCAGATATGTGTCCTGAAGATTGATGCTGATGAGATAATCCCTCATCTTCAGTATGGTTCGAAGCAGGCTGACTGAGACCATCTTGAAGTGGGGAGGTGGTTGTAGATACTGGGCGTTGAACAGCTTCATACTGAAGATGAGGAGGAACTTGTCCGAATCCTTCTTTGGAACAAGAAAGATTGGGGAGTAAAAGGCAGGAGTGTCGGGTGATGGGCCGAGAGATTCTACTGCATGTTTCTCTAGCCATGTACCTGTGGTAGTTCGGAGAGTTGGTAGTTGGTTTGCCGGATAAGTTCGTCGCACTGGGTCGTAGGTCAGGGGCGGCAATCAGACAAGTGGCATCATGTATCCCTGAGAGAGTCGTGAATTAAACACAAATGGGTCACAGTTGGGAGCAAAGAGTCCCAGTCTTCAGCCTTCTGCAATGTCCAGGATCGGGACGACTGGGGGCGGAAGGTCCCAGTCGTGCGAATAAATCTGACAGTCACTGTCTCCCCCGAACTGGCTTCTGGAGGACGCTTAGAAGAAGCACCACATCCCGACTTCCTTCCTCTGCCATGGCCAGTGTTGGAGCGAAAAATATCCTGCAACTCTGGGTTGGACAGCAGAAACTGAGAAACGGTAACGGTCATCCCATTGTAGCAGTATGTTTGTAAATAGTATATTGTTAGATTTTAATCATCATCATAGTAAACTTATATGAAGTAAATTAATAACCTAAACCTAGCTATTTAAAATTCACTTTTCTTAAATGCTTGTGTTAACTTCAGCACTTGCACAAATCTACTAACTCATAGGTAAGCTTGGATAGTTCAGCCTTTTCATTGTCTATAGGTTCATGGGTATTGTCACTCGGGCAGTCACAGGCTTGGCCTGTGATTAGGGTTTTATTGTTCTCTGGGGCCACATGATTGTTTTAGTCATGTGGAGTGACTGCTTCAAACTATTGCTGGTCAGTCAGCCTATTTCTCCTTTCTGCCAGTGAGCACATTCTCTGCACAAGATCACATAGGGGCTTATCACTGTACATCGATCACTCATTCCAGCCTGCGTCCCTGAGACGAGATCTGGACTTCCATTTATCCAAATAAAGCCCTCGAACCACTACAAGTGCTCCCTTGTTTCTTGAGATGACATGGGTACCGCTGTTACACCATGAAGCATGGTTGCGTGGGCCACTGCGTCTAATATGTAACCAAAGAAGTGAGACAACTGGTCCAGAATAGTATGAAACTGTTCTAAATTCAGGCATATGGATCCCTGAATATAAGCCTCATCGTCAGAAACAGTGTGGTAGACAGCTGCAGCCACTGCAGACAAGATACAGTTGATGCGCCAGTTCCCCAAAACGGGGTGCTGTTCTGCTAGGGGCAGAGGGGGAAAATGTCTTCCTCCAAAGTTGGCGTAACTATGAGTTTAGAGAACCAATGCAAGTGAGCAGTAGTAACAGAAAATATAGGAGCAGAAAAACTCTCCCTGACGCGCTTCAGGTTCTGAAATGCATCATCCGAGAAAGACGCCATCTGCGAGGAAGGAAGGCAATGGTAGACAGGTCCCGAGTCCAAATGGCGTTAAGAGGACGGGAGATCATCCGCACACCTATTCCTGGGTAGTCGCAACTTGTAAACAATCCATGCTAGGATATGGAAAGCTGCCCTCTGAGGTAGAGAGTTCAACAGAATACGCCTGTGAGGGGGTGTGAATGCGCCTAACTGGAGCTGAAGTTGCAGAATGGATGAAGCAGATGCAGGGGGTCGGGCATCCAATGAATCCGTAGGCTGAGACGTAGAATGAAAGGGTGGCTGCTGCATCTGTGTCCAAGTTGTAGAGATGGCCCCGAACCATCATGTCCAATCACAAACAGGTCTTGACGAAGTGATGGGTCCCAAAAGAATAACCGGCCTAACCATAGGCGCTTGAGGGTCTGCAAGATCCAACGAAGTATGAGGAAGCGTCAAATCAGAAGGTTTAGAAGTAGATCTAATGACAGTCGACGAAGACAGAACTGAAACAGGGCGACTGACTGTAGCACTTGGATGATTCGACGAAGCTGTTAAATTCACCGAAAGAGATCGATTCGACGAACAGGGATGGTTCATATTATGCTGCCGATCCGGCGAATGAAAAAGATTCCAGGATTGAGGTCGGTGCAGCGCACTGGAAGTAGCATGAAAGGGAGAGGGACGTTTCGCCGAACTGAGTTGTTAAGCTGGGTTTGAGGCACCAATCTATGGGGCGAACATTGAGAAGGCAAGTCGGAAACACATCACCCCGATTCGATGGATGCTCCAGAGGGGAAGAGCCGTTGGATGCATCTCAATAGCCGCCGAAAGGGCATCCTTCGAAGGTTGATCCAATGAATCCAGTGGCGACAAAGGGGGACGAGACATTGTCAAACTAGTGTGAAGATCTTGATGATTTCTTCTGATTGACCGAATGCTCCACAACCACGACTCGTGAAGCAATGAACTGGACGAAACAGGCGGCGTAGTTTCTCCGAAAGGTACAAATCTGAGTAAACGTTGAGGAACTCCTGGTCTGAAGTAGGCAAGACCAAATGGCGAGCAATCTTTGTAGGTCGCTGTTTCTTAACGGGCAAAGGTCCGTGTTCCTCAGACTGGCTTGCATTGCACACATCTCTTCTCCCAAGATCACAAGCCTTCACAATCTATTCATGATGAATGAGTGTCGGAAGTCGAAAAGATCTTCTTGCATTGACTGCAATACTTGCTTTTTTCTAGAAGAGTTGATCTTCCCCATAATGGGAAAAGAAGTGTGAAGATTATTCCTCAGCTCACAGTATGTCTGCACAGCTGTGCGACAAGAAAGAGAATGATCTGGAAGGGTTAGTCACGTGAGCAGGTATTGGAACGTGCTGCATGCTTCTCAGGAGATACAGTGGCTGTCCAGTAAGGGGAGCAGCATGAAGAGTGCACGGGCATATGGCCTAGGATTTATTTTTATTTTTTTGGCAGTTCGTTTCTAATCAGCTGGTTGAATTACAGCAAGAATGTACAAGACTTGTGATAGGATAAGTTTAAAATTGACTAATGATAAAAATGACTGCTGCTCTAAGCAGGTAAAAACAGTACTTCAGGTTAGAGCAGCAGAAATAAATAAATTCTCATCACTTCACCAGAGCGAACCACTGAGCTTTTGAGTCACCCATGATCTTGTCATGGTGACGTTCCACTGCAGGAGCAGCTGTTTCGGTCCTGTCTTTTTCTTATTTTGGACAGCACTTGTTTAATGACACTTTAAGAAAATATTCAAACAAACCTGTAGAGGTTGCTGATTCTTTGATGAGAATTCTCCTTGGGGTACGTATAAGCATTAAAATGTCCATTTTAAAACCCTACGACAGTTGTTACTATATTCGGAACAAAAGATATACAAAACAAAAAACTACGTTTTTGTCTTGTTTCACCACCCCTACTGAGCCCAGAATGGACCCGTCCACCAAGAACAGGTAACTCTAAGCGCTAACCTTATACCTCACTTTCCACGCTGAACCATGACAGACAGAATGTGGGGAGGTGGCCGTACCCCAAGGAGGACTCTCATCAAAGAATCAGCAACCTCTACAGGTTTGTTCAATCCTTTTTCATGAGAGCTCCTCCTTGGGGTACATATAAGCATAAGACAGACTCCTAAAGACGAGAGTCCTGGGAGTGGCATTCTTAAGACACCTTAAGGCAAAAGATTGGAGCTAATTAGTTAGCTCGAGTCTCAGCTCCTGTGATATTTTTGTGAGAGAGAGAGAGATTAGTCCATCATATTTTGTTGACATATAGTAGACCTATCAAAATGATATATATTTAGAGACTAAGTGTTAGTCTATATATGATCAGTGCCTGAGGGTCATGTAACTAGAAGTGCACATACCTTTCTCAGTAAGGAAGCAAGAGAAATGAGATTCTTTTTCATGAGAGATCCTTTTTGGGGTACATATAAGCATAAGACAGACTCCTAAAGATGAGAGTCCTGAGAGTGGCATTCTGTCGGTAAATATAAGCCCTATACTAGTGGAATTCCACAAACTATAAATAGAATAAGAAGCTCTAACTTACCTGGCCACATGATCTCTTCAGCCAATCGAGCGAGGGTGTGGCCCAGGCTCAAAGGTTACATATCTAGGTGATATGCAAACATTGCACACCTCGAAATACACCCATCCCCATCCCTGCCTTTGTAAACTGACTATGGAAGGAACGACAAAAAAATTCCCATGAAATTCCGACAAAGCGTAGATTAGCAATGGAGAAAATGAGTGCATACGAGCAATATTGCAGGCTGGGAGAACAAGCAAATACCAAAAACCCGACACCAAACAAGGGCAGGGAAGGAGAGTTGTATAACTATCCACCACCAGTAAAAACGCAGATAACAGTAAATCTAAAGCTCAATCGGCTAGAGAATTACAACTCTGCCAACTGGAGAGAACTGACTGACCGAACCGAGCACTCTCAGAGATCGCTGGAGTGTCTGTCAAGTTGATAATGACAAATGAACTTACTCAGCTGGCTCCAAATAGCCGCAGAGCTGATCTCCTCAATAGGCAGAGACGCAGCATAAGCCTTTGATGTGGCTACTGATCTAACCGAATGGGCTTCTAAACCAACAGGAGGTGTTAAACCTTTGCGTGCATAGCTGTATATCCAGAATACAAGAGCAGAACACTGGTATCTGGTTCGTCGCCCCAGAGGCAAACAGATTCACCTGGAACGACCCGTACAACTGGGAGATAATCCCGAATATCCCCCGGTTGAGCATACACTCATGTCGAGCTAGTATACGACGGGAGAGCATGTCTGCCCAAACGTTCTCTACTCCTGGCAGATAGACTGGCATCACCCGTATTTTGTACTGATCGCACCATAGCAGAAACTGCCACGCCTCCTGTAGCAGGGACGCCGATACCGTGGCACCTTGCTTCAGGATATGCCGTTTGGTTGTTCATCGCTAGACGAACCACTTGGCCTTGAACCTGTTCCACAAAGGTCTCAAACACCCGTCAGACTGCTCTTAATTCTAGCACGTGAACTTCCTCGGAATGGTACCACAGCTGAGCCAGTGCCTGCTGTATAGGTCTCATCCTCAGACGCACACTCCCTCTGACCTGGCTAACTTTGCTGGGATCAATATTAGTTTGGTGAACACCCTTGGCACTGTGGAGATGCCGAAGGGGAGCACATGAAACTGGTAGCACTTCCCGTCAAAGTAGAACCGAAGGTACTTCTTGAATTCAGGTTGCATTGGAACATGTAGGTAAGTGTCTTTGAGATCGATTGACGTGAGCCAATCCCGTTTCAACCGAGGAGATCATTGAGCACAATGTCTCCATCCTGAACGACGGCACTTCTGTCATTTTGTTCAGCCCTTTGAGGTTTAGAATGGGTCTGAACCCTCAGTCTTTCTTGGTCACAATGAAATATGTGGAGTACAATCCCGCGCTCTCATGACTTTCCGGAATCACCACCTGCCTTGTCCAGCAACGACTGAATGCACGGAGAATGTCATCCTTCTCCCGGGAGGCTGGCACTGGTGTGTGTCACACTCCGGTGAAGGGCGGTGGACCTCACCTTCGCTGTGGCATATGGCTATCCCTGAGTGTGGACAGGACCCAGGGATTTAAAGTGGCTTTCACCCATTCCGAGAGGAAGAGCGTGAGCCGGGCCTCCGATAGGGACATTTGGCATCAGACAGGGCACTCCCACAGCCGGCAAGTCTCCACTTGCTTGTGCGGGAGGCGGTAATGGCGCCCGGGGGACAGTTAGAGGGTAGCCGGGGCAGGCTTCCCCTTCCCCCAAAAAGGCTGCTGTGAAGGAGCTACCTTACCCTTGCCTCGTGCCCTTCTTAACCTGCAGTAGAGCAGTCCACTTTGCATTTACGTGGAATAAAGAGACTACCAATATCTATATATTCCGTATAAAACACCTACAAGGAAACCTACAAGCTAGCCTGACAGCACGCACATACACGCCTCCCATCCGCCTTCTTGACAAGCACATGGCAAGCCTACAGGGACAGAGACGAAAGTTATAACTAAAAGATGAATGAAAAACTACAAGAAGCTTTATCAATTATCGCCCATGAGGAAAAGAGATAACCATGTACATACAGTAGACACCTCCATAGTACTCATTTCTCAGGGAAAATCAACTGGATAGCTGATGGACAACACACGTCAGTTCATGAGAATGACAGCATGGAAAGTGAGGTACGAGGTTAGCGCTTAGAGTTACCTGTTCTTGGCGGACGGGTCCATTCTGGGCTCAGTAAGGGGTGGTCGAACAAGACAAAAACGTAGTATTTTTGTTTGGTAAATATTTTTTTTCAAAATATATACTAGGCACATAAAGAAACTGTGCATACAAAAATTTAAAATCTTAATTTATCAAACCTGTGTAGACACATAAGAATTTAAACTCAGAGATAAGTGACATGTATCCAACATGCATGCACTTGCCACGTTCTGTGATGTCAGTGGGTTCATCCTTGAGACGTGCAATACGTTGTTGCACGTGCATTCCGGGAGAGAGAAACAGAGCAAATGAATGACACACAATACTGTCACTTTGGAAAGCTTAACCCCTGCCTTTGCGATCGTTAAATAAATTAAACGGCTATTGAAATGCATAGCATGCCAAGGCTCACATCTGCACAACGTCATGATGCCATTGGGATGGCCCGTGGGGGGAACGTCTCAACGACAAGTGGCTGCACATTTCCACTGCCACCGGAACACCATTTCTGCACTGGTGAGACACTACCAGAACACAAATGACGTCATCGATCGGCCACGTTCTGGACATCCACATGTAACAACGCCAAGACAGGACAGTTGGATAAGGGTGACCCATCTTCGCCACAGGTTTCAGACTGCAGTGATAACTGCCCGAACCATCCCAGGACTTCGCCGTATCCACCCCAACACAGTTCGACAACGTTTACGTCATCACGGGATCAGACCACAACGTCCCGCCATACGGCCTATCCTGACACAACGTCATCGACAAGCTCGCCGAATGTGGTGCCGAAATCATGTCCGCAGACTCTCGTTTTGGTGGAGAAATGTTGTTTTTACAGATGAGTCCAGGTTTAACATTTCCCAAAGTGATGGACGTCAACGTGCCTACAGATGCGTGGGAGAACGTTATGCACAGGCCTGTGTCTTGGAGAGGAATCGCTTTAGTGGTGGTTCCGTGATGATTTGGGTCCATTGGTGATTGTTCAGGGCAACTTAACTGGTGTGGGCTACAGGGATCAGATTCTTCGACCTGTGGCAATTCCTTTTCTGCAACGTCATGGCCCTGGGTTAACATTCCAACACGACAATACCCGCCCTCTTATACGGCAAGGGTTGCTATGGATTTCTTGCAACACCACAACGTTGACTTACTGCATTGGCCTGCAAATTCACCGGATCTCTCCCCGATAGAGCATGTTTGGGACGAAATGGATCAACGTCTACACCGTCTTCCTCATCCGCCAGATAACGTCCTTGACCTTGCAACAGAACTTGAGAGAATCTGGCGTGACATCCCACAAGCCTTCCTTGCACGTTTGATATGCTCTATGCGTCGTTGATGCACTGCTGTTCTCAATGCCGATGGTGGACATACCCGTTATTGAGCTTGTGACATGGTTGTTTGACCCCTGTCCCGCTTGTTGACTCATGACGTCATTGTGATTGACTTTTCAATTGAAATTCTCCCAACTTGTTATGGTCTCATGATCCCTCCATTAAAGTTTATATGTACCTTTGACATTGTTATCGTACTTATCAACTGGGATAATATTTTGACAATGCACAGTTTCTTTATGTGGCTAGTTTAGTTACAACTGCCGTAGGGTTTTAAAAGGGACATTTAAATGCTTATATGTACCCCAAGGAGGTTCTCTCATGAAAAAGAATCTCATTTCTGCAGGTATGTTTACTTCTAGTTAAATGACCCTCAGGCACTGATCATATATAGACTAACAATAGTCTCTAAATATATATCATTTTGATAGGTCTACTATATGTCAACAAAATATGATGGACTAATCTCTCTCTCTCTCTCTCAAAAATATCACAGGAGCTGAGACTCGAGCTAACTAATTAGCTCCGATCTTTTGCCTTAAGGTGTCTGTGAAAGTTGAGAGATAATAACAAATAGTCTGTGGATGGAAGAAAAATAGGCCTGGCAAGCTAAATATTTTGCTTTGTGCAACCATAAAACCCCAGATAGATTGCTTTATAATAATTTAATGAATACTAGAATCATGGCAAGGTCGGCACAAACACCCATACAGTACCCTTTCTTTCCATGCTGGTACCTTCTCTCTTCCTCTTGCAGTTTGCTTTCTTTATGACCAATTCATCTTTCCATGCATGGCCCTTTTTCTGATCAGTGGTTGCCTGGTTAACACCAGATGCAGTAGTATCTAATTGAACATCGTAACTCTTGTTCCAGATGTGGGTTGTTTGGATTTTAATCTGGCACTTGCTTTGCTACAACAAAAATACAGACCAACCTTCAATGTGATGTAGCATGAGAAATATATGCAAATAGTAATACACAAGTTAGCTCATTTAAAGTGCTTGAAATCTGAAATTGTCACAATATTGCTCAACTTACCTCTATATTTTCACACATTCACCTGGGTTGGTTGAGTGGACAAAGAAAAGTTCTGTTTGCTCAAGGTGTTCACTATACATACACACAAGTTTTGTCTTACTTGGGTATCTTGTGTCTTAGACACATACAGTGAGTGAGTGAGTTTGGTATATCAGAGTTTGGTTCGTTTCTAATTTTTCAGTCACATCTTTATTTGCACAATCTGTGAAAAGTACTGGAAGATGTTTTGAGGTTGTACTTACCACAGATCATTGTCTTTACTGCAAAAACATGTCTGTAGTTTTGGACTTCTTATTTATTGCACAGAGCGATGTAAGAATCTACATCAAAACGTCGCTCTATGCAATAAATAAGAAGTTGTCATCCATAAAGTTGTATGTTTCATTTTTGAGTCACCAACTTCTAGAATGCCCATCAAACAATTCGTCCATCATTGTCTCTTTGCGCCGGTTTTACTGTCTGAATAAACAGGCACACCGTACAAACTGGTGGCATGACTGAACATAACTCGGATACAATGTACCACTAATATTGTTGTACAGATAAACAGGCACACCGTACAAACTGGTGGCATGACTGAACATAACTCGGATACAATGTACCACTAATATTGTTGTACAGATAAACAGGCACACCGTACAAACTGGTGGCATGACTGAACATAACTCGGATACAATGTACCACTAATATTGTTGTACAGATAAACAGGCACACCGTACAAACTGGTGACATGACTGAACATAACTCGGATACAATGTACCACTAATATTGTTGTACAGATAAACAAGCCGTTAACATGAAAGCATTGTTTTAGTACTGAAATTAACGCAACTTTGTGTGGTGGTCTATTATGGTAGAGGGAGTATCACCTCGGCAATCAGGTATTAGCAAGGTAACATGTCTGAGCTACGTTCCTCGGTCTCACTTCATCAATCATAACCTTTATCAACATTGGAGTCTTTCTTTATCCTTAAAAACAAGAACTGATCTGTGTCTGACTTGATAAACAGCAATATAGATACTTCTGTTGACATTTTCATACTGCCTCTAAATTGATGCAGAATTCTAGGACTACAGGAGATACTTCAGATTGTAAATTGTATGATTCAGAATGTCTCCATAGTAAGCTGGAGGTGAGCACTGGTAGAGAAACTGTGAAAGTCCAGCTTCTTTGATAACACTAAAGCAGTTTCGTAATGGATACAAGTCAATCACTAGATATAACAAGTGTTTACCACTAATATGGCAATATCCCCCGCCGCTAAAGAAGATTGAAAGATTTATAACATATTTACTACTTTTTAATTTTTGGTCACATACAAGATGCCTGAAATGACTGGTGTCACCCACTGTAGGCTGCTGATCGAGAAGGTGAGCTCCCCACCCGTGTTGAGAGGCATCTACGAACAGATGATGAGCTGGAACAAACGGCCTTAAAGAGACTCCGCCACAAACATTCAACTCATCCAACCACCAATGGAGATGGGGATGGAGCGCTGGAGAAAGAGAGATCAATGCACGAGGGTCGCCAATCTTGATGTGCAGACACAAAAAATATTGGAGGGGCCGTAGTTAAAGCTATCCAATGAGAGTCAAAGCTTGAGCTGACGTCAACAGACCCAGAAGTTCTTGCCACTGACGAAGAGACCTGAGTTGCGAGAGCGCTAGGGGTACCATAGAAACTCCAGCGCAGACATTCAGTTCGTCGAGCCACCACTGAAGGACTGGACTAAGCGGTTCTGGAAGGCGACTCAATTCCTTCGGGTTCAGTTGACGGCCTCGAGATACAGGCATAGAAATCACTGTACCGGCCGAAGCTGGAAATGGCCCCGGTACGTTGGAGCTGACGTCAGAATTCCTAGCAACTATTGCCACTGAAGAAGGGATCTCTCCTGAGATAGGATACATTCGATTAGCCAAGCTACCATGACAGTACTGAAGAAGTGCTGAATGTAGGAGGTTCGTGGCATGGAGACGGTCAGTCAATCTACAGGAACGTTCACATTGTAAACATAGTGATGCAGGCCGTATAATCAGTGATCGCAGGAACGTATGGTTCACCAAATGAAGTGTTGGTCTGCCAGATGGAGTGAAAGTTAGTAGATGCGATGGAATGGTGGAGGTAAAAAGACCAGTGACCCCAGGAACATTTGTAAGGATTGTTTGTAGTAAAATCGATGCCTGCGGACAGTCCGGACATGGCTGCAGTGACCTCTGAACTGAGGGCTTAAGCTAGGAACCGAGTAACCCTATCCAAAGTGAAGGCATTCTCGGGGCGATTCTGTCTGACACCCTTGGTAAACTGTTTCTCTCGGCTGGCTAACAAATCTCGACATAATCACTCTTACCGAGAATGGCACCGTTCATCATCACTAGCAATTAAAGGCTGGGATAGATATCCACTTCGTGGGACCAAGACAAGTCTGTCAGGGAACTTCATAGTCACTCTAGTCATCAAAAGTCTCCGGTAAACAAACAATAGTCCGCCATTGCAAATGCAATAGTGACAAAATCCGGACAACACGGTCTTTGGTTAACCAGACGAGTCCCAACCCATAAAATCCGGGCAAAGGGACGCTAGCTACTTGACAAAACATCACTGTTGGTACCACACGCAGAAACTTGACATATCTGTCCAGAAACTTGCTGATGATGTAATAGGAAGGGTGATGAGGATGACGAAACAGGCCACGATTACACCAGGTGATACATCATAACACTGCTATGAGTAGTCTGTAGTAACAGAACTCAGTGAAGCGTCGTAAAATATTCCTGAATATCAAGCTGGTCTAGTAATGCAGAACCGGGTGGTTGTAGAGCTGATATCTTTGTCGAAGGGTAGATTCGTTGAATCAAATCATTCATCAAAGGTGAAGATCGGAAGGTAGATGACGGAGGAATCTTGAAGATCCGGGATCGTCAATCACCGCCGTAATATAGAGGCCTGCGCTACTGACATAACTACTACCTCTGTACAACCAGCAGAAACGAAGCACTTACTGGATGTGCTGCACTGGGTGGAAGCGTGAATATTATTGGAGTAAAGCGGTGCTCTGGATACGAGCAGCGTACTAATAGATAACATGGGATAGAAGCGGCGCATTGGTGTGGAGAGACGAGCCAATCAAAACCCAAGGTGCGCTCTGAAGCGCCGACTGAATGAAAGTGCCACAAAGGAGTGAACGCTCTGTCCTTACATAGACACCACAGAAGCAGGAAGCGTAACCCCAAAGCGAAGCTGAGCACCGGTAGAAACTGTAGAAATGAGGTATCAACGCCGAAGTTGGAAGAATTGTTGTTTGCGAACTAGCAAACAAAGTCATGTTGACAATAGGCGCATAGAGGTAATCAGATGATTCGGCGAACACTGTCTGATCGGCGAATACTGTTGGAGGGGCGATCTGGTATGGTTCGGTGACCAGGATCGGTTCTGAGATCTATGTTTGTTCGACGATCTGGATCGGAAAGGTGATCTGTTTCAGTACTGTGATCAAGTGATCTCCTTCGGCTGATTTTAAGCGCTGAGTCAATCGGGACCGGTGCACTGTAAAACACTGTACCATACAGTAATGGTGTACTGGACTGAAAAGTTGTTCCAATCGAAAAAACAGTCACTAGGTTGAATCGTTGTTCCAATAGGAAACAGAGCACTGGTCTGAAGCGTTGATCCAATCGAAAAGGCACACTGGGCTGAAGTGTTGATCCAATCGAAAGCTGCTAACTGGGCTAATGAGTTGGACCGAACGAGAGCGGTGAACTGAAGTGAAACGGTGCACTGTCCTCTTCTTCCCTATGTGAGAGCGATGCACTGTTACAAAATGCCGGACCAAACTGAAATGGCGCTTTGGCCTGCAGTGACGAACCAAACAGAAGCGTACTGCAGTAGAACCACTCTTGAGCGTCGAATTCTGCGAGAGAGACGCACTGGAGTGAACACTCCACCAATATACATAATCGGTGCATTAGAGCGTAAACACCGAATGGAAGCGGTGCACCAGACGGAAAACGCAGAACTAACAGGCATTGTTGAACTTGATATTATCACTGGAGTTGGAGGGATCGCTGTAGATATGCTCGCACTACAATAAATAATTGTAGGTAAGTTAATTGCCGATCCAGAGAAATACAAACACATTGCCAGAAGACGCTGACAATGCCGTATCAGGTGTTTGAGAAAAAGTCACTAGAAGTATGAAGTTCACTACCCTAGTGGAGAAGTCATCCTGTCCCGATCCTGGACTTGAAGTCTGGGGTCGGAATAACCAACGTAATTCTCGCTGAGGTAGGAATCCGATGCTGCATCGAAAAATCCGCGTCCGGTGATGGTGATAAATGGCGAGCTGTTTGGTACGGACGATCTCGCTTCGAATGTTGAGATGAGGATTGACCCTCGGAAAGACGATCCCTGTCTGCCACTCGTCTTGTGCCCATTCCACGATAACGGAGAACACTTCATCGTCCAAATTGGCACAATAAGAGAAACAGTGAAAGAGAATGACAGTAATGGGATGTCACATGATCATCTGAGCGATCTGCATGCTTATAGAGATGATTGACGGGTCATGCTATCGGAGTGGGGGCAGAGGTCAGGTAGGACAGAGGCCGAAAGATTTGATTCAACTTAGCCTACAGCACGTTTCCACATATTAGTCGAAGAAGAGAGAGGTGCATACCGTGAGATAGGATACGTTTAAAAATATGTAAGACTAAATATTTCAATAGGCCTTTGCAGAAATGTAATGAAATAAAATAAATGTGAATATGTTGTTAAAATGTTCCTGTACTGTACACTCACGTCTTTTGGCTTGTGGCCTACCATACAATAAACATTTGATGTGTATTGTTTGTTCTCCCACCAAATACATATCAAGATTTTTAAACCTGACAAATGACTGATAAACTTTCAATAGCTTTTGAAAGGATATTTCCTTTCCTGTATACTGTTTTTCTCACCTGGATTGTTCGTGGATCAAATTCTCCAATTCTCTGTCCAGTGGTTGTGTCTATGTTACCCAGGGCAATCTGGAAAGCTTGATCATCACCCATAATCCTTCAGTATTAAGGTAAACTTTGAATAAGTGAATGAGTGTGTTGGAAATATCAGGGCAGTTCAAAGAAGAATAGTCATATTATCTGACCTCAGCACTACTGTCTTGTCGGGTTTATTTAGACTGCTATTAAAAGAATATCTGATGCAAATTCATTCAAATTCCTGTTTTAAATAACCTGCTTTGTTAGCTTTGAATATACAGAATCTATCCTTTTATGAAAGAGCTTGGATCTGAATTGATGACTTTGTTAATAGTGTTTTGTATCATTACTTATGATTTCATTTAGTGGATGTAATTTTCTGATATAAAATTGATATTTTATACTTATCCTGACTCATGCTTATTGCTTGTCTCCCTTTCCTTCCGAATGCTAGTGGAACACTTGAATCCCCCTTTGAAGCTCCCTTCAAAAAGCGGACGAATGCAAAAATCACTTACCAGGAGTCACCTCCCCCTTCCGAATGCTAGGTTTTGAAGTGGGGAAAGCAGCCACCTGTCTCCCATGCTCTTCACTCTCTCCGTATTTTATAGCCCGACACACTGATTTACTGGGAAATCCAGAGTGCCTTGAGGGGAGGTTGGGAGGGCTTACCTCATGAGTCAGGATAAGTATAAAATATCAATTTTATTCAGAAAATTACATATTTTTCCTTATCCTGACTCATGCTTATTGCTTGTAGAATCCGACGGTATAGGTGGTGGGTCAAGCCACCTCTGGATTCCTTAGTGATGAATTTACATCCTATATACCCCCATGGGAACTTTAAATGGCACTGCTGCTGTTGATCCATATGTCGAAATAATTTGGTAATTTGGGGGACCACAATATATCAAACTCTTCTGTAACCGTACATGTGGATTTAAATAACTCCAACTCTTAATGTTCGTATCAAGTGGAGTAGTGACCCTATCCGTGTACAAGTAATTCCTTACAAGTACAGGGTCCAATATTCATGCTAGTCTGTTCTAGACGTGTACATGGACTATAAGCTCTATTCCTTGGAGTACGAGCTTTGCATGACATGTGTAAAAGGGCGAGATACACCTCAGCGCCTTTGAGGGACCGTCAGTTGTTGAGCTACAACCAGAGGTCCAAACTGGTGGATACCGGAGACGTCCTCGGTAGCAATGTCTCTGAGGTAGTGGTTAGCAAATACTGTCTCCGATTTCCAAAAACACCCTTCCATGATCGTGGATATTGAGCAGTTTCCATGTAGAGCAAGTGTAGATGCCAGTGCTCTAACTTTGTGCGGATTGGAGGCTCGAGGAGGCTCAAGTCCTGCTGCCTTGTAGGCTCGTAGTATGATTGCTCTCATCCAAACTGATATCGTAGTGCGTGAGATCTCTGTGGGTGTCTCCGACGATATGGGGATGAAAAGGCGTTTGAATTTTCGTCTCCTGGTTTTAGACTTTTGTAGATATATTTTCAGCTCTGACTGGACATAAGGATAAATCTTGTATATCCTGTGGACCAAGGATTGTAGATAATGCTGGGATGTGGAATTGTCTGTCCGGTTGACCTGGCAGTTGATTCTTAGCTATGAAATCCCACCTCAATCCTAGATGAACCATGTTGTGACGTGTGTCAAAACGTATCCGTTCAAAGTCCAGCGCATGTATTTCTGACATCCGCGCCGCTGTTGCCAAGGCGATCAGAAATAGCGTTTTCTGTGTAAGAAATTCATAAGAAGTTCTTTCTAGTGGTTCGTACACATCACTGGTGAGATGTCGTAACACCACATTGAGATCCCAAGCCGGCGCTTTAAATTTCCTTTGTTGGTCTTCCAGTTTTAAAGAGCGTAGCAAGGCCAGTAACTCTGGCACTTTCGTCAGTTTCACGCCTGTCTTCATAGTGATAACTGAGCTGAGAGCCGCTAGGTATGTAGATAATGTCGAACCTTTTAATTTCCTCATTTGTCAGAGATGACAAAGATATTCCACCACTTGAGGATGTGTTGCTTTCACTGCAGTGAAACCTTTCCTCGATGCATATTTCTCAAAGCTTTGCCACTTGTCGTCATACAAGTTACGAGTAGATCTGCGTAAAGCTAGTGTAACTGCTTTCGCTGCTCTGGCGGAGTATCCTCTTTTCGACAAGCAATTCGTGATACGTTCCATACGTGTAGGTGGAATAATCTGGGATACTTGTGAACTTGCTTGGTGTGAGGATGAATTAGTAGGTTCGACCAAACTGGAAGTTGTATTGTTGGTTTTCCGATTTCTTGTAAGAGAACGGGAAGCCACATTCTTGCTGGCCAGTAAAGCGCGACCAAAATCAGTTGTAGATTGTTTGTCTGCCTGATTTTCTGTAATACCTGTGGTATTAACGCTGGCGGAGGGAACGCATACGCGTTTAGTCCTTCCCATGGGATGCTTAGAGCGTCTGTCGCCCATGCTTGAGGATCGGGAATTGGAGAGACGAATGTTGCCAGTTGATTGTTGAATCTTGTGGCGAATAGGTCTACGAGTGGAGATCCTATCGTCTGTATGATGCATCTGAACGCTTGTGGATGTAACATCCATTCTGTTGGGGATGGTTGATGTGGTCGAGATAGCGCATCTGCTATTACATTCCTGGCTCCCGGAATGTGACATGCTTTCACATAAATGTTGAGATTGTCTATTATGTTGAATAGTTGAAAGCTGAGGTCTAGAAGATTCCAAGATCTTGTTGATCCTTGTTTGTTTATGTAGAACGCCACTGTTGAGTTGTCCGTATGGATCATCAATTTTGCGTTTCTTAGTATGTTGGACCAATGTAGTAGGGCATTTACTACTGCTTTCATCTCGAGCATGTTGATATGCAGATTCATTTCTTGTTTCGACCATTTCCGGCAGCCACTTCGTTGTCGAGGTGTGCTCCCCATCCTTGCAGTGATGCATCTACGTAGAGGTGGACGTTGCACTCCGGCTCTATTAAGTAATTTCCGCCGCAAACATTCGACTTCTGAGTCCACCATAGTAGATATGGTTTTAGCCTGTCTGGTATTTCAAAGGGATCCAGACTGTGTAAGTGGGCGTTCACAAATCTCTGTAGTGGACGCAGTTGTAGTCTCCCTCTGTGCGTCATGTCTTGAGCTGACGTGAGGAGACCTAATAGGCTCTGCCATTCTCGTAGTGGTAACGGAGAGAGTAGAACTTGAGATACCATGACTTGTATCTAGACCCAACGATCCTCTGAGACGACCTTGTCATTCTGTGGTGAGATGAAACATCTTCCCAGAATCTGCTCATGTTCTATGTTGTAAGTAAGTAGACAGTGGAACCCTTGCCATGTCCGTAAAGGAAGCGAAGCAACGTCCGGATCTGGGACTGCCATCGTTGTGAAGTCTATATATAGTAGACTGGCTGCCGCGAGCAAAATTCGTCAAACGTATGTTGTTGCAATTCGCCGGATAAACAGTCTTCAATCTGCTGACAGGGAAGGTCTCTAAATCCCGTAAGACAGTCAAATCACGCTGTATCCTGCTAACTGGACTGTAAATGAAGTCCTCCTCCCACGTTGAAATGTTGTTTACAATCTGTAGACAACTTCCTGACATGTGAGCGATGTCCGACTTCTGCGCAGGGCGTTGTCTCTCATGGACCAATCAAAATGCAGTATTTTGATTCCTTTCAGATTCCCGCGATGTGACATCACCGGTGTTGCCGGAAAAAGATCCTTGTAGAATCTTGTGCAGTCGTTGATTTCTTCATCAACACTCGGCCTTGTCCGTAACCTCCCGAAGTTACACAAGTGACCACGTGTATAGAGGGCTGAATGGTAAACGCGCGAAAGATTTCGCCGCGTAATACCGATGTAGGTAGACTGACTCCCTGGCTGCTGTGACTGTTCCTTCATTCCTGAAGATAATGCAGTCGTCATCTTATACAGATGATCAGCAGAAATTCCATACTTGCTTAACGCTGTTACTTGTAGACTGTATTCATCGGTCTCAATGAAGCGTCTTAAAATACCCCCTTTGTGTTGAATACACAAAGGTGTTTGTAGAGTTGATACTTGCAACTTCAGTGTAAGATCTACAACGGGAGTCGTTGATGATCTTGCAGTTCACATCAATCTCTGGAGCCTTCATGAAGGGTTCTGTGTGAAGTAGTGGGAAATCCCTGGCTTGGACGTCGGGGATATGTTGACTGTGGAACTTCATAGCCTTACCAAGGCTGCGCTGAAATTCTCCGGTAGTATCTATCAAGTCGATAGCTCTGAACCGCGACGACTTGACTGCCTGAAGATCTGCCTGTAGGTGAATGATCTGTATATGGACATGAGTCCCTCCTGGATTCTTAAGAAACATCTTTAACCTTCATGAATGTGTAGGTTCTAAGCGTTGAGGAGAGTTTTTGTGCAGTTAATCCCGCTACCCTCTTCTGATGTAGATATATCTTTTTTGACGACCCTGAATCCTTTCTGGAGATCAGTCTGAAGATCTGCCTGAAGACCTGCCTGAAGATCTGCATGATCGAGATGAGGGTCTCGTTGATAGCTCTTGACCTGGCTAGGCCGAAGAAGGTTCGTCTGGTTACTGTGTCTAACTGTGAGACAGGGTCGATAGGTGGAATCGTGAGTGTGTCTATATCATCATTCAACATCAAGTACGAGAGTGCTTCATTGGCCTCCTTAGAGGGTGATGCGAGTTCCAAACCGTTGGCCATCCATGACTTGATTTCAGAGTCGGAAAAAAATAAAAATAAAAATAATTCTGCCGTCATCTTCCGATTTAGCAGTATCATGCTCTGAGAATTGATGTCTCCTAGTGTCTGGAGATCTGTAAGGCGATCTGTATGAAGATCTATGTGATGATCTGCGTGGTGATCTGTATGGAGACCTGCGTGGTGAGCTTCGTGGCAAACCATACGTTCGCGTGAACCTGCGTTGTAGGTGAACAGCTCTGTCGAGGGTTGGAGTCTTGTGACAAATCTCTGTGGGTGTAGATTCTCTTCTCCTTGGTAACAAACCCTTGCGTGCTGGTTCGTGACGAATGTCCGCATCTGAGGTAGATGACAATCTGCGTGGGTTCGGCTAACGTCTTGTCCTTGAGTGTTCGCCGAACGTAACTGGTGTATGCTCTACGTTGGTAGGACTGCCAGACGTTGTTTCGTGCGGACGTTGTAGTAATGCTTGCGTGCAGGTTCGTGACGAACGTCCGTATCTGATGTCGATGGTGATCCACGTGGGTTCGGCGAACGTCTAGTCCTTCCGCCAAACATAGTCGGTGCAGGTTCCACGTTGGTATGGCTGCCAGATATTCGTGCGGACGCTGTAGTCGAGCTGGAATCTTCCTGTACGCTCTGCAGGACGTTGGTTCCCAACGGACGTGGTGTGCAGCTCAGTTGATCTTTACTCGGGTTCGTCGCAGACGTCGTCTTCGTCGCAGCTCTCTCGCGTGCGAACCGTTGTTCCATCAGATCCAACATCTGCTGGGTAAATTGCTGCATAAAGGCGCCGGGTTGAAGGTCTGCATTGTCTGTTGTACTGACGACGCATCTGAGACGGATGAGGCTTCTTCCGAAAGGCGTTGATCCTTCGTGCCGAACGTCTGCATTGAAAGGTTGTCCTGCATGGTCACTGTAGAAGACGTCTTCTTCTTAGATGTGATCTCAGGGATGAGGATGGGCGGCTCATCGTAGACATCTACTTCTTCCAGAGGGACGATCTCAGCTGAAAAGGACCTCGTTTTCTGCGTTGCCCCATGTGCAGACTTCGACGAAGTCCAGTTGTAGCTGACTTCTTCCTCTGGGAAGATGATGCCCTAGTCTTCTTAGACTGCGAAGAGGAAGTATCAGATGTAGATGACCTCTTCCTCAAGCCAGCGTTGTCTATGGCGGCAACCTCCTCCGTAGACGACCCCCGGTAGACCACTGGAATGGTGCATCTGCTCAGACACCAACTGCCGGTCCTCTGCAAGCTTAGCCGGTTTAGACATGTCGTGTAATTCTCATCTGGACCTGTCCTTTGCACGTCTAGACAGATAATATGAATATTTGTAAAATGCAATATCAGACAGGTGAAAACACAACTGACAACGAGTGTCAGATAAACATATAGGCTTGCAATTAGGACATAGGTTATGCGGATCAACAGCAGACAAACGATACCTACAACCAGAACAAGATTTCATCAATTGTAAACAATGTGAATAATCACGTAAAAACGTGACAAAAACGGAGAAATTTGAGAATTAATTCCGTAGAATATTGTAGGTAAATGTTAACTAAAGCCTTATACAGCTAATTTAGAAGAAATGCCTAAGGATAATAATAAAAGGATATAAAGAAGATAGGGGACCAGGTGCTCTCACAACCGCCCACTCGGGAAAGGAGGTGAGAGAGTGAAGAGCATGGGAGAAAGGGATTCAAGTGTTCTACCAAAACCTGGGAAGGGAGGTGACTCCTGGTAAGTGATAAGGAAAAATCCGCTTTTGAAGAAGTTTCAAAGGGGATTCAAGTGTTCCAATTAGTTATCTATGAAGGAAAGGGAGACAAGCAATGGCATAGCATGAGTCAGGATAAGGAAAAATGGTGAAATATTCGGATTTCTGAATGACTGGATGATAAGATGACTCCGAGTCATTTGGGCCAAATGTCTGTGTTTAATGGCTTGACATAGTTGTCATGTGATAATGTCATATCAACAGATCTATAACATCAAACATACATATTTGAGGACATTAGGAAAACATCATTTCAACACTGCATGGAGATTGTACATACTGTTGACTATCAGATGTAAACGTCTTAATATGTTCATAAGTATATCAATTTATATCTCTTTACATCAAAAATGGTTTTTAAGTACAATTAGGAGATAAACGTACCTTGTTTGAAAATTAGATGAATGTTAGACCGAATTGATAGTCTCTAGATTTATCATTTGAAACCTCACGCTATGCTACAGTACATTTATGTCCATTCTACCATAAACGATCTAAAATCGAACTGCTTCGTTCTGCGGAAGACACTGCGTAATCCAGCATGGCACGAAAGGTGAATTAAACTTGTCTGTAAAGGGAGTGATACGTGCCATTCATAAATTATTTTAATATCGTAACATAAAAAATATTCTGTCAAAAGAAAACAAACAACTATTTAATCAATGCAATAATTTAACATGTAACAGCTTGTTTTTTATAAGCACACCCACACACAACCGAAACCAGCCTATTCTTTTGTGTGCCATGGGATTCCTTGGAAATATTTTCCATCATTTGGGACAGGATTGTGGCCATGCAGTTTAAAGTGTACGAACATGGATTCTGGTGGTTGAGTTTTTTAAATGTACTTTTTGTACTTTCGTAAATGAGGGAGTATGCGTGGCATAAATTGGGGGTTCACCTGATCCTTATCTTGCAAAATTCTGCATAAACGTGTTGAAGGTGTGACGCCTGTTCTTTAGGAAATGCTTCAAACTTCATACTTACTTGATATCTCATGTTGTGTAAACCATTCTAAATGGAAACAAAAAGGTAGGCAAATCTTACCAATGTTTTCTGTAAATGTTGTATAAACAGGGATGTATTTTACAAGGCTTCTGATAAGTTTAATATTGTTCGTTTATGGTTGGGCCTATACATTGTAACTCAGTTTGAATATTCTTATAATAGAAGGTAATATGATAGTGAGGTTCCCTAATAAATATGGAGGAAAAAATCATTTAATTGGATTTTTCGCGTTTTGATAAATGTTTTATTATTAACATTTCCATCTCATCTGTTATTATGTTGATATGAGCCATGTTGGTGGTCAAGCAGAAGTAGGGCGGCAGTGTTGTGTACATCCACAGTGAAGTGGTCATAAAATCAGATGCATTTTATCTAATTTATTGATTGTCCCATCAAATTCGAGTATTTCACGTAGTCATGGTAGAATTGGTATTATGATACATGACTCAACCACAAAAACAAGTTTTAAAAAAACCCTCAATAGTAAAACCCACCAGTTCAGCACTTGCCTTGTATAAAGAAATGAGAAACACTTTGTGAGTTATTCTCTGAAAAGTATCCCTACTCTTGTTTGAAGTCAAACTTGTTGCCATGGAAGCAATTACATTTTGAAGTTACCATTAGCATAAGGTACCAGTCCAGTGAAAGCCTAATGTATCCAAAGTTATTGTACACTGTTGAATGGTGTATGAGTTATGCTCCAAAATCAATTCCTAGATTCACCTGTGCCAAACTCTTCCAGTCTAAAATCACTGTTAACAGGCTAAAGTCACTTTATAAGACAAAATATTATGGATGTGAACTTCTTCTTCATTGTATACACGTTGTAGGGCTTTCCCTTTTTCATTTCACCTGATGAAAGGGCAAGGAAAAACCCAGAAATGTTGTGTGTACAATAAAGATGTTCACATCCATAATATTTTGTCTTATATCTGAATACCAACTTCTATATGCCTCTCAAGAACCTAAAGTCACTGGTCAGCCGAATATATCCAAATATAGTGTACTACATCAGACTGGTAGGAGACAGAAGACTCTAAATCCAACCATTCCAATCAGGACTTTGTACTGTTTGATCATGTCAGGACTGACCACCCCTTCACAGAGAATACAACACCTAACATTCCTTCTTCCTTTCTATCAAGCTTTGAATGTTGTTCTCCAAAGAAAATGAATCAATATTTTGGTCAATGCTTCTTCCAAGTACATCTTTAACTCTATTTCATATCTTAACCTAAATCTTTGTGGAATTTCTATTAAGTTTACATGAAAGAATTTTTTCCAAATACCTTGGTTATAGATGCACTACATTTCTACAGATCAAACACAAAGCAAGCCAGTGGATATCATAAGCCAATTTTGAATCTGTTAACAAAGTAAAATTCAAATTTCAATGCCTTCCCTGGGTTTTACCTCAACTCACAAAAATGGGGGTTTCGGGGACCTGTAATTATTAGAGTCCATGAATGCAATATGAGGGTCCTGGGAAGTTAAGAAACTGTACGTTTTGATAATTTCTTTAGAGCTTGGAATGAATCATTGATCATGAGGACTGATGGATGAACTAATCAACGTTACTGCTCCGAAAGTAACAATCAACATTTGGCAAAGTCATAGATGTGATGTGGGCACAGTGAATAATATTGTGCGTCCGTCTGTATGCAGTGAAATTTTCTTCTGCACCCATTCTCTTCAGAGAGAGGGAGGGAAAGAGAAAGGTAGAGAGGAGGTGGGGGAGGGAGGAGGGAAAGAGAGAGGGAGGGAGGGAAAGAGAGAGGAGAAAAGGAGGGAAAAGAGGGGGAATGAGAGAGGGGATGAGGAGGAAAGAGGGGAAAGGGGAAGAGAGGGAGGGAGGGAGAGGGAGAGAAAAAAAGGTGATATGGACGCAGTGAAATTTGTTTCTGCACCCATTCTCTAGAGAGAGAGGGAGGACGGAGGGAGGGAAAGAGAGGGGAGGGGAGAGAGGGGAGAGAGAGGGGGAGAGAGAGAGAGGAGGGAAAGAGAGAGAGGAGGGAAGAAGAGAAAGATGGAGAAGGGAGGGAAAGAGGGAGGGAGAGAGGGAGGGAAAGAGAGGGAGGGAGAGAGAGAGAAAGGGGGAGAGAAAGGGGAGAGAGAAAGGGGAGAGAGAGAAAAAAAAGGTGATACGCCACAGGACTGCTTGCTGTGTCTCACACAACATAAGACCACACTTTGTCAAAAGATCCTACCTTGATTTTGGAATGAGTGAGTGATTGAGGTGAGTTTTATGCCGCACTCAGCAATGTTCCAGCCAAATGGCCGTGGTATGTAAATAATCAAGTCCTGACAATCCTGTGATCAACAGCATGAGCATTGATCAACACAACAGTGTCATCAATATCCCCTACCATATTGTCAAATTGCATTTTTGTTAAAATAGTAGAGAAAAAACAAAGAGAAAGTGAGCCTTACTACAGAAGAAAAGCTATTATGGCATATGTGTTTTAACTTCGTGTTGAGATGAACCTAGTATTAGTAACTTAAGCAGTCTCCGAGAAAACATATCTGCATTACAACTAAAATGCACTAAGTAAACCTTAGAAAGACAAAATTGACTTGAATTTGTTTTCAGAAATTCTAAAATGTCCAAAGGAACCTGTTCAGAATATACTGAACACACATGCAAAGTTTCTTAACATAATATTAAAATGGTTTACGCTCCAGAAACTTAATTATAACACATGTCTGAGTCCAGTTAGTTGCCAAGGAATAATAAAAATATTTTGTCAGACTGAATGACTGAGTTTTGGTTTTACGCCGCTTTTAGCAATATTCCAGCAACATCACAGCGGGGCACATCAGAATATTTTGTCAGAAATACCATAAGATCAAAATGTACCAGGTCAGTTTGTGTTCGATATATATGCAAAGTTTCATACTATATTATTAAAAAGTTTGAGATATTCTCTGGAAATGGGCAGATGGACAGACAATGTACAGACACCAACCATTTCAATATCCCCTTCCCACTTCATGATACTTGACAGCAACCAGAACATAGATGCTATTTCAAGGATTTTGTTTTCACAAGCTTTGTGAACCTGTTGATGACAATTTTGCACTTTCGTTGTTATCAAAATACTTACTACTTTAAGATCTGCTTGTCGGGCCATTCTGAACACCTTGTTAGCTTTTGCCAAACCAATTCCTGGTAATGAAGCAAGGTAATCACAACCGGACAAAATGCACATGTACCGGAACTTATCAAAAGTGTAAAAATCACTTCTTATCTTCAGTACTTCATTTAGTCGAGATTGCTCCACCAAAATTCCATTACCAAAGACATCCATCTTGAATATTACCTGCAAAATAGAAAGCAAATATAACAAATTGTTACCTTTACGATAACTTTGTCGAATTCTGATTGGTCAAAGCATACGAAACCATATAGGCAGATTTGGCCATCACATCTGTCACATGACACACTACACTTGTTGTACAAATGACCTTGACCTTAGATGGAATGTGGCTGCCAAAAAGCTGATCACTTCGAAATTTTAGAGTTGGCGTAAACAATTATTTTAGTATAAACAGAGTAATATAATTGTTGTCTTATTTGTTAGTGTCAATAAAAATATCAAATATCAATATATTCTGTATTTCACTTGTCGTTTAACAAAACTTCAAATTCGATCATTTTTATCATGAACTAAAATAATGTAATTTTTATGATAAAACTGATATTTTATACTTATCCTGACTCATGCTATATGCTTATCTCCTTTTTCCTTCGAACGGTAAGTGGAAACTTGAATCCCTTTGCTCCCTGAAGCAAACATAAAATCACTCACCCAGCTGGGTTACCTCCCTTTCCTCTCCCTGTGACTGAATAGTCAATATAGCATTTGCCGGTGTACTCCCTGTGAGCGATTTTTACAGCTTCATCATGTTGAATTTTGAAGAAATTGGGGGAACCACCTATTTCTAAATAAATATACCGCAGTAATTTATTCGAATTCGTGGATTTAATAACTAGTATCTATGATGTCTACTAATCTGCAACGACCGTCATGTTTAGGTAAGAAAGTTACTATATCACTTATATACTGACTTATCACATAAGACAGTGACGCATAAACTTTTCTGCCTAACTGGCGTCAACAAGTCAACGTGATACGGGTGAGTTACTCATCATCTGGCTGGAATCATGAGGTCCGAACTTGTGTATCCCGGATATGTCTTCTGTAGCAATATCCCTCAGATAATGATTCGCAAATGCTGTGTCCAATCTCCAGAAGCAGCCCTCCATTATGGATGAGCAATTCCCATCTAATGCTAGTGTTGAGGCTAACGCCCTAATCTCATGTGGGTTCGATGCCGTTGGTGGGTCCTACCCTGCTGCTCTGTAAGCTGGTAGAATAACTGCTCTGATCCAAAACTAGATATTAGTTCAGGACACTTCAATAGTCGTGGCAGGTGGTAGCAGGATGAAAAGATGCTTGGACTTTCTCCTTGTAGTTTTCTCCAGGTATATTTTCAACGCTCTGACTAGACATAAGGACAGGTCTTGTGTATTGTCTGGTCCCAGTATCGTAGATGAAACTGTCAATCTGGCTGGCCTGGTAGTTGATTTTTCACTATAAACTCCCATCCCAAATGGACTGCAGCGTGTTGTCCTTTGTCAGCCTAGTTCGTCAGAAATCCTGTGTATGTATTTCCGACATTCTTGCCGCTGTTGCCAGGGCTAGGAGAAATAACGTCTTTTGTGTCATACATTGTTGGTTCTCCTATGAGCTGTATTAGGTCTGGAAACCAGGGCGCAACCAAAAGAAGACATAGTATCTTGGTCTGTGCTATTTTGTGTAGTTTTTTGTGGTAACAGGACCGACAGTGGAAACGCGTATACGCGTTTAGTCCCTCCCATGGGATTGATAATGCATCGAGAGCCCAGGCTTGAGGATCCGATACTGGTGAGACATACGTTGTCACCTGGCAATTGCAGTGTGTCGCAAATAAATCTATGAGAAGACGACCTTGGTCGTTAGTAGTTGGAATGCCTCCGGGTGACGACGTCGGCTAAGACATTCTTTGCTCCTGGGATGTGGCACGCCTTTAGCTACAGGTTGAGGTCGTCTGCTATGCTGAACAACTGGAATGTCAGTTCTAATCGAAGTGCCGATTTTGTTGAGCCTTGTAGATTTATGTAGAAGGCTACAGTCGGTCGTCTGTGTAGATCATGAGAAACTGATTCCTTAGGAGCTGTGCCCAATGCTGAACTGTGTTTATGACCGTTTTGAATTCCAACCGATTAATGTGTAACAGTCTCCCTCCAGCTCCCTGCTGTCATCCCTGAGTTGATCTCCTGATTGGTGATGCACTTGAGGGCTGATGGTAAGCGGAGGCGTTGCCTTGAGCTGAATGTTGTATCCCTCTCGTAAATCTGTCACATAATTGTCTCCCAACATTCTCCAATTTTCCCAGTAGCTGTTCAGACATCCACCCACAGTCGACAGTTATATGGGAATGATTGGGGGTGGAACGCACCAATCGCTCTGAACCTGATCTTCATCGTTGTGATGCCCTGGAGTATCCATAGGAACGACCTCTGCCGGGACTTCCCCTGAAGTTATCAGATGACGGTCGAAAAGATGACAACTTGCCACCTCTAATTATAAGATGTTTCTTTTCCTTGGCCTTCTGGATGCCTGGAAATCTTTAGCAAACACTTCCTTGAGATTTTCTGGTACCTGAGATATCGGTTTCATAGGTGGGATGGTGATAGAGTTGAAATCATCATCTTAAATACGATTAGTTGGAGTCTCGGGTAGGTGAGGATATAGGCAAACCATCATCAATCCATGATAATACCTCCACATTGTTGTAGATAAGGGGTCCGATTCATCCTGAGGTTCATCATCCATAATTGGAACAACTTCTGGTGTAGGGTTCGCGAACCCTGTAGATGGGTGTGGCTCCGGTAGTTGAGGTTAGTTGACATTCCATAGCCTGGATAACTTTACTCGTAATGTTGTCCACAAAATCGTCTGGATTAAACACCTGTGTAGATGCTTGATGATAAGGTATAATCTCAAGAGGTTTGCGAACCTGGCTCAATGACATCAGCGTTCGCGAACGCTAACGGATTGTCTACAATCTGCTGAAGATATCAATCAGTTGATGGCCTTGGAGGGTTCGCGAACCCTGTGGTGGTCTGTGTTGATGTAGGCTGCCCGTTGGTCTGAGGGTTCGCGGACGACATCGTAGATGAACTGCGAGGAGTAGACTGCCTAGACTTCGCCGTAGAAAATGTGTGACTGGACTGCGTCATGGGCTTGCAAAACCCCGTCGTAACTTTGAGACATTGTTGTGGTGGTAAGAAGATTTCTGGCTCCAAAGTTGCAGGCTGCAACATGAATAAGTTGAGAACTTCGCCAGGTCGTTGTCAATTGTCCTAACTTCGGCAGCCGGCACAGCGGATCCTAGTAGATTTAGATCTAGACTTCGATGGCCTTGACTTCTTCGTCCGCGACGACGTAGATTACGTCTTCGTAGAAGACTGTGATTCCGAATCCTCTCTCAGAGGGGACTTCCTTTTAGACTGAGATGCAATTTGATTAGAAATAGGCAAGTCCACATCTAGTGACACATTAGTGGATGTATTGGCAGATGACATATTAGATAGATGGCGACAGACATCAACAGAGCTCCCATTGTTTTTATATTTACACAAGTCAGTAAGTTTTGAGGAACCATATCTTTGTGCTTACAACCCTGCAAGTATGGGTGGATTCCACCAGTGTGTGATTTTAGCGATGACGTTAAGTATATTTGTCCGCTGCGTGTCATCGTCTTGGAGGCCATTAGTGGACTCCTTAACAGCGAACCAAGATGGACGTCATTGGCACCAGTATGGACGGGAAGAGCTGCTGGCGCTGCAGGAAACCACATTGGAATTGAAAGGACTTAGAGACTTGCCCCCGGAAAGTGCATCAGACAAGGGGAATAATTTAAATTCAAATTCAAATTCAGGATCAAAAGTTACTAGGAAACAAGGTAAGCGGGGAGGAGTCCGCCGACGACATCGGGCACAGAAATCATGACCACCTCTTCCAACTTTTCTATTATCAAACGTGAGGTCTCTTAAGAATAAACTGGACGAACTTTCAGCAAGCACTAAATATTTGTACAAATTCAGAGACAGTTGCATTCTGTGTTTTACGGAGACATGGCTATCACCCTCCGTGGATAGTAACACCCTCTATTTGGAAGGATTTGGTACTCCAGTTCGATTAGACAGAGATTCAGATGCTACAAGGAAATCCATTGGAGGAGGTGTATGTATGTATGTTTATAAATGAAAAGTGGTGTCGTAACTATCTTGTGAGAGAAAGAATATGTTCACCAAGCATCGAACTTCTATCAGTGTCTATGCGGCCTACTTATCTACCACATGAATTCAGTCAGATCTTTGCTGTGAGTGTCTACATACAACCCAGTGCAGGGGTGGAAATAACTTTAAAATTGCTAGTGTACTCCAGTACAGTGGCACATGTAAAATCACTTGCCCTGATAATTTTTCCACTATACCGGGCTGATTTTCCTGTTCATTTTTTAAAAATAAGCAACATAATTAACACTGGAAAGTCAACTGGACGCCTGTACAGCGTGATATACAACTCTGCTAGCCCGACAAAAAAAAGCACTGGACTCGGACGTCGAGCATTGGGTTATTTCCACCCCTGCAATAGCAATAACAAACAAGCAGCTGATGTAGTTCATAATCATGTTCAATCCCTAGAGCTGATTTGTCCTGATGCGCCGACATTCATACTTGGAGATTTTAATGGATGTATCCTGAAGTCTGTGCTTCCCACCTACAATCAGTATGTAACATGTTGTACACAGAAAGACAAGATCCTTGACTTGTGTTATGGTAACATCAAGAACGCCTACAATTCATATAGTAAACCACCCCTAGGAGCTTCGGACCATAATTCTGTGTATTTGCTGCTCACATATCGTCAAAAGTTAAAAACAGAGAAGGCTATTGTTAAGACTGTCAAATCATGGAACAAAGAATCTATTGATACCCTACAAGGATGTTTTGCGTGTACAGATTGGGACATGTTCTATGATGCGGAACAAACATTAGAAGGAATGTGTGATGTCATTACTGATTATATAAATTTTTGTGTCAACAACATAGTACCAGGAAAAGAAATCAGAATTTCCCAAACAACAAACCCTGGATCACAAAAGAAATGAATCTTTATTAAACGAAAAGAAACGAGCATACATGAAGAAAGAAAGAATAAAACTCAAATGCATACAAAAGGACATCAATCTTAAAGCTTGTGAGTGTAAACTAGCGTACAAAGAGAAAGTTGAGAGACAGTTTCAGCAAAGCAATCTGCAACAAGCATGGCAAGGCATGAACACGATGATTGGCAAGAGCAGGCGACGACGGACAACCAACGCCAGGGATAATAAGACCTTTGCTGAGGACCTCAACACTTTCTACAGCCGCTTTGATTGTCACGATTTTACCGATGAGAGAGCTCAAGTTAGTGAAGCCGTACAGGATAGTGAAAGTCGTATCCATATATCAGAAGCTGACGTCATTCAAAGCTTCTCCAGAATTAACATCAGAAAAGCAAAAGGACCTGACAACCTTGACGGCATTGTGTTGAAGGAGTGCAGACTTCAACTGTGTACAATTTTCACTAGATTGTTTCAATTCTCTGTGAATACACACGTTATTCCTTCAGTCTGGAAAACATCAGAAATTGTACCAGTTCCTAAAAAGACAACCTAAAGAACTCAACCACTACAGGCCAGTTGTTCTCACATCTACAGCAATGAAGACACTGGAACGCATCTTGTTGAGACATCTCCGTCAGGAAGTTGCCGACATACTGGACCCGCTTCTGTTCACCTACAGGTCAAGGAGAGGAGTTGTTGATGTCACACTGTCACTCCTTAATAATGTCTGTAAACATCTAGAGACACCTAAGCAGGGCTACAGATAAGGGGCGTACAGGCGTAATGTACACCTCAAAATCAATTAAGTACGACATAATATAAGATTTCAAGCGTATCGTGTACTCACATAAATACCTTCGTACGTCTAACATTTAATTTCCGTTCTTATCATGCAAATGGAAATCTATTTCGGATAAATATTTGTTGTGAGGTTTCTTTTGCGAAACACGATTTGACACATAAGGAAACCCCGACAGTAGGAATCCCTTGCGTTGCCATGCAACGATATGCGTCACTATTTTTCGATTGGCTAAAAACTACACTGTTCCTATTTATATCCAGTCGGACCTGACATTTCGCGCATCACACAGTCGCTCATTTATTTCTCACGCGTCTTCAAATACAAACACATGGTTGGAAATAGTGATTGATGAATCGTCCAGACAAACCACATCAACTCGCTCACACAAAAACATGTCAGTACTCCTTCAAAATTCTCAGTACACCTCCACTTGCAATATGATGTGTAAGTACACTCACACCCCCAAAAGTCATACATCAGGATCCTCTTCGTTTACTTTTCATCTGCGTTCAACACCATCCAGCCACATATCATTATACAGAATCTGATAGACATGGGCGTTAACTCATACCTCATCAAGTGGATCGAAAACTTTCTTGTGGACAGACAGCAGTACGTGAAAGTTAACGGGGCTGTATCGAGTAAACGGACCACAAGGCTGTGTAATATCTCCTGTTCTTTTCACCCTCTACACTAATGATTGTGCAAGCTCGAATTCAACCTGTTCAACTGTAAAGTTCGCAGAGGATGCAGCAATTGTCGGCAAACTGAACGACACTGATTCTGAAGAACTGTATAAAGAGGACATTAATCATTTCACGACTTACTCTTAAATGTCACATTATTATTCTATTCTATTGTGACTTGTATTATTATATAATAGAGCAAAACCAACACTCACAGCGTAGGTCTTGTTATCACACTGATACCCTGTCTAATTATTTTGCGTAAACAACACAATAAATATTTATTAAACTCAATTGTAGATAAATGTGTGCAATATATACAACGTGAAACCAATGAACACAAAGAAAGCCAACAAAAATTGCAGACAGGGTGAGGGATCAGCCGCTGACATATGCACTCTACATTGCTGACATGCAGGCAAACAAATTCAGTCACCTCAAATCGGAGTAAAACATAAGTTTTAGACAATAATTTACGTGAATAAATGCAACATATACTTAGTAAAATGCCTAAATGTACAATTCACAGCATAATTTTTATCAAAAGCCTAAAGATAACAAAGGATATAAGCCGCGAAAGGGCCCAAGGTATCCGCCCAACCGTCCGCTAGGGCGATGAAGGAGAGAGTGACAAGAGCATGCCTCTGTGCTGGTCACGTGGGACACAGTGGCAGGGAAAGTGAAAGGGAGGTAACCCAAGTGGGTGAGTCATTTTACGTTTGCTTCAGGGAGCAAAGGGATTCAAGTTTTGCGTCTCATTCTGCCGAAGTTTAAAAGTTGTTTTTAAAGATAAGCTAAAAATAAAGAAATCTTACGGGGAATAAATTCGTCACAGGAAATACGGAATTTACAAGGGTCCCATACACCATTTCAAAACACTGTGTAACTAATAACATCACTGTCTGTCACTGCCTACACAACTCATCCTGGGAGACATCTGCCAAATATTCATGCCATCTTCTGCCACTAGTGTCACTGACAATGAAAGTAATGATTCCTATGTTCCAAGTATCAAATTTAACAGTATTGCAACAATGACTACGGCAGTATACATTTTGAGCTTTTTTCTGATGATTGTTATAATAGTGGCAGCAAATCAAAAAAGAATTGCTCAGGAAATTATTTTGATGCTATTTCATCATCTGCTCGACTCATAAATCAGAGTGACCTTCATTTGTTGTGTTTGTAAGCTCCATCTCATGTGGAACACGTTCATCATTGTTCAGGTATATAGACAGCTCCAAGGACATGCTATCACTGTGAGGAGTTTGTTTTCATTAGTTGAATCAGTAGGGGTAAGTTAGTTATTTGAAAAGTTTAAGGAATTTCTAGAAGGCTGTCAGAACTTACAAGATCAAACAAGAGCTATTCAAGACCAGCTATGGCCTGACTTGCATTCTTCATGAGCAGTGTGGATACAAGACACAAATTCTTCTCCCATCTTGCATCACCTTTCCGGGATTCAAGAATGTAGCTCATCCTTCATTCAACTTAAGACAAAATCTACATTGCCATATTAATCCACTGTATTGCCTTTTGTATCCTAAATAATTCAAATACTACTTGTATTGCATCAGAATTACTCTTTTTCGACACAGGTCAATGGGAACTCATAGTACTCAAGATTTACATCGCATCTATATGTTTTGTCTCACTGTCAAATTCAAATGAAACCCGGCCCTGCATTTACATGCATGGCAAAAATATAGGTCACTTCTTGTACAAGCTTGTTCAACATTGCATATGAATGTTCTGAATGCATGTAAAGAGAATGAACTTCCAGGCAGCAGTGCAAGTCCCTCTATATTCTGTGCAGTGGTTTCTGAGGACGAGATGTTAATGACAATATTTTGGCATTTTCCAATTTGTCCACTTGTGGTCACTTTTAATTCCTCATCAAAGTGCATTGATCACACTTTAGGCTGACCATTCCACCAAGAAAGTTTCAGGCCTCTTGCCCTTTTAATTTTGGAGTAGATGATATTTTTATTTAAATCGAACTGGATTCATGAACCATTTTGAGGTAGTAAAATAATATGGATGACACCGAAGCTGGCAAACTTGGGATAGTAAGGAGAACTTAAATTCATTGAATACAACCCAAAATACAATCAATACCGAATGTGAAAGATAATAAGTGAGTGAATAATATATGAGCTATTATCATTTCAAGCAACATAAAGGTCTGGGATAGACACTTTAAAAGGATATCTTTATTGCAGTTGCAGTTATTGGATCTAATGATGTACAGAACATACCTTATCACAGCCGAAAAGCAATAAATCTGAGTCTTCTGTAACAACTATTTGAGCCACACCAATCTTATTGAGATATGCCAACTGTGCATCTGCTTCATATGGAGCCACAATACAATCCACGCCTTGTTCTCTGCAGGCCTGAAAATATATGACGATACATTTTCATCTTCAGAACATAGTCTAAACTATATTATTTGCAAGTGTTTCAATGTTTTAATGAAAATGTTTCATGTCTTATCAATCACTGATAAATGAATGATATTACAAACTTAATTATTTAATGTTAAAGGCACTATGTCACACCACATTTCTCTAAAAATAATTCTGAAATGCTTCCGCTAACATCACTGGTGGAAAACATTACGTTTACTTTTTTCGACGGACATAATGGCAACATTCGAAATGTTTACATTCCCACAATGCATCCGTGGAATGTCGCATGACTAGTCAGCTTCATCTGGATATACTGATCTAAACTTACGCTGGTAGTAGAAATGCAACGTTCATATTGACCCATATGGTTTACGTTAATCACAGATGTAACAAGAAAGTGTGTTTACTCGAGAAAACAGATGTCTCCGCCTTTGCCCAATTCAACGTAGAGACCTCAAACAATTCATACGATTCCTTCAATTTCAAAATCTCTAAGTACGAAAATACATATTATTGATAGTATGTTAGTATGTTTGTAAAGTCTTCATTTTGGTAAGTATTTTAGATATTTACATACTTACCTCTTATTATCTTATATGCATACTTGCCTTACTCTCCGAAAACAGACTGCAGAAGTCGAGATCGAAAGCTTGCTAACCTATAACTCGCGAAGGTGGTTCGATTGAAGACATCCGGGTGACCGGTAAGGTCACAGCAGTCTATCACGTGGACACGTGAACAAGTCATTCCTTTCGCATCGAGCAACAAGGCAGAACGATGAAAGTGAGGAGGCAGCGAAGACTCGGGTGGGCTTCAGACTTGATGATAAGAGGTAAGTATGTAAATATCTAAAATACTTAGATTTTACCAAATTCTTTACTTACCTCTTATCATCTTATATGCATCTTATCCGACAGTCCTGGAAGGTGGGACGTTCGAACCGTTGTTCACTCAAAGAGACCAACGAATCAGACGTATGGAACAGTGAATGCTTGGGGGTCTGCAAGCAAAACAAAGACCATGAAAGTGCCGCACGTAAAGGGAACAAAAGGTGAGGTACTCTCACGATTGTTCCTGTACAAATGTCACAAAGCCTCCAAAGGAAGAAAACAACGCCTCGTACCTTAGTGAGTAGAAGGACGTGTCATCTGTTGAGCCACCACAAGAGGACTAAAACTCTGAAGGCCTTCCACATCTTCAACTGCCACGTCTCGAAGATAATGGCTGGCAAAAACAGTGTTAGACTTCCAAAAACAGCCCTCCATAATCGTGGGAATTGAACAATTCCTATGAAGAGCCATTGTGGAAGCCAAAGCCCAAATTTCATGTGGGTTATTCGCCTTAGGAGGAGGTAACCCGGCTGCCTCGTAGGCATTGATGATTGTCATCCGCAACCAGAGGGCCACTGTGTTCTTGTTGACCTCCCCTTTGGAGCCAGTCGATAAAGGGAGGAACAACCGTTTTCTCATCCTTCGCCTAGGAGCTGATCTAGAGATGTATTCTCTTAAAGCTCTCACGGGACAAAGGGAAAGCTCGTCTGTGTCCTCTGCCCCTACCACAGAGGAGAGAGGTGGAATGGTGAATCTCCGATCTGGTTGTCCCGGCAACTGATTCTTAGCCACAAAGTCCCATAAGAGACCCAAGTGGACAGCACCATGACGAGATTGCTCAAAGTGGATTCTCGTGACGTCTAGGGCGTGAATCTCGCTAACCCTCGCGGCTGTGGCCAAAGCCAGAAGAAAGACCATCTTCCTGGACAACAGAGCAAAAGACGCCTGGCATAAAGGGTCATACGGGGGACCTCGCAAGTGTTGGAGAACAATGTTGAGGTCCCAAGCCGGTGGACGAAACTTCACTTTCTGGTCCTCCAGTTTGAAAGCTTTCAACATAGCCTGCAACTCGGGGATCTTGGATACTCGCACCTCCGTTTTTACTGCCAGAACAGAGTTGATGGCCGAGAGGTAAGTCGCGATGGTGCCTCCTTTGAGATGACGAGAATTCCGGAGATGAAGGAGGAAACCCGCCAAAAATTGAGGGGAGGCCGTCAACAGTCGCACAGAACGAGAGGAACAGAACCGTTCAAAGGTAACCCATTTGTCATCATACAGACCCCTCGTTGAAACTCGATGAGCCCTCGAGATGATTCTGGACGCACCCTCCGAATAACCTTTTGCTCTCAAGGTCCTCTGTAAATGACCCAAATGCAGAGATTGAACCTCTCTGGGTCTGGGTGAAGTTGTCTGCTGTGAGGGTGAAGCAAAAGATTTCTCTACCCGGGGCAGACGAACTGGGTTTGCGTTGGCTAGACGCCTTAGCTCGGGGAACCAACCCCTCGCCGGCCACCAAGGCGCGACCAAAAGCAGTTTCAGACGAGTAGTTTGCCTTATTTGCGCAACGATTTCCGGCAGAAGCACTGGAGGCGGGAAGGCGTAGGCGTCGAGACTTTCCGAAGACAGCGACAGAGCGTCGACTGCCCACGCGGCTGGATCCGGGATCGGAGACACATAAACCGGAAGTTGATTGTTCAGGTTTGTGGCGAACAAGTCTACCATGGGCCTGTACTGGGACTGGCAAACGAGATCGAACGCCTCAGGATGAAGCATCCATTCGGTGGGTGATGATTTGCCGGGCCTGGATAGAGCGTCTGCCAGGATATTTTTGCAACCGGGAATGTGTCGTGCTCGAACTGTGATGAGAGCCTGATCCAGAATCTCGAATAGCTGGAACGACTGATGGAGAAGACGTTCGGGAACCCGTCGTCCCCTGATTGCGTATCACCCAAACCACTGTCCGATACAATGAGTAAGTTGGCTCCAGTGAGGCGATCTCGCCAATGAGATACTGCCAGAATCACAGCTAGAAATTCCAAGCTGTTGATGTGCCAGGACTGATGTTCTGTTGACCACAGTCCCGAGACTGTGTGGCCGTCCAGGTGTGCTCCCCACCCCTGTAGTAAGGCGTCCACAAAGAGTTCCTGGTTTGGGGAGAATTCGCTCAAACAGACTCCGTCGCAGACATTCGATGGGTGAGTCCACCAACGAAGGTACCGGTGCAGATGCCACGGCAGGGGAATGCTGGACCTGAGATCGTCGGCTTCTATGAACGGTTTCAAAAACCTCTGAAGAGGCCGAAGCATGAGCCTCCCCCTGCTCGTGAGGTCCTGTGCCAATGTCAATAGACATAGAATAGCCTGCCAATCCCTCAACTTGAGAGCCTGGGTCAACCCCTTGTGGACGCAGGCGAAGATCTTCACCCACCTGTCGGTAGGGATTCTGAGCTTGTCTTGATCGGTGAAGAAAAGTCCTCCTATGAAGGTGAGTCTCTGAGACGGCTCCAGATACGACTTCTCCCAATTGATCAACCAACCCAGTTGAAGGAATAATCGGAGAGCGTATTCCTTCTGTCTGACAAGCCTTTGACGATCCCAGTTGTTCATTAGACAATCGTCGATGTAAGGGCTGAACTCTATCCCTCGTAGATGAAGGAATCGTGTAATCGGCACCGTGATGCGTGTGAACAGCCACGGGGCCGAAGAAATTCCAAATGGGAGTACGCGCCATTGGAAATGCTGGCCCTGGAAGTAAAACCTGAGTTACTTCCTGTGGGGCCTGAAAATAGGAATGTGCAGGTACGCATCCTGTATATCCAGGCTGATAAGCCAGTCCCCTGGAGACATCTTGGTCCAAAGCTGGTCCAACGAAACCAGTCGAAAATGAGGAGGATCCAACAGGTAACGGTCGTTGAACACCGCCATATTGTGAATCATTCGCATTTTGTTGGTGTTTTTCTTGGGGACCAGAAAGATCGGCGAGTAAAACCCGAGGTTGTTGTTTGGGTCCTGTACCAGTTCGATGGCCCTTTTGTCGAGCAAAATCTGAATGTTTTCCGCTATTTGCTGATGTTGAGCCGCAGAATAAACGCTTGACCGAGGCAGGTTGGTCAGAGGCGGCGAACTGCATAAGGGAAGCTGGTACCCCCTTTTCAGAATGTTGACCACGAAGGGATCCTCCAGGAATGTCCAGTTGGGCCAAAAGATCCCCAATCTTCCGCGCACAGGTGTGGGATGGATCTGACGACCATCAGCGGAAGGTCCCAGTCGTGGAAGTCCGATGCCTCAGCGGCGTTGATATTGAGGTTTGGTGACGGCAAGGGGCTTACCTCTCTTGCCTGGGGCACCACCGGTGGGTCGTCCCTTGGTTTGCCTGAACTTGCCAGCCCAGCAGACACAGGTGCGCTTGCCAACATAGGAGTTGGCCTTGGGCGCTGGATTTGTCTTACAAATGGCTCGAAAAGACTTGAGGGCTATCTCCGTGGTTGTAAAGGACGAATGTTCCTTATAAATCCCCCTTATGGCATCATTAAACAGGCACCGAGCAGAAAAAGGCTGACGAAGCAACTTCCTTGTGAACTCCGGTTCCCAAGCACATGCCGAGAGAAAACCAGATCGACGCACTGCCGTGGTATTGGCCAACGCAACTCGAACATGACCAACAATGTCCCCCAAAGTGCGAGATTGTCAATGCATCATTGTTGTGAGATGGTCAATCCTTGAACCATTCTCTTCCTCCAAATCCTGAGAAATGGCCTCCGTAGGCGAGGCCAAGGCCGACAAGGGACGGAGCATTCTTTTCAATTCCGTATTAATAGCAGCCAACTTGGAGTCAGGAACCCTATACGAGGAGACAGGAGTAGACGAAAGGCGATCCAATTCCTCATCGTGAACTGCGGCCTGGTCAGAGAAATCCAAGGAGTGAATAGGATAATCACCCCTATGCGCTTTAGCCGCCCGGAAGTTATGATTCAGAGACAACTTAGCAAATTCCTCATCCAGAGAGTCAACCAAGTCCCGGACAATAGGGTGAGGCGGAAGACGAAGATCGGGTGAGTCCCATATAGTGAGCTTCTTATCCACCCCTGCAGCTGGAGAAGGTCAAGTAGTCTGCAGTCTATCCGCCATCCAATCAAACACTGCCTCAATGCCTAAATGAGTGTCGGAATGAGGTTGGTCCAACATCTCTGGACCCTCCAAAGATTCGTCATAATCTGGACGGAAATCCTTCTCAGAGCAAGGTGAACAAAGAGGCGACCTACTTCTGTCACTTGAACGCATAGAGCCCTTATTGTCCCTCTTGGACGACCTTGAAGACCGATCCAAAGTAGTGGAAGGAGGTGGAGGAAGTGGAGTAGACTGCCCTACTACATCCGGTGTTGCAGGGCGAGACTCTTGAGGGGATGATGAAGGTAAAACAGCAGGCCCGGGGGTGCTGGTGTTCCCATCTGGGAGTGTTGCTGCGACTGTTGAAACATCGAGTTCATAAAATTATAGATGACACTCGGGTCAAACCCCTGAATAGGAGGTGCACCATAATTCTGCGGTATACCAAAATTCTGGAACATAGGTGGATAATTCCCCACCTGTTGAGTCACACCTGCCTGATAAAAACCTCTCTGGTTCGGCAAACCACTGCCCTGTGGAGTAGAGAACTGTTGCGGTACGCCAGACATAGGCTGTAAACTACGTTGTTGTTGTGGTGCGCCAGTCTGAAGAGGTGCGCCAATGCCAGTTGATACGCCACCGGTGAGAGGTACACTCTGTCCAACAGGTATAGCTTGTCCCATAAGTGCGCCCTGTCCAACAGGTGCGCCGTTGATAGACGGGTCCAACCCCAAAGGGAACACTGACAAACGCTCGGTTGACACACGAAGCGCCGTATTCACAGGTGACGAACTCAAAGGCGTACCAGTAGGTGCGCCAGACAAAATCGGGGTAGATGCGGGAACAGGCGGCTCCCCCAAGTCTTCCACAGGAGTAGACAACATTCTCTTGCGTAGTCTCTGTTGCGTAAGCCTCTTCTTAGCTACACGCAAATAAGCCTTGAAGAAATCAAGGGACAGCCGATCGCAGTCCGAACACCTGGAGTCCCACGTGCACTGAGAAGTGCAATTCAAACAGCAAGAGTGCGGGTCCCTGTACGACTTGAGACCGTTACACTTTATGCAATGAGGCCGTGGCATGCAGAGCTCTAAAACACAAGCAAAACAACAATTTCTTGACAAGCGACAAGTGAAAACATGTACGAACAGCCTGGGGCTGCAGAAACAAACACGTCGCAAACACTACCCCGCTCAATCCAGACAGGGAGACTAAACCGGCAAGTCACGTGGGACCGCCATTTTGGCAGTAACACAAGGCACGCAGGTGAAGTGAAAAAGCAAAATAACACCCACCCACCCTAGGAGGGATGAATGGGAGCCCGAAAAGAGATATCCAAGGACACAAGTCCCGGATACCCCACCACGAACCACGAACTCCACTCATAGTGAGAGTGAAGAGAAAAACTAGCGAGCGAGAAAAAACAACACACAAGAACGAGGAACTCAACTCCGGTGAGTACGGCCTAAACAAAGTTAGCAAACTTAAAACATACCAGAAGTATAGCAAATAAGAAACACAGGGGACACAATACCCCCTGCAGTAAAACTACAAGTCTTAGGATCTCGATCCACGTCTGATTCGGTACACGAATAAGAAAGGAATGACTTGTTCACGTGTTCATGTGATAGACTGCTGTGACCTTACCGGTCACCCGGATGTCTTCAATCGAACCACCTTCGCGAGTTATAGGTTAGCAAGCTTTCGATCTCGACTTCTGCAGTCTGTTTTCGGAGAGTAAGGCAAGTATGCATATCAGATCAAAGAGGTAAGTAAAGAATTAATATTTTTATATTCAACTGAACTTGATTGCTTATCAACAAATCAACAACTCCACAGTTATATTTTACAAAACATTCAGAATTCTAAATGATTATATTTTGAAATGCATGTTTTTCAGTCACAGAGTTGTCTCTAGTCAATAGTGTTCATAGTCAATAGTCTAGTTCATGGTGTTTTATAGTAGTACATGTATATGGTTGATACTTCCAAGCTTACTACCGTATATTACCGTAGATAAGCCGACCCCATAGATAAGCCGACCCCCCAAACTTGACCATTAAAATCAGTGTCAAAATGGTATGTTTCGTACATAAGCCGACCCCCCCACGATGGTGTCCTAATCGCGGCCAACACAGACCACAGACAACTGGCGGTTACCAATAATTTTAACTTTGGTCCACATTATTCAAAGAATTCACAATCATATTACATCTACTCTTGCATCGAAATGATGTGTAGTTGACAGATTTTGTTTCGCTAAATATCATACTTATTGTAGCTGGACCATCACATGTCAACAAACTGGCTTGCTTATTTTACCCCATTCAAAAATCACGAACTGATTACCGCCTCGTTTTCCATGGACTGCTAGTTTACAGTAACATCGGTAAAAATGTGTGAATTTAAATGGCTTGCTTATTTTACCCCATTCCATGTGCGTACAACTTCCGCTTACCATGTTCATGAGGGTCCGTATAACCTAAGTGTTGATTATATATATTTTACATTTATAGAGCAAAAACTGTAATTAAAATTACACAATGCTTGGATATATTTCTTTGGGTTAAATATGTAATTTTCTGAATAAAATTGATATTTTATACTTATCCTGACTCATGCTCTTTTGCTTGTCTTCTTCTTCTTGCGAACACAGTGGAACACTTGTATCTCCCAATTGAAGCTCCCTTCAATGTAAAATCACTAATTAGTACTCACCAAGAGTTATCTCCATCCCACTCCTTTGCGCAGGAACGAGGGCGCCACTTCCCGCCACATGCCTCACTCTCTCCTTATATAGCGAGCCCAACACTTGAATTTTCAGGGAAATCCAAAGTGTTATGTGGGGAGGATGGGAAGGCTTACTTCATGAGTCAGGATAAGTACAAAATATCAATTTTATTCAGAAAATTACATATTTTTCCTTATCCTGACTCATGCTCTTTTGCTTGTAGAATCCTACGGATACGGAGGTGGGAATACAGAATACTTTGGATTTAGATGGGAACTTCATAAAGGCACTGAATTGATAAATTCCTGCTGTTAAACTTATCAGCTGCCATATATGGGTTACTACAATATATATATATTATGATAAACATAAATAAAGTATTTACAACATGAATACTATGCTTAAGACTAAGATAGACTTCAGCTTGATAACATAATAGCATAAACTTCATAGAGTTATTAGCTATATAGTACTGTTGTGAAATAAGCAGTAAAAATCTCGTAAGATTGACTTATCTTCTCCGAGGGACTGCCAACTGTTGAGCGAGGACCACAGGACTGAAATGGTGAATGCCTGAGACGTCCTCGGTGGTGATATCTCTCAGATAGTGGTTGGCAAACACCATATCAGATCTCCAGAAACAGCCCTCCATGATGGTATTCAAAGAGCAATTGCCATGTAGAGCAAGTGTGGAAGCTAGCGCTCTAATTTCATGTGGATTAGATGCTCTTGGAGGGTCGAGTCCTGCAGCCTTGTAGGCACGTAGTATGACAGTCCTGATCCATATCGAGATAGTTGTACGTGAGACTTCCGTCTGTGTAGCTGTCGATAGAGGGATGAATAATCGTTTGAGTTTATGTCGCCTCGGATTGGAACGTCGTAGATATATTTTCAGTGCTCTGACTGGGCATAATGATAGATCCAGTGTATCATGAGGTCCGAGAATTGATGAGAGAGCTGGGACGTGGAATAATCTGTCTGGTTGACCTGGCAACTGGTTCTTGGCGATGAAATCCCAGCGTAGTCCCATATGCACGATGTTATGATTGTCATCAAAGCGTGTTCTCTCGTAATCTAGTGCGTGAATCTCTGACATCATGGCTGCTGTTGCTAGGGATAACAGGAACAAAGTTTTCTGTGTCAGAAATTCGAATGATGTTGATTCCAGTGGTTCATATGCCTCACTTGTGAGGTGTTGGAGCACTATATTTAGATCCCATGCTGGAGCGCGAAACCTCTGTTTCTGATCCTCCAATCGGAATGCACGTAGTAAAAGGCTTTAGTAACTCTGGGGTTTTCGCCAGCTTGACACCCGCTCTCATAGTTATGACAGAGCTTAAAGCCTGTAGATATGTTGATAATGTTGAGCCTTTTAGATGTTTAGTCTGACGAGGTAACATATAAGTAGTCAGCCACTTGTGGATGTGTAGCATTTCTAGCTGTAAATCCTTTCTTTGCAGCATAATTTTCAAAACTGTGCCACTTGTCATCGTACAAGTTGCGAGTGGAGTTACGTAAGGCAAGCGTGACTGCTTTCGCCGCTCTGGCTGAATAACCTCTCTTGTTTAGACACGCCTTAATACAGTCCATACGTGAAGTTTGAATGCTTCTGGGTTTCCTTGCGCTTGTTTGGTGTGAGGATGTATTAGTTGATTCGAGCGCTTTGGAAGTTGTAGTATTGGTTGTCCGATTTCTTGAATAAGAGTTGGAAACCACGCTCGCTGGCCAGTAGGGCGCGACCAAAATCATTTGGAGGCTCCGAAGTTTGTTTGATTTTCTGTAACACCTGTGGGATTAAAGCTGGCATGGAACGCGTGACGCGCTGAGTCCTTCCCACGATATGCTTAGTGCGTCTGTTGCCCATGCTAGTGGGTCTGGGACTGGTGATACGAATGTTGTTAGCTGATTGTTGAAGCGAGTGGCAAATAGGTCTATTAGTGGAGCTCCTATTTTCTTGATAATTTGTGCGAATATCTCTGTATGGAGCATCCATTCTGTCGGCGATGGTAGGTGTGGCCGAGAGAGACCGTCTGCTATTACATTCTTTGCTCCTGGAATGTGACATGCTCTGACATGTATGTTGAGATTGTCTATTAGATCGAACAATTGAAAACATAGAGTCAATAGGTTCGGGGACCTGGTTGAGCCGCAGTTTGTTCACATAAAACGCCACTGTTAAAATTGTCTGTGTGAATCATCAATTTGGCATTCTTTAGTAAGTTGCTCCAATGATGTATGGCGTTTACTACTGCTTGCATTTCTAGCAAGTTTATGTGTAGTTTGCTCTCTTGTTGGCTCCATAACCCTGATGCCGTCCTGTTGGCGAGGTGTGCTCCCCAACCTTGGAGCGACGCGTCTACATAGAGATGTGTTTTCAATTCCGGCTCTATTAAACAGATTCCATCGCAAACATTCGATCTCTTGGTCCACCATAGTAGGTGAGGTTTGACGTGATTCGGTAGACTGAATGGTTGAGGGTCGTCGAGATGAGAGTTGATGAGGACCTGTAACAGACGTAACTGTAGTCTGCCTCTGACTGTCATGTCTTGAGCTGACGTGAGTAGACCCAACAGGCTCTGCCATTGTCGTAGTGGTAGCGGAGAGAGTAAGGCTTGAGGGATTATCTGTTGGATCTTGATCCATCGGTCCTCCGGTACGACGATACGGTTGAGAGTAAATTTACTAACCATCCTAGCTGTGTTAGTAGCTTGATGATGTAGTTTTACTGTAGTTTGAGACGCTGTGGATCTTGATCTACTTGTATCCCGTCGTCGAGGTAGAACGCACTGCGTAGCCCTAGACGATGTAGATAGGTGACGATAGGTTTCGTTATTCTTGTGAATAACCAGGGGGCCATTGATATTCCGAATGGGAGTACTTTCCATTGGTAATGCAGCCCGTCTAGTGTAAATCTTAGGTATTTCCTGGATTCGGGATGTATCGGGATGTGTAGATACGCGTCTTGCAGATCTATACTGGCCATGTAATCCATGGGACGAATTAACTGCCGTAATTGAGGTAGATGTATCATGCGAAACGTTGGCGGTTTGCGTAGATAATCTCTGTTGAATGTGCTCATGTTGTAAATGAGTCTGTATTTCTCCTTGGAGTTTTTCTTGGGTACTAGGAAAACTGGGGAGTAGAAGCCTGGTTCGACCTTTACTTGATCTAGTACTTCTATGGCCTGCTTGGTTAGGAGAGATGTAACAGCCTCTCTTAACTTTGGTAGTTGTTGTGCCTGGAAGTCGAACTTGTGAGGGTTGACTGTCAGCGGAGGCGTGGCCTGTAGTGGGATACGATATCCTTGTTGAAGAATGTTGGAGACATAAGGGTCTTGTAACATTCCCCAGTTCTCCCAGTGCAGTTGAAGGCGTCCACCCACTTGTGACGGTTGTACTGGAACGGCTGGGGGTGGAAGTCTTTCATCGTTTATAGTTGCGGGAACCTCTGGGTGCCCTGCCTCTTCCTGATCCTCCTCTGTAGTTGCCATATGGGCGACGAAAAGAATCTTTTCCCCTGGAGCTGGCCATCTTCCTATCCCGTGCTCTCTGTAATCCAGTGAATTTAGATTTCCCTGAATATCTTTGTGAAGTCTGCCTGATGACGCTGGCTAGTGTGTCCATCGACTTTATCATAAGGACTTCTCTAGGATCCTTAGTGACTTCCTTGGAGACTTTCTCTATTCCTCCGTCAAAGATGGATGGTGAGGACCACGGGCTGTAAAGAGTGGAGCTGTAAACTGCTCACCCCAGCTGCAGGAAGCGAGGAGGCCTTGACGACGAAGCTAAGGTTAGCTGCTGAGACTGATGTGAGATGATCCGTTAGGAACTGCTGGTCCTTCTTTGCATAAGTAGGGCCGAGTAGATCATTCTATCATCTTCAGAAGTCGTGGTCACAAATCTGGTGATAAGAGTCTCATTGATCGTTCTAGATCTATTAAGGCCAAAGAACATACTGGCCATGGTTTCTATCTGAACCAGCTTGCGATCGCCAATCTTATAGTTCTATTCTTGACATCGCTGATCATTTTGTAATTATCATCGATGTCTTGTGCCTTGAGGAAGGGGTCCATATTATGAGTTGAAAACTTCTTAGCTGAAAGTGCGTAAGTGTGGCGCTTTGAACTTTCGCGGGCTTTATGGAAGGCTGTGTCCAAATTCTGTGGCACCGCAGCAATCGGGTCGATCGGAGGTAAGGTGATGGCGCCTGCATCGCCCTCCTTCATCAGGTAAGTATGCCGAAGTTACCACTCTTGGAAGGTGAAGAAAGGTCTAGGTTGTTAACCATCCAATAACGATCTCAGCGTCTGAGAAAATGATGCCTCCATCATCTTCTACCACGGGATCGCTGATAAGAGGTTGATGCTCTTCTGATGGTGGACTATGTGCTTCTACCACTGTACAGGGTGACATTAAAGGAGACCTGACTGTGGACTTCTGTGAAGACTTGTGTGGTGACCTGCGAGGAGATCGACGTGGTGATGTACGAGGAGATCGGCGCGGTGAACGGCGAGGTGATCGGCATGGAGAATGGCGAGGGGATCGTCTTGTTGAACGGCCTGACGAGCTGCGTCTAAAGGTTGACCTTCGCGGAGATCTGTGTGGTGAATGTTGATAGCTTCGCAAAGCTCTTGTGGAATCCCTCGATGTCCTACTGGACGAAGATGATTTAGAGCCTGTTAATGGTGCCCTTCGCGAAGGCCTTCGCGAAGCTTCCTCTGCGTCCGGTCCTGGGGAACGACGACTTGACCTTCTCGAAGGCTTTCGTGAAGTCTGGTGGTTCGAGTCCGAATGTACGGATGAAGCCGAGGTAGGTGATGATCTATCATCTGGGTCCTTCATCGAGGTGGTCTGTGACTTCCTTCGCGAAGGTGGCTTCGTCGTGGCCGCTACGTTGACGGGGGGTCCCTCTGGGGTGTCGTCTACGTTGGAGCCTTCGCGAAGGCTCAGGTCCTGGGCTGGTTGTCTCTCCAGTCTGTAGTGGTCCTCCATCATCTTCATGATTTGCCGCATCAGGTCGTCTGGGACGATCTGCGACGATGATGTAGTCGGTGCCCTCTCTGCGATGTTAGCGACGGGGCCCTCAGGAAGATCGTCCGACATCGGTGTAGACACATCAGGCTGCATGGCGATCTGTGGTGACGTCACTGTTGCCGACACCGGTCGTCTCTTGTGGCGAAGATCGGGGATGATGATCGGCTGATCATCGTAGAGGCCCAGTTCAGCGGCTGGAACAATCTCGGCTAAGAAGGTTCTTGACGACTTCGTAGACTTTCCCTTGGAGGTAGACGCTGCCCTGGGGGTACGGAGTCTGCGTTGAGTAGATGTCGAGGCCCTCTTAGACTTTGGCTGCAATGACGGGATGTCTTGGGAAGCAGGACGCTTCTTGGAGGCGGCGGACTGCATCCCACGCCCCTCGTCCGAGGGAAACTCTAGCGGAACACCAGACGGGGGGGGGTCGTCAGACAGCAGCTGACTGGCTAGGGGTTCCAATGAATCGGCCATGTCTAACCCTTGTTTGCGTGACCTATCTGTTGCACGTCTCAAGACGCAAAGATGATATTTATTAAAAGCAGAATTAGATAGATTAATACAGTAACTGCAACGTGAATCAAACGCACAAGGCGTAGTACAGCTAGGGCATATTACATGCAGGTCAGCAGCAGAAAAACGTAATCTACAAATAGTACAGATTTTCATCATCGTAAACTAGCTGAACAATCACGAATTCCCGTGAATAAACAGTAGAAATACGAATAATTATCAATACATATTAATGAAGGATACTAGCTACACCTCTATAGTAACCTATAGGAGGTAACTAACTAAGAATAACCAAAGGATATAGTGTGTCAGGAGACACAGGTGCTCTCACATCCTGCTCACTGGGCGAAGAAGGAGAGAGTGAAGCATGAAGCCAGAAGGTGGCGCCGCCTTTCCCGCGCAGGGGCAAAGGGAGGCAACTCTTGGTGAGTACTAATTAGTGATTTTACATTGAAGGGAGCTTCAATTAAGGAGATACAAGTGTTCCACTATGTTCGCAAGAAGAAGAAGACAAGCAAAAGAGCATGAGTCAGGATAAGGAAAAATAATAGTATTCTATATTATATGTTACTGATGACTGCGTCAGAATTCATCCCGTTATATTTTTGTGCATGTTTGAACTTGATCGCCGGGAAACGTGTGCACAGCTGATTGCTATTTCCGGCTCAAATTCACAGTGTAATCTTAATCCCTGCAAGTAATACAATGCCCAGCAAAAACAACTTAGAACTTAAAAGGTAAATAATCTTATCTAGTGATGTTTAATTGCAAATTTGATGTCTTTACTGACAAAGTCGTCTTCTGTTGTTTGTTCGCATGAAGTGATACGATGTTGTTTTCTTGACCCTGGAAAAAAGTTTGACGAAACCATAACCCATAGATAAGCCGACCCCCTTCTAAAGACTGCTTTTTTGGCCCTCAAAATACAGCTTATCTATGGTAATATAGAGTTGTCTCCAGTCAATAGTGTTCATAGTCAATAGTCTAGTTCATGGTGTTTTATAGTAGTACATGGTTGATACTTCCAAGCTTACTAATAAGTGGTATCAAGTATACAAAATTTGGTGAAGATGGGTGAAGTGGTTTTAGAGTTATGCTCCGAACACAAACCCTACTCTTCAAAAAGACCAAGTCCAAATTTGTTGCCATTGAAACAGATAAAAATAAAATTAAAAGAAAAGTTCAAACCCCCAAGAGGCACATCTACATGATATGGAGAGGCAGTATAACAAATTTTGTGAAGATTCTCCCGACCCTTCGGGGTTAGACACAATTAAAATAAGATATTTAACCCAAACGTAAACAGTCATCAAAGTGTTTATCATTGGTTTTGCTGGTAACGTGCACCTTAACGTAGGGAGCAGACACATCAATAGAACAGCACGCCAATTAGCCCTGAGCAAGGATTGTTCATTTTGGTCACTGACACCGCTCTTCTGTTTACTTTCTGCCTTAGATTTATCGTTGATAAGTATTAAATTTGGCATCTTAGAAAAGAAATACAGTTCGCTCTGTCCCCATGTATAGTGTAATAAAGCACACTTCCTCGTGCTTTAACTATAATAGTTCAGGGCGAAAGTGTGCTTTATTACACTATACATGGGGGTAGAGCGAATTGTAGTTCTTAAAAAATGCATTTCTCTCAATCATACTATCAGCCCTCAAGGAAGCTACCATGTAATTTACTTAATTTGTTTTTACGTATTTAGGTTACAATATTAAATTAAAAAGTTCGAATGAATTAATGCAACGTTGCATTAAATTGACTCTTGTGCCCTCTACAGGCTGTACATTATTTCAAGTGAACCCCATAGAGTTATGAACCTTTACAAATATCCTACGCACACCATGTGATTGAAACCAGTTCGGCAAAAACTGACAAAACCATGTGACAGTTTTTGATGTACGAAGTAATTGTTTACATTCCATATATGGCAAGTGTTCTCTGTTTGGAAGCTGTCCGCCTTGATTGCGTAGATCAAAGCTCATGCTGTTGATCACTGGATTGTCTGGTCCAGACTCGATTATTTACAAACCGCCGCTAAATAGCTGGAATATTGCGGAGTGCTGCATAAAACTAAACTCACTCACTCACTGTTCGCCTCGAAGTTTCAATTATCGATTTCAGGCAAGTCGTAAAGGATAATAAGTCTTTATTGCATCAATAAGAAGCTAAAGTGACTGCATTAGGCCAGAATATTGTCGAAAATGTGAAACATTGTGTTTAAAATATTTATATTTTGTTCCAGTTGGACAAAATGCTGGTCATACTCTTCTTAATATGTCATACACTGACAGAATATCCATTGATATTGATGAAGTTTACTGCCCATCAAAATGTGATAGCTGGATGAACACTGCCCAACAAATTGTGATGAATGGATGAACAAGCTCCATGGATATAACGGTTTCTTAAAGTCTTACATTCATGAGCTGAAGAGCCATCTGTGGTGTTACATCAACACTCCTCTGAAGACATTCTTTGGCTTCACTTCGTTTACCTTCCCTCAAAAATGCTGCTGCTTTTTTCCTGTTCATTTCTCTACGTCTGAAAACAGAAATGAAACATCAAATGACAAAAGTTGGATAAGAATTACTTGCATTTTACTTTGAGTAAAAGAATCCAAACTCAACACAACAAGAAGACAAAATCATCAATATCCCCCGCAATGGCAAAATACTCTTCATGATTATGTCTACGAGTTATGATCATGTCAAATATTTAGGTGTGTATATAGAAAGGTGGAAGGAGTATTGAAAGGTTTTATAGTTCTGCTCCAGAAAGGAGCACTATCACCAATTTCAGTTTTAGTCCAACTTGTTGCCATGGAAATGCCAAAAAATATTTTATTCACAAATCCAAAACTACCAAAAGGCACCAGTACACCACCAGACCTATGTATGTGCCAAGTTTGGTGAAGAAACATTGAACAGTTTTAGAGTTCTGCTCCGGAAAAGAGCACTACCACCAATTTCAGTTTTAGTCCAACTTGTTGCCATGGAAATGCCAAAAAAAATGTTTTTTCAGAATTCCAAAACTTACAAAAGGCACCAGTACACCACCAGATCTATGTATGTGCCAAGTTTGGTGAAGAAACATTGAACGGTTTTAGACTTCTGCTCCGGAAAAGAGCACTACCACCAATTTCAGTTTTAGTCCAAGTTGTTGCCATGGAAATGCCAAAAATATTTTATTCAGAATTCCAAAACTTCCAAAAGGCACCAGTACACCACCAGACCTATGTATGTGCCAAGTTTGGTGAAGAAACATTGAACGGTTTTAGAGTTCTGCTCCGGAAAAGACAAATGTACACGGACGGGCGGACAGACGGACACACGGATGGAGTCCATTTTAATACCGCCCGCAAAACGAGTGGCGGGGGATAAAAATCCTGTTGAAAACTGAGTAAAATAAATTCTGGGCAAGTAAAAGAACATGTTTCTGGTAAAATATATATACTCTGCACACAAAAAATGTAAAAGTAGAAATATTGGAAATATCTCAAAGTCTTGCTGATATTCATAAAAAGTGAACACAAAATATATATTTTTCATATGCATACATCAGGAGTGATTTGAGTGGGTTGAATAAGAATGCCAAAAAAAGTAGGGGAAACACAAAAACGGAACCAAACACACCAACATGAAATGTACAAACACATGAGAACGATGGGTTTTCATGTGTCTGTCATCACATGTGAAAAGTGAAAACATGACACGTCTGAAGACAAGCGACTTGGCTTCTGCCATAGCCGGGTTTTTCCATGGGGCAACGATGCCAGGCAGTTCAAAAAGGTACTGCGAACAGATGACCTTCGTCTTGACATTCGATTCTTTCTTGTATGTCATGATGAACCTCAATCAGTGACAGTGACAATGACTTGTGCCAACTTTAAACAATTTGTGTTTCATTTTTGCAGAGTATATCTATTGTGTCAATACAGACACAAATCCCTGAGTTCTTGAGATTTTTAAATAGACATTTCTATCAAAGGATCACTTAATCGCAAGCACTCTAAGTTAGCCACCCGACCAACTCAGCCACCGAGGCTTTCACTTTGTGTGCTGGTGATTAGGTGCATGTCTCTGAGGGTGTGGGTTAGAATCTTGGGTGAGACTCAACCCAACAAAAGTACTAGAATCTGTACTTTACTGAGAAAGTGTAATCCAAAATACAACATGTGTTACATCTGACCACTTTCTAAATGGCATTGTGCATTCATGATACACAATAGCATGGTAAAACAATTTATGACTTACTCTCTTCTAGTGTTCTCAACATCTTTCTTAGAAGGTAAACGACACCCATCAAATACCAGAATGGGTCGGATTTTCTTCTTCAGCATGTTATTCACATATTTCATGCAGTAACGGACATACCTGGAAATTCATGAAATATATGTCAATATGCATTAACCTAGACAAAACAGTGCCATTGTGTTATAACTTACATTGACAAGTAATCAACAGTTTCAAATAGTGTCTGCACAAATAAAGCCAGGCCTGAAACACTGAATGTTATACATCTGAACAGAACATGATGTTTTCAAGAGAAAAACGACATATGCCGAGGTTCAGCTTCTGGCAGTTGCATGGCCACCATGGAGGTATTAAAGCCAATTTAAGTTCACACAAACTAAACACATTTTCTTTCACTCAGTGATAACATGCTGCTGCTTTTTTCCTGTTCATTTCTCTACATCTGAAAACAGAAATGAAACATCAAATGACAAAGGTCTTTGACATGAGCAAGTCATCCAACAAAAGTTGGATAAGATTTACTTAGAACTACAGATAGGTATCTGTAAAATGAACAAAAATATGAATTCATAAAATATTCTGTATTTACTGACTGATTTTTAACATTTCAACTGTACAAATTACAAGTACACACTGGTGCAATACATCTAATGTTTCCAGCCCACAATCTCACAAGTAAAACAAGTGAGCACAGCTTCCCACTTTGGGACATGGAAATGACTGATATTGATATATATAATGTGACAAGGATCAGCAGCTCACAAGACTTTCTCCTTGACTCTACTAAACTTTATATACATGTTAGATAATAGTTTTGCCATGTACTGATTACAGTAATAATTTATGGAAACATTATTTTTTTGTGTTTTCCGTGGAAACCTGACATACAACTGAACTTGTTGCACTCAATGAAGTGGACGTAGATGAAGATTGTTATTTTTTAGCACATGGAATATCTGTGGGTCATGATTAACTTGTGTATTAAGTTTGGTGAACCTAGCATGTATAGTTTCGATGATATGCTGTGGCCAGGTAACCATCAAACACATTTTGCACCAAGTCATGTTTCCATGGAAACAACAACAAAACAAATTCTGAAAAAAAAATTAAAATAGCAAAAGGCACATCAGTGGGTAATGATTAACATGTATGTGAAGTTTGGTGAACCTAGCATGTAAACTTTAAGAGATATGCTCCAGACAAAACCACCAAACACATTTGGCACTAAGTCGTGTTTCCATGAAAACAGCAAAAAAACAAAATTCTGAAAAAACTTTAAAATAGCAAAAGGCACATCAATGGGTAATGATTAACATGTGTGTGAAATTTGGTGAACCTAGCATGTAAACTTTAAGAGATATGCCATGGACAAAACCATCAAACACATTTGGCACCAAGTCATGTTTCCATGGAAACAGCAAAAAATACAAAATTCTGAAAAAACTTTAAAATAGCAAAAGGCACATCAATGGGTAATGATTAACATGTGTGTGAAGTTTGGTGAACCTAGCATGTAAACTTTAAGAGTTATGCTCCGGACAAAGTTTCGGGGCGGACGGACGGAATGAACGCTATATACCCCCGTAACTTCGTAGCGGGGGTATAATAAGTGAAAGCAAAGAAAACTAACCATGAGTTGTTTAAAATTGTAATTGGTTTGTATTTAGAAATAAAAACAACCACATGAAATAATATGACACACACATAATAGGCAAAATGTACTACTGTAAACACAAGCACTAGATTATAGTTACAGCACAAGAAAATTTCTTCTTGATAATAATGGAAGGTGACTGAAATATATGGAAGGTAATAAGCAAATACAAAGCTAAATCTTGATATCAAGTGGCTATAACAGTGATAGGTGTCATCAGGATGTTTCCAATTAATGTGAATTTCATTATTAAATGCATGTACAAAGGTGACTGAATGAGCAATGGTGATGGAAATGAGATTTTTGAAAGTGGAAATGTCTTCCGTTTAGGACAAGTTGATGGAAAGAAAGGAGAACATCTTGAGAAATATGTTCATTATAGTATAAAAATGTAATTTACAAAAAAATCACAGTTTAAAATTAGCAGGTAAATTACAGAAGCAATAAACTGCCTCCTGAAGCAGAATGTAAAATTGAATGTTAAAGTGCAAACTTATGTTTGATAATGAGTTCAATTATCCAAATGCATAAAGAGGTTCAGCATTATGGACAACCTCTTCTGCCATGCCACAAATAAAGCCAAATATCAATGTTGACTCTTCCAATGTTATCAACCAAACAAAGAATTGACGCAGTGATTAGTACTAAAATGGAAAGTAGTTCACTGATTGACTTGCACTAGATTATGAAAGAATTTACCATATGTGACATGATTGATTCTTCATCACAGATCATTGGAAATACATAAAAGCAGATCAAACAAAATGCAAAGCATGTTTGCAAAAATAACATAATGTGATTTTATCATTTCGTGTCTATTTCTGGCATTCGCAATCTAAGTCATCTGCTCGACTCCAAAAATATACGGTGCTTGTGGAAGGCTTGCTGACTGAAAAACATACAACACAAAAGTAGTCCGCAACTGAATGATTTGGGCGATACAACTGGATAAATATATAAAGATAATCTTATCCTTGACATAAAATAAAATAGAATAAGTCATCAAGTACATTTCAATGTCTTGGAATATAAGACAATAGAAAATATCCACCATCATCAGTGTCAGTGATAGTGATTGGCTGAACTGAGCCAATCAGACGGGTCGGGTTTTTTTTCACAAACACTAAACTGTCTTGCTTATCAGTCAAAGCAATTGGCTTGAACTGAACCAATTATAAGCCTTGTTGCATTATTTAGCTAATGTTATGCTGCTTACCGACTGAACCGAAATCAGCACAATCTGAAGCATAAATCGATCCGAGAGTAAATACCGCAGTATACCGTTGCAGCACTAATTTTCAGAGAAATGGAAGTGCTGACACAGCGGACAAGCTGTATTCTGAAAAATATTCCTACAAATCTGTTTTGATACACACAGATTCTTTGAATGGTACTCAAAATGAGCAAACCTGGGTATTCTAATAGGCATTTCAAATCTTTCATGACTGCTGGCATCAAAAATGTCAAATCAAAGGCTGATAATTCACGCACCGTCCTGAATTCTGATTAACGTTTTGTCTTAGCATTATTCACTTTTATGTTTACCAAGTTACACATTAACAATGGTGCATAAACAAAATAAATAATCATTTACACTTGCCCTTCAACACATTTAAGTACATGGCTATACCAAGGTTTATAATTAAAACAGAGAATAAGCAAAAAACCTTGAACAGGGCTCACTAATACCCCTGACCATGACTCTCAACTTCAGCTGAACAACAATCCTAAACACAGTTTCACAACAATTTAAATACATTTTATGAAAAAAAACTTAATATACAGATGTATAAACAAATTTCTGCCTTAGCAAGTCATGATGTGGTCACTGGCTAATAAGCAGCCAGCTGGGAAGCGTTATGGCCTTAGGTATATGAGCAGGTTAAGAGGTAAATAAGTAGAGCTGCAATAAAATAAAGAGTCCCACATATTAAAAAAGAATAAATGGTCTGCGATATTTTTTAATGATATTGAAAATATGTTATTATCAATTGAATATTTATAATACTTATCTTATATCACATTATGTAATTTTCAAGCATTATTTAAATGTTTTCAGAGGTACCCTTACCCGGAAATTATGTTGTAGTCCAACAATGATAATAACTGATAGAATACTACCTCTAACACTTGAGATAGAGGCCCGGAATCCCAGAGTTCCTTACTAAAGGAAACTCCAACTTGAAGCATTTGAGAAGGCAACTATGAAGAAGATAACAATGGGTTTTAAAGATTGTATTCATGTTAAATCTGTGGATCAGAAACAAGTTTCAGGAAAACAAGCAATCAATTATTGGAGGCAGTACTCAAAGAACTATTATCATTATTGGACTACGACGTAATTTCCGGTTAAAGGTACCTCTGATGACATCACAAAGAGTGAGTGAGTGAGTTTGGTTTTACGCCGCTTTTTAGCAATATTCCAGCAATATCACGGCAGGGGACACCTGAAAAGGGTTTCACACATTGTACCCATGTTGGGAATCGAACACTGGTCTTCAGCGTGACGAGCAAACACTTTAACCACTAGGCTACCCCGTCGCCCCTACATCACAAATACAACCTGATGATGTCACTTCTGGTTAAGTGTACTTTGATGATGTCATGATGACGTTACTTCCGGTTAACTCAAATGAAGACCAAGTTATATCCCTGATTGGATATAACCTGCTGCCAATTTTAGTGGTAGTCTACCATTTGTAGACACAACTACATGCGGCAAGAGAGCCTTCTTGGATCACAACTATCAACCTCAGATCTGAGTTTAATTTTAACTCTCATGGTATCCCGTCTCAGTATATGTTGGCCTCTGTGTTGCGAAAGCATATCTTGAATTGGGACAAAATAAGCCTTGGGGTATCCTTTAGTTCAAATGATTGTAACATACTGGTAAGAACTGGATCTTTCCCAATATGTATTCCTTGTTCAGTAAGAAGGGATGCTAATGCCGAGCGATAACATCTCTGTTTCCATGCAGAAGATGTTGATCTTTTCTGAGATGTAGCAAAATTAAGCAACCATCAGCACCGTTATAGAGACATTGTTTCTGATCTGATTCCCTACAGCTGAAACAGGTCCCAGTTGTATTTACATAAAGCCGATGTTGAAGCTCTGACTGACTGCATAACAGCTGAAGAAATGCATTCTGAAATCCTTGCTGACTCCAAGTGTCAGGTAGGTGGAGCTGATCACTTGCGATGGAACCCTGACTTTGGTTGTCTGAGAAGCATTGGCCAGTGAGGAAACATAATGGTTAGTCTGCAAGTAGAAATAGTAGGTCTTGGAACAATGATCATGTCAGCCATGCTTGTTCCACCAGAAACATCATGATGTGATTTCTTGATCTTAGCTAGGACCTGTGGAATGAGCGATGTCAGTAGAAATGCATAAGCAGTACTTCACTCTCAAGATATTGTCATGACATCCACTGCATAAGCTTAAAGATCTCGGACTGGGGTGATATTGCAAAGATCTATGAGGTTGTTCCCATTTCATCGCTATCTGCCTGATGGCTTCCGGGTGAAGCATACACTCTGTCGATTATTATTGCATATATGTATAACATGATGCAACTTGCCACTTTAAAGTGATGACTAATATATCATGAACATAAACTTCCTGGAATCTTCAAGAAATATTCAGTCATGGCTTTTCAGTAAGTGAAGTGAGTTTTCTAAGAATTAAACATGTTTTCAGGCCCTGACAACTTCTAAGATATGTTCCATCGTCAAATGTTTCAAACACTAAAAACAGTAGTTCCAAAATCGTTTGTGTTCAATTATGAGAAAATTTGATCGATTGCTTGGTCGTTTGGTCACTGCGACCGATCTTCGATTATTTCAATTAATCGGACCACAACTTACTGTCGATAGGATCTTGTTCTGGCTTGATAGAGCATCTGCAAGGGTGTTGATGTTCCCTGGGATGTGTCTGGTCAAAATATTGCAGTCCAGACTGTCCACTAGATCATAAAGTTCCTTTGTAAGTTCCATACGATCTTGAGAAGGGGTACCTCAAAGCAGGTTAAATTTCAACGTTTAGTAAAACCTCTGGACGTGGTAAAACCTCTAGACCTGTAGCAACTCTTGGACAGTAAAGACAAGTAACAAGGGTAAATACGGCTTTGTGTCTCTAATTACATTGAAAAGTTGAACACAAGAAACCTTCAAGGTTGAAGTCATTGTGGCATTTGTAATAGAGGCCGTTATTGTCATGGAAGGTTCTTTTGCTGGGTTAGTAAACACAAGTTCGTTTACCGTGAATGTTCCCGAGGGACGGGTGGTCGTTGAGGTGTGTTTTGCTGTCGGCAATGAAGTTACTGTCGCTGCGGAGGTGGTTACCGTCGCTGAGGGAGTTGCTGGATTCACTTCAGTGCTACTTTTGTGTTTGTCGACTGTCAACATATTGGAGGCTAGTTCCTTTTTGGGCATCACTGGTTCTTTAGTAGATCCAGGGATTTACAGGACGCGAATTCCTGCGTCCTTTGCTCATAAAAATTGACAATGGATGCAACAAAATTTATTAGCGCATCCACAGGGACGAAGAAAAAGTCCAAATACTTTGTAAAAATTCCAATCAAGTAACAATAAATTATCACTGAGTTTGCTACTAGCTGAGTTATGGTATCATTTGCAATTTCATTACTGTAACAATTAATGTGATGATAATGATACACAATACAATAACAGTATTAGTAATAATATTTAAGTAGTCCAGGACCCCTGAAAATTAAGAGTATGAGTCCCAGGGACCCTCAGATACAGGACTCAAGGTAATACCTGACATAAGAGCCGGCATTACTTGTCAGGATTGAGATCCATTTTCTACCAAAGCCAAATTTTTCTATTACTATCATAATGAAATCTTTATAGACAATATCAAAAGCTTTTTTCGAAATCAATTAACAGTAACATGCCACTTTTCTTTCTTTCCTTCATTTCAAACATAATATCATAGAGTATCCTAGTGTTGTCGCTAATATATCTGCCAGGGATGAACACTGTTTGCTTTTCATGAATGAGTGTTGATAGAATTTTCTTAACCCTTGCAGATACCCCAAAAGATAGATTTCAGCGATTTCCACTCATTGTCAAATTAGTATTTGAACATTGTATCACTACATGTAGGTGATGATTGACATAATTCTTCCGTGACTGTTTACTTTACAGGTAATTGAACATTCTTCCTCAGTTATATACCTGCTAAATATTTGTGTTGTGTTTTCTTTGAGTGGCATTTTTAGAAGATACTGTATACAGATTCAGGGTTTAACATGACGCGTGATTGTAGGCATCTACCTTTGCCTGATGGTAATACTGGTGCCTTAGAACAATCCGAAGGAAGCAACATCCGATCAGTTGAGTGAATTTTATTACACCAGGTTTCATCAAGGTATATAAGTTGAAACCCCAAATTGCAGTATTCTTCAACATGTTCAACTGTTCTGAGATAAGCTGATCGCATGGACAGGATTGAGTACTTTTCTCTAAACACAGCTCTGTCATCTCCCCTTTTGGTGTACCTGAACCCCATTTCTACCAGAGCTACAATAAGTGTTGTTTTCGAGACATTTATTGTATCTTTGATCTCATCTTATATTTTAGCACACGTCGGTGGGATTTTGCGTTCATACAGTTTATAAACTGCACGGCGCATGACACCCTTATCAAAGCTATCCAGTTTGTGTTTCCTACCTGGTTTTGATTTTGACAAGACCCCTGAGGTAACTGATTTGTTTACAACTTTGTAAACCTGACTATATGTCAAATTAAGAGCTTTACACATTCTATAGTAAACCCTGTCATAGCTGACTAGAGGTTTCCCCCTTTGTTTCTCCAGTATGAAATACTGGTATAAATTTGAAATTAATTGTTCTGCAGAGATATCAAGTCGCAAGTTGCCAGTTCAGTGCTCATACACGAAGTGAAACTTCTATGGGTGAACACGATAATTTGAATTAAGACTTTTTTTACGTAATTATTTTGAATATAACTACTACTAGAGTTCCATCTTTTTTACATATAGATGTTCAAAAAAACAACAAAACTTTTTACAATCATTTATATAATTTCATTAGTTGAGGCTATATGAATAATTATAGTCTGTATTTAAAAACTACAGTTTGTACTTAGAATATTTACGAATGTTGTTAAACGTCAAAATTTCCTCCTGTGAAGTCACCCCTCAAGTGCATTTTTTCACCTGAGCTTTAATATCCATAGGTAGAGTCGTACATGTATCTGTATCATATATGTGCTTTTATCTTGTGTCACATTCATCAACTTGATATTGAAGCCAAAAAGCATTTTCCAAGCATTTCCAGCATTACTTTAGCGTGAAAGTCACCGGCGAAGGTGAAGGCTGTACTGGTTAACTATCTCCAAGTGTAGTGGTAACCATGGTAACACGTAAAGCTCGCATCGCGCAAACGAAATGCACTGTCAGTTTAATGGTCACATGCAACCAAAAAAACAAACAATTAAAACAATTATCACTTCAGGGGTGAAAAGAACACATTGCCCGACTTCCAAGTTCAGAGTTTTTTCCAGTTGGACAAGCAAATGTGTACATCACGCTGTACCAATGTCCAGTTGACTTCCCAATGTTAATTATGTTGTTTATCTAAAAAATCAGCAAGAAAATCGTCTGGTACAGGGGAAAAGTTATCAGGGCAAGTGATTTTACATGTGCCACTGTACCGGTGTACACTAGCAATTTTAAAGTTATTTCCACCCCTGCACTTATTCATGACATATAATATACATTGCTGGTTATGAAAAAACATATAAACAAAATTATAAGCGTACAATCACAAATCAAAAGTGCAATATTTGGTACTTGGGTTTACTTCCCTCGAAACGAATCACCCGGGATACCGAACCCAGTCAGAGCGGGTGGGTGTGCACTCAAGTGTAATGAAGCCTTTCATTGGCTGGTTCATTGGCAGATGCCCTCACGACTCATTGTGTGTGTGTATATAGAGATGTTGGGTTTTGTAAATACATGCTCATGTTTGGTGTATAACAGTTTGCAATCAACAGACATCATAACATGTCATGTGTACAAGTATCACACCTACCTGTCTGTGTAATTACATAATGTGACAGAGACCGAACTCGGGGGCATGACAGGGCTTGAAAATTTTTAAAATCTGCACTCACCCTGTAGGGCAAGTAATATGAACTTTCCACTCGTCCTTCTAAAATTGTACTTTCCCTACAGATCATATATATATTGGTATTTGTATAGCGTTATAGTCCATCCAGCATGCATGCTCAAAGCGCTTGTGGAAGTGTCACACTCCTGTGCTGATATACTGTACAAACAGTAAAAGAGTCTCAACAGAACTGGAAGAGATCACTCAGAGAAATATTTAGCAAAGAGGTGGGTTTTTAACTTGGACTAAAAAGACACAATAGTTGATGAATTCTTTATGGCAGGAGGGCGAGTGTTCCAAAGTATTGGGGCTGATGCACTGAAAGCCTTTTCACCAAAGAGTTTCAGTTTAGTTCTTGGAACAGACAAGAGATGTTGGTGGTCTGACCGGAGGTTTCTTGGGGCCTTGTGATCTAAGATTAGTTCACGGAGATATGCTGAAGCTAGGTCATGCTGACATCTATAAGCAAGACATAATGTTTTGAAATGGATCCTTGCCTCTACGGGCATCGATGTGTGACCGTTTGGACGCCCTGGTGGAAATTCTTGCTGCAGTATTATGGATTTTTTGAAGGCGTGTAAGGAGGTCATGGTTGATGCCATAGAGGAGACTGTTACAATAATCTAGTCTAGACATGATTAAGCTAATTGTTTTGATTAGACTACTCCTGCTCATGACCTTATAATCCGGACATCCCGCTTCCAAGTTGCGCGAACCTATTCACTGTGCATGCGCTATGAGTGCAGCACAGGTGTTGAAACCACTTTTCACCCCAAGCTGGGGTGAATTTAGTGAATCGTTTGAACTCCGATTTCGCAGGGGTATTTTCATCACGTTATTTTCAAATTAATAAGTTGAATTTGCATTTTTGATGATTTGTATCTGTAAGTCCATACCGAAAGGTATCAGAATCTGCAAAGTTGTGTTTTATGTTGCATGTGACCTTTAAGGTTGGACCGTCCCGATCAGAGCACCTAGCGGATTAGTGAAGGGAAGATAATTTGAAAAAGATAGCCCATTAAAATGGCGCTGGCTGGATGACTAAAGGTTGGGGTTTCAGGGCTCCAGATAAGGGCCGTATCGGCGTATGTATAGATAAAAAATATTCACCATACGGTAGGAAATAATTTAGAAAACGTAGCACATACCCACCACAGCAATGGTGTACAGTCTGAGAATCATTTACAGACATATTTATCTAAAACATATCAATCTGATTTCAAGAGGTGTCCATCTTTGGATGTACGTGATAGCAACACATTGGTGTTTCCCTTGTGTTTGGGGAATCCCTGTTGCTACAGTTAAATTTGATTGGTCAAACAAGACCAAACAAGACAAGAAACAAGACTCGGGCTAAAGTCCTCGCAGAGTTTATTTAAATAACTACCTTGTAAGGGTGATTAACCTATACATACATCAGTAAATGTACTCTTCAGTGCTTTCCAGCACTCCTATATTGAAAAAAATAAGGAGTACATACCCCTGATGTTGAAAAATTATCCGGAGCCTGGAGTTTCCCTTTAATGCACAAACTTGAGCACACTCAAAAGTAACAAATATCCACAAGTGATAAAATTAAAAACTTTCATGGGTGTTTCACAGCACCAGTGCCTTCAGACCACTTGACATGGCAAAAAGCAGACAATCACATGGATTTTTAAGCCCTGTGAAATAAAAACCACGAAAAAAGGATAACAGACATCAATTCCAGCAATCCTATGCACAGAAATGTCTTTTCACAGGCTACACAAAATACTGTAGACAGCATCCTTGTAAAATTCCACATACATTGATACATAAATACTTGAATAGTGAATACTGCTTCATAATCCTTCAACACGGCACACCCGTGAACATTTGGGTTAGAATTGGTCTTCAGCAACCCATGCTTGACGTAAAAGGCAGATTACAGAGTTAAACAAAAAACATCAAATCAATCAACATGACATTTTAACAGGCCTTTATCATAGGTTGGTTTGTTGTTAAACTCCGCACTCAGCAACATTCCAGCTATAAGGTGGCGATCCATAAATAATAGAGTCTGGACCAAACAATCCAGTTAACAGCATGAGCATCAATCTGCGCAATTTGGGATACGATGACGTGTCAACCAAGTAAGCGAGCCTGACCAACCAATCCTGTTAGTCGGATTTTACGACAAGCACGTGTTACTGAAGACCAATTCTAACCCAGATCTTCACAGGGCTTTATCCTGAGAACAGTATGTATGAGAAGAAATTTTTTAAAAGTTACCCAATAGGGAAGACCACAGTGACCACAGTGACGTCAGTGTTTTGATCACATGACGCGCCCGAGTACTTCTGGTAGGCAGAAGGTAAACATAAACATGAGAGAACCACACAAGCTGCACTCATTTGATCGTCGACTTTACATACGTAACAACTCTGTTTTTTTGGCTTGACACTCAGTGCATCTTCAATCACCAGAATTGTCCTTGTGACGATAGACACATAACAATATTATTTTATTGTTATGACATACTGACATTTTATAATATCTCCCCGTGTTAGAACATTATTCGAAAATCATCGCCCACGAGATCCATTACGACTTCGAATTTGTAAAAATAAAGATCTACGCACCGGCAGCAATATTGAGGGGACAAAATGTACAACGCAAGCAAAAAATGCCAACTTCTGTTGAAAACAGCAAACAATAACGAATTGAAGGTGATTGAAAACTTAATTCTATTATATATTTGGATTTTACGGGAATTTGAATCAACTTAGAAAATGTATCAATGGTCGTTTTCCAACTCGTGCCTATTTTACCTCCATGAGTGCCATGCCCTACGTGCTTTCCTGCGAGTTTGGGCATGCCCTTATACGTCACCCACAGCTGTCAACAATGTCAGTGTGGGAAGGTTTATCCAACAAAATCATTATAAACTCGATAAATATGATAATTTTGTTACAAAGACAATACCATTTACCTAAATGAGACAATGTAATTCATTCCAACGAAAGCAGTTGGATCTATCAAAAGGATGGCACATTTTTTTCGGTATCACGATGCATGTGGAGTTGTTTGTTTACCACCATTGCCATGATCGTTCCTATCCATCCAATCAGTGATGTAACATTGAGATTGTTTTTGTTTATAAATAATTAAACCGAAAGTTACTAATTTTTAGGAAATGGGAAACTTCAGTGTTTTCTCTTGACCAAAGAACAAAAATACTGATCAAATTATTAAAAAAAATTATTTCATTATGAAGAAAATATTAGACGTGATGTGCCTGAAGTAAAAAAATGGCCGTTATTTCCGGGTGTGTAACGAGTATTTTGGCGAACAAATCTTTATTTCGCAGACGTTTCGTTTTAAGGTACATAAACTAATTGAAGATTATATATTTAGAAACCTGAGAATAAGTTCATTCCATACATAATTCAAATGACATGTAAATCCGACTTGTTGAATAATTATTGCAAGTTTTATTTGGGAATATCATTATGCTGCTCTCCTGTCGAATGGGTTCGACAGCAGCATTGAGAGGATTAAGTACATAATCTGATCATTGTTTGCTTTTTACGCTACACCGGTTCTCATTGTTATCGTCAGACATTGCTGCTTTCTGCCTACCGGAACACGAGTGAGCGTAGTTCATGAGGTCACTTCCGTAAACATATGGGGGCATTTAGTCAACAAAAGGTGAGCTGAAGTAATTGCTTTGCCTGTTGCTTTACACCACACAGAAATACTCCCACATAGCTGAAAATTAAAACAATTTGCAGCAGATTTGCAGTCATTTTTTCAACTTGAACATGTTGAATGGATCAAATATATATGATTATGCTTGAAAACTCACGTACTGGTCAGAGGTTTCACCAAGTGCCAATTTGTCAGCACATGAAAATGCACCTTTATGAAGCCAACAGTATGCATCTACTGCAACTGTCCAACCTTCAAACTGTGAAACATTGACTGGAGTGTGGATATTTTTCAAGTATGGCAGGAGTCCAGTTATACCCATTCTTTGAAATCTAAAAAAGAAAGATTGTGGGACATATTAACATCATTAATGATATTGAGGTAGCATCATGTAGTTAGCATGTGGGAAGAGTTCCTCCCGTTCCCCCATATTCTTTCTTCCGCCGATTAACAGATTAACAGAGGTTAACAACGCTACGTGGTTCGACCCTATATATATTGTAATTAATTTTTAGGCTTTGAGTTATTTTTGTGAGTTCTCTAGTAATTGTTGTGTTAGTTTTTGTTAATAATTTTAGCTTACGTTGATATAATGTCAAGTAACATACCAGCAAAACGTCATGCACTCAGATCTCCCGCCACATTGAAGGAAATTGTTTCAAATTCTGGAACGATATGAACAAACGAATAGGAATTCCGGCAAAGGAATGAATTTCTACAAGAAATTACAACAGAAGGGCCCCTACAGATTTTCCTTCGTACATTAATAAATAAATATTTCTTCTGTGTCATTTCACTTTCACTTGTAAATAAATTATTCCCTACGTTACAGGCAAAAATGGCGCAACACTCGCTGAGCCTTTTATTCGTCCACAATCCACATAAACAAACTTTTCGAACACTGAAACTAGTTCAACTCTTGGTACGCGCCGCAGGCTTAGCGCTTTTAGCCACCTTCTAGACAGGATCCCAGCTGTGTGGCTCGGGGTCGTTCAGAGACCGTGGTGTTTAGTGGAATGTGACCAACTTGCATTTTTCTCGTGCCCCTCATGAAGTATTTCATATTGGCTAGTGTTTTTAACAACAAATGACGACAACTCTATTTCACTTTATTTGTATTCTACATCGCAGGAGCAATCGACCATCAATGATGCATTGATGGAAATAATAACGATGATGTTGATTTAGTACACGACATGAAGGTGATTTACCTTGTCCATGCTTCTCCTTATAAATCATCACACACACACCTAGCCATAAATCATGAATGGTCCTTTAATTATTGCTGAAAACACATTCTGAAGTAATTATTTTCACCTGTTCATCTTTCCAAATGTAATTTTCTAATCTGAGAGTTTAGAAGTTTCAGTTTCAAAAAGAGGTAACAGTAAAATAAGCCTGTTTAGTGTAAGATTACCTTCTTCGCGTTTCCCTGATATTTATTCGGGGCGATTGGGTAGCCAAGTGATTAAAACTACACTGATCCACTGGGCACCTGTCCACCTTGACATAATTTCAACCGAAACAATGAGACAATAAGAACCACAATTGACAAGACAATTGATGCCCATCAGTTTCCGTTGTGTGAAAATATCTCCTGTATAGTTCTTGTCTGATTGTAATGAAGTATCCCAGCAGTGGATAAGCTTTTTCGGATTTACTTATGTCTTATACGTGGATGGTATGATGAATGATCCAATTTGATCCTATTTCTGGGGTTTTTTTTACCTCGCTATTTAATCATGTCATGTATCAATGTGATATCTATTGACATATGATATAAAAAACACACATTTTATATACACACATTACATATATCTACCCCACTTTGGTATTGCTTAGAAAATTTATAACATTACTTAGGTATACATGTATATATACTCATGCCAATAATGGTTGTCACCCCCTTTAATTTTTTTAATTGGAGGGGGGTTGGGGTAGGGAGGGGGGTGACAACCATTATTGGCATGAGTATAGTTTTTAACTTTAGTACACAGCAAATGCTTATATGATTTTCCAATGCAACAATGAAGTTCCGTTCATATCCTGAAAACAGTGTCGATCCCCTCGAAGTCTTAATTGCTACTCTCTTGCTGTAACCCATGTTTGATGACATATACAGGTCTACACCATGTTTATTTTTCATCATTCATTTAAGGCCAGTTAATAACTTTATGAATTTACAGCTATCCCAGAAATTATTGAGAAAATCTTTGTTTCCTGATACAGATAAAAGAATTTTGAAATTGGTGTAATTACATTATGTAGCAAGTACTCAGTACGGGAGGCAACTCCAGTAGGCTTAAGAATGAACCTTACTACATCAAGAGTTATCTCCCCTGGTGTAGCAGACGGCTTCCTTTGTTGACATGGCAGACTAGACAGCAGAAGAGAAAAGAAAGCTGGTTCTATATGATTTTGAAAGGGGTATGACAAATGCAAAAGAGTTATCTGGTTATAGATTTCAAGAGCACAAGACAGGGGCAGGGAGGCCAAGGAAGTTCAGTACTACGGATCGCCGGGGACTTGGTCTGATTGTGAGTAGGGGAAAATTGAAAGGCCTTGAGAACATCAGAAATCAGATGATTGATAGAGGAAGTCCTCAGTTATGTAATGAAACCTTTAGACTAGAATTACAAAGACTTAACTGGATGAAAAAGCGCGGAATTCCCAAACCATTGATGAACAATGCACAAACAGAATGACGTTTAAACTGGTGTAGGGCTCACGAAAATCAAGATTGAGATAATGTTTTCTTTTCTGATGAAAGTTATGTCTGTCTTTTACCGAACTGTGTGAAAATGTGGACAAAAGATACCATGAAACCTATTAACCAACGCCCAAAACATAGCCCGAAATTTCACATGTTGGGTGGGATATCATCACATGGAGTGGCGTCTTTGTGTATTTTCACTGGAAATTTAATGAAGGAACGATATGTTGACATCTTAAATGATCCCCTGCTTCCAACGGCCCGAATACTGTATGAAGATAATTGGATTTTCCAGCACTTCTGTTCCGGAAAGGTCGACTTCAACGCCGCCCTTAAGTACTCCTGTGGAACCAGAAGACCCCACAATCTCTGCTGTCTTCAGCGTTCAACCTGCATCACCTGTCAAGATGGAAGCTCTGCAGTCGGAGAGGCCTACCTGACTCAGAACCAGCCTGGATGCAGAGTGATCAATGGGGCCATCGGGGCCATCATTCGTCAAGAATCGGAAGAGGAAGAAGTTTTTGTTTGAAGTTCTTGTACATAGCTAGTTCATTTGTTTGACAAAGAGAGATGTCGCCGACAGCCTTCTATTCCCCTTATTATTTCACCAGAAGGCTGCTTCTCCAGCGTCTATATGTAGAGAGTTGTACGTGCCACCCGTTTGCGTCTACCCGCCAAATCACGTGCGTTTCATGCCTGTGACACTTTCATGTCACCATCCGACCATGTCGGACGTGTAACATTTTTCTCATGTTGTGATCGTATTATTTCACAGGTAAGCACCCTCTCTACATATATTCTTTCTACATCTATATCATATCAAGTATATATATTATTATCATAAACATAGTAATATCATATATCTAATTAAGGTAGTAATTAATCGCGACCGCGTAATGTAAACTTTCTCTCGCTTGGATCACTTTCTAACTTAAGCACTAGCATTGCATGTAAGACTGTGAATGATTAATTATTATGATTTTATATCTAAAGTATACCAAATTATCTTTATTTATAATTATAATTGATCGCTAATGCGTGACGTCACATCAATTGTAAATATCCGGGACGAAGCGCTAATGTGTGACGTCATATATATTTTACATGGGCGGATCCAGGAATTTTTAAAGGAGGGGGTTCGAACCCCCTGACACCCACACCCACCCCACCCCCCAATTGGCTCTGCCAACGCAAAAAAAAATCTTCAATGTGATCTAAAGTCATTTTCAAGGGGGTTCGACCCCCACCCCACCCACCCTCTGGATCCGCCACTGTTTTATCAATTATACAATTATGGCATAACTATTATATTCCAAGCTTATATCTATAATTCTATTGTTTATTGCCTATGTATTCTCCTATAATAACATATAAGCGACTTTCATGTCACCATCCGACCATGTCGGACGTGCAACCTTTTTCTCATGTTGTGATCGTATTATTTCACAGGCATAAACTGGTGATATCTTAAGCGAGGTTCCCCGTCCCATCATTTATTGTCCGTGGGACATCTCAAGACCTGAACCCGTGACAATGATAAGGACCCCAAAACACACTGTGGGCTTCACAAAATTTCAAGTTTTAGACAAGTCCAGCTACAGCCCAGATCTTAACCCTATTGAGAACATGTGGGGACTAATGAAGAACAGAATAAACCGAAAAGGACTTATAAATATTCAGGATATGAAGAAAGAAGTGGTCGAATATTGAGATACGCTGTCACCCGATTTCCTACAAAATTTGATCAGTAGTGTACCTAGGTGCATTCAGTCGTGTATTGCAGGGCAAAGAGGTCTCACAAAGTACTGAAAAGACACTTATACCCCATTCATACGACCACATTTGCTCACATGAGTATACTTTACACATATGTAAATATAATTATGTAAGCAATTTTGGTCGTATGAACGCATTTGCTTATATGCAAAGTTTACACACATATGTAAATTTACACCTAGCGAGCACTAGGTGCAAATTTGCTACATGGTATAAGTAAAAGTTTCTCCATGGGAATGTTCAGGGGCAAATATAGGAATGTGACTGCCGTCTATGGAACCTGCACAGTTTGGAGATCTCCATCTTTCTTCAAAGCCATGAATAACATTTTTCAGTGATTCTCCTTCAGGGAATTTAACAACCTCGACAAAAAATATTTTTCAGGATTGCTTCACACACTTGATGAATACAAACACATACGGTTGATTTCCCTATACCAAAGAGATTTCCAACTGTCCTGTATTCAGCCGATGATGCCATCCAATAGATTGCAATCGCAACTTTCCTGTGGACGTGAAGTGGTTCCTCTACTGTATTTGGCAAGGGAGACAGATCATCTTTCAGTCTATTACATATCAGATAGAACGTTTCCTTTCTCATTCTGAAGTTTTCAAACCAATCTGTTTCGTTAAATCGATGTAAAGCGATGCTATCATCCCATTGTGTTGATCTATGTTTTCTTCTCATGCTCCTGTCAGTGGTACATCCAAGAATTAAACCCGAACACTGAGGTAAAACGGCAGCTGTCTTTTTCTGCGGTGCAGATGCAGTCTTACCCTGTCCATTGTTATGTCAGAAACGAATGTTTAATGATTTTTTTTCTGTTTGCTTATATGTCACCCTAACCTCGTACGAACACGTAGCAAATATACTTTTACTCATGTGTGTAAATTTGCTTACATGAGCAAATCTGCATATATGCAAAATTTCGTCGTATAAATGGGGCTTTAGACTGCAAGAGAATCACATCTCAACATATTCATTTGAGTAAAACTTCTATGGATTATATCCATGTATTTGATATTTGCCGAAACAACTTTCTCAATAATTTCTGGGAATACTATATATTTAGCAGATTACGCGACAAAGGATCCCATTAAGGATTTTTGGTTTACTCTCATTCTGCCTACATCTCATTCTGCCTGCAGACATAATAAATGTGTAGACAGAATGAGAAAAATCAGGCCACCCCTAATTTAGAAGTGAACTTGCCCATGACAATAACATAACACAATCTTCATTGTAGTCAATGGCGTTATCAAATTGATTCCACATGGACTTGTGGAACAAGGCATCATCATGCACCCAGGTATTCGTGACATAGTCGCAGAAGTCATGTACAAGGGGGATGTCGGGTCTCTCGTCGAGAGTTTCAATCCAGGCATCCTGAACCTGATCTATTGGGAGCAGTGGCAAACAGGCAGCTCTTCGGACTACAGTTTGGACACCTATGGTTTGGATCTTGCGCAGGATACACGTAAATGAGACTTGGGGAAGACAGTCTCGGGTGCTTGAATGGCAGGAAGAACAAAAGGATTAAAGGTGGATTAGAGAGAAACAAGTTTGTTCATTATTTTTATAAGGATAATTAATAGAGAAAACTAATTAACAAGAAGAACAAAAGGATTAAAGGTGGATTAGTGAGAAACCAGTCTGTTCATTATGTTTATAAAGATAATTAATAGAGAAAACTAATTTATCAGAAGAGCAAAAGGATTCAAAGTGGATCCGAGAGAAACCAGTCTGTTCACTGTTTTTAATTGATAGGTAACCATAAGAAAACAGTAAGTAACAAAAAATAAGAATGTCCATATAACAAGGATGAATCAAGCAGTCCGCTTATCAAAACAACTCAAACAAAAAATTCAAGCTCATCCATTTTTTCTTGTGGGGATGTAGGGTCAAGTATTATCTATCGCTTTCTAATTCTGCCTACACAGTTGTGATCAACAGACGATGACTTGTGTTGTTTTAGCCGTAGGCAGAATAAGAGGACACCGGATTTGTTCTTGTCTGGACAAAATATTCAACGCATTTAATTAAAGTCTGATGTGCCAACTGTAGTACACGTTACACAACACGAAGGAACGGTATTTCCCAAATTTACTTACGCTGAGAAATGGAACGAACGTTTTATACGGCAGTCATATGAACAACGTTTGACCTTCTACGTATCATTTCGCTATCAGATTTGCACACGTTTACGGAGTTGTGGAAATAAACGAACACTCTAGTCCAAGAGCCAGGTGAACGGTGGGGTGATTTTTAGTCCAAGAGCCGGGGTGATTTTTGTACCGAGAGGCCAAAAGGTTTGAACATGTATTCTGATGTAAAATTGCCTCACGAATCCAAAATTTCAGTCTTACAAATCAAAGCTGTGGCTTTAGCCCACTAGGGGGCGTTGAAGCGATGACTCAGCATTTTTTTCAGGTAAACTGCTGCATCCTTTTAAATGCCATTTCCCAACTACAAATACTCAGTATTTCACCCAAACTGGTTGCAATGTAAAGAAGTAAGATAAATGTGTAATTTCACAAAATAAAATGTTTAACAGTGTGGTATGTAGAGTAATGACATATTGTTTTTCTTCGTAGATTTACAATTTTTTGTCATTTTACCACCTGAAGTTCATTGTAATGAAACTAAAGTATAATATAATACAGTATTTAAGGCTTTTAATTATGTAAAAATGTGTAAGGAATTCAAATATATCAATAAAATGCATATGTCACTCAGGGTTAGTGTTTTATCTAAGAAAAAGATAGTAAAGGTAATTCTATAAAATCACTCAAGGGGAGATAACTCTGTAAATCACATTCTTAAAAAGTATCACACACCTCAGTGTGGGGCCACATACATTTTTGTTTTAATTTGCTGTTCCTTTTCGATGATAACATGTTTCATTTTTGGATTTGAAAAAATATATTTTGTAAAAACAAATCTACAAAATAATTCATTTACTAAATGTAGTCAGGATTTGAACCTCATAAGTGGTCATCTACCTTTGAAAATATCCTAAATAGTTCAATGTGCATTGTCTCCCTTATGTTAACTTAGAGTGATTTCCCTTAGAATAATAAAGGTCATGCAAGGTTAGTTCTAAACAAACCTGATACATGGGAATTTAGCGTCCCCGGGCAGTGGTATTGTGATGTGTACATGAGTCAGTTGTGATTCTCAGAACTCAGTGTCAGATATGACTGATGAAGACATCTTACATTCAAGTAAGACAATTTGCATCTTGCATATTGGCAGTGACAAATCAGATGATGATGATGTGTTTACTTTTAGTCAAGAAAAATGGCAGCATGTTAGAGAAATTGCCCATCTCAGACAGCTGAAATATACATCATCAAAGTATTCCCAGCTATGTGACCTGATACAGGAAAAGTCTTATGAAGCAAAATATGGCTATCACATGACCTGTTATAGACATTTCACCTCAATTTCAAAATCTGATGTATCTGAACCAAATAGCAGTGATGAGGTTTGTGGTGTAAACCTCAGATCTGAAAATGTCAAGAACACCAACCATTCAGGAATATTTGGAGGATCTTGTGTGTTTTGTGGGAAATTGAGAAAAAGAAAACATGGAAAGTCAGATACTGTTGGTAATTGCGAGAGCTTTGAGGCACAGGAAAGAATAAAAGCAGCTGCTGAAGTCCTAGGTGACACAATACTTTTGACCAAGGTAAGAGACATTGACTTTATTGCCAAAGAAGTGAAATACCACCATTCATGTAGAAAGGCATATTTAAACAGAGCTGATAGACAATTCCAAGCTAAGACGGAGCCTGTTCAGAAGCTACCAAGACAGGAACATGCAAAGGCATTTGACGAGATATGTACTTATATAGAGTCTACTATCATACACAAACAGGACCCAGAGCACCTTGCCACATTATACCAGAAGTACATATGTCTGCTGACAGAAGCTGGTATTGATACAAGTAGCTACAGAATTGAAAAGTTTGAAAGTAAGTTACTTCAGCAGTTTCAAAATAGAGTGAAAATTAGTACCCTATTGGGTAAAGGGAAGAAAGTTGTATTTCACATTGATGCTGATGAGAGTAAACTTGTCACATCCAGTGTTTTGCAGACTTCTGCAGAAGAAGCACAAGTGATAGAAACTGCACAGTATCTACGGAATCAAGTTTTGAAACTAAAACAAAAATGTCAGGACTTTCCATTTCCTTTGACTGCAGAACAAGTTTCAAAGGGTACTGCTAGTCCTCCAGATATCCTTCTACAGTTTTACAGAACATTGTATACAGGTTCTCCAATCAATGTTGACACGACTGCTAGAGTCGAAAGATTTGTTAAATCATCAGCTGATGATGTTTTGTTTGCAACAACAAGGGGTCTTCTGAAACCCTCAAAACATCTTTGCCTTGGTCTTGGGATTAAGAGTATGACAGGAAGCCGAAAGGTTGTGGAGATCCTCAATAGACTAGGACACAGTGTAAACTATCATACCATTGAAACACTGGAAACTGCAATGGCTGACAGTATCACTGAGAGAGACACTCCACTCCCAGATGGCTTAGTGAACCAGCCAGGGCTCTGTACTGGTCTGGCATGGGACAACTATGATGAAAATACAGAAACATTGTCTGGAAAGGGAACACTTCATGATACATTTGGAATATGCTTCCAAAATATAGTACGATCAGATGAGACATATAACGCTTTTCATCATAAAAACACTACCTACAGCAAAAGAAAACGCTCATTTCAAACTGACATGCCATCCCTTGAGCCATACAGAAAGAAGCCAAGAGCAGGAACCTTCCAGTATGCATCTACTTCTAACATTGAACCAGATACATGGAGTGTTTCCAGACTAACTGACATGCTCTGGATGATGGGCTTTTCTTGGGATGTTCACACGCCAATGTGGACTGGGTGGAATTCAAAGTTTTCATCTGATTCCTTCCCACTCCAGAAAATAGGTTACATGGCAAACATTGGCAAGCCACCAACTCAGCTTGATGTGGTAGTGGAAACTTTGAAAGCATCACAAGAGGTTGCCCACAAGTGTGGAGAGCAATATGCTATAGTACATTATGACCTCGCAATTGCCAAGTTAGCAATGCAGATACAGTCACAGGAATCTCCACGATTTGACAATGTCTTTATCTGTTTTGGCCCCTTTCATATATCGATGGCATACTTTGCCTGCCTTGGCTATATTTTGGATGGATCAGGTGGACCCCATATACTGACAGAGACTGGTGTTCTTGCATGTGGATCCTTGAATGGTTTCTTAGGAGGTAAACACTACAATCGATGTAAACGATTGCATCCAATACTCTCTGTTGCATTTTGGAAACTTCACTTCAAGAAATTCTTGTCTGAACACTCTGTTCCTGAAAATGTCATTACAACATTGAAGAGACTTTATGGATCTGCATCAGAAAGGACCCTGGTAGAGGTCTTGGAATCAGAGGAGATTACTGCATTTCTCAGAGCCTACGACCACTTCATGAATGAGACACGATCTGGAACTCATGGCAAAACAGCCCAATACTGGATGATGTACATCGATCTGGTCAATCTGTACCTAATGTTCAGCAGAGCTTGTAGAACCAGTGATTTTGCACTGTTCACCTACTGCTTGGGAAAATTGTGTCCACTCTTCTTTGCAGTTAACCGTCACAATTATGCAAGATGGATGACAAAATATCATCTTAATCTCCTGAACATTGACAATACACACGCTGGTGCAAGACAAATCCTGGAACAGGGTGGACTTTCAGTCAAAAGAACAACCAAGCCTTTTGCAAGAGTACCAGTGGATATGGCCCTGGAACAGACTGTGAATGCAGATGCTGCATCCAGACAGACAGGCATCTCATCCTTCACTCAGTCACTATCCGCCAGACGACGATGGATGATTACACGTGCAATGAGGAGTGCAGTGGTAAGACAGCTTCTACAGATTGTAGATCTAATAGACAAGGAAGATGTCACAAAGGAATGCAAACCAGCACGGATCAAACGGGACCATGAAGATGTTGAAAATCTTGCTACTGCAATTGAAAGTTGCCTGAACCCTTTCACAATGGCTCATCCAAACACACATCTGTACTGTATAACAACGGGAAAACCTCTAGCAGAACATGTCGCTGATGATCTTGTAAACTGCATTCATACAGGTGAAAGATGGTACAATGAATTTTCAGATGGCTGTTTTTCTGACCAGGCTAGATTTGAAAGACCAATCCCAAGAAGAAAGATTCAGAATTTCACTGCTGGAGCTTTTAAGGCCAACATTCAGACCAAAGACAAGAAACTGAAAGAACTTCAGTGTTCTCGTGATTTGTTTGGTCGACTTTTATACCTTGCCTCTTCTAGTGAAATTGATCTCGCTGAAGTATTCAGGTTCCCTCTTACACCTCTTCCACTTTCACTTGGTCAAATGGATGGTTCAATGAACAAGACTGACAAGTCCAAACTGATGAAATGTTTGGAAGAAAAGGTAACAGATATTCAGTTCCCAGATAACATTGATGTGTGTGTCATTGATGGAATGTTCCTCATCCAGTCTCTTACAAACCCTCCTTCAAGATATGAAGACATTGCCAAGTTCATCCTACAGATCCTCTGCAAATATGGAACTCGAGTAGAATTTGTATGTGACACTTATGCAAGTCCATCAATAAAGGACATTGAGCGAAGAAAACGTGGAGCTTCTGCAGAAGGCACGATAGTCAGTGGTCCAGGTCAGAACAGGCCTTCCAACTTCACAAATGCATTGAACTCTGCGAATTTCAAGTCATCCTTCTTGAGATTTTTGGCTGATGAATGGAGAAGTGACACATATAGTCACATTTTAGGCACCACAACACTCTACTTTTCTCTTGAAGATACATGTTATGTGTTTACCGCTAACCAGGGAATTGTGGTGAGGACTGTTGTTCCACATCTCCGATGTACACATGAAGAGGCTGACACAAGAATCATTTTTCATATCTACAATATCTGCCAAGATTTGAAGAAAGCACACATATCAGTGCGAGCCTCAGACACTGATATCCTTGTACTTTTGATTTATCACATCCAAAGACTTTATTGAGCTCACATCTGGATGGACACAGGTCACAGCAGCAACAATTCAAGGAGATACATAAACATTAATGCAATTGCCAAGGTCATTTGGAAAGGAGTGTCTGACTCCTTGCTTTCATTTCATGCATTTACTGGATGTGACTATACTTCAGCTTTCGTTCGAAAGGGGAAAGTGCGCCCACTTCAACTTCTGGAATCCTCTGTTGCTTTTCAGGCTGCATTTACATGTCTAGGAAACACAGAGGAGGTACCTTCACATGTTGCTTCAGGATGTGAACAATTTGTATGTGCGTTGTATACAAAACCAAGCCTGTCCAGTGTCGATGATGTGCGCTATAGTTTGTTCAAACAAAGATACGCTCCAGCACCAGGCCGTGGTCCTTTAGACAAAATCAAAGGAACAGATGCTGCTGTATTTCCTCCTTGTCAAGTATCGTTAGTTCAAAAAATCAAAAGAACCAATTATGTTTCAAGTATGTGGAAGAATGCTCATCTCTGTGATCCATTGAAGTTCAAACCAGAAGGAAATGGATGGAAGTTGGAGGATGGAACCTTTCAACTTGTATGGTACGAAGGACCACAGGTACCTACATGTGTCACAAAACAAATGAGTAGCACATTTCCAGACCTTGAAGAATCAGATGAGGGTGAGGCTGGAGGAGATGACAGTGACTCTGCTACTGACGATGAGTATGATCCGTGATGAGGTAGCCCTTGCATTTTGACAGAAATACCAAAATCTAAATGTGAGTAGTCTGAATTAGCTTAATAATTTTTAAAACTATTACAGGTGTGTGTGCGTGCATGCATGCATGTTGTACTGGCCTGATGACCTGTTTTGTATCATGAGGAAATGTTGGTGATTAATTACTCTTTAAATATATGTCCAACAACATGTATATAGACTAAAAAGCAAGTTATATGTCTTTCTGAAAACCACATTTTACAGAGTTATCTCCCCTTGAGTCATTTTATAGAATTACCTTTACTGTCTTTATCTTAGATAAAACACTAACCCTGAGTGACATATGCATTTTATTGATGCATTTGAATTCCTTACACATTTTTACATAATTAAAAGCCTTAAAAACTGTATTATATTATACTTTAGTTTCATTACAATGAACTTCAGGTGGTAAAATGACAAAAAATTGTAAATCTACGAAGAAAAACAATATGTCATTGCTTTACATACCACACTGTTAAACATTTTATTTTGTGAAATTACACATTTATCTTATTTCTTTACATTGCAACCAGCTTGGGTGAAATACTGAGTTTTTGTAGTTGGGAAATGGCATTTAAAAGGATGCAGCAGTTTACCTGAAAAAAATGCTGAGTCATCGCTTCAACGCCCCCTAGTGGGCTAAAGCCACAGCTTTGATTTGTAAGACTGAAATTTTTGGATTCGTGAGGCAATTTTACATCAGAATACATGTTCAAACCTTTTGGCCTCTCTCGGTACAAAAATCACCCCCGGGCTCTTGGACTATTGTTGTTGTTGCTGATTTTTAAATAAATTTAGTGAACACTCTTTACCATCACCCTCACTATATAATGATACTTATGATCGGTTATGAAGTCAGTCACGATGGCTAACCAACAATAATGATATCACGTAAATGGAATATGGCAATTAGAATAACGATTAATATTTAAATTACAGTCGTGTTTTTGCTTGGCATTTAACATATGTTCCTCTTTTATAAAGTGTCAGAGTGACGAATCCAGACATCGTCCCAGAAGTACCTGTCTTTGACAGTTTACGCCCTGCCCTCTACCGTTCCCGTGCCAAAGACATCCCCCATCTTCCAGCCACAAGATCAGCTATAGATCTACCCGATGTCTACACCAAGACACAGGCCGACGACAACTTTCTGCTGTTCTCCATCGGCGACAACGACAAGATCCTCGCCTTTGCAACAGACGACAACCTACGACTACTCTCCGAAGAGTGTTGCAGCCTCTAAGAACATTGTTCTAAATCCAACATCTGTGTTTACTGATTTTGAGTCAGCATCCATATGGTTCCAAGTACATTATATGATAAAATTGGAAGAAGATGATTTGTGGTTTGGACGATAAATGTTGGATTGACTGAATGTAAAGGATCCGTGGAAATCGTGGCTCTAGCCATCAACACGTGTATGAGTTGCTAACTCCTTGCCTTCTCGCGCCTTGTGATGTGCATGTAATTCGCTTGGATTGCTTGGACATATCACGGAGTTATCTCAACGCCACTGAGTGAGTACATACGATTTCCATTGTATTTGACATTGACACATAGCGCATGGAGAAATCTATCTCAAGTACGCCTCTCACCACAAAACGTAACAGAGACGAAGTGTTCATATCACCCGATTCGGAGATTGACTTTGACTTGAAACGTCAGTGTCCTAATAGTCCAAATCTGGATATTTCTAACAATTCTATCATGATGAGTGCCGAAAGTTTAGATGTGTCTGGTAATAGCCCTACCTCTGATTCTCTTATCTCTGAAGTGGTAAACGCTCTGAAAAACACTGAAGTTCTCACAGCAATAAGCACTAAAGTCGCTGAGGCGATAAGGCCTATGTTTCGTCAAGAAATGGAACAGATCATCTCTCAAAACAAAATTCTTGAGGAGAAAGTGTCACTCATGTCATCCAAACTTATCGAGCAAGAACAGGCAATAGAGACTCTCACCAATAAGCTAGACAGAAGTGAACAGTACTCGAGAAGGAATAACATTAGAATCTCAGGGTTGTCTGAGTCCGAGAATGAGGACACTGACCAGTTGGTTTTAGACGTGGCCAAGTCAATTGGCGTAAATCTCAATCCTGGTGACATCGATGTTAGTCATCGTGTTCCCAGACGACCAGCCACCCCACTGGACAATCCACGACCTATCATTGTTCGATTCGTTAGCAACGCCTCGAAACGTGCTGTCCTCAAGTCGAGATCAAAACTTAAATATGTGAAAAACCCTGGAGCCCGTAGAGTCTTCATCAATGAAGATCTTACCGGACCCCGAGCAGCGTTAGCTCGAAGGGCCCGCCAGCTCGTCTTGGATAAGAAAGCTGAGGCAACATGGGTAACTAGTGGGGTCATCCTCATTAAGATGCTGGATGGTACGGTTCGAAAGGTCGCCAATAGCGGTCACTTCGATGAAGTGTGCGAGTCTACAAAACTCAAGATGGTGATAAGTCTGAGTCAAGACAAATGAACACCATTACTTACATGAGATAAATTGATTGGGAAACCCATAATGCACTTGCATGATCTCATCAACTGTCGATAGTCATTGCGACTCTATACTCATATATGTCAACATCGGTATGATTGTGCATTAAACCGTGTTACTTACAGAGACATTGTGATATAAACGAACAATATGAACCTCGAGAAACATGGTGATGCTCGTCACGATTTAGATATGTAACAATTTGCGGACGTGAATTTCTCAACGTCTCACTTCATGCCCACACTCAGTGTCACTCATCGCTAGATGCTAACGGCAGACGTGCGTGTTGTGTAGCACGTGAGTGTGTGGTATGCACGAACAGCATGTCCGTGGTCCTCATGCTACGTAACGGGTCTGTCTACAACAGAAAACACGAACTTACGATAGATCGTCTGAACAGGTAAACATTGAGCTTCATCCAACGATAACAAGAGTCTCTTTGTACTGACTTGATGTTTATGCATACCATGAGTTTGCTTGCTTAATGTACCATCTCATTAAAATGGTGTGTGTGCACATACGAAGACTCATTTGTTTGCATCTCTAACGACGGGAAATCGTGGTTATAAATGGATGCTGCTTAGCATAGCATAGCGTAGTATAATATACACGCATAATATATTGTATACAGTGGGGTCATCCTCATTAAGATGCTAGACGGTACGGTTCGAGAGGTCGCCAACAGTGGTCACTTCGATGAAGTGTGCGAGTCTACTAAACTTAGGATGGTGATTAGTCTGAGTCAAGACAAATGAACACCATTACTAACATGAGATAAACTGATTGGGAAACCCATAATGCACTTGCATGATCTCATCAACTGTCGATAGTGATTACGACTCTATACTTCATATATGTCAACATATGTTTATTTACAGAAACATTGTGCTTTTTGTAGAACTTTACATGTGATTTAAACGAGCAATATGATCTTCGAGAAACATGGTGATGCTCGTCATGATTTAGATATGTAACAATTTGCGGACGTGAATTTCTCAACGTCTCACTTCGTGCCCACAGTAAGTGACACTCACCGGTACGTTAGACGCTGGCGGCAAATGTGCTGTGAATGTTGTGTAGCACGTGAGTGTGTGGTATGCACGAGCAGCTTGTCCGTGGTCCTCATGCTACGTAATGGGTCTGTTTACTATAGAAAACACGAACTTGATCCACTGATAACAAGAGCCCCTTTGTATTAACTTGACTTGTATGCATACCATGAGTCTGCTTACTTAATTTCCCATCTCCTTAAAATGGTGTGCGTGCACATACGAAGACTCATTTGCTTGCATCTCTAACGAGGGGAAATCGTGGTTATGAATGGATGTTTCTTAGCATAGCATAGCGTAGTGTAATATACATGCATAATAAATTGTATACGATCTGTGCAGCATAGCATATAAGTATTGTACGTGTGTAGTATGTGGTACATGTGTGATGTGTTTGTAACACAGCACATAAGCATTATGTGGTGTGTGTGTAGCATAGCACAGATTCACTGTAATGTGTGTAGTTCATGTGCAGCATACTTTCTTGTAATGTGTTTAGTATGTGTGTTGCATACATTCTTGTAATGTGCATACTATATGTAGCATACATTCTTGTAATGTGTGGAGCATGTGTGTAGCATGCATTCTTGTGTGTGTTGCATGCATTCTTGAAGTGTGTATGGTATATATGTGGCATACATTCTGGTAATGTGTGTAGCATACACTATTGTAATGTGTGTAGTATGTGCGTAGCATACATTCTGGTAATAGGTGTAGTATGTGTGTAGCATACATTCTTGTAATGTGTGTAGTATGTGTGTAGCATACATTCTTGTAATAGGTGTAGTATGTGTGCAGCATACATTCTTGTAATGTGTGTAGTATGTGTGTAGCATACATTCTTGTGTGTGTATGTGCATACTTGTAATGTGTGTAGTATGTGTGTAGCATACATTCTTGTAATGTGTGTAGTATGTGTGTAGCATACATTCTTGTAATGTGTGTAGTATGTGTGTAGCATACATTCTTGTAATGTGTGTAGTATGTGTGTAGCATACATTCTTGTAATGTGTGTAGTATGTGTGTAGCATACATTCTTGTAATAGGTGTAGTATGTGTGTAGCATACATTCTTGTAATAGGTGTAGTATGTGTGTAGCATACATTCTTGTAATGTGTAGTAGTAGTATGTGTAGCATACATTCTTGTAATGTGTGTAGTATGTGTGTAGCATACATTCTTGTAATGTGTGTAGTATGTGTGTAGCATACATTCTTGTAATGTGTGTGTGTGTAGTGTGTGCATGTGCAGCATACAATCTGTGTAATATGTGTGCATACATTCTTGTAATGTGTGTAGTATGTGTAGCATACATTCTAATAATGTGTGTAGTATGTGTGTAGCATACATTCTTTAATGTGTGTGTGTAGTATGTGTGTAGCATACATTCTTGTAATGTGTGTAGTATGTGTGTAGCATACATTCTTGTATGTGTGTGTAGTATGTGTGCATACAGCATGTAATGTGTAGTATGTGTGTAGCATACATTCTTGTAATGTGTGTATGTGTGTAGCATACATTCTTGTAATGTGTGTAGTATGTGTGTAGCATACATTCTTGTAATGTGTGTAGTATGTGTGTAGCATACATTCTTGTAATGTGTGTAGTATGTGTGTAGCATACATTCTTGTAATAGGTGTAGTATGTGTAGCATACATTCTTGTAATGTGTGTAGTATGTGTGTAGCATACATTCTTGTAATGTGTGTATGTGTGTAGCATACATTCTTGTAATGTGTGTGTGTATGTGTAGCATACATTCTTGTAATGTGTGTAGTATGTGTGTAGCATACATTCTTGTAATGTGTGTAGTATGTGTAGTATACATTCTTGTAATGTGTGTAGTATGTGTGTAGCATACATTCTTGTAATGTGTGTAGTATGTGTGTAGCATAGCATACATTCTAATAATGTGTGTAGTATGTGTGTAGCATACATTCTTGTAATGTGTGTAGTATGTGTGTAGCATACATTCTTGTAATAGGTGTGTGTGTAGCATGTATGTGTGTAGCATACATTCTTGTAATAGGTGTGTAGTATGTGTGTAGCATACATTCTTGTAATGTGTGTAGTATGTGTGTAGCATACATTCTTGTAATGTGTGTAGTATGTGTGTAGCATACATTCTTGTAATGTGTGTAGTATGTGTGCAGCATACATTCTTGTAATGTGTGTAGTATGTGTGTAGCATACATTCTTGTAATGTGTGTAGTATGTGTGTAGCATACATTCTTGTAATAGGTGTAGTATGTGTGTAGCATACATTCTTGTAATGTGTGTAGTATGTGTGTAGCATACATTCTTGTAATGTGTGTAGTATGTGTGTAGCATACATTCTTGCATACATTGTGTGTGTGTGTGTAGTATGTGTGTAGCATACATTCTTGTAATGTGTGTAGTATGTGTGTAGCATACATTCTTGTAATAGGTGTAGTATGTGTGTAGCATACATTCTTGTAATGTGTGTAGTATGTGTGTAGCATACATTCTTGTAATGTGTGTAGTATGTGTGTAGCATACATTCTTGTAATAGGTGTAGTATGTGTGTAGCATACATTCTTGTAATATGTGTGTAGTATGTGTAGCATACATTCTTGTAATGTGTAGTATGTGTAGCAGCATACATTCTTGTAGTATGTGTGTGTAGTATGTGTGTAGCATACATTCTTGTAATGTGTAGCATACATTCTTGTAATAGGTGTAGTATGTGTGTAGCATACATTCTTGTAATAGGTGTAGTATGTGTGTAGCATACATTCTTGTAATGTGTGTAGTATAGTGTAGCATGTAGCATACATTGTTGTGTAGCATACATCTTGTGTGTGTAGTATGTGTGTAGCATACATTCTTGTAATGTGTGTAGTATGTGTGTAGCATACATTCTTGTAATGTGTGTAGTATGTGTGTAGCATACATTCTTGTAATGTGTGTGTAGTATGTGTGTAGCATACATTCTTGTAATGTGTGTGTAGTATGTGTGTGTAGCATACATTCTTGTAATGTGTGTAGTAGTGTGTGTAGCATACATTCTTGTAATGTGTGTAGTAGTATGTGTGTAGCATACATTCTTGTAATAGGTGTAGTATGTATGTGTAGCATACATTCTTGTGTATGTGTGTAGTATGTGTGTAGCATACATTCTTGTAATAGTATGTGTAGTATGTGTGTAGCATACATTCTTGTAATAGGTGTAGTATGTGTGTAGCATACATTCTTGTAATGTGTGTAGTATGTGTGCAGCATACATTCTTGTAATGTGTGTGTAATGTGTGTAGTATACACATGTGTAGCATACATTCTTGTAGTATGTGTGTAGCATACATTCTTGTAATGTGTGTAGTATGTGTGTAGCATACATTCTTGTAATATGTGTAGTATGTGTGTAGCATACATTCTTGTAATGTGTGTAGTATGTGTGTAGCATACATTCTTGTAATGTGTGTAATATGTGTGTAGCATACATTCTTGTAATGTGTGTAGTATGTGTGTAGCATACATTCTTGTAATAGGTGTAGTATGTGTGTAGCATACATTCTTGTGTATGTGTAGTATGTGTGTAGCATACATTCTTGTAATGTGTGTAGTATGTGTGTAGCATACATACTCTTGTTATGTGTGTAGTATGTGTGTAGCATACATTCTTGTAATATGTGTGTAGTATGTGTGTAGCAGCATACATTCATTCTTGTAATAGGTGTAGTATACATGTAGCATACACTCTTGTACACTCTTGTTATGTGTATGTGTGTAGCATACATTCTTGTAAATGTGTGTAGTGTGTGTGTAGCATACATTCTTGTAATAGGTGTAGTATAGTATGTGTGTAGCATACATTCTTGTAATGTGTGTAGTATGTGTGTGTAGCATACATTCTTGTAATGTGTGTAGTATGTGTGTAGCATACATTCTTGTAATAGGTGTAGTATGTGTGTAGCATACATTCTTGTAATGTGTGTAGTATGTGTGTAGCATACATTCTTGTAATGTGTGTAGTATGTGTGTAGCATACATTCTTGTAATGGTGTATGTAGTGTGTGTGTGTAGCATACATTCTTGTAATGTGTGTAGTATGTGTGTATGCATAGCATACATTCTTGTAATGTGTGTATTATGTGTGCAGAAGATACATGTAAGTTGCATGTGTATGAATAATTCATATTACCTTATAAATAAGTTTATGCAAATGCGAACTTGTAAATATCCGTGTGTGTATGCATGTATATGGACAATATATGGACAATTGTGTATGGTTTGATGAAAGCATTTATGTATACAACGGCGAGCCTTTACGTTTGGAAGTGAATGTATAGATTGTGTAGATATTTAGTTAACCAGCTTGTAATTGCTTACCTGAAGATTCTCCGTTGTCCCTAGTTTTTGGGTTGTTCCTCCCATAAAGGCGCATCTTGTCTTTTGTTTCTTTTATTAAGCCATATCATGGTTATGGCTTACTTTATTTTCCTTTCTATTTTCTTTTCATTGTTTCACTCAAAATCATGTTACACAGTGTCAGTTGACCTATACCTACATCAAATTACAACAAACGTATTTACATGTATTAGTTACTTTAGTTCAGTTTGTGTGTGTCTACCTCCATGTAATCACCCACTGGAACCCACTGTCCTACCTGATACGACTATATGTATGATATTTGATTATGGCTGATATTGAGCAGTACAGACAGGCAGTGGGTTCCTTTGCTGCAAAACTACAGTCAAAATCTGCTGTCCGATTTATGAAATCCATACACAGTTTTAAGTTCTTGTGTCTCTACAGCACCCAAGTATCTGTAATTGCCTCTCTCATCCTTCTCTGCTGTGGCGATATCCATCCGAATCCTGGGCCGAAATATTTCAGAGACCTTAAAATAATACATTTGAACGTACGCAGTTTGAAAGACAAAACTGATTTACTTGACGCAGAATTTCGATCTTATGACGTTATATGTCTTACTGAAACCTGGTTGCATGCAGACATTCGTAGTGTTGATATAGCAATACCTGGATATCACCTACCATTCAGGAAAGATAGGCAAACGCGTGGTGGCGGTGTCGCGATCTATGTCAAAAGCAACTTACACGCCAAGCATATGGACAACCTTGACACCCCGGGCTCGAGGCGGTGTGGATACAGATAAAGTGTAAACACCGTTGTTACCTAATCGGATCCGTCTATCGAGCAGATAAGAGCGCGGGGTACTGGGATCTGATTGAGGAATCTGTCGGTAACGCCGTCGACCTGAACATGTATACTATCGTTGTCGGTGACTTTAATATAGACGTCCTTCGGGAAAATCGAACTAAAATAGATAACCTTCAATCGATGTATGACCTTAAACAGATTATATCCGAACCAACTAGAATTACACCACATTCAAGTACCCTGATAGATCTGATTTTTGTTTCGAATATTAAAGCTGTAAATGACTCGGGAGTCCTTGACCCTATCTGCAGTGACCATTGTCCGATATTTGTGACCATCAAACAACCAATTCCCCTCCTTATAAATTATAAGAGGAAAGTTTATTACTATTCGTTAGTTGATACTGTAAGCATGAACAAGAGTGTCGATGATATTGATGGTGATATTTTATTTTCTTCCAATAATATAGATAAGATTGCAACCGATTTAACATCCACAATAATGAAAATCTGCGATCAACATATACCAAATAAGACTGTCACTATTAGACCTGCAGATCCGCTCTGGATGACGAGCCAAATACGTTCTTTGATTCGGAAACGTAATCGCCTACATAAAATTGCAAAGAAATGTAACCATCCAACGAAGTGGGCTAACTTCAGATCAGCAAGAAATAAAGTTACTTCCGCTATTAGAACTGCTAAACAAATTTTCGTTTCTAAAATTGAAGACTCTGTTAACACCTCGATCGGTACGAAAACGTGGTGGCGTCTGACGAAAGGGTTCATAAAATCACGTAACAATGACAATCAATTTGGGACAATTATCTTTAACGATACAATCTATAATGACCCTGAAGAAATCGCAAATGTCTTAAACAATTACTTTATCGCTCAGTCGACTATTGCTGATCCAAATCGAGATTTGCCCGATACCGAGTTTCCTTGCAGCCCAAAATTAACTAACATCACTCTAACCCGCGATGACGTCAGAGATATTTTAATGTCACTGGACACATCAAAAGCGACCGGTCCGGATGGGATAGGAAATAAAATACTTAGATATACCGCAAATAGTCTAACATCCATACTTACGAAATTATTCAATTTGTCCCTTAGCCTGTCAATTTTTCCCAGTCCATGGAAAGAAGCATCGGTAATACCTATTCACAAGAAAGATAGCGTACATGACTGTTCTAACTACCGCCCTGTCGCACTTACATCTTGTTTATCGAAAGTCTTTGAGAAATGTGTATTTAAATATGTATTCAATTTCCTAAGAGATAACGACTTAATGACAAATTTACAATCAGGATTCATGCCAGGAGACTCCACAACGAATCAATTAACCTTTTTGTACAACTTTATAGCCAAAGCTCTTGACGAAGGAAAAAAAAGAGGTTAGAGCAGTCTTCTGCGACATAAGTAAAGCCTTTGATAAGGTCTGGCATAGAGGAATTATTTATAAACTGAAAACCTATGGTATCCAAGGCGAACTATTACAATGGTTTGAAAGTTATTTAGAAAATAGAGTACAACGGGTCGCAATTAACGGCTATAAATCTGACAAGAAAACTGTACTAGCTGGAGTACCTCAGGGCTCTGTCCTTGGACCACTTCTTTTTCTGATATACATCAATGATATTGTATGTGATGTTGACAGTAACATTCGTCTCTTTGCGGATGACACCTCATTATATGTTATCATAGACGATCCATCAGTTGCTGCTACCTGTCTTAACAAAGATCTAGATAGAATTTCACAATGGGCCCGTAAGTGGCAGGTTACATTTCATCCAAATAAAACCGAAACTACTCAGTTCTCACGTAAAAAACGAAACCGTCTCTAAAACCGAACCTATTCATGAACGGAACAATCATAAAAGAAGTCAAAAGTCATAAACATTTAGGATTAACACTCCAAAGCGATTGTACGTGGAATGATCACACTAATGATATTGTACGTAAAGTTCGCCCTATGATCAGTTGTCTGAGGAGTTTTAAATACCGATTATCACGTAAAACGTTGGATATTATGTATAAATCCTATATCTTGCCAATATTTGACTATTGTTCGCATATTTGGGATAACTGTACTTCTGAGCAATCGCGTACATTAGAAAATTTACATCTTGATGCTCTGAGAACTATATGTGGTGCCGTCCGTGGCACAAGTCATAACAAACTTTATAATGAAACCAAATCTCAGTCCATGCAAGATAGAAGGAATTGCCAGAAGTTAACTTTTTTCTATAAGATGTACAACAACCAATTGCCAAAATATCTTTGTGACCTGATCCCAAACTCCGTCTCCGGAACTACAAACTACAGCTTGAGGAATAACTCTGAAATACAAGGAATTTACAGTCGCACTGCCTCTTATGCTAAATCCTTTTTTACCTGCCACAATAAATTTATGGAATGCCCTACCAAATTCCAAAGCGTCATGTAATCTCACAGAATTTAAAAACCTAATTACAAAAAACTGAAAATAAGATTTACTTTGACCTTAATTATGGCACTCGTTTTTGCCAAATCGTTCACTGCCGCCTCAGGCTCGGATGTAGCGACCTAAACGCCGATAAGTATAACAGACATTTAATAGACAGCCCTTGTTGTTCTTGTGGACATCAGAGTGAAAACGCCCTACACTATTTCCTCACTTGCCGTAACTATACTCGGATAAGACTTAATATGTATTTTTACACTACCGGTTATAACCTGGATACCATTCTTAAGGGAAACAAAGAACTTACTCCCTGTGTAAACCAGAAAATAGTTGAATCCGTCCACGATTATATAACCAAGACACAACGCTTTAAATTTTCTCAGGAAAATAATTAAATTTACTCAACAACCTTCTCATGATTGATTTATATTTCTACAATGGCTTGTGAGACACACACAACTGTAACTCTCTAACTTATGACTACTTAGAGAATAGTTGTATTTCATGTAATCTGTATATATTTATACATTTTAAAAATATTATATTTATGCACTGGTCAGTATCAATGACGTCAAATCCTCCATTTTCATGTTGTATTATATGTTGCATGGGAGCGGTGTTAATATAAGCAGTAATGCTTGTTCACCAATCCCAATTCATCTTCATGAATAAAAATATGTTTAAATCACAATCCAGATGTAGCTCGTCTTGCCTCTTGTGCCAGCTGACAGTGTGAGCGATGTGTGGTGGCAGGCCCTAGACGACGCTGCTCCTGGATTTAATGTTGAACAATTTACTGACTATGTAACCTTATACTGGGTAGAAGGTGACCATGGTAGAACATTGTGGAATCACTTCACCACTGAGGGCCCCCGGACCACAAACCATGTAGAAGGATGGCACAGGAAACTGTCAACCATAGTCGAGAATAACCCCAACATCTTCAAAATCATTGACTTCCTAAAGAGAGAGCAATCCTATGTTGAGGCCTCATGTATGCAGTTAAGGGGGCGGTGCCAAACCTCCACGCAAGAAGAGGAATAATGCACTGAGATCATTTGAAACACACGGTGAAGTGATACCCATGACTGAGCACATGTAATTAAAAGGGCTTTCTTCACCCACACATAATGTCTGTTTAAAGGGTTTATCTTTTGGGTCTATGTGTGAGCATCCGGTGTTCTGTTTTCTTTAGATCTTAGCATGCTGTGTGCAGGATGATGACTAACAAATGGTTGTGAGATGGATATTATTGGTACTTGGGTGATTGGTGATTGGGTGCTAATAAGCCTTTCCGATCAGTAGGAAACAGCTTTAAAACATGTTATTGAATTACATTACATTTCATATAACTGACCTTATATACACTGCTTATGAAAATGAAATTTACACAATTGTAAGATTTATTTGACTGATCATTGCTGCAGAAATATCATTAGCTACTCTTTAAAACCAAAATTTACAATGTTTTAATCATTTCCGGTGTAAAATACTGTTGTAGAAAATGTAAACATGCACATTCTTGCTATAGCCTCCTTTTAATTCGGAATCCAGACATTATCCCAAAAGGAAGCCTTCTCAAATTTCAGTTACCCGCCGAAATATACCCCACACCTATTTTGACAATACTTATTCTGATTCATATCTAAGGTAGAAAATGTTAGTGATTACAATTCGTCCATAAACTAAGATAATTAAGCAGGTTCGTTATCATATATCGTGAAAAGAATTGTAAATGTAACAGAGGTATTCTTACATGATAGTTTAATGAGGACGAATACTTGTGGAGGTTTTCAGGGATTTATTCCAGAATGGTAACGTGGGATATGGAGATCCCCAGTTGGCTCTCAGTTCGTATAACTGAACTAACAAAATGATAAAATATACATCAATTAATACATGTCTCTTCTATATGTAATACATATCATGTTATACATTCAATATAGTTACCATAACAAAGATATGTGCTCTAATTATAACTGTCATATATGACAACTATTATTTCTGATATTTACAATCATATTCTAAAAACAATACCTCACCCCGTCTCAGGGACGCAGGCAGAATTAGCCAACTGCTAACATAAACATCTGATTCTCAGAGAACCTAAATAAACAAAATATTGCCAACGCATACTTCTAGAATATACAGATATACATCATAAACGGCATTAGCGTATTAGATGTTTGATAGGCATCCATATCAAGTGTTGTATTATTGGCATTAGCGTACACATAAATGGTAATCTTATTGACCCTGATATACACATAAATGGTAATCTTATTGACCCTGATATACACATAAATGGTAATCTTATTGACCCTGATATACACATAAATGGTAATCTTATTGACCCTGATATACACATAATGGTAATCGTATTGACCCTGATATACACATAAATGGTAATCGTATTGACCCTGATATACACATAAATGGTAATCTTATTGACCCTGATATACACATAATGGTAATCGTATTGACCCTGATATACACATAAATGGTAATCGTATTGACCCTGATATACACATAAATGGTAATCGTATTGACCCTGATATACACATAAATGGTAATCTTATTGACCCTGATATACACATAAATGGTAATCTTATTGACCCTGATATACACATAAATGGTAATCGTATTGACCCTGATATACACATAAATGGTAATCTTATTGACCCTGATATACACATAAATGGTAATTGTATTGACCCTGATATACACATAAATGGTAATCTTATTGACCCTGATATACACATAAATAGTAATCTTATTGACCCTGATATACACATAAATAGAAATCTTATTGACCCTGATATACACATAAATGGTAATCTTATTGACCCTGATATACACACAAATATGCATATAGAAACTAAACCTTATAGTAAACATGCATGATACACATTACTGTATCATGACAATCATAAACTAGCTAATACATATACATGCTACGTACACATGATACAAAGTGCAGTATCATGGTGGTATAAAATACCCTACAAACAAACTCATACCAGCATACTAATGTACTGGTATACAATACATCATACATTTGTCTAAAATACTAGGTATGCATATATTTATTGACAAACACCTAACATACACTAAATATGATAAAACACAATTCCTTAAAACATGTAATCTAACACACTAGATCCTAATAGCCCTACTATACATATAATACTAAAAGATCTAACTTAACTTACCCCATATAATGTGCTGGTGTTTTGCTGTGATAGTGCTCAAGGAGAAAGATGTAGACTGCCACAAGTGAAAGGCAGTGACAAGAAGCTGAAATCTATAAAACGGTTTACTCCCAAAAGTTAGAATCATTATTCACTTAATAATTATGTTTTTAAACATAGGTTGGTTGTAAAGCAACATATTAACAAAACTACACTCAAATTGTTTTGTTTCATGTCAAATAAAGTCATTCTCATTATCCATAATCTCTTCTCTTTGTTTTTGGATTAGTATGTTTGGAGTAGTCCATTAACTAACGAAGGTAACAGTGTAGTGAACCTCAGTGCAACCAACCATAACCTTTGTTGTTTTAGCGCGTCTAACTTTTGGGAGGTCACCTGTAAAACAATGGGAACCTCAACAGGCAATTGTAGAGCTTGAACCTGACACAGCTTACCAGTGCAAGTGGTAGTGTTAATTTAAAATTAACACAGGCCAGTTTGGTAATGATAACGTTTTATAAAATAATGAAGTTAAACACATTAAAATGACACATTTATTTACACACTGTTACATAAGTATCCGTAATCCAGTTGAATATCCAGTAGATATTGTTGACGTACTTGGTAAAAGAGTTCGCATCTATATGTCGTAAGTAGTTATAAAATATGTTTTACACTCAGAGTAAGTGAGTTTAGTTTTACGCCACACTCAGCAATATTCCAGCTATATGGCGGCGGTCTGTAAATAATCGAGTCTGGACCAGACAATCCAGAGATCAACAGCATGAGCATCGATCTGCGCAATTGGGAACCGATAACATGTGTCAACCAAGTCAGCGAGCCTGACCACACGATCCCGTTAGTCGCCTCTTACGACAAGCATGGGTTGCTGAAGACCTATTCTACCCCGAATCTTCAGAAGCCTTGGTGAAATGCCGTTAATGTTTGTTTTAAAACAACATATTCGTTGTCAGGGTATTAAGCTGGGTGAGTAGTAAGGTAAGTGTTGATTGTAATTAGAAAAGGAAATACTAACAAGCAGAGAAGCCTTGGTGAAATGCAATTAATGTTTGTTTTAAAACAACATATTCGTGAGGGGTATTAATGTGGGTGAGTATTAAAATTTATATTGTGGGCAAAGTTCCTTCCCTGTAAAAACTGTTGCTGTGGGCAAAGTTCCTGTGGGCAAAGTTCCTGGATTCCTGCGCCAGCGACGGGTTTTAGGGATTTTATACTAATCACTCCCAAAGGGCTACAACGGCCACACACCTGAATGAAAGCGGTTTGGATGAGCAGCTGATTGCCGAAAGAACAGGTCACAGATCGACAGATATTCGTGTGTAAGTATAAGTGTAATCGCATTTGAAATAATCATATACTGAACAACAAGATCCGTTTGATTTGATCACAAATGGGCACTGGTATTATGGGTAATTTGTGCACTGTATGTAAGGATTATTAATCACTTCCATAGGCGGTGAGGTAGCCTCGTGGTTATAGTCTTTTGATGGAGACCCAGGTTCGATTCCACACACAGGCACAATGTGTAAAGCCTAGTGTTGGGAATTTTCCTGGTTATGTTTGTTAATGCACAAAGAAAAAACGTAGTTCTTTCTATTTTTTTTGGTTTTTTTCAAATTGCACTAATTTCGCATCTTTAAAGGATGACTAGTATGTTAATAACATAAATCTCCTGGAGTCTTTAAAGGGGCACTGATCCAGAGCAATTTCCGTGGACTGGTTCTTGCTTTTGTTAATATTTTTCTCCCGTGAGTACCTGGATGATACCGGAATTCACGACTGGTTCGTTACCTCTGCTGCGCAACCCTCATGCGCAATTGAAAGTATAAGTATAGAACATATGTTATATTTGGGATTACACCTTCTTTGTAAAGTACAGATTCTAGAACTTTTGTTGGGTTAAGTCCCATCCGGGATTTGAACCCACACCCTCAAAGTCAGGCACCTAATCGCCAGCACACAAAGTCAGACCACTCAGCCACCGCGGCTTCCACAACAGTGGGAAGTGGGACAACTGGTAGTCTAGACTGCGGACTTTGTGTACCCCTCTGATAAGTGTTAATTGGCCCGGCTCCCACGGCCGAAAGCTATGAAATACACAATACCATTTTAGAAAGTGGTCAAATGTAACATATGTTATATTTGGGATTACACCTTCTTTGTAAAGTACAGATTCTAGTACTTTTGTTTGGTTGAGTCCCATCCAGGATTCGAACCCACACCCTCAGAGTCAGGCACCTACCCAGATAGCATTCAGACGTTGGCCCAACGTTGGCAATGGTTTTGCCAACATTGCCAACGTTGGGCCAACGTCCGAATGCTATCTGGGTAATCGCCAGCACACAAAGTCGGATATAAGTAAAGACTGATCAAAAAGATGAAATCTTTTTACTCGATACTATTTCCATCTTATGTTCAGTTTGTTGTAAAATTATGTAGACTTTGATTAATAATTTGGTTTCTTATAAAAGAAATATTCACTTTGATAAAAATGCTGATTTTGATGTAAAATTTTGATTTCATAGTAATGTTGACTTTATAAAAATGTTAACGTAAATAGATATAGAATTTGATTTAAGAAATAGTTTGACCTAGAATTTGGTGAGAAGCCCTGCGTTCAATAGGCAAAACGTTACGGAACATTCGGGACGTTTTGTCTGTTGGACGACCCGTTTCCTCGTAACGCTACGATTAACCGCGAACAGTCTGACGAGGTTGCACGCGAAGTGACCAAGATGGCGGACGATGCATCAGTGTGATCAGTCGGTACATTTTACAAGTGCTCCGTGTGTGGCATCTTCTTTGCTACGATGGAAGCTTTCGTTGAGCATTATTGTGGTGAGGCCTGAAAACATTGGAAGTACTTATACAATCGCGGTAACTTGATATTACCTATGAACCCAACGAAATCGCGGTTGACACATGCCGCCATTATGGCCAAGTAAAAAAATGTCTTGTTATTAGGATTCAGCACTCTACTTTGCAGCATCATTTTAAATGTAATCATGCTATGTCTGCATTTTACACGCTCAGTGTTCCCAAATATGTTCATGTTGCAATATGTTTCAGCTTCAACTACAAGACAGACCACCAGTGGTACTGAGAAAACTGCAACAACACCGACTGAAATCAGTGCTATTGACGAACTCGGGACAGATGACACTGATAACGTGGAGAATGAAGTTCAGAGTAAGTGATTCAGAAGGAAAATGCAATAGACATAATAGACTACATACATTGCAGTCAGAGTAAATATTGTTTGCAAATAGATTACGTGTATATTATTTTAAGACGGTTAAAAAGAACAACAAACAGGTTATTTGTCAATACTGCTCGACAGAACGATATCAAGTAAAATATAGTTCCCTATACATGTCGCACAGTATTAATGTAGTACACTATTTCTTTACAGCTTTTACCAACTGCACATGGGGTACTCTGCGACCATCCTCCTAATTGAAACCTACAGAGATCTTCAATATATTTTCAAATCTTCTGCCTACAAAAAGATTGATGCTTGGAAACGAGTGGCCAAAGAGTTACAAAACAGAATTATAGTTATACCGCAGATCAGTGTGACAAAAAAATGAGAAGCTTGAAGTACAGGTAATTTTTTAGATGTCATTTGTCTAACTGAATAGAATGTTAACATTGTTGTCATCTTTGCTAAAAGTGATGCATTATGTTAGTGTTCATTTTACAAGATGATAATTTGGCCGATAATTCATATAAATGTATTATCAGTAGGTAAATGACAGTTCAATTGAAGAGTCACAGAAATTGGTTTGTTTTTTGTTTTTTTAAATCTTACTGGAAAAAATGTTTAGTGTATTCACTTTAGAGTTAAAATGATAACTTTATATTTTGATCAGACTGATAATGCCAGTGTCTGTTATTAAATGTATTCAGTAAGTGTACGTCTTTATTCAGACACAAGGTAATAGTTGACGGAAACAACAAAACTGGAAGGGGAAACGGACTTGGGAATTTTTCGATCTTATGGAAGATCTGCAGGCTGGCAACCCATCAGTCCGGCCAACCATAACAGTCTCTTCACTTGAAGGTATGTGCAAATGTTTCTCTGAAAGACAAATTAAGAAGAATGTCTATAACCACTATGGGGTAACGGAATTCGTCACAGGTTCATTATAATTTTGCATGCCACAAATATAATGCTAGTAAAAATGATGGAAACAAAATTATACGGATTGAAGGAATAAACATATCTTCATTATATTTACTATTGTTGTTCACATCAGGTGTATAGTGTAGTGTCTTGTTTGTGTATAATTGTGCAGGTGAAAAGACCCCAGAAACAACTTGTAGTGCTCCTTCAGCTACTAGTACTCCTTCAGCTTCAGAATCTCCCTCCACATCCTTAGCATCTACATCGCCACAGACCCCATCTAAGGCTGGTCGGAAGCGACAAGCACCAGAATGGTTTAAGCAGTTTACAGAGGAAAACAAAAAACAGTTGTCCCAGTTGGTCATGCAACAAGCAACAGCAAATGAAGTAGCGAAAGAAAGAAATGAAATTCTGAAGGCTATCTTAAACAAAAAGTAGAGGATATGTCTCTATCATGTCTATTTTCTGGTTCCTGATGGACATTTTTTAGCCATACCTACTCAAAGGCTAAGGGTCATCCAAGCAGTAGTTATCATTTGCAAGAACTTTAAATATTTGCAGCTTCCAGTTTTTGGTTTTGTCAAACACATACCCAGCGTTATAGTTGATGTTAAGGATGATATCCTTGCAATGTTTACAGCAGGTAGCAGGCAGGTTCCCTCTGCTAATTCACTGAGAACTACACGTTCTTCTAAAGATAACGCCATTTTGCAAAACGTTTGCACAAAACTGTGCGTTCATCAGGTGAACAGAATGTTCTTACAGAATGTCGCAAAACGTTTTAGGCTATTGAACACTGTTTTGAAAGTAAGGCTAACTAAGTACGGGGTGTAGGGGTCTTCCCACTTGTCCGGCACCTATTGTTTATAGGTTCTAGATCAGTGGAGCGCGATAATCCCTGAGAACAAAAGGTCATATAGTCCGTGAAATGTTCAATATTTTGACCATCGGGGGCTTGCTCTAAAGTCTGCCACCAAACATCACGCACTAGATGACAGGCACTAGCGGCAGTGCTATTGCCCGTCTCACCAGGAGGGACACAGCAGGGTTGTTCTTCTAGTCGTTTGTCAAGTTGTACTTCTGAACATTCTTCCACACATCTTGACCATAATGAAAGAAACATCCTTTCAATTCACATGAGGGAAAGACTCTTTTCAGGGCGAACTCATAGTTGGTAAAGATATTTTCTGGGGCAACGCGGAGGTTCAGTTGATTTGCTCGCTTGTTGATTAAGTCGAAGAACCGATTGTATGTCTAAGTACATTGGGTGTCTTAGGGAGAGTAGTGAGCGTGGGTTCACTACTAGTCAATCTCAATGTTGTATTAAATGGCATTATTTTGATAACAAATGAAAACATTTTAAGTTTAACCATCTGCCAGTGGTAAATGATGTTAGGATTAAAATAACGAAGTCAATGTTTGTCTCTATATTTTGTCCTATAATCCTAATTAGTTTATTATCATATTTGTATGCATTTTGAAACTTAATAACATGCACACGATCTGCTTATACTTAGTGAATTTATAACATGACTGTAAAGATTGCCAACGTGAATCAGATTTCACACAGACGCCCTCAGTGCGACCTAGTGTATGTTGTCTGTCTCATTACACTTGACGGCAAAAACAATGATTCTGTTGAATGCCATAACAAATAAATAAACAAAATGCAAATATCAAAATTAAAACAGACTAAAGTTATAGCAACCTTGTTCGGGGAATGTATCCATCAATATCCACATAAAGGAATGAGATGCCATTCATCTGCAGCTGATAAAGAATCCTGTTCCACGTCATGTGTCTTTTAACAGTCTAATAGAAAAAGTGATCTATCGTTTCAGGTTTTTCACATTGGTGTATAGTCCCTTTGGTTACCCAAGATAGCAGGCAACTAATTGCATGATATCCGCCATTCTTTAAAAAAGTAATTTAATTAGCCAATAATGAGCAATCAATCAATGTATTAGCAGTTAATCCTTTGAAGGAATGACTTTGTTTTTACAAAAAGACTTTACGACAGGGTGTATTCAGTATAGATTAGTAAATCTACATACATGTACATAAACACTACCTTTTGACAAATCCGCTGTGCAGGATAAAAGCAATTTAATCAATCAGCGGATTATCGGTTAATCAATGATTGATGTTGTTTTGTAACTCACGAAACAAGGGTTACAGCAAGAGAGTAGTAATCGCTGTATTGCATGCAAGTTTGATTGCCTCAGAATAACATGTGGGCCGACACTGTTTTGGGGATACAAACGGAACTTCATTGTTACATAAGAAATATATATAAGCGTTTCCTGTGTACTTAGTGAAAAACTGTCCATAAGAAATATATATGTCAGGGTAGAGATTGCGAGATTGTCAGGGTAAATTGTCAGTAGAGATTGCGATCGGAGTCTCTTCCAGTAGAGATTGCGATCGGAGTCTCTACCAGTAGAAGCTCAATTCTGATCCTAATAGTAGAGATTGAAATCTAAGTGAATATTTAGAAAAACAAAATATATTTTCGTATATGGTAGAATGACATCTTCCATTGAAAAGTGCACATTGTTTGTCCAACTTGATGTTGGACTTGATGAAAATAAAACATTGTTACTTTGTTTTCATTTATGATTGTTATTGTAAATAAATGTAACTCTAAAATTAATTTTTTTTAAAAATTCAGTGTTTATTTTAGAAAATCTCACTTTATTGTGAGTGCTAATGTCAGCTATGTCCATCAATAAATGACATTAGCAACATTTAGGTCCGTCATAAATGTGACATTATTTGTTATCGATAATCACTGATGTGTGCACTCTTCAATGGAAGATATCGAATATATACATAAAACAATATGTCACAAAAGTGAGTTTTGTCAGACCCACGTCACCTTCTTAACATGTCTCAGATCTCACCCCTCTGACAAGTAACTGACTGGTGTAATTGTTCACGGTGTCCTCCCAGGAATCCAGTCATTTCCCCACCTGGTCCATTCCTCACCTACCATTCCCCCACCCGGTTGTATTAACAGTTTTATTTCAAGTTTTAAGGAAAGGTGTATTGCTATTGATAACCAGCGTTTCTTTGAAGCATATCAAGTTATTCCAAACTTTGGTTGTATAAATCTGTTAAAAGTGAAATTAAATGTGAGGATTATATATTGCTAATTAGTGTACCAGTTTACCGTATCGCACTCTGTAAGCTCCGATGCTCTAATCATCAACTGCTAATCAAGGAAAGACGAAAGACCGGCCAAGCAGGGAGCGAAAGATTATGCCGTTATTGCATTGTACCCATTATTGAGTCTGAATATCAATTCTGCTTAGAATGTAATTTTTACAAGAAGACAAAGTCATCAATATCCTTCGCAACGGCAAAATACTCTTATGAATATGTCTACTAGTTATAATTATGTCAAATGTTTTGGTGTGTATATGGCAATGTGGAAGGAGAGTATTGAAAGGTTTTTAAGTTCTGCTCCTGTTATGAGCACTACCACCAAATTCAGTCGAAGCCAAAGTTGTTGCCATGGAAACACACAAAAATATTTTATTCAGAATTCCAAAAATACCAAAAGGCACCAGTACACCACCAGGCCTATCTGTGTGCCACGTTGGGTGAAGAAATAGTGAATGGTTTTAAAGTTCTGCTGCTGGTAGAGACTCCGATTGCAATCTCCACGAGTAGGGTCGGAGATTGTACCAGTAGAGACTCCGATCACAATCTCTACTACTACATTTACTGTGTACTTAGGTACATAGGTATATACGGTTTTTAACTAAGTAAAATTTCAGATTTGTTTTGCAATGGCAACATGGGGTTGTTTAGTTTATGGATTCAAATATATCAAATGTGTGTTTTTGATATCATAGCATAGGTAATAGACATCATATTTTTACATGATTAAATATCCAGGTTAAAAACACAGAAATAGGATCCAATTGGATCAGTCACTATACCATTCCAAGCATTTGAAAATCTGAAAAAGTCTACACCGCCGGGATACTTTATTTCAATCGGACAAGAAGTACCGAGGGTATTTTCAAATAACGACATCTGATGGACATCCACCCTTCTTATATCCACTGATTAGGTTGAAGAAATTCTGCCAAGGTGGACAGTAGCCCAGTCCCCGTGTCCGTCACGGTCGAGGGAGCTGACCAGTTTGCAGCTAGGTTTCGTAATTAGACTGTTTGCTGTAAACATTAATCCCTCTGGATCAGAAAACTTGATCGACTGCATGGTTGACCAATCTTCGATTATTTCAATTAATCGGACCACCACTAATTTTTTAAGTAAAACCCATGCCTTGTGTCCCCCATCGGAATACTGCTGGAATATTGCTAAAAGAGGCGTAAGGCTAAACTCAATCGCTAATAATCACTTGGAGGGAGTAACATTTATTGAAAACGTATTTGCTATATACATTGCAGGTACAAGAGAACAACCGAGGGCATGTTAAAGATTGTTGATGTTGTCCAGAGGAAAACAACAGCAACTGCCACATCGGCAACTAGCTCAGCAACGACTCACATATCCGACACCACTGACCTCAAGAGATATCAAGACTCCAACTGTTCAAATGCTAAAACTGTACACTTCGTTGTGGAACGCGACGGTGCTAGAGTGACATTTGACATGTAATAAATGGATGAAATCATTGTGAGTTTTTGTTTCTGTATTTCTGTTATGGGGGTATTACTGTTTGGATTCAATGTAAGGATCGGGTCAGTAATAGGGCGCCAATATTTGAAAGTAGGGCGCCAATACACGAGATAAAATCACCAATATAGGAAGCTGGGCTGCCAATAAACGAAAGGTACGGGCTTCCCATTCCATCCTTATTGGAGTGATATGTTGTGTAATAGAGGCAATTTTAGGCTTAATCCTCCATATAGCCAGAATGTAGTGGCAGAAACAAACCACTTCCTGAAAACCTCTGAAATAAGGATTATTATCCCATTTTAATAATACCAGTGACGATCCAGGTTAGAATTGATCTTCAGAAACCCATGCTTGTCAAAAAAGGTAACTAACGGAATCGGGTGGTCAGGCTTGCTGACCAGGTTGACACATGTTATCGTATCCCAATTGCATCGATGCTCATGCTGCTTTGTATATTTGTGTTAATAAATTGGTGTTCATGAAATGTTTTGTTACGTTATTTCATTTCAAACAATAACAAATTGAAAGAGATGACAGGTCTTTGGATACACAACTTCTTTATTCCACAAAATCAACGTTTCAGTATAGACTTTTTTATCATATTCAGTAAACGTTTCTCAACTGAAACGTCGCTATTGAGTGATAAAGATATTGATTTTCCATAAAGACGTGTCATCTGTGTAGCTTCCGAAATGTCTCTAAAACAGTTCAAGATATGGAAAAGTCATCCCTAAAAAAACACGTATTCTTGTCATCATAAATAAAACAATAACCAGTAGCAATATGTAGATCATTGTATTTACTCTACAAATTATGCTCACATAACACAAAATCTATAACATCAATAATGTCCACTGGTAGTTCAGGCGAATTGTCCACTGGCAGTTCCATCATCAAACTAGGGCCTCAGAGTGATCATACTATCTTGCCCTGGGACTGCTCTTCTGCTCTCTGCATTGAAGTACTCCATCAGGTACAGCTATTGATTCTAGGCAGCCTGAGTGTCACGGTTGCGGGGTCCAGGTGCAGGGTTGTCATCATCCAGGTTGATCCTCAGCCTCCATGCTCCAGGGATCATCTGGTGGTTGGCATCATCTTGGTCCACTTCTGCATTCTGAATACCAGGGTACCTTAGCCTCAAGAGATTATGGAGCACTACACAGCACTCGGTGATGATCTGAACAACCTCTGGAGCCTGGTTTAACACAGTCATCAAGCACCTCCACCTGTTTGCCATGGTACCAAATCCGTTCTCTACAACATGGCCCTGGATGTGCCACAAGTTCTTCCTTTGTCATGTCTCTTGGACCATGGCTTCATGAGATATGTTCTCAAAGCAAATTCATCATCTGCAAGTATGAAGTATGGCATCCTCCTTGGTTCGGCATCTTCTTCTAAAGGTTCAGGAGGTGGGAGACCAAGTGTTCCGTTATCCAAGCGTTCTCCTTGAAGCCAGATGCATTGGATATCTTTCCACTCTGGAGGTGTGGTTGGTGTCGTGAACACTTCTATCTCTGTAGGCATTGATGGCCTGGCATACTTGTGGCACAATTTGCCGAACTGCAGACTTGCTGATACTGTAACCATAGGCCAGGCTGGGATACTGATCACCAGTGGCCAGATGCCTGAGGGTGACTGCCAGTTTTATACCTGGGTCCAAGGAGGACCAATAGTTGGTGCCTTCTCCTGTGATGTGTGGACCGATCCTCTCAAGGATCTCATCAAAGAGGTCTCCAGGCATCCGTATGTAGTTTCTGAAGACGACAGGTTCTTCTTCATTCCTTCGTTTTTGGACGAGGTGGTCTTACTGGCTGTGTCATTGCCTCTCCCATACAGTCAGCAAGCTTCTGACCCCAAACTGTCAAGATCGCCTTCTTTTTCTTTGTGCTTGTTTCCTGAGGACTAGTGTATACTTGAGCACAGTCTCAAGTTGTATCTGAGCTTCATTCAGGAGCACAAGGGCCAAGAGTTCACCAGCAATGTCAGGATCCATGTTACCCCTTGGATGACATGCAGAAAACTGCTATGATCGCCAATATCGCACACATTTTTATATGTTTTAGATGTGCAGATTTCTCAAACGCCACAACTCTCACAGGCCGTCTCGAACAGGTCGCTTCAGTCGCAATGAAGTCTCACTACTTATCTTGATTGAGTTGCAACTTGATTGCATACACTCGCACAACGATTGCTACAGGGCGCATACGGTACTCTCAGTGTGGTAGCAGAGACCATATAATAGACTATTATATGGTCTCTGGTGGTAGCAAGTCGATCTCTAATGGTTGCAACTGGGTCGTAAGCACACTCACTAATAAACACGCATATAGACTCGTAAACTAGAAGCGACTCTATTAATACCCAATTGAGAGCAATGAGAGCGGTCATAATCAGGTTGCAATAAAACTGGGGAAGTTTCTGTTATCAGTTAAAATTAAGTCACAAATGATTTTTGGTGTAACCGCAAATGTCGATCAAAGGAACGGATCACCGCGACCCTCTGCGATTGCGATGGTCTTAACACGATCGTAGCGGGTCGAGGTTCGGTGTAACCATACCAAAAGTTAAAGGGCACATGCAACCAAAAAATCAAACATAATTAAAACACAATTATCACTTATTCATGACATATAATATACATTGCTGGTTATGAAAAAACATATAAACAAAATTATAAGCGTACAATCGCAAATCAAAAGTGCAATATTGTGTACTTGGGTTTACTTCCCAAGAAACGAAGCAGCCGGGATACCGAACCCAGTCAGAGCGGGTGGGTGTGCACTCAAGTGTAACGGCTGGTTCATTTGCAGATGCCCTCACGGCTCATTGTGTGTGTATATATAGAGATGTTCTGTTTTGTAAATACATGCTCATTTTTTGTGTATAACATTTTGCAATCAACAGACATCATAACATGTCATGTGTTCAAGTATCACACCTGCCTCTCTGTGTAATTACATAATGTGACTGAGACCGTTCAATGCGTTTTGTTTATGGTGTATAGCCTGATTGGTGTTAAGTTCAAATTGCATGTGGTCAGTGATCGCAGTTGTGTATTGAATATTGTCATTAGCAGACAGACAGGCAGACACTCAGGTGTCAATAAAACAAGACATTGAGTTTTGTCTGTGACAACGACATATCTATATCACAGTTAGAAATTCTGTCAACGCTAAATAATGACAATGCTTTTAGGTATCGAACTGAGAAAGTGACTCGGTAAGAAGAACGTGTGGTGAAATAGACAAATGAAATTATATAAACAGTTAATTTACTGTCATAACATATAAAAAGCTCGCGCCTGTGAGATATCAACAAAACATTAGAAAAATAGCTCACACCAAAGCCTTCACCGAGTATTCACCGGACAACCGGCTTCCAAGTTGCGCAAACCTATTTCACTGGGCACGTGTTATGAGCGCAGCCCAGCTGTTGGAACCATTTGAATTCCCCCGAAACGCTGGGGGAAAATTAGTGAATCGTTTGAACTACGATTTCGCGCGGTTTTTTTCATCGCGTTATTTTTCAACTTTATAAGTTGAATTTGCATTTTTGATGATTTGTTTCGGTAAGTCCATACCGAAAGGTATCAGAATCTGCAAAGTTGTGTTTTACGTTTGTTAAGCTCCCCCCACTCATGAATATTCATGATTTCTGTGCACTTAAGACCATTGTGCGTTTAAGGGCACAACATACGTTGCATGTGACCTTTAAGATAATTTTCATAGGTCTACCTTGTGAAATTTAGATTGCCGTCTGTCATAGATATCCTAAAAACAAGAGATGCAGAAGCGAAGGCCAAACTAACCTAATATGTCTAAATACAGTGGCCGAAGACATCACATAAATTCTAAAATCATTACGCTATCAACACGAAAAACAGAAACAATACTGTGCACCCAACACAATATCTTCAAAGACCGATGACCCGCTTTCTATAAAATACAAGAACAAAAAAGGGGGTATAAGCAACAGTGTGTTAAATGCATGTACAGTCCAGACCAATAAAAAATGACAATGTCTTTACACATTTAATTGTTTTTGTAAAATTGTGTATGGATTTCAAGGTTGGACAGACATTGTTTTTCTCTCTACCCTTCCATATAATACCTGTTAGGGTGCACCCGTAAAGATGGTATTACAGCACATTTCTTAAATTTTCTTCATCACTTTGTGTAAATATGAGCATCATTTTAATATCGATTGAATAACGGTTCAATATACTCTCAAACCTATTGATAATCTGATTTTCATGACATTTAATTCATTGAAAAGTGGCATAATTTACATTATGTTGTAAACATATTTCCTTAATTTGATTTCACACTTGATCTATTTAATAACTGCTTATTCCTAAAATTACCTCAATCAGTTGGTGACTCATATTTTACCATAGCTTTAATGGGAAGTTGATTTACACAAAAGCCAAACGACAAACAAATAATCTATTGCAAAATCAAAAGGAATAATGTAGCTGAAATATTTCTTGTTTTGTTCTTTGAAATGACAGAGCCAATATTTCCCTCAAATTGCAAGATACCTTCTGTCTTCTGATTCATTTCCTACAGTATGCCACATCAGTTTTAACAGTCACATTTCTTAATGAGGTTTGGAATTAACGGACAGTGAGAGTAAAATTCATTTGGAGCCAAGAACAATGCCGGTACCTTATTTCAGGCTGAGGCTATTGACTTTCCGAATGAATGTAAACCTCCCAATTGTTCGATGCCCTAGTTTTTTTTTGGTTTTGTGTGCGTTTTTTTAACAGTACATTATTAACTATGATAAACATATAATTCCAGATTATTACATACACCGACATATAACCTACTAGCTGCCCTAGTTGTCAGACTGCATATTTCAGGATTAGTCAAGGTTGGTTAGTCCATCAATAGTTACCTGAACATCTTTTATTAAAGTGGAACATGTATAACAGAAAATACACAATTTGAGGAATTGACAGGATAGGTACATAATATGCAATTACAATCATCAAATCATAACAGAAATTGATAAGGATCTCGCTTGAGTGAACACCAACACAACCACGCCGGCCGGCACATGATTCCTCACTGACGCACCTTGCGCATGCCTCTCACGCAAAGCTACTCTCCTTTTCTCCAGCACTCCAGCCACCCATACGTACACATACGTTAACAGAAATCACACTTTAAGTATTCACCTGAAATCACATGATACGCAAACTTAATTTATGGATTACAGGTTCTGTATACATTTTTATAGACGTTTAGATACAGAATCTTACAAGTCCCTTTGTCAAGCAGGAATGACAACAGTACAAGAATCTGTATTGAAACATCACACTTCCAACATAAAAAGATGAAATTACATGTTTTGAACTGTTTACAGGATACATACATACATACATACATACATACATACATACATACATACATACATACATACATACATACATACATACATACATACATACATACATACATACATACATACATACATACATACATACATACATACATACATACATACATACATACATACATACATACATACATACATACATACATACATACATACATACATACATACATACATACATACATACATACATACATACATACATACATACATACATACATACATACATACATACATACATACATACATACATACATACATACATACATACATAGTTTACATATACATACATCATACATACATCTGCCTGTAGTTTGATCCTGGCTCTCATCTTCGATGTTCACTTCGTCGTTGTTTTGGTAGCTGGTAGGGACTGTTGTGGCGGTAGGTGACAAGTCCAGTTTGTACCTGTAGTTCTTCCAATGCTTGTCCAGTCTTCCCTTGAAGCAGTTGATGGTTGGGGCTTCTGCTACTGCCTCCGTTAGAGTGTTCCAAATCCTTGGTGTGCGAAAAGTGAAGAAGTACAGCCTCATGGATGTTTTGCATTGCTTCAGTTCTATTCTGTAGCTGTGCCCTCTTGTTGACCTTGACTTCTTCTTTTGAAGTAGGCAGTCGACTCCGATGTATCTTCCATGGGTGAGTTTGTACATTTCCACCATGCCGCCTCTCAGCCTGCTGTATCTGAGGCTATGGATATGAAGTTTTGCCAGTCTTTCCTCGTAGGTTAGGTCCCTTAGGTGTGGCAGCATCCTCGTCGCTCTTCTTTGTACGCTCTCTGTTAGGTCTTTGTCTTTTTCAAATCTAGGAGACCATGCTGAATTTGCATGTTCGATATGCGGACGCACAAGTGATGTAAAAAGTGTTTGTAGTGAAGACTCGTCGAGGTAATCGTAGGATCTCGATATCAGTCCTAGAATTCTGTTTGCCTTGTTTACTTGGATTTCGACGTGCTTAGAAAATTTCAGTTCAGAGTCCATGTTAACACCAAGATCCTTCTCCAGGTCTGTAACCTCTAGATCAACCGTCCGGACTTGGCATGGAATATACATGTCTGTGATTTGTTTTCCCCATGTGAAGTGATTTGCATTTGCCTGCATTGAAGCGTAGTTGCCAATCAGATGACCAGTTGGATAGTCTTACTAAGTCCTTTTGTAGAATTGTGCTTCCGTTTGGTGATGACACACTGTACATTTTGGTGTCGTCCGCAAACATATGGGAATTCGATTAAATTACGTCTGGAAGGTCGTTTACGTAAATAATGAAGAGAACTGGGCCGAGTACAGTTCCATGGGGGACTGCGCTGGAGACTGCATTCCACGATGAGGTTTCGCCGTTCACTTTTTTAACACACTTACGTCTTGTGTCCAGGAATGAAGCTGTCCATTTCAACAGGTTTCCCTTTATACCGTATCCTTCCATTTTCCCAATTAGTCGAGCATGGGGAACAGTGTCGAACGCTTTCGCAAAGTCCAAGTAAATTGCATCCACAGTTTTTCCTTCGTCTAACAGTTCAGTCCAATCATCTAGTGTGGAAAACAGATTGGTGAAACATGATCGCCCCTGCACAAATCCATGTTGGTTTGAAGATATTAGCTTGTTGCTTTCTAGGTGTTCCACAATGTCTTCCCTGACGATAGACTCAATGGTTTTGCATACAACACTAGTCAAGCTTACAGGGCGGTAGTTACCTGGTGAATCCCTACGACCTTTCTTGAAGAGTGGTGTCACACATGCGTCTTTCCAGTCATGCGGAACCTTGCATTCCTCCATTGACTTAGTGAACAGTATCTGTAGTGGCTTGCAGATTACCGGTGCTGTTTCTTTCAACACTAAAGGGGTGTATGCCGTCAAGTCCTGGTGATTTATTCTGTTTTAAGGATTTCAGCTTTTTCTTAATAATGTCCTCAGAGAAAACGCAGGACAGCGTGGATGCTCCTTTACTTTTGTCTTCGAAGTTTGGTATGTTTTCCTTGTGAAGAATTGATTCAGTGTGCTAGCTTTTTCCTTGTATGTAGTGGATGTTGTTCCGTCTGTATTTGTCAGATCTGCTACAGCTTCTCTTATTTTCATTTTGCTGTTTGTATATGCATAGAAGGCTTTTGGATTGTCTTTTACTTCCATGGCTAGCTTCTGTTCGAAACTTCTCTTAGCCTGCCTGCACATTTTCTTAACCCTATATTTCTGACTCTAGCATATTCCCTGTAGTCAGAATCTTTCCTCGAAGCTCTATACCGGGAATATGCTCTGTTTTTCTCCGTTGTTGCTCTATACGTTTCTTTGCACATCCACTTTTTCTTTCTCTTTCCTGGATTTGCTCTAACTTTCGGGATATGATTCTCCATTGCCAGGGATATCTTGTCCTTGAAAAACTTCCAAGCTCCCTCGGTGTCCAGATCCTTCATCTCCTCTCCCCACTTTATTTCCTGCAACTGCATCCTCAGTGCGTCGTAGTCGCCTTTTAGTACCTTGTACGTTCTGTTTGACTGTGTCTTTCTAGATTTTGTACTGCATTTGTAGCGGAATTTAAGAACTTGATGATGGCTCTTCCCCACTGGACTCAAATGCTCGATACTATCAATCGCCTTCTCGTCTTTAGTCATAATGAGGTCCAGTGTGTTGGGTGTCTGCATGGCTCTGTAATGGGTTGGCTCCGTCACAAGTTGATAGAGGAATGCGTCTCTAAGAGTTTCTGTGAGCATTTCTGCTCTTTTTGTGGGACTGTTCATGACCCCGTTTATCTAGTCTATTTCCGGAATATTAAAATCTCCTGTGATAAAAATTTCTTTTCTATCCTCCGCTGCCTTAGCTATATCCATAAAGAGACTCTCGTCATTCTCCTCTGTGCTGTTGGAAGATATGTATACACATCCTAATACTAAACTGTCATCACCACCTAGTCTTATTTCGCACCATACACTTTCCTTTCCTTGTGTTGATAATGTGCTTGGACTGGCTTTTAGCCCTTTCAGTGTATAAAGTAAGACTCCCCTCTGCGCATGTTTCAGGTCTAGATTACTAAAACAGTCGTAGCCTTCCACTTGGATTTCACAGTTCTGAACTTGATATCTTTTGTTTTTTGGTAGTATTTCAGATTAGCATATAACATCAGGTGAATTTTGTGCAGTTAACAGTTCTAACTCGGTGCGCTTGTTTAACAACCTATCTACATTACTGTACAGGCATAGCCAATTGTATGAGTTATCATTATCACATGACATATCACGTGGTGTTGCCGTCATAAAAAAAATAGGGTCATCTCTTATTACGATTTTCCAAAATACTCATTTAATTTTCGAAACTGCAATGAATATTTCTGTGTCATGGGCCCAGTGTACTCATCCTGCATGCTGTCATTGGGTCCATCTGGGAAGTTGATAACTTTAAAGAAGTCGAAGTTGTACATATGTTTTGTTGTAAACGTTTTTTAAATGTCAAACGGTCGACTTCGAACCATGTAGTTAGGGGAGAATGTGGCCGTTATCCAATGTATGTATGTATATATAAAAAAGTTGTTCAATATTGGTGTAAAACATGCAAAATGCCCGATTCCAGATTTGTAAAGAAATGTTATAACATGTTAGTTTTAGACTCTGTAAATGGTAAAACAAACTGGGCATCAAAAATTAAGAATATTCTTTACTCTTTTGGATTTGGCTTTATGTGGGAACAGCAGCAAAATTTATGTAATGTCGATAAATTCATATCAGAATTTGTTTTTAGATTAAGAGCAAGTTATGAACAAGAATGGCACACATCGCTTTTAAATAGTCCTAAATTTTCACTTTATTCTTGTTTTAAAATCTCATTTAATGTTGAATTTTACATAAAAGACTTATCAATTTCAAAATTCCGATCGGCCCTTGCTAAATTCAGATGTTCTTCACACCGCCTCCAAATTGAAACCGGTCGCTATATTAATCAACCCAGATCAAATAGATTATGTTTTGTATGTAAAGATAACTTTATTGAAAGTGAATTCCATTTTATTTTGGTATGTAAATGTTATCAAAATCTGAGATGTTTGTATTTACCACATAACTTTTATTCGAATCCCACTATTCATAAGTTCAATATGCTCATGTCAACTGGCAATCCATATACTGTAAGAAACCTAGCTATTTATATACACAATGCAATGAAACTTAGAGATTCACTTCTTTGCCAATAATATCATACTTCCTTTTGTATACTTTGTAAATTAACTTATTGTCTTCTAAACTATATATGCTCATATGTACCGCTCTGAAATCCTGAAATGTAGCCTGGGCCTATGGCCTCCACTACAAAGAAAATAAAGATTCAAAGGGTCCATCTCAAGCTGTGCACCTCCGTATGTGTAGTGAGATCGTCTGATGAGTTTTGGTGCCCTTGTCACCGCGAACCGGAGGAGTGAAACATGCCTGGACATGTGATGTAACTAGCAAAGTCTTTTCATGATTAACTTTGACATGAAATTATTACGACTACAGTTTCTAATAATTATTATTGGAACTATTACAAATATTCGTTTTGGACTGGATGTTTATCAACTTTATATTATAAAAATATCAGCATAGCACGAATACTGCTATTAGATTTCTGTTTTACGGAGAACTAATGAAGTGAACGAAAACAGATGACGTCACTTCCGCATTCACTGCGTAGCGAACTATATGAGGCCTGCTGTGCGGTTGAAACACGACGTAAATCCGTCAGATATTTGAATATAATAAATAATTCCATTTAGCATTATTTGGCTAAATGTCGTTATTGTACGCGCCATGCATTTCCTGAATTCCTACAATTATTCTCATTCTACTGACAATTACATATAATTTCTTTACAGCAAACACAATAAATTCCTCTTAACAAAACACGTGCTCACGTTTACAAACACCGAAAGATGTGCATTTCATCACATCCGCTTACATTACGTCATCACACAATTGGAGACGTCATCATAATATTTATATTACGTCACTTTCTTTCATTCCTCCGCCATTTTAGATAACCGTCATTTTATCAACCACTTGTTAGCAATTTCATTTTATCATCTTTTTCTCAGTGTAGTGTGGTGTAGTGCAGTACAGTGTTGTGTAGTATAGTGTAGTCTAGTCTAGTGTAGTGTAATTACACTGTAATCACAGTGTAAGCAGCATTTGTGCAACGATGCCTCCTAAACGTAAAGCGTCGCTTAACCATAGACTGGTCCGGACTCAGCCTGCGGCAAAGAAACAGAATGCGGGCAGGTCGAATACAACAACGGCGCCACAAGATAATGCAGGTAATGTTACAGACAATGGCATCATTACTATTGATCCGGGTGTCATATTGCAATCAAATCAAAATGTGAATCAGTCTCAATCTGCGATACCGCCGGGTAGTGACATGCACCGCGCTCTAGCCTGGTTATCACAGCTCGCATCTCAAGGTAATTTCCCATCTCCTCCACCCGCTGCTTCACGTACAAATATCTCCTCACCCCAATCTCTCCAAAGTCAGTTACCGCTCACATATCCCGTGGAAGTAATAGGCTCACACGTAAAGGAAGCCGTTCGGCAAAAAAATCCTCAATGGCGAGTATGTTGACTTCCGTAATTTGCTCCCATCGGATAACCAACCTCTCGATGACCATGTCCCGCTTAGACTTGTTTCAGATAGCAATGGTCAGGTCTTGTTCAAGCCATATGAATCTCACACTGCACGTCCACTGACTATTAGCGCATGGACGACTGCTTTCCATATCTTCATGGGGATATACGTAAGCAAGCACGCAGACCGAGTGCAGGAATTACTGTCATACGCTGAAACAATCAGGGGAGCAGCCTTCAAGCACGGCGGAGATTCATGGGCAACCTACGATTATCACTTGCGTCACAAAATGGCACGTGACCCAGCCAGGTCATGGGGTAAGATTGACGGTGACCTTTGGTTAAAGTGTATGTTGCCAGGTAAGAAAACCATGTCACCAAGCATTCCTTCTTTCTCCAAAACGTCAAAGGGTGATGATAATGTATGTTGGGATTTTAATCGTTCTCAGTGTACAAGATCCGTGTGCAAGTTCCCACACAGGTGTTCCAAGTGTCAGAGTTTCAACCACGGGGCCCGCTCTTGTCAGTCGTCACTTTTTCGTTCCCGAAACGCACCAGGCACGACCCAGCAACACCACAAGTACCAAAATGCCAGCACAACCGTCACAAGTACAGGTAAAACAATTGGCTCAGGTACCAATAAATCTTACTAATCTCTCTCCCTGGCTATCTCTCTATGGTACTGTAAATATGTTGGATGCACAGTTGTTGTTTCAGGGTTTTTCTGAGGGTTTCAATTTGCAGTACACTGGGCCTACTGGACCAAGGTTTGCACACAATCTCAAGTCAGCTACCCAACTTCCACACGTGACAGCTGAAAAACTCAACAAAGAAATCAAACTGGGGAGAATATGTGGACCGTTTAAATCTCCTCCCTTTCCGGATTTGGTAGGCAAAAAGGTTAGCAGTGAATCGGTGCCCACAGACGATCACTACAGGCTTATTCATCACTTATCTTACCCAGAAGGTAGGTCTATTAACGATTTTATCCCCCAGGAGCTTTCGTCGGTGACCTACACAAAATTCGACGAAGCAGTTACCATGGTACAAAAGTTGGGTAAAGGTGCTGAGTTGGCCAAATTTGATGTCAAATCTGCGTTCAGATTGATTCCGGTCCGCCCCAAAGACTTTCATCTTCTAGGAATGTGTTTTCAAGGTAAATATTACTTCGATAAATGTTTACCATTTGGATGCTCGATTTCCTGTGCATTATTTGAAAAGTTCAGCACATTTCTTGAATGGTGCATCATAAAGAAAAGCTCCTCGCATTCCTTAATTCATTACCTTGATGATTTCTTGTTAGGGGGCTATCCCTTTACAAACACATGTTCTGAATTACTTAAACTTTCTATGGACATGTTTCAGCAATTTGGTGTGCCGATTGCGAATGACAAAACTGTCGGACCCTCCACTACAATCATATCTTTGGGCTTGACGATCGACACTGTAGCTATGGAGGTGACAATACCGGCGGAGAAGATAACAGAGGTCACCCGGCAGATACAAGCAATCCTTACGAGCAGTAAAAGAAAATACGGGTAGTAGAGGTGCAATCATTGGTCGGTAGACTCCAGTTCATTACACGTGCTATCCCAGCGGGCAGAGCTTTCTGCAGGCGCCTGTACGACGCTATCAAGGGTCAGGTAAAACCATATCACCGAGTCAGGATTACCAGGGGAGTGAAAGAAGATCTTAAAGTCTGGCAAACATTTCTCCTCAACCATAATGGTACATCTGTGTTTCAGAATGAAGAGTGGATCACGTCAACCCAAATAGAGCTTTTCACAGACGCTGCCAGTTCGATGCGGGTTCGGGTATACTTCCATGGGAGTTGGCGTATGGTAAATGGCCAGGCGAATGGGTGAGAGCGGGTTACATGAAAGACATGACTTTCCTGGAATTGTTTCCTGTCATCGTAGCCCTACGTTTGTGGGCACCTAAGTTTCTTAACAACAAGGTAATGTTTGTGTGTGACAACCAAGCTGTCGTGTCCATCATCAACAGGCAAACATCCAAGAACCCCAAGGTGATGTCTCTCGTGCGTTTGCTAGTAACTTCATGTCTGAATCATAATATTCTGTTCCGTTCCAGGTACATTTCTACTCATGATAATGTTATAGCTGATGCTATTTCGAGGTTTCAGTGGGATCGTTTCCGGAAGCAGCACCACAAGCAGACTCAACAGCAACACCACTACCACTGGACATCTGGGACATCTAAGACTGGAGTCGGACCGTTTACTGGACCTGTCACTATCCAGAAACACTTGGAGGACCTATCATACAGCGTTACAGTCTTTCAACGAGTTCAGAGTGTCACATTGTCTCCCATCTACATGGCCGGCACCGCTTGATCATATTATGTATTACTTGTCAGCATTGTCATTGCAGGGTAAATCGTCTAGAACGGCCAGCGCCTATATCTCAGCACTGGGAACCTGGCACAAGTGGCACGACATGCAGGATGCATCCCAACATTTCCTGGTCGCGGAAGGCGCTCTTAGGATTCAGCAAAGCAGCTAGGGCCAAAGACAGTCGACGCCCCATCACAGCAGAAATATTATTATCAATTTCCAACGTTCTTCATATTGTTTGTTCTTCTGTTTATGAATGCAATCTTTTAAAGCAGCATATACACTGGCCTTTTTTCGGTTTCTTCAGGATAAGTGAGTTGGTACCTTCCTCCCTTTCTGACATCGCCGCGTAGGTCTCTCACTATTCATGATGTAAAGATTACAGGTAACGCAGCGGCCATGCATGTCACACTTCAATATTCTAAGACTGATCAAACAGGTAAAGGTACTTCTATCCACATCAAAGCTATTCCATATTCTCCGCTATGTCCCGTCGCTGCCATGGCAACATATTTAAAATCGCGACCGACTGCTTCCCCTTACCTTTTCCTTCACTTTGATGGCAAACAACTAACTAGATTTCAGTTTCAGGCAGTGCTGCAGAAAGCCATCAGTCATCTTGACGTGGGGCATCTTAAATTCACTTCTCACTCTTTCAGAATCGGGGCTGCTACTACGGCAGCTATGAACGGTGTTGATGCAGAGACCATTTAAAGATTTGGTCGATGGTCATCTGATTGTTATCTCCAATATATAAGAATGTAAACTGCTTCCATAATTATAATGACAAATTGTGTAATCGTTGTAGGTGTGTGGGTAGTTGGCGACAGCTACCTGGCCGGCGAGACCTGCGCTGGCGGACACCCTCGGCAGCATGGGCCCGGTGGAGTGGCGTGTCAAGGGGGGCTGGAAATGGCCATTACAGGCCGGCAATAGATGATCTGATCGCCAACTCAGCCAGTCAACCCCGGATCCTAGTATTACACCTGGGCTCAAACGACCTCGGAGTCACCACCGGCCGGGAGCTCTTTGAGCAGATCATGGAGCAGCTACTCTACACTCGGTTGCGGCTTCCCCACACCAGGCTCCTTTGGTCCAATATGTTGCCGCGGTGTTGCTGGCGATATGCTAGAGATATTAAGTGTGTTGAACTTGGCCGTAAGAAGCTGAATAGGCGTGTTGCCAATCTTATGAGGACAATCGACGGTGAAGTCATCCGCCACGACTTTATCTACCCAGGTGTAGATCACTACATCAGTGATGGGGTGCACTTGACTCCCGTCGGTTTGCACATTTTCTGTGATGACATTCGCTGCAGCATAAGTTCATCATAAGTTAAGTTATCTGGTACTTTCATTGGCAAACTTGGTGGAGTCCTCCTGTGTTTTTTCCCACCATAATTTTAACATTATCAATTCTACCAAAACATAACATGACATAACACTTTCTACCTTATTTCGGTGTGGATGGCGCAGCACTTTCAGTGCTTTCGGTGGAGGTTCGGGCGGACGCGGGACCGATCTCTCGCTCGATTTATACTTCGCTGCTGCTGCTAGGCTGTCTATTTTCCAATAGAGGCTACTTCCAACCTTCGGGTGGTCAAAATAGCATTTGAAACATCGCCGCTACCTGTCTCGTCTGTTCAGGGTCCAATGGAGAGCAGGTCATTAAATCGCTTTGGCTTGGCCCCATGCGTCCGCCTTCGCCTTCCACACCTGGCCTTTGTAAATCCAATTCTCTACTTTGTTATCAATTTGTTTTTACATAGTTTATAGGAGAGTCGGACAATAAATAACAAACAAACGAGGTAGGTTTGTTTATTATCGATTTATTCATGCACTTTATGTTACGTTAGTCGACAATTCTTACATGACCGAAAACCGAATACACAAGGATAGACAGATCACAGTTCAGAACAATGTCTCTTTTCAGCACACCTTCAGCAAATGCCCAATAGCATACAAGAATTCAAGAGGTGTTTTGTGCCAACTGACCACCATGTAATAGTTGAAATATTGGGACCTTGCTTCCTCAAGTGTCGCATGCAGTCAGTCTTGCAGGGGTTTCACATTAATTTCTGACTCGCTTTGCTCATGCGTAGAGCGTGTAAAATATCCACTGGTCAACTTCCGGTTTGGTTGTATTACCGTGAGTGTAAACGCACTCTAAATAAAAGCTGTATGAAGATTATTTACGTGTGACAACTGTTCATAGTTGAGTACATACATCCATGTGCCTATGCTTTACAATAATTGATGTCCTATTTTGGTGGCAATTGCATCAGAGATGTGTTTTTTTAGTTGTGAGAAGGGGATGTGCAGGAAGGACGGTGGACGGGTGGTGGTGATATGTGTTTTATACAAGAGCTTATTGACAAACGTAAGCTATTTATTTAACTAATCCCGGTCCCTTTAATTCATAAATGAATTGAGATCAGTTAAATTCGACATAAAACCATATAATTGTTTTGATTTTTGCATTCGTTAGAGTACGTTTACTCTATCGGTAAACCAAACGACCAATCCGGAAGTTGTCCAGTGGATATCTTTTACACGCTCTGCTCATGCGCACAGCGAGTCGAAAATTAATGTGAAACCATATGTTTTTCTGTTTTACCAGGTGAATAGCTCATATGTACTTGTTGCATATACAAATATATCCACACTGGATCACAATTTTCATGTATCTTTTGATGTCATTAATTCAATACACAAAACATGTTTCGTATCTGTCGCGTGTTACAATTTACTGCACACCGGTTCATCGGCAGACAACTCTGATCAACCTGAACGATTGTCGTGATTCCGTCAATTATATGACAATACCTGACCAAGGGCAAGTACTCAGATGAACAATTTATTATTTTGAATTAGTTAGATTGTGGTTACTTCTTTTGTAGATAATATGCGTCATGTCATTCACGCCGAACTACAGTGTAGTTGATCCGCCGTGACGCAGTTGATGGCCAACATCAATACTTGAAACTGTATTTATCATATTCCTCGAGAAAATTCGAATGGAATGCACGGTCCCTTAGTCATTATATATCATATACTGTGCCTACACACTAGCAGTTTTATATAATAACGGGATATCAGATGAATTTATTTGTGTACATTCGGTTTGAAGCAAGATTTGGGGGATGAAAATTTGACTCGGAGCTATTAATTTGTAAACGTCAAAGTTGATCAAAAGGCAATATTGGCAGGGTGTTGTTCCCACAGGATCACAACAATTTTGATGGTATTCGTGGTGTTCTCATCACAACCACATCAGACAATATTTGACATTATGCTAATTTCCATTTCTTGCCAGACTTTGCGGATCTTCTGAGAATCCTAGCCTAGCCCCCCCGGAGTAATGATAAAGGAAATTTGGAAATTTATTCAACTGACAGAAATTTGTTCTTGCCCTTGGATAGAAGGCTGGAACGCCTTTAGAATTCAGCACCACAACTTCTCATGCTAATAATCTCTGGCAAAGGTCACATGTCACTAAGACAAGCTGCCAGTTTTGTGAGAATCCATTGGATACAAACCCACTACAGTACTGTACTTCCACACTGTTGTTCATTGTGTAAATGTACAGGGTCGTGCAAAGGTATTTGGACAAAATGACGACCTCGTTTTATCGCGGAATTGCTTCGCAACTTTGAATTTGAGTTATCTGCAATCGCAATGAAAAATGCCACTGACATTATTTTTAGTAACAGTCATTCATGTGATCCGTCAGGTCACATGGGTGTGTTGTCGTCTGCTTTGTTAACATTATGTTGCGAGAGCATGAACTGAAGATGGGTCAAAGGGTAAGGAACTGACCCCCCCACACACACATAAAAAAGGTAGTAAAACAATTACATTTCGATGGAAAACCTATAAGATACATAAGTAACTTACTTGATGTTCCTCAGTCAACCATCTTGTCTTTTATTGAACATTTGTTAGTACGAGATTCGACAGAAAACGAGCAGAGAGGTGGTCGACCTCCTACTGTCACTCCACGGGATTATAGGAAATTGGAAAAGTTGTTGAAAGTGAATAGATGTGAGACTTTGGCAGATATTACCCGAAAATTCAATGAAAATAGACCTGATCCAGTGGCAAAAAGAACTCTGCAATTTCATTTGCACAAAAAACGATTATCACAGACATGTTGCAAAGAAGAGCGTTTTTGTGAGGGAAATTAACCGAAAGAAGCGACTTGTGTGGTGTAAAGAAAAAAGACGATTGACAGTTGATAATTACTGGAGGAAAGTTATGGGTTATGGACACAATGAGCATGTTTACACCTGGAGAAAACGAAACGAAGGATGGAGACCCGATCTTGTGTCACCCCAAATCACTGCCTCCGGTATTCAGTTATGATTTGGGGATGCATATCATGGCACAGAGTTGGGACCCTGATGGCTATTGATGGTAATATCAATGCCACAAAGTATCAAGACCCCCCAGAAGATAATTTGTGGCCAGTTTTCTCTCGGCATTTTAGTGAAGGAGGATACATATTTCAAGATTACAATTCTCCGGTGCAACAGGCGAGATCAACGCAAGAATACATGGCCAGAAATCACATAAATAACATGTCTTGACCTGCTCAAAGTCCAGACATCAATATCTTTGAGAATATGTGGTTATTTCTAAAATGGAAATTGCAGGGAAGAGCACATCGTATCCATTCTCATGAAGACCTTGTACACGAAATTCAAGACATTTGGACCTCTATCACGGCCAAATACGTGCAATCTTTGTACAACTCAATTACCAAAGCGGATTATGAATGTTATCCGACTGAATGGACACCTAACTAAATGTTAGGTAAGTTTTAGTTCATTGCTCGCATTCTTAGAGAAAATAAATTATGATTTTGAACTACCCACTTCCAGGCCTAGTGATAAGACGTCGCCATTTTGTCCAAGTACTTTTTGCACGACTCTGGTCGTGTCTGAGGGCTACAGAAATGAACAGAATGGGCTGAGTAGGTCAAGTTTAAGGCTGACCCTGTGTTTTAATATTGTATCCGATAACATCAAACACATATAGATGATATAGACAAAAGATGTTTTAATTTTCATATATAATAGTGTGGATTTAAAAATGTTTTTCAAGGATTGCTCATTCAGTCAGTGACAAATATTATTACTTGGGCACAAATGCTAAAACTGAGGCATATTTGTGGCTACTGTGGCACAGACAGTGGTAAGACTGCAACAAGAGAGAAAGTTGACATGCCCCTTTAATGACTGTTTTCACACAAAGGCTGCTGAGAATTCCAACAATTTGGATATGGAAGGCTATGCTCAAATAAGGCATCATTTTGTTACTCACAATGTTGAGTTTTAAACTTCTAACAGGCTGTTGTCATCATTTGTTGATAAAGGATGTCAAGGTTTTGCAGTTAAAGTACCAGACCATTTATCCATTAGGGATTTTAATGAGAGAGTTTGGCTTATAAACAATATTCAGGGACTAAACAGTAAACTATTGGTTTGTTTTGGGAATTTCAGAAGATGCTACCTTCAGCTATTGATGCTGATGTCACTGACGTTCCTTCAGCCATTAAAATGGAGATTGCAGGAGTTACTATTTAGATGATCCATGGCTATGTATAATCTAGACAACACAGCAAAGGCGTTTTTTATTCCCAGTCTCTACTAGCGTATTTTGCAGGCCAAATTGCTGAATAGGGATCATCATCTGCATCACATCATTCAAGAAACAGGCAGAATTCACAGCCCCTAGCTGATCAGCTTTTTAGCCGACGCCTCGTCCGTCCGTAATCATTTTGTTTCCGGAGCATAACTCAAAAACACTTCAATATTTTTCAACAAAAATTGGTAGATATATCAAACAGAACCTAAGGTGGTGCCTTTTGCTATTTACAGATTTTTGTCATTTTTATTTTCTCGGTTTCCATGGAAACATTTTGGACTTAGTCTTAAAGGGAGGGGTGGGCTTTGTTTCCAGAGCATAACTAAAAAAAATTTCAATATTTTTCTGCAAAACTTTGTAGATATATCAAACAGAACCCGAAGTGGTGCCTTTTGCTATTTACAGACTTTTGTGATTTATTATTTTCTCAGTTTCCATGGAAACGATTCGGACTAAGTCTCAAAAGGAAGCGACTCATCGATCTTCACCATCGCCTGATGAAGATTTTTTGGAAGCAGCATCGGATTCGTCTTTTAGTGAGAATCTGTGTCGTCTGTTTCGTCCGCATAATTCCAGTCCAGTTACGAGACAATCGGATTCTCCCCCTCGAGTGGTGGTTCTGCATACTTCCCCATCACTGTCTTGGATGACTACACTTGTCACTATTTCAAAAGCGCCGATTACGACGATGTGTGTGCCTACTGTCAACATGGCTTTATTTGCTAGCTAACAAACTTCATTACCTATGGTGGCTGTGTCTACTGCGAATTCTTCATTTACTCTTCTTCCAACTTTGTCGTTGATACCACAATCTACAGTTTCCACAAGTGCTCCGCTTGGTGTTTTTACACTTCCTGGTTTGGCAGTGTGTATGTATGGACAGAGCATTCACTCCAGTTCGGTGCTTTCATTCAGCTCGTCACTTCAAAGCGCACCTCATGTTTTGATTGGCTCCAATCTACACACCAATGCACCGCTTTACCCCAGTTCGGCACTTTGTCCCAATGCGGTGCTTTCATTCAGTTCGTCGCTTCAGAGCGCACCTCAGGATTTGATTGGCTCCGCTCTACACAACAATACGTCACTTCAGTCCAGTGTGGTGCTTTGTCCTAATGTATCCAGAGCGCCACTTACCTCCAATGCGTCTCTCTCTCATGTATCAACACTACCATCCAGTGCGGCGCTTACAGTTACTACACTGGTTCCTTATAGATCACCATTCTTCCCCAGTGCGTCGCTTCAGTCTATTGCACCGTTTCCCATGGGTTCAGCACTTACTTCCAGTACACCGTTTCCCGTCTGTACTGGTTTTCCCACTAGTGCATCGTTGTGTTATGGATCCATGTCTCAGTCCAGTTTGGCGCTTTCAGCTGGTTCAGCGCTTGTACCCAATGCGCCGCTTCGGTTTCCTTCACAGTCTCAGTTGAGTGTGCCGCTTCCTTCTACCTTACATGACTGGGGATCCCTTACTTCATACCAATTTCGGCGCTTGCATATCATACGCCACTTCCCTCTCAGTTGCCGACTACCAGTTCAACTTTGTCTACAGTTACGAGGGATCCTGTCTCTATTCCACCAGGGATTTTGGTTCAATCACATTCCCGCCGCAGCCATGCATTACCCAGCTTGGATGATGCGTTCGACAATCTGCGAAAGGTTAAGGATGGTTTTGCCACGCCGCAGTTTAACCTCACTCTGCTCATGTTCATGGGTTTGCTTATCTCACCACGTCACCCCTAGTGGATGATGATGTCACATTACTGGGTACCAAGCCACGTTCATACTCTCCCTTCTTGGTTGAGGATCGGGAGCTCTCTCATCTAGATACTGTTGTATGTAAAATCTTGGCTCCCTTCAATATTCGAGTCTTCCACCTTTTTTTGAGGCAGAGGGTTTTCTTGAGGACGTTCCGGACACCAACGTCAATCCTTCACTGGTTCCCGTTCCACTACTAGACCTGACCAGCCCTCTGACCATTCTCTCGTGCCTGTAGTAGACTCTCCGGTAGGCGGAAGACTTGGGACTTGTGCCCCCAATTGGATCATTTTGGAAGACCACTACATTCAGTCAACTCTGGCCAGGGGTTTTCAACTTCCCTTGATTGGACCATCACACCCATGCATTGATCTCTCTTCCCTGGCGCTCCATCCCCATCTCCAGTGGTGGTTGGACGAGTTGAACGTTTGCGGCAGAGTCTTTTTAAGGCCATTTGTTCCAGCTCATCCTCTGTACGTAGATGCCTCTCTACACGGTTGGGGAGCTCACCTCCTCGATCATCAGGTGGCAAGGCTGTGGTCTCCCGCAGACCGCGCATGTCACATCAACGTTTTGGGGCTCAGGGCAGTCATCTTGGCGATCACTCATTGGCAACACCTAATTCAATCCACCAGTCTTCTGATTCGGTCGGACAACGCCGCAGTCATGTGGTACATCAATCACATGGGGTTCGCGGGGGCTCCGCAGCTTCTTCATTGGACACTGCAATTCTTCCGTTTGGTGGATTCGCTCAACATCATGGTCAAAGCCAATCACATTCCAGGGGTGAATAACGTGATTGCCAATTCTCTGTCCCGCTCAGCTCGACCATCACCAACAGAGTGGAAACTGCATCTGCAGGTCTTCCAGATGATGTGCCTCCCGATATCGAGCCTGACAGTGGATCTCTTTGCAACTCACTTCAACGCTCAGCTGCCGAAGTTTGTGTCACCAATCCCGGATCCTCTGGTGGGAAGATCTAAACGCGTATGAGTTTCCACCAGTGGCACTTCTTCCGCTCGTACTCCTCAAGTTACGCATGACGCAGCGGATGACACTGCTTTTGGTCGAGCCCTACCAGCCAGGCAGAAGTTGGTTCGTAGACCTACAAGAAATGGCAGATCCAACTTCCCGACTGCACCGACCTTCTGGTTCACCCTCACTCGGATCAGCTGCATTGGTCCCCGCTCACGCTCCATCTGCACGCTTGGCGCATTTGCATGAATCATTGATTGCCAAGGGATATTCCAAGCGTGTTGCTATGGCAATTACCACAGCACATCGTACTTCCACTCAATCACTCTACGATGATAAATGGAAGAGCTTTGAAGCGTATTGTAAGGTGAAGGACATTACTTCTCCTACGACTTTGTTGCCTCAGATGGTAGCTGAGCATCTCCAGCATCTTCGTATTCTAAGAAGTTGGAAGGACAGCGCTCCCACAGACTCAGGGAAAAGTCAGTGAAATTTGGCTTTTCTTTGAAAGTCGGGGACTTTTTATATGTTTTCAAAAGTCAGGGAATAGTTAGGGAATTTTGGGTTTAAGTCAGGGAAATTTAGGGTTTTGGTCAGGGAAAAATAAGACTCAGAATGTTGCTAATCAGGTATGGTAGTAGTCAAAGTCAAAGATGCTTATTGTTCTTAAGGGCTCCGGCCCATATACAGGCAATACAATTATACATACAGCACATGTTACAGACATTTCATGAAATAAATTACAGAAAAAGCATAACAGCACGTTTTACATAAAGCCCTAGATTACATATTACATTTTCAGTTTTGGAGGATAGAATGAAAACGAAGTCACTTGAAGGTTATTTTTACAGATGATTATTTGGCATGTATTGTTTTCTTAAATCAGCATAATGTGAATTTCTTCTTCTAAAGCCGGGTTACATAACAGACATATTCTTCTATGAAGCACAATCGGTTGGATTTGTGAATCAGACAATATGAAACATATTTTCCGGGTTAAAATTCCAAAATTCTGGGAAACTGACATAAATTTAATAAGAGCCTTCTTAGCATTTGATTTCAGATTTATAACACTCTTTTCATCTTTATGATATAGTAGACACCTTGTCTGTCCGTCCGTCCGTAATCATTTTGTTTCCGGAGCATAACTCGAAAACGGTTCAATATTTTTCAACAAAACTTTGCAGATATATGAAACAGAACCTAAAGTGGTGCCTTTTGCTATTTACAGATTTTTGTCATATCTATTTTTTTTGGTTTCCATGGAAACGTTTTGGACTTTGTCTAAAAAAATGAAGTTTAGCTTTAACTTAAGTAACTGTCAGATGATTTGCTCTTTCATATTTGTAGTGGCCGGGAGGATTTATTATCTTCTGATGACTCTTGTTTAGTATGGGAAAACACTAGTCCGAGATAGGCATAGTGATTAACAATGGATAATTGCAGTGTAGGAAAGATGTAGAAAATCTAGCCTGTCCACCGGACTGGCAGGTCAAATTTTTTACCAGTCCTGCCAAAATCTAGCCTGTCCTCCAAATATCAATAAAACACCTTCGGCAGTAAATATTCAAAAAGGTTATAATCATTATATATATGTCATTGGTTTGCTAAAATTGACCCGACATGAGGACGGACTAGATATTTTTTTAACCCGTCCTCCACAAAATTCACCCGTCTTGGACGTTGGGACGGGCTATCTTTCCAACACTGATAATTGTTTGCCATTCAAAAAACATATTTCTTTATAGGCAACAGATCCACCTCTTCTAAAGATAACTATGTTAACGGATATATTTCCATTCATTTGTATACCGTTCCAAAATATTATAAATAGTATGATGGCTATGGTGGTTTCTTGCAAATTGTGAAAGCCCATATTGGCCAAAAATACACATATAAGTTTCATTGTTAAAGTACAGCATAATATGACCTATGTTCTGACATTTGCTGTTTATTTACAAAATTGAAAGTGGTTGAATGGTGTTCATAATCTAGTTGTCATGGTTGTACTGAAGTTAAGTTATATCTTGCATGTTTATTCTTTCCAAATACGCCTTTGATAATTAAAACATTTTGTGATAATGGAGAAATGTTTTCCTGACTTTAAATGAAACAATTCAATTACATCATTAGTTTCACATTTATGCTCTTTGTCAAAAGCATTTAATATAAAATACAACGTTTTCAGATGATATATTACTGACTTCACCTTAGAATATATATTTGATGGTCACACTCAAGTGTATCTAATAGTTTTATGTGACATCGTGGCAGGAGAGTCATGGAAAAATTTCTTCATCATAAATATCAATGTTTTGGTTAAAGTAAAAAATTAACAAATATTGTGTGTATTTATGATATGTTTTTAGGAAATATCTTAACAGGGAGGTTAGGACTGACTGAAAGGGAGGAAGGAGGCCAGTTTTTACACTTGGTCAGGGAAAAATCTATACTTGTCAGGGAAAAGTCAGGGAATTTTGGCCTGCCATGCCTGTGGGAACCCTGAGGGATCAACTTTAGCCACTTATCTAGCCGCACTTAACACAGTTATTGCGACGGCTATGGGTGTAAAGGTGTTGACTGTCCCTGAGCTCCAGTCTCTCTTGCGATCTTTCAAGGCTGCTGATCAGTCACGGAAGTTCCAGCCACCAGCCTGGGACCTTGCAATGGTTCTTAGACATCTCACGTCGGAGGAATACGAACCTCTGGCGGAGAAGGATTTCGAGCATGTCACGTTTAAGACTTTCTTCCTCCTGGCTCTTGCGACTGCTGCCCACATCTCCGAGCTTCATGCACTGGACGCCTCCCGGGTGCGCTTCGAGAGGACCAGACATGCCAAAGTCTTCCTTGGTTTGAGGTGGGATTTTGTTGTCAAAAACCAGCTGCCTGGACAGCCAGACAGACTATTTGTCATTCCGCCGCTGTCTACTATGTTGGGCCCTGATGACACCGAGGATCTCTCCCGATGTCCTGTCTGGTCTTTACATGTCTATTTAGCTGCCTCCCAGAACTGATGTAGGTTACGCAAGAGACTATTCATTCCTCTGTCAACTGCCTCATCTACAGAGGCCTCTCGTACCACACTAGCATTCTGGATGCGATCCGCGATCCTCCGTGCTTATGCCTATGCTGACCTTCCTCCACCTACTACGGCCAACCCTCATGAATCAAGAGCCTTAGCCTTTACTATGGCGCTACACAGAAACTGCTCCCTTCCCGCCATCATGGAGGGTTGTTTTTGGAGATAGGACATGGTCTTTGCTTCACACTACCTCCGGGATCTGTCTGTCACTGATGTAGAAGGTCTTCACCAACTTGGTCCTTTGGTTCTGGCGCAGCAATTGTCGTCGGCTCGCAAATGCAGATAAGATGCAGTTCCTGCTTCGTGTCAGTCTTGCATTCTGTATGTCAATAAAAGATATTGATCTTATCTTTTTCTTGATATTAATTTTCCTTGGGTTTAAGATCATCTAGCTTGATCTAGGGTCTGGTAGTACTGTCATACCCGTGACTCGATAGATTGTCAGGCCAGTCTTGTACTTAAGGCAGAGGTGGTCGACACTCCACTTGTTGACCTCTACTCTCTGAGCAATTACGTTGGCGGAGTGCAGTGGTGGTCCGATAAATTAAAATAATCGAAGATTGGTCGAAGTGATTACACAACCAAGCAATCGATCATGTTTTCTCATAATCGAACACAAACAATTTTGGAAGTTATGGAACATGTGTTTGCATAAACAATATTTTTCACAATGTTGGTTTTGTCTGTTACATTTCATAAGCACTACAAGCTCGTTCCAAGTCATGATTGAATTTATCTTATAGAACATACTAATCATCATGTAAGGATGTGAAATTTGCAAATGCATTTTGTGCAATTTGCAAAAAAAAGAAAGAAATACATGTTTGTTTCTCTATTGTTTGTGCATTAACAAAGATGACCAGGAAAATTTGATAAATGACGCTAACTAATTATTTTCGATGATTGATCGGTTGTAATGAAGCAATCATCAATTATGAGATTTTAACCAAGTCCCAACACTAGCGGAGTGTTGATTTTCCGATTACCTATACGGTTTTTTAGAAACGTTCCGCTCCTAAGTCCTTTCTCACCTTTGGTAAGTTAGGGGGATTGGTACTGAATGTCAACAAGTTGAGCACCGGGCTGTTTCCTCTTTCACTGCCTTCCAGGGTGTGTCTGTGGGGGATGGTTCCGAAGCAGGAACTGGCCAGATTAAGGTCTTCGACTTTAATTCACTGGGGCTTCCTGATCAATCGCAGGGAGACGGGGTTTACTTGCCAAACTGCGTCCATTTGCTTGTCAAAAGTTGCGGCTGAAAACCACATTAATTCGGGACCGCCCACTCCCAAGAGTTTTTGTGCCGTGTAAGCCAAGGGGTTTATCACTCAGAAGCAATTCATGACAAGTTCGGGAGTTAGCATATTGGGAGTTGGTGCTTTCTCTCAGCCTCCTTGTGTTATGCGACTTCACGATTATGGAGTTTAGACAGGGTAATCTGTGGCCCACCAGCCAGCCGTGGGGTAATGCATACCGTGATATTGGATAAGTTTTAAAATTTGGAAATTTTAGCTATAAATTGCATATTTATATACTTATCCTATCTCACGTGATGGATTCCTACCCAACCTTCCCCACATCACAGATTACTTGAAGCTCCAAGACGAGAATGACAGTAGTGGGCTGTAATGTGACCATCTTAGCGTTTAGCACACCTACAAAGATGATTTACAGGTCCAACAATATGAGTGGGGGGGGAGGGGTCAGATGGGAGAGAGGCTGAACGATTTGATTCAACTTAGCCTGCCACACATTTCCACGACTTGGTCGAAGAAGAGAGAGAAGTGCATAACGTGAGATTGGATAACTATATAAATATACCATTTATAGTTAAAATTCCAATTTTGTTTGGAAAGAACTTGACTGGGATGTCTTGCCCTCAGCTTCAACATCCACTGAGGTGGCCGTGTTATTGACATTCAATGTTTCCGTTTGACATCATTTGACCTTACAACTGTTCCCTAATCTTCTCTGTCACTTTTTTATCTTTTTGTTTTGAAAAACGACGGTATTCGCAACTGTCGCTTCACAGCAGCAGACAATTTTGCCCACAGCATTTTGATTTGAATAACTTCCTTCAAATTCAGTTACCATACTTCGATCTACTGCTAAGGGCGTAACTGTATAGACACACAGCATGACTTGAATAAGCTACGTATTATAAGCTCCATGCATTGATTTAGGCACCACATTGGATGTTGGAAAGTGGGCATAGCTCTGTGAGGATTACAAAATGTGAAAACTAGTTGACAATATGTGCAAGTTTGGCAGGGTATGCAGGCTTATGCATGATTGTTACGAGTCGTTTTATTTTTATGGTGCACCAACCGGACTCACCAGGTCAAGGAATGGTGCGTCACTTTTTACTACTATGCGTCAATGACGCAAGTGTGCAGACTAAAATGTATATCAACACACAAAATTAAAGCCATTGCTTCATCCTTAGATCATCTCATTGAAACAGATCATGTCAGCTTGCCAGTAGGTGTCTTCAAACACCTTTATGTCATTCTAGGTGAGGGATGTCACCCAGGACCTTTCAGAGACTTCATTATATTGGGGCTCTGGTTGTCACCTAGTATATCCTTGCCACCTACCCTCTTTCTGGTGTGAAAGGGGAACGAAAATAATGTCCTGAAAGCGATAACATGATTTCACAACTTGGCTTTAAACATTTCTTGCTGTTTGTTTTTCAGAGTCTAACACCTTAAAGGAGAATACTAGAAAATTGCAATTACTGACTGGTTTAAAGATAAACACATCAGAAACATGTACCCCAATGTTTAATGCAAAAGTATATTTATTTACATTTACAAGGCGAAAACAGTTTCGGTTATCTGTGCTTCGGCCATTATGCATTTTCTGCTGGAACTCACAAGACCTTTTTGTTCATGAAGTCATATGTGACTAAAGTCGGCCATATTACCTAAAACCAAGTGCTACAGTAATACAAATCATATTTTTCTGTCGTTTTTGTAAATGGTACAATGGTGTATTGTGTTGCTTGGAGATGCACAGCGTCATCGAACAATGGAAAGAGCCACCATTTCTTCCGTCTTCCAAGTGAAAAGACAGGTTTAAGCAGGAAAAAGCTTTGGATTCATAGGCGTCAGTGTGGGGAGAAAATCTGGAAGCCTAGCAAGAATGCAGCCCTGTGTTCCGATCCTTTCGATTTGGATGCATATGAAAGCGACCCATTTTGCCATGCATACATGTGGTATGAAAATCCAAAAGCAAGGCTGAAGAAGGAAGCAGTACCCATGAAATTCATTTATGCTTCATTATTCCATGTTACAACTTACTCAGTAAATCAAGCCCGATTGTGATGAAATATACATTATCAACATCAGTAAGAGTTTTCACATGGGGCACCTTAACTATTTCCATCAGCTAAAACTAGAGAAATATAGATTGTCCTAACTAGTATTTTATAATTCACCAGTTTTCAAGGCATAAATTATTTGCGTTGCTTTTATTATCTCTGCTTGACCAGGCTGCAACCTTGTAATAAGTTGTATGGAGACTTCTTTGATCGGCATTTTAGAAGTTGGGGTGATGAAGAATAATGATAATTTTATGGATATACAACTTCTTTATTCTGTGAAAGGCCACGTTTCAACATAGATTCTAATGTCGTTGTCAAGCAAGTGATGTGCCTTGTGCTATTTTTTTTAGCAAAATGTGATTAATCAAAGTGTGATGATAACTTTTCACTTTTCATGGTCTTTCTTCATGTCATGTACCAATATGTGGTTTATCCTCTATATCTAGATTAGTTATTTCCTTCATGTCATGAATTTGTCATGATTTATTTTCTGTATCTCCATTGAGAGTCATTGACATTCTTCATTGTGTGCATCATGAGACAGTCAAGTTCAATGTTATGTAAAGTTTCCATGGAAAACACACAAAAAATTGTACGCAGTAAATGACAAAACTATTATCTAACATGTATATAAAGTTTGGTGGAGTCAAGGAGAAAGGGGGCGGTGGGGTAGCCTAATGGTTAAAGCGTTGGCTCGTCACGCCAAAGACCCGGGTTTGAATCCCCACATGGGTACAATGTGTGAAGCCCATTTCTGGTGTCCCCTGCCGTGATGTTGCTGGAATATTGCTAAAAGCAGCGTAAAACCAAACTCACTCAGTCAGTCAGTCAAGGAGAAAGTCTTATGTGCTGCTGATCCATGTCACATTATATATATCAGTATCAGTCATTTCCATGTCCCAAAGTGGGAAGCAGGTGTATGTGAGCTTCTATACTTCTACACTTGTATACCTAAGAAAAGCAAGGAATTTTATTCTTTGGATGATTCTGGAATAAACTCCTTGTAGCTTTTTAGTCTTTACACACAAGTAGTTATCGATAAATTACATGACATGAAACCAACTATTGGTTATATTTACTTAGGTTGTCAGTCCAGATTTGAAGAAGTTACTATGCAACGATGTCGTATTGGTCATTATCCCCCGCCGCGTGTTTAGCGCGAAGTGGGGGATATAGTATTAGGCTCCGTCCGTACGTACGTACGAATTGAAATATCTTAAGAATTGTTCACTAGATTCTTTTTATATTTGGTAGCTAGTTTCATCACAGTATAAGAAAGGTCCAACTCAGGTTTAGTGACCTTGACCTTCATTTCAAGGTCACAAGGGGGACTTTAACATTTTACCTGCATGTTAAGCTATATCAAGAACCGTTCACTGGATTTTCTTCATATTCAATACCAAGCTTTATCTAGGGAAGGTGCAGGGCCCAGTCAATTGTGGTGACCTTCACTTAATTTTCAAGGTCATGGCGACACTTTGAAGATTTCAGCATGTAAACCTGCATGTTAAGCTATCTCAAGAACCGTTTACTGGATTTTCTTCATATTTAACACCACGTTTTATCTAGGGAAGGTGCAGGGCCCAGTCAATTTTGGTGACCTTCACTTAATTTTCAAGGTCACAGAGACACTTTGAAGATTTCCGCATATTAACCTACATGTTATGCTTGTCAGCGAGATACCTCAAGAACCATTCACTGGAGTTTCTTCATATTTGATACCAAGCTTCATCCAGGAAAGGCTCAGGCCCAAGTTGATTTTGGTGACCTTCCCTTAATTTTCAAGGTCACAGAGACACTTTGAAGATTTCAGCGTGTTAAATTGCATGTTAAGATAGTCAGCAAGATATCGCAAAAAATATTCACTGGATTTTCTTCATATTTGACACCAAGCTTCATCTATGGAAGACCCAGGGCCCAGTCAATTTTGGTGACCTTCACGTAATTTTTAGGGTCACGACGACACTTTGAAGATTTCAGCATGTTACCTGAATTGTCAGCAAGATATTTTAAGAACGGTTCACTGGATTTTCTTCATAGACTTTTAAGACTTCTCTTGAATGTTTTTCAATAAGCAATTTCTTTAGTACTAGTTTGCATATTTCATACACTATGACATTCATGTCAAGGTCAAAGTCAGAAAATCGTTGATCTTTAGCAATATGAAGTTTTCTATCCTACTCTATCATTAATCTGTGATTTGAACACCTAAATTTATTAAGGGCTATTTTATACGAAGTAACATTCACAACTGACAAATATTCTTCACAACATTATTCCTTCTTTAGAGATTGAATGATATACAATACGTTTGGGAAACGAACATATTAATTCAAACCATGTCTGTTGATCTGTAGAATGATATATACCTTTGTTTCAAATCAAATAAGAACTTTTTATACAACTTAAATCCTGATTGTGCCACATAACTAAAACAATATATATTTTAACAATTGTTTTACATTATGGGCTCAACATTGTATACCAACTTCTGCTAATTTACAGTCGAGCACCGTTGTCTCGATATTCATGGGACCACGAAAAATATCGAGTTATCCGAACTTCGATACATCCGACCAGGGCATATCATCACATATCACTATGAAAGAAAACAAAACGCTTCTCAGTATGTTTTGATTCGAAACTATAATCCGTTATCAGAAGGTTTAGTCGTAACAGTGAGTACTTCCTAATTAAATCCTTCTTAATTAATCCTAATTAAATAACAAACAAGTGACACCTTCAACTCAATTAGTTAGCCCTAATTAGTTTACACTACCGCATCCCTTTGATTCATGCCGCACCGTGTGTAAACATGTGGAAACGACCTCAGTTCAGAGGGATAATTGCCCATGAAAGGTAGGTGAATATCGCGTTAAAAGGGTAATTTTGCTTGTTGGGACCATGAAATTATATCAAGATATCCGAAATATCGAGACATACGTATTGAGTTAAAAGAGCATGAATAATGATAAATTATAAAGGATTTTGCCGGGACTGAGTTATATCGAGACAACCGAGATATCGAGTTATCAGAGTTTGACACAACGGTGTTCAACTGTATATTGATAACGGTATGTGTGGTGTAATATTCCATTATTCTTTTGGTGTAATAACCGTGTCCAATGTTTTACAATTGTTATATATTGTCGAGTTTTGAAAGATAAACATCCATAAAGTTCGGTGCATTTCTACCAAGAAAAAAAATTTGCTTTAAGAAATTATTGTATACTCTGTCTGCATCCAGTGAGGGATGAAACCCCATATTTCTGAGCCGCAAGCTAAAGTAGGTAATACTTTGTGGTCAAAGATGTTGAGAACAGATAATGTTAATTTTCTGAAATTTGATAGCTGGGAGCGTAAAATATTAAAAACTTTCTGGATATAAAAAGTTTTCTTGTGTTATATGCCATCACCCACTGCATGAGAAATGAACACTCAAATATTTGTAAGAAGACACAATTTCTAGTTGGGTATCATTAAAATAAATTTTTTTTGTATTTCTTTAATCTACCACCTTTTCTGAAAACCATACATTTAGTTTTACTGATATTTACGGTTCAAGAACACTTTTTACAATATATTGGTAGATTATTCAATCTTTTTTGTAAACCTCGGACAGCGCTGTCAAACAGTAACATATCATCAGCGAAGAGTAACATGAAAAGTCGACAGACACCAAGGTCAATGCATCTATCTTTATCAACACCAAGATGACACAACTCCCAATTTGAAAGGGATATGAAGGTGATACTTCAAAATAGACCAGATGTTTGTTTTTGCTTTCGTCTGCTATGCGAGTAGCAGACATCATGGTTAGTCTGTTGTCAAGGGTCATAACTCTGATTCTTTTTTGTGTGGTAACATTTTATATGACGAGTCGGTACGTTCTAGGTTCGAGTCAGCGGTGGTGGAATGGGAAAAAATATATTTGGTCAGCAATAAAATTAGGTTCGGTTGGGCAATGAGAAACACAAAAAATATAAATTCTTCCCTAAGGAAGGATAACAAATACATGGATGAACAACTTCTTTATTGCTTGATAACGGTGTTAGAACCTACACCAAAACGTCGCTAAATTGCTTGATAACGGTGTTAGAACCTACACCAAAACGTCGCTAAATTGCTTGATAACGGTGTTAGAACCTACACCGAAACGTCGCTCTCACAGCAATATATAAGTTGTTCATCCATATTTTGTTATCCTTTGTTATTCTAGTTGTTTTCGCTGTCGCTCGTTGACAGGTTTTTATTAATTAACTGTATGTATTATGAATGTATAACTTGTTTTAGTCACGATATGGCTGAATTACTCACTCACTCACTCTTTCTTGATCATTCTGTCAAAATCTAGTATCAATCAAAATATTGCACACCACCGCCCCTCACTGTTCTATCCACATCAACAGTGTATTACAGTTGAAACATTGTTGCAACATTTAAGCCTGCCTCAGAACAGTAGACATATAATCTAATATTCAAGAGCCCTGTTTTAAGCAAAGAAGATAATCTTTGCTGTGCCCTATTAGTTTTTGATGTAGTGTGCATGAGGGGTGGTGTGTGTGTGTGTGTGTGTGATTCAACCAATAAACACAGCCTCACTGAAACAAGTTTGTTCATGAGTAATCTTTTGTCCAGAGAGTAAGGGTATTGATGTGGTGTGGCCTTGTGTCTGGTTGTTTTGGCTTGCTGGTGGATTACCCCACAATGGATAATCATTCAGGGTAAATGTCAGTAAATTTACGAGAGAAAGAAAGTGCACGTTTAAAAAACTACTCTGAATGGAGAAAATATTTATTTCAAATGGCACCTGTTGTTTCCTTCACAACTGTAAAAATAATTACCTGTCAACAACACCTACAACACTAGTCTGTTTGTCGGATTTAGTGTGACATATTTTTAAAAGTTTCATTCAAAATGTACCTCAGGGACTGAAAGAAACTGTTTTTTGGTTTTTCATATTGATATCTTTGAATCTGCAGAAAGGTGATGATAAAGTTTTTGCTGACAGCAGCTTTCAGTAAATATGGGTTTTAGTGGCATTGAAGATTATCATGCGTGTATAATAATGTTTTTATTTGTTTGTTTGATTGTTGTTCAATGCCACACTTAGCAATATTCAAGCTATATGGCGGCAGTCTGTAAATAATCAAGTTGCAACCAGACAATCCAGCAGTAAACATCAAAAGCATCGATCTAAAAAGGATTCAATGATGTGTTGAACCAAGTCAGCAAGTCTGACCAACCGATCCTGTTAGTTGCCTCTTAAAACAAACATGGGTTGCTGAAGACTGCATCTTCTTAAGAAATGCTTTCATAAACTAATTATCAGAGATCAATAGACTTCAGAGAGATGAAGATCTGTTTGCTTGATCACTGAAGATTTCACAAGTATAGAGTATTTAGTTCAATTTGATTGTTCCAGGTGAGCAACAGTACCTTGGTACTCATTCTTATCTTAGACAGCAAGGAAAGGTAACTGTTTGACAGGATGTATCAAGGATGTTTCCAAGGGTAGAAAATTATACTCAGTCTATCTCACCTGTGCACTTTCCCTTGTTCTTTGACTATGGAGTGGAAATAACCTTGACAAATGTTTCCAGCCTGTAGTTTCACCTTGCCTAAGCAGAACCCAGTGACTGCCATCTTAAGTCATTATCCTTTTTGTTAATATTGTGTGCAAATGGCCTACCCTTATAGAGACTATTATTAATCTTTTGGGATTTTTTTTTTTCTATTTTGTTTGTTTGTTTGGGTTTTTTTGGGTGGTGGGGGCTGGGGTTGATTACATCTAGTACTTGTCTGAGAAGTTTCTCAAGAAGAAGAATGGGGAAGGATGAGAGAAAAGGAAAGATCTGTTCAAACTGCAAACAGACTTTTTCAGCACATGACCCTCACACAGCCTGAAGTGACTACTTGGATTTGTGCAGTTGGGCTAATCGTTCTAGCCATTGCAGTCTCTTGGACGGTTCACTCTCACTTAGCCAGAGTCTGACCAAAAAGGTCTTGTTAAGACAACATTGCACTATGGCTAGGTGAAAGATGCGATCCAGGTAATTAGCATTAGCCACTGAAGCGTGAGCCTTCGTTCAAGGGCTATAGTCTATATCTACAATGCGACACGATTTTGAAGCGTGAGAGGATTAACTACCTGTAATTAGCAAGTTGACACTGAGTTAATTTGGCAAGGCTAGACGTACCAGTTGTTTTGGTAGTGACTTTAATCCGGAACTGTTTCATGATTGGTTGCTTGCATTTGACAGACAGATGCATGTACAGGTATGTGATTTTATGCATGCATTGTTATTTGTTGATGTCTTATCAAGAAAGATTCATCTGAGGTCAATTATGTTCGTTTCTTTGTATGTTTTTTTACATATGGTCCGGGGTTCAGATATCCGGAAATTCATTTATCCGGACAATTTCAAGGTCATGTGTTTGTTATTGTCTCAGACTTCTATAGCCCATTTCAAGTGTCCCCCGCCGTGATATTGCTGGAATATTGCTAAAAGCGGCGTAAAACTCAACTCAGTCAGTCAGTCAGTCTCAGACTTCTAAAGGTAAGCAAGTACAGTTCAGAGACAGATGGTTGAAATGTAGAGGTACACAAAAGAAAAGAAGTTTTTTTTTGTTCTTTTATGGTTTATTATTTACCATCAACAGCATCAATTACCAACCATTCAACAAACAACAGATCTTGTCAGATGTCATAAAAACATTTCATGTCTAATTGCTGGTGACTCATTAGAAAAGTCAATTAAAGCATTCAACCAAGGGGTATGAAACCTCCCCTCCAACTTTTGCATCTGGGTACTACTGTTCTACTATTACTATTTATTTAGATACATAAATATGGATACGTAAATAAAGGCGTTATTCGCCGAAAAGCACAAGAAGTGACTGTGTGCTCGCTTTACCTCGAAGATCGAGGTATTTAAACTCATTAAAGTCATTTCAAAGAAAGGTAATATTACCGTAGATAAGCCTAATTTTGAAGACCAATAAAGGCAGTCTGTAGAGAGGCGGGGGGGCTTATCTACAGGTAACACTTTCGTCAAACCTTTTTTTGGACATTGTATCATTTCGCACAAGTAAAAAAGAGAAAACGACTTTGTCAGTGAAAACGTCAAATTTGCAATTAAACATCACTAGACAGAATTATTTACCTTTGCAGTTCTAATTTGTTTTGCTAGGCATTTTACTTACACAGGTTTTGCTATATAAATGTAAAATATGTATAATCAACATTAAGGTTATATGGACCATCACGGAAATGGTAAGCAGAAGCTGTACGTGCATGGAATAAGGTGAAATACGCATGCCATTTCACACACGTTTTCACAGATGTTGCTGTAAATAAGCGGTCCATGGATGACGAGGCAGTTATCAATTTGTGATTGTTCAGAATAATGTGGAATTGGTGCTATCGCGATTGGAGCGAAAAGCGTACCCTCATGAACATGGTAAGCGGCAGTTGTACACGCATGGAATGAGGTGAAATACACATGACAGTTTGTTGTGATCGCCAGCTCCAATAAATATGACATTTAGCAAAACAAAATATATATACGTAGCCATTTTCTGTCAACTACACTTCATTTTGAGGCGTGAGTAGACGCAGTTTGATTTTGATTTCAGTGTGAATAATGCGGATAGAAGTTATAGTTATTGGTAACTGCCAGTTGTCTTGTGGTCTGAGTTGGGTATTCATTACTGTTTTCATGAGAATTATTACCGACAATCGATTATGTTATTTTGCAATCGATTGTAGCGTCGGGAAAGGGTAACCAATCAATTTTCGATTATCGATCATCGGAACACCACTACTTATAAATCTACATGGTTTGTTACGAAAGGGAAAGGCGATCATCAAAGATCTACTTTAGAAATGGTCAGAGACAATCTCAAGACACCTAAGTTTTCTGGGATCTATCTGTGGTTCATCTTGTGTTAGCAGACTATGAATCTCTAGGAGAGAAGGATGTTGAGCACTTTACCCCCAAGACAGTCTTTCTTCTTGTGATTGCTGCAGCGGCATGCAAATTTGAGATCCTAGCTTTGGATTTTGACAGTGTGCCGACAACTGTCTACCGGCCATTGGCAGAGATAAAGATGTATCTGCCCATGACATTGTTGTGGAGTGGATACATTTTTTTAATTTATATTTTTATATTTGTGTTAATCTTTGATTAACTTGGTCATTATTCCTTAATTATAGGCTCACAGTGATCAACTTCCATCTGTGTTTGTCATGTTTCCTTGGACAGAAAATCTATATTCGCAAACCTCAACTCTCACGAGCAATCATGTCAGAATGTGTCCCAGCATGTATGAATCCCCTGATGTGGGAATTCAATGGTTCTTTTCACAAGTTCCTCAACCACAGAACTATGGGGAAGGTCATTGGTGGAAGAGGTTTGAAGCATTAAGGAGTGATACCAAACTGTTTCGCCTGAGTCCTGTATGTGTGTCTGTGGGGGACAGTTTGAAGATGTCTGGAACTGAGGAACAAAATTCTTTGGATTCTGGGGCATGTTAAAGAATGGAGCAGAGCAAGTTTCCCTGTATCTTACCCTCCGTCATTGCCCTAGTAGGCAATGATACAGTTTGTGAACGAATCACTGAGGGGTTTCATAAGAAGACCATCACAAGTGGGCTTAACGATGCCTAGAATCTTCTCAGTCAGCCTCCTTGTGAACAAGTCACAGTTGTTGTATTTGGGCCAGGAGCAAATTACTTGTGAGTGCAGTAGATAATTTACTGATGATGATGTGATGCACGAAACCTGATGACGTCACACAGTAACATAGTTCACTCACAGAAGGCATGGCACAGCTAGAATGTAAACATGTGTCTTCAGCATGCATTAATATTGATATACAACACTCCTTCCACAACATGTGAAACAAATGCATTTCAACTTGAGTAAATATAGTTGCGAGCAGCGATGTAGGGCTCCTTGGCTTTACTTCTTTGGAGCCTTTTGCATCTCTCACATATCTCATGAATGTAGTAATGGTATTAGTTAATATGAATCATATCACTGCTAGTCGAATGCTCTTCGACTGGAAGTACTGGGAGGTCATTAAGTTTCGATAAACTCGGTGTCCCCCGCCGTGATATTACTGGAATATTGCTAAAAGCGGCGTAAAACTCAACTCAATCAGTCAGTCAGTCAGTCATTATTGTCAAGGCTTGTAGCTGACTGTATCTAAGTGTGGGTATAGTGTACTTCATTATTGTCAAGACTTGTAGCTGACTGTATCTAAGTGTGGGTATAGTGTACTTCATTATTATCCCCCGCAACGCGTTTTGCGGGGGATATTAAAATGGACTCCGTCCGTGCGTCCGTTTGTCCGTCTGTGCACATTTGTCTGTTCCGGAGCAGAACTCTAAAACCGTTCAATATTTCTTCACCAAACTTGGCACATACATGGATCTGGTGGTGTACTGGTGCCTTTTGGTAATTTTGGAATTCTGAATTAAATATTTTTGGCGTTTCCATGACAACAAGTTCGACTTTGACTGAAATAAGTGGTAGTGCTCTTTTCCGGAGCAGAACTCTAAAACAGTTCAATGTTTCTTCACCAAACTTGGTCCATGGATAGATCTGGTGGTGTACTGGTGCCTTTTGGTAGTTTTGGAATTCTGAATAAAATATTTTTGGCGTTTCCATGGCAACAAGTTCAACTTAGACTGAAATTGGTGGTAGTGCTCTTTTCCGGAGCAGAACTCTAAAACCATTCACTATTTCTTCACCAAACTTGGCACATAGATAGATCTGGTGGTGTACTGGTGCCTTTAGGTAGTTTGGGAATTCTGAATAAAATATTTTTGACGTTTCCATGGCAACAAGTTTGACTTAGCCTGAAATTGTGGTAGTGCTCTTTTCCGGAGCAGAACTCTAAAACTGTTCACTATTTCTTCACCAAACTTGGCACATAGATAGATCTGGTGGTGAATTGGTGACTTTTGGTAGTTTGGGAATTCTGAATAAAATATGTTTGGCGCTTCCATGGCAACAAGTTTGACTTAGCCTGAAATTGTAGTAGTGCTCTTTTCCGGAGCAGAACACTAAAACGGTTCAATGTTTCTTCACCAAACTTGGCACATAGATTGGTCTGGTGGTGTACTGGTGCCTTTTGGTAGTTTGGGAATTCTGAATAAAATATTTTTGGCATTTCCATGGCAGCAAGTTTGACTGAAATTGGTGATAGTGCTGCTTTCTGGAGCAGAACTTTAAAAACCTTTCAATACACACCTTCCACTTTTCTATATACACACCTAAATATTTCTATATACACACCTAAATATTTGACATAATCATAACTCGTAGACATAATCATGAAGAGTATTTTGCCATTGCGGGGGATATTGATGACTTTGTCGTCTTGTTGTCAAGGCTTGTAGCTGACTGTATCTAAGTGTGGGTATAGTGTACTTCATTATTGTCAAGGCTTGTAGCTGACTGTATCTAAGTGTGGGTATAGTGTACTTCATTATTGTCAAGGCTAGTAGCTGACTGTATCTAAGTGTGGGTATAGTGTACTTCTTTATTGTCAAGGCTTGTAGCTGACTGTATCTAAGTGTGGGTATAGTGTACTTCATTATTGTCAGGGGCAGTGGGGTAGTCTAGTGGTTAAAGCGTTGGCTCGACCGTCACGCCGAAGACCCGGGTTCGAATCCCCACATGGGTACAATGAGTGAAGCCCATTTCTGGTGTCCCTCTCCATAATATTACTGGAATATTGCTAAAAGCGGCGTAAAACCAAACTCAGTCAGTCAGTCAGTCAGTCAGTCATTATTGTCAAGGCTTGTAGCTGACTGTATCTAAGTGTGGGTATAGTGTACTTCATTATTGTCAAGGCTTGTAGCTGACTGTATCTAAGTGTGGGTATAGTGTACTTCATTATTGTCAAGGCTAGTAGCTGACTGTATCTAAGTGTGGGTATAGTGTACTTCTTTATTGTCAAGGCTTGTAGCTGACTGTATCTAAGTGTGGGTATAGTGTACTTCATTATTGTCAGGGGCAGTGGGGTAGTCTAGTGGTTAAAGCGTTGGCTCGTCACGCCGAAGACCCGGGTTCGAATCCCCACATGGGTACAATGAGTGAAGCCCATTTCTGGTGTCCCTCTCCATGATATTACTGGAATATTGCTAAAAGCGGCGTAAAACCAAACTCAGTCAGTCAGTCAGTCAGTCAGTCATTATTGTCAAGGCTTGTAGCTGACTGTATCTAAGTGTGGGTATAGTGTACTTCATTATTGTCAAGGCTTGTAGCTGACTGTATCTAAGTGTGGGTATAGTGTACTTCATTATTGTCAAGGCTTGTAGCTAACTGTATCTAAGTGTGGGTATAGTGTACTTCATTATTGTCAAGACTTGTAGCTGACTGTATCTAAGTGTGGGTATAGTGTACTTCATTATTGTCAAGGCTTGTAGCTGACTGTATCTAAGTGTGGGTATAGTGTACTTCATTATTGTCAGGGGCGGTGGGGTAGTCTAGTGGTTAAAGCGTTGGCTCGTCACGCCGAAGACCCGGGTTCGAATCCCCACATGGGTACAATGAGTGAAGCCCATTTCTGGTGTCCCTCTCCATAATATTACTGGAATATTGCTAAAAGCAGCGTAAAACCAAACTCAGTCAGTCAGTCAGTCAGTCAGTCATTATTGTCAAGGCTTGTAGCTGACTGGTATCTAAGTGTGGGTATAGTGTACTTCATTATTGTCAAGGCTTGTAGCTGACTGTATCTAAGTGTGGGTATAGTGTACTTCATTATTGTCAAGGCTTGTAGCTGACTGTATCTAAGTGTGGGTATAGTGTACTTCATTATTGTCAAGACTTGTAGCTGACTGTATCTAAGTGTGGGTATAGTGTACTTCATTATTGTCAAGACTTGTAGCTGACTGTATCTAAGTGTGGGTATAGTGTACTTCATTATTATCCCCCGCAACGCGTTTTGCGGGGGATATTAAAATGGACTCCGTCCGTGCGTCCGTTTGTCCGTCTGTGCACATTTGTCTTTTCCGGAGCAGAACTCTAAAACCGTTCAATATTTCTTCACCAAACTTGGCACATACATGGATCTGGTGGTGTACTGGTGCCTTTTGGTAATTTTGGAATTCTGAATTAAATATGTTTGGCGTTTCCATGACAACAAGTTCGACTTTGACTGAAATAAGTGGTAGTGCTCTTTTCCGGAGCAGAACTCTAAAACAGTTCAATGTTTCTTCACCAAACTTGGTCCATGGATAGATCTGGTGGTGTACTGGTGCCTTTTGGTAGTTTTGGAATTCTGAATAAAATATTTTTGGCGTTTCCATGGCAACAAGTTCAACTTAGACTGAAATTGGTGGTAGTGCTCTTTTCCGGAGCAGAACTCTAAAACCATTCACTATTTCTTCACCAAACTTGGCACATAGATAGATCTGGTGGTGTACTGGTGCCTTTAGGTAGTTTCGAGACAGGAATTCTGAATAAAATATGGTTTTGGGACGTTTTTCCATGGCAACAAGTTTGACTTAGCCTGAAATTGTGGTAGTGCTCTTTTCCGGAGCAGAACTCTAAAACGGTTCAATGTTTCTTCACCAAACTTGGCACATAGATTGGTCTGGTGGTGTACTGGTGCCTTTTGGTAGTTTGGGAATTCTGAATAAAATATTTTTGGCATTTCCATGGCAGCAAGTTTGACTGAAATTGGTGATAGTGCTGCTTTCTGGAGCAGAACTTTAAAAACCTTTCAATACACACCTTCCACTTTTCTATATACACACCTAAATATTTCTATATACACACCTAAATATTTGACATAATCATAACTCGTAGACATAATCATGAAGAGTATTTTGCCATTGAGGGGGATATTGATGACTTTGTCGTCTTGTTGTCAAGGCTTGTAGCTGACTGTATCTAAGTGTGGGTATAGTGTACTTCATTATTGTCAAGGCTTGTAGCTGACTGTATCTAAGTGTGGGTATAGTGTACTTCATTATTGTCAAGGCTTGTAGCTGACTGTATCTAAGTGTGGGTATAGTGTACTTCATTATTGTCAAGGCTTGTAGCTGACTGTATCTAAGTGTGGGTATAGTGTACTTCATTATTGTCAAGACTTGTAGCTGACTGTATGTAAGTGTGGGTATATTGTACTTCATTATTGTCAAGGCTAGTAGCTGACTGTATCTAAGTGTGGGTATAGTGTACTTCATTATTGTCAAGGCTAGTAGCTGACTGTATCTAAGTGTGGGTATAGTGTACTTCTTTATTGTCAAGGCTTGTAGCTGACTGTATCTAAGTGTGGGTATAGTGTACTTCATTATTGTCAGGGGCAGTGGGGTAGTCTAGTGGTTAAAGCGTTGGCTCGTCACGCCGAAGACCCCGGTTCGAATCGCCGAAGACCCGGGTTCGAATCCCCACATGGGTACAATGAGTGAAGCCCATTTCTGGTGTCCCTCTCCATGATATTACTGGAATATTGCTAAAAGCGGCGTAAAACCAAACTCAGTCAGTCAGTCAGTCAGTCAGTCATTATTGTCAAGGCTTGTAGCTGACTGTATCTAAGTGTGGGTATAGTGTACTTCATTATTGTCAAGGCTTGTAGCTGACTGTATCTAAGTGTGGGTATAGTGTACTTCATTATTGTCAAGGCTTGTAGCTAACTGTATCTAAGTGTGGGTATAGTGTACTTCATTATTGTCAAGACTTGTAGCTGACTGTATCTAAGTGTGGGTATAGTGTACTTCATTATTGTCAAGGCTTGTAGCTGACTGTATCTAAGTGTGGGTATAGTGTACTTCATTATTGTCAGGGGCGGTGGGGTAGTCTAGTGGTTAAAGCGTTGGCTCGTCAGCGAAGACCCGGTTGAATCCCCATGAAGCCCACATGGGTACAATGAGTGAAGCCCATTTCTGGTGTCCCTCTCCATAATATTACTGGAATATTGCTAAAAGCGGCGTAAAACCAAACTCAGTCAGTCAGTCAGTCAGTCAGTCATTATTGTCAAGGCTTGTAGCTGACTGGTATCTAAGTGTGGGTATAGTGTACTTCATTATTGTCAAGGCTTGTAGCTGACTGTATCTAAGTGTGGGTATAGTGTACTTCATTATTGTCAAGGCTTGTAGCTGACTGTATCTAAGTGTGGGTATAGTGTGCTACTTCATTATTGTCAAGGCTTGTAGCTGACTGTATCTAAGTGTGGGTATAGTGTACTTCATTATTGTCAAGGCTTGTAGCTGACTGTATCTAAGTGTGGGTATAGTGTACTTCATTATTGTCAAGACTTGTAGCTGACTGTATCTAAGTGTGGGTATATTGTACTTCATTATTGTCAAGGCTTGTAGCTGACTGTATCTAAGTGTGGGTATAGTGTACTTCATTATTGTCAAGGCTTGTTGCTGGCAGTTTGTACTCTAAATGCCTGATTATTTATGAACTTTATCAAAACATTTAGAACTGAAACAATAATCAACTATGTTATGATGTCTGTATCCATGATTACCTGGTCACATTTTCACAACAGAAGGTCAAAGGTGAAGTTAACATCATGGTTTTCGTTCTCTGACAGGATATCTTCACTCATTGAATGTCATATCTTGTCTGGTGTTAGAGGATGGTGACGTCAGTTCTGTAACTAATTTCTGCAGGTCAGTTTCAGCCACTGGTTCTGAAAGCAATGGGTCAATTTTGGGTGCTATATGAGTTTCCTTAGATACCAAATAGAAAGATGGTTGAGGAGGCAAAGCCGCAATTTGTCATTATTGATCAACAAGTTTCAAAAGATTCAGAACGTTGCTGCCCATATAATAACAAAAAGCAAACCATCCTGTCACATAACACCCATTCTCCAATCTCTCCACTGGCTTCATATTCCTTAATGTATTAGATTCAAAATACTGATACTCACTTATTATTAGGCAATTTGCAAAATGGCACCTGCCTATCTTCAAGACCTCATCCTGCCGTGATGTTTCTGGAATATTGCTAAAAACGGGGTAAAACCAACTCAGTCAGTCAGTCAGTCAAGACCTCATCATGCTGTACACTCCTTCCAGAACTCTCCGCTCCCTTGATCAGTTTCTTCTGTCCATGCCTACTTATAAACTCAAATTGTTTGGTGCCAAGTCCTTTCAGTATGCAGGTGCTACCCTTTGGTACTCTCTGCCTCTTGACCTAAAACTAGTACCAACTCTGCCACACTTCAAAAACAGAATCAAAACACACCTCTTTCAACGCTATGTTTCATAAATCCTTGTATTTTCTTGTACAAGTGACCTGTGACTTGTCAGCGCTTTGAGCATTGCCCTTGTGTGGTGGCAGTCGGCACTTTATAAATACTCTTATCATTATTATTATTATTATCTGCTTGTGATCTGGTAGCCTGAGATGGTCCTGAAATTTGCTATGAGCACCCACAATCACAAAGTAGTACTGCTCCTGTAACTCTGCATAGTCAATATGCACTCTCTCTCAGACCCTTGTGATGGAGAGGAGCAGTGGTGAGCTGGTGAGCTTCTTACTGCTGGGCAAGACAAACAAGCTTGAACAGCCTCTTCTATACATAATCCATCAAAGGTAACTCCAAGCCTATGCTTTCTTTCTGCACACACCAGGATGGTCTTCATGTATTCTATAAACTTCATCACTTAAAATGTCTTAGAATGGTCAGTATCACTACTCGCTGGTCCCATAAGAAACAGCCCTGCTCTGTTGAAAATTCGTGTCGTGGGGTAGCCTAGTGGTTAAAGCGTTCACTCGTCACGCCAAGGACCCGGGTTCAGTTCCCCACATGGGTACAATGTGTGAAGCCCATTTCCGGTGTCCCCTGCTGTGATATTGCTGGCGTAAAACCATACTCACTCATGTTCGTGGAACACTTTGTGCTCACTCATATTTGATTGGAGTGTCTCGGGCCATCCGTTTTGAGTAAGACCCAGGGCTCTTGCTACAACAGGATCCTTTCTTGTTGCAGACTCAATTTCTCTAGAAGTGAGAGAAAATCATCTAGAGGCATGCTGTAAAACACATCAACAGAGACTCCATCATGCAAGACAGAGGTAACCTTGAAAGCACATCTGCATTTGCATGTTCTCTTGTTTGAAATTCCAAGTCATAATCATGAGACGATAGTCAACGCCCATTGCTGAAGATGTGCCGCTGCTGGTGTTGGCACTTCCACCTTTGGACAAAGAATGGCTGGCAATGGTTTATGATCTCTAACCATCAGAACCGTCATTCGTAGAGGTGGCTATGAAATTTCATGACCCCAAAAATCAGAGACAATCCTTCCTTTTCAAGTTGTGAGTAATTGTTCTCAGCTTTACTGAGTGTTCATGATGAATAAGCTAGGTTTTTCCACACCCCTATGAAGTACATGGGAGAGCGCTGCACCAATTCCATGTGAAGATGCATCACTAGCCAGCCGAATAGACAGTTTCACATTGTAGTGGAAAAGTACATTGGTTGATGCAAGCTTATGTTAAGCACGTTTGAGGCCACTTTCAGAATTAGTTTGCTTGTAAAAGCTTGTTAAGAGGATGCACCAGTATTAACAAATTTGGTATGAATTTTTCATAATACAGTTACATTCCCATGAAACTGGGTACATCAGAAACTGACTGTGGTCTTGGCGCATTATGGATGGCATCCACATTTTCATGAGTTGGAAGTTAACTTTGACCCCATGGTTTCTGAAACGTTCCAGAATTAATCGCAGTTTTTCAACATGTTCCTCTGTTGTGTCACTGACAATCAAAATATCGTCCCTGTTAACCAAAAACACTGCTGATTCCCTGGTAATATCTGTTAATGGTGACTTTATAATCCCCAAAGATTTTAACCAACTGGTTCCTCTTCCTGACCACCACAATTGGGGCAGCCCACTCACTTTATTCCACCTTCACAGTGATGCCATCTTTCTCAAGAGGATCCATTTTGTCATCAACTTCATCTTTGAAGGTCTGCAAAACACAGGTTGTGCATTAACGGTGGCACACCATGAACTCTAGCTACAATGAGTGGCACTGTGTGATATTTCCCCAAGACAGAAACACTATTTCCTGAATAGCTTGTGAACTGTTTACAAGAGTCATTGAACTTTGGGTGTCCAACATTCTTATGGAAATGCTCCTCACGCATTATTGTCATACTTACTCCAGTATCAACCTCCATTTCGACAGGCTGACCTTCAACCTTGATTTCCACTTTAAAAGGTTTTATTGATACTGCTGGAATATTGCTCTGTAACAACATACGCGGGGCGTTCAAAAAGTAGTCAGCCTAACTATATTCTCTATGTCCAATGTTTGAAAAGCTTCCATTTTATTTTGAAGGAATCATTATCAAAGCCATATCCAAACTTTCACATATGTGGGTAATGTGGTTAGCGAGATATTAGTCATCACCACACATTGGGGTATAATATTTCTTTAAAAATTGCAGAAAATGAGAAATGATCTGTCATTTGGTGCCTCTTGGATAATGGTATGCCCTCAGATAATATCATATAAAATATGTTCAGTATAGTATTGGATGACTTCCTGTTATTATCAACATTCAATGATTTGGATTGCTTGATTTATATTTAGACAGGGTCTGTTTTTAAGACACCCCATGTTAATCTTTCAAAAACATTGTGTCCAGATATTCAAGCTGGTACTGTTTACAATATATTGAGAGCTGACACTTGTGACCTTTCAGTATTTAGTTTGAACCCTTGGCATCATGTATGAATAAGTGAAAACATTAGAATAAGTTGATTCCTTATGATCACATCATTTGAAAGGGGGCTGAGAAGTGTCTCCAAAACCACCTCTTTGAGTAAACATGAACAAGCAATTGTAGTTTCAAATTGCTTTTTTATGCACTTCAATATCTAAGTTTAAGACTTCTGCCCATCACAAACACACAAAATGTTTTTTGCATATTTTGTTTCCTGAAGTTTGTGATGCATTTATTACAGATTTTGTGGGGTTTATTCAAACAAAATGGGGATCGTGAGGCTGGAACATAGCAAAACCAATTTGCTTGAGGTTGACAGATAATATGTAGAAAAATAAAACATAAAGACAGCTGCATTTGTATCAATTTCGAGGTGAGACTGACTACTTTTTGAATGCCCCTCATAATTTGTCCTTCCAGTATGTGATACAAGAAGCTGGAAACTTTTGTCACAGTTGTTTCCACTCCACAGTAGAAGAAAAATATAAGTGCACGACATGTGACAGTATAAGTGTTATAAATTTACAGTTTATTTAAAAAATTCAAATGTATGCTGATTATTTGCTCTTGTGATTCACAGGTTTGAATTCCTGCAAGAGTAATGAGCAGATACATTTTGCAAGTAAAAGACTGAATTCATTTGTAATCAATTTTTTTTTTTTTTTCAGATTGTTACAGCTGACATTGAAAGTCTTCATGATGGTAGATCTATTACAGGGTCTGACACATGTACTGCAGTATTGTCAGTACACTGTTCGCTTTTCTCTCATCCTATTCACCAATGTGTATGCTATATCATCCTACTGTGTATGGTTGCTGCTGCTGTGGCCAGTCCGTGTTCTTCAACCATCTTTGTATTGGAAGCTTGAAAGTGTTCTCTTCAAGGGACTCCTGGCCATGGTCACAACATGGTTCTTCACAGCTGGATACAGAAGTAAACAAATAACCATCATAGCAACATCTGTCCAAACAATTTTCTATTTATCAATATTCAGACAATGTTTGTAACATGTTGTTACCCCACATAGTCAAACCTTTCATGAGTTGGGAAGGGGTATAAAAATGACAAATATACATACAGAGAATTCTTAGGAGCTGGTCAGAGCATTCAGTATGCTGAATCTGGTAATACAGTTGAGCCCCTTTTACATGGACGCTTTGGTTACATCTGAAAATCGTCCGGATAGCAAGTTTTCCGGCTATTTGAATTTGAAACTATTGAACAGTCCAGTTTGGCATGGACAGCTGTTACCCTGTCTTTTAGGATCAGTCTGAACCTCCATTCCATGATAGCTGTTAACTGGCTGCATAGACCGATCCTATGCAATGCTTGATGGGTCTGTACAACATAATTCATTTTCAAACGAAATTCGTTTATCTTAGCCTCCACTGTTTTTGTACAATTATTTAAAACATAATGTTTCCTTATCCTGACTTATACTAATTGCTTATCTCCCCTTTCTCCCGAGGTACAGTGGAAACCACTGTCTTATGTTCCCAAGAACAGTTTAAAAATAGCTCACCCCAAATGGGCCTCTCCCGCGCCTGTGCACCAGCTACCCACGTGACTGCTGGTAGCTTGTCATTCTCTCCATTTTCGCCCTCCTGGACGGTTGGGTGCATTCCTCTCTTCACTATACAAGCTATTGCTTTGTTATTTCATCCTGTATCCTTTGTACATCATAACTATGGGTTATTTTTGTAAAATTGTTGTTAATTAATTAAATTTTCCTGACTTTATCAGAGTGTTGTACAATGTATGAAAACGTGCTCCGTTTGCTAATATAGAATATCTGTTCATAACCCTCACCTTGTGTGCTCTTCATGTAGTAGTTATATTTGCAATTTAAACTCAAGGTGTAGCTTTTGTGCCCAGAATTCACCTGTTATTTAGTGGCCTTACAACGAAAACTCCAGATCGTACCCAGGCTGTGTCACCTAAAGAGAAGACTTACAAGCACTTGGCAGAACTTGAGTTTGTTCCTTTACAGTCCTCTGGGGACATATACAGTCCCCGGGAGAAATATAAATTCTCTGAATATTAATAATATGGATTCCTTTCAGTCGGCTGTTGAGTTTCCCTCACACCATTCTCTTGTTGATTTATCAACAAAGACGTTATAACGAAGTGCAGCCAATCGAAGAGAAAGTCTGCTTCGCAGGATGTCCAGCCTGCAGAAGCTTGCTAAGCAGAAGAAGATGTTCGCTAAGAAATTACCGGGGAAGGTTACTAATTCAGTAACCTTGGGAGCGCTGGCAGCTTGGAGGAGGTCGAAGCCTCCATTCAGGTCTTTGAGAAAATTTCTTCATACGAAGCAGATGATCTATCCTTCACAGAGAGTCCACCGGTTTTAGAACCTGAAGTAGTGGTACTACAGATGCCTTCAACGTAGACGGCTCAGAAGACGACATGCGCGCAGGCTTTGATGCATGGGATGATGCAGCAATGCAACCTTGTTCAACTGTACACTTTCACACAGCCAAAGCCTTCAATGCAGGCCCTAGGCCTTCGTGCAAGGGATGATGCAGCAACGCAGCCTGGTTCAACCATAGCCTTTCACATAGACACGTTTCTTCACGTAGACGCAAGCCTTCACACAAGCCCAGGCCTTCGTGCAGCCTTCTCAGTTCATGCAGGCGTAAGCCTTCACGCAAGCCCAGGTCTTCTCTCGCAGCCTTATCCCTTAGCGCAGATGCAAGCCTTTGTGCAGCATCCGGACTTAGTGGCCAACATTTGAAGCAAGTTTTGATGGCTATACAGCAACATCTACTGCAACCTGCCATGGAGGCTAATAACCCTGTCATACAGTCTACTCCAGCATCGTCCGTCTGCAGGAGTCTCAGGAGGAAAACCTCAACGCTTCAGTTTTAGGGGATATATCTCAAGAGGAAGATAATTCGTCTATCTACAAGGATCAGGAGCTGCTAGTCTGGATTGCTGATGGTCTTCCGATTTCTTCTCCTACAAAGGACTCATCCCCATCAGATACCTACTGTATCAAGGATGATGATATCAACACTTTGACCACTTTGACAAGTGGCGGAGAACTTGTAGTCAGCCTTAGCGAAGGCTACAAGGCTCAGGGGTTGCCAACGTTGTTTTACACTAAGTAGGTTTCGTCTTCACAACATGGAGGTCTTCAACAAGGTGCCAGAGATTGACGAAGACTCCTCCCTCATGAACGATTCAACGACAAACTCCTACAAGGTGGAGGATAAGAAATAGGCGCAGCTTGACACTACAACCTGACGTTTTTTCCTTTTGGAATATCTACGGCCTTGTGGTTGTAAACAAGTGTGACCAAGCCTTACCAAGTGACTTTCCTGCACATGAAGGGGATACGCAGTGCCTTCTACTTAGATGATGGCATTCAAGCTCACTAATTAGCAGATCTACTCAGACATCAGCTGACTTCACCATTCAATCAGATTCCTAACATGAGATCCAGAATTGTCTTCTGCAAGCTCTCAAGATTATCTGTCAAGAAATACATTCGCCGTTGGATGGTCAATTGAAATGTCTGCAGAAGAACATATTTACAAGAGCCGGACTACAATCTGCATATGTTTGTTGACGCTTTACACCAAGGCTGGGGAGATCTTCAACTCAGAAGTAACAGCAGGGACCTGGTACGAAGAGAAAGAATCTCTTCACATCAACCAACTGGGGTTTGAGGTTGTCATAAGAGCCGTAACTCACTGGTCCCAGAAACAAGTTCCTGATGATATGCACAGACAATGCAGCAGTGGCCTTCTACATAAATTTGCAAGTCACAACAAAATTGGCATTCCCGCAAGAACTGATGTTTCAACTTTATGAGTTAGCGGACAATCGCAACCAAAGAATAAAGGCAAGACACATTCCAGGAGTCACAAACGTGTTAGCAGATGTGCTGTCCATACTAAAGAAACAGAAGGGATGCTACATCCAGAAGCATTCCAACTGGCGATATGAGAGCAGGGCTGTCCGCAAATAGACTTGAAAGTAACGCTAAATTGAACAGCCAGCTGGAACTTATTAACTAAGAAAATAGTGATCTCAGAAAGATAGTAACATTCCAAGCAAAGAGTATTATTGCTCTGGAGGATGAAATTGATAAGAACGAAAATTATTCACGCTGGAACAACTTAATTGTCTTTGGTGTTAACATGGATGATGTAAAAGAAGAGTCATCGGAAACCAAACGGAAGGTTTACTTATTTCTCAAAGATCAACTAAAAGTGGAAAACAGCGATAACATTCCCTTTCATATTGTGCACAGGTTGGGCCACAAAAGACCACAGGGTCTAATCCACCAATCATTATGAAGTTCATCTCAAGAGACGACAAATATATTGTGTTTAATAAAGCAAAGGAACTGTCGAAAGGTAACACTTCTGTTGGGGTATCGAAAGATTTCTCCCCTAAAACCAGACTCCGAAGAAAGCAAATGGCATCTCATCTGAAACAAGCAAGGGAAGAGGGGAAGACCGCGTTTATTAAAGGTGACTTTCTCTTCATTGATGATGTGAAATTCTCTGTGGTTAGTGCTGGAACTCTTTTCCGTTCATCAATGACCAGAGTCCTAGTGAGTTGTAGCAATGTGGCCTTGATCTTAGTACTGCTATTGACAATTCCTCAGAAAGCCTGTGCATCTCGAACTCACAGTTGATAACAAACCAGTTGTGTTGGAATGTAAATGGTTTTATAATGTACTAGCCACATAAAGAAACTGTGCATTGTCAAAATATTATCCCAGTTGATAAGTATGATAACAATGTCAAAGGTACATATAAACTTTAATGGAGGGATCATGAGACCATAACAAGTCGGGAGAATTTCAATTGAAAAGTCAATCACAATGACGCCACGAGTCCACAAGCAAAGGGACAGGGGTCAAACGACCATGTCACAAGCTCAATAACGGGTATGTCCACCATCGGCATTGAGAACAGCAGTGCATCGACGACGATAGAGCCTATCAAACGTGCAAGGAAGGCTTGTGGATGTCACGCCAGATTCTCTCAAGTTCTGTTGCAAGGTCAAGGACGTTATCTGGCGGATGAGGAAGACGGCGTAGACGCCGATCCATCTCGTCCCAAACATGCTCTATCGGGAGAGATCCGTGAATTTGCAGGCCAAGGCAGTAAGTCAACGTTGTGGTGTTGCAAGAAATCCATAGCAACCCTTGCCGTATGAGGGCGGCATTGTCCTGTTGGAATGTTAACCCAGGGCCATGACGTTGCAGAAAAGGAATTGCCACAGGTCGAAGAATCTGATCCCTGTAGCCCACACCAGTTAAGTTGCCCTGAACAATCACCAAAGGAGTTCTTTGGCGTGCTGTTATTCCACCCCAAATCATCACGGAACCACCACCAAAGCGATTCCTCTCCAAGACACAGGCCTGTGCATAACGTTCTCCCACGCGTCTATAGGCACGTTGACGTCCATCACTATGGGAAATGTTAAACCTGGACTCATCTGTAAAAACAACATTTCTCCACCAAAACAAGGGTCTGCGGACATGATTTCGCACCACATTTGGCGAGCTTGTCGATGACGTTGTGTCAGGATAGGCCGTATGGCGGACGTCGTGGTCTGATCCCGTGATGACGTAAACGTTGTCGAACTGTGTTGGGGTGGATACGGCGAAGTCCTGGGATGGTTCGGGCAGTCATCACTGCAGTCTGAAACCTGTGGCGAAGATGGGTCACCCTTATCCATCTGTCCTGTCTTGGCGTTGTTACACGTGGACGTCCAGAACGTGGCCGATCGATGACGTCATTTGTGTTCTGGTAGCGTCTCACCAGTGCAGAAATGGTGTTCCGGTGGCAGTGGAAATGTGCAGCCACTTGTCGTTGAGACATTCCCCCACGGACCATCCCAATGGCCTCATGACGTTGTGCAGCAGACGTGAGCCTTGGCATGCTATGCGCGTTTCAATAGCCGTTTAATTTTTGAACGATCGCAAGGGCAGGGGTTGAGCTTTCCAAAGTGACAGTATTGTGTGGCATTCATTTGCTCTGTTTCTCTTTCCGAATGCACGTGCAACAACGTATTGCACGCCTCAAGGCGAACCCACTGACGTCACGGAACGTGGCACGCATGCATGTTGGATACATGTCACTAATCTCTGAGTTTAAATCCTTATGTGTCTACACAGGTTTGATAAATTTAGATTTTAAATTTTGTATGCACAGTTTCTTTATGTGCCTAGTATATCGCTGTTAAACAACAGCCCGACTGGTTTGATGAACAATGTCGTACTCTTAAGGGGCGGTGGGGTAGCCTGATGGTTAAAGCGTCTGTTCGTTACACCAAAGACCCAGGTTCGATTCCCCACATTTGTACAATGTGTGAAGCCCATTTCTGGTGTCTCCCGCCATGATATTGCTGGAATATTGCTAAAAGCAGCGTAAAACACAACTCACTCACTATTTAGGGCTTTAGCCCTGTGGTTCAGGGACTGTGAGACAGACTATCACTGAGTGAGGACGTGTTGGAGACTACCCCTGGATTTCATCTTATTTCTTCAAGTTCAACATTACTTCAGCGATCAAAAACTGGTTAGTTCTGATTGATCATTGACAATTGCATTTATTTCATATTGACTTTATTTGCAAATTTTTATTGACTTTGTGACTTGCCTAAATTTTCCCGCCATTTTCGACCTTACATACTTTAACAAGGCACTACTGCAACATGTCTCAAAAAAAGTGTGCAGGGTGTCAAAAGTTTCAGTCTGATAAAGGCCCTCACTCCTTATGTCTTTCTTGTTCAACGGATCCACCACGTGCATTATCATCCCGTTGTTTAATGTGTCAAGAAATGTCCAAAAATGATTCGACTACTATGAACGATGCTCGTGTTGAAAAACACAAGCTTTCCTCCTCGGACACGGTTAAAAAAACAAAATGTAGTAAGCGTCTAAACTTTAGAGATTACTCCTGCTTCTCAGGCCTTGGACAATTTCATCTATGTTAATATCCCTGAAGGTTGATTTGAGTGCCTCCTTTGGTTCAGCTCTTAAGGATTTGGAGCACCTGAGTTTTTCTAAAATGAAAGAACTCAAATGATCTATTGCTGCTAGTCGTTTAGACACTCAATCGGAAACTATCACTTACTCTCAGGAGAATCAGAATTCACAAATTGATAACTGTAGGAATGTCACCTGTACTTCCCGGATGTCTCGGACTTGGATCCACAAGGCATTTATCCGGTCACTGATGCACAAGTCTCACTCCATGAAGGCATTCTCACGGTTCCGTTCTTGGAGACGGAAGCTGTGGACTTTGTTCCCGGTTAGGCTTACACGGATACGGTTGTCTTACTCCATGAATTACCAACCATGTACGGTACCTCCGGTTTCTACAGTGTTGAACTCTCACCTACCGGCTGAACTGGGGTCCTCAGGATCGCTAGCACCTCAAAAAGCTCCCAAGCTATCCCTACCGCATTCCACAGTAGTCTGCCCAGCTTTGAATTCTTTTAATGAAACAATTTCCAAGGTTTCCAATGTTCATTCGTTACCTAAGACTACACTTAGGCAGTCGTACGTCATCCATGATTGTAGGTTTTCATCGGCTACTCCTGATCTAGAGCTCCCCGTTTGACGTTTTATGAAAGGTATTTGAAGGATATAGATCAGGTGGCGCGTTCGTACATCGATATACTTTCCTACATAAATTGGTTTGTGGCTGGCGTACGGCAATTGCTACCACCAATCTTTGAGAATTACTCCGGCATTAAACAAGATACAATGGTGGCCATGTCAGCTCAGGAGGCTGCCTTAGCCCACTCTTTTTTGGATGTTGTCTATCAGGCTGTCGCGGATGTCACATCTATTCAAGTTAATATCATGGGTTGCCTGCTAGCCCTTGAACATGTGTATAACTGGGGTTCAGAATATTCCTGACTTAGCAAAAGATGAACTATTCCAACAACCTGTGGAGTCATCTTCCTTGTTTAATAGTATATGCAATCAAGCATTACTACACAGGATGCTCAAGTGTCTCGAAACCTCAATCAACAATTGGCATCTGCTCTCCTAGGTCAGTCTATGCCATCCAGAGCTACTAGTACTCGCGGTAGAAGGGGATCATCTCTCATTCCCTCTCCATGTTTTCAACATTCTGCTCTTGATAGGGCTGCTACTCCATCGGATTCGTCACGCACCATGACTCAGCGCGCATTCAATCTCAAACCAGGCCTAGGGGACAAATGATTTTTCTAGCCTGCCGCTCCTTTCCCTGCAGACATTGACTTGTACAATCCCATAATAATACCCTCAGATCCTTATAATTCGGAAATGCCCAAGGACTTAGATTTGATTATGGACTTCAAACAATCAGTTCAGACTTCACCATTCGGGGACTGCCAGGCTCAGTGTCACGAAAATTGGATGCAGATCATAACCGATCCTTGGATCCTGTCTGTCGTCCACAAGGGTTATTATCTTCTGTTCGACCATCTCCCTCCTTTAACCATACATCCTGTGGGTTGCCGGTTCTTCCTCAAGGATCCTCGGCTATCGGCGGCTCTTACTGCAATACAACAATTGATCCTCAAGGAAGCGATTGTAGAGTTATCTTCTCAAGACACCATTCCAGGGTTTTATTCTCTGGTGTTCCTTGTACCAAAAAAAGACACACCGGAGATGAGGATGGTTATCGATCTGAAGATTCTAAACAAACAATTTTTAAGCAGGCCTCCGCTCTTCACCATGGAATCACTTCGCAATGTCAGGAAACTCATCCGCCCAGGCACCAGTCTCGATCTCAAGGATGCATATCTGCACATTCCGATACACCATCAATCTCGGAAATACCTCCACTTCACCATGAATGGTTGTGGTTTTCAATTCCGGGTTCTTCGCTTTTCGGGATCTCCATCGCACCATGGCTTTTTACGGTGGTAATGAATCAGTCTTGAAGATAGAAAGAAGATCAAGAGACAACTCCGATCTCAAGCAACTGCATTCATGACCCAAGATGGCTCTATCACAAAGGATGATATAAGAACAAGGGTGGGAAAGATGTAGCCTTTAAAGTTGATTCAAGGGTGGGGAATGTTTGGCCTAGGACAAACTTTCCCCAGGGGAAGATTTAGCTGGGGGGTTGGGGGTGGGAATGGAGTTTGTCCTAGGCTAAAGTTTCCCAGGGGAAGGCTTAGCCAGGGGTAAAGTTTGGCCTGTTACAGCGCTCCTCAACTTTCTGCATTTGCGTCACTAAGCGATTCATGGCTACCTGGACGATGTTTTGGCGTATCACATTTGCACCATGATACTGATATGTTATACTCACTTCATCATCCATGTGTTCACACACCTGGTTTCCTTATTCATCTGAGCAAGTGTTGGCTTCACCCAGTGTTGGATCAATCTGTGCAGGTCAGACGACCTGGATTTGGAAGTGTCACCTCCTCCCGAGGTCATACGCGAACTGTATTGGTGGACAGAGGAACACAATGTTCTCCAAGGAGCTCCATTTCACTTCCCGAACCAAATCTCACTATTTACACAGATGCCTCAGCCACGGACTGGGTGCTCATATAAACCATCACGTCTCTTGGACTCAGCTGGAGATGACTTATCACATCAATGTACTGGAACTCATGGCCTTCTTCGGGGTGTGGAATGGATGGTGGCCCCCATCTACACCACAAATCAGTCATGATTGCGACAGACAACTCGACAGTTGTCGCATATATCAACAAACAAGGGGGTACTCAACCATGTTGATGGACTTGACTCGAAGACTTTATCGCCTGGTCGACATGTACAAATGTTCTCTCAAGGCCAGACACATTCTCGGCAAGCTAAATTTGTTGGCAGACTCGCTCTCTCGGACAGGCCAATTACTTCCAACCGAATGGACACTTCACAGGGACGCGCTTCATCTGATTCAAGAGAAATGGGACACATCTTGTATAGACCTCCTTGCCACCAGCGCAATGCACAATTACCGGTATTTGTCAGTACTGTACCCAACCCGACCGCTTGGGCCATTGACGCTCTGTCCATTCCATGGGACAATGGTGGCATAACGCGTTTCCTCCCTTCAAGGTAAATCCAAATGTCCTGTCCAAACTTCTGCAACATCAGTGTGTTCTGTATCTAGTGGCACCGGAATGGCCAACATGGACATGGTTTCCTCTCCTGCTCAATTTCCTGACGAATGAACCTCTCATTCTGCCTCATTGGGAGAATCTCCTGGCACAACCAGGGTCATCAATTCTTCATCCGAACATTCCAGCACTGAACTTACGCATGTGGAAACTATCCAGTCATCTCTGCGGAAACAAGGCTTTGCATCCGATGCTATGCAAGCCATCTCTCAGGCCGTTCGACCATCGACAGCTCTCCTTTATGACTCATGATGGAAACAATTCAACCAATGGCTCTCAGCGACAGCTCCTTGGACAGCCTATCTCTATACCTATGATTGCTGATTTTATACTATTCTTGCATACCCACAGGAAACTCAAAGTGGGCACAATTGAAGGATACCGTTCCGCCATTGCATCTGTCTGCAATCTACAAGGTCTGCACGTCGGTTCTGAGATCTCCTTACACAGATTAGTCCGGTCTTTTCAGCTCAAAGATTAATTGCCCTTAATTTTTCCAAAATGGGATTTATGCCTTGTTCTTCAAGCACTCCTTAAAGCGCCTTTTGAACCCCTGGGATCTGTGCCTCTAACTTTTTAAAGTATTTAAAACAGCATTCCTGTTAGCCTTCGGCACTGCAGCTCGCATGTCGGAATTGCATGCTATCGATTTCTCCTCTCTTCGTATTTTCGGAAAAATTATTCCAGTCTTACTTGCCGCACTCTACCGGAATATGTGGCAAAAACTCAGTCTACCGCACATGGACCACTGGGTGCTAGATCATATACTATTCCGGCATTACCTTCTTCATCTCGTTCGAAATCGCCTTTTGTGTCCCCTCAGCGCTCTCTGTTGGTACACTGAACACACAAACTCCTTTCGGCACAAACGTAGTTGACTTTTCATCCCATGTAAACCTCATATTCTTATGGAACTATCTAAGAATACGCTTTCAGCCTGGCTTCGCAAGACCATCACTATAGCGTATCAAGATTGCGACCAGGATTATGTCAACGTTCGTTTTTCGCCACATGAAATTAGAGCCTTGGCCTCCTCACTCACGGCTTGGACTTCAGTCTCCATTGAACAGATAGTGGCCTCTTGCCAGTGGAAGTCCCCTAATACTTTCATTAAAGCCTATCTCCGGGACATCACTCCAGCTTTAGATGGTTTACACTCACTCGGACCTTTCGTTATGGCTCAACGGATTTCTCAGGCTTGAACCTTCAAAACAAAAAGAAGGTTGGGGGGTTTGGACAAGATTTGGACACAAGTTCTTCAAGGAACAACTTATGGTGGAATCCAATATTATTATGAGGTGAGATGGTTGAGGAGCATCACTGATCTGGTGAAGGATTCCGGTACTAACATATCCTCCCTTCAGGTGTTGGATCTGGTTCATTAGTGTTATGTTTCACGCACACTTTACTCCTATATAATGAGGAATGATGTTTTTGAAGGATTACTATTAATTGTGTCTTACCAAATTGAACTGGAAGTGACGTCATAAAACTGGAAGTGATGTCATTAAACCAGAAATGGTGTCATTAAACCGGAAATGATGTCAACTAATATTGGAAATGACGTCATAACTACCAAAAATGACTGATTTTTACACTTCCCGAAATAGAACCCTGAATTACATCATCACTCTCTACAATCATTCCTATCTCACCAAGAAATCCCTTATTGGTGGTGGAATTATAGCACTTAGGTATCATGAGGTTCAATATATAGTAAATGATTACCGAAGCTTCGTAAATCATCAATTATCTTATTACATACAACAGTCAATTATACAGGATTTGGACGTTAGTAATAGGAATAAACATTCTCTCTATTTGTTTAGCTTCAGAAAGACCCACCAACCTCATGTGGGATTCTGGCTAACACCACCCAGAGGGAATGTTTATGCCTATAATTACAAACGATCAAGTATATTGTCTGTAATTATTAGTAAACTTACCTCTGGGTTGTACACGGTACACCCACCCAGAAAAGCAATTTATCACCTCCCCACTGTATATTTTCACAGAATCTACACCAGGGAAAATATAAAGGCTTATAAGATAACACTAGCAGAATAGCAAGTCAATGGAGGTAACCATGCAGGATCAGGTTTTATCTAGGTAAGGATTACTTCCCTTTGTTTTCTAAGCGAGTCTGTAACACATCACCAAGTGAAGGAGGAAAAGGCTAACACAACCCAGAGGTAAGTTTACTAATAATTACAGACAATATACTTGATTGTTCGTGAGTCAAGCTATGCATGATGCAGCAAGTTCTAGTGACTGTACAGTGTTTTGGCATCTTGTGAAATAGTATATTACAAGTCGTTCACCTGAGTCTGTTAGCTCCCCTTCAGTATGGGCTGATTACTTCAGGAACTTATTCAATCCTATACAAAGCGTATCTTAACAATCATGACTGTAATACATGTGCAGATTTGTTGTGTTGAAGATGATATTCTCTCAATAGACTTTAATGATCAGGGTGTTATTATGCCATAAGAAATTGAAATGTAACAAATCTCTGGGTGATGATGGTATCCCAGCAGAAATGTTTAAAACTGCTGAAGGTGTCCTTGTGCCATATTTAGTTATACTCTATAATAAGATATTATGCACTAGATATTACCCTACATCTTGGTCTACTGGTATCATTATGCGACTACATAACAAAGGCAGTAAGTGTAATCCAAATAATTTTAGAGGAATTTCTTTATTAAATGTGATAAGCAACATTTTTTCTACAGTTTTAAATAAAAGATTGGAATATTATTTAGAATTTCGTGAACCAGGTGGTGAATACCAAGGAGGCTTTAAAAAGGATCACTCGACTGTTGACAGTATATTTATTCTTCAGGCTATTGTTCAGAAATATATAACTCGTAAAAGTGGTTAACTATATGTTGCCTTCATAGAGTTTTGTAACGCCTTTGATATGGTTAACAGGTACAAATTATTATATGTTCTTTTACAAAACGGAATCCACTGTAAATTGTTAACTTTGATACAAAATATGTACAGTAATGTTAAAGTCATTGTATCTTATGATTTTGGTAGAAAATTAACTGAATATTTTGATAGCTCCTGTGGAGTTCGTCAAGGTTGTTTGCTCAGCCCTGTGCTGTTTTCTTTGTTCATTAATGAACTCAAACTGTCACTAGAAAATAAATTTCAGGACGGTATTTTTGTATCTGAATTTTGTTTAAACATTATTGCATTGTTGTTTGCAGATGATCTGATTTTGGTTGCTGACTCTGTAGTTAAACTTCAACGTTGTCTTGATGCTTTACATATGTATTCTTACAAATGGGGTATGGATATAAATATTGATAAAAGTAAAATGATTGTTTTTAAGATGGATGGCCCTCTATCAAAACATGAAAAATGGCTGTGTATTGGTACTCCAATGAAAACTGTATAAGTATCTTGGACTTATGGTAACGCCTAAATTAATTTGGACTGGAGCATGTAAAAATCTCTCTGAACAAGCTAGTAAAGCACTTTGGCCTGTTAAATCATTGATAAGACGATATAATAGGTGTTTTTCTTATGCTTTTTTATATTTTTGATAAGAAGATTGTTCTAATTCTTACATATGGCGCTGAGATCTGGGGTTTTCAAAAAAGAGAGAATATTGAAATTATCCATCCTAAGTTTTGCAAATTCATGTTACAAATTGGTTACAGATCTCCTAATGTTGTTGCTTATGGGAAAAGCGGATGACTCCCTCTGTCAAATGTTTATTTTGTAAAATGTATCAAATATTGGATAAGATTATTACATATGCACCCAGATAGATACCCCTATCAATGTTATCAATTTTTATTGTCAATTGAATCTAGAAAACGCCCAACATGGGCAAGCTATGTAAAGCATTTATTGTTCAGGCATAGGGTTTGGAATTGTATGGAACACACAATTTGTTGGTGATCTAAAGATGTTTATAATGTAAATTTATTGAAAAAATTAATGATTGTTTACACCAAGATTGGCATTCATCTCTTCTTGACAGCAAATCACCATGTTTTCATTACTCTCAAAAAATCTTTGTTGAATTGTGAAAAATATCTCCTGTCTAATATTAGCAATGATAATAAACATACTTTTACAATGTTTAGATCAGGATGTAATATACTTGGTATTCAGTTAATCAGAAAAGGTCTCGCTACTGTCAATGATAATGTTGCATTATGTAAGCATTGTAAAGCTGTTGAAGATGAATTTCATGTTATATACAACTATAAGTTTTATCATAGTCTTCGCCAACGTTTTATTCCAAAGACATCAAGTGGGCACTAGGTCTCCATTTATTCAACCACCTATTGCACCAGATATCATGGAGATGTCTCAGTGATTCATGGGGTTGTAAACCAACCCATTATACAAGGGGGAATCTCAACAGCTGCCATAGCCCTGACAGTGAGAGGACTGACAATCATCAAGAGATTCATCATCTATTTAGATGACAGTATGTAGTACTGTTCAGGTCAGCGCATCACGGGAATCAGCATTGCTGCAATAGAAGTATCCAAATGTGGTCATCCCAGAGATCGTCTGCAGAAGAAAGGGAAAATGACGCATCAACACCAGAAATGTCGACGGCCCAGATATGGTATCCATCGTCTCACCACCGAAATTTAACCTCAACAGCGGACTACTGCACTCTACGAAATAATGAAGAAAACAGCGAAGCATGAGCCAGGCAGTGTTATAGAGAGACAACGATCACGCCATATTTGTTTTATGGCGATTGGGGGTTGCCCAATAAACTGCAGTCTAGCCATCAACAGAAGAAGTTTAGAGTTCTATATCGGACCTAAACTTTTATCTGAAGCAGTCTACCAGCATTAGATCAAATCTAAGCTACAAGATTCGACAGTGATGAATGTCAACTGTTTTATTGAAACACGCTATTGATATAGACTGTCGACCTGGGCTCTCCCTTGTATTGATGGACAGCAAGTAGAAACAGTAGAAGAGTATAAATACCTGGGTACCATCATTTATAATAAACTTTCATGGAAATCAAATTCACATCGTGTACATAGGAAAGCACAACAGAGGCTTTTCTTTCTGCGAAAATTGCGATCATTTAATGTACACACTAATATCTTAAAATTATTCTACCAAACATTCATTAATAGTATTTTAATTTTCTGCTTTCATGCCTGGTATGGCAATCATCCTCTTACACAGAAAAACAAAGTCGACAAAATTGTAAACATATCAAGTAAAATTTGCGGCTTCAATTTAGAACCTCTATCTTTTCAGTATGAGTCAAAAGTTAAGAAGAAAGCTCTGGCCATTCAATTGGATCCATCACACTTTTTAAATGAATGTTATGAACTTCTGCCTTCTGGCCGCCGTTTCAAAATCATGTATTACAAAACTAATAGAACTTCAAAATCATTTGTCCCTTACAGCATAAAACTTCTAAATCTTCCTCCAAAATTGTAATAGTGAAATCTATGATGAGGCACGATTGATTACTATATCATGAACTTTGATTGTGTTGTAATTCAACATTATATTCTGATTAGCTTGGCATTGTGTATATATACTTTAAATTATTTGTTGTTATATGCTTATATTGGCTCTTTGAATGCAAAACAAATTTCCTTTGCGGGACAATAAAGTTTATCTTATCTTATCTCTTATCTTATCCATACTCATGGCTGAAGATACACAGGACATCATTTTGTCCGGTCAGAGCTCAGATCTAGCTAAACAAAACTGCATTAATAAGAAGGAAGTTCAGGAGGCTGTTCATCCCGATATCACCTGCTACATCTACTGAAGTATCCAGAACAACAATCTCCTTCTGGCTGAGAGCAGTAATTCTGATAACCTATAAGGCACCAGGACGGGATCTACCTAGAGCCTCCAATCTGCATGAAGTCAGAGCCATGCCATCCAAAACTAGCTGTGCACGGCAACTGCTCCATCTCATCAATTATGGAAGGATGTTTCTGGAGATCGGAGACTGTCTTCGCTAACCTTTATATCAGGGACTTTGCCACAGAAGATGTCTCCGGAATACACCAGTTTGGTCCCTTGGATGTAGCGTAACAATTGACAGTACCAGGGGAAGATAACTACTCACCAATAATCACGTAGACTGATTGACGTCAGGTTACTGTTCCATAACCACCGACAGAGAGTCCATGCCCCCTGTTTTACAAGATAAATCAGAGCATGAGTGATATGATTCAGTTAAGATAACACTCTATTCTTAACATATGAATCAAACCAAGATAAGCGGGAATCTAATTCTCTGCAAGTCTTTAAAATCCACCAAATCTTATGATTTACTTCTTTATAAATTAAGAGAAGGTGGTCCCCCACATAGAGATGCAGTGACCTGAAGACTCGAGGAGTTCCCATGGGGTGTATTGAACAGTTTTATTGTAATCCAAATAGATGGCTGACCCACCACATATTTGTTGGATTCAAGCAATTAGTATGCGTCAGGATAAGGAAAAGATATGTATTTTTTTAATTAAAATGATATTTTATACTTATCCTGACTCATAGTCTTTATGCCCTCCCAACTGTCCCCACTTCTCCACTATTTGGCTTATGTCTAAATTACCTTTTGGCTTTGGAAATGGAGAGAATGATGAGCTACCAGCAGTCGAGTGGGTTGCTGTGCACAGGCACAGGAGAGGCCCATTTGGGGTGAGCTATTTTTAAACTGTTCTTGGGAACATAAGACAGAGGTTTCCACTGTACCTTGGGAGAAAGGGGAGATAGGCAATTAGTATGAGCCAGGATAAGTAGAAAGTATCCTTTTCATCCAAAAAATACATATTTAAAGGTAATTTTGCCCTTATGCTATCAACTCATAATTCCTGAGAATCTGTTCATTTGCTTCAAAAATACCATCCAATGTGTCATTTTACAACACTGACCAATGTTAGGTTTTGTTTGTTAGCAGTGATCAGCTGCAAATAGAAAGTGATCATTACTGCTTTGTCCTCTCTGGTGACAGTGACAGTTCACACCAACCTTTCCGCACTGACACCTGTCTTATGGTGTGCACATCTACTGTAAAACACATGACACTAATACTCGAGGCTACATGACACCTGTCTTCACATCAACTGTAAAACCCAATGACACTAATGTTTGTAGCTGCATGACACCTGCATTCACATCCACTGCAAAAGTGGGGTGGTGGGGTAGACTAATGGTTACAGCGTTCGCTCATCACCCCGAAGACCCGAGTTCAATACCCACATGGGTATAATGTGTGAAGCCCATTTTCTCGTGTCCCCCGCCGTGATATTGCTGGAATATTGCTAAAAGCGGCTTATAACCAAACTCAGTCAGTCAGTCAGTCCACTGTAAAACCCAATGACACTAATGCTCGAGGCTACATGACACCTGTGTTCACATCCACTGTAAAACCCAATGACACTAATGCTCGAGGCTACATGACACCTGTCTTCACATCCACTGTAAAACCCAGACTCTAATGTTCGAGGCTACTTGACACCTGTCTTCACATCCACTGTAAAACGTAGTGACTCTAATGATCGAGGCTATATGACACCTGTCTTTACGTACAGTGTAAAACCCAATGACTCTAATGCTTGTAGCTACATGACACCTGTCTTCACATACACTGTAAAACCCAATGACTAATGCTCGAGGCTATATGACACCTGCCTTCACGTACACTGTAAAACCCAATGACACTAATGATCGAGGCTATATGACACCTGTCTTCGCGTACAGTGTAAAACCCAATGACTCTAATGCTTGTAGCTACATGACACCTGTCTTCACATACACTGTAAAACCCAATGACTCTAATGCTTGAGGCTATATGACACCTGTCTTCACGTACACTGTAAAACCCAATGACACTAATGATCGAGGCTATATGACACCTGTCTTCACGTACAGTGTAAAACCCAATGACTCTAATGCTTGTAGCTACATGACACCTGTCTTCACATACACTGTAAAACCCAATGACACTAATGATCGAGGCTATATGACACCTGTCTTCACGTACAGTGTAAAACCCAATGACTCTAATGCTTGTAGCTACATGTCACCTGTCTTCACATACACTGTAAAACCCAATGACTAATGCTCGAGGCTATATGACACCTGCCTTCACGTACACTGTAAAACCCAATGACTCTAATGCTTGAGGCTACATGACACCTGTCTTCACGTACACTGTAAAACCCAATGACTCAAATGCTTGAGGCTACATGACACCTGTCTTCACGTACACTGTAAAACCCAATGACTCTAATGCTCGAGGCAAAATGACACCTGTCTACACATCCACTGTAAAACCCAATGACTCTAATGTTCGAGGCTACATGACACCTGCCTTCACATCCACTGTAAAACCCAATGACACTAATGATTGAGGCTATATGACACCTGTCTTCACATCCACTGTAAAACCCAATGACTCTAATGCTTGTAGCTACATGCAATTGCCTTCACATCTACTGTGAAACCCAATGACACTAATGCTCGAGGCTACATGACACCTGTCTCTACGTACACTGTAAAACCCAATAACTCATATGCTTGTAGCTACATGAAATTGCCTTCACATCCACTGTAAAACCCAATAACTAATGCATTTAGCAACATGCAATTGCCTTCACATCCACTGTAAAACCCAATGACTCTAATGTTCGAGGCTACATGACACCTGCCTTCACATCCACTGTAAAACCCAATGACACTAATGATTGAGGCTATATGACACCTGTCTTCACATCCACTGTAAAACCCAATGACTCTAATGCTTGTAACTACATGCAATTGCCTTTACATACACTGTGAAACCCAATGACACTAATGCTCGAGGCTACATGACACCTGTCTTCACTTACACCTTAAAACCCAATAACTAATGCTTGTAGCTACATGAAATTGCCTTCACATCCACTGTAAAACCCAATGACACTAATGCTCGAGGCTACATGACATGTGCCTTCACATCCACTGTAAAACTTCATGACACTAACCCTTGAAGCTAATATGACACCTATCTCCAGGTTTGCAAGTCCACTGTAAAACCTGAGGAAGCTAGTGCTCGTAGCTACATGACACTTATCATGTTTTGGCCATTAGCTTGGAGGATGGTGCTGAGGGATGGGGAGCGAGTGAAAATGGCGTCGATGCTTGCTTGGTGCTGAAGTTGTCTGCTGATTTAATCAGAGGTCTTACCCATGTAGTGCAGAGTAATTCTGATGGGGGCAAAATCAGGCTTGGTCAGTTTGGGTTTTTGCTGGAATGTGGTCAAAATGTTCCTCTTGACTAACTTGGTGTAATACTGGTTGTAGTTTGTCAAGATGTGTTGCATGTGATAAAGCTCAGATTATAGGTAATGGCTGTTAAGAGCTGTTAGATATTCTTTGAGCACTTCGTTATGATTGAGATGAGTTTTCAGGAGATAATTTGTGTCAAAATAGATATACTGGTCATAATGGGTGGGTTTTCTGTAAACTGGATGTTTTTATCTTTTTGCTTGCATCTCTTGATTCAAGGACATATCGGACAGGGAGTTTGTAATTACTCTCTGTATCCATGGTGAACTTGATACAGGGATGTTGGGTGTTGAGGTGCTGGAGTAGTGAGTTGAGGTCCTCATCTTTTCTGAGGATGACAAAAGCTTAAAGGTCACATGCAACGTAAAACACAACTTTGCAGATTCTGATACCTTTCGGTATGGACTTACCGAAACAAATCATCAAAAATGCAAATTCAACTTATAAAGTTGAAAAATAACGCGATGAAGAAAACCGCGCAAAATCGGAGTTCAAACGATTCACTAACTGGTTTCAACAGCTGGGCTGCGCTCATAGCATGTGCGCAGTGAAATAGGTTCGCGCAACTTGGAAGCGGGCTGTTCGGTGAATACTCGGTGAAGGCTTTGGTGTGAGCTATTTTCCTAATGTTTTGTTGATATCTCACAGGCGCGAACTTTTTATATGTTATGACAGTAAATAAACTGTTTATATAATTTCATTTGTCTATTTCACCACACGTTCTTACCGAGTCACTTTCTCAGTTCGATACTTAAAAGCAATGTCATTATTTAGCGTTGACAGAATTTCTAACTGTGATATAGATATGTCGTTGTCACAGACAAAACTCAATGTCTTGTTTTATTGACACCTGTGTGTCTGCCTGTCTGCTAATGAAAATATTCAATACACAACTTCGATCACTGACCACATGCAATTTGAACTTAACACCAATCAGGCTATACACCATAAACAAACCGCATTGATTTATGGCCCGAGTTCAGTCTCTGTCACATTATGTAATTACACAGACAGGCAGGTGTGATATTTGAACACATGACATGTTATGATATCTGTTGATTGCAAAATGTTATACACAAAAAATGAGCATGTATTTACAAAACCCAACATCTCTATATATACACACACAATGAGACGTGAGGGCATCTGCAAATGAACCAGCCGTTACACTTGAGTGCACACCCACCCGCTCTGACTGGGTTCGGTATCCCGGCTGCTTCGTTTCTTGGGAAGTAAACCCAAGTACACAATATTGCACTTTTGATTTGCGATTGTACGCTTATAATTTTGTTTATATGTTTTTCATAACCAGCAATGTATATTATATGTCATGAATAAGTGATAATTGTGTTTTAATTATGTTTGATTTTTTGGTTGCATGTGACCTTTAAGATCTAAATACCTGCCATTTGTCTGTACGTCCTATAATATACAAACTAGTTTTATCAACCTAATGGCATCTAATGATACAAATGTTATTATTAAAGTACTGTCGGAAATAGAAAAAACTTTTTTTTCACATTTATAACTACAGTTTATGTAGTTAACATGTGAAAGTGTGAAATATCTGTTAAACAAAGTTCAGCCTAACTACAGTCTCAGTGGTAGTGGGATAGGAAACTTTATAAAAGGACTTTACTAAGGAGAGATTAGTGCAGAAATGAGCAATGCGTGTTTTTTTTCAAAGTCCAAAGCGACTTATTTGGAACAGACCATGGCTTTATGCAAATTAGTGTGCGATGATATTGTGTTACAAAGGGCACTTTTTAAATGCCCATTTTTAAAGTAGACTTAGCTTCATTATAAACAATAGCTGTTGTAAAAAAATAATAATTTTAATGCCGAAACTATTAAGGATGTAGCTACCATTGAGTCTCACTATCACTATAAAAACAATCAAGTAGGAGGGGTCGTCTCAAAAGTAAAACCAGGAAGGGTGTGGCAGACAGTGGTTGGGTTTCAGGCTGGGGGGATAGAGATATCAGCTAAGATTAGATAATCCTTTAGGGGAATTAACCTGGGAAAGTAAACAGCATGTCATAACAATTTACAAATAATATTCAGTTCTGTCGATCTTCGGGTGGTCGCGCCACCTATATATTTTGAGACATTTAATACGATGGCTGATTTAAGCTTTTCTATGGGTATCATACTCATTTATGTATCTCAACATAAACCTTAAGAAAGAAAGACACGTAAGATGTTAATCAACATATGAGACATATTCCACACACGAAAAAGCATAAAATATCTTTGAGATGACCCCTTGTGCCTGTAGGCAGCAAATGCATTTCATGCCAGGTGTGTCGACGGTCCGTCATACCTGGCTGGGCGACCTAATTGCCATCCATAGTCTGATCTATTGTTTTGAGCAGCTATTCATAGTTTGTCTAAGTTTTGCCTGATTTTACGAGTAAATATTGTTTTTTGGATATCCTATTACTCATCCCATCGATCGCCCAGTTAGGCCAATATGGGTTATTTCGACATATGCTATTTGCATTTGTGTAAATTTTAGGGATACAGAGTAACAGCTTAAAAACAGTTTTTTTGTCTATATCCAACAGTACTTTAAGCTACAATTTTATGTTCATTATGCACTACGTCTGCGACGTCAAATTTTGTAAATTGAAAGTTTCAACCTGCTGCTGTATAAGGGACAGAGACCACACATGCTGAATAAACAAATTGAAGTAAGCACGTTAGATTGGGGATGTGGAGAGAGAGCTTCTACAAAATGAATCAACTAGATTTGTGTAAGGCTGATGGAAAGAGGGGATCCCATGGAGAGTGTGATGAAGTAGGTGGATGTTATGCATGATATAGTAAGGCTGATGATGGAGTCTGTGGAATGGATGGTGTCAAGTGGGTGATCCAGGCTTGAGATACACTGATCTATGCAATAAACAAGAATTTGTAATCCATAAAGTAGTATGCTTTGTTACGAACTCTCGACTTCTAGAATGCCGATGAAACATTTGGAAAAAAAAAATACTGAACAAATTTTATGTTACCGGTAGTTTTCAATTAAGGTTAATTCTCAAATGATCATATGGATATTAACTTTCTAATTCAACATTTTAAAAAATCATACTTGAAATGTTTGTAAGCAAGGAAACTAAAGAGTTGCAATCATTTTCATTGCTGCATAGGACCTGTCGTTGTAGTGTTGACAACGTCCAGGTGATGGTGAGCTTCAGTACTATTGTACTATGTCATTCTGTTTATCTAGTTGTAGAGAGTGGAGATGAGCTCAGTGTACTATATGACAAGGAAGCATTACTCCTGGCGAACCACCAGTCTACAGGAGATGTACCATCCCTAATGGCATCACTACATGGCAGGCACAGAGTTGGTGGAACACTCATGTGGATTATGGATGAAATGTTCCGCTTTACTCACTTTGGAGCAGCATCTACTTTGAGGAAAGACTTTTTCATCCGACAGGTACATCTAACATTTTAGTTTACATAGCTGAAAGTCATGTGAGCTCATGGCATAGTCTGGTTGTCTGTTGCCAGTGTTTGTAAACGTCGTGAAAATGGGTTTAACCTCACTGTGCCCCCCAGCTATATGTTATGACAAGGGATTTAGTGGGGGCGTGTTGCGACAGGTATTAACTGGCTCGGAGCCCCAGCAGCTAATTAGTGACAGTGAATTAAGTTTAATAAACAAATCAAATTATTTTGTAGAATATATAAGTGAGTTGATATCATGTAAGTAATTAAATGATTGAAACTCATAGTAAGATTGGGTTCTCCGTTATAGTGAATCCTATATAAACCAACTCCCTGTCATTCTCAGGTATACATGCATTGTTCAATTTGTTAGTGTATAAGTGAAATGGTGATGTAAATGCGAATATCATGTTTCATGTATCATGTGTGAATGTTATATGCTGTGGTTCAGTAAATTTCAGAACAGGCTGTACTTAATCCCTTGTTAAGCCCCCATTGTCAATTAGTTAACCACGGATGACTGTTTCACACCCTGAAACAAAGGCAGGGGGCACAGTGAGGTACCCCCGTGAAAATTACCTCAAAATTAGCATGACTGTTTTTATAACATTAAAGACATTGATGTGTTACAAATAAATGTATCTGATAATCAGGCTCATCAGACCCATTATGTTATGGGTTGTTGCTCACAATATGTTCATTGGATTTCTTTTTACAGACTTGATGATTTTCAAGCAGACCTATTATAGGTGGAATACTGCTGGGTACAGCAGTAAAAACAAAACATGTAATTCTTACGAATCCTCTACTTCTATTACATCATTGTCATAAATCCAGTATTTGATGTGAACATAATTCTATTCATTGAGTGAATAGGGATTAGGAGTTGGTGAACAAGCAGTTACAGTTTATCTGAACACAACATAACACATGTTCCAAAGTGTAACATCAAAAAATGTATGTACAAATGTATATTGTAGTTTTCAAAATCTATTGGATCTGCCCCTTAAAGGGCAAGTGTACACGAATAAATCACATTTATTCTTATGTGAATCAAAGTGAACTGTTTTAATAAGTTAATACCAATGTTTGAAAATATACACTCATTTTTCTTACAACGTAAGTATAACCCTCAAAATAAGTGCTGAAATGTTATGCCAATATGAGGTATTTTTTTGCCGAGCTAAACAGGCCAGAGTTACCGCCCTTTGATTATGACGTAATTGGTGCCACTTGAATTTAAACTGGTCTCCTGTCTAGTCCCAAATCAAAAGATAATAATACTGATATTAATCACTTGAAAAAAGTTAAGTGAAAATACGAAGAAGCATAAGAACAGAAAATGTAAGCAGCAGGACGGATTGGTCGTGTGTATTTTCATTCATAACCTCGCCTCAATGAAAATACCAAATATGTATAACAATGTTGACGTCATTATGACATCACTATCGGGAAGCGACTTTTGCAAAATGGCGTGTTCACTGACACGAAGTTTTGAAAGGACATTTTCGTTGTTTCAAGCAACGATATGCATAAATGTGACATGTAAGTAGTCGAAACTTCTGACAGTCTGCTGGTTGTTATTTTCTTTTGTTTTCATTGTGACCAAGGGAAATAGTCAGAAATTAAGAGAAGTACCGTCATCGTTGCAGCGTGAGTTTTGCGTCAGTTATGGCGTCATGCTTTCAAAAACTATAATATGTTGTGATGAATCTAGAAAATCATTGGCATACACCTGTTTTATTTAACTATCGCTTGCTACGATACCTTTCCCATGCATGTTCTAAAACTAATGAGCAATTGTATGCAACAAGTAGGCTTAACGGATACACAGTGTAAAATCTGAGATTGGCTTTGTATACTTTTCAAACAAGTATTCTTTCACAGCTGCAACTCATATCTTCGATATATTTCGTTAGATTTCACTGAAACACTTTCGTATTGGTGACAAAGTCCATTTGTCAGTTTATTTTGAACTGTATGAGGAATTCAGGGATTCATGTAAGGAAGATGGTGTTGAATTTTATGGATCGAAACATAACCGACATACATGTGACGTGATTTTATAAACACTATGTAATATGGCTGAAACTTCACTTTGGCGCTTATGTATTTTCCAAAACATTCTCAGCGATTCTCGGTTCATTGATAATGTTTCAGAGCGAGCATTGGTGATTCGATCATACAACAACAAAACTACTGCTGATCACAATGATACATCTTTTTCTTTTAAATTCAATTCTCCCAGTAAAATTTGACATTTTACCATAAATTACGAAAACGCAGTGAATCATTGATTTAGTAATGTGCCAAAACTGGCGAGATTTACGATGCATGTAATTTTCAGTAAATTTTATCTACAATCAGCGGATGCTATCATAGAAAAACGAATTTCAAACAGTGTTCAAAACTGCAAATTGCATTTATCTGCGTGATGTAGAGTACTATCGATATAAAAGTGAATTAGGTGGAAGAGGAGTGACATATCTTACGATTTATGTAAGAACTTTAGTAACAAACGTAGAATGCCGGCATATTCACCGATGGCAAGCAAGATGTAGTGGATCTACGTTTTATAGGTTTCATGAAAAAAGGTACTGTTGGAAAGACTCAGGTTGTATATGTTATACGTTTTTTCAAACTGCAACGTCATTACAGTGTAGAACTGACCACATAGCAAGCTGACGGCCAAGCAACAGGTGGATTAAAACAGTAGCCTGCGCATCGAGACACAAGAACCACACCTATACCTGCACCACGTGAAATGGGTCTAATAAAGTCTGACGACGTCATTCGTTTATCGTTTGGGCACCAATGACGTCATTTCCAAGGGACATAAGCCATGGTGTGTTTATTGTGGACATCGAACTCTTGGTAAATGTTGAAAAGATGAATTGATATAACGCAAATAATAAATTAGTTACTTCTGATTTATGTACGGGTTTGGATATAAAACGACTTGATAAACACTTTTTATGAAGAAAACGTGCAAGACAAAAAGGTTAATTTTCGTGTACACTTGCCCTTTAATGAGATTAATTAGTGGAGAGAAAGTAGGATGCCTAGACATATTCGTTGCGACATATTTGTTGCTAGAAAGAAAAGTATCTATTTTTCCTTATCCTGACTCATGTATTTTTGCTTGTCTCCTTTCCTTCCCGAACGTTAGTGGAACACTTGTATCTCCTTATTGAAGCTCCCTTCAATAAAACAGATGTAAAATCACTACTCACCACGAGTTATCTCCCTCGCCGTTTTGGCGGGAAAACGGCGCCACCCGTCTTCCCACGCTTCACTCTCTCCTTCTTCGCCCTAGTGGACGGTTGGGAGAGCACCTGTGTCTCCAATACGACACTATATCCTTTAATTAATTAGTTATGACCCTATATATTACCTTTATAGGGGTTTAGGGAGTATCCTTCAACAATATGGTTTGAAATTTATTCGTATTTTGACTGTTTATTCACGGTTTTATACGTGATTGTTCAGTTGTTTACATTTCATTGAAACCTGTTTTCGTTGTAGGTTTAGGTTCTCTGCTGCAGACCCGCATTTATTGTGCCCTAGCTGCACAACAACATGTACTTCCAGCTGTCGCTGTAAACTTTGTCAGCATTTAACAGGAATTTAATAAATATCATTTCTCTGTACTTACACGTGCTAGCGACAATCCAGACGACTTTTACAAGTCATGGATAACCGGCTGAGTCCCTCACGAGCTGTCTACCGCTGTCAGACGATTTACTTCCATCCAGTGACCTGCCGGAGGTGTCCTCGGAGGATGGGCGTGGGATGTTGTCCGCCATTACTTTGAAGAAGAGGGCTTCTGCATCGGACAACCCTTCAATGCAGACGAAAGCCATCCTCTACACAGAAAAAAGCCTCACACCCCTAAGAAGTCTAGGAGCTCTACGGGGACTTCTGCGCAGACTACGAGGACCTTTTCGGCCGAGATCGTCCCGATTGAAGAGAGATTACTTTATGATGAGCCGCTGCTGATTATCCCAGAGATACAGCATAAGAAAAGAAGCAGGCGTCAGCAACGGTGACGTCAGCAGATCTATCTATGCAGTCCGAGTTACCATCTACACTGGCGGCAGATGAGCGATCCCTGGACCATATCGCTACCAGTGCAGAGAGGGCAGCTCTACAATCATCGCAGACGTTCAACCCGGGGCCTTCATGCAGCAGTTCTCTCAGCAGATAATGGAGATGATGGAGAAGCGCTTCCCGCAGGAAAGAGCATCGCATGATGGACAGCCACAGGGCTCTCATGCTCAAGTCATCACCCGCAGAGAGGACCTGGACCTGCACGAAGGACCAAACACTGACGATACATCGGAGAGGCCCTCCAGCGAAGCTAGCTCCAGGATCAAGAGCAGATCTACGCTACATGATATCAACCTGCGTGCAGGACGGCACGCTCGTCTTCAGAGGATGAGGCAGATGAAGAACCTTCACGAAGGCTACCCACTTCACAGAGGAAGGAACCTAGGACCAGAGAGACGTCTCGGGACTCGGACCCTCATCAAGATCTCTCACCTTCGCGAAGGTCATCAGACTTAGCCTCAAGGACCTCAACGGGACTCTCCACCGAGGCATTCACAAACCTAGAGACGCTCACCTCCACACAGGTTGCCGCACAGATCGCCCTATAGACGCAGCTCAACAGGTTCATCTCCACCCAGATCTCCACGCAGATCACCACGCAGATCCCCAGCGAAGGACGATCAACGATCTCATAACAGTGGATCTGATACAGACGTCACCCTCTAAGGAAGAGAATGCAGCACTCACGTATCTACTCTACAGGACGTCAACGAGCCTGCGCGAAGGAAGAGACATTCATCCGACCGAGATACATCGTCATCTGATGATGAGGCTAATGAAGAGCATTCCGCGCAGGCCATCTACAACGCAGAGACGTCTCAGGACTCAGACTCTCAACAGAACCTCTCACCTGCGAGCAGGTCTTCACGGACGAGCCTTCACGAAGGAGAAATAGACGTCCCCCGGACCTAATTAGACGTCATAAAGCAGACCTACGCTACATGACGTCAGCAACCTGCGCGCAGGACGGCGCAATCTTCAGAGACCGTCAGCAGATGATGAGCCTAATAAAGGACCTTCACGCAGGCTACCTACACCACCTAGAAGGACTAGAGAGATGTCTCGGGACTCAGACCCTCAACAAAATTTCTCACCTGCGCAAAGGTCATCTGAGTTATCTTCAAGGGCGTCAACAACACCTCTCAGATCATCACGTGATTCACCACTTAGGAATACATTGCCAGGAAGGCAATCCCAGACTAGAAGACGCTCACCTACACGCAGGTCGCCATACAGACCCACCACGCAGACCGCCACGCAGATCGCTACGCAGATCTCCAAGGATATTCAACCAGCATATACCAGTGGACACGATGGCGGTATCATCATTTCGGACTGGACCTAGCGTCACCCTAGAAGGGAAAGATCTTCGCCGGCGCAAAGACTGAGGGACATGTATTGAAGTTCAAGAGGGGTACTCTTGTCCGAATTCATCTCCGGCGCGGACCTTCAGACTGAATCCAGGACGGGATTCACATAGATAGATACATCTACATCAGAAGAAAATAACGGGACTCATGGCCATATAGAGATCTTCACTTCCGTACAGATCTGCAGATATTCACAGTGGCGTAGTTCAGTAGCAGCTTTGCTAAGGCTAGGAAACTACAAAATCATCAACGACTCCCTGGGTAGAATTTACAACAGAGTTCAGCATCAACTCTACAATTAGGACGCTTCATTGAAATCGATGTATGCAGTCTACAAATAGCAGCACTGAGGACGTGAAGACTTCAGCTGATCATCTGTATAAAGGGCGACGGCATTATCTTCAGGACTGAAGTAACAGTCACAGCAGCCAGGAAAACAGCCTACCTACATCGGTATTATGCGGCGAAATATTTCGCGCGTTTACCATTCAACCCTCGATACACGTGGTCGCTCGTGTAACTCTGGAAGGCTACGGACAAGACCGAGTGTTGATAAGATATCAACGGCAGCACTAGATTCTACAAGGACCTTTTTCCTGCTACACCGGTGACGTCACATCGCGGGAAGCCAAAGGAATCAAAATGCTTTATTTTGATTGGACCATGAGATACAACGCCCTGCGCAGAGGTCGGACGTAGTTCACATGTCAGGAAATGGGTTACAAGTGACAACAACCTGTCAACAAGAGAGGAAGGCCTCAATTACAGTCCAGTTAGATGGGACCTGCGTGATTTGGCTGCCTTCACGGGGTTAGAGACCTTCCCGGTCAGCATTGAAGACGATTCATCGGACGAATTGCAGCAACATACGTTGGACGGACTTTTGGGTGACGGCAGCCAGACTACTTTATATAGACTTCACAACGATGGCAGTCACAGAGTCGGACATCGCTTCATTTCCCTTACGGACACGGCAAGGGTTTCACGATCTAGATACAAGCCATTGTATCTCAAGCACTACTCTCTCCGTTATTATTATGAAGTGGCAGAGTCTGTTGGGTCTTCTCACATCAGCACAGGACATGACACGCAGAGGGAGTCTACAACTACGTCCACTACAGGTCTTCGTGAATGTACATCTGGATGATCCGGACCCCTTCGGACTCCCGGACAGACTAAAACCATATCTAATATGGTGGACTCAGAGATCGAATGGTCGCAGAAGCACCTATTTAGCAGAGCCGGAGTGCAAGACGCATCTCTATGTGGACACATCTCTCCAAGGTTGGGGAGCACACCTCGACAACGGAGTGTCAGCTGGGATATGGACCATAGAAGAGAAAGATCTGCACATCAACATGCTGGAAATGAAAGCAGTGATAAACGCCATACTCCACTGGACCAGCATTCTGGAGAATGCTCATCTGACAGTACATACGGACAACTCCACAGTGGCGTACTACATAAACAGACAAGGATCAACAAGGTCGGCGAACCTTCTGGACATCTGCTTTCAACTGTTCAGCATAACAGACAACCTGAACATCCACATAAGAGCATGCCACATTCCAGGAGCCAAGAATGTGATAGCAGATGCACTATCCCGTCCAATGCAGCCATCCTCAACAGAATGGATGCTACATCCAGAGATCTTCAAGCAGATCATACAAGAGATGGGAGCGCCACTAATAGACCTATTTGCCACAAGATTCAACAATCAACTCATAACATTCGTCTCACCAATACCAGAACCACGAGCATGGGCAACGGACGCTCTAAGCATCTCCTGGGAAGGACTAAACACTTACGCGTTTCCACCACCAGCTCTAATACCGAGGGTGTTGCAAAAAATCAGTCAGACGAAGATCCTACAACTGATTTTGGTCGCGCCTTACTGGCCAGCGAGAATATGGTTCCCCATTCTCATACAAGAACTAGGACCGCCTCAACTGCAACTACCGGAGTGGTCGAATCTGCTTGTACATCCTCACACAAAGCAAGCACACGGCAACCCAGAGGTGTTCCGGCTACACGTGTGGACTGTATCAGGCATGCTTGAACAAGAGAGGATATTCCACCAGGGCAGCGAAAGCAGTCACACTAGCTCTACGCAAGTCTACACGCAACTTGTACGACGACAAGTGGCTAAACGATTCGAGACATAATGATTTGAAGAACGGCTTCACAGCCATAAAAGCCACACACCCTCAAGTGGCGGACTACCTTTGTCACCTAAGACAAACGAAGCGGTTAAAAGGGTCAACACTCTCAACATACCTAGCGGCATTGAGCTCAGTTATCACCATGAGGACGAGTGCAAACTGACGAAAGTACCAGAGTTACTGGCCTTGCTACGCTTTTTAAACTGGAGGACCAACAACAGAGATTTAAAGCTCCTGGGACCTCAACGTAGTTCTACGACATCTCACCAGTGATGTTTAAGAACCATTAGATAAGACATCTTTGAGTTCTTGACGCAGAAGACGCTGTTCCTGATCGCCTTTAGCAACAGCAGCAAGGATGTCGGAAATACATGCTCTGGACTTTGAGAGAACACGGTTTGATGAAAATCAAAACATCGTGCATATGGGACTGAGATGGGACTTCATAGCAAAGAATCAACTGCCAGGTCAACCGGACAGACAGTCCACATCCCAGCACTATCATCAGTCCTTGGACCACAGGATACGCGACGACCTATCCTTATGCCCAGTGAGAGCATTGAAAGTCTACCTACAAAGATCTAAGACCAGGAGACGAAAATTCAAGCCGCCTTTTTTCGTCCCGATATTGACAGCTTGACACAGACGGAGGTCTCCCGCGACTACGATATCTATCTGGATCAGAACTGTCATACTACGGGCCTACAAAGCAGCAGGACTTGATCCTCCAAGAGCCTCCAACCCACATGAAGTTAGAGCTCTGGCGCCAACACTCGCTTCTACACGGAATTGCTCTATCAGGACGATAATGGAGAGCTGCTTCTGGAAATCGGACATGGTGTTTGCCAACCATTACCTGAGGGACATCGCCACCGAGGGACGCCTCCGCATTCACCATTTCGCCCACTTGTTGTTGCACAACAATTGACAGTCCCTCAAAGGCGCTTGAGACGGAGTCTCGCCCTTTTATCACATGACTTGCAAAAGCCTACACTCAGGAGAGTTCAGCTTATAGTCTATATGCACGTCTAAGACAGACTAGCATAAGTGATATGACCCAGTACTTGTAAGGATACTTGTACAGGAAAGGGTCGCTTCTCCACTTGATGCTCGCATCAAGAGATGGAGTTGCAAAATCCACATAAAATGTTAACAGAAGCAAGGACCAAAAGTTAACAATTGTGGTCCCCCCATCAGAGAAAGTAAAGGGTTACAGCAGCAGCAGAGCATATCAGTAAAATAGAAGTTCCCATAGGGGGGTATGCAAGATGTAAATCACTACATGGAATCCAGAAGTGGCTTGACCCACCACCAAACCCGACGGATTCTACAAGCAAAAATACATGAGTCAGGATAAGGAAAAATATGTAATTTTCTGAATAAAATTGATATTTTATACTTATCCTGACTCATGAGGTAAGCCCTCCCAACCTCCCCGCTAGACACTTTTGGATTTCCCTGTAAATTAAAGTGTCGGGGTATTAATTCGGAGAGAGTGAAGACGGGTGGCGCCGTTTTCCCGCCAAAACGGCGAGGGAGATAACTTGTGGTGAGTAGTGATTTTACATCTGTTTTATTGAAGGGAGCTTCAATAAGGAGATACAAGTGTTCCACTAACGTTCGGGAAGGAAAGGAGACAAGCAAAAATACATGAGTCAGGATAAGTATAAAATATCAATTTTATTCAGAAAATTACATAACGTAAAACTGTTATAATAGAAGTACTTGTTATTGGACAAATAAAGAAACAATTATAGCAATCTTCATATCAATGATCACAACATGGGTTCTCAGAGACACATCTTTCAAATTTATGGACTTTCAGATCATGACAGCCGAGTCCATGAATGTATAATTTGACAGAAATTACTGTAATTTAAGTTGAAACATAAAAATAGAACAAGGTTTGTTTTTCATCTTGATCACTCTTTAAAAGCTGGATAATTGGTTAAAGCTTGTATATATTGGTTTGGAAGTTTGTTCCATAGTTTCATACTATCAGGTAAAGAGGATTTGTAGTAATGTTTTTTTCTGCAATTTATAGTTTGGATACTGGATTGGATTCTAATGTTACTGATTGGATTTGGCCATTGTAGATGGAATAAGATCACTAAAGTAGACAGGCATTGAATTGTTGGTCATTCTATAAAACAAAGGCATTTTTTTATGATATTATCTTTTACTTAGGGGTTTGAAGTTTGTTTCTCTATATAGTTTATGATGGCTTGTTACATGGACTGCCCCAACATATTGTTCTCAATGCATCAAGATTAAATTTATCTAGGAGTTAGGATTGTTCTTTTGTGCAATACTCCCAGATATGGCTGCAAAAATCAAAATCATTACATAGAGAGAAGTATCTTCTGCTAACAGGCAAATTGTCTATTCCATCTGTTATTTACTTACTTATATATATTTTATAGCACCAGTATCCAGCACAGCTGCTCAAGGAGGCTTTGTTTTTTCCCTTGATCATTGGATGTCAATCTCAAGGGCACATTGTATTTTCAATCTCAACTCTTTGTGGATCATACATCTCTTGCAGCCATTTAGGCACACCAAGTTAATGTGGCTTTTCCATCTATTCACAGCTGGGCGGACTGGGACACATAGTCACAGTACTTTGTCCAAGTTTGCTGCACATTGCTGTACCCACAACTGGGTGTTTGCATGTTTCATGTGGCCACCATCTGGTCATTTACCAACGGATTCGTGGGTTCATTTAAGTGCACAGTGTTGTGAACTGTACACTAGGGGTTGTGACACTGAAAGAGTCTGCAAACAAAGTTGACTCTAAGGTTTTTTACACCCGGTCACAGGTTGGCTCGATCCCGGTACCTTAAGCTCGCTGGATCACTAGCCTGGTGCCTTAGACAGGTCGCCCACCACACCCCCATCATATCATTAATGTATATTATAAACAAAAGGCAACCCAGGACTGACCCCGGGCCACCCCAGCAAGAACAGAGCTCTCCAATTAGCTGATACCAAGGATGACTATTTGTTGTGTTCCATTGTTTAAATAACTTTTATTAATTTGCCGTCAATGTCATAATGCTAAAGTTTTTCAATGAATCTGTTGTGCCAAACTTTATCAAATCTTTTTTCCAAATGTTGGTGAACACATCATGTATTAATGATAAACTATTTTGGAAGAAGTTCCGCTATTTGGGTTACGGCATTTTAAGAAGTTTATTACTTATACTGTCTGGTCCAGATACTTTAGTATTCTACCTCACCATCAGCCCATGTCGGAGTCCCCCGCTGTGATATTGCTGGAATATTGCCAAAAGTGGCGTAAACCCATCTTACTCACTCACTCACTCCTCACCATTGGGCACTATGTGATTGCAGTAAGGAAAGGGCAAGACAAGAAAACTTCCAAGAAACCACCTGTGAATCAAACGCATCATAATATCAGAGGTGTTAGATGGACTCAGTCTACTCAGGGGGAGCTTGGCTTCCTCACTGTTTGGCCAGTTCTAAACTTACCTGTAGTCAGCACCCCAGAGCCGAGGTTCATCAGAGGAGAGTCTCTCTGCAGCTCTCAAGCCCCTTGGAGAGCTCATCAAAGATTTGTCGGACCGACTGACAGCTAAAGCAGAGATAAAAGTCAGCACTACCCCCAGACATTGCCATCACAAGTTGGTGTGCACGATTTTATCCCTCTATGATTTCACCAGCCACACAGACCATTGACAGCACACTGTCCCAGTTATGAAGCACCTTACCAGAACCAGCTGCATGGCACCAGCAACATGGACCCCATGTTTGCTAAAGATTGCAGAGGACACATGGATAATTCTGACCATACCGTTAGATACTGCTACTCCGTCATACAAGACAACTCATGGCGCTTTAGAGGAACTGGAGCTGGTGTCATTGGGGTTGTCACTGGAATCTTTGAAACTCAACTCGGCCAGATATGCATGCTAATGAAGGACAGAATAAACCAAAAAGGACTTAGAAATATTGAGGATATGAAGAAAGAAGAAAGAAGTGGTCGAATATTGGAATACGCTGTCACATGATTTTCTACAATTTTTGATCGGTAGTGTACCTTGGCGCATTCATCGTTTTTTGTACTGCAAAGATGTCTCACAAAGTACTGAAAAGACACTAAGTCTGTAAGAGAATCATATCTCGACATATTCTTTTAAGTAAAACTTCTATAGTTTATATACTGTAAGCCATTAAAAATGCAATTGGTATTTGTTGTCCTGAAACTTACAAAAGTTCTATTAAAGATATTTTCCTGCGATACAGAGGATGTAGGGATAAAAGGCTGTTATTCTGGCCCATTTCGAGTTCGAGTCCCAGAGCATTCCTCTCACATGAACTTTGATACTTAAAACTGAACCTTTGACATTTCTCGTAAACACAACCACATTCATGAAACACGTTGTGCACATGCATTACCTGCACCCAGGCCCTGTAAAAGCACAAGGAAGTGTGGAACTCTGAGTGTTTCACTTTGAGAAAATGCCACACTTGACACAAGACGAAAGGAATCAGGTTATCGGTATGGTCAGCCAAGGTGCTTCAGATGTGATGATTGCCAGGCACTTTAATGTGCATCCATCCACTGTAAGCCGACTCAGACAGCGTTTTCGGGCTACCGGAAGTGTTGCTGATCGTCCACGACCTGGTGCACCACCTGTGATAACAGCTTGACAAAACCGCAATATCTGAGTTTCACACTTGCGAAATCGGTTCCAAACAGCTGATGATTAGGCAAGGAGGACAATTGGGACAAGTCAACGTCATTTCAGCGCCCAAAAGGTGCAAGGACGCCTTGCTGCCTTCAACAACCGTGTCGCCACACCGTATTCATGGTCCAACCTTATTGCATCGCCACAGACTTGCCAGACAGCGATGGGCAGCAAATGGGGCCAATCTTGGCAACAGGACATGGCCAGATGTCATTTTTTCAGATGAATCCAGGTTTAACTTATCCTTTGATGGACGCCAACAGATTTATTGTTGTTGCCTTGACATTTTCAGATGAAATTATTCACAGATGTTCACTTCAAACATATCTGCCAGTTAGGTTTATATATGTTGACATTAGTGTGAGTAAAGAAAATATGAATGTCAAATTGCATTTTTAAAGGCTTTCAGTATATATGTTACAGTGAATATGTCAAATCAGGAAACGTGTAAAATTTCCTGGAATATTTAGGAAATGTGTACATTTCCCGATTCACTCAGTAAATTTTCGGAAATTTTCAGAAAATTTACAAATTTACTGATTTGAGGTCCTGATTTTTTTACACATTTCCTGATATAAAGTTTTTGCTTAATTTGCAATGAAAACAGGAGAATGGGCCAATATATGCAGTAGAATACTTTTATAACGAACACAGATATAACGAACTGACGGCTATAGCGAACTGTTTTAAAAGTCCTGAATAAACCTCTGTACATTATCATATAAAAAAGTCATGAATAACGAATTCTCTGTAACAAACTTAATGGCTATAGCGAACTGATTTGCAATCCCCGGACGTCTCAGTGAACTTTAATTAACGGTGTGAATAACGAACTGAGCAAACTCAATCAGAGTCAATTAGTGCTCACTTTGAAATGTGACCTATTAGTTAGACGTCAATGGTGGGATGCAACTCTTGCCGCTTATGTAAATAATCCAGGCGATCGGCAAGGTATCATTGCTAAATAATCACACGGTGAAAGTTCATCAGTCAACCCTGACCTCGTCAATGATTGGTTAACTTCTCAGCTGCCTGGTTACCTTGAAAACATGGCATGACATGAACAGTGATGAAACAGACCAGGCCCCTCCCTCATTTGCTGATGCCAATATGGTGCTTCAAACATTGAAGAACTTTATAGTTTCGCAGAAGACAACTGATATGTCTTCATTTGATTCAGGGGCCGTGGGGTAGCCTAGTGGTTAAAGCGTTGGCTCGTCACGCCGAAGACCCGGGTTCGAATCCCCACATGGGTACAATGTGTGAAGCCCATTTCTGGTGTCCCCCGCCGTGATGTTGCTGGAATATTACTAAAAGCGGCGTAAAACCAAACTCAGTCAGTCAGTCAGTCATTTGATTCACTTGCCGATTTGAATGAGGCTGTAGCATGTATGCAGTCGGCCAAGCTTGGACAAAGTATGATCACAGACTTCGTAGTGAAACGAACTTAACTGTCATATGACTGAATGAATAAACTGAGTAGGAATGTATCGTACTGTACAGTATGTCTTGTTCTTTCAATGGAATTTTGTGAATAGCGACCTGCGGATATAACGAACTAATTTCAGTGGTCCCTTGGAGTTCATTATAAAGGTATTTTACTGTATGCTAATTTTTTAAAGCCAGTCACAGAACATACAAGTCAAAACTAAGCAATGACAGTGTTAAAAGGATAATAATTAGGTTATAATAAATAGAAAATCAGTGCTCCTCACCAAAGAAGAGTATTTTGCATTGGTGGATGAACTAAAGGTAGCAAGTATAGCGAACTGTTTTAAAAGTCCTGAATCAAAGAAGTCAAAGAAGTCAAATCGCCACTACTATATCCTTGGTCACTATGAAATCCTGCAGTGTGCTGATGTAGAAAAGCTGGTTCGTAAGCGTTCTGATGACATGTTCGACATCATGAAACGTGCCCACATTTTCACAGGTCATGGTGGGAGAGACAAAATGATCAACGAGTCAGACAAGTATGCCAACATCACCTGTAATGCCATTAAACTCGTCAAATCCCTGTGTGTCCAGTGCCAGAAGAAGAGAAAGCGTGTCACCACCAAGGGTGTGGTTGTAAGACCAGTTCTCTCCAAAGACTTTGGTTCCCGTGCACAGGTTGACCTCATTGATATGCAGTCAATGGCTAAAGGTTACCACCATTGGATCATGGTGTACCAGGATCATCTCACAAAATACTGTGTATGCCTTGCAACTAATGGATATATTTATGCTGTTTGGTGCACCACAGATTCTTCAAAGTTACAACGGCAGTGAAGTTACCGCATCAGTCATCAGTGAGCTGAAGTTTATGTGGCCAGAGCTGTTGATGGTACATGGCAAGCCTCGTCATCCCCAAAGCCAGGGGGCTGTAGAACGTCTTAACTGTGACATCAAGGATATGTTAGTTGCCTGGTTAGCGGACAATGACACAACTCACAGGTCGAGTGGACTACGATTTGTGCAGTTCCAGAAAAACAGCAGCCATCACTCTGAAATCGAGCAGTCACCTTTCAGAGCCCTGTTTGGAAGTGAGCCGAGTGTAGGTGTTCGTTCTTCTACCGTCCCCCCCTGATATACTGGAACATCTGGTCACTGAAGATGACCTCCATGCAGCATTCAAGCCATCTACATTCAGCACACCACCAGAATCATCAACTTCACAATCAGAGTCGCCATCCTCGCCGCCAGCAACACACCAGCAGGACCATCCATCCTCTGCAGAGTCATCATCATCAGAGATCTCACAGATTGAGGAGCAGCATCAAAACATCCAGCTAAACCGCAAGAGAGCTGCTGATGGACAGTTTGCTCAAGCTGAACGCATGGTGAAACGCAGTCGTTTGGAACATGTTGCTGGAAATCAGGTGATAATACCAATCTCCCTTATAGATCGTGGCAAAGGGGACCCCTGAAAGATCATGGGTGTAATATTGGCTAGAAATGAGAATGACTTGTATCGAGTTGCTGTGAGATCTGGTATCCTGAAGGAACGCTACTGCAGAAGTCAATTGACTTGTGCGCTCTGAAACTTTTGTCCATGGTTGATGTACAAACTGACAAAGAAATTGGACTGTGTCAAGCTGTGCAACAAGAATCAATCTGTGGTGCTCAAGGATACACTAAGTGCAACTGTGCGCAATGTGCTAAGCAGTGCAAAACCAACAAATGTAGATGTTACAAAGCAAGACTTTAGTGTAATAGCCGTTGCCATTCAAGGTTGCATTGCCACACTAAATGAGTTTGTGTAATTTGATGATTTTGTTTGTCCTTTAAATCAAAGCTGTATTATTTGAGATAGCAAATATTTCATATCAGGAAATGTGTAAAAAAGTCAGGCCCTCAAAGCAGGAAAATTATGTTTTCTGAAAATTTCTGGAAATGTGTACATTTACTGAGTGAATCAGGAAATGTACACATTTCCTAAAAATTCCAGGAAATATACACATTTCCTAAATATTCGAGGAAATTTACACATTTCCTGATTTGACACATTCACTGTAACATATACATGTATTAGATATTTGCTGAAACAACTTTCTCAAACATTTCTGGGAATACTATATCTGAAGTATCTGGATTGACCGGGATGCTCGACTCTCCAAAGGAAAGATTCTTCTGCTTCTGACAACAAGGATTTGCCTTTAAAGTCACCCTGTCTGGATTTCTTAGGTTTTGCTGTCAAAGTCTTGGAGCATCTTACTATTAAGGAGAAAAGGATCAGTGATTTCAATCAATCCATACGATTGATAAACAACATAGCGAGACTACTGATTCATATCTTGCATAAGGAAAATCCTCCCTTCCCATGAAAGCCGTTGTGAAGATGGACATTTGATCCAGCTGATGGGCTATCTTGTCAACGTTGACCTGCAGACACCTACCTCCATGTACTTACACATGTTGCTCATCTTTGAATCCTCCATTTTCATTTTTTAGCAAAATCATATTCATTGGCAAGTATTTTCGGACAGCCCTTGGCCTTATTCAAGTTGAGCTGTCCATGTTTGGGGCCACTCAACTGGGTATCCAGCATGCAGACACTAATCTACTTAATACAGCAGATCTCACCAAACAGGGGAGCCATCAACTACATCCCCTTCTGAGATTTATCCTTCCGTTTCTATCCATTGACCTCTACATGAGTGTGATCGCCGATAGGCTGCACCTCTTGAGCTCTGTAGTTATGTGACAATATCTACACACAGCTACCACCTACGTCTTTCAAATTCGACATGAAGATGGAACATTTGTGAGTGCTTACATCTACTGGATTTGATTTCTTGAATCTTATGTCAAAATATGACATATAAGGCATAAACTATCTGACAAATTTCACCATTGAACAAGGTATTTTCTTCACACCAACCTGATTACCTCAAGCTTAAAGATCTTTCCAATCAGGCCTGCCTATTGTGTTTGGTGTACCTATTGTTCATTCAAGGACCAGGACTGTGGTGACTTAGCTATATGTAAGCTATGTGATCAGCGCTTCACCATGTGTCTGATTATGTATACGTTTCCCTGGTGGCTGCTTATCACAATGTTTACTTACACCTCGAGTGACTTGCAATCTCTGGCTGTCAAAAAACACAACAGAATACCAGCCACTACAATTAAAACATTAAGAGACTTTGGCATCTGTCGCATCAAGAAAACACGTCGAGGCTACCGTGGCGGACGTTGTCAACAACAGGAGGTTTCACGTCTCTCTTCAATTAAACTAAAACACTTAAATGAATCATGTACATACAAGGTACATACTTTTTAAGTTTAGCACTATCGACTCAAGATCAGCTAAAACCTATGATTCCTTGACTGATAAGGCTCAGTCATTGTGTGATCTAATTGTAGACAATAACCTTGATGTCTTTCAGTGGCATTTAGAAGTTGTACATTGATGTCCAAGATATTTTTATGGATTAAACTTCTTTTTAATTTCTCTCACGACCTTTCGAGACCATTCCAGGTCCCTGCAAAGCAAAGGCCAGTTCACCTGATGAAGGGTCCTGGAATGGTCTCGAAACGTCGTGAGAGAAATTAAAAAGAAGTTTAATCCATAAAAATATCTTGGACATCAATAACCTTGATGTTCTGGCAGTCACAGAAACATGGTTACGTAAGGATGACACAGATAAGATTGCCATCGGCAAAATAACTCCTCCTGGATTCAAGTGCATTCAGGTGCCAAGGAATACCAAGAGAGGAGGAGGCATGGCCATTGTATATAGAAAAACTCTACAGTGTTCAAGGATAAAACTCACAAATTGGGAGTCGTCCTGTGAAGTTCTAGCAGTGACACTATCAGTGGATAATCAATCCATAACCCTGATTGTGGTTTACCGTCCACCTGGGCAAGAAGCAACTTTCATTCAATCTTTCCCTTTGCTGCTTGACAGCATTGTGACACTTCCTGGCAAGTTACTCATGTGCGGTGACTTCAATCTTCATGTTGATATGCCACAGAGGAGAGACATTGTAAGGTTCAATAATCTTCTTCAGTCTCACGGTTTGCACAAGCATGTAAAGGAGCCCACCCACAGCAAAGGACATATTCTGGATCTAGTTATTACTAGAGACAATGAACTTGACATCACCGATATCACACTGGACCAGTCAGTTAAGTCGGATCACTTTGACGTTCTGTTCAACACGAACATCATTGCCCCCAGGTGAGAAATACAAGAACTGGTGTTCTGAAGATGGAAAACTATCAATATGCCTAGCTTCAAACAAGATCTCGACAATGTCCTGGTACATCATGGGAACAGATCCGCTGATGAAAGTGTTGATCTGTACAATGAGGCATTGAAGGAAACTTTGGATAAGCATGCACCACAGGTATCAAAGAAAGTTACAATACACCAAAATGCCGCTTGGTACAATGACAACATAACGCCAATGAAAAACAGAAACGCAGAAAACTAGAGCGACAAATGAGACAGACTGGACTTTCCATTCACAAACAGCTTTTCAATATCCAAAGGAATATGGTTACCTGTTTGATAGAGAAAACCAAGAGATGCTATTTTGTTGAGCAGTTAAATGGCGCTTCTAATGTTAAAGAAGTTTATCGACTTTCAAACAAGCTCTTGTTCAAGAAAACAGATAAAGTTCTACCAACCTTTGATGCACTGGATGAACTCGCAAAGTTTGCAAAGTACTTCAAAAAGAAAATTCAAGTTATAATGACATATTTGGAAAATCTCCAATCTGATACCTCGCCTGCATACAGCAAAGATATAGACTGTTGTGACTTTTCCCCACTGGCCTTTTTCGGTGATACAACTGAAAAAGAAGTGGGTGAATCATGTTCCCTAGACCCCGTGCCAACATGGTTCCTAAAGGAGTGCCTTGACTCTGTTGCTCCTATCCTGATGCACACAATGAACACATCTTTCTCAGAAGGATCAGTGCCACTGTCTATGAAGGAAGCTCTTGTCAGTCCACTCATAAAGAAGAGCCAGCTTGACTCTGAGATAATGAAGAACTACAGGCCGGTATCTAACCTGTCGTATTTCTCAAATCTCATGGAGCATGTTGTTGCATCAAGACTCAAAGAGCACATGGAATCAAACTGCTTGTTTGAAGTTATGCAATCTGCATATCGGCAAGGGCACAGCACCGAGACGGCGCTAGTTCGTGTGCAGAATGACTTATTGTGTGCTGTTGATTCTACAGGAGGAGCCATCCTAGTCTTACTGGACCTATCCGCTGCGTTTGACACGGTAGACCACAGCATCTTAATCTCCATCCTTGAACGTAGGATCAGGGTCACTGGTCTAGCGTTAAAGTGGATCAGGTCATACTTATCAAACCGACATCAGTCAGTGTGTATTAATGGAACAATTTCGGAGAAGGAAGAACTTCAATTTGGAGTGCCTCAAGGGTCAGTCCTCGGTCCGATTCTGTTTGTAATTTATACATCACCACTTGGAGACATAGCCCGATCACACAACCTTGCTTTTCACTTGTACGCAGATGATACCCAACTCTACCTAAGTTTCAAGCCTCTGCAGTCGTCATCCTACAATGCAGCATGTTTCGGCAATTCAAAATTGTATTGCTGATATCCAAAAATGGATGACCAGACATTTCCTGAAGCTGAATCAAGACAAAACAGAAATGCTCATTCTCTGTTCAAGTTCAACACGACAAAGGTTCTCTTCAATAACACTTGAAATTAATGAGTGTATCATTGAACCTACTGATCATGCTCGCAATCTTGGGGTGATATTTGACAGCACTATTAGCCTTGAAAAGCACGTCAATAAAATGTGCAAGAATGCCTACTATTTCATGCACAACATAGGCTTAATCAGGAAGTACATCAACCAGCAAACTGCTGCAACATTGATGCAAGCATATGTAGTATCTCGGTTGGACTATTGCAATGCTCTGCTGCAGGGGATTCCAGAATATCTTCTGAGCAAGTTACAGAGAGTCCAGAACTCAGCTGCTCGGGTTGTGACACTCACAAAGAAGACTGAGCATGTAACACCTGTTCTGATGACATTGCACTGGTTACCCATCCGACAACGTATCCATTACAAAATATTGGTATTGATGTTCAAAGCCTTGCACAACACGGCACCAGTTTATCTCTCAGACCTTGTGCAAGAATATCAACCAACACGCCATCTGAGGTCATCACAACAACACATGTGCCAGACTGTAGTCAGCCGGACCAAGACATTTGGTGAAAGGTCTTTTCAGGTTGTCGGCCCAGCTTTGTGGAACAAATTACCCCTCTCTCTTCGATCAGTACAGACATTCAATACTTTCAAATCCAGATTAAAAACTCATTTGTTCAGGATTTCATACAGAGTTCAGCAGCGCTCTTGAGCAGTCTTCTCAAGACGGGATATTAGCGCTATATAAATGTATATCAATGCAATCAATGCAATGCAATGCAGTGAACGTTCCCATCATTCTTCCAGTCTTTAATGGTATCTCTTTAACCAGTTTCAAGGCCACTCACCACTTTTCTGTAAATGGTCTGGTCTTTGGACACATCAACAACTTGGAAATGGAAGCCATCTACAAAGCCATTAAGCATTGGCAGATAGCTCCACAAAACACCAGTTTGCTTCAGGCTCATCATGTCCCTGGCTCTTCACCCGTGGAGTGGATCAACCATCCTGAGGCTTTTCAACTTTTCTTCACCTGGCTGTAAACACCCAATGTCGATCTGTTGCCATGGCAGGCAACCACCAACTGCAGTTTCTCTGGTTCTTGACCCAGCAGCCTGGCAGCAGTCCTCCTTCCCCCAAGTCCTCAGCAAAGCATCCCAGACCAAGCATCTGCTTTTGCTTTTGGCCGCACCTGTGATTTCCTGTCCTACTCCAGCTTGCAGTGAATCCCATTGTCCACCTACCAACGTAATCCAAATCCCAAAGTTTACAATCTTCATGTTTGGCAAAAGGATTTTCAACCAAGGCTCATCGCTCAACCACTTCTGCTTTGTATGATGACAAGTTGCATTAGTTTCACGCTTTTTGATCATCCTGTCAAATGAAACTAGCATTTAGGCCACTGTCCCCCAGGTGGTGGATTTCCTATTATTTCAGTTATTTCACCTTACTGGTTGTGACTCACCTCACTGTCATCAACACTGTTTTGAAAATTGCTCAGTGGCCTCTATTGGCCTCAGTACTCAGTTTTTGCAGATCAAACTACGAAAGAAGTTTTGCCCTCCATCTTTGGACCTTTTTGTAGTTTAACGCAACATATGTCAAATGCCATTTGATCCACTGGGGTCTTTTGAGAACTTTACCATCAAGACCTGCTTTCTGTTGGCTCTCACCACAAGTCAGTGAGCTTCATGCACTGGTGTTTTCCTACATCGTGTCCATGAACATATACATCTTGGTTTCTTCTGGGATTTTATCACCAGGCCCAGGCCAACCTGACTGGCAGTTTCTGCTGTTCTCTGAGATAGTCAGCCTCTAAAAAGACCAGGAACTTGCCCTCTGCCCTTTCCGGGGCCTATGCCAATATCTCCAAGTGCCAACACAACACAGCACCATCAGCACCACCTGTTCTTACCGGTTTCCAACTGTGTCGCTGCTGGGGTGTCCAGCAACACCATCTCACTTTGGCTTGGCACAGCTCAGTGATACTTACAGCTGACCTGCCACCTCCACTGACCCACAACCAACAAAGATTTAAGTCTTGTAGTCAACAGTGGCCATGCAAACATCTCCATCCAGACCATCTTGGAGGGTTGCTTCTGAGGTCATTAACTGTCTTCGCCAGCTATTACCTCAATGGAGTTTGTCTGCCCACTGGTCCTGGCCCAGCAGTTTGCTAACCCCCATTGTTAGTCAGTGTCCGTAACCTGAGACAGGAATAGTGGTGTCTTTTCAGGCTCACAACAGCAACATAGGCAACCACTGATGAGATTGGAACATGCCTTGTTTTTATTCCTGTATAAACAGCAACATAGGCAACCACTGATGAGATTGGAACATGCCTTGTTTTTATTCCTGTATAAACATTCTGGGATACTGGGAACTGTTCCATTGCGACTCAGTTAAGTAAAGATATTGTAACTCCCCATTCACGATCCAAATGCGAAATACACCTTGCATTTGCCTACTGCTGAGCCATGTCTTCTCTCTATTCAGACCACTGCTCTAATCCAACAGTGCTCAACCACCATCAAATCCCCCCGTTCTGATGAGAGTGCAGCTGCTGCCAGGAGAACTACTAGAGGGGTTCTTACCTGCAGTTTACGCAGTAACTCAATGTGAATGGCGCTTATACTGCAGTATTTGTGTCCCAAAACCGAATCAAACTTTTTTGCACTTTAACAGAAGTTGTCAAATCAAAAACTTCCACATGTGCAAATTTCTTTATTCACAGTTGAAGTGAGAGGATTTGTTGGCCGCCATTCTTCCATCTGAATGCTGTGTCTAGATCAATTTATTTTGTTACATGGACAACAGTGGGCAATTAAAGGGATGTGAAACCCCCATTTTTTTTAACTTGGAGAAAAAAAAGATAGATAATTGTAACTTCCCTTTTTTTAAATAAATCACAAGAGGGTAAGTTCATTCAAAAATGCATATGAATATTCATAGAAAAAAATGATCACTTATTCATTCAAATTTAAATCATTTGAGGCATTGAACTTGTTGTCTGGGCTGTAGTGTGTTTTAAATACCTCTGTTGTGGCATCTAAACCTCGATCATGTATTTTCTGCTTCTTTATCACTGCGCTTATAGATTTTATAATGCAACACACGACCGTCACCCTGACAGTCCCTCATGTATCATGACAATCGCACATGTATAACGAGCTGCTCACCAATCCAGAAGCCTCTCCTTATACCTGCACACTTCATACAAATCAGACCCGTGAAGGTCCAGGTTAGAATGAATCTTCAGTAACCCATGCTTGTCGTAAGAGGCGACTAACAGAATCAGGTGGTCAGGCTCACTGGTTTGGTTGACACATGTCATCGGTTCCCAATTGCGCAGATCGATGCTCATGCTGTTGATCACTGTAATGTCTGGTCCAGACTCGATTATTTACAGACCGCCGCCATATAGTTGGAATATTGCTGAGTGTGGCGTAAAACTAAACTCACTCACTCACTCATACAAATCATCATATGCAATCTCACTGTTAGACATTCCTGAACAGAAATACAAATTAGTGACAAGTAATGAAAGATGTCAATAGTGTCAAGTCCATGTAAAGTATGTGACGTGTTTGTGCACATGGCAATTTATGTCATATATTTACTGCCCTTAAGCAATACAAAGTTGACGCCACTTGAACATGGCCTCCATTTCTATCATAAAAACCCTCTGCCCCATAGGGGTGGAGTTTCAGACTATTATTTTAACGCCCAGTTTATTTTTAAGGTCCCTTTGGATAAAAAATGCCCAGACTTCAATTTGTTTCAACTCTCTCTGTCTTTCTGTTCAGCTAAGGTAGGGCTAAAGCACTGTGTAGCATCAGGTAAGTATGAAGTCATTGCATTTATTCCGAAATGCCCATTTAGTAACGAAACTAGTAACTAATACTAGATTTATGACTGATAAAATCCTTGGTTATGGAACCAGAGGTAAACCCCACTCCTACTTTTTAAATCCACACCCAGTAAAAACTATTCAATTCCTACCAAGGGTAAAACATTTTGGATCTGCCTCTGATCATTGATGATCGATTCTGAATATATATATACCTATGGAAATTAATTAAGCAACACATACTTCATAGACCTATTATTCTGGGAATTAAGAAAACAGAACATTTTTGCAATGTTATAGATGTAGTAGATTTAGAGGATTTATTAAAATTATCAAACAATATTTAACACTGTTTATTATTCTAAGAACATTAATTATATTACATCAGAACTACTGCCACCCTCCTCTCCATTCTCTGGTCTCTAGTGGATAGTTTCCAGTTTCCAGTTTGTAAAAAAGTGTTGTTGTTTTCTGCCTTGACAATATGAAGAGCTGGTGATGGACGATACTGCTATCTTGACAACTAGGTGTCAGTGACGATGACCTCTGTTTGATATTCTGAAGATAACTTTCATGTGATTATAGCCTAAATACTGGATTTATTGCAGTGTTGTAGTAGAGGTAGTATTCTAAGATTATTAACAATGATGTTTATTATTCCACCTAGTGTGGGTTCAAATCCTAGGTTTGCTTTATATGTTTCAAGGTGTGTTAACACCATACTCGGGCTCTGAGACCTGGATCAATTCAGACTCTCTTCCCACATTGAGCATGTTAGGCATGTTTTGTGGTGATAAATCCAACCCACTTTCTCACTCTTTTTACTGTACAGTAATTATGAACCTGTTTTCTAATGTTACCTATGACACAGTTGACTAAATGGTATGACCTATTGTGAATATTTTCCTAATTTATGCTTTAGTTTACTGAATTTTAACAATCTTGTTTTTGTTTGATCCAGGGTAAAGCTGTCAGGGAACAACAGCTGCTGAATCTCCATGCTCACCTCGTATCTGACTATGTAGCTCTTGACAGAAAGTGGATTGTACTATTTCCTGAGGGTGGATTCTTATACAAGCTGAAGGAGTCGAATAAGAAGTAAACATTTGTCACCATCATTTGTTCAGTCAGATATCTAAGTGTTTGCTTATTGTCCCCTGCCGCAACGCGGAACGGGGGACTATGTATTCAGCAGCGTCCTTATGTCCGTCCGTCCCGATTCTTGTTAGCGCGAAATCTCATGGACTAATTTACCCAATGTCTTCAAATTTGGTGACAGCCTACATTAGGGAATTACACAGACACCAGTCGATTTGGGTGACCTTGACCTTATCTTCAAGGTCACCATGACACTTTGACAACTTTTCACATGTAAATGTGATTTCTAATAAAACATTGCACCAATGTCTCCAATTATGTCAACAGCCTACATTGGGTGATTATGCAGACACGAGTCATTTCAGGATGACCTTGACCTTATTTCAAGGTCACATGACACTTTTCAAAATCTCACCTGTCTCAATACCCGGACCTGTTATGATAATGTGACTAATAGATTAAACAATGTAATATGTTATTTTTTCATGATTAAAAGGTGGTATTGTCTTTGAAGATTTATACATGATTTACAGTCACCTGTTATGAATATAATACTTGGTTAAGATATTGAAAAACTCGAAATTTTAGCTTCCTAGCTGAAGAATATATTGCCATCTCTTACAAATTTGATGTCAGGAATTAACATAACGGTTAACAGGGTAGGGTAGGGTAATAGGGGGTGGGGTACCTGGGTAGAAAATTTGGACCCATCCCGGTCCTAATACACACTGATACTGACAGTGGATATGTGCATCTGCGTCTATACATTCTATATTCCTGAAATATCTTCACAGTTAGGAGAAGATTCTGAGAAGTGACCATGACTAACAACTATTTAAATTACATTTGTGACGTTATTTCATTGTCTGCTCACTCCATTACTTTTCAGGAATGGAGCGATGTGTACCAGTTTCAAATTAAAGACTTCATTTTGTCATTTTGACATTTAATTTTGATAACAGAAATATTCCCAATACTTTGAATGTAATTTAAGTAGGGTAATATCCTCGTAACTCTCCATTCCTTATATCACACAAAAGATAATCTTCTATGTGGCCAAAAGATAAAAAAACAGTAAATATGTTATATTTCATTCTTCGTTTGCGGCGGGGGACATTGCCATGTCAGTGGCAAACACTTGTTTATTTGTCACTGTTTGACTGTTGATGCTTCTGTATTCTCATCCAAGGACAATGTCAGACAAGGCTTATTTTTAAACTTATAATATCCTATCTCACGACTTGCACCTCTCTCTCTTACTTTGACACTGAGTGGAATGACTGGAAACTTCTTCCTTAGGCCTCCTTGTCTATTCGCCCGTGTACTCCATGGCATGCTGCTCCCCTTATCGGACAGCTACCTGGTTCCATCTGAGTGTGCAGCACGCTCCACTACCTGCCCACATGACTACCTCTGAGTGATCATTCTCTTTCATGTTGCACCTCTGTGTGGACGCTATAACACTTTGAGTTCTATGATTGCATTTTGCTATGGGAAATCTAATCCTTCCTCGAAGCAACGCAAGTTCTGTGCTCAATGCAAAACAATCTTTTAAACATTGGACCCTCACTTTTCATGTGTGGACTGTATCGGTCAATGTACATGGGAAATGCGATGTGAGAAGTGTTCCAGCTTGTCTGCAGAGGATTTAAGGTACATAAACGTTCATGTGCACATCATTTGTCAGATAGAGCTACGAATGCCTCATCGGATCACGATCTATCACTTAGCAAGAAATCCTGCACCGATCGTCCAGTCTTGATTCATCGTCGAATGAAGTCCCCGCCCTCTGATGCAGAGGATTTTTGGACGCTTTGTCGGACTCGTACCTGTCTGATCACCTTCGGAAATTATTAGGGACGCATCCTTCACCTAGGTCGATCCATTCTAGGGTTGTGGTGGTTGAACATCTCCCTACAACGTCTACTACTACACAGGATCTGCGTTCCATGCTTTCAGCATCCTGATCTTCAATACCGCCTCAGTTATCAGTGGAACCTGGCCAGTCATCCATCTTCCTCCCTCACCGAATCGGAAGGATTACGTACACTTCTCCCAGTCAAGATCAACATTCATGGAACTGTCAGCATTCACCTAATCATCTGTTCCTCGGACCTAGCGTACCCTACTTGTGTCTGGGATGCTTCCCAAGACACTCAACCCACATCGAACCTCGTCTTCGTTCTTATGGTTCGGACTATGCCAACCGCCTTTAACATGTAGGAATTGTTTGGAGGATTTGACACACATGATCGCTTGGTTCGACGACCACCTACAGCTACCAAGAGCAAGATACCAGATGATCTATTTTCTACATTTAACATGAAGTATCGGGACTTGTGATCACTGGTTTTTACATCCTCACTGAGGATCGTGAACTTGCATCAAGATACGGCCAAATTTATCGAACTTTCCCAGCTTTAAACATGATCTTAGTATTCAGGGCATTTGTGATGTGCTGAATTCCTCACCATGGAGTGGCATGCTGTAAGCACGACAATCTGTCTTGTTTTCTTCGGATTACCCAACGGCCTGTAAAGTGCTAGAAGATTTTAGTCACATGACTTATCCCACCTGGTACCCTTTTTCTGCTGGTTGAACAGAGGTATAGCTATGTCAGTAGCGCAGTCATCTAAGAGAGCAAGCAGCCTGTGTATATTACATCTTATTTACCAATCAAATGTGCGATTGAATGTTTACATCTTATGGTGACATGATTTGCAGATGAAAAACTAATGCAATGGGGCTTCATCTGAGGAATGGCGGAAGAAGCAGGATGGATTTAGATATATGCTGTTCCAACATGTATGCATTCAAATCACTACACTCAAGTTGGAGGCAAGAATGGACTAATTGGCAACAAAATTTACCAAAATGTAGGTCAAAATAATATCGGTTTGATATAAGAGCAAAGGTGGGGAAGAAGTGGCCTATCTAGACCAGAATCTCCCACTTTTGATATAAGAGCAAGGGTGGGGAAGAAGTAGCCTAGCTAGGCCAGAATCTGCCGCCTTTTCATAGAAAACAGAACAAAATATCCTCGTTTTATCAGTGGGGAAACTTTGGCCTGGGGGGGAGGGGGGACTTTAGCCTAGGCCAAAACTTCCTCGGGAAAGTTTGGCCCAGGCCAGATTCTCCCCGGGGAAAGTTTAGACCGGGGAAGAAATGGCCTACTAACCTGCTACACGGGTAAGAGTGATTGTGTCAGGATTTGTCAGCTGGCCGAAGAGAGACAGCTTACCAAGGGTTTCAAACAGAGAAAGTTTCGATTTTGGCTAGGGTTACTCGGTTTTCTACATTAGCCCAGTTCAGAGGCCACTGCAGCTATGTCCAGACGATCCCCAGGCAGCGATCTACTACTCCATCAACTCCATCTGGCGGACTATGACTTTGTTTGGCGAACCAAAACGTTCCTAAGATCGCAGATCGTACAAACTTCATCACTCCGTTTACAATGTGAACGTTCCTGTAGATTAACTGACAATCTCAATTCGCCGAACCTACTACATTGAGCACTCCATCAGTACTGTCATGGTAGCTTGACTAATTGAACGTTCCTATTTCACGAGATATCCCTTTGTCAGTGGTACGAGTTGCTTGGCCTCCTCACCTCAGCTCAAGCCTTCACTTACAGATGTCAACTTTAGGCCAACAACCCCAAGGCACTAATCCACCTCCTCACTTCTGGATGGTGTCGATCAACCTACTATGCACTATCATGAAGAAGGGAGACTTCCTCATCAGCTTCGATCTTCAGGACGCCTACCTTCACGTCCTAATACATCCAGAGCACCGGAAGTACCCTCGCTTTGTGTTCAACAGGAACCATTACCAGTGGAAGGTCCTACCATTTGGAATTTCCACGGCCCCGTGGCTTTTTAACCATATTACCAAGCTGATCACAATCTTCCTCCACTTATAAGGGATCACCTTCGAAAGCTACATAGATGATTGCATCCAGGCGCAACAGGACCCAGTCGTACTCCTTCGCCAACTGCAGTTCACCACCACACTTCTCCAGCAGTTAGGGTGGCTGCTGAACGTCGCTAAATAGAACTAATACTGACCCAGAGACTCCAATTCAACGTGCGCTGTTCGACACCCATCTGGGGATGATGTTCATTCCTTAGGACTGGTGGATCAAGATCCAGCGAGGCATTCCTCCAGTCTTAGCACCTTACGTCTGTAGCAGGAGCTGCTGGGCCTTCTGACGTCAGCTCAAGCCCTAACATACAGAGACCAGCTCCAGCTTCGGCCGACGTAGAAATCCCGTATCTCCAGGCCGACAACTCCAAAGAGCTGATTCGCCTTCCAGAACCGCTTCGTCCAGTCCTTCAGTGGTGGCTTCACAAAAGGAATGTTGCGCCAGAGTCTCTATGCTACCCTTTGCACCAATTCATCATTTGTTCATCGATGCATCCCTCACAGGTTGGGGAGCTCACTTTCTTGAACATCAAGTGGCCAGGCTATGGTCATCCGCCGAACAGGTCCTTCCCATAAATGAGCTGGAATTCAATTCAGTAAATCTAGCCATCTCGCATTGGGCAATGGATTTTCGATCAACCAGCCTGCTGATCCAGTTGGACAACTCAACCGTGGTTTGGTACATAAACCATCTAGGCTTGACAGGCTTGGTGATTCTGCTACTGTGGGTGATCAGATTCTTCCATCCCATTGACTCACTCAACATCGTAGTCAGAGCCAGACACATTCCCGGGAGTAAAAAATATGATCGCCTATGCCTTGTCTCAATCCAACAACCCGTCTCCAACAGAGTTTTCTCAGATTTTCCAGATCTGCCCGTTATGACGGCCCCAAATAGACCTGTTAGTCACAATGTTCAACAACCAACTTCTGAAGTTTGTATCATCGATCCCAGATCCTTTGGCATGGGATTTCGCAGTGCTGGAAATATCTTGGGAGGGCATCAACATGTACATGTACGCGTTCCCCCCTTCAGCTCTACTACCCTAAGTACTTCAGAAGCTGATGGCGACCGTCAAGATTCGTCTACTTTTGGTAGCGCCCTTTTGGCCAGCGAAGAGTTGGTTTGTCGACCTAAGAAGCCTGGCAGAGCCAAACCCAGTACCACTTCCCGACCATGACGCCCTGCTTCTTCATCTCCATTCAGACCTGCATTACAGGTCCCCCTCGGACCCTTCATTTGCACATTTGGTGCATCTCCAGAGGTCACTCATAGCTAAGGGCCATTCACGCCAGGTAGCCTCAGCTATCACTTCAGCTCACCCTATGTCAACTCATTCCCTGTACGATGACAAGTGGAAAAAGGTTGAAGATTATTTTACGGTTAGGGTTATTCCGTCCCCCACTTCCACTTCTACTCAGGTCGTTGCTGAGTTACTTCACCACCTCCGTGCTACCAAGAAACTCGAGGATACTACACTGGATACTTATCTAGTTGCCATCAACTCGGTTTTGGCTACTACTACGGGTACCAAGGTTTCCACCGTTCCCGAGCTTAAGTACTTGTTATGCTCCTTCAAGCTCACTGACCAGTCCAGGAAGTTTTGACCTCTGACCTGGGATCTGTCCGTCGTTTCTGGAAATTGTGAACCTCTGGAAGACGAGGAGTTTGAACAGATTACATTTAAGACTTTCTTCCGGGTAGCCTTGGCTACTGCAGCTCGTATATCAGAGCTTCACACGCTTGACATCTATCATGTGAAGTTCGAGCAGAAGAAACTTGGCAAGGTCTTCCTGGGTCTACGTTGGGACTTCGTCGCGAACAAGCAGTTGCCAGGACAACCAGATAGAATATTTACCATCCTTCCATTGTCCACTATCCTCAGGCCTGATGATCACGAAGACTTGACTCTCTGCCCTCTCAGGGCATTGCACATTTTCCTTGCTGCCTCATAGGGCGATCAACGGCTGCGGAAGCAGTTCTTCATCCCCTTTGCGACTGCTTCAAGAGCTGAGGTTTCTCGGACCACCTTGTCCTTTTGGATGTGTGCCACCATCCTACGGGCATACACATTTGCAGGTTTACCACCTCCGGGCTGCCTCCAATCCTCATGAGACTCGTGCACTAGCCTGGACTATGGCCCTCCACTGCAACTGTACCCTGTCATCCATTATGGAAGGTTGCTTCTGGCGCTCTGATACAGTCATCTCTTCACATTATCTGCTAGACCTGTCTGTCACGGATGTCCAAGGCTTACATCAGTTTGGACCCCTTGTATTGGCACAGCAGCTGACATTAGCCCAGCAACACAGATGAGGGACAGTTCCGTGTTTGGTTTCTGGTTCCTTGTATTTCCTGAATAAAGTCTGAACTTTATGTTAATCTTTGTTCTTGTTTCTTGTGGGATTAAGAATTAGTTCACTTGGTTTCAACGCTAAGGCATTGTATTACTGCCATTGAACGTGGCTGGAATGTTAACCCATCTGTGATGTCATCTTTTTATGCAGCATTTATTCAGAGTATTTTAACATTTTCCTTCCACTGTTGGTACGGGTCTCTCTCAGTTCATCTCAAAACTAAAATATACAAAATTGTTAACACTGCAAGTAAAATCGCTTGAGTCAGATTGAATGTTTATCATCATTACATGAGCGGCAAATCATGAATCAAGCTGTCAAAATTATATCTGACCGTAACTTCGGAATACAACCTCCTCCCTTCAGGCCGCCGCTACAAAGTTCCAATTGTGAAAACTAGGAGAGCCTGTACATCCTTTATTCCAAGTACCATATCTCTTTTAAACAAATGTGAAGATATTTAAATCAATGAATTTATGTAAATATGTTTTGTATCTCTCTGATGTGTCAGTAGATCTGCTGATGTAACACAAATTCTTGAAAAGGGATTAAAGTATTATTCTATTCTGTTCTGTTCTGTAGACTTTAGGTACAGTCTTGTACTGCGATGTGGAAGTATTCGACCTCTTTTTCTAACTGACCACTACTCTACAGAGCAATTACGTCGGTGAAGCGAGTCTTTCCCGAATTCCAGTGGATTTCGTTGCGTTCTAGCTCCTAAGTTGCCAGGCACATCCTTTGATAAAGCTTATGCTTGCCGATTCAGTTTTTCTTTGACCCTCTACGTGATGGTGTCTGTGGGGACAGTTTAGAAGCAGGGGCTGCCCAGATTCTTGTCTTTAGACATTAATTACAGGGATAATCGTGGCGAAGCGAGGCATGCTTGCTTAGTTGCTTCCCTTTATGTATGCGAAGGTTGTGGCCGAATACCACATCACTTGGGTGTGCCCATCTCCATGGAAGTCGTTGTGCTTAGTAGGTCAAGGGGTTCAGGAGAACCCATCACAATCATAGGAGTTGTGTGCATGCGTAACAGGCCTCCCTTGTGCATCGCTATCTATGGTTGTCTTCAGTCTCTACATTGTTACTGTTTGCTCTGTCTGACACAGGGTTATCTGCATCCCTCCGTCCAACCGTGGGATAAGTGCAAGTCATGAGATAGGATAAGTTTATACCCCCTGTCCTCCCCAACGTTGGCTCCAAGAACGAGAATGATCACTCAGAGGTAGTTACGTGGGCAGGTAGGGGAACGTGCTGCAAACTCTGATGGAACCAGGTATCTGTCAGATAAGGGGGCAGCATGCCATGGAGTACACGGGCGAATGGACAAGGAGGCCTAAGGAAGAAGTTTCCAGTCATTCCACTCAGTGTCAAAGTAAGAGAGAGAGGTGCAAGTCGTGAGATAGGATAAGTATATAAATATACAATTTATATGAAAATTTCAATTTGGGGCCTTCAGGAATGTCAAATTTTAGAGTTAACTGAATGTTAGTAGGAAAATTATCTGACATGTTCCAGTGGCTGATAATAGCCTTTTGTCTTTCTTATGTTAATGTGTTGGAGTAGTATAGACAATGATGGTACAGGACCAGGCCCCTCCCAAGAGCTCAACTTAAAAAATTGAGCCCTTGGGAGGCCCTAATCCCGTACCATCATTGTCTATACTACCACTGAGTTGCATGCAAAATTTGACGAAAATCGGTCAAATAGTTTCTGAAATATTGACTTTTAAGTGAGCATGGGGGAAAAATCAAGGCCTTTGATTCACACACACACACAATGATGACAATTATCATACAGTGGGCGATCGAAAGGGACTGTGTCATGAGGTACGATCATCAACTCCTCTCTGACGAATGCTCTCGGCGGCCCGTCTTTCAAGTAGTACAAGTTCAGTTCGCCGTCTTTGATGTCGACCAGGTCTACGTTGTACGTTTTCATGGACCATGTCGGATCGGTGGCGCGTTTTCTGCTGTCTCCCTCGTATTCTCCCGGCTGGTACAAGTACCTAACGCTGACCCGGTCCGGTAATGTTTTCTCCATTTTATTGCCGCTGACGACGATGATTAAACAGATTTCATTTTGATGGCTTCGACGGGTCTCTTGCCCACGAGTCTGGTGACTTCGTTGTTGGTGGCATCCACCACTTGAGGTAAGCGTACGACCCATTCCGTGTTTCTGTTTTTGGGATCCATTAAATCCTGCGAGTACTGGTGCGAGAACAGGCGTTCGGCTAAGGTGCGATTGAATCATGAGAGTGCCCCCAATTCAGCTGAGCTCAGCTGATACCACCAACGAAACACACGGAAGTTGCAAGGAACCCACTGAGGCAACGGTGGGATACAAACACACAATGCATAGCTGCGCAAACTACACATCATAAGTCAGCACCTCAACCGATCACGCTACCGGGGACTTGTTAGATGCATGTCATTTTAACGGGTCTATCCTGAGATTGCATCATCCTCCTAAACTGGGCTCCATCTATAGAAACGCAAAGGATGTCTTGAACCCGTCTTATAAGCTGAGCGCACCAGACTTCTAGAAACAGTTTATCACAAATTCTACTTCAGCTTCAAATATTTCAGAAACTATTCGACCGATTTTCGTCAAATTTTGCCTGCAACTCAGTAGTAGTATATTACAATGATGGTACGGGATTAGGGCCTTCCCAAGGGCTCAATTTTTTAAAACTGAGCCCTTGGGAGGGGCCTGGTCCCGTACCATCATTGTCTATACTACTGTTGGACTTATCACATGACCAAATGCATGAGTATTGCTAAACTGGGTTATAAAGATTTTTATAACTAAGAAGAAAACCAAAGTGTGAGCAAGTGTGCGAAGATGAATTCTATTCTGTATCTTTGTACTGGTATCATCTACATCTAATAAAGTAAATTTGGTTAAAAGACTTTCTAATTTTACACTATCAGAAAAATGCTTCCTGAAAACCTCTTAGTGGGGAGTGACCCAGTTGTCTAAGAAGCCACAATTTGCTGTGCAGAGTTAAGTAACTTGATCATGTGGATTCTAATTCTGGTTCAACCTGCTCATGTTTATCAGCATCATACCCATGCTCAAAGTTTTCACCAAAATGAGTGGTAAACATCTGATACCTGCATTACTTCTGGGTTTCCTCCCTCATTTAGCTGACATGCAATAATATAACTGGAATACTGTTGAAAACAACATTTTAACTCACTCACTCACTAGAAACTTTTCGAAGGTAACTATTCATTAGCAGTTGTAATATACTATCCACAGCTACTGTGCATTGTTAAAATGCTGTCTAAATTTGGAAATATAACAACAATGAAACATTTCCATTGAACTTCTATTTGAGAAATACAGTTCGTCTACCACCATGTATAGTGTAATAAAGCACACTTTCGCCCTGAACTATTATAACGTTAAAGCAGTCAGACGCAAGCGTTATAATAGTTCAGTGCTTTAATGTTATAATAGTTCAGGGCGAAAGTGTGCTTTATTACATGATACATGGTGGTAGAGTGAACTGTATTTCTCTTCTAAGATGCCAAATTTAATACTTTCTAAGGATAATTACAATTAATCTAAGGCAGAAAACAAACGACAGTGTCGGTGACCTAAATTAAGAATCCTCGTACAGGGCTAACTGGCGCGCTGTTCTATTTTATTATAGAAAAAACAAATGATAAACAGTTTTGATGACGGTTTACGTTTGGATGAAATATCTTCTCTAAATTATTTTAATTACATCTTAACGTAAACCATAAGGGGCAATATGAACGTCGCATTGCTATTACCAACGTTTAGATCAGTATGTCCAGATGAAGCTGACTTGTCAAGCGAAATGCCACGATTGCATTGTGGGAATGTAAACATTGCGAACGTTACCGTGTCGCTGTAAAACTGAGACATTTTATCTGTCAGAAAACATAAATGTAATGTTTCCACAGTGATGTTAGCTGAGTGAAGCCATTGCAAACCAAGAAACAGAATGCAAAGGTGTAGTTTACTGTTGGAAGTTGTACGAGGCGATGACAACTGACATGCATCGTGACGTCGGTTACATTGTGACGTAATGCAAAATGTTCGATTACGAGAGGCAGACTAGAATGGTGCAGTGACGCCAATGCATTGTGACGTAATGCAAAAAGTGCACTTTATCGTCTGATAAAGTGCTGTCGTCGCCTTTGATCTTTCACCCGAAGCATCTTAGAAAGATGGATACTGAGATCATAAGAAGATGAAAGAACAGCATTTTTATTGTCCATGACATTGACAATACCAGTCCAAATTCAAAGTCAAGCAACAATGTCACAAACTCAGTAATGGGTATATCCACCATGTGCAGTGAGAACAGCAGTGCATCTGTCAGTCTATCAAATGGCCTTGAAATGGGTATGGAATGCTTGTGCAATGGTTGCCATATTCTCTTCAATTCTGCTGCCAATTCACTAACATTATCAGATACATTTTGAATACTTCATAGATATCATTCCATATCATCCCACACATTCTCCATGAGGGCGATATCCGGTGAATTTACAGGACAAGGCAGTACTTGAACACTGTGCTGTTGAAGAAGAGCCTTAGCAATCCTAGCCATGTGGGGATGAGCATTATCCGGTTGGAATGTCATGACCTTGAAGAAACAGAATTGACACCTGTCCGAGAATTTGATGTCTGTAACCCACACCTGTCAAATTGCTGTAAACAACAACTAAGGAGGATCTCTGACATGCACTTATCCCACCCAAAATCATCACAGAACCATTCCAAAACGATTCCTCTCCTTGACAAAGGCTTGAGCAAATCTCTCCCTGAAAGGTCTGTTGACATGTTGATGTCTGTTACTACAGGAAATGTTAAATCTGGACTTGTCTGTGAAAACAACAGTTCTCCACCTCTGACAGTGTAGTGGTCACTGCATTCTGGAACCTGTGCTGGAGATCAGTCATCCATATCTATCTGTTCTGTGTTGATATCTTGGCATGTGGACTTAATGCACATGGGCAATTGGCAACTTCTGTTGACTTTCTCAATCGTCAGATGGCCATCCTGCTGTTTGCCACACACGCCCCCACTGTTGCCTTATCTCATGTGCTTGATAGCCAGCACCAGCTTTGTGTGCCTGCTCAGCACGGTCTCACATAGATCTGTGCCAAGTTTGAATTTCTTCTCCACTCCCTCAGCACCAAAGTGGAGTGTCACCAGATCCTGTGCCTTAATGAGAGATATTCTGTAAAGAATCTTGCCTTTACCGCACTGACAAGGGATATAATGAATCATCCCTTGAAAGAACATTGATTTCAGCAGACTTGTGGACCATCTCCCAGTCGCTACTTCACCTTTAATTTGCAAATTTAGCAAAGACTCGAAGTTGAATATCTATCAAGTCTGACTTGCAATTAAATCTGTCATTGATGTCTCCTGAGTGAAAGATCAGCATAACCATGGTGTAATGAAGTCCTGTGGTGACCGACTTGGCATGAGCCTATTCCTACCATAGACATAACAGACTGTTCAACATGTTCCACTTCTCTTTTGAGCAATGTTTTAGCATATGCTTTGACTCAATCAAGGAAATTGAAATTGTTGGTGGTTCCTAAAATTTGAAATATTGCTAGACATTTGCAGTTTGTAACTTAAGTAATAATAATAATGCTAATTTTTGTGCCTAGAATCCAACATGATGCTGCTCTCTGGCGTTACTTTTTACCCTGACGGAATTGTACTTTTAAAGCTGCTGCTAAGCGCTTTGCGCAACCGTATAGGTCCGTACATCTGCTTCTCAGGTACCCATTGAACAGCTGGGTGGACTGAGTGCAATGTGGACGAAGTGCCTTGCCCAGGGACACAACACAGTATGGGACCCAGGTCACAAATTTTGGTGTCTCCACCGGGATTCGAACCCTTTGGCATGTAGTTGTAGTTGGTGATGGTTATAACTTATAAGTTGTATTTTTTATTGCAGTAGTTTAAATGTTGACATTGATTTGACCTTTGCACTTGAGTTATGTTTTCGTTCTTTAACATTGTTCTCTAGCCATGTAAACATCACCTTAAAAAGCTCTACACAGATGAAGCTCAAAACAAGGGGTTTAAGTCTTCTGTTTGTGCTTATTGACATCATTCTTCTATATTCAGCTCACCTGAATGTCAAGTGACCTCATACAATTCCAGGTTGTCAGTTGTGTGATCATCTGTCAATTCCACAACATCTTGCCTGAAACTATATGGAGTTTAAACTTTGGTGTTACAAAGAGTACTCACAGAATATTCTGTGTAGCTGTCTTAACCCCCTTGATGCCGAGTTTTTTTTCAGGCGCACATTTTCATACGGTTTGAAAAGTGAACGTTGTGCGAGAATTGCGCTCGCGTGGTCCTGGATCTACGTATGGCTATAAAATTACACAGAAATGTAGAATATTAAATTTCCTATCCGTTGGTATAAATATAAGTGCAACTACCTTAACGGTTTGAGAAATAGACACTGCTAAATGTTGTCCAAAGTTTGTTATGCGTTAAAAAACAGTAAATTTATCCGCTTTTTATCGTGCACCGATAAAAGCACTGTGCTTCGAATTTTTTAATGTGGCATCTTTACGGGAAGTATGAGCGAAGAAAATACAGCCTGATATCTGAACGACATAAGTGTATATGAATTGGGTTTATGTGCTTGTGCATAACATTATACGCTCAACATTAAAAATGACTCGCAATAAATGTCAAAAATGGATTTTCTTCTATGACGTCAAACGACGACAAAGAGGTCATACACGTATAATGATAAGGGGGCATAACTCCATTATGCGTAACACTAGGTCAATGTAACTCAGAACACCTGGAGAGAATTTGTTGTGGATACGGACGCTATATTTTCGTTATTTTATGTTCATGGTGAACCAAACTATTTCAATTCAAAGTTCCCCAATGTGAGCGGATGCAGTTTGGTAGTTTCACAATTTACAAGAAAAATGACAACGTATTAGAGGTGAAAGCGAGTAATAGCGATTTGGATGGCCCTATCCGATATATAAGTTAGTTCTTAGATTCCCATATTCTCCTGTTTGTGTAGATGTAATTTGACTAATTTTGCATCGTTATTACCAGAATACTAGCCATATCTTCAAATGTAATGAAATTGCTGAAAATAATACAACATTTTAGTTGACGTCATTGCTTGTTTAATGCATTTTGCGACGTCGGAAAAAGATGACATTGGTATGCTGATTAGTATATATCTCACCTAATTTCCATTAATTGTATAAAAGGTCTCGGCTTCTACGTCAGAATTTAACACTCTTTAGACAAAACATAAAATGACTGATTTTTCCACTTAAATAGTGTCCTGAATATATCAATATTTAGACGGTTTGACAGCATATCTTATTGTGAACAACACGAGCACCTGTTTGGCATCAATTTAATGTAAATAAAAATAATATTTCACAACACCCGAATATTTTGTTTGGGATAAGAATTTGTTTGTGTATGATTATGTAGCTATTTCTCTTCATCGTATGCAATGAAAGATGCAAAAAGATAGCTTTTTATATATGGAACTATATATTAGAATATGGATGTAAGATTTGTCCGAATTAACACATGAGATGGTATATATATTTTTCAACAATTTTCCTATAAATGTAGTTAGAGTTTGATATCCTGTCATCACAATGTTATTTAATTGAATATGAATTGATTATATTATCGAAAACAATGATAGAGAATCATAAAACTTTTCCAACAAACGCGCACCTGGCCAATCAATATGCATCATTCTTTTGTCTATAAAACAACACAAAATTATGCAATGAACAAGACAATTCCTTTAAATATGTGTGCATATACATTTCATACCATATATAAGTCATTTTCATTAATATTATCAGTTTTACATATAAGGTTGAATTAAATCACCGTTCATTAACCTGTTCATATGGAATTGCAATATTAGTCCAAATAAATTGAATATTTTACATCATAGGAACTAAAGTAGTTGCAGTTATGGCTACGTTTGATCTTCTAACACTTGTGTAAAGGTTTGGAATATGGTGTATTGCACTAAATATGTCAATTTCTTATGTAAATATGATTCACACAATCAAAAACTTTCAAAGAATAAAACACCGTAAACCCTATATGCACGTATGATATGATATTGAACAAGGCTAAATGTAGATACTGAAGTCAGTTTCATGAAAAAGTATCTGAACTATATGCAAAATATACACCATAATACTGACAGTGTAATCAGAAGGATTGGGCGATTGTGTTTACTCTTGTTCAACCGACCTTCACCTCAAAGAAATTGCCTAATATGTAGAACAATGTTGACGTATGACATCACTACCGCTGACCGATTTCTTACAAAATGGCGGCTTTGCTGACAAGGGTACACAGGATTTTGCAAGGACCCTTCCATTGATTCAGGGATCAATTGTACATAAATATGAGATGTAAGTACTCAGAATGATTCTAACTATCTGTGTATTGTTATGTGTTTTTATCGTTTTCATTATAAGTAAGAGAAAAAGCCAGAAATGCAGATAATTACCGTTGTCGTTCTGCATGATTTTGTGTCAGTCATGGCGCACGCTGCATGGAAACTTTGACAATTTCTTATGAATTATCAAATCATTGCATTGTATCTATTTATAATTTCCTATTGCTTGCTACGATACTCTTTCCATGCATATTCCAAATTCATTGAGCCATTGCAAGCAATGAATAGACAGATAAATGTTGAAAACTTTCAGTGTAAAATCGGAATTTGTCTTTGTTTACATTTCAGACAAGCAGTCTTTCAAGCACAGCGTTTGTTTTCACACCCAATGTTTCATCTCATTTTATCTAGACAGTTGGTATTGGTGACACAGACCAGTTGCAATTTGATTCTAAAATGTATGTGAAATTCATTGATGCATTTTTCGAAGCTGAATATGAAATATCCTTGATGTAATAGGCATCTCAATACCGGCCTTCGCGAAACGTGATTTTGTAAACACTATCCAATATGGCAGAAAGCGCTCTACGGCGTTCGTGTAAGTGCATTTTCGAAAACATCCCAACCGATTCTAGATTCATCGGCAACGTTTCAGAATTATAATTAGCGATTTCATGTAAAACTGATATCAGTGATCATGAATATGTTACTTTTGAAATTCAGTACTCCCAGTAATTATCCAATTTTCACATTTCAAAACATACAGCAAATAACGCTGTGAATCGCGATTTCGTACTGTGTCAAAAATAGCGACATTTTCGATGAAGCCTATTTTGAAAGGTCATTTTCAGCACTTGAGCTTTGTCTAAAATAATAGTGGATGGTATCAAGAAACAGGAAATTTCCCGCAGAATTCGAAACTGTGAAGTGTATTTGTGTGCGTGGGATATTTTGATTTTTATTGGACTTGAAATTGAGGGTTGAAGGGGAAGGACATATATGTCCCTGTGGCATCCAGGGGGAGATGCTATCAATTTTGGATTGAAAATTCTTCTGATTTCATGACCGCTTCACTGCGTAAGTATACAACACTGCCACATCAGCTTGACCACCAACATGGCTAATATCAACACAACAGACGTGATGGAAATGCTGATAAAACATTTACTAAAACTCGAAAAATACAATTATTATATGATTTTTCCTCCACAATTATTAGGGAACCTCACTATCATATAACCTTCTATAATAAAAATATTTAAACTCAATTACAATACACAGCCCCAAACATAAACAAACAATATCTAACATGTAAATCAGAAAGCCTTGTAAATTTCATCCCTGTCTATACAAAATGTGCAGCAAATCCTTACTAAACATTTACCTACCTGGTAAATGGTATATTTGTTTCCGTTTAGAATCATAAGAATGGGAAATTTGCAAGATAAGGGTCAGGCGAAACACGGAAAGACTTCTGCCCGTATCCCCCCTAAATTTTAATGATGAGGAAGCATTTCTTTGAGTGGCATTTTTAGAATTGGATATGTCTTTCAGTATGTTCGGATACAATTATAGAAACATGTTAACACTCATCCTCATCAGATGAGGAATATATATTCAGGTCATATGATTTGATTAGAATGAAATTTCAGGAGGGATACAGGCGGAAGCCTTTCCCGAAAGACAAAATTTATGCCACTCACACTCCATCATGTCCCGTTGCATCGTTCAAAAAATACATGTAAAAACTTGAATCACCAGAATTCAGCTCTCTGCCAGCTTCCTAGCCAAGAGCCGCGATGCAGTCGTATACAGTCAAGACATGACCCTGCATCGGCTCTCGGCTACCAGCTTCCCCACAAGGCTGTCACTGCTGATGATCTATGTTCGTACACTTTGAAAACAGTTTGGCCATAATCCAGTCCCAAATGAAGAAAACAATGTTCCAAGGAATCCCAAGTTAGTCGCATGTACACAAAGCAGTAGTATATACAATGGGGGTACGAAATCACTTTCAACAAAAGCCTCTGCAAAGCCTTATTTCACAAATAAGGCTTTTGTCAGGCCCTTAGATATCGCCCCATTACCCCTACTATTATAAAAAAGTTTGAGACGCCAGCGGGATACCAACCCCCGTATGTATAGCTCACAGCCGCGCCACTCAACCGACTGAGCTACCGGGGACTTAGCTGAAGTATGTCGGTTTAACGGGTCTATCCCGAGATAGCGAACTAGCACTTTCCTGATCATGTGACATGTCGTGTTGACAGGATACTATATTGGGATTACTTGGTAAGTGTTAAATATTTTGCTTGGGGGGTAACATTGTGCCGTACGGTATGACTAATAATTCCTGTCTAACCAACCCTCTCCCTGGCCCATCTCTCAAGTAGTACAAGTTCGGCTCGTCGGCTTTCATGTCCACTTTATCTATGTTGTAAGTTTTGACTGACCATATCGGATCGGTGGCTCGCTTACGGCTATCACCCTCGTGTTCCCCCGGCTGGTATAGATACCTCACTAGGGCCCTATCTGGTATCTGTTTCTCTTTCCCACGCAATGGAGCAGCCGACTCTGCTCCTATTGATTTTAGTTTGATAGCGTCTGCTGGTTTCTTGCCGGTGAGACGAGTGGCTTCATGGTTTATGGCCGACACCACCTGAGGTAGCCGTGCGACCCATTCAGTCGATCGTTTCCCCGGGTTGGCCACCTCCCTTGCATACTGATGTCCGAATAAGCGCTCAGCCAAAGTCCTATTGAATCTCTCAACTATGGCTTGACTGCGATGGGCTCCTGCCGTGCCACGCCTGACCTTGGTGTCGTGTTTATCCAGCAGGTGTGACACGACACCCATGAACTCCTGCCCGGGGTCAACTTGCAGCTCTGTTGGCCAAGTCAGCAGACTGCGCTTGTATATGCGTTCGAATCCTCGGGCTACCTGGGCCGAATCTTTCGCGGTCAAGGGTTCGGCTTCCTTGTAGCGACTGGCCACATCCACGACGGTTAAGGCATACTTGTACCTCTTGTCGTGGGGTAGGAATAGGAGGTCGGCCTGGTAAACGCTATTTGGTATGTTAATACTGAACTTCCTTCTAGGCACGTAGCGTGGTGCCGGTAAATAGATCTGCCACAGGGCTTGTTTTTCAAGCCACGCTTTGGCCTCCTCCGGGGATACTCGCGCCATTTTAGCCAGCTTATGTACGTCGCTAGCTCCTTTCCAGTACCCACGCGGGCTGTAGTAAATAGCCTCAAACTTTCTCTGGTTCCGTGACATGTCGCCTATATACACCTATGTTCTTGGTTCAATTTTCTCATGCCCGTACGTGTACGTGTTTATCCCATCAATAGCTATCCAACGTTTAGTGTCCATCGGCGACAGGGTCGTCTTGTTTATAGTCAGTCCGTATATCCTATGCCCATCACTTTTAAGCGTGTTCATTTTATGCCTGAAAGTACGTTTTTTGAACAGGGCTTCCTTGAATCTGTCATGTTTGATGTGTTGTTTCACCATGTACTTCTTTACACCCTTAGCCTTCCGGATCTCACCATTGTCGGCCTTCAGGATGGAGTACATCTTAGGCCTCAAACCTATGTACTCGGCTATGGGCGTGCCAGCACACTCGTCCTTCATCTTACCTAGGACCTTTTTATTTACCGTGCTGTGTATGGCATGGTCCTTGGGGTAGTCGCTGGTGTCGTACAAATCGAGGCGTTTTTTCATGTCCTCGTACACGTCCTCGGTTCGAATCTCCATCAGCAGGGAATCCGTGTCAGTGTACAGCACTTCACACCTGTCGTCGTACTGTTTCTTCAGCTCGTTGTAGTAAAAGTCGTACATCAGGTGTTTGGATAAATCGAGGATGCTCATCCCCACGTAAACAGGCCAGTTTAATTTTATGTGGCTTTTCTTCATGTGTAGGGCAACCAGGTCGTCGGTGAATATCTTGCTACGGTTGAATGCCGGACTGGCTATCAGTCTCCTGAGCTTGTCTTCCTCATTCGACCGAACCAGCTTCACGGTCGCGTTTCCTCAGGTTCTCCATAGTCTTACCAAACACCGAGTTGTTCATGAGCTTGTAGAGGTTTTTCTCAAAGTCAGTGGTGGCAAGCTTTCGGAGGTCTGTGTTCATTCTGATGTAAGGCTCCATCCAGGGGCTCTGGTTGAACACGAGCACCCTGTGTATTTTGGTCAGCCTCATACCCAACGACAGGTACAGCTGTAGGTTGCGATAGTGAACGATGTACTTGGTCTTATTAATTAAGTTGGGTACGAGTTTTTCAACGTCTGCCACCCCCACTTAACAAGTTATGTTGGTACTCAGACATCCAGTCTGGGTTAACCCTCATACGTTTGGGGGCCAGGGGGTAGCTGTTGTGTGATGTGTGTAATGCCTTGGGGTATTCCAAGTCAACCTCGAGGATATAACCTTTGTTCGAATCTGGTGCGATGTTCATAACATCGACCTCATGTGATTCCCATTCGAATCCCCCTGTGGGTAGATACTGGCTCATGGCCCAACCGTACAGGTTGTTGGCGTCGAGGTAGAGAATGTGATTGGTTGGCTTGCTCGGGTCGTAGCCCTTCACGTATTGATTATTTGCTTTCGCGTATCGTTTTGTTGCCATGGAAATCCCACCTCGCAAGCCTTTCTCAATGAATAGGTGCATGTCGTAATCTGTGAGCAATTCCAACTTAACTCCGGTCTTTTTCAGCAAGGCATCCCACGACAGACCTGGGCTGGTGTAATACCATGCGGGGTCGAGTTTATACTGCTTGAAACATGTCCGCCTAAACGTCTCAAACACGTCGGCTAACAGCAGTACATCTGTCCTCAAGTATAGGTCGTGATAGTCACCCAGATTCTTACAGCCCAGTTTATTCCATACGTTAATAGCGTGTGAGTAATCGTCTTGGGATATTGCCGAGTCGGTCAGATTGCTGTAAAATTATCTGATGGGGGGTAGTCTGGTCTCGGCAAACTTGGCCCAACCATCCATGTACTCATAGGGGTACACACCCTTCCTCATCAGCAGGGGTCTAGTCTCGGCGTCTGTGTATCGATCGGTAATAGGGAAGGTATCGTTGGCCTTGACCAGACTGTCGAGTGACGACAGGAGGAACTGAACCGAGTCAATGAACCTCAGGCCATTCAAGCTGAAGGAGATGTATCTCTCCATGTTGTTGGGGATGCACGTCAGGTTGCCGTCGACTTTCGCGATGGCCTGCATGATCAAGTGAGAGTCGTACCCTCTCAAGTTGTGGAAGACCACGGGGATGTTTATTGTCTTGGGGTTGATTCTAAGCTTGAGGTTACATGCGCTGTGAGCGGCGCCTCTATACTTACCGGTTATGTGGCAGTGATCTCTCACCGAATCACCGTTAAGTGGTGAGTCACACACGTGGCAGTTAGTGCTACAGGCGTGAGCTAGCCGGTCGGCTTGGGTCATACGCATGGGAGCGACTGTATACAGTGCATTCCTGATAATTTTTTCTTCCTCCTGCAAACACTTTAGAAACTTTTCAGCCGCGTCGGGACACCTGTACACTACGGGAGCTTTCGTTTCCCCATCACATTGGACGACAATGTATCCAAACCCACAGGCTTCATGCTCCTGTGTTTTCTGTGTGGTTGGGGTCCCCCCAATATCAACAGGTTTGACCAAGGCTTCAAAGTCGGCGTAGATGGCATAAGGCACGGACATTTGGTTCTTGTGGTTGCCGAATTTTAGGATATTGTCACCTTCCTTAGGCATGTCGACTCGTATGGCCGTCTGCCCCACACCTTGGCAATCCTCCCGGTGGGATTCTAATAAATCAGCTCGTGTGAAGCCGTGTAGGCACCGTTCGCAGAAGTGGCTCTTTTCTCTGTGTGCCGATTGGTCATACAACAGCCTGCTAAAGTGTTTTATCCACGCGTAGTGGTACTTTTCACCTTGCTGGATCATGAATATATTGATAACGCGGCGTGGGGGTTTCCCCAACGGACTGACCCTGTGCACTATTGTTGTGTTACCTTCGTGCCCAAAGACGTTTATAGCTATATTATTCTGTTTTTCTATTTTAGTGATCTGAGATATGGGGGTGGGTTCATCTATACCATCCCAGTTGACCTAGGGGACACGGAGGGATTCGATCAGCCTGGTGAGGAAGACACCTTATACATCCTGCACTTCAAAGACAACGTGTATAGGCGGGTGTCGTTATCAGATTTTAAAGAGCCTGAATGGTTATACAACTTAACCCTCACCTCACCTTATATCTCATTAAAGGAACATAGTCATATCTCTGAAATTAAGAATAGCGGTATCTTGCCCGGGTGTTTCATTCCGGGGCCTAATACAAGGATTATACTAAGACCGGTTTTACCCAATATGTTACTGGCATTCCGCGGGGGTGAGTTAAGGTATGACTGCTACGGGCACATAGGGATTCCGGCTATGGTGCCAGGCTCCACACTCATCATAGAAGTCTATATCCTGGGACATCTTGATAGTAAAGAACACCAACTTTTACCCGGGGTGACAGTACACTGGAGCCCCCGGACCAATGATCAACGTTACCGTATCATCATACAACCGGACCCCTCAACGGGTTCTATAGCCCCCTCAATAAGCCCCTCTGATGGGGCTTGTGTGGATGCAGAGTTACCTATTAAATTCTCACCTATTCTCCTACATGAGAATCTACACCTTATAAGCCTCAAGTACGTTGATCGACTGTTAACTGAAGCCCAATTAAAAAATATCTCATAAGATATATTATAGGCACACAGGATGGGTCCGTACCCAGTCGTAGAGGAAGTAGCGAAGACCCTGGAAACCGTTGACGGGTTCCGCTTGAGACAGTTATGTGATGTAAAACGCCAACTAGAACAAGACCATGACACTCGGAAAGCACTATGTAAGAAGTACCATAGAGCTTTCAATATCGTGGATGGAGCTGATACTGCCCTTATGACAACCAGCATGGGGCTAGGGGCGGCAGGTGTTGGGTTGTTAGCTACCATCGTGGCTACACCCGTAGTGCTAGGTATCGAAATAACAGCTGGGGTGGCAGGGGTGTTAGGGTTGGTGCTTAAGTTTGCATCCCGCAGACTGCATCGTAAGGCATTGAAACACGACGAGATCAGGGTTCTGGCCGAAGCAAAGCTGAACACGGTAGGCGACCGTATTTCAGCGGCACTCACTGACAACAAGATCTCAGAGGAGGAGTTTCGTTCAATTCTATCTGAACTCACAAAATATAACAAAATGAAACAAGAGATTCGATCCAAGTCTGCTATCAGTGAGGACGAGAGAAAAAAAGTACATAGAACAAGGGGTGAAAAAAGCCCAGCAATCCTTTATTACAAACACCAAAGAGATCATAGGCGATTCACATTAAACTGTTTCATCGAGGTAAACGTGACATAGTGCCACGTGGAGCTATCCCAGGATAGACCCGTTAAACCGACATACTTCAGTTATGTCCCCGGTAGCTCAGTCGGTTGAGTGGCGCGGCTGTGAGGCATACATGCGGGGTTTGTATCCCGCTGGCGTCTCAAACTTTTTTATAATAGTAGGGGTAATGGGGCGAGATCTAAGGGCCTGACAAAAGCCTTATTTGTGAAATAAGGCTTTGCAGAGGCTTTTGTTGAAAGTGATTTCGTACCCCCATTGTATATACTACTCAAAGCAGCACTGTCACTCTTTTCATCGCATGCCGCGGGGTGGAGGCACCTACAGCCTATGTAAGTGAAATCATGATCCACACTCGCTGGTCATACAAATCTTTGAATAGTTACAGGTTGTAAGTCGATCAGAAAAGGATCTATTCTTCGATTCTGCAGGGTTCAGATTCGACAGTCAGTCAAGTAGTTTCCACTGTCGCTCAAAATGTAAACACTGGCTGTCCGCCATTTCAAACTGTTGCGTAACTGTCAACAACTACAGACTGCACTTCCAAGAAAAATAAGTAGGTCAGACTATTCCATTATAGTGTGGCCAGGGGGTTAGAGTAAAACGGCACGCAAAACAATAGGCTGGTTTCGGTCGTGTGGAGTTGGGATTATATAAACCAAGCTCTTAGGTATTACATTACTGCATTGAATAAACAGTAGTTAGTTTTCTTTGGACAGAATATTATATATGTTGCAATGTTTAAAAAAATACGAACGGCACCTTCCACTCCCTTCACAGACGAGTTTAATTCGCCTCTCACACCATGTCAGATTTCGCAGTGTCTTCCGCGGAAGGAAGGAGTTCGATTTTAAATCGGTTATGGTAGAATGGAGATAAACGTATTGTGTTGGAAAATTAGATGAATGTTAGGCAGAATTGATAGTCTCTAAATTTCATTTGGAACCGAACCCGTAGCATGAGGTTTCAAATGATCAATTTAGAGACTATCAATTCTGCCTAACATTCATCTAATTTTCCAACACAATACGTTTATCAGTTCCAAATGAAATTTAGAGACTATCAATTCTGCCTAACATTCATCTAATTTCCCAACACAGTACGTTTATCTCCTAATTCTCATAAACCACTTGGTGGTACAAGAGCATATATTGTAAACATATATACAAATACAAATTCAAATACAAGATGGTAGAAAACATCATATTAACATTTTTTTCTGACAAGAGATGATAGATGTAGGATATATTTTGATATATTTACTGTCTTTGATGCTTTACAGATAATATTTTTTGTGAACTTTGTTTCATTGGGAAAAGAGGTTAGATGGGTGGGTAAATATTGTTTCCTCAAAGTATCTAATGCTTTGCGATGACAAATATAATGATATTCATCTGTGCCTTTTAGAAGTGCATAGTTGACACGTTCTCTCGTCCCTTGGAATATTATGTCAATACGTAGATATGGTTGACTGGGGAATTAGCTCATAAGAAAGATGAACAATATGTTGACAAAGACGAAGGCATAGTTGAGTTCAAACTTCTTTAGTTGGTTACACAAGACATGACAAACAAGTACACAGGAATGAGGTGAATAGAGTTTCTGCTCAATCTCAGGGCGTTTCCTACGAGCGGCATTATCCTGCTCGCAGTCATCCTTACAGTTACTTAAAGTTTTCTACCCCCAAAATGCATGCCACTCAGTGACTGAACTGGAAGTGTGCACTGACAGGATCAAGTCCTGGATGACTATGCACAAGCTGAAACTAAATGACAGCAACACAGAGGCTCTTCTTGCAGGAACTCTGCCTAAACGGTTGGCCACTGGTGTGAAGAACGTTCGAGTAGGAGACTCTGAGATTACAGTTTCGGAATGTGTCAAGAATCTTGGTGTGGTTTTTGACAACAGTCTATCAATGGATGATCTGACATATCTAAAATCTGTCACTCTTGCTATTTTCATCTAAGGAATATTGGTTCCATTAGAGATCTTCTCTGTACTGATATGGCACATATGCTAGCAAGAACACTTGTATTGACAAGACTTGATTATGCAAATAGCTTGTTGGGAAATCTAACCCAGGAACAGTTTGCGAAACTCCAACGGGTCCAAAATGCTGCAGCACGGATCATGACCCGAACGAGGAAGTGTGCACATATAACACCAGTGCTAACTTCCCTACACTGGCTCCCAGTCCAAGCTCGAGTCCAATACAAGATTCTCACATTGACATATAAATGTGTCAATCAAACAGCTCCTGCCTATCTGACAGAATTGATTGAGAAATATGGACCTTCTCGGACACTAAGATCTGCTGATCAGTTACTTCTTAAAGTACCCAAATCCCGCCTCAGAAAGTATGGACAGAGATGATTTGCTTACATGGCCCCAACTCTGTGGAACGATCTTCCCTTGGGAATAAAGAAATCCCTATCATTGACAAACTTTAAAAGCTGCATAAAGACTCATCTCTTCCAAAAGTACTATAAAGATTGATATACCAGTGAAAATATAGCACCTCTACTGCAGTGTTTTTTAGTTTTGTGTAGCGCCATGAGCAGACACCAAGTGCCTGGAGTTTTGGCGCATAACAAATCTACTGTATTATTATTATTACATAGTTTTTGGTCTTTAGAAATATTTTGACGATGGGTGTCCTGAATTAGATGCTATAACAACAGTTATGATAAGGGTCTGGGGTCCCAGTGAGGGTTCCGGTGAAACCCCTTTTTTAACTGGCATGCTGGTCTGCTTATGGGGAATTAACTCCGCAAAGAGTCCGAAGTCACAAGAAGCTAATCACAATTTTATTTACAAGAATGGAATAACATAGGGTGGCAACAGAGAGTTGGTACAACCCTCTGGGCTGAGGGCTAGAGCTAACCTGAGTTGGGAGAGTCTAAACCCTACTGACAAACTTTGATTTTCAAACTATTTATCTAGAATTAAAACAATAAAAAGATTACGATTTGTTGACTGATACAAAAATGGGTGTGACCTATAGTAACCAATGAAATAGAGAATGGGGTGTGTCCTACAATAACCACTGTAATGACCAGACAGAGGCCAGGCAGGCTGACTTAGGGGAGTAGTTCGTCCTGCTAATCCTACTTGAACTGGCACTAATCTTGTTGACACATTTACTGGATGCTTGGATGCTTCCTCTGGGCTAGATCTTAACAAATCTAATTTGAAGTGTCTGTTATAGGTGATGACATGTTTACTTTATCAAAACAGTTTATTAAATTGTCTAGACATAGATTTTGTCTTACTGAAAGGTTTGTCTGACAGTTGAGTCCTTAATACCGTAGGCTAGGATTTTACAAGAACATCTGTGAAGTTATGCAGTCGTAACTTATACCTTTTTTAATAGTATGTCTGTGAGAGGTGGACAGACAAAAGCCCCACAGGACCGAAGCTCCATAGACAAAAGCCCCATAGCAAAAATAACACATGAGACAAAAGCCCAAAATTATGTTTTCTCAAGGTGGTCTGAGTAGGAAATTGTTGTTTTTGGAGATCTGACACAGTCTTCGCTTCACACTACATCCAGGATCTGTCTGTCACTGACGTGGAAGGTCTTCACCAACAGGGTCCTTTGGTTCTGACGCAGCAATTGTCGTCAGCTCTCAAACACGGATAAGATGCAGTTCCTGCATCGTGTCGGTCTTGCATTCTGGATATCAATAAAAGATATTGATCTTATCTTTTTCTTGATATTAATTTTCCTTGGGCTTAAGAGTACCTCACCTTGCTTGACCTAGGGCCTGGTAGTACTATCATACCCATGACTCAATAGATTGTGAGGCCAGTCTTGTACTTAGGGGCAGATGTTGTCGACGCTCCACTTTTTGACCTCTACTCTCTGAGCAATTATGTCAGCAAAGTGTTGATTTTCCGATTACCTATAAGGTTTTCGAAGCATTCTGCTCCTTAGTCCTTTTTTACCTTTGGTAAGTTAGGGGGATTGGTACTGAACGTTAAATAAGTTGGCTGTTTCCCCTTTCACTGCCTTCAAGCGTGTGTTTGTGGGTGATGGTTTTGAAGCAGAGGCTGGCCAGATTAAGGTCTTCAACTTTAATTCACTGGGGCTTCCTGATAAATCGCGTGGGGTACGGCCGCCTACTTGCCAAACTGCGTCCATTTGCTTGTCAAAAGTTGCGGCTGACAACCACATTAATTTCGGGACCGCCCACTCCCAAGAGTTTTTGTGCTGTGTAAGCCAAGGGGTAAGCCAAGGGGTAAGCCAAGCAATCCATGACAAGTTCAGAGTTAGCATATTGGGAGTTGGTGCTTTCTCTCAGCTTCCTTGTGTTATGCAACCTCACAGTTGTGGAGTTCACACAGGTTAATCTGCTGCCCACCAGCCAACCGTCTGATAATGCATACTGTGATATAGGATAAGTTTAAAAATTTGGTAATTTTAACTATAAATTGCATATTTATATACTTATCCTATCTCACGCGATGAATTCCCACCCGACCTGCCCCACATCACAGATTACTTGAAGCTCCAAGATGAGAATGACAGTAGTGGGCTGTCACGTGACCATCTGAGCGTTTAAGCACACCTACAGAGATGATTGACATGTCCAACAATTGGAATGGGGAGAGAGGCCGAATGATCTGAGTTAACTTAGCCTGCAGCACATTTCCACGACTTGGTTGAAGAAGAGAGAGAAGTGCATACCATGAGATAGGATAAGTATATAAATGTACAATTTATAGTTAAATTTTTTAATTTTAATTTAATTTTTTTAATCACCATTTGGCTTTATTGAATCTTTTCCTAGCATTATGACACACTACACTAAACCATGGTTTAGATATTTTTTTTCATTTTTCTTCCTTCTTTCTCTCTGACTTCTGACTCCGAAGGTTGCTCGTGCAGCCTCTGTCAGCATGTTCGCGACCTCATCAGTGATGTCACTCACCAGTACTGGGTCACCTTGCTCAAACCTGGCTTAATGTGCCTTCTGGCTCAGGTTATTTATCCTAGCGGTGTCTAAGTTTCTAATGAATCCTTTGGATTTATCATTGTTATATCATCTTGGCCTACGTTGATGATTATGCGACTTATTGACATTATTTTGGATACTTGTTGTTGGAGCCTGCAGAATATTACTTGATATGTTGAATGTTGCTGGACAGTGTGCATCTGAATACAAGGGTGAAAAGTCAAGTATATTCAAATCAATGATTAAAGGTAAGCATGAGGCAGAGCATATTACATAGTCAACAGCACTAGCATCTTTACATGTTCTTCTACCAAAATCTTTGTCATGACCAATTCTTACGATAGGAATATGTTAAGATTTCCACATATTTCAATCAGTTTATTCCCAGAGTTATTTATCTTCACTTGCTCTGATCAGAGGTAAATTGAGGTCTTCTAGTAGTGTATTAGGCTCAAAATTAGTATCAGTGTCACTTACATCCATGTCCATTTCCCTCAATATTTGTTTATTGAACAAAATATAATCACAAAGCTACTTAGTTCTGGCATTGGAGTCTCCCATCAATATAATATGTTCACTCATGGAGCTAAAATAAAGTAAAGAATGTTCAATGTCATTAAATGTCTCATTTGTGAAATATTTTGAGTTGGTGCTGAATTTCTCTTCGTCCTGGTTTCTCGATCTGTTTTAGTTGGAAATGAGCAAACTCATGTTGAACCATGTGACAAGCCCATATGCTTTTGGGGTTGATTTAATTTGCTTGAGATTACTGTCCTTCAGAAACCACTCAAACAGTGAGGAGACAAATAGTAAGTCATTGTATGAGACCATGTCAGTAAGGAGTCCTTGCCAACTAGAGATGGATTGTAACAAAAACGTGAGGACAGTTTTTGTTGAAACACTTGCTTAAGGCGCGTTCCCACGTTGCAATTTGTGGCATACAACACGTTTCATGCCACAAATTACAGGAATGGTGTAGCCGTTCACACGTTGCAACAGTTGCATAAAATATTTAGTCTCGCGACACTGCCTGTGCGTATGCGCGTGTATAGTTGCTATGCAACCAATTGTTCTTCGGCAACAATGGCGTCCTTTTGTGGGAGCAAAAGTGAAGATGACGCTCTTGAATTAGCGGTAGTCGGTATGCTTGCCAGTTTACAACCTGAAAAAACTAAGAGATCTTGTTGGGTACGCCCCTGGATTGCCAGAAGAGGAGAGGTGGGAGCTTATAACTCATTAATGCGAGAACTTGAGCTGGAAGACCCTAATAGTTTTTATGATTTTCTTTTGATCTCTTGTTGGAACGTGGCTCCTCTTATAGCGAAGAATGACACCCCGATGCGCAACGCCCTCCCTGCCGGCGAGAAATTGGCTATAACTCGCAGATATTTGGCCTCAGGTGTGTATGTCACATAATGTATATATACAGCATCTTCATGAATTCTAAATTATCAGCTGTTATTTGTTTACACATGTGGCAAGATACTAAAAATAGTGTCACCAACTCTTCGCTTCACATTCCATAGTTAACTAGATGTGATATAACCGAGTAAGGAGCTTTATGAGGCTCCCGATAGGTGCCAATGTCATTCGACCTACGCCAGCAATACCCTTAGACTACAAAGAATTATATCTACAAATATCCTCAAATAGCTATCAATATACATTAAAGTTGTGCAAACAATTATTTGAATGGTTTTGGTGCAGAAAGGAAGGGTATGCAAGAACTCATTAATGAGAAAAAGAAAACATTTGAGGGGTCAACTTAAGAATGATGAAGCGCCAGTAAAATGCTTACAAATTAATTAATTCATAATTATCATGTTTATATAATATTTTGATGCATTTGTTTTTTGTTTCATTTCCACCAAAATAGGAAACAGTTACAAGTCTATGGAATTCCTCTACAGAGTTCCAAAGAACACCATCAGCAAGCTAGTTCCTGAAGTTTGCAAGGCCATATACAGCACATTAAAGAAAGATTACATGAAGGTAAGTAGATCACTTAAATTGGAAATGCTACAATTAGTTTCCTTTATGAAAGATGTCTGACAGTTTGTCAACTTTAATGAAAAACATGACAATGGAGAAGATAGAAATTGGGTAATGAATTTTTTATTAGTTAAAGATATGTCGACAAAACAATGATACATCAATGATTATTAACAATAATTAAAAGAAGGAAATATAATAACAAATAAAAAGTATTGTCCTTGCCAAATTTTATTTGTAAAAATATATTATAATTATAAACAACTGTAATATAGTTCAACATAATAATTATATGAATTAAAAAATAAGTCATTCAAATACAGGGAAATATATTGGGGAACAGAACTTTATTACTCTCAGGCTGATATCATCGGCATATGAGTTACAAATGACAATAAATATTGTAGCGGAATAGTAGTTAGCCGGAAGGTTTTACAATTAACATGATATATGTACAGAATCTACTGCGATGATTTTTCATAACAGATATCTTATTACATATAAATAGTGATTTAAATAAAAATTTAAATTGTAACATATTTGGTCTGATTATAAAGGAAGGTGGTATATACATTGATCTTTCTTTTCTAAAATATTTCCATTTAAGAATGTAATGAAACTCATCACCCACATCAACATAATTTACATTTTCTTTCATTTATTGCTATGGTATTTCATATTCCTTCTTCAACTGGTAAATGGTGGGCTGAAGTATGAAAATGGAGAAAGGGGATAACTTTGTTAAACAGTAGGGACAGTCAAGAGAATGGATGTTTCCACCTCTGAGCTTCTGAGTATGAAGATTACATACAATAGAATAAAAGATTGAAGATAACTTAGATGAATTGTTTGTAAACAATTTAGACCAAAATGTTAACATACCACTTTTAACATCAACAGAAAGTGGGACTGTCTAATTCACCATAAAGCATATACATTGGGGTACATTTTTTTACAGATAATAATTTTCTCATACAACATATACATGTATGTACATTTTCAATTTGTTTTAATTAACATATCCCCACATTTCAGCAACATTGGTTTCACCATCGAATCAAAGAAAAATAGTTGACATTGTATTGATGAGTTTAACTTTCGACTTATGCGTTAAACAAAATACATGGCTTTAGAGATTTGATTAAGATAATTTGAAAGAACGGTTTCTATAAATAACAACTCCAAGATATTTATACAAAATAACAGTTTTCCTTAGGTTCAACTAACTTGTCAAAATATCCAACTGGGAGATTCCAATTTATATATGGTTGTTGCCCTAATTAATGCCTAGTCCAGTGTCTGACAATTGGGATGTCTAACTAATCATATAAAATCTTATTACTTTTCCTGGGTTCAAAACAGGATTTACTTTGTTATTCAGTCAATGATAATCAGAGTTCATCATTTTTCTTTAGTTTGATATTCAAATATCAATTGTTGAATTTTGAATTTTAATTCCCGCCTTTTGCGGACATCACTGATAATGGAAACCTCGCTGGCAATGTACTTCCCGAAAAGCAACTCATTACATGACTCTCTCTGTTCTCTCCTTTGTTCTATGCTTCGGATTGTATTAAGTAATTTCTCCTGCAATGAAGATGACACATATTTCTTTTTTTTTGGTACATGAGTGGGGCTGATTGGTGGGGAAGCCCGTTCTACATGTTCTGTGGCAACAGCTTCAGTAGCAGCAACGGTTGTTGTCGGTGCTGCAGCATCTTCACTTGTAACTTCAGCTTCCTGTAAAGAAATATTTTCTTTTATCTTTCAGATTCCACAGACAGAAACAGAGTGGAAGATCATCATTGATGAGTTTGAGGACAAGTGGCAGTTTCCCCACTGTATTGGGGCTATGGATGGGAAGAGCATATCTATCAGGGTTCCTAAAAGATCTGGATCCACTTTCTTCAATTACAAGAACTATTTTAGCATAGTTTTGCTCGCTCTAGTAGATGCAAATTACAAATTTACTTATGTACATGTTGGCTCAAATGGGAGAGTTATTGATGCAGGAATATTTGCCAATTCTACATTACATTCTACATGCTCTTGAATCAAACACTTTAAATGTTCCTGGTCCATTCCCCTTAGAGGGAAGATATGAGTCAGTTCCCTATGTCGTTGTTGGGGATGATGCATTTCCACTTATACCCCACTTCCGGTCTCGTTGCCATGGTTTCCTTTGTTAAAAGTGTAGGTGTATTGACCGGTACACCTGTCAAAAGTGTAGGTGTATCAATGATACACCTACACTTTTTCACTAGGGTATACCGAAGCAATAAAGACACAACAAACGGTGAATTATAATTTTATTTCAATGGACTCACATTGAGATTTCGATTGTTTCAAAATCTTCCTTATCATCCAGGTCGAAATGTGACGCTAACGAACTGTCAATTTGAGAAAGAAAATCCTCTGTCCACTCTTCAGCATCCATGGCGAGCGAGCGTGTGATCTTCCAAATGTTTTCTATGCCACATGCGAGTCAGAGAACGCATGCGCATTGGTCTGCCCATACAAATGTCAATTATCAGTAATATTGTGCATATTTGGGGCTACTTGAAGTCATTAGCGCCGAACTGGTGTTTAAAATCGTGGAAAATCGTGCAAGCCCGTGCATGCACGCGTGCAATCGACTGCTTATAGTCTGTTTGCAGTGAAAAGCGATACCGATGAATATCACTTTAAAAAGTAAATCAAATAAAAGTGAAACTAAGATTGCAAATCCCCATAATTTTACCTTGCCTATTGAACATTTAAATCTCAGAATTATATTCAGCTTAGGATAAAAGTTGTTTAACAAGCGATCAAAGTTTCAAAGCTATTATTGGTTTGTATTACAATGGGGTATCGCATTAAATGAAACACCCAGAAAATGCAGGTTTGGTAGAAGTTAAGCGCTTGTTACGCGCCGCACGGGCATTTGTTTCACTGTTCCAACTACTAAGCTTACCCCTAAAATTGTAATACAAACCAATAATATTGATTTAAACTATGATCATTTGTTAAACAAATTTTATTCTAAGTTGAATATAATTCTGAGATGTTCATTTGGCAAGGTCAAATTATGAGATTCGCAATCTTAATTTCACTTATTTGAGTACTTTTTGTTTAAAGTGAAATTGATCGGTAGGGTTTCACTGCAAACAGACTATAGACGCTGGACATTGGAGGGTCTTAACCAGTGGGCTAAAAATAAATGAAACAGATGGAAAAGAAATATTTTTTTTTTAATAACTAGAACATAAAGAGTTATAATAAACTCGTAACTTCGACCAGAAGTGAGGTATAAGTCAGATGTACCCACACTTCACTCGGTGTGTAAGCCCAATACCCTACTGTTTGAGTCGTGTGGTCTCCTCGGCTAGCGCCTCCGGAGGCCACACGACTCAAACAGTAGGGGTATTGAGCGGCACACCTCGGAAAGTGTGGGTATATGTAATACTTAAACCATATATCATGAAGCCTTACCCTTTCAGGGATATGAGTGATGACAAAAAAATATTCAATTACAGGTTATCACGAGCACGAAGGGTCTCTGAAAATGCTTTTGGCATTCTGACCAGTAGATTTGGTGTGTTTCAGAGAAGTCTGGGTGTAGACAATAACACAGGCAAACTGATTGTTCTTGCATGTGTGGTGCTCCATAACTTCCTTCGCACAAGATGTGATGTGAAGTATGTTAGTACACCTGCAGAAGGTGTTAGCTCAGATTTGGGATCAAACAGGGATACACCTTTTGTTCAGCAGGGTGGGAATAGAAGCACCCAGTGTGCAAGGGGCATCAGGGATGAATTTGCAGACTACTTCATCACTAATGGGCAATGGGATCATGTGCTCTTGTGAATAAACTTGTCCATTAATGATGAAGTCATTTTACTGGTGCCAGGCAAAACCAATTTAATAGTCAGTATTTGGTGTTTTCAATAGGGCTTGATTTAAGGGATGTTTACCTACTTGCATCAAGTGCAACCTGAGGTAAAAACCAAGTTGCACCACCAAAATTCCAGTTGCACTGTTTTAAATGCAATATTATACATATATAATAAAAGACATATGCAATTTATTTTTTTAGATGCTTAATTCTGATCTTTCAATGTAGTTGAATTTACTTTTTAAAAATTGACTTGCACTTGGTGCAATTTAGCATAATAGCTAGGTTGCACTTTGCATTATTGGGTTGCACCAGTGCAAGTAACAAAGCACTAAATCAAGCCCTGTTTCTACCTTGCTATTTTTCCCAAAATATTTTAATTGATTATATTAGTATTATGTAAAATAAAAATCATATTTTAACAAATTTTATACATTACCAGGATAAAGATAGTCAAAAATGGGTTATTTACCATGTTACTGATACTGGGTTTTGGGGTGACCTGACTTCGCAGAAATGGGTCCAGCATGGAGAACCACTCCAAGGAGGATTTGTAGACATCATCTCTGCCTGCTCCACTTTTCTTTGATTGGACCTCTTTCCTTAGCTCCTTGGAGTAGTAAGTTCTCAAGGCAGATATCTTGAGTGGAACTTGATCAGCTAAACATAAAGACAATTTATGTGCAAGATTTACTATGACATGTTTCATTATTATAATATTCATAAATTTGATGTGTGTTAATAAACATTTACTTTCAATCCAAGTCTGAAAAAAATTGGTATTTTGGTGGTAAATTCTGTAACATTCTTGTAACATTGTATGGTAGGTTATCAGCTTGTGTTAGAACATGTCATGGTCTTTTCAGTTATTTTCTTTGTAGTATAGGTACTGTGATAATATTTAAACATGTCATTCAATATACATGTGTTCAAATACCCTTAATTTTATATACATGATATGTTTCCTCTAAACAAACTCAATGCAAAACAATAAATTTTTGATACATTTGCATATGATATTTTGTTTTTGGTGTATATAACATGGGCTGTTTCATAAAGTATCTTCCTACTCCAGTGTGGTTATTTGGTCCAAATTGTACAAATGTGTAAACATGTATTTTACAAACATGATCAATTGTTAACATGGCTGTTGACAAATTTCAATTACCAAATGTCAAAATACTTACAATGCCAGCTTTGGTAACTGTATTCACAATGTGATTACAATAAATAGTTTTTAACACACATTGGGACCCTCATTGAAATGTAGGTCACAATTTTACAGCATGTCAACAAACGCATGTGCTCTTGCTACTGCTGTGTAAAGTGAAAATAAGAACTATATAGCACACAAATTCAATTCTTTGCTCCCTATTTCACACAGTAAGTGTTATTTGAATTTTAGACTCTGAAAAGGAATAAGCGATTCGCTCTGCAAGCTTGAGACGGTCGTAGTTTGGGTCCACAAGCTAGAGCACACGCCCTTTCAGTCGACAGTCAAAAATTAAATGTGAAATGCCGCTTTGGATCATGTATTTCATAATCCAGCAAATACTGATTGTGAATTATAAAGGGTATAGTAGTAGAGGGAATGATTGTACAGGACCAGGTCCAACAAAAGCCTCTGCAAAGCCTTATTCCCCAAATAAGGCTTTGGTCGGACCCTTAGCTCTTGCTACCATTACCCCTACTATAAAAAAGTTTGGGACGCTAGCAGGATACGAACTCCCGCGGCTGAAGTGTGTGGGATTGCGTATAACGTGCCGCTATGACATAGAAAGATAGAAAGGTTCTAAAAAGTAGTAAAATGTCCCGGCAGCCACAATTCCCCAAGGGTGAAATCGAAAGATGATGTTGCGCTTCCTCCCCTTGGGAATTGTGCCGGCTGCCTTTCTCTCACCATGAGAGTGCCCCTCTCAGCTAAGTGCTTTAAGCGACCCAACTGATATGATCTTGATTCCTTACGAAACACCTCACATCACACAAAGTTGCAAGGAATCTCCTGAGGCAACTTGGCGGGATCACGAACCCACATGTATAGCTCGCGCGCAAACTATACATAATGGGCGCACCACTCAACCGATTGAGCTACGGGGACATAGCTGAATCATCTCGGTTTAACGGGTCTATCCTGAACTAGCACTTTCCTGATCCGTGACACTATGCGGTAACACTGTGTGCGTGCGATGCGATCAATAATTCTTCTCTTACAAACCCTCTGCCCGGCCCATCCCTCAAGTAGTACAAGTTAGGCTCGTCTGCTTTAATGTCCACTTTATCTATGTTGTAAGTTTTGACTGACCATATAGGATCGGTGGCTCGCTTACGGCTATCACCCTCGTGTTCCCCGGCTGGTATAGATACCTCACTAGGACCCTGTCTGGTATCTGTTTCTCCTTCCCCGCGAAAGGGCGGCCGACTGTGCAACTATTGATTTTAGTTTGATAGCGTCTGCGGCTTTTTACGGTGAGGCGGGTGACTTCATGGTTGATTGCCGACACCACCTTAGGTAACCTCGTGACCCATTCAGTCGATCGCTTCCCGGGGTGGCCATCTCTCGCATACTGATGTCGAATAAAGCTCAGCCAAAGTCCTATTAAATCTCTCAACTATGGCTTGGCTGCGATGGGCTCCGGCCGTGCCCATCTGACCTTTATATCGTGTTTGGCTAGCAGTTGTGACCACGGCACCCATGAACTCCGCCCTGGGTCAACTTGCAGCTCTGTTGGCCACGTCAGCGGACTGCGTTTGTATATCGTTGAATCCTCTGGCTACCTGGACCGAATCTTTTGGTGGTCAAGGGTTCGGCTTCCTTGTAGCGACTGGCTACATCCACGACTGTTAAGGCATACTTGTACCTTTTATCGTGGGGTAGGAACAGTAGGTCTGCCTGGTGAGCGCTATTAGGTATGTTAATACCGAACTTCCTTCTAGGCGCGTGGCGTGGTGGTGGCAAATAGATCTGCCACAGGGCTTGTTTTTCAAGCCAGCTTTGGCTTCCTCGGTGATTTTCGGCCATTTTAGCCAGCTTATCTACAGCGCTAGCTCCTTTCCAGTACCCGCGGCGGGCTATAGTAAATAGCCTCAAACTTTTTCTGGTTCCGTGACATATATATATATCTATGTTCTTGGTTCAATTTTCTCATGCCCGTGCGGCGTGCGTGTTTATCCCATCAATAGCTATCCAGCGTTTAGTGTCCATAGGCGACAGAGACGTCTTGTTTATAGTCAGCCCGTATATCCTATGGCCATCACTTCTAAGTGTGTTCATTTTATGTCTAAAGGTGCGGGTCTTGAACAGGGCTTCCTTGAATCTGGCGTGTTTGATGTGTTGTTTAACCACGTGCTTCTTAACACCCTTAGCCTTCCGGATCTCACTATTGTCGGCTTTCAGTATGGAGTACATCTTAGGCCTCAACCCTATGTACTCGGCTATGGGCGTGCCAGCACACTTTCGTCCTTCATCTTACCTAGGACCTTTTTATTTACCGTACTGTGTATGGCATGGTCCTTGGGGTAGTCGCTGGTGTCATTACAAATCGAGGTGTTTTCATGTCCTCATTACCGTCCTCGGTTTGAATCTCCATCAGCAGGAATCCGTGTCAGTGTACAGCACTTCACACCTGTCGTCAGTACTGTTTCTTAAGCTCGTTGTAGTAAAAGTCATTACATCAGGTGTTTGGATAAATCGAGGATGCTCATCCCCCCGTAAACAGGCGGTTGAATTTTATGTGGCTTTTCTTCATGTGTAGGGCAACTAGGTCATCGGTGAATATCTTGCTACGGTTGAATGCGGACTGGCTATCAGTCTCCTGAGCTTGTCTTCCTCATTCGACCGAACCAGCTTCACGGTCGGTCACGCGTTTCCTCAGGTTCTCCATAGTCTTACCGAACACCGAGTTGTTCATGAGCTTGTAGAGATTTTTCTCAAAGTCACTGGTGGCCAGCTTTTCGGAGGTCTGTGTTCATTCTGATGTAGGGGCTCCATCCATGGGCTCTGGTCGATCACGAGCACCCTGTGTATTTTGGTCAGCCTCATACCCAGCGACAGGTACAGCTGTAGGTTGCGATAGTGAGCGATGTACTTGGTCTTATTCATTAAGTTAGGTTACGAGTTTTCAGCGTCTGTTACCCGCCCACCTAACAAGTTATGTTGGTACTCAGACATCCAGTCTGGGTTAACCCTCATCGTTCGGGGCCAGGGGTAGCTGTTGTGTGATGTGTGTAATACCTTGGGGTATTCTAAGTCAACCTCGAGGATATAACCTTTGTTTGAATCTGGTGCGATGCTCATAACATCGACCTCCTGTGGCACCATTCGAATCCCCTGTGGGTAGATACTGGCTCATAGCCCAGCCGTACAGGTTGTTGGCGTCGAGGTAGAGAATGTGATTGGTTGGCTTGCTAGGGTCGTAACCCTTCGCGTATTGATTATTTGCTTTCGGCGTATCGTTTGGTTGCCATGGAGATCCGCCTGCGCAAGCCTTTCTCAATGAATAGGTGCATGTCATAATCTGTAAGCAATTCCAACTTAACTCCGGTCTTTTTAAGCAAGGCATCCACGACAGACCTGGGCTGGTGTAATACCATCGCGGGTCGAGTTTATACTGCTTGAAACATGTCGCCTAAGCGTCTCAAACCGTCGGCTAACAGCAGTACATCTGTCCTCAAGTACAGGTCATGATAATCCCCAGGTTCTTACAACCCAGTTTATTCCATACGTTAATCGGCGTCGCGTAATCGTCTTGGGATATTTCGAGTCGGTCAGATTGCTGTAAAATTCTCTGATGGGAGGTAGTCTGGTCTCAGCGAACTTGGGCCAACTATCCATGTACTCATAGGGTACACACCCTTCCTCATAAGCAGGGGTCTAGTCTCGGCGTCTGTGTATCGGTCGGTGATAGGGAAGGTATCGTTGGCCTTAACCAGACTGTCTAATGAAGACAATAGAAATTGTACTGAATCTATAAACCTAAGGCCGTTTAAGCTGAAGGAGATGTATCTCTCCATGTTGTTGGGGATGATGCGTTATATTACCATCGATTTTCGCGATGGCCTGCATGATCAAATGAGAGTCGTACCCTCTCAAGTTGTGAAAGACAACGGGGATGTTTATTATCTTAGGGTTGATTCTAAGCTTGAGGTTACCGCGCAGCTGTGGCGGCGCCTCTATACTTACGGTTACGTGACAGTGATCTCTCACGGAATCACCATTCAGTGGTGAGTCGCTGCGTGACAATTAGTGCTACAGGCGTGAGCTAAGTCGGTCGGCTCGGGTCATACGCATGGGGCGACTCTATACAGTGCATTCCTAATAATTTTTTCTTCCTCCTGCAAACACTTTAGAAACCTTTCAGCGGCGTCGGGACCCTGTACACTACCGAGCTTTTCGTTTCCCGTCTGCGGACGACCACGTATCCAAACCCACAGGCTTCATGCTCCTGTGTTTTGAGTGTGGTTGGGGTATCCCCAACAACCTTAATAGGTTTGACCAAGGCTTCAAAGTCAGCGTATATGATATAAGGCACAGACATTTGGTTCTTGTGGTTGTCGAATTTTAGGATATTGTCACCTTCCTTGGGCATGTTGACCCGTATGGCCGTCTGCCCCACACCTTGGCAATCCTCCCGGTGGGATTCTAATAAATCAGCTCGGCTGAAACCGTGTAGGCATCGCACACAAAAGTGTTTTTTCCCAGCGTGTTTTGACTGGTCGTGCAACAACCGGCTGAGATGTTTTATCCACGTGTAGTGATACTTTTCACCTCGTTGGATCATGAATATATTGATAACTTGGTGGGGTTCCCCAGTTGGGGGTTCCCCAACGATGGAGCTGACCCTGTGTACTATTGTTGTGTTACCTTCGTGCCCAAAGACATTTATAGCTAGATTATTCTGTTTTCTACTTTAGTGATCTGGGATATGGGGGTTGGTTCATCTATACCATCCCAGTTGAGCCCATCATCTTGGGGATAGCTAGAAAGCCTGTCTGAATGAGTGTCAGCTGGAAACAAGGCTGACCTGATAGCTACCCTCAGGCAATCGTCTCCTCTATTCTTGGCGTTTACCATGGCCTGTTTTTCCTATAGTAGGGGGCAAGTCTAGGTATGACCCGCCTCTGAGCGGCACGTAGTTAGCTATGTCTAGATAGACATTATCGATTTTATCTACAGCCCACCCGGACCCCAAGTGTGTGTAGCGTTCTAGGTATTCCCGTATCTGCTGAAAACTGGTATCGATCGATCGTCTATGGTCTCTGTATGCGTGACAACCTCTTGCCTACCTCTGAAGTAAGGCTGAGCGTGCTCAGTGACCCCTCCCCAACTTGCTTATCGGTGACATTTTAACTGTGATCTGAAACTTGATGCTTCCCAGACTGGTTAGTTCCTGATTTATTTTATCAGCTATCAGTGGCTTAATATCTGTAATGTCTATGTTCCTATCAACATGCATCGCCAACCTCTTAAATAATTACCTACAGCTCAGTGGGTATGAACTGTAGGTCAATAGCTCTATTCTGCGTAACAGTTCTACAAGCTGTGGTTTTCGTCATCACGGGAATACCCACCTAACCCCAAATCACGAACTTCAGCTTTCAATTGTTTTACAGTGGGAGGTTTTGCTACGGGGGCATGTGATAACAATGCGATTAACCCGGCTCTCCCCAGGTTTGAATAACCCGTGAACCCAAGCTGTTTTGCTTGAGCTTTTAATTGTTTTACCGTGGGAGGGGCTTGTATGTTAAGTAATCTCAACAATGCTGGCTTTCGCATTCGAGAATACCCAATAACACCTCTCTGTCTTGCGATATTCTTAAGCTCTCGTATAGTAGCCATAATTGCGTACACACCTAAGAGAATTAATGTCTAATTGGACCACAGTAAAGGGAGGTAACTCATAAAAAATATAGTGAGGCTGTTTCAATCCAGTACTCGCACTGTTGGATATAATATTCCTTGAAGTTGTGTAGGTATTCCTGTATACTTATAAAACAATTTATCTGATGTTGAGTCGTGATGTCCCCCTCACATGTGAAGGGACGAGTATACTTAACACCCTCTTTAATCCATACCACTTCCAATATTACCTGAAATCTGAAGCGTCCCCATAAGTTAAGTTTCTCTTTGAGTATGTTTTTAACCAGAGATTCGATGCCGGGTATACTTTCCCTGGGGTCAATTTCCACAAACATAGCTATGCGTAGGTGTGTATAATCTCTAATTGGGTCACTACACTGCTATCTTGAGAAGCCGCCCTCACGTTCTTTTATGTAGGCTTTTTTTATTCTCGTAGATGAGGTGATGTCTGACTACGTTCGCTCCGTGAGCTTTACATAAACAGTAGTGCCCTTTGACCCCTATGCCACACACAGAACACGTGTAGTTCGGGCTTCCCATGTGGAAACAACAGTACCCCTGAGTCCTGCATCTCCTATCACAGGCTTCTTTCTTCCCCATAAGTATGTATTAGCATCGGTATGGAGCAGGTCTCATGTTTAGCATACTTATATGAGTATTTAGTCTAATTGTTTAGCAACCAGCGCGCAGTCGCTGCAATACCCAGCTATGAATACCAGTTCACGGTCCATTTGCCCCTTGGATGGTGTGTAGTACTGGCGAGTGTGGGTTTATTCAGTGGTTCCAATTGTTTACCAGTTAATAAGTAGTATTCTTTTGGCTGCATCGTCGACATCGTGGAATGTTTGAGCGGCATGGTTTTCACGCCTGAGTTGTTCGTTAATGTAATCGATCCTCTGGAGGCGTTTTTAGCGTGCTCAGTCTGTGCTGTTTGTAATTTCTCAATAGCGAGATCGTGCGCTTCCTTTCTTCCTGTATTTCAGCGCGTGTGACTCTCGTAGTTTTGAGAAGAGGAAATTACTCGGAAAATGCTAGGGCATTTACTAACGCCCACCAACCATCATGGCAATCGTAGCCATCCTATATTTACTTCATAATATTTTCAGGTAGTATCCCTTGTTTTACTAGGATGTCCTTTGTGGCCATCGCCATACCAAGGTTCATTATGAGCATACCCATATCCTGCAGGTTGAAATCTAGCTTGATAGTCGGTTGTTTAAGCACCATTTTAGTCAACCCGGCGTATCCTCTGGCTAGACTGGCGACCACTGTGGCGTGGTATCGTCGTTGACTTAACGTTTTCCCCTCAGACATTATGTATATGATATAAATATATTAAATTATAACATGATATGTGGGTTGACCTCTAATTGTGGGGAGGGTTTCCTCCCTGGGATCCCTGTGTCGTGTATATAACCACGAGATAGCCACGGCAGCAGTTAGCATACAACTAACAAGAGTCGGGTCGGGTGAGTCACCCTGATAATTTTATGTTGGTTACACCACCGTTTTTTACCGGCAGCTACTCTCTTAGGATTCTTCTGCCTGGTTACTGTGGGAGGGTTCACCTCCAGTTGGGGTGGGGTCTCCTCCCTGGGGGTCTCCTCCTTGGGGGTCTCCTGTGCAGCATCCATCTATACTATTATTATTATTTTTCCTCTCAAATTGACAATGCTTTGCGTAATAATCGCCGCCCGAACGGGGCTAACAACATACCATATTTGTGGTACAGCTCGCAGCTAATAGAGCTCAAAGTGTTCGATAAAGGGTCTTTCTCAAGGTCTTCCCACAGGTAAAGCCCGGCTCGGAGGGATGGGAAGAAAGTATGGCCGCAATACCAGTGTATATCTGAGTCATAGCCGATCCTATTGTTTTGTCATTTCTGAACCTAGTCTAGCCTCGTATCTAGCGTACAGTTTATCGATTTCTTCGGCTGACATTTTGTGAATTTTATCTGGAGTGTACTCCCCAAAGTAATGTTTGGCTTTGCCGCCAACAGCCAGCGCCACCAGTTTCTCTCGCTTATCATCGTCCACCTGTGGTGATTGGGGTACCAACAATTGTTCCAGCAGTTCATCACACTCCATCTTATAATGTAACAAGTAAGTTTTAGTTTTAACAATATAATACCCGATGCAGGCAAAACACAGGAAATGAAGGTTAAGTTGCACGACAAACACTTCAAATACCATAGCTATAACTAAATGCTAAGTATTTATACTAAGCATTGCTAAGCTTTGCTTAGCTTTGCTAAGCATTTACTAAGCATTGCTAAGCTAAAACACCCTATAGGCTACTGGTTGGTGGGTCTTGAGCCGCGAGCTTAGCGTGTTTAGTTTCAGCGAGTTGTTTCTTCACCCGTTCCGTTCTAATTTACTCATCACATCGTTCTCTCTCAAACACTCCTCGAGCGAATCCCTGTCCTTGCAGTGAAATAAGGCCACCCATCGCGTCTGCTCCCTTAGGTCTTTCAACACCGAGTTGAACTTCTGCGTCAGTACCCAGGCGGCTGTGATTTGCGATGTCGGCCAGAGAAGGCCAGATGCGATAGCATGTCTCTCTTTTTGTTATCTCGCGATTAGGGCTGCAGTCATCCAGTATGAACAAGCGTCGACTCCCCTTTAAATTTCATATGGTAAGCTTTCAACCAGTCCTGCAGGCGTGGTCCCGGTCGACTCTGTATGCGTCTGGGTCCGTCATCATCACCAAAGGTCTTTCCGTTAATGCGTTTTATTCATGCTCAGAGTAGGGCACATGATAGCGATGTGGTCGAACACATCCCCGTAGTACCCGACTCCAACATATCCAACACAAAAGCGGTCTTCCCACAGCCAGTCTGCCCACACACTATGGCGCAGTGTGGGTGTGGGGCAAATCAGTAGATGGCTTGCACGAATCTCCCATTGTCTATATTAAGTTCTGCGCGTCCATAATCGCATTACAGATATAATTTCAACTTGCCAGCGGGTTGAGCCTTCTTGGTAATCTGGATAGTAATCCCGCCGGCTGCCATTGTCTATCGGCGTCGCTACGATGCAGTTTATCGTCATCCGTGGATCGCATGTCCAACCACAGCGGCGTACTTGGTGGCCAGGTATTCACCCGATTTGCACGGAGGATAGGTCCAGGTCCTTGGTTATGTATGGGTGTTGTTTGATGACCGGTAGCTTTTTATCTCATCCCACTGCTGGTATGGCCTCATACCATGACTGAACAGCTGGTTGGGCACGCCCTCTATGGTCACTTCCACCTTTTCAATCTCGGGGTTGAAAAACTTCGCTGTCCCTCGGAGCGGCTCGTAATCCTCCGCGGGGGCGACCAGGATGCCTTTCATCGATCCGGCGCCAGCGCGTTCAGGTTGATATTCCACACAGTGTCGCTCTTATCTCGCATACGACTGATCTATGCCTCAGTATGCGATTCGTACAGGATGGCCATCTTCCCAGAGTACTGGCCGAACCTGCCTGGCCAGCTCCGGGCTAGTGACCATGTCGAACTCCAGAGATGTTATCTATGGCGTAACTGGCCTCATCACCGTTCGGCGATGCGCACTACTTTGCTGTAGTCATTAAGCGTTAGCTCGTATTCAAGCCTATCACCCAGCGGCCTGGTAAAAGCGGTAGCGTGTCCCGTGAGCAACTTCGAAGTCGGCGGACGCGCAGAACCTGTTCCCGATGCGGGCAGGCGATGGCCTTTTCACCGTCCGTGATCTTGTCTAGCTGGTCTTGCGTGAAGGCATACCCTATCGCGCGACCTGGTCGATTTGCTGATACCCTGGTACCGTCATTGACCGCGTTCTCCTCGGCTTTTCCAGAGATCCCGTAGCAGTGAAACGCATTGGCTGTCGTCGATGCTCAGCACCTCGTTACGCTGATCTTGATGGTGGTTTTCTTGATAATGGCTCGACCCTCGTTCCGCACTAGCTCACGTTTGTCGTTGTCGGAGGTCAGCGTCATGTTGAGCGCCAGTCGAACCGTGCCTGGTACAATGAGGTCATTCTCACCCAGGTTTGGGAATCTAACCAGCAGCGTTTGGTTCTGGTCTATCTTGCTGGGATTGTTGGTGATGGTCACCGACTGGCGCCGCGGCTCTGGCGCCTAGAGGCTCTCTTGATCTTCTGAAAGGATCTAGTTTTCTACCGTACATTGTTATATAAATGAAATATATAAGTTTTAATACTAAATAATGGCTGAAGGCGGTCATGAAGACATACCTATGGATAATATGTGGGATAATACCCAGGCATTCGAGGATGATGAAACCTCATTCTCGCAAGGCAAGCGAACTTCGTGCAGCAGGCCGTCAGCGGGTTTTATGATGGTTTAAAAGGGGATAAAAATTACATTAGAGCCGTTGGGAGACTATTCCAAGTTTTTGTTGATGGTAATGGCGCGCTCGCGACTGAGGGGTAGCCGGAGATCGATCTCATGAATAAGCGCCGCGAGAGGACCGCTTGCCTTATCAACACTTTCGGCAGTCGCCATGGGGGTGACTTTATTCGCGATGAACTAGGCTTCATAGATTGCGGTATACGGCCTAAAGCCCTTCCCTTCAAGATCTGCAAGACATCAGAGCCACATCGGATCAAGATATGACTGATAACATTGAAAAGCTGTTGGCCACATACCATAACAAACCCTTACCGGGTTGAATTTACAGCTTCGGGAACTCACGGGGGCTGGACAAGGCCATGCAAACCATTAGCGGACATCTCGTGAACAACACGGCCAAACTGGACGCGATAGGCGACCACATCGCCTATGAAAAGGTCAAACTTCGGTGAAGCGGAGGACGAGTCTCTGAAAGCCACCATCGAGGAGCGAATACGTAATTTGGAAGATGAAAGAAAGACCGGCTGGAAACAGCATCCTCCTTCGAGACCAGCCCGATCCCAGGTCAGCCGTGTGCGGGAAACCATTGATCGAGTCCTCTACCAGGACACCCGCTAGCTGACAGGATTCGGATCCTGTTCGAGAACAAGGGATCACCATCGCCAGCATTCTGACCGCATTGGGGTTCATCATATCAACCCTGGTAGTGTCATTGAGTGGGGGTACCCCCACACCCCCAAGTGGCGGCACACCACCAAGTGGTGGGGGTGTCAAAGCCTGGATAAAAAAACTCGGGGAGGCCCTGGCTAAACTGGCTGGTAAGGCTGCGAAGCCCGCCCGGCATCCTGGGTAGCATCGTCTCGTGGTTGTTGAGCTCTGGCTAAAACTGCCGCGTGGCTCAGTCAAAACCTGTGGGCAGCCATCATTAAGCCGTGGTGGGTCTGGTAATGCGTGGCGGCTAAGGAATTTTTAACCAAATAAGTCCCAAAGCTACCCGCCAACCACCAGGGCTGTTTTACGATCGATGTGCTGTGAACCCACGGTGGGTGACCCACAGGGGTGTGTGTTGAATCCTAGGCTCTGGGGGTGGCTACTATACCCGTTTCACCCGGTCGTGGGTGGTGGGGCGTGGGGGCGTTAACATCGAGGTTGGCGTAACTTTTGGCCGCCCGTGGCTATGACTATTTCGTTGTTGTAGCCCACCACTTTTTCACTCTCAGTTGCATATCGCCGGGCCATGTACAACCCACGTCAAAGGCGTAGTCGACTTCGACCTGGCATATTCCAACACGTCTTGGTAGCGTTTGATGGCACTTTCGGAGATCAACTGGAGCATTGATAGCATCCTCAAGCGTTGACAACGAACTGTTTCTGGCGTCGTAAGCAGTCCCCTTACCAAGGATATTGGAGCAGCGTTTGCGTCTGCGCGCAACAACAGCCCACGCGTGCGTTCGAGAATAGAGTCGTTTAACCTGATTACCCCAGCGCGAGTAAACCCTTTCGATGTGTCCAGCATGAACTTTTTCCAGTCATCCGCTGCCCCTGCTCAAACCTCCAGACTCTGTAATCCTTCACTGTTGTCGAAAGCCATGTAGCGGTCATCCCACTTTCGTTGGTTGTGAGGGTGATGATCGACTTCGTAATCCCATTGTTTCAACTTCGCTGGCTTCCACGAGGGGCATATTGTGAGCGATGGGGATACCCAACCCATGGTTCGGTCCGGCAAGCGCCAATCCGTCTTCGTGTTTAGTTGAATTCGATTTGCAAATACGTTAAGTAGGCCCGTCTATTGTATTGGTTGTTTACTGCATTCCACGCCTTTTCCTGTGGGGCGGGGTGCTGATCTCTTTGAGGATCGCCTGACCTGGTAGTACCGTGAAGCGTGAACACAGACTGACTCAGCGGTCCACGCCAGTGTCGGTCAATGTCACACCACACCCGTTGTAGCGCACCACCACGGCGAAGTTGAGTTGATTCTGCCAGAACTGCATCGGTTTGTTGAACCAAAGCGTGAACTACCTTAAGCGTTAGTCACCGAAAACTTATACTTATCAAACACATCTATGAACTGGAAAGTCGAAATACAACCCGGCAGCGACCGCGATCTTCATGTGGGGAAATACGTCCAGTTTAGGGTAAAACACTCCAGGGAGTACATTTTAAAACTATTATATAATGAGCATATATACTCTAACATGTACATAACACTTCCAGGAATAACGAGCGGTGAGGCCGTTCAGCTGGCCTATACGAGCGATCGATAACACGTCGGGTCAACTTCGAAGTAGCACTGTCGCGATATAACCTACCTACGCGATGGACTAACATCAGCGCTAGCAACAATAAACTGTTAAGTAGGTGGTGCTCGCAACCAGATAACTGCCGGCTACTACAGCGTGTGTTCTCTAAGCGGCGAGGTCTTCAAACCCCTAGGAGCCGAACTCAAGATGAGCGACTCAAAGCGGCACAGTGGTGTTAATCAACAACGGGAGAAACTCCTTGAGACTTGGCCGACCATTGGCGAGGACACTTTCGGTATGCAGCCTGATGAGATAAAACCAGCGACTACAACCACAGGCACTAAGTTACCCGACCTAGTACCGTATCGAGAGCTGTGCATTCATCTCAGCCAGGTTAGCACAACTGACAACATTCAAGGGGTCACCCTTCCACTATACTGAGAGCTGTACCGGTGAAAGCGGAGAAATACAACGGACGGTAGAACTGAATCGTTTTCACCTCGGCAGTATAAGAGGTTAACCCAGGGCAACATCCCTGAGCTGATAATATCGGTGTTAGATATAAATCATAATCCCGTGAATATAGGATACCTTAGCATAGCGCTGCACATAAAATGACCAGCGCACAAGGCCCCGGAATGAAGTTGAAAAATGCATCAATGTGGGGATCTCCGACCTCGGGGACACGCGCGGATTAAACGACCCGGAGTAGATGGTAAATTATGCGCCTTGCAACTGAAAAACAGCATTTACAAATGCGTTGAAGTCCCCTCCGGTGGTACTAGCAATCTAAGTGATATAGTAGATACCACAAGAGCGGCAGTCAACACTAAGTACACCCTTGTCAACACCGGTGATGATAACTGGATAATATACCCATCGTTCGGAGGCAAACTGTTCGACTTAACCGATGTTGAGAGCAACGTGACGGCTATCACCAAAAATAAGCCATATACACTCGTCTTCACCGATGATGACAAGTGGATGTTGTTACCCGATAAAGCCGACTGGTTTCTCAATATTAAGCTCAGCTCCCCATACGTGTTCACGGATAACAAAGACAACCACCTAAACAAAGTCGTGAACAACGGAACCCTGCTCGTGGCTTAGGTCCCGACTCAGAGGCGTAGCATAGTCACCAGCCCACTTTCGCCAGTATGGCAGCCCACATGCTATCGGGTAAACCGGGATGCAAAGCGTGGTATTGCAGTTGGTGTCTGAATTGGCGTGGTCAAGATCCTAGAGAGTCTACCGGCGAACTCAACACTGGTCATCAAGTCTACCTAGGGGAACCATCGGCGGGATGATGTCGAAATCGTGAAGGGGTCAAACTCCGGTGGAAACAACAACAGTATCCGCGTTTGCAGCGTTTACGTGCGGGTGGGTGTCGACTCCAAAACCAGTCTGCAGGGTGTCACCGTGATGATCGTGGAAGACGCGATATCACTAACCAAGATCTTCCTACCCGACAACATACACTTCATGGGGGTGAAGTGCACCCTGAACTATTATCAGAAAACCAGTTGGAAACTATATCAGTAGTAGTATTATAGCAATGACCAGTCATCGTCCCAACACCACGCTTAACGACCTAGGGGACGCGGAGGGATTCGACCAGCCTGGTGAGGAAGACACCTTATACATCCTGCACTTGAAAGACAAGCGCGTGTATAGGAGGGTGTCGTTATCAGATTTTAAAGAGCCTGAATGGATAGTCAACTTAACCCTCGCCTCACCTTATATCACATTAAAGGAACACAGTTATATCTCTGAAATTAAAACAGCGGTATCTTACCAGCGTGTTTCGTTCAGGCCCTAATACAAGGATGATACTGAGCCGAGTTTACCCAATATGTTACAGTCATTCGAGGGGGTGAGTTAAGGTATGACTGCTACGGGCACATAGGGATTCCATCTATGGTACCAGGCTCCACACTTATCATAGGCGTCCATATCGACAGAGTTAATAGTAATAAGGAATTACAACAACTTTTACCTGGGGTCAGAGTACTCTGGTATCCCCGAACCTATAAATAAGCGATACCGTATCATCATACAACTGGACCCCTCAAGGGGTTCTATAACCCACTCAATAAACCCTGACGAGGGGCTGTTGTGGATGCAGAGTTACCTATTAAATTCTCACCTATTTTCCTACATGAGGATTTATTCCTTATAAGCCTCAAATGCGTTGATCGACTGTTAACTGAAGCCCAATTAAAAATATCTCATAAGATATATTATAGGCACACAGGATGGGGCTGTACCCAGTCGTAGAGGAAGTAGCGAAGACCCTGGAAACCGTGAAGCGGGTTCGGCTTGAGGCAGTTATGCGATGTAAAAGCGCCAACTAGAACAAGACGCGACAAGCGGAAAGCACTATATAAGAAGTACCATAGAGCTTTCAATGCCGTGGACGGGACTGATACTACCCTTATGGTAGCCAGCATGGGCCTAGGGGTGGCAGGTGTTGGGTTGTTAGCTACCATCGTGGCGCACCTATAGTGATGGGGCTCGAAATAACAGCTGGGGTGACAGGGGTGTTGGGGGTGGTGCTTAAGCTTGTATCCCGCAGACTGCATCGTAAAGCATTGAAGCATAATGAGATCGGGGTTCTAGCTGAAGCAAAGCTTAACACCATAAGCGATCTTATTTCCACCGCACTCACTGACAGTAAGATCTCAGAGGAGGAGTTTCGTTTAGTCCTCTCTGAACTCGCAAAATATCATAGAATGAAACGAGATTCGATCCAAGTCTCGTAAGTCTGCTATAAGCGAGGATGAGAAAAAAAAGTACATAGAACAAGGGGTGAAAAAAGCCCAGCAAGCCTTTATTACGAACACCAAAGAGATCATAGGCGATTCACATTAAACTGTTTCGTCGAGGTAAACATGGCATAGCGGCGATGATGCAATCCCAGGATACCAACATACTTTCAGTAATGTCCCCGGTGGCTCAATCGGTTGAGTGGTGCGGCTAAGAGGTGCTTTCGCATCCCGCTAGCGTCCCAAACTTTTTTATAGTAGGGGTAATGGTAGCAAGAGCTAAGGGTCCGACCAAAGCCTTATTTGGGGAATAAGGCTTTGCAGAGGCTTTTGTTGGACCTGGTCCCGTACAATCATTCCCTCTACTACTGGGTATTCATTTGTCAACTGTATTAACATCACATAACATTTGGATAATTTTCTGATAAACATACGCAAGGGAAACGCTCAGAAATGAAGTCTACGAAAACTTACCTGTCTTACAGTCACCAATCAACTGTGCTATTGACATGTAGGCCGCCTGTCGGTGCTCCCTCCTTGAGTAAAATGGGCTGCTCACATGCCACAAGCAATCGTGAGATTGGTAATACGAAATAATCCTTTCGGTCTCTGCCCTCGTCAAGTCAAGTTTCTTTGACCGAACCGGCGTTGCCATTGTTTACGAATTTCGCAAAAGGCCGGGGAAACGCGCGCCTTTAGAGTTCTACCAATGAACACTTTGTAGTAGTCAGAGTTAGTGCCCAATTTGGTTTATCTTTTCACTGATCATACATGTAATGTTGTTCTCTGTTAAATTAATGATCTATGAATTAGGAAGGATAACAATTTAAGGATGAACAACTTCTTTACTACAGTGAAAGCAATGTTTCGATGTAGGTTCTAACACTGTTATCAAGCAAGTGATGAATAGAATAAGGATTCTTTATACAGTCAGGCCTCGGTAATCCGAACACATCCGTTTTTCATCAAAAACGTTCTGATAGTGAAACGTACAGACTACTGAAACAAACCATTATGTACACAACTACAGTAGAGTTACTTCCCTTTGACATACCGAGACAAGAACATTTATACAAGAAGTAAGCATGACAGGTATTACTCAAACTATCAAAAAGTGAGACCTATTAATTGATTAAATCACAAACTAACGACATGTTCAACTCAGAAGTGTCACCTCACTTATCTTTTACCATTGAAGTTTACCAATGAAGATCAGCGCTAATCAATGGTGCTCATGAGGTATGGGGATTATCCTAACCTTTTTGATGTATCGCCAGATTGATGAAGCAAAACCAAGTGTAATTAGCTAATCTGTTACCGCTAATTAATGTCCGGATCCGGAGAGTGAAGCACCGGATAAATGAATAAATTGAGAGACAGTTTCAGCAAAGCAATCTGCAACAAGCATGGCAAGGCATGAACACGATGATTGGCAAGAGCAGGCGACAATGGACAACCAACGCCGGGGATAATAAGACCTTTGCTGAGGACCTCAAAACTTTCTACAGCCGCTTTGATTGTCACGATTTTACCAATGAGAGAGCTCAAGTTAGTGAAGCCGTACAGGATGGTGAAAGTTGTATCCATATATCAGAAGCTTCTCCAGAATTAACATCATAAAAGCAAAAGGACCTGACAACCTTGAGTCTGGAAAACATCAGAAATTGTACCAGTTCCTAAAAAGACACAACCTAAAGAACTCAACGACTACAGGCCAGTTGCTCTCACATCTATAGCAATGAAGTCGCTGGAACGCATCTTGTTGAGACATCTCCGACAGGAAGTTGCAGACAAACTGGACCTGCTTCAGTTCGCCTACAGGTCAATGAGAGGAGTTGTTGATGCCACACAGTCACTCCTTAATAATGTTTAAAACATCTAGAGACACCTAAGTCATACATCAGGATCCTCTTCATTGACTTTTTATCTGCGTTCAACACCATCCAGCTACATATCATGATACAGAAACCGTTAACTCATACCTCATCAAGTGGATCGAAAACTTTCTTGTGGACAGACAGCAGTACGTGAAGGTTAGCGGGGCTGTATCGAGTAAACGGACCACCAACACTGGTGCACCACAAGGCTGTGTAATATCTCCTGTTTTTTCACCCTCTACACTAATGATTGTGCAAGCTCGAATTCAACCTGTTCAACTGTAAAGTTCGCAGATGATGCAGCAATTGTCGGCAAACTGAACGACACTGATTCTCAAGAACTGTATAAAGACGACATTAGCACTGAAGCCCTATACAAAAAGTGTCTACAACGTCTTCATCTCATGCGTAAACTGAGATCTTTTAATGTTAACTCATCTCTGATGTCATCTTTTTATGCAGCATCTGTTCAGAGTATTTTAACATTTTCCTTCCATTGTTGGTACGGGTCACTCTCATTTCATTTCATCTCAAATCTAAAATAGACAAAATTGTTAACACAGTAAGTAAAATCGCTGGAGTCAGATTTGAATGTTTATCATCAATATATGAGCAGCAAATCGTGAATCAAGCTGTCAAAATCATATCTGATCGTACTCACTACTTAAATTCTGAATGCAACCTCCTTCAGGCTGCCGCTACAAAGTTCCAATTGTGAAAACTAAGAGAGCCCATACATCCTTTATTCCAAGCACCATATCTCTCTTAAACAAATGTGAAGATACCTAAATCAATGAATTTATGTAAATATGTTTTGTATCTCTCTGATGTGTCAGTAGCTCTGTTGATGTAACACAAATTCCTGAAAAGGCATTAAAGTATTCTATTCTATTCTATTCTATTCTATTCTATTCTATTCTATTCTATTCTATTCTATTCTATTCTATTCTATTCTATTCTATTCTATTCTATTCTATTCTATTCTAGATTCAAGGTATGATGTAGGAGTTGGTGGGTTAAAGATCACATATACTCTAGGGGGTACAAATACATAAATCACTAACTGGCATCGCTATAAGTGAAACCCCGTCATTAAAACTACTCACTTCGGTCTTTAATTAACTTAAATCGACCTTTTTGACAACAGTGCACAATTCTCACCCGCGAATGAAATTTCAACCAATCAGAGCGGGGCGTCTCTGTGACGTCATATGAGGAATAGATATGAGGACCGATGCAGAATTCATGTACATTTCAGGGGGTAAATTATCTTGTTTACAGGTTTGTATAAACCTGAAATCATGACAACTGTTGTGGAAAATGAAAGCTATATGTTCTCACAATCTGCTGTCATTTAATTTTGTCTCCTGCTTTGCCTAGTTTCCGAGTTACAACTTGTTTTCATAGACGATTCTGTCAAAATCGCTTGGTGTCGTTAGGCCTTATTTGTATAATGACTGATCCAAATTGATCCCATTTCTTTTTTACCTCGATATTTAATCATGTCATGTAAAAATATGACGTCTATTACGTATGATATTAAAAACTGACATTTGATTTATTTGAATCGGTAAACTAAACAACCCTACTTTGCCATTGCTAGAAGAATCTGAAAATTTACTAAGGTACTAGGTACATACAGTTACAACACACAGCAAATGCTTATATGTATTTCTTGAAGTTCTGTTTGTATTCTCAAAACAGTGTCGGGCCCATAAGTTTCCACATGCAATACAGCAATTAATACTCCCTTGTTGTAACCCGTGTTAGGTTGTATAAACCTACACATGTTATTTGTCATCATTCACTTGATGGTCAGTTAATGAATTTATAACAGGTATAATTAGTGGTAACACACTTAGATTACCCGACAAAGGTTCCCATTTGGCATTTCTTGTGTCTGGAGTAAATATTCAACATTATAAACATCGATCAAAGGATTAACCGATAACACGCTGATTGATTAATTACTTTTCTCTTACACAGCGGATTTGTCAAAAGGTAGTGTTTATGTATGTAGATTTACTAATCTATACTGAATACACTCTGTCGTGTCGGTGTCTGCGTAAAAACAACGTCCTTCTTTCAAAGGATTAACCGGCAATACATTATTGCCCATTATTGGCTACGGTAACTAAATTACTGTTTTTAAAGAAGGGCGGACATTATGCAATTAGTTGCCAGGTGTGCTATCTTGGGTGACCAATGAGACTATACACCAATGTGAAATACCTGAAAAGATTTATCACTTTTTCGTATATTAAACTGTTAAAAGACAGTCACTTGGAACAGCTGCAGATGAATGGCATGTCTCAGATTTTTGTGGATATTTATGGATGCATTCCTCGAACAAGGTAATAGCCTGACATTGTTCCTATAACTTTAATCTGTTTTAATTTTAATATTTGCATTTTGTTTTTATTCATTTGTCGTCGCATTCAACAGAATCATTGTTTTTGCCCTGAAGTGTAATGAGACAACATACACTAGGGTGTGTGTGCGAATTATGATTCACATTGGCAAACTATAAAATGTCTAGATATTACAGTTCTGTTATAAATTCACTATAAGTATCAGCAGATCGTCTGCTTTTTTGTTTAGTTTCAAAATGCATACAAGTATGATAATAAACTAATTAGGATTATAAGACCGAATATAAAGACGCACATTGACTAGTATCTACATACTGGTGAGTGGACGTTAACCATGTGAATGTAGCAAGAAATTTATCGTGCAGTATTGTGACTTCGACACCCACCTCGCTTCTACCACCAAATTCTAACAGACCTTAGCCGTCACTTTACGATTTTCAAAAATGGATGGCACCCTGTCGCGAACATCCGCCAGTCTGAGGATAAATGCTATTTAGGTTTGTTTTCACCAAGTTACAAAATCAAAACTACTTTCTACTGGTAGGAAAATATGTATTTGATTGATGGCCAATAGGATTTAACATGACATAACTTATTACATAACAATTTCTCTCGTGGAAGCGAGGTGTGTGTCAATATAATACTACTTACAATATTATTGTTACTTCGACCACAACCTCGCTTCCGAGGAAGAAATCGTTATTTTACAAGTTGTGTCATGGAAAATCTTTATGGTCATCAATCATATACATATTTTACTACAACTAGTAAGTAGGTTTGATTCTTTAACTTCCGTGAAGCGATCTGAACACAAGTAAGATATCGTTTCAGGCTTCCACAAAAGGCTCGCTTCGCACTCACAAACATAACCCGTTTAGCACGAACTGCGGGGTCCTGTGGTAATCTGTGCATGGTGACACCATCGCCGGACCCCAAGGAGCAATTGACGACAAAGTAACGATTCGGCATGTCGTCGTTGATGTCGAAATCATCAAAATGATGAGCGTGCTACACACTTTCTATACAACTAACTGAAAATCGTTCCTCATATGACGTCACTGCAGTGCTCTGGCGACAGAGTTACGTAACCTGTCTGCGGTTTCATTGGCGGGCGAGAGTGAAGCAGGCGACTTTTGGGCAACTTTTAATTGCTCGGTAGTAATTAACCACAAGTTTTTAAAGAATAAATTTGGTGTTCCGCATAAGTCTAACCACAAATCTTTCATATGTAATAGTTAAAAGAGTACAAAAAAACAAAGTTTATTTGTTCTTTAAGAATAGGCATGGAATCTTCTTGTTCCAAAAGGAGGAAGACTAGATCTAAGAACTTAAGCTCCAAGAATGATACTTCCATAGAGTAATTGGAAATCATGTCAGGTCTGTAGCTGTTTCCTGGGATGAGTATGTAGATGTTAAGAAAGTGTCTGCATCCTCCTCTGCTATCCTGCCCCATTCAAAGGAAAAGACAAGTCATAACAGAGACTTGGTCTCTTCTTTGTCACTACCCGGACTTACAAGCTCGGCGGACATTCACTGTGGTTGTCCGAGCAAGCTGCTGTCATTGCTCACCTCAAAAGCACCTATCCCCTTGAAGCTCATTGAAGTGACTCAATTAGTACAGTCAATTATTAGATCTTCAGTTTGCAATCTCATTCACAAAGAAATATTAAATTATGAAGAGTACTACTGTTATTCACATGACGTGTGCAACTCACATTGTGTATAGTTTATACATTCTGTTTTTCTTCTGATGCTACCAGGTATAGTTTTGTGTAATTCCATGACTCACTGATAGACAGGAGTAACCCTATAACAAATTTAATGCAGATTTCACATTCATGTTATGCATTGTACTATCCCTTATATCTACATAGTTCATATTGAAGTAAATCAACACTAACCTTGGGCCCATTCTGAGGGTTCTTGAGGTCTCATATTACCTCCCATTGATTTTGATTTTCATTTAGAAATTTCTGCTCAATCAAATGTTGAGGCATGGTAAAACAATCAGCCCAGTCATCAAAGGTGTAGTTGTATGTTTGGGCATGCCTCAATCCTTTCATGTGAATCCCAGATTTCCCATGATTATATTCCTTGTTTTGTCAGTACTATTCTTGCAACTTTAAAACTTACATACATGTACTATGATATAACTAAATACTGTTCAAAGTGATGTTGACTCAAGTTATTCTGAAATGATCTTGCTTCCAATTTCTGAATTTACAATATAAACGCCTCAAACATGAAAAATATGATGAAAGCAATGGTCTGTTTTTCAATAAAAACCTTTTTTCTTCACAGATATGCAGAGAAAAACAACTATCCTGTTTGGAATCACATCACATTACCTAGAGTTGGAGCTGTAAAAGTTGTTCTTGAATCATTAGCCGATGGGTTGTCTTCACCCTTTGATACAGGAGAGTCATCAGTGAAAATATCAGGTATTGTGTTCACATTGGTCCTATCTTGCAGGTCATAAGCTTTGAAATAGTGATGGCACATTGACCTCCTGTGTACCCAATACTGACCTTGGATAAATATTGGAAAAACATAAAGGACATACAGGAAAAGGTTGTTAATCTGTCAGTGATGAAATACTTAGCCTGCATATCCATGTGTTTACATTACATGCTAAGACTATTCAAAGTGAAAGTTGTTTTACTGTGCTACAAACACAGATACCAGTGATGAATATGTGCATATTGTGTACCACATACCCTGGCAAAAACTTGCACTATGCATGTCATTACTGTCTTTGTTCCCTGGGGGCTATATCCCCTTTTCCTACATGAAAAGTTGATCTTTTATCATACAATGGATGGTGTTCTCAGCAGGATAAAGCCAACGGATATTTTCGGTATCCGTTGGGGTCATATACGGATATCGATGCAAATTAGAGAGGCCATATGCAAATTTCAGTGACTACTTTCACAGTGTAAACAAACATGGCGTCAAGGGTCGGCGGTCGTGTCCGGATTGACGGCCGTGGTTACGGTACTGTCAGTGCTTTGATCCCAGAAAATTCATGCCTGGTTTTGATAGATGGAGTAGATTACAAAGATAGCAACATCATTTCCCCGACCGACTGTCAGTGTTAGCGAGAGAACGGTGCACAGTGTCACGCTAACATTAAAGCGTATTTGGTTGTTCAAAAGGTTAATTGAAGGTTTCTGAAGTTCCACGTGAGTTTGTTGTTATTTTTCAAACGTAAGCTAAGATTTGTTGACAACAATACGTGCTTTAGCATGAAAGCTTACTGGGAACTAGATGACCGCTGAGTGATCAGGAGAAAATTATGTCACTGGGCATGTGACGTAACGTATTACTCCGCACATATTTGTGACGTCATAGACATTCCACGAAATTTAGTTTCATGATTTGTGGCATTTGAAATCGCATTTTTAAAATTTATAAAGCAAAAATGACATTGTATGATAAATAGGTTATCACACTCGTGTGTTTTGGGATGGTTAATATCCTGCATTAGGAATAAACACTATGTATGTCTCGCCAAGGCTCGCTAAATACAATGATTATTCCTAATGCAGGATATTAACCATCCCAAAACACACTCGCATGATAACCTATATTTATCACACTTAACATATGCAGATGTCCAACATCATTTTGGTAAGTCCATCAGAGTTTTGATTGTCATAAGTCATGTGGAATGGACAATATATTTTGTTTTGTAGTTTTATTGTTTTTTGTGATCATGTGATCATGTTGATCACCTATAAACAGTTATATGCAGTTCAGAATTGAATGTATTCAACATTGTTGTCCATAATTCACAAAATTCCTAAAGGATCCTCTACTTTTGCATCCCTTTAACATCGTAAAAGTCTGCATGCTTCCAGCAACACATCAGGATGGGGTTTTCAGAGCAATCAACAAGATCTGCCCAGCTTTGATTCTAAATATTTCATTCAGTATTTCTTACCTTTCTGCAGTTCTTATGTTAACAATCTGTACTGACCTCAGATTTTTAGGACATTACTCTGATGCGACAACATGTCTTGACATGAAGTCTCTTTGGAAATTGTTTAGAGATATTTTTCTCTTTTGGGTTTTCTTGCAAAATGTTGTCATCAAAAGGGTCCTTTTTCAAATATTATTGCTTTGGGCATAATATCATCTTTAATCTCCTCCAGTAAATATACATTGTTGCCAGAAACCCTGTATTTTGGTTGTCATCACCACATAAACATTTTCATCTTGTTTGTGCTTTGGTCACCAGCACGGCCTCCATAATGTCCAGAGCCAGAGAACAAGTGGGGTTAGAGTATGTTTATAGGACTGCATGTGTTTTGTGTGTCAGCCTAAGTCTTCACATGCGATGTTTTTACATAGAGCCTGACACCACTGGAGCTAGAGGATCATATTCCACTTGAGACCCACCCACTACACATCCAGTTCACATGTGGTGTGAAACTCCTAGGAAGGGTATGACTTAAACCATGCCCAGAGAGAAGAAACTCACAAGTAAAGCGATCTTAGCACTATGGCGACCACATTTCCTATTCCTTAACATAGACTTGGGATAATCTTAGCAATGAAGTTGTTTGGTAAATGGCACCCAGGACACCCCATATTTTGGAGGCAAAAGGAGGAATTTACCACCTCATGTGAATCACTCAAGCCAACACGGAGGAGGAAGAAATTATGTTCCTAGAGGTTTGAATACTCAGGTGAAACAGTGTTATTTTTCTATTTGAACACATAAGTACTTCACGCAAACATGGATGATGTAATTATCAACCAGATTAGCAATGGCATCAAGGATTTGAGAGGTGACAACAAACTACCACCTCCCCTGTTAAACACCAAATGGAACCCATGATTGCTGTTTATCTGACAGTCTCAGTGTTGTTGATGACTTCTACAAACTAGATTCTTCTCCTTAGATTGTCATTGCAAATGTCCAAAGTCAACATTCTTTTTTAAAGCAGTTGTCATGCTTCGAATTTTGGGACCAACTGTTGTGTATCTATGACTACAGCATCACACTGACCTTTCCATTATGGCCTCACTCCACCTACTAATTTGGTAATGTCATACTTTGTTCATACGTTGATTGTGTTTTGAACCAGTTTATATGACAATTCCACCTTGAATACACAGTTTATAGTGACCTATCATTTTCTTACCTTCCTCAAAGTTATTTGTGCTGTGACCTGGATAGAAACTTTTGGACCTAAAATATAGCCAAAAACTGTGTACAAAGGCTTTTGATATCATCCAACTGACAACACCAATGAATCAGGACATAACTTCACTTGTGAGTACCATTGACTGTTTACTTGAAAAAATCAAACTGTTGGAAGAATTTTATGAAATGGAATTATTAGAAAGTGAAGAAGAAATTACAGAAAAATAACTGATTCCATTGATGTTCAGACTGAACATATTGAAAATCATGTTAAGTACCATCAGTTTATCAAAATTAAATATGCCAAGCTTCTATTGTCACTAGAGATGTTTTATGTTATCAACAAGATTCTCTGATAAATGATCATTACTGTTGTATTTGCTGCCAAATACCATGATGAACATGCCATTCATACTATGACAGAAAATGGTGAAATGTTTTCACTGCGGTTTATTGTTGTGTCCATTATTGGTATGCCCCGTCAGAACCAGCAGATATTAGTGAGATGGATTCTGCATCTGAGAGGTATTAAGCTGGAAAATCCTGTCAAGGACAACAAACAGTTAAAATATCTCAGTGAGTTGGTGCCAGTTTCTAGTGGGATTTTGTGCTTGATCACGTCATTCGTGAAGATGGACCTACTGCAATTAAATCTAAACTTGGCTACCTCCTCTCTGGTGGAGTATCATGGGTAAATCTAATGGTTCTAAATGCATTTTGTCCCCCTTAGGTACAAAAACATTGCTCATCCTATGGGAAAGTTATGTCTCCTTAGGATCCACATAGAGATTGCTGGGAGTGTGTCCTCACTCTTTCATCTCCCACTGTGAGGCTTGTCAGCCACTATCTCCATCAGCTTTCGAGAAATATGCCCTGGTTGTTAAAAAGGGTCAAGAAAAACGACAGTGAAGAAACTGTGCTCCAGATGGTCATAGATAATCAGTTAGTTAGACTTGTAGGGAGCTAGGCATCCCTCCTGTCTTCTCTGATCCTGGCACGCCCCCATCTGTCATCCCCCTCTGGCTGTTAACCCCAAGTTCGTTACTGTAAAAGCCTTGTCAGTGGCTCTAAAGCTTGGAGATTTGAAAAATTGTCTAGTGGATCAAATTCAGTGCTTTGTCAGGATAAGAGCAACCACCATGATCTTTCTCCTCCTCATAAGAGAGACAGGTCAGACCACACCAGCTGCTACTGTCCCCTCAACTCAGGTTTACAATGAGACGCAAGGCAGGACCACTGACTTTGATCTTACGGACCGCATATGTAATGAAAGTTCAGTGAGTGTTCAAGTGAAAGTAACTGCCTGCATGGTCAACACAGACAACATGGTTCATAGGAGATCGGCTGATCCTGTTAGAGGACATCATTGCAGAGACAACAGGATCAGAGATAACAGTACACATGCAGAGAGATAATCTAGTACAGGTTCAATGTACCACAGGCATACTCATATGAGCAGGAAAGAAACTCCACAGGACGGTCAGGCAGCTTTGACTCCACAGGCTAAATGGTCCCTGATACTTTAAGCCCTACAATAAACCTCTATTTATAGTCACTCTTCTCACAGCCGTACAGAGGATCAAGAATTTACATGAAGAATTTACATCTATTGAATTAAGAACAGAATCCTCAGACTGATCCACATCTGTGGACAAGGTGTCTGCACTAGGTGTCCTTTTTCCAGAGTCAATGCCGCAATATAATTAATTGGAAAAAATTAAGCCAAGTCCATCAAAGGGGACTACTTTCACTTTTATGGATTGTCTGAGAATCCAATTTACAGTCAAGGGAATTCCCTTCCTGTTTATTCGCATCATTCGTGCAGAGGACACTTTAGCTTCATTCATACATATTTTGCCACTTTCAATACCTGAATCCAGACAGGAATGAAACAACATAGATGCAGGGCCTGCAGGTTCACTTGCATGTTTCTTTTTTTTCCTGGATTACACAAATGATGTGTTCAGGTTTTAGTTTTAAGTCACATGTTTTAAGCTGTTTCGACCTATTTTCAGCACACCAATGATTGAATTTGGCAGTCACTGATCATTTCACTTTAAATTGCTGCTTTCTTACTGACATGCTTGTCCTGGTTTGTTACTGTCTGACTGTTGTAGTTCTCGCCTCTTTATCGTGATTTGCAGGCCCTGTGAACTTTGTTTTGATGCTTCTCTCCATTGACTGGCAACTGACTTTGTGGGTGTGTCAAGTTATGTGCACCTGATACATGTCACGCCACAGTATCTATTCCTTCACCTGGAATGTTTATCAATCTCGAAATACATGTCTGCATTACTTTATACGACTGTTTTTAATGAAACTATTGTTGATATGGGTTTTTTTTATTGCCCAATTTAATTATGAGGATTATTCATTGAGGTACGAATAAAAAAATCAAGGTGCAAACTGTGTAGGGGACCTCAATCTACTAAACAAAATATGCAGTCGATTCTTAAAGGTCACATGCAACATAAAACACAACTTTGCAGATTCTGATACCTTTCGGTATGGACTTACCGAAACAAATCATCAAAAATGCAAATTCAACTTATAAAGTTGAAAAATAACATGATGAAAAAAACCGTGCGAAATCGGAGTTCATACGAGTCACCAATTGGTTTCAACAGCTGGGCTACGCTCATAGCACGTGTGCAGTGAAATAGGTTTGCGCAACTTGGAAGGGGGCTGTCCGGTGAATACTCGGTGATGGCTTTGGTGTGAGCTATTTTCCTAATGTTTTGTTGCTATCTCACAGGCGCAAGCTTTTTATATGTTATGACATTAAATAAACTGTTTATATAATTTCATTTGTCTATTTCACCACACGTTCTTCTTACCGAGTCACTTTCTCAGTTCGATACTTAAAAGCATTGTCATTATTTAGCGTTGACAGAATTTCTAACTGTGATATAGATATGTCGTTGTCACAGACAAAACTCAATGTCTTGTTTTATTGACACCTGTGTGTCTGCCTGCCTGTCTGCTAATGACAATATTCAATACACAACTTCGATCACTGACCACATGCAATTTGAACTTAACACCAGTCAGGCTATACACCATAAACAAAACGCATTGATTTATGGCCCGAGTTCAGTCTCTGTCACATTATGTAATTACACAGACAGGCAGGTGTGATATTTGAACACATGACATGTTATGATATCTGTTGATTGCAAAATGTTATACACAAAAAATGAGCATGTATTTACAAAACCCAACATCTCTATATATACACACACAATGAGACGTGAGGGCATCTGCAAATGAACCAGCCGTTACACTTGAGTGCACACCCACCCGCTCTGACTGGGTTCGGTATCCCGGCTGCTTCGTTTCTTGGGAAGTAAACCCAAGTACACAATATTGCACTTTTGATTTGCGATTGTACGCTTATAATTTTGTTTATATATTTTTTCATAACCAGCCATGTATATTATATGTCATGAATAAGTGATAATTGTGTTTTAATTATGTTTGATTTTTTTGGTTGCATGTGACCTTTAAGTATATGGAGTTATGTTGCTGTAGGATTTCATTAGCTGGATATATTTGGAAAATGTGTTAAGGGATATCCCTTTTGAATTCCCAGCAAACAACCTTGGCTGAAGAAATGGACAGTGTAACAGTTGACCTATAGCAACTTTTCTAAAAGGACAAAAAAAATGGTTTTGATAAAAAAGCATTCCATTATGTGCTAGGTGAATGTAAACACCACTTAACCCTATCCTTTATCTTTGTGGCAACAGACAACACCACAGTGGCTGCTCATATGGACACGAGGGAAACAGATGGATTGATTTAATGAGCAAGACTACACAGTTGTTTGTTGTGGCAAATGTGATCAGCTGCAGGATGATAGATAGATGGATATACCTTATTTTTCCTTATCCTGACTCATGCTCTTTTTGCTTGTCTTCTTCTTCTTGCGAACATAGTGGAACACTTGTATCTCCCTAATTGAAGCTCCCTTCAATTTAAAATCACTAATTAGTACTCACCAAGAGTTGCCCCTCTTTGCCTTTTGGCGGGAAAGACGGCGCCACCGTTCCCCACATGCTTCACTCTCTCCTCCTTCGCCCAGTGAGCAGGATGTGAGAGCGCCTGTGTCTCCCTACGGCACTATATCCTTTGATTATTTTTACTTAATTACCTCTACAAGTCCCTTATAGAGGTTTACCTAGTATCCTTCAACAATATGTTTTGATAATTATTTGTATTTACTGCTGTTTATTCGCGGTATATTCCGTCTTTGTTCAGTAGGTTACGTTCATGAAAAATTCTGTACTGTTTGCAAGTTACGTTTTTCTGCTGCTGATCCGCATTTAATATGCCCTAGCCATACTGTACCATGTTCTTTCAGTTCAGGTTGCAGTTTTTGCAATAATTTATATAATTCTACATTTAACAAATATTTACTTTGCGTCTTGTGACGCCACAGCAGATAGGTCACGTAAGCTATATCCAGGCATGGATATGCGGCTGAATCCCTCTCAAGTCAACTGCTGTCGGATGATCCCCTCCTGTCTGGTGTTCAGCTAAAGTTCTCTTGGAGGAGAGGCGTGGGATGCAGTCTGCCGTCTCCAAGAAGCGACCTGCATCACCAGACATCCCGTTGTCGCAGTCTAGACGAAGAGGGCATCTACATTTCAGCGCAGAATCCGCACCCCCAGGGCAGCGTCTACCACCAAGGGGAAGCCAGCGCAGACTGCACGAACTTTCTCGGCCGAGATTGTTCCCGTCGCAGAACAGGGCCTGTATGATGAGCAGTCACTCATCATTCCCGAGGTTCATCACAAGAGACGACCGGTATCAGCTACAGTGATGTCAGCGCAGATCCACAATCAGCCCGATGTATCAACGCTGATGACTGATGATCTTCCCATGGGTCTCGTCACCACCAACGCAAATAGGGCAGCATCTACAACTTCGCAGACGATGTATAGACACCATCCTCTACTCAGAGAAGGCTACACACCCCTTAGATGACGACAACTCTACGGGACGTCTGCGCGCAGACTACAAGAACTTTCTCTGCCGAGATTGTTCCGTTGACGGTACAGGGACTCTCCGATGATCAACCGATCATCTTCCCAGAGGTTCATCACAAGTAACGACCAGTCACCTTCGGTGACTTCAGGGCAGATCTCCACGGTACCCGAGGTATCTACGATGACAACAGATGAGCGGCCTGTGGACCACGTCGCTATCAACGCAGAAAGGGCAGCGCTACTACCACCGCAGACCTTCAAACCGGGGGACGTTATGCAGGAGATGATCAACGTTACGGCCTGGAGAAGAAGTCACAGCCCACAACGAGGTCCCGAGCCTTCGCGAAGGTTCCAACGCAGACGTCGTCTCTGAGGGACCCTTCATCAACGTGACATCTGGAAGCAGATCACACTACAGGCCAGCCTTCGCGAAGGTCGACTTAACCATCCCCTGCGGCGGACACGGACGATCAGCATTCGCGAAGGAGTAATCGCCATCCCTGGATACAGAATCGGACCACCAGCGTTCGCAAAGGCGTTCGCGAAGGACCAGTCGCCATCCCCCAGATGCGGAATCAGCGTTCGCGAAGGAGAATTCTTCCATCCCCAGATACAGAATCAGACGACCAGCGTTCGCGAAGGCGTTCGCGTAGTACCAGTCGCCACTCCCCAAGTACGGACTCAGATGAGCCTTCGCGAAGGTTCCAACGCAGACGTCGTCTCTGAGGGACCCTTCATCAACGTGACACCTTGAAGCAGATCACACTACAGGCCAGCCTTCGCGAAGGTCGACTCAACCATCCCCTGCGGCGGACACGGACGATCAGCATTCGCGAAGGAAGAATCGCCATCCCTGGATACAGAATCGGACCACCAGCGTTCGCAAAGGTGTTCGCGAAGGACCAGTCGCCATCCCCCAGATGTGGAATCAGCGTTCGCGAAGGAGAATTCTTCCATCCCCGGATACAGAATCAGACAACCAGCGTTCGCGAAGGCGTTCGCGAAGTACCAGTCGCCACTCCCCAAGTACGGACTCAGATGAGCCGTCTGGAGGAAAGTACAAGACCTTGGACTTGCTGTCCAGTACCAGGAGAACCCAGAGGTCAGACTCTGGGTCAGAAGAGCATCATCCCTGGCACTGTTACCAGAAGGTGATGTGCAAGATGCCTGGGTCGACGCCATGGACAATACACCTTAAGTAGACAACGCCCAGAGATTTAACGACTACATTGTGACAACTTGGGTTGATGATGATGCAAGATTCCCCATCCCGCTATGGAATCACCACCGCAACGTTGGGCCTCGAACGAATAATCTTGAAGGCTTCCACTACCGTATGAACAAGACTCTGCCACACCATCATCCAAACATCTATTGCTTTGTTGAGCTGATCAAGCAGATTGAGAAGTCTGAATCTGCCAAGATGCGCCAAATCGACGTCGGTGCTGCCATCCAGGGAAGAAAGCGAGTGTATCGTGAAAAAGAAAACAGACTTGTCCGATTGTGGGACCAACTTGGAACAGGCCAGAAAAACTCTGTTCAATTTCTGGATGCTGTTGGCCTCCTCCACCCAACTGACCATTAAAGGCAAACTGTGAATTTAAGTAATTTAAGTTATAATAATGCTGAAGACAGAAGAATAATTTTTATTCAAGTGTCCAGTGCTTACAATATGTTAAAAGCACTATAAGTGCTGAGATAAGACATATATATATATATAATAAAATATATTGTTAAACATTTACATTTACATTTTAAGTGCACAGATTATGTATGTATACTTTGCTGAAAACAGAAGAAGAATTATTATTCAAGTGTCTATTCAATATGTCACCATTTTAACATGTATACTTTGACAGATTCACTGATGTGAAGCTATATTTTTGTTTCTTGGATCATTCCATTTTATTACAAAGGTAGTTGTTGGTGCAGTCAACCATACCATATGTTGTTTGAACCCGTGGGACAAGTGGGACATATGACTAATGAGAGTGGGACGTATGACTAATGAGAGGACACCCTCTTTTGCCATTGGGGCAAGTTGTTTATTTAAGGAGTAAGAGGATTATGAGGCATGGTCGACTGGGTTTGTTTGTTTAACTCATTAAGCCCGAGAGACACTTCACTACTCAACACCTGGAACCCCTTGCTGATTGCCCTGCTCACTGTTGCGAAGCTAATTAGTGCTATTCACACCTGATTTCCCTGGCAGGTTTCGGGGATGACAGGAAACTGTCTAGTCGTACAAACAAGCTCTGATTGTTTAATTGTGTCGTTAAGATACAAGTTAACAGAAAGCAGGTGTGAATACAAAAGTAGCATCCTCTCACTTTGGCTGCAGGAAACTCAGTCTCGATGACCACAACAGGATACCACCCTTGCAACCACTTGTCAAAGCGTTCCACAATCAATTATCCACAAAGGATATAGTTGCGTTTTCTGGAGAGCAGTTCTTACTGGCATTGTATGGAGCACCTAAGTCTGTTAAATTCCTGAATGAACACAGATATCATTGTTTCACAAGAGCCGTTGCCAAGTGTCCCATTCACACACAAATGCAGTTATCTGCCTTGCCACCTACATCGGCAGCAACAAGAGAACATTGTCTGAGGGTTTATCTGCAAGTGCAGCAATGGCTTGGAAGAAGTCTTCCACCAAATGGATGGGGATGGCAAACTGTTTGTGGCCAGCTCAAGCAAGTAACAACCCGTGACCCCCCCAGCACCAGAGACATTGATCAACATGATCAAATGCAATTATAAAACAGGGTGTGAGTGTATGTGTGGGTGCAGAAAGGCAGGATTGAAATGTTCGCGTCTATGTAAATATTGTCATGGTAGTTGCAGCAATTCAAATGCAGTATACCCTGCAGAGGAGTTGAGTTGAGTTGGGCTTTACGTCACATCGGCATTATTCCAGCCATATAGTGACGAGAACAAGTCTGCATTAATATACATTGTAAGTACAAAGTGGTTTCGTTTCAAAGACATACATTCATTACGTTGTCATTTTAGAACAGAGTATGTCATAGCACTAGATTGAAAAGCAGATACATTCGTTATTGACATTACACAGTTACATTTTATGATATAGATCGACTTCCCTCAGGTAGTTTAGTATCAGATGAGCGCTCACGCTGGAGAACAGATCTTTCAGATTGGTTGCGTGATAATGCGAGTCCCTTGCAGATGTAAAATCCACACAGTCAAGCAGAATATGCTTGACGGTGAGAGCCTCATCGCAGGAGAGACATATGGGGGGTCCATCCCCATCTGTTTTTAGCAGATAGTCATGTGTAAACCGACTATGGCCAATACGACATCGTCGTAAAATTACTTCATCACGTCTTGACTGGCAACCCAAGCAGGTATAACCGACTGTTGGCTTCAATTCATGGAGTTTGTTTCCTTCTACTTGGGTGTCCCACCTTTTGCATCAAGTCCCAGTATAGCTTTTGATAGTGGGTTTGAAATCACTGTACGGGATTAGCAGTGGAGATAGGGGCTTTTCAAGAGCTGCTTTGCTGCAGCATCGGCCTTAGTGTTACCTGCTATGCCGACGTGACCCGCAACCAGCAGAGGATGATGTCATATTGGCTAGTAGAAAGGTCGTTGTACAGTTCTAATATGTCCAGGATGATTGGGTGACTTGAAGTCACGTTTAGAAGTGCTTGAAGGCAGGATAATGAATCTGTAAATAATGATGAAGTTTTGGACTGATTTTGCTGTTGAATGTAGGTCAGAGCCGAGAAGATAGCTTTGGCTTCAGCGGTGAAAATGGAACTGTTGTCGGGGATCCTAGAGGAGACAGTCTTGGCTCCAATGACTGTAGCGCTGGCAACTTGGCCATTGTCATTGGATCCGTCTGTGAAGATGGATCTGTGAGTGTTATACTTCGAACGTAACTGGTTGTATTCCTGTTGGAACACCAAGGGATTTGTTTCAGACTTTTTGAGTTTGGTGAGAGTAAGATCGACCTGTGGTTTCACCATTTGCCATGGTGGTGAGGACAGAAGTCGGTAAGGCGCAATGATGTTGAGATCAATTTTAGCTGCAGATATGTGTGGTTTGATCCTTATTCCAAGTGGTGGAACCAGGCTTGGCAGTTTAGGAAATAAGTTTTCATAGAGGGGGTTGAAAACACAGTTGTATGCTGGATTGGACTCATTTGAACGTAATTTAGTGATATACTGCAGTGAGAGTTTAATGCGGCGTTGTTCAAGGGAAGGTTCATTGGCCTCCGCATATAGACTGTCTACCGGAGAGGTCCTAAAAGCTCCCAGGCAGAGCCTTAGTCCTTGGTGGTGGATAGAGTCTAATTTTTCTAAATTGCTTTTGCAGGCTCCACCGTAGACAATGGAGCCATAATCCAGTTTACTGCGGACTAATGATCTGTACAGGTGAAGGAGGGTGTTAATTTTGATGCTAAAAAGTGTGACAGACAGGATGCTGCCTTGGGGGACGCCCTGATCTTGGTGGAAGTAGTCAGACAGTGTGGAACCCACCCGAACTTGGAATTGTCTGTTATTTAGAAACCGAGATATGAATTGAGGTAGTCTACCCCTCAATCCAAACTCGTGTAAATCTTTTAGGATACCATGTTTCCATGTTGTATCATATGCTTTTTCTAAGTCGAAAAAGATAGATACTGCATGTTGTTTGTTGACAATGGAGTTTTTTATGAATGCTTCCAGACGCACCAGATGGTCAATGGTACTTCGGTTTTTTTCCGAAACCACATTGGAGGTCACTGAGGAGGTTATTGGTCTCCAAGTACCAGATTAATCGATTGTTGACCATGCGCTCCATGGTTTTGCAAACACAGCTAGTTAGTGATATAGGGACGGTAGTTTGAGGGATCAGTATGGTCGCGACCTGGTTTTGGTATAGGGATGATGATGGCATTATGCCACGAAGGGGAAGTGTCGGATGTCCAGATGTCATCAAATATATTTAGGAGTGTTTCCAAGCCTATGTCAGGGAGGTGTTTTAGAAGCTGATAATGGATTTCATCAGCTCCTGCCGCGAGTGTCGTGGAGCCTGTCCTAGGGCAGTACGTAATTCATGGAGGGAAAACGTTTTGTTGTAATCCTCCCCATTATCAGAGTTAAAATTGACTGGTTTCTTTTCTTGTTGGGTTTGATATTTCTGGAACTGAGGGTTATAATTTGATGAGGACGAGTGGTTTGCCAAAGTTTCGCCAAGTTTGTTTGCAATTTCAGATTTATTTGTTAGAAGGGAGTCGCCATCTTTCAGGTGGTGAACTCCTGATTTTGACCCTTTGCCCTTGATCTTTTGAATCATGTTCCACACCTTGGACATGGGTGTGCGGGAGTTGATTTTGGACACATATTTCCTCCATGAGCCGCGTTTAGTTTGTTTGAAGGTAACGTTTTGCTCTGGCATTTGTCATTTTAACAGCATTCAGGTTATGCACTGTCGGATGTTGTCGGAAATATTTTTCCGCCTTCTTCCTATTTTCCTAGCTTGTTTGCAGTTTGTATCAAACCATGGTTTACGTATATGTGCGGGTTTGCAGAGGACTTAGGAATAGTTTTGTCTCCGATGGCATTTAGGACGTCTGAAAATAGTTCCATGGGGTCAGGAACATTCCTGAAGTTGTCCGGCTTAAGTTTTTCTGAACATAGGGTTTGGAATAAAGGCCAGTTGGCCTTAGTAAAATTCCATCTTGTTGATGGTGGTTCATCCGTGGGGTTGATAGGAGTAAGAATTGTTGGGAAGTGGTCGCTTCCGCAGAAAGGTCGATCATGGACCCGACCATTCGAACTCATTAAAAGATTAGAATCTGTAAGTGATAGATCGAGAGCAGAGTATGATCCAGTGGCAGGATGGAGAGGAGAATGAAGAAGATCATGAACTACCATCTGATGAAACATCTCATGAATTGTCTCCTAGCGATGCTGATGAGAGTGAAGTTGAAGATGAGCCACAGCCTTCAACTTCCTCCAGACTGACAAGGAAAAGAAAATTATCTTTTTAGATCTTAAATCATACATGTTTGAATATTCCCTGTTACATAATCTGTAAATAGTGTTTGATAGTCTTGGTATTCTGCAGAATGTCAGTTATTTTTAGGTACTGTCAGGTTGACGTGTGATATTTTCTTGAAATGGTGAGCATCCAAGGGCGATAACTCTTTTTATAGCATGGAAATGGCTACTTAAATGTGTTTTTATGAAATTATAAAATTTCACTTGCTTGATTTTGGGGTGTAAAAAATCAAATTATTGCAATTGTTTGGCCATTTATTGAGTTTTCATTGACTTCTAAAAATGCCCCAAAATTGCAAATTTTCTGTTTCAGTCAAAATGTAAAAATATGATTTTATTAGGTTATATTTGGCTGTTTGTGGTGAAAAAAACATTGAACAATACACTTCAAGGTCTATTGGGCATATTTAAGATTTATCATTATACCTATAGGTTTTTGTGTCGCCAAAGGGTAAAACTTTAAAAACGCTAATTTAAGCACAAAAAAAGGCCACAACTCCGAAATGTGCATTTGTTTCCTTTCTGAAATAATATTCAGCAATCTTGAGATATTCACTCAGTTGTCAAACATTTATGTACTTATGTACAGAAATAAAGAAGTTGTGACTACTTTATCAAGCATAATTGGTCTTCTGGGTTACCGGTAGCAAAAGGTTGCATAGGGTAGCCATGTTTGTACGTGCACTATGGATTTAGCTCAAGTGGGATTTTAGGAGACTTTTAGTACGTTATGTAGGAAGGTTTGTATAACATATCTGCCAAGTTTCATTTCTTCATCATTTTTTTCCGACCTTTTTGCTAATTTGATTGGCCTAATAATTGTTTGAGGTGGGTACAATTTATTTGGTTACTTAAAGGAAAATTAGGTGAGTAGTAGATACAATGATAGTCCGAGACCAAGTCCAACAAAAGCCTCTGCAAAGCCTTATTTCACAAATAAAGCTTTTGTTAGGCCCTTAGATCTCACCAACCATTGTCTACTACTTTTGAACCCCCAGTAAACTTCCCGACCCCACGTGGCACTACTGTGCCGCTATGACTCGTTGACAGGAGGTAACATTGTGCCATACGGTATGATCAATAATTCCTGTCTAACGAACCCTCTCCCTGGCCCATCTCTCAAGTAGTACAAGTTCGGCTCGTCGGTTTTGATGTCCACTTTATCTATATTGTAAGTTTTGACTGACCATATCGGATCGGTGGCTCGCTTACGACTATCACCCTCGTGTTCCCCCGGCTGGTATAGGTACCTCACGAGGGCCCTATCTGGTATCTGTTTCTCCTTCCCATGCAATGGTGCAGCCGACTCTGCCACTATTGATTTTAGTTTGATAGCGTCTGCTGGTTTCTTGCCAGTGAGACGGGTGGTTTCGTGGTTTATGGCCGACACCACCTGAGGTAGCCTCGCTACCCATTCAGTCGATCGTTTCCCCGGGTTGGCTATCTCTCTCGCATACTGATGCCCAAATAAGCGTTCGGCCAAAGTCCTATTGAATCTCTCAACTATGGCTTGGCTGCGATGGGCTCCTGCCGTGCCACGCCTAACCTTGGTATCGTGTTTGTCTAGCAGGTGTGACACGACACCCATGAACTCCCGGCCGGGGTCAACTTGCAGCTCTGTTGGCCACGTCAGTGGACCGCGTTTAAACATGCGTTCGAATCCGCGGGCTACCTGGGCCGAGTCTTTCGCGGTTAAGGGTTCGGCTTCCTTGTAGCGACTGGCCACGTCCACGACGGTTAAGGCATACTTGTACCTCTTGTCATGGGGTAGGAATAGGAGGTCGGCCTGGTGAACGCTATTGGGTATGTTAATACTGAACTTCCTTCTAGGCACGTAGCGTGGTGTCAGTAAATAGATCTGCCACAGGGCTTGTTTTTCAAGCCACGCTTTGGCCTCGTTTGGGGGTACTCGCGCCATTTTAGCCAGCTTATGTATGGCGCTAGCTCCTTTCCAGTACCCACGCGGGCTGTAGTAAATAGCCTCAAACTTTCTCTGGTTCCGTGACATGTCACCCCGATATATATACACCTATGTTCTTGGTTCAATTTTCTCATGCCCGTACGCGTACGTGTTTATCCCATCAATAGCTATTCAACGCTTAGTGTCCATCGGCGACAGGGACGTCTTGTTTATCGTCAGTCCATATATCCTATGCCCATCACTTCATTTTATGTCTAAAGGTACGGGTCTTGAACAGGGCTTCCTTGAATCTGGCGTGTTTGATGTGTTGTTTCACCACGTACTTCTTAACACCCTTCGCCTACCGGATCTCACCATTGTCGGCCTTCAGGATAGAGTACATTTTGGGTTTCAAGCCTATGTACTCGGCTATGGGCGTGCCAGCACACTCGTCCTTTATCTTACCGAGGACCTTTTTATTTACCGTGCTGTGTATGGCATGGTCCTTGGGGTAGTCGCTAGTGTCGCTTTCAAATCGGTATTTTTTCATGTCCTCGCACACGTCCTCGGTTCGAATCTCCATCAGCAGGGAATCCGTGTCAGTGTACAGCACTTCACACCTGTCGCCATACTGTTTCTTCAGTTCGTTGTAGTAAAAGTCGTACATCAGGTGTTTGGATAAATCGAGGATGCTCATCCCCACATAAACAGGTCTGTTGAATTTGATGTGGCTTCTTCATGTGTAGGGCAACTAGGTCATCGGTGAATATCTTGCTACGGTTGAATGCCGGACTAGCTATCAGTCTCCTGAGCTTGTCTTCCTCATTCGACCGAACCAGCTTCACGGTCACGCGTTTCCTCAGGTTTTCCATAGTCTTACCAAACACCGAGTTGTAGATTTTTCTCAAAGTCACTGGTGGCCAGCTTTCGCAGGTCTGTGTTCATTCTGATGTATGGCTCCATCCAGGGGCTCTGGTTGAACACGAGCACCCTGTGTTTTTTAGGCAGCCTCATACCCAATGACAGGTACAGCTGTAGGTGAACGATGTACTTGGTCTTATTCATTAAGTTGGGCACTAGTTTTTCAACGTCTGCCACCCGCCCACCTAACAAGTTATGTTGGTACTCAGACATCCAGCCTGGGTTAACCCTCATATGTTCGGGGGCCAGGGGGGTAGCTGTTGTGTGATGTGTGTAATGCCTTGGGGTATATAAGTCCACCTCGAGGATATAACCTTTGTTCGAATCGTCTGCGATGCTCATAACATCGATCTCGTGCGATGCCCATTCGAATCCCCCTGTGGGTAGATACTGGCTCATGGCCCAGCCGTACAGGTTGTTGGCGTCGAGGTAGAGAATATGATTGGTTGGCTTGCTCGGGTCGTAGCCCTTCACGTATTGATTATTTGCTTTCGCGTATCGTTTGGTAGCCATGGAAATCCCACCTCGCAAGCCTTTCTCAATGAATAGGTGCATGTCGTAATCGGTGAGCAATTCCAACTTACTTCCGGTCTTTTTCAACAATGCATCCCAAGACAGACCTGGGTTGGTGTAGTACCATGCGGGGTCGAGTTGATACTGCTTGAAACACGTCCTCCTAAACGTCTCAAACACGTGGGCTAGCAGCAGTACATCTGTCCTCAAGTACAGGTCGTGGTAGTCACCCAGATTCTTACAGCCCAGTTTATTCCATACGTTAATCGCGTGCGAGTAATCGTCTTGGGATATTGTCGAGTCGGTCAGGTTGCTGTAAAATTCTCTGATGGGGGGTAGTCTGGTCTCGGCAAACTTGGCCCAGCCATCCATGTACTCGTAGGGGTACACACCCTTCCTCATCAGCAGGGGTCGAGTCTCGGCGTCGATGTATCGATCAGTGATGGGGAAGGTATCGTTGGCCTTGACCAGACTGTCGAGTGACGACAGGAGGAACTGAACCGAGTCAATGAACCTCAGGCCATTCAAGCTGAAGGAGATGTATCTCTCCATGTTGTTGGGGATGCACGTCAGGTTGCCATCGACTTTCGCGATGGCCTGCATGATCAAGTGAGAGTCGTACCCTCTCAAGTTGTGGAAGACCACGGGGATGTTTATTGTCTTGGGGGTGATTCTAAGCTTGAGGTTGCACGCGTTGTGAGCGGCGCCTCTATACTTACCGGTTATGTGGCAGTGATCTCTCACCGAATCACCGTTAAGTGGTGAGTCACACACATGGCAGTGAGTGCTGCAGGCATGAGCTAGCCGGTCGGCTTGAGTCATACGCATGGGAGCGACTGTATACAGTGCATTCCTAATACTTTTCTCTTCCTCCCAGGTTCATTATGAGCATACCCCTATCCTGCAGGTTGAAATCTAGCTTGATAGTCGGTTGTTTAAGCACCATTTTGGTCAACCGAGCGTACCCTACAGCTAGACTGGCGACCACGGTGGCGTGGTATGCATCGTTGACGAACGTTTTCCCCTCAGACATTAGGTATATGATATAAAAATATATATTTATAACATGATATGTGGGTTGACCTCTAATTGTGGGGGAGGGATACCCTCCCTGGGGGGTTGTTTATTATATAACCATGAGATAGCCACGGCAACAGTTGCGCCTGCAATCAACAGGAGTGGAGCCCGGCTCCACGTGTTACTCTTATGTTGGTTAGACCACCTTTTTCTACCGGCGGCGACTCTCTTAGGGTTCTTCTGCCTGGTGACTGTAGGGGTCACCTCGGGTGGGGTTTCCTCTGAAGGGGTCACCTCCAGTTGGGGTGGGGTCTCCTCCTGTGTCATTTCTTGGGCAGCATCCATCTTGTATACTATTATTATTATTTTTCCCCTCCTTAAATTGGCAATGCTTTGCTGTGATAATCGCCGCCGTCACCGGGGCTAGAAACATACCGTATTTGTGGTAGAGCACGTAGCTGATAGAGCTCAAGGCGTGTTCAATAAAAGGGTCTTTCTCGAGGTCCTCCCACAGGTAAAGTCCTGGGGAATGGGAAGGAAGTACGACGCAATGCCAGTGTATATCTGGGTCATAGCCGATTCTATAGTCTTTGTCATCTCGGCCCCGAGTCTAGCCTCGTATCTAGCGTACAGCTTATCGATTTCTTCGGTTGACATTTTGTGAATTTTATCGGGAGTGTAGTCCCCAAAGTAATGTTTGGCTTTGCCACCAACAGACAACGCTACCAGTCTCTCTCGCTTATCATCGTCCCCTCGCTTATCCCCCTCCAACAGTTGTTCTAGCAATTCATCACACTCCATCTTATAATGTAATAAGTAAGTTTTAGTTTTAATAATATAATACCCGATGCAGGTTAAACACAGCGAAATGAAGGTTAAGTTGCACACGACGAGCACTTCAAAAACAACCATAACTATAACTATAACTGATAAGTGCTAAATGCTAAGCATTTGCTAAGCATTGCTAAGCATTTGCTAAGCATTGCTAAGCTAAAACACCCTATAGGCCACGGGTTGGTCGGTCTTGAGCACGAGCTTAGCATGTTTAGTTTCAGCGAGCTGTTTCTTCACACGTTCCCTATCATGTTTGCTCATCACATCGTTCTCTCTCAAACACTCCTCGAACGAATCCCTGTCCTTGCAGTGGAATAAGGCCACCCATCGGCGTCTGCTCCTGAGGTCTTTCAACACCCGAGTTGAACTTCTGCGTTAGTACCCAGGCGCTGTTAGCTGCGTGCCGGCGGAGAAGGCCAGATGCGATAGCATATCTCTATTTTTTGTTATCTCGCGATTAGCGCTGCAGTCGTCCAGGATAAACAGCGTCGACTCCCCCTCGAATTTGTTGTGATAAGCCTTCAACCAGTCCTGCAGACGTGTTCCCGGGTCGACTCTGTGTACATCCGGGTCCGTCATCACCCAAGGTCTTTCCGTGTACGTTCTATTCATGTGCAGAGTAGGGCACATGATAGCGATGTTATCAAACACATCCCGGTAGTACCCTCCAACATATCCAGCCGAAAAGCGGTCTTCCCACAGCCCGTCTGCCCGCACACTATGGCGCAGTGTGGGTCCCGGGGCAAATCAATAAATGGCTTGCCGCCGGCAGGCAAATCAGTAGATGGCTTGCACGAATCTCCCATTCTCTATATTAAGTTGCGCGTCCATAATAACGTACAGATATAATTTCAACTTGCCCGCGGGTTGAGCCTTCTTGGTGATCTGGATTGTAATCCCTCGCTGCCGTTGTCGATCGCGGTGACCGCTACCGAGCAGTTTATCGTCGATCCGTGGATCGCATGTCCAACCATAAGCGTGCTTGGTGGTCAGGTATTCACCGATCTGCGGAGGATAGGTCCAGGTCTTTGGTTATGTATGGGTGTTGTTTTATAGCGGTAGCTTTTTATCTCATCCCACTGCTGGTATGCCCTCATACCATGACTGAACAACTGGTTAGATGCGCCCTCGATGGTCACTTCCACCTTTTCAATCTCGGGTTGAAAAACTTCGCTTTCCCTTCGGGCGGCTCGTAATCCTCCACACGGGGCGACCAGGATACCTGTCATCGATCGGCGCCCGGCTGCGTTCAGGTTGATTTTCCACACAGTGTCGGCTCTTATCCCGCCGCGACCGATCTTATGCCGCGAAGGGGAAGTGTCCGGATGTCAGATGTCATCAAATATATTTAGGAGTGTTTCCAAAGCCTATGTCAGGGGAGGTGTTTTAGAAGCTGATAATGGATTTCATCAGCTCCTGCCGCAGTGTCGTGAGCCTGTCCTAGGGCGATGCACGTAATTCATGGAGGGAAAGCGTTTTGTTGTAATCCTCCCCATTATCAGAGTTAAAATTGACTGGTTTCTTTTCTTGTTGGGTTTGATATTTCTGGAACTGAGGGTTATAATTTGATGAGGGACGAGTGGTTTGCCAAAGTTTCGCCAAGTTTGTTTGCAATTTCAGATTTATTTGTTAGAAGGGAGTCGCCATCTTTCAGGTGGTGAACTCCTGATTTTGACCCTTGCCCTTGATCTTTTGAATCATGTTCCACACCTTGGACATGGGTGTGCGGGGAGTTGATTTTGGACACATATTTCCTCCATGAGAGCGTTTAGTTTGTTTGAAGGTACGTTTTGCTCTGGCATTTGTCATTTTAACAGCATTCAGGTTATGCACTGTCGGATGTTGTCGGAAATATTTTTCCGCCTTCTTCCTATTTTTCCTAGCTTGTTTGCAGTTTGTATCAAACCATGGTTTACGTATGTGCGGGTTTGCAGAGGACTTAGGAATAGTTTTGTCTCCGATGGCATTTAGGACGTCTGAAAATAGTTCCATGGGGTCAGGAACATTCCTGAAGTTGTCCGGCTTAAGTTTTTCTGAACATAGGGTTTGGAATAAAGGCCAGTTGGCCTTAGTAAAATTCCATCTTGTTGATGGTGGTTCATCCGTGGGGTTGATAGGAGTAAGAATTGTTGGGAAGTGGTCGCTTCCGCAAAGGTCGTCATGGACCGACCATTCGAACTCATTAAAAAGATTAGAATCTGTAAGTGATAGATCGAGAGCAGAGTATGATCCAGTGGCAGGATGGAGAGGAGAATGAAGAAGATCATGAACTACCATCTGATGAAACATCTCATGAATTGTCTCCTAGCGATGCTGATGAGAGTGAAGTTGAAGATGAGCCACAGCCTTCAACTTCCTCCAGACTGACAAGGAAAAGAAAATTATCTTTTTTAGATCTTAAATCATACATGTTTGAATATTCCCTGTTACATAATCTGTAAATAGTGTTTGATAGTCTTGGTATTCTGCAGAATGTCAGTTATTTTTAGGTACTGTCAGGTTGACGTGTGATATTTTCTTGAAATGGTGAGCATCCAAGGGCGATAACTCTTTTTATAGCATGGAAATGGCTACTTAAATGTGTTTTTATGAAATTATAAAATTTCACTTGCTTGATTTTGGGGTGTAAAAAATCAAATTATTGCAATTGTTTGGCCATTTATTGAGTTTTCATTGACTTCCAAAAATGCCCCCAAATTGCAAATTTTCTGTTTCAGTCAAAATGTAAAAATATGATTTTATTAGGTTATATTTGGCTGTTTGTGGTGAAAAAAACATTGAACAATACACTTCAAGGTCTATTGGGCATATTTAAGATTTATCATTATACCTATAGGTTTTGTGTCGCCAAAGGGTAAAACTTTAAAAACGCTAATTTAAGCACAAAAAAAGGCCACAACTCCGAAATGTGCATTTGTTTCCTTTCTGAAATAATATTCAGCAATCTTGAGATATTCACTCAGTTGTCAAACATTTATGTACTTATGTACAGAAATAAAGAAGTTGTGACTACTTTATCAAGCATAATTGGTCTTCTGGGTTACCGGTAGCAAAAGGTTGCATAGGGTAGCCATGTTTGTACGTGCACTATGGATTTAGCTCAAGTGGGATTTTAGGAGACTTTTAGTACGTTATGTAGGAAGGTTTGTATAACATATCTGCCAAGTTTCATTTCTTCATCATTTTTTTCCGACCTTTTTGCTAATTTGATTGGCCTAATAATTGTTTGAGGTGGGTACAATTTATTTGGTTACTTAAAGGAAAATTAGGTGAGTAGTAGATACAATGATAGTCCGAGACCAAGTCCAACAAAAGCCTCTGCAAAGCCTTATTTCACAAATAAAGCTTTTGTTAGGCCCTTAGATCTCACCAACCATTGTCTACTACTTTTGAACCCCCAGTAAACTTCCCGACCCCACGTGGCACTACTGTGCCGCTATGACTCGTTGACAGGAGGTAACATTGTGCCATACGGTATGATCAATAATTCCTGTCTAACGAACCCTCTCCCTGGCCCATCTCTCAAGTAGTACAAGTTCGGCTCGTCGGTTTTGATGTCCACTTTATCTATATTGTAAGTTTTGACTGACCATATCGGATCGGTGGCTCGCTTACGACTATCACCCTCGTGTTCCCCCGGCTGGTATAGGTACCTCACGAGGGCCCTATCTGGTATCTGTTTCTCCTTCCCATGCAATGGTGCAGCCGACTCTGCCACTATTGATTTTAGTTTGATAGCGTCTGCTGGTTTCTTGCCAGTGAGACGGGTGGTTTCGTGGTTTATGGCCGACACCACCTGAGGTAGCCTCGCTACCCATTCAGTCGATCGTTTCCCCGGGTTGGCTATCTCTCTCGCATACTGATGCCCAAATAAGCCGCCAAAGTCCTATTGAATCTCTCAACTATGGCTTGGCTGCGATGGGCTCCTGCCGTGCACGCTAACCTTGGTATCGTGGTTTGTCTAGCAGGTGTGACACGACACCCATGAACTCCCGCCCGGGGTCAACTTGCAGCTCTGTTGGCCACGTCAGTGGACCGCGTTTAAACATGCGTTCGAATCCGCGGGCTACCTGGGCCGAGTCTTTCGCGGTTAAGGGTTCGGCTTCCTTGTAGCGACTGGCCACGTCCACGACGGTTAAGGCATACTTGTACCTCTTGTCATGGGGTAGGAATAGGAGGTCGGCCTGGTGAACGCTATTGGGTATGTTAATACTGAACTTCCTTCTAGGCACGTAGCGTGGTGTCAGTAAATAGATCTGCCACAGGGCTTGTTTTTCAAGCCACGCTTTGGCCTCGTTTGGGGGTACTCGCGCCATTTTAGCCAGCTTATGTATGGCGCTAGCTCCTTTCCAGTACCCACGCGGGCTGTAGTAAATAGCCTCAAACTTTTCTGGTTCCGTGACATGTCACCCCGATATATATACACCTATGTTCTTGGTTCAATTTTCTCATGCCCGTACGCGCACGTGTTTATCCCATCAATAGCTATTCAACGCTTAGTGTCCATCGGCGACAGGGACGTCTTGTTTATCGTCAGTCCATATATCCTATGCCCATCACTTCATTTTATGTCTAAAGGTACGGGTCTTGAACAGGGCTTCCTTGAATCTGGCGTGTTTGATGTGTTGTTTCACCACGTACTTCTTAACACCCTTCGCCTACCGGATCTCACCATTGTCGGCCTTCAGGATAGAGTACATTTTGGGTTTCAAGCCTATGTACTCGGCTATGGGCGTGCCAGCACACTCGTCCTTTATCTTACCGAGGACCTTTTTATTTACCGTGCTGTGTATGGCATGGTCCTTGGGGTAGTCGCTAGTGTCGCACAAATCGAGGCGTTTTTTCATGTCCTCGCACACGTCCTCGGTTCGAATCTCCATCAGCAGGGAATCCGTGTCAGTGTACAGCACTTCACACCTGTCGCCATACTGTTTCTTCAGTTCGTTGTAGTAAAAGTCGTACATCAGGTGTTTGGATAAATCGAGGATGCTCATCCCCACATAAACAGGTCTGTTGAATTTGATGTGGCTTTTCTTCATGTGTAGGGCAACTAGGTCATCGGTGAATATCTTGCTACGGTTGAATGCCGGACTAGCTATCAGTCTCCTGAGCTTGTCTTCCTCATTCGACCGAACCAGCTTCACGGTCACGCGTTTCCTCAGGTTTTCCATAGTCTTACCAAACACCGAGTTGTAGATTTTTCTCAAAGTCACTGGTGGCCAGCTTTCGCAGGTCTGTGTTCATTCTGATGTATGGCTCCATCCAGGGGCTCTGGTTGAACACGAGCACCCTGTGTTTTTTAGGCAGCCTCATACCCAATGACAGGTACAGCTGTAGGTGAACGATGTACTTGGTCTTATTCATTAAGTTGGGCACTAGTTTTTCAACGTCTGCCACCCGCCCACCTAACAAGTTATGTTGGTACTCAGACATCCAGCCTGGGTTAACCCTCATATGTTCGGGGGCCAGGGGGTAGCTGTTGTGTGATGTGTGTAATGCCTTGGGGTATATAAGTCCACCTCGAGGATATAACCTTTGTTCGAATCGTCTGCGATGCTCATAACATCGATCTCGCATCGCGATGCCCATTCAATCCCCCTGTGGGTAGATACTGGCTCATGGCCCAGCCATTACAGGTTGTTGGCGCCGAGGTAGAGAATATGATTGGTTGGCTTGCTCGGTCGTAGCCCTTCACGTATTGATTATTTGCTTTTCGCATCGCTTGGTAGCCATGGAAATCCCACCTCGCAAGCCTTTCTCAATGAATAGGTGCATGTCGTGAATCGGTGAGCAATTCCAACTTACTTCCGGTCTTTTCAACAATGCATCCCAAGACAGACCTGGGTTGGTGTAGTACCATGCGGGGTCGAGTTGATACTGCTTGAAACACGTCCTCCTAAACGTCTCAAACACGTGGGCTAGCGTGCAGGCAAGTACAGGTCGTGTTAGTCACCCAGATTCTTACAGCCCAGTTTATTCCATACGTTAATCGCGTGCGAGTAATCGTCTTGGGATATTGTCGAGTCGGTCAGGTTGCTGTAAAATTCTCTGATGGGGGGTAGTCTGGTCTCGGCAAACTTGGCCCAGCCATCCATGTACTCGTAGGGGTACACACCCTTCCTCATCAGCAGGGGTCGAAGTCTCGGCCGATGTATCGATCAGTGATGGGGAAGGTATCGCTGGCCTTTGACCAGACTGTCGAAAGTGACGACAGGAGGAACTGAACCGAAGTCAATGAACCTCAGGCCATTCAAGCTGAAGGAGATGTATCTCTCCATGTTGTTGGGGATGCACGTCAGGTTGCCATCGACTTTCGCGATGGCCTGCATGATCAAGTGAGAGTCGTACCCTCTCAAGTTGTGGAAGACCACGGGGATGTTTATTGTCTTGGGGGTGATTCTAAGCTTGAGGTTGCACCGCGTTGTGAGCGGCGCCTCTATACTTACCGGTTATGTGGCAGTGATCTCTCACCGAATCACCGTTAAGTGGTGAGTCACACACATGGCAGTGAGTGCTGCAGGCATGAGCTAGCCGGTCGGCTTGAGTCATACGCATGGGAGCGACTGTATACAGTGCATTCCTAATACTTTTCTCTTCCTCCCAGGTTCATTATGAGCATACCCCTATCCTGCAGGTTGAAATCTAGCTTGATAGTCGGTTGTTTAAGCACCATTTTGGTCAACCGAGCGTACCCTACAGCTAGACTGGCGACCACGGTGGCGTGGTATGCATCGTTGACGAACGTTTTCCCCTCAGACATTAGGTATATGATATAAAAAATATATATTTATAACATGATATGTGGGTTGACCTCTAATTGTGGGGAGGGATACCCTCCCTGGGGGTTGTTTATTATATAACCATGAGATAGCCACGGCAACAGTTGCGCTCTGCAATCAACAGGAGTGGAGCCCGGCCCACGCGGTTACTCTTATGTTGGTTAGACCACCTTTTCACCGGGCCATGACTCTCTTAGGGTTCTTCTGCCTGGTGACTGTAGGGTCACCTCGGTGGGGTTTCTCTGAAGGGGTCACCTCCAGTTGGGGTGGGGTCTCCTCCTGTGTCATTTCTTGGGCAGCATCCATCTTGTATACTATTATTATTATTTTTCCCCTCCTTAAATTGGCAATGCTTTGCTGTGATAATCGCCGCCGTCACCGGGGCTAGAAACATACCGTATTTGTGGTAGAGCACGTAGCTGATAGAGCTCAAGGCGTGTTCAATAAAAGGGTCTTTCTCGAGGTCCTCCCACAGGTAAAGTCCTGGGGAATGGGAAGGAAGTACGAGGCAATGCCAGTGTATATCTGGGTCATAGCCGATTCTATAGTCTTTGTCATCTCGGCCCCGAGTCTAGCCTCGTATCTAGCGTACAGCTTATCGATTTCTTCGGTTGACATTTTGTGAATTTTATCGGGGAGTGTAGTCCCCAAAGTAATGTTTGGCTTTGCCACCAACAGCCAACGCTACCAGTCTCTCTCGCTTATCATCGTCCCCTCGCTTATCCCCCTCCAACAGTTGTTCTAGCAATTCATCACACTCCATCTTATAATGTAATAAGTAAGTTTTAGTTTTAATAATATAATACCCGATGCAGGTTAAACACAGCGAAATGAAGGTTAAGTTGCACACGACGAGCACTTCAAAAACAACCATAACTATAACTATAACTGATAAGTGCTAAATGCTAAGCATTTGCTAAGCATTGCTAAGCTTTGCTAAGCTTTGCTAAGCATTTGCTAAGCATTGCTAAGCTAAAACACCCTATAGGCCACGGGTTGGTCGGTCTTGAGCACGAGCTTAGCATGTTTAGTTTCAGCGAGCTGTTTCTTCACACGTTCCCTATCATGTTTGCTCATCACATCGTTCTCTCTCAAACACTCCTCGAACAAATCCCTGTCCTTGCAGTGGAATAAGGCCACCCATCGCGTCTGCTCCCTGAGGTCTTTCAACACCGAGTTGAACTTCTGCGTTAGTACCCAGACGCTGTGCTTTGCGTGCCGGCCGGAGAAGGCCAGGTACGATAGCATATCTCTATTTTTTGTTATCTCGCGATTAGCGCTGCAGTCGTCCAGGATAAACAGCGTCGACTCCCCCTCGAATTTGTTGTGATAAGCCTTCAACCAGTCCTGCAGACGTGTTCCCGGGTCGACTCTGTGTACATCCGGGTCCGTCATCACCCAAGGTCTTTCCGTGTACGTTCTATTCATGTGCAGAGTAGGGCACATGATAACGATGTTATCAAACACATCCCGGTAGTACCCCTCCAACATATCCAGCACGAAAACGGTCTTCCCACAGCCCGTCTGCCCGCACACTATGGCGCAGTGTGGGTCCCGGGGCAAATCAATAAATGGCTTGCCGCAGGCAAATCAGTAGATGGCTTGCACGAATCTCCCATTCTCTATATTAAGTTGCGCGTCCATAATAACGTACAGATATAATTTCAACTTGCCCGCGGGTTGAGCCTTCTTGGTGATCTGGATTGTAATCCCCTCGCTGCCGTTGTCGATGCGGCGACCGCTACCGAGCAGTTTATCGTCGTCCGTGGATCGCATGTCCAACCATAGCGCGTACTTGGTGGTCAGGTATTCACCGATCTGCACGGAGGATAGGTCCAGGTCTTTGGTTATGTATGGGTGTTGTTTTATAGCCGGTAGCTTTTTTATCTCATCCCACTGCTGGTATGCCCTCATACCATGACTGAACAGCTGGTTGGGTACGCCCTCGATGGTCACTTCCACCTTTTCAATCTCGGGGTTGAAAAACTTCTCGCTTTCCCTTGGAACGGCTCGTAATCCTCCACGGGGACGACCAGGATACCTGTCATCGATCGCGCCGGCACGTTCAGGTTGATATTCCACACAGTGTCGCTCTTATCCCGCACGACCGATCTTATGCCACGAAGGGGGGAAGTGTCCGGATGTCCAGATGTCATCAAATATATTTAGGAGTGTTTCCAAGCCTATGTCAGGGAGGTGTTTTAGAAGCTGATAATGGATTTCATCAGCTCCTGCCGCAGTGTCGTGAGCCTGTCCTAGGGCAGTACGTAATTCATGGAGGGAAAACGTTTTGTTGTAATCCTCCCCATTATCAGAGTTAAAATTGACTGGTTTCTTTTCTTGTTGGGTTTGATATTTCTGGAACTGAGGGTTATAATTTGATGAGGACGAGTGGTTTGCCAAAGTTTCGCCAAGTTTGTTTGCAATTTCAGATTTATTTGTTAGAAGGGAGTCGCCATCTTTCAGGTGGTGAACTCCTGATTTTGACCCTTTGCCCTTGATCTTTTGAATCATGTTCCACACCTTGGACATGTAAAAGGGAGTTGATTTTGGACACATATTTCCTCCATGAGCCGCCGTTTAGTTTGTTTGAAGGTACGCTTTTGCTCTGGCATTTGTCATTTTAACAGCATTCAGGTTATGCACTGTCGGATGTTGTCGGAAATATTTTTCGCCTTCTTCCTATTTTTCCTAGCTTGTTTGCAGTTTGTATCAAACCATGGTTTACGTGATGTGCGCGGGTTTGCAGAGGACTTAGGAATAGTTTTGTCTCCGATGGCATTTAGGACGCCTGAAAATAGTTCCATGGGGTCAGGAACATTCCTGAAGTTGTCCCGCTTAAGTTTTTCTGAACATAGGGTTTGGAATAAAGGCCAGTTGGCCTTAGTAAAATTCCATCTTGTTGATGGTGGTTCATCCGTGGGGTTGATAGGAGTAAGAATTGTTGGGAAGTGGTCGCTTCCGCAAAGGTCGTCATGGACCGACCATTCGAACTCATTAAAAAGATTAGAATCTGTAAGTGATAGATCGAGAGCAGAGTATGATCCAGTGGCAGGATGGAGAGGAGAATGAAGAAGATCATGAACTACCATCTGATGAAACATCTCATGAATTGTCTCCTAGCGATGCTGATGAGAGTGAAGTTGAAGATGAGCCACAGCCTTCAACTTCCTCCAGACTGACAAGGAAAAGAAAATTATCTTTTTAGATCTTAAATCATACATGTTTGAATATTCCCTGTTACATAATCTGTAAATAGTGTTTGATAGTCTTGGTATTCTGCAGAATGTCAGTTATTTTTAGGTACTGTCAGGTTGACGTGTGATATTTTCTTGAAATGGTGAGCATCCAAGGGCTTATAACTCTTTTATAGCATGGAAATGGCTACTTAAATGTGTTTTTATGAAATTATAAAATTTCACTTGCTTGATTTTGGGGTGTAAAAAATCAAATTATTGCAATTGTTTGGCCATTTATTGAGTTTTCATTGACTTCCAAAAATGCCCCCAAATTGCAAATTTTCTGTTTCAGTCAAAATGTAAAAATATGATTTTATTAGGTTATATTTGGCTGTTTGTGGTGAAAAAAACATTGAACAATACACTTCAAGGTCTATTGGGCATATTTAAGATTTATCATTATACCTATAGGTTTTTGTGTCGCCAAAGGGTAAAACTTTAAAAACGCTAATTTAAGCACAAAAAAAGGCCACAACTCCGAAATGTGCATTTGTTTCCTTTCTGAAATAATATTCAGCAATCTTGAGATATTCACTCAGTTGTCAAACATTTATGTACTTATGTACAGAAATAAAGAAGTTGTGACTACTTTATCAAGCATAATTGGTCTTCTGGGTTACCGGTAGCAAAAGGTTGCATAGGGTAGCCATGTTTGTAACGCGCACTATGGATTTAGCTCAAGTGGGATTTTAGGAGACTTTAGCACGCTATGTAGGAAGGTTTGTATAACATATCTGCCAAGTTTCATTTCTTCATCATTTTTCCCGACCTTTTGCTAATTTGATTGGCCTAATAATTGTTTGAGGTGGGTACAATTTATTTGGTTACTTAAAGGAAAATTAGGTGAGTAGTAGATACAATGATAGTCCGAGACCAAGTCCAACAAAGCCTCTGCAAAGCCTTATTTCACAAATAAAGCTTTTGTTAGGCCCTTAGATCTCACCAACCATTGTCTACTACTTTTGAACCCCCAGTAAACTTCCCGACCCCACTTGGCACTACTGTGCCGCTATGACTCGTTGACAGGAGGTAACATTGTGCCATACGGTATGATCAATAATTCCTGTCTAACGAACCCTCTCCCTGGCCCATCTCTCAAGTAGTACAAGTTCGGCTCGTCGGTTTTGATGTCCACTTTATCTATATTGTAAGTTTTGACTGACCATATCGGATCGGTGGCTCGCTTACGACTATCACCCTCGTGTTCCCCCGGCTGGTATAGGTACCTCACGAGGGCCCTATCTGGTATCTGTTTCTCCTTCCCATGCAATGGTGCAGCCGACTCTGCCACTATTGATTTTAGTTTGATAGCGTCTGCTGGTTTCTTGCCAGTGAGACGGGTGGTTTCGTGGTTTATGGCCGACACCACCTGAGGTAGCCTCGCTACCCATTCAGTCGATCGTTTCCCCGGGTTGGCTATCTCTCTCGCATACTGATGCCCAAATAAGCGCTCGGCCAAAGTCCTATTGAATCTCTCAACTATGGCTTGGCTGCGATGGGCTCCTGCCGTGCCACGCCTAACCTTGGTATCGTGTTTGTCTAGCAGGTGTGACACGACACCCATGAACTCCCGCCCGGGGTCAACTTGCAGCTCTGTTAATACGCCAGTGGACCGCGTTTAAACATGCGCTCAATCCGCTGGGCTACCTGGGCCGAAGTCTTTTCGCGGTTAAGGGTTCGGCTTCCTTGTAGCGACTGGCCACGTCCACGACGGTTAAGGCATACTTGTACCTCTTGTCATGGGGTAGGAATAGGAGGTCGGCCTGGTGAACGCTATTGGGTATGTTAATACTGAACTTCCTTCTAGGCACGTAGCGTGGTGTCAGTAAATAGATCTGCCACAGGGCTTGTTTTTCAAGCCACGCTTTGGCCTCGTTTGGGGGTACTCGCGCCATTTTAGCCAGCTTATGTATGGCGCTAGCTCCTTTCCAGTACCCACGCGGGCTGTAGTAAATAGCCTCAAACTTTCTCTGGTTCCGTGACATGTCACCCCGATATATATACACCTATGTTCTTGGTTCAATTTTCTCATGCCCGTACGCGTACGTGTTTATCCCATCAATAGCTATTCAACGCTTAGTGTCCATCGGCGACAGGGACGTCTTGTTTATCGTCAGTCCATATATCCTATGCCCATCACTTCATTTTATGTCTAAAGGTACGGGTCTTGAACAGGGCTTCCTTGAATCTGGCGTGTTTGATGTGTTGTTTCACCACGTACTTCTTAACACCCTTCGCCTACCGGATCTCACCATTGTCGGCCTTCAGGATAGAGTACATTTTGGGTTTCAAGCCTATGTACTCGGCTATGGGCGTGCCAGCACACTCGTCCTTTATCTTACCGAGGACCTTTTTATTTACCGTGCTGTGTATGGCATGGTCCTTGGGGTAGTCGCTAGTGTCGCACAAATCGAGGCGTTTTTTCATGTCCTCGCGACACGCCCTCGGGTTCAATCTCCATCAGCAGGGAATCCGCAGGTCAGTGTACAGCACTTCACACCTGTCGCCATACTGTTTCTTCAGTTCGTTGTAGTAAAAGTCGTACATCAGGTGTTTGGATAAATCGAGGATGCTCATCCCCACATAAACAGGTCTGTTGAATTTGATGTGGCTTTTCTTCATGTGTAGGGCAACTAGGTCATCGGTGAATATCTTGCTACGGTTGAATGCCGGACTAGCTATCAGTCTCCTGAGCTTGTCTTCCTCATTCGACCGAACCAGCTTCACGGTCACGCGTTTCCTCAGGTTTTCCATAGTCTTACCAAACACCGAGTTGTAGATTTTTCTCAAAGTCACTGGTGGCCAGCTTTCGCAGGTCTGTGTTCATTCTGATGTATGGCTCCATCCAGGGGCTCTGGTTGAACACGAGCACCCTGTGTTTTTTAGGCAGCCTCATACCCAATGACAGGTACAGCTGTAGGTGAACGATGTACTTGGTCTTATTCATTAAGTTGGGCACTAGTTTTTCAACGTCTGCCACCCGCCCACCTAACAAGTTATGTTGGTACTCAGACATCCAGCCTGGGTTAACCCTCATATGTTCGGGGGCCAGGGGGTAGCTGTTGTGTGATGTGTGTAATGCCTTGGGGTATATAAGTCCACCTCGAGGATATAACCTTTGTTCGAATCGTCTGCGATGCTCATAACATCGATCTCGCGGCGATGCCCATTCAATCCCCTGTGGGTAGATACTGGCTCATGGCCCAGCCGCACAGGTTGTTGGCCGAGGTAGAGAATATGATTGGTTGGCTTGCTCGGTCGTAGCCCTTCACGTATTGATTATTTGCTTTCGCTGCATCGCTTGGTAGCCATGGAAATCCCACCTCGCAAGCCTTTCTCAATGAATAGGTGCATGTCGTAATCGGTGAGCAATTCCAACTTACTCCGGTCTTTTTCAACAATGCATCCCAAGACAGACCTGGGTTGGTGTAGTACCATTACGCGGGTCGAAGTTGATACTGCTTGAAACACGCCCTCCTAAACGCCTCAAACACGGGCTAGCAGCAGTACATCTGTCCTCAAGTACAGGTCGTGGTAGTCACCCAGATTCTTACAGCCCAGTTTATTCCATACGTTAATCGCGGCGCAGTAATCGCCTTGGGATATTGTCGAAGTCGGTCAGGTTGCTGTAAAATTCTCTGATGGGGGTAGTCTGGTCTCGCAAACTTGGCCCAGCCATCCATGTACTCGTGGGGTACACACCCTTCCTCATCAGCAGGGGTCGAAGTCTCAAGCGCCGATGTATCGATCAGTGATGGGGAAGGTATCGTTGGTCTTTGACCAGACTGTCGAAAGTGACGACAGGAGGAACTGAACCGAGTCAATGAACCTCAGGCCATTCAAGCTGAAGGAGATGTATCTCTCCATGTTGTTGGGGATGCATCGCCAGGTTGCCATCGACTTTCGCGATGGCCTGCATGATCAAGTGAGAGTCGTCGCATCTCTCAAGTTGTGGAAGACCACGGGATGTTTATTGTCTTGGGGTGATTCTAAGCTTGAGGTTGCATCGCTGCAGAGCTGCTATACTTACTTACCGGTTATGTGGCAGTGATCTCTCACCGAATCACCGTTAAGTGGTGAGTCACACACATGGCAGTGAGTGCTGCAGGCATGAGCTAGCCGGTCGGCTTGAGTCATACGCATGGGAGCGACTGTATACAGTGCATTCCTAATACTTTTCTCTTCCTCCCAGGTTCATTATGAGCATACCCCTATCCTGCAGGTTGAAATCTAGCTTGATAGTCGGTTGTTTAAGCACCATTTTGGTCAACCGAGCGTACCCTACAGCTAGACTGGCGACCACGGTGGCGTGGTATGCATCGTTGACGAACGTTTTCCCCTCAGACATTAGGTATATGATATAAAAATATATATTTATAACATGATATGTGGGTTGACCTCTAATTGTGGGGGAGGGATACCCTCCCTTGGGGGTTGTTTATTATATAACCATGAGATAGCCACGGCAACAGTTGCGCCTGCAATCAACAGGAGTGGAGCCCGGCTCCACGTGTTACTCTTATGTTGGTTAGACCACCTTTTTCTACCGGCGGCGACTCTCTTAGGGTTCTTCTGCCTGGTGACTGTAGGGGTCACCTCGGGTGGGGTTTCCTCTGAAGGGGTCACCTCCAGTTGGGGTGGGGTCTCCTCCTGTGTCATTTCTTGGGCAGCATCCATCTTGTATACTATTATTATTATTTTTCCCCTCCTTAAATTGGCAATGCTTTGCTGTGATAATCGCCGCCGTCACCGGGGCTAGAAACATACCGTATTTGTGGTAGAGCACGTAGCTGATAGAGCTCAAGGCGTGTTCAATAAAAGGGTCTTTCTCGAGGTCCTCCCACAGGTAAAGTCCTGGGGAATGGGAAGGAAGTACGACGCAATGCCAGTGTATATCTGGGTCATAGCCGATTCTATAGTCTTTGTCATCTCGGCCCCGAGTCTAGCCTCGTATCTAGCGTACAGCTTATCGATTTCTTCGGTTGACATTTTGTGAATTTTATCGAGTGTAGTCCCCAAAGTAATGTTTGGCTTTGCCACCAACAGCCAACGCTACCAGTCTCTCTCGCTTATCATCGTCCCCTCGCTTATCCCCCTCCAACAGTTGTTCTAGCAATTCATCACACTCCATCTTATAATGTAATAAGTAAGTTTTAGTTTTAATAATATAATACCCGATGCAGGTTAAACACAGCGAAATGAAGGTTAAGTTGCACACGACGAGCACTTCAAAAACAACCATAACTATAACTATAACTGATAAGTGCTAAATGCTAAGCATTTGCTAAGCTTTGCTAAGCTTTGCTAAGCATTTGCTAAGCATTGCTAAGCTAAAACACCCTATAGGCCACGGGTTGGTCGGTCTTGAGCACGAGCTTAGCATGTTTAGTTTCAGCGAGCTGTTTCTTCACACGTTCCCTATCATGTTTGCTCATCACATCGTTCTCTCTCAAACACTCCTCGAACAAATCCCTGTCCTTGCAGTGGAATAAGGCCACCCATCGCGTCTGCTCCCTGAGGTCTTTCAACACCGAGTTGAACTTCTGCGTTAGTACCCAGACGCTGTGCTTTGCGTGCCGGCCGGAGAAGGCCAGGTACGATAGCATGTCTCTCTTTTTTGTTATCTCGCGATTAGCGCTGCAGTCGTCCAGGATAAACAGCGTCGACTCCCCCTCGAATTTGTTGTGATAAGCCTTCAACCAGTCCTGCAGACGTGTTCCCGGGTCGACTCTGTGTACATCCGGGTCCGTCATCACCCAAGGTCTTTCCGTGAACGTTCTATTCATGTGCAGAGTAGGGCACATGATAACGATGTTATCAAACACATCCCGGTAGTACCCCTCCAACATATCCAGCACGAAAACGGTCTTCCCACAGCCCGTCTGCCCGCACACTATGGCGCAGTGTGGGTCCCGGGGCAAATCAATAAATGGCTTGCCGCCGGCAGGCAAATCAGTAGATGGCTTGCACGAATCTCCCATTCTCTATATTAAGTTGCGCGTCCATAATAACGTACAGATATAATTTCAACTTGCCCGCGGGTTGAGCCTTCTTGGTGATCTGGATTGTAATCCCCTCGCTGCCGTTGTCGATGCGGCGACCGCTACCGAGCAGTTTATCGTCGTCCGTGGATCGCATGTCCAACCATAGCGCGTACTTGGTGGTCAGGTATTCACCGATCTGCACGGAGGATAGGTCCAGGTCTTTGGTTATGTATGGGTGTTGTTTTATAGCCGGTAGCTTTTTTATCTCATCCCACTGCTGGTATGCCCTCATACCATGACTGAACAGCTGGTTGGGTACGCCCTCGATGGTCACTTCCACCTTTTCAATCTCGGGGTTGAAAAACTTCTCGCTTTCCCTTCGGAACGGCTCGTAATCCTCCACGGGGACGACCAGGATACCTGTCATCGATCGCGCCGGCACGTTCAGGTTGATATTCCACACAGTGTCGCTCTTATCCCGCACGACCGATCTATGCCTCAGTATGCGGTCGTACAGGATGGCCACCTTCCCCGAGTACTGGTTTCGAACCTGCCTGGCCAGCTCCAGGCTAGTGACCATGTCGAACTCCAGAGAGATGTTGTCTATGGTGTAACTGGCTTCATCACCGTTCGGCATACGCACTACTTTGCTGTAGTCGTTAAACGTGAGCTCGTATTCAAGCCTATCACCCAGCGCGGCCTTGTAAAACGGCGCGTGTTCCGTGTGCAACTCAAAGTCGAGCGGCACGCAGAACCTGTTCCCGTACGCTTGGGCGATGGCCTTTTCACCGTCCGTGATCTTGTCTAACTGGTCTGCCGTGAAGCCGTACCCCACGCGCAACCGAGTCGATTTGCTGATACCTTGGTACACGTCATTGATGCGTTCTCCCTCGCTTTTCCAGAGGTCCCCATAGCAATAAAACATGTCGCTGTCGTCTATGCTCAGCACCTCGTTACCACTGATCTTGATAGTGGTTTCTTGATGATGGCTCGACCTACGTTCCGCACGAGATCACGTTTGTCGTTGTCGGAGGTCAACGTGAGGTTGAACGTCAGTCGAACCGTGCCTGGTACGATAAGGTCATTCTCACCCAGGTTTGGGAATCTAACCAGCAGCGTTTGATTCTGGTCTATCTTGCTGGGATTGTTGGTGATGGTCACCGACTGGCGCACAGCTCTGACGCCTAGAGGCTCTCTTGATCTTCGGAAAGGATCTAGTTTCCTGCCATACATTGTTATATAGATAAAATATAAAAGTTTAATATTAAATAATGGCTGAAGGCGGTCATGAGTACATCCCTATGGCGTTCGGGGAGGATGACACCACATTCACGAACAACCCCTTAAGTGCTGAACTTGTACAGCCGGCCGTCGACGATTATTATGCAGCAGTTGAAAAGAGAGACAACATCAAGCCGTTGGTACGAGACTATGCCAAGTTTACCATCGATAAGAAGGGCACGCTGCGATTGAAGGCTCACCCGGGTGTCGATATCATGAAAAAAGACGGGAAAGGACCGTATGCTTTGTCAACACTCACCAGTCGCCCTGGTGGGAGTCAACTGATCCGTGATGAACTAGGCTTCATAGATTACGGTGGCGCACGGCCTAAGCTTCCCCCGAAGGTCGTCCAAGATCTGCAAGCAGCCAGGCCCGAACTCAGTAATACCAGGGACGTACCCCAACGTGCTAAAGAAACGTCGGACAGCGTTGAAAAACTGTTTGGCACGTACCATGCCAACCCCTTGCCGGGGCTCGAATTTCCCCTGAGGGAACTGCGAGGCCTAGACGAAGCCTTGAAACATGTACGCGGAGAACTCGTGAACAACATGGGGAAACTGAACAAAGTCGACGAGCACATCGTTTGCGAGAAAATATAACTCACCGAAACGGAGGACGATGATATGAAACGTCGTATCGAGGAGAGAAAAAAAAACTTGGAAGACGAGAGACGGACTCGGTTGGAATCCGCTTCCTCGAACCGGGAAGCCCTCCGATCACAGATCAGTCGTGTACGGGAAACCATCGATCGAGTCCTAAATGAGGACACCACGTTAGCCAACAGGATCCGTATCCTCTTCCGAGAGAAAGGGATTACTATCGCCAGCATTCTGACTGCATTGGGCTTCATCATATCAACCCTGGTGGTGTCATTGAGTGGGGGTACCCCCATTGGTGGTACACCAACACCACCAAGTGTTGGGGGCGTCAGAGACTGGATAAAAAAACACCTGAAATCCCTCGGGGAGGCCCTTGCTAAACTGGCTGGTAAGACCGCCGAAGCCCTACCCGGCATCCTGGGTAGCATCATCTCGTGGCTGCTGAGCGTCCTGCTAAAACTGCCACGTGGCTCAGTCAAAACCTGTGGGCAGCCATCGTCGCCGTTGTGGGTCTGGTGTACGTAGCGGCTAAGGAATTTTTAACCAAATAAGCCCCACCCCGACCGCTACCCCGCCAACCACCAGGGCTGTTTTACGGTCGATGTGCTGCTGATTGGACGCCTGCTGTTGGGGCTGTGGGGGTGTGGATTGAACCCTAGGCTCTGGGGGTGGCGCCACTATACCCGTTTCACCGGTCGTGGGTGGCGGGACTTGGGGGGTGTTAACATCGGGGTTGACGTCCAACTTTTGTCCACCACTTTTTTTACTCTCAGTTGCATATCGCTCGGAGCCATGTACAGTCCCACGTCGAACACGTAGTCGACTTTCGACCGGGCGTATTCCAACACGTCTTGGTAGCGTTTGATGGCACTCGGTAGATCAACTGGAGCATTGATAGCATCCTCAACGTTAACAACGAACTGTTTCTGCGCATCGTAAGCAGTCCCCTTACTGATAATACTGGAACGCGTTTGTGCCTGCGCACCTAACAGCGCCCACACGTACGTTCGAATCGAGTCGTTCAAGCGTTCGGTGCCGGCACGAGTAAACCCTTTCGACGTGTCCAGCATGAACATTTTCCAATCATCCGCGGGCCCCTGCTCGAACCTCCAGACTCGGAAATCCTTGCAGTCATCGGAAAGCCATGTAACGATCATCCCACTTGTTTGTTGTGATATGATACAACCTGTAACCTCAATCTTTCACCAGCTGTTTGCTGGCTTCCGCGTTATGCATATTGTGAGCGATGGGGATACCCAACCCACGGTTCGGGCCCGGCAAACGCCAATCCGTCTTCGGGTCTAGTTTGAATTTGTTGCAAACGCGTTCGTAGGCCCGTCTATCGTACTGGTTGTTTACTGCGTCCCACGCTTTGTCCTGTGGGATCGGAGCGCTGATCTCTTTGAGGATACGCCTGACCTGGTAGTACACGTGGAACGTGAACACAGACTGACTCAGCGGTCCCCGCCAAGTGTAGGTCAATGTCACACCACACCCCGTTGTAGCGCACCACACGGCGAAGTTGAGTTGATTCTGCCAGAACTGCATCGGGTTGTTGAACTAAGCATGAGCTACCTTAGCGTTAGTCACCGAAAACCTATACCTAGCAAATACATCTATAAACTGGGCGTCGAAATACAACCCAGCAGCGACCACGATCTTGTGTGGGAAATCTATGTCCAGTTTAGGGTAAAACACTCCCGGCTTGTACATTTTTAAAGTATTATATAATGGATATATATACTCTAACATGTACGTAACACTTCCAGGAATAACGAGCGGCGAGGCCGTTCAGCTAATGTACGCGATCGATAACACGCCGGGTCAACTCGAAGTCGCACTCTGTGATATCACCTACCTACCGCGATGGACTAACATCAATGTCAACAACAACAAGCTGTTCGTCAGTTGAGCCAAACTCAAGATGAACGACTCAAACGGCACAGTGGTGTTAATCAACAACGGAAGAAACCCCTTGAGGCTCGGCCGACCATTGGCGAGGACACTCGGTATGCCGCCGGACGAGATAAAACCAACAACTACCGTCACAGGCACGAAGTTACCCGACCTAGTGCCGTAGCGAGAGCTGTGCATTCATCTTGGTCAGCTGAGCACAACGGACAACATTCAAGGGGGTCACCCTTCCACGATACTGAGAGCCGTACCGGTGAAAACGGAGAAATACAACGACGGTAGAACCGAGTCGTTTTCACCGCGGCAGTATAAGAGGTTAACTCGGGGTAACATCCCTGAGCTGATAATATCGGTGTTAGATATAAATCATAATCCTGTGAATATAGGATACCTCAGCATAACGCTGCACATAAAATGACTAGCGCACAAGGTCCCGGGATGAAGTTGAAAAAATGCATCAATGCGGGGATCTCCGACCTCGGGGACATACGCGGATTCGACGACCCCGGAGTAGATGGTAAATTGTACGCCTTGCAACTGAAAAACAACATTTACAAACGCGGTGAAGTCCTCTCCATCGGTGGTACTAGAAACCTAAGTGATATAGTAGATACCTCAGGAGCGACTGTCAACACTCGGTACACCCTAGTCCGCACCGGTGATGATAAATGGATGGTATACCCATCGTTCGGAGGCAAACTGTTCTACTTAGAAGATGTTGAGAGAACGGCCATATACGCTCGTCTTCACCGACGATGACAAGTGGGTGTTGTTACCCACTAAAGGCGACTGGTTTCTCAATATTAGGCTCGGTTCCCCCTTCGTGTTCACGGAGAACAAAGACAACTACCTAAACAAAGTCGTGAACAACGGAACCCTGCTCGTGGCTATGTCCCGGCTCAGAGACGTAGCGTAGTCATCAGCCCAGTCGCCAGTATGGCAGCCCACATGCTATCGAGTAAACCGGGAGTGCAAGACGGGCATTGCAGTTGGTGTCTGAATTCGCTGGCGTGGTCAACGTCCTGGCGAGTCTACCGGAGAACGCCACTCTCATCATCAAAGTCTACCTAGGGGAACCATCGACGGATGAAGTCGAAATAGTGAAGGGGGTTAAACTTGGGTGGGTGAAACGGCACCAGTATCAGGTTTGCACTGTTTACGTGTGGGTGGGTGTCGACTCCCACACCAGTCTACAGGGGGTCATCGTGACCGTGGAAGACACGATATCACTCACCAAGATCTTCCTACCCGACAACATACACTTCATGGGGTTGAAGTGCACCCCTGAGAAATTATCAGAAAAACAATTGGAAACTATCTCGTAATAGTAATGTATCAATGACTAGTCATCGACCCAACGCCACACTTAACGATCTAGGGGACACGGAGGGATTCGATCAGCCTGGCGAGGAAGACACCTCGTACGTCCTACACTTGAAAGACAACGTGTATAGGCGGGCAGCAATGGCCGATCATCTAACCAAAATCACACTCGAGGCTCACCTATACTGCCAGTACAACACTTGTCCTATACTAACAGTACAACTTGATAGCAATCGATGTCTTTTTCATTACGCAAGCGATTTATATAAATATATTCCGTACACATTTGTTTTAAACTTTTTGCGTATCTAACATTTTAAATGCGTAATTGGTACGCAACAATTATTTTTCAATGTGTAATTTGCAATTTTCTATGTGTATTTTATAGTTTGGCATGGAATGCATGTGGACCCAGTTTTTTGTAAATATCTCTTCATCCAATGACCCAATCGATCTCAAACTGTGCAAGTGGATGTTTTGTCAGACAACCTAATCACATTGTAAATCACCGATTTTATGCATTTGTATTAAAGAATCTGTCTATGTAACTGTCAACAAAATAAACAGCAGAACGCAAACTGCTTACAGAGGGAGGGAGACAATGACCTGTAACAGCGGCAGTGTTGGGTCATAAAGGTCAATGCACGTGCAGTTCATGATAGTTACCTGTGCACTGCACAGTGATAGACCGTTTGGATCATTCACATTGACTACTTCTTGCTGTCATCATGAAAGCTTATTCAGATGATGCTAAACGTTTAATTAGAAATGTGTTGAATTTTTTTTAAAAAGAGAGCAAATGTAGCAAACCGATTTATAAGGTGTCGGATTACATGAAACGTACAACTTTTGCTCTTGGCATGAAAAAGAACATCGTGCTAAAAATTGTGAAACAATAACCAACAACCAATAAACAAAACCTTGTACAAAAAGGTAGGCATCCAAAGTTAGATTCTTTTGACATCAGGGTCAACAGAGATGTCATTCGCCGGCTATTTGCAAAATTTAAAGATTTTAACCTACAGAATAATTCTCACTAATGGGTTTTGTGGTTAATGTTGAACAACTCAGAGAAACAAACTCCGTATGATGGTTAACAGTTGGCACCCACCTTACCCTATTCACGACCTGTGACACCTCTTCATACCTGTCACGTGCATAGCTGACCTACATTGACGAACATTGACCTTTAAGACCCAACACTGCTGCTGTTACAGGTCATTGGCTCCCTCCCTCTGCAAGCATTCTGCATTCTGCTGTTTATTTTGTTGACAGTTACATAGACAGATTCTTTAATACAAATGCATAAAATCGGTGATTTACAATGTGATTAGGTTGCTGACAAAACATCCACTTGCACAGTTTGAGATCGATTGGGTCATTGGATGAAGAGATATTTACAAAAAAACAGGTCCACATGCATTTCTTGCCAAACTATACCTGGAAACGCAGCTTATCTGGGCCTCTGATGAAGAATGTGTTCTTTGATATAATTACATGGATATGTTGTGTTTAACATTCTCTTTGGATTTTTTTACATTATTATAAGTGTAATGTATGGTTTCAAAGCCAGCAAAATTTATGTTGGAGAAGACAGTGTTGTTGTGTAAATTGAAGATGGAAGATCATGTGACTTGATCATATGATGAAACAAAATAGCGACGCTGAGAGACATTTTCATTCAGTTGCTCGTGGATGGTGCATGGACTGCTTACAAACATTTATACGACTTTGGCACCCCTGCTCATGGACCGTGCATAGACTGCTACGAATGTTTATTGCTATGGACCTATAATTACCTCGATTAATGTGCCGATCCAATAGAAGTGACTAAAGTCAGATCTACAAAACGATTTATGTGTGTCTCAAATCGAGTACATTTCAGTCAGTCCATCACATTTCGGTTTTAATGAGCATGAACATACATCTTGCTGGAGTAATTATAGTCTTTATGTTCGTATTCAAGATCAGACATTTTATTTTATATTTCTAAAGCTTTGTGCTGAATTCATTGCATGGCGTCATGCTTGAAGTTATTATGTATGATAGGACAGTGTTATGTTTTAAAGTTGTGTTAAGTGTGTATACATTTTCTTTGCGTTTTCATGTCAGATCCCTCAAAGTTTTAAAATGTTTGACAATGACTAGTTTAGGTTTTAGCTGCAGCTCAGTTAACTGTAGAGGGTTACAGGAAATGTCTAAGAGAAAAGATGTTTTCCACCTTTTAAGATCAAAGTCATACTCGTTTTATCTATTACAGGATACCCACTTTGCAAAAGATCAGGAGTCAATTATTCGAGCACAGTGGGGTGTTGACTGTTATTTCAATTCCAGAAACTCGCGTGGGGTTGCCATCTTGTTTAATCAAAATGTAGCCTATAGGATACACAACACTGCTACTGATGACATGGGTAATTTCATCATGATGGATATTACTGTGGCAGAAAAAAGGTTTACATTGGTGAACATTTATGGTCCAAATTCAGATTCTCCTGATTTCTATGAAAGGGTAAAGGAACAGGCTTCTCTTATGGGCAATGAAGACTACCTATTTGCAACAGACTGGAACTTAGTTTTGAATGACACTCTTGACGCACAGAACTATCAAACTGTAAATAACCCTACGGCTAGAGATAAGGTTTTGGAAATGATTGCTGAGTTTAATTTAGTAGATATATGGAGAGATTTTACTCCTGAAACTAAAAGGTTTACTTGGTGAGAAAAATCTTCTTTAAAGCAGGCCAGGCTTGATTTCTTTCTGGTGTCAGAAGGCCTATATCCTCATATCACTCGAACCAATATAAGTGCTCGTTGCAGGATTGACCATTCCATGGTTGATCTATTTGTTTCTTTGAAAAAGGCAGAAAAACTCAGTACATACTGGAAATTTAACTCTTCTTTATTGCAAGATAAAGAATATGCTAACATGGTTAATGAAACCATTCAGAAGATTAAGGCTCAATATGCTGAAAGTGATTGTATATTACAACACATCAATGAACAATGACAATGAAATTAAATATACGATTAATGATCAGTTATTTTTCGAGGTCTTGTTGATGGAAATAAGAGTTAAATCTATGTCTTATGCTTCTTACAAGAAAAGAGAAAGAGTTAGAAAAGAACTAGAATTAATTGACAAAATTGATGATATTGAAAGATTTTCTAATATTGACTTTCAAGATCTTGAAGAAAAGAGAAAGGAGTTAGAAGACATAAGGAAAGTAAAGATGGATGGTATTGCTGTACGGTCAAGAGCTAGATGGATTACAGAGGGTGAAAAAGTTAGCAAATATTTATGTAATCTTGAAAATAATAATTATGTCAGCAAATCGATGTCTCACTTAGAACTAAATGATGGCACTCAACTAGAAAATCCAAAAGATATTATTGCTGAGGCTGCCACTTTTATGAGAGCCTCTACTGCAGTAGAGAACACTTAGTACAGGATTGTGACTTATTTTCTCTGCTGGATAGGAGTAGTCTTCCGAGATTTAAATGTGATGAGGTTGAAGACATGAAAAGTTATTGATGCTTGAAGAATTGTCAAAAGCTTTTAAAAATATGCCTAACGGCAAGAGTCCTGGATCCAATGGTTTTTCTGCAGAATTTTATAATTTTTTATAAATTGGACAATTTTTGTTGAGATCTCTGAATTATGGTTTGATGTCTGGAGAACTTTCGGTTACTCAGAAACAAGGAGTTATTGTCTGCATCCCAAAAGGAGATAAGCCAAAGCTGTTTTTAACAAATTGGAGACCCATCTCACTACTCAATGTATCATATGCCGATCAAACTAGTTTTATGTCTGGCCGATATATTGGAGACAATATACGGTTAATCTATGATGCAATCCTGTGTGCTGACAAGTATAAACTTCCTGGTATGCTTTTGTTAATTGACTTCGGAAAGCTTTCGATTCTGTGTCCTTCATTGAGAAATGCTTATCCTTTTGGGGGTTTGGAGAGAATTTGAGAAAATATGTATTTGCATTCTATAAGAATATAAAAAGTTGCATGTCCATTAATGGCCAATTATCTTCATGGTTTAACATTGACTGTGGTTGTCTACAGGGTGACCCATTATCACCGTATATTTTTATCCTCTGTGCTGAAGTATTAGCAAATAGGATTCGTTCAAATAAGAACATTAAGGGGATCCTGATAGATGATAAAGAATATTTGTTGAGTCAGTACACTGATGACACTGAAATGTTGCTTGATGGTAGTAGATCTTCGTTATAATCATGTCTTGTGACTCTTGATCATTTTGCTGAGATATCTGGTCTTAAAATTAATTATAATGAAACTCAAGTTGTGTGGTTAGGTTCCAGAAAAGGTAGTTCAGAAAAATTCATGGCAGACCGCCCAATCTGCTGGAATCCTGATGTATTTAATGTTCTAGGGATTAAGTTTAACTTGAACCATGAAAGTATGGTGGAATTAAATTTTAAATATAAATTGTCAGCGCTTAACATATAATGAATAGATGGATGAAAAGGATTGTTACACCAATCAGAAGGATAGCAATAATAAAATCTTTACTTGTATCAAAACTTAACTACCTCCTCCTATCATTGACTGACCCATCTCATGATTTTCTTGTTGCTTTAGATGACATGCTTTTTAAATTTCTCTGGAGTGGCAAAAACGATATGGTTAAAAAAGGTTGAAAGTTTGACAACCAGTTAAGCAAGGAGGTTTGGGTATGGTTAACATATTTTTCCATGTGAAATCGTTGAAAACCACTTGGTTAAGGGAATTGACTCTTATGGAATGTCCTAAATGGAAACAATTGTTTGAATCTACTAACCCAGCATTAATGAAACTTGGAGAATTTGGTGCATGTTATTTTGAGAACAAAGTCCCGAAAATTCATAATATGTTTTGGAGAAGTTGTTTTCAATCATTCATGGATTTGGACAAGAAATTGAATCCAGAATCTTTCAGTAGCTTTTTGACTGAACCACTTTTTCATAATCCTAATATTAAGATTAACAGAAAACCTGTTTTACTTAAGCATTGATATGATAAAGGTATTATACAGGTAATAGACAATGTTATTGAGGAAAAGAATTTTTTAACTTATGAAGAATTTATAGAAATGAATGGTGTTCATTCTTCCTTTTTAGAATTTTATGGAATTGTCATCAGTGTTAAAAAGTATTTAAACACTCTTGAAGTAGATACACTATCAAATGCTTCAGTGAAAGATATCTGTTGTGTTTTGAAAATAATATGTAGTGTTGAGAAAGGTTCTAAACATGTTTATTTTTCCTTTATATCTTCTCATATTAAAACTAAAGGTCAGGAAAAGTGGGAACTTCAGTTTCCAAAACTGGTTTGGAGTGAAGTGTGTTCAAGAGTACAACTCAGGAAGTAAAACTTCGCTGGTTTCAGTATAGAATAATTAATCGAATATTAGCTACTAACACTTTTTTGTTTAAACTAATTATACTCCGAGTGATCAAGGTCATCATTCATGCATTGAGGATGGTGGGGTAGCCTAGTGGTTAAAGAGTTTGCTTGTCACACAGAAGACCCGGGTTCTATTCCCAACAATGTGTGAAGCCAATTTCTGGTGTGCTCCGTTGTGATGTTCCTGGAATATTGCTGAAAGCAGCATTCAACCATACTCATTCACTCATCCATTGATTGATTCAGCTGAAGATTTGTTGGACACAGTCCGTCTGCCCCTAAAAAAACTGCTCTCTACCATCGATTATGGAAGGCTGCTTGTAGAGGTCTGAGACAGTGTTCGTATCCAACTACCTACGTGACCTGTCCGTCACAGACATGGAGGGACTTCACCAATTCGGCCCTCTAGTGCTGGGGCAGCAATTATCAACACCCATCCGTTCACGATCTTTTACCCTGTAACCAAGTATTCAAAGATGTATACAGCGCTATTCATCTTAATGTGAAGTTGGGCTTTAGAGACACCTCTCTGGTTGCCGACCAGAGTGTTGGAGTACAGTCAATTCTCTTGACTTCGTCATAGACTGCAAATCAGTCTTGTACTCCCAACACACAGGTTCTCGACACTCACGCTTACTGACCTCTACTTGTTGAGCAATTACGTCGGTGAAGTGTGAATACCAAATTTCTATGGGTTTTCGAAGCGTTCCGCTCCTAGGTTCATGGAGACATTTGGAGTATGCCTACTCAGACAACCCAGGGGTACTCAATGTTCCCGAGAACTGAACATTAAACTCGTTGAGCGTACGTTGAGCGTTCCCTTTTCCCAGTTGGAGACTGTGGGGAGTGGTATCCAAGCAGAGGCTGGCTGGGTCGTCAAAGTTTCTAGAACTTTAGCCAATGGGGGCTATTCTGGTAAATCGAAATGATGCGAGGTGTACTTGCCAATCTCTGTCCCTTTGTCTTGAGTGAGTGAGTTTAGTTTTACACTGCTTTTAGCAATATTCCAGCAATATCACTGCAGGGGACACCAGAAATGGGCTTCACACATTGTACCAATGTGGGGAATTGAACCCGGGGTCTTCGGCATGATGAGCGAACACTTTAACCACTAGGCTACCCCAGCGCCCCCATCTGTTTTGAACAAAGGTTGCGGCTGAAAACCACATTAACTTGGGAATGCCCACTCCCTGGGAGTTTTTGTGCTGTGTAAGCTATGGGGTTTGGAGGAAACAACCCAGCACAAGTCCAAGTTCAGCGGCCGATCAGGAGATAGCTCTCGTAAAGGCCTCCTTGTGCGTCATCACGTCATCACAGTTGTCATCTACTTGACTTTGGGGAATCTGTGACCCACCATCCAACTGTGGGATAAGGACAATACTTGAGATAGGATAAGTTTCATCCAATTCGCAGATCTCTACTGTCATGTTGCTCCAAGATGAGAATGACAAGATAGGGAAGTCACATGGTCAACCGGAAGTCATGCTGCATACTTTTAGCAAGGCACTGAACTGTCTGAAAACATTAGCAGGGCAGGGTTTGGGCAAATGACTCCGGGGAGGCCAGAAACTTTGTTCAATTTTGCTTAGCAGCATGGTTTCCACTTCATGGTTGACATAAGAGAGAGAGTACAATACATGAGATAGGATAAGTTTTAAAAATATGCTGTATTGAAATCTTTAATTTTGGTCTTTCTTGAAACCCCCTTTTGTTTTGCCTGGATCACCCTGCCAACAGCCTCTCTCAGTGGTGTTTCCACGGCAACCACATGTGGAAACCCAACATTCTGGCTATTTTAATATTCAGATAATTTCATGAAGATGATATTCTGATTTCATAACCTTCTTTGATTTTTTTCTCATGTCAGCATTTTCACTTTGGTGACAAACTGTTATGCTGTCAAAATTTAAAATATTGCCAGAGATAGAAAGCTACATGTTCACTGTACTATATTACAAATTTCTGTTCAATTTGTTTAAGATGCATTCTCATAACTGTCACACATGACATAATGGTGGTTCAGAAAGGCAAATGTCCTTGTTGGAACAAAAGTTCTAAAATTTAATATTCCAAAAAGCATTTTATGATAATTAATTTCAGAGAGTGACATGCTAACATGACTGAGTAAGTGAGCAGAAACGACATTTTCAATATTGTCACCTTGTCTGCCATGTTTAAAGTGGGATTAGACTTACGTGAACACTTCTTCAGCACTTCTGAGTATGGGTTGTTCATCAACAGTTTCAGCTCCAAAGGCCTTGTCATTTCAGAGGAGATGTCAAAAATGCAGAAGTTGATGACTGAAGCACGACACACAACATGCCGTGATACCAGTCCACTTGGCTTTCAGTCAGGTGAGTTAAACATTTTCAAGGTAAATGCGAGGTGTCATACATTTGCCATGTCATACTGTTTTACATGAGTGCAATTGTGTAATGTAAACATACTTTTTATGGTATTTAGATTACATTGGCCTGTTTAATGGTTGATGCATTGCACAGAAGTTAAATGGTTGTTTAGATATTTGAAACTATTATTTCTACCCATGACTCAAAGTAAAGTCGGGGCCGTGGGATAGCCTAGTGGTTTAAAGTGTTCGCTCGTCAAGCTGAAGACCCGGGTTCGATTTCCCACATGGGTAGAATGTGTGAAGCCCATTTCTGGTGTCCCTCACCATGATATTGCTGGAATATTGCTAAAGGTGGCATAAAATCAAACTCACTCACTCACTCACTCACTCACTCAAAGTAAAGTCAAACACTGAGAAATCTTTTTTGCCCTTATGTTGACTCAACTCCAAGCTTGTAACACCTGTGGTAGGATTATGCTACCATGACAGGCAGGCAATGTGAGAATACTTTTCTATGGTTGTGTCAAAGGTAACTTTAAAATTTCTTCATAACAAAAGGAAATATACCTGTGTGACTAGAACGTCAAAGTCACAGAGTGTTAAATCAGCATGAGAAAAGACTTGGGGAGGATTCCAATGTAACACCACAGATGCTTTTGGCTTGAAATAATCGGTCAGCTCCAGGCTGTGATGGAAGGCCAAGGTATTTTACACTTTATGTTCTGTGTTTGCATATAATACAAACACTTATCCAGTAACTTGTTATGGAGGGTATATGGGTCATACAAAGCATCAGTTCGGCATGTTTCCTTACCAGAATTAGTTCGAATGGGAAGTGTATATACAGTCATCCCTCGCCATAACGCGGGTCTTGGGGCCCTTGGATGACCCCCTGCGTTGTGAGACACCCGCGTTATAGTAACTTACACATAACACAGAATAAAAGCTAATTAAAATCATATTTTCCATGGACAAAACAGAACTGCTATTTCATATATATTGTCCTCAGTCAAAACTACATTATCGGAGGTGAAAAAAAATTTATAAATGAAAATTATATGTACAGCAAACTTGCAGTCAAAAATCACTAGACATGATAATTCAATTGTTGTTCCTGTTATGCTACCTGTTATTCAACTAAGCCGGAAATAGCAATCAGCTGTGTACACATGTTTTGGTCCAATGTACTGGTGATTCAGTTAAAAACAATCTGGCCCCGGGATCATGAAAAAATCTTATGTCTAAAATTTGCTTAGCACAAAAAAATCTGAAGTCTAAAAAACTTTGCTTAGCTAAGATTTTAGATAAGACTGGATCATGAAACTCTCTCAGCAAAATCTTAGCTAAGACTAAGACAGTTACTATGGCAATTTTAGAATGATGTAGTCATGTCCGGTCACTCTTAATTAATTAAGGAGAATAGTTTAGTATCAGACACCTGCTGAAAATGTTCCAAACAATTAAGTCAACTGATGCTTTTATCCCTGCCGCGGTGAATTTTAGTGTCTTTACGGTTGGGCTGTTTTCAGAAATACACCAACAGAACACCTGAGTGCGCTTTCTGCCATATTGCATTGGATAGTGTTTACAAAATTACGTTTCACGAAGGCCGGTATTGAGACGCCTATTACATTACATATATTTCATATTCAGCTGCGACAAATGCATCACTGAATTCCTCATACATTTTAGCATCAAATAAGAAATGGTCTTTATCACTAAAACCAAGTGTCTATGTGATATGAAACGAAAGATATTGGGCATGAAAACGAACGCTGTGCTCGAAAGACAGCACTTGTTGAAATGTAAACAAAGAAAAATTGAAACTTTACACTGTGAAGCATTTTCTCAAATTTCAGACGTCTATTCATAGCATGCATAGGCTCAATACTTTTAGAACATACATGGAAATAGTATCATAGCAAGAAATAGCAAATTAAAAATAATATGATATGTGTTTATACGAAATTGTCAGTTTCTGTGCAGCGTGACGCCATGACTGACAAAATCTTGCAGAACAATAACGGTAATGATCAGCATATCTGGCTTCTTCTCTAACTTACAATAAAAACGATAAAACATATAACAATACACAGATAGTCAGATTCATTCTGATAACTTGCATCACACATTTAAGTACAAACGATCCCCAAATCAAGGAAAAGGTCCTCGCAAAATCTTGTGTACCCATGTCAGCAAAACCGCCATTTTGTAAGAAATCGATCAACGGTAGTGATGTCATATACGTTAACATTGTTGTTACATATTTGGCAATTTCTTTGAGGTGAAGGTCGATTGATTACCGATTACACTTTCAGTGTTGTAATGTATATTTTGTGTATCGTTCAGATATTTTTTTCATGAAAATAATTTCATTGTCTACATCTAGCCTTGTTCTATATCATATCCGTGGTTATAGGGTATAAGTTGTTTTTATTCTTTGAAGGTTTTTGTTTGTTTGAATAATATTTACACAAGAAATTGACATACTGTGTGTAGTACTCCATGTTTTAAACCCTTAAACAAGTATTAGAAGAACAAACGTAGCTATATTTCTACGAAAATTATAAACAAAACATAGACCGTGTCATGTCTTACATTTGCCAAACCTTACATCATTATTCTGATAGCTCCATACAAAAAGAGCTATGTTTTTACATCTTTATAAACAATTTCATTGCATACTTATGAAGAGAAATAGCCACAAAGTCATAAACAAAGAAAATTCTTATCCTAAAATATATATTCAGGTGTTGTGAAATATCCTTTTCAATTTACGTTAAGTTGATGCCAAACAGGTGCACGTTTTGTTCATATTAAGATACACAGTCAAACCGTCTAATTATGGATCTATTCAGGACATTATTGAAATGGTAAAATAAGTCATTTTAAGTTCTGTCGAAATAGTGTTAAATTCTGACATAGAAACCGAAAACCTTTTATACAATTCATGGTGAGATATATACTAATCAGCATACCAATGTCGTCTTTTTCCGATGTCGCAAAATACATAAAACGAGCAATGACGTCAACTACAATGTTGTAATCTTTTCAGTAATTTCATTACATTTGAAGATATGGCTAGTACTCGGTTAATAATAATGCAAAATTAGTCAAAATATATGTACACAAACAGGAGAATATGTGAATCTAAGAACTAATATATACATATCGGATAGGGCCATCCAAATCGCTTTTACATGCTTTCTCATGTAGTACATTGTCATCTTCTTTTCTTATAAATTGTGAAACAACCAAAACGTATCCGCTCATATTGGGGAACTTTGTACTGGAATAGTTTGGTTCACGGTGAACAAAACATAACAAAAATATAGCGTCCGTATCCACAACAAATTTTCTCCAAGTGATGAGAGTTACATTGACCAAGTGTTAAGCACAGCGGAGTTATGCCTCTTACTTTTATACATGCATGACCTCTCTGTCGTCGTTTGACATCATACAAGAAAATCCATTTTCAACATTTATTGTTAGTCATTTTAATGTTGAGCGTATAACGTTATGCACAAGCAAAAAAACCCATTTCTTATATACTTATGTCATTCAGATATCAGGCTGCATTTTCTTTGCTCACACTTTCCGAAAAAATGCCAAAGTAAAAAATCGTAGCACAGTGCTCTTATCGGTATACGATCAAAAGCGGAGAAATTTACTGTTTTTTAACGCATAACAAAATTTTGGACATCATTTAGCAGTGTCTATTTCTCAAACCACCAAGGTATTTGCATTTATATTTATACCAACGGATAGGAAATTCTACATTTCTGTGTAATTTTATAGCCGTACGCCGATCTAGGACCACACGAGCGCAAATCTCGCACAACGTTCACTTTTCAAACCTTATGAAAATGTGTGCCTGAGAAAAAACTCGGCATCAAAAAGGGCTTAAGACTGGTAGGTATCAGTCTCAGGATTTAAAACAAAAAATGATCTCAGTCTTAACTTTTAAGACTAAAAAATGTACATGATCCCCGATTTAAGACATGTTTTTTAACTTAGATCAAAATGACAGATTTAAGCAATTTTTAAACTTAAGTCACTTTCATCACCCCGGGGCCTGAAAATATAGCATCAAAGAATTTCTATTCCATTATCAAAATATTTTGTATTTTAAGCAGTTGTTTTAACAGAGGTAATATATATTGCTATCGTAATTGTTTAATGCATGTTTTTGACGAACATATTTAACATAATAATTAACATAGGCTCAGCGCATTTGATTACGTGGGTGGATACATTTTACGTATGGAACAGTTTGACAAGTCACCGTTGACTTCCCGCGATACATGCCACTGATTGTAAAAACACAATGTTGGCAATTATAAAGCTTGGGGCTTTGTACGGGGACTGTGTTGTGCTTTTTGGCACAAAAACAGGATGATGCCCCATGGCCGCCTATGTTGCATGCCGAGCATTTGTGTGCATAATGACATGCTAGTCCCCGATCACACACGCCACGATTGAAATTCCTACATACCTCGGTATGCGCACGCTGTTGAGGGTAGCTGGGATATCTGGCAGAAGGTGTGTGCGTCTGCTGTTTATTGCTGGGAAGCATTAGCTGCAGCCACAGCTGTCCGTCGATTGCACCCCAAGAATGTGATGGATCTCTCTCCATTTTCTGCCGAAACTGTATGTCATATTGAGACCAGCAGTCACCGCCAAACCTAGCGGCAGCACCACGGATCATCTCCATATATGACAACATTTGTTGGATAAAATTTACATCCATTTGATGCTCAATGACTACACTGATGTAGGTAAAAAATGCAGACGTCCAATACCCAATGTTTAATTGACAAGTGGACTGCTGCCTGGGTCCAAATGTTACCTGGCCTGAAGGGTCAAGCTCCATCATGAAATTCTGACTCTCCTGTGTTGCTTGGTTTTCCGCTGGCAAGAGAGATTTCATGTCAACAAACTCCCCCCGGTGTATTTTTTCCCTTACCGCCTGTCTTAGGTGGAAACTAATGGTCTCCGCCCTAAAGCTAAGCTGCTGATGTGGCAGCATGTCCGCATTCACAAGTGTATTGTTTGTGAGGGGTTGACTGTAACACCCCGTCTGAGGCGTGGAGGGAGTTACTTGAGATTGCTGCAACTCAGCCGGTGCCTGATAACCACGAGGAATCAATAATCCGGGCAATATATTAACATGGTCAAAGGGTGACATACCTTGTGAGTTGACTGACGGAGCCAGCGGGGTGGCAAATGTTGGCTCCAGCGAAGGTGTGGTGTTGGTTGCTGCAGGGGATGCCTCCGGTTGTGGGGCCTGACAGGCCTGGGGGGCAGTGCTCATGGGAAAAGGACCAGTCGCACGTACCCCCTTTGCCTGTCGTTTCGCCGCTTTTGCACATCCCTTTACTACGGAGTGGTTGGCTGCTGCTCTGCGCTTTGGAGGCATGGTGGTGAGTGCTCCTGCTAGCACGTGGTGTAGAGCTACAACTAAATATAGTCAATTAGATGAATGAAAAGAAGACAGGAAAGAAGGTGAGGTGAGGTGAAATTGGGTTTAACGTCGTGCCTGAGAATATTTCGCTCATATGACAACGTGCATGCGTGTGTATGTGTATGTGCGGCTGCTTGTACTAGCCCAGACTTGAGCTGGTTTTATAGTGCTAGCCCACTGAGATACCACGCCGCAGTGAAGCATGAATACCCCACCCAGACACATTATACTGACTCCGAGCCGACCAGTCCTTGTTGTACCCATTAATGCCGAGCGCCAGGCAGGGACCAACAAGTACCATATTTTAACGTCTTTTGGTATGATGCGGTCGGGGATCGAACCCGCGACCTTCCGCTCTCCGGGCAGACGCTCTAACCACTACACCACGGAGGCGGTCCACAGGAAAGAAGCCAGTTGAAAGCGAACGCAATTACTGGTATTACTGGAGAATTTGGAAGTAAGTTGAGAACACAACGCGATTAGAGAGAATTATTTAGCAGAGGCAATATGTAAGTGAACTAGACCGGAGAGCATGAAGGATAGAAAGGAAGGATATGACGTATGCCTGCGGATGTGACGTCACTCCGGAAGTGACGTAGCTGCTATTATGGGATGCGGAAGAAAAACACTGCCATGTGCGTTGCTATGCCGGGTGCTTACCATAAGCGAAAGCAAGTGTTAGAGCTTAAAGTTGTGCACAAGGATTGTAAATATTGCCTACGAACCCATTTAGCAAAATACTGCTAAATGTCATAATGCTGACATAATACACCGCCTCCTGACCTGCTACGCTGGATGGATACTATAAGCGAAGGCAAGTGCTATAGTTTAAAGTTATGCGCTGAATTGTAAATGCTGCCCATAAACCCATTTAGCGAAACAACGCTAAATGTCAATAACGTGGTGTATTGCATCACAGCAAACATCGTAAGTACTTGGCTGATGGCATGTCTTTATAATAAAGTTGTCTTTTATAAGTTATTACGACGTTCCGCTGTTCATCTGATTATTCCAAAAAAACTGAATGTTTTTAAACATCTGAAAAACGCGGATATGTACGTTGAACACTGTTCATTGAATTTCGCTAGTTTTCAACAGCAGATTTGTATGTTCGATGATGTGAAGATGTCTGATCGCTGGGCAACTTTTTTAATGGGAGACACAGACTACCCCGTGGTTTAACAGAATCCGCGTTGTTGTGAGGGATGAATATATATCACTGTCTTATTGAGGTAGTTTAATGCACAGAACTTTGGCATTGGGCAAATGTTTCCACTAACCCAAAATTATGTAACTAAGATTTTCATATTGCTTTGAAGTTCCCAATCATGACATGTTTATGCAATTTGATACATTTCACTATGCTCATCTAAGAGAAGATTATTTCATGGCATGTTTCTGCTTTCCCCTAACAGATGAAGATATGTTCCATGGCTCCCTGTTACAGTGGATTATTGATGTAACCATAGTTTATCCTAAGGATAACCCACTGACTCTGGTGAACATAGGGGCAGGATCATGGTCAGCCTGTGATGTGCTCCTCCATTTTAGAGCTTACCCTGTCTCAGATGTACCCAGAGATGAAGAGGGGATGAAACAGTGGCTTTTCAAGAGGTTTGCTGAGAAGGAAATAATGATGGAAGAATACTACAGCCATGGAACACCACTCAGTCAAACCGATGATCAGAAACGCCTTTTAGCTCGCAGAAAAGATGGAGCCTGTCATTTTGATGGATTACATGTTGTTTTTTTCAATTTGTTTTATCTAATTTCATTCTATTGTCAATGTCTTTTAATTTGGAAACCAATTTTCGTTTGTATCTCACAAGCATTTACACACTGAATTTGTACTATATTGTATTGTAAAAGGACTGCTGTTATTTACTGAAATGTTGCAACTGATGTTATCACAAAAAGCAAGGAATATTAACTCACCTGCGTAGGAGTTCCCACTGATCATTTTTAATTGACTTCAAATAACTGTGACATTGACAGTCAACTCTTTCATTTCTCAGCTAAACATGAACTAGACCAAATGCATGTTCATAATACAGATATGTGATTTAAAAGTTATCAAGACCTGTTAGAGGTGACTGATCATATTTTCTTCAGCCAGTAACTTCAATAAATGTGATTGTATTCAATCCCAAGATATCTTCCCTGCAGGACCAATATCATTGAAACTGTCCCTGCTTGTTGCCTTCAGTAACAACTTAATTTGTTCAAAGGCTTCAAATCCCACTTTACAAAATGGCTGCAGTGGTAGCCATAATGTGAAACTCATTTGTGACATTTATATAACTCACATGTTGCTCACCTTGACATTGTTAAATATTTTTTCTTGTTCAACATGTCCTTATCTACAACAATTAACATTTTCAAACCTATCCTATCTTGTGTATTGTACTCTCTCTCACGAGGGAAATGAAACATTGTCAAAAACAGTGAAAAACATGAGTGTTGAAACACACCAGCACCATGTTTGATTCAATCCGGAAGAAGTGTTGCTCGCCGTCTTAAGGCGTCTCCCTCTGTCCTTCACAGACTGAAGGACAGGTTCAAGGCCAGTGTACCCATGAAGGTCCGGGTTAGAATATTGATCTGCAGTAACCCATGCTTGTCGTAAGAGGTGACTAACGGGATCAGGTGGTCAGGCTCGCTGACTTGGTTGACACATGTCATCGGTTCCCAATTACGCAGATCGATGTGGATGCTGTTGATCACTGGATTGTCTGGTCCAGACTCGATTATTTACAGATCAATGACATATGGCTGGAATATGGCCATATGTCCCTTCAGAACCGATTCACACCTGCCATTGCCTAGTTGCCACAAGCTCCATAGGACGTCTGTCTTCCACATGCACTAGGCTGTTGTGTTTGGGCGTTTGAATCAAACATGGTGCTGGTGTGTTTCAACACCCATGTTTTTTGCTGTTTTGACAATGTTTCATTTCACTCAAACTCAACAAATATTGATTCAGTTGCGTCACTGCATGTTCTAACATGTCGTTTAAAGTGTCCATTAAGCACATAAAAAGTTGTCTAAGTGTACCTTAGAGTATAAATCACCTCACCACGTTTAAGTTTATATATGACTATCAAATTTTAGGGTGTTCCCCTACTTTTTGTTTGTAGTATAATTTGGAATGTAACTTAAGATGTCAAATGTAAAGTGAATTGCAGTTCATAAGAACCCAAAACTGTCTATAATGTTTCATTCAGAAAGCTATCGTTTACACCCGTGCATAAAATAAGCAACACCCTGTATTTTTACCAATCAACTTTGTCTGAAATGAAATTCTAAACTTTTTCCAAAGAATAACCTTTATAATTTGATAGAGCAAGCATTTAACATTTCAAAAACGAAAACATCATTGAAATTATCATGTACTTGAATTAGGATAATTGCCTATATTTAAAACCGGTGTTTTTCTGTCCTAAAACAAGTTACCTTATTTTGAAAAGTGAAAGTAATAATTGATTGTTATGAGGCCTATAAATTCGTTATTTATTGTGAATGGATAAAAGTTTGTAAACTAAGATTTAGGAAAAGTAACAGTCAAACTAAAAAAAAGGAAAATTATAAAATGCAGTAAAAAGTTGCTTTACAAACAAAACAAACAGATTTTAGCTGTAATTATCAGTGTTTATTTATATATATGATATAATACAATAAACTCAAAATCATAAAAGATTTATTCCAAAATCTTATTAATGTGGCCTTTTTCAGTTTTTGTCAATTAGCAATCTGAATTGTTGGAAAAAGGTCTGAATCTTTGACATCCGTGTTCTTACTGATTATGCATAATTAAAGTTTACTTGATTTGTAAATGTCATCTTGGTATATAACAGAATTGTTATTTTTAGTCAAAACGTAATTTAATTGTGTAGTTTGAGCAGGAGAGGAATAGTTATTTGGGTAAAAATTCAGTCCCATCACATTTTCATCAACATATTCTTTCATAAACTATAGAAATGGTTATGGTATTTGTAAAACTGTCAATGGATAAAGCTTCTTTAACTATAGGTTGATTAAATTGATGGCTATACCCTGACTTTTCTGAAGCATCACATCTTATTTTCAAAATAGGGTGGTGCTTAGTTAATGCACTGGTGTATATATACTGAAGGAAAAAAATAAGGGTTCACATGAATGCACAAGTGTTCCTTTATGAATTTGTTTCCAGGTTTGTTCACAAGCTATACGATACAAAGCTTGTGAAGAAACCTGGAAAAAAATAAAGGAACACTTGTGCTTTCATGTGATACCTTATTTTCTTTCCCTCAGTATATAAACTTACTGCTACAGTAATGTTCCACCAGATGTGCATCTGCAAAGATTGAATAAAGAAGTAGGCACAACAGGGTGGTGGGTATGTGTTCTGAACATGGTTCTGAGCACACGGAATGCTTTCACTGAAGAGTGATCTTTCAGGCATATTTTTGGTTGATTTGGAAGCTGAACTTACATGTATTTTGTGTGTACATACCACAGGGACTGACCAATTGATATTTTTGGGGGGTCATGGAAGTGTTTTGAAAAATATTATAGAAATTAGATGAATGAAAATGCAAAGAGTATTATGGTGGAATGTCATTTTGTTATGAACCATATTTGCTTTATTCCAGTGCAGTTATGTGTAAAATATTCTTCATAATATAAAATTGTTTTTAATCAAAGTTAGATATGGTACTTGTAACCTAAAAAGGCGCATAGTTTCCCTTCAGAACATTTTAAAGGAAAAGAAAAATGCAAAGTGTCAAAATATGGATTGAAAACAAATTTGCCTTTTTTGGACTACAATTTTGACAGGTTTTACTTCTGTCCAGCGCGCTAATCTCGCTAAAGGTAACAGCTATCAGAGGATCGAAGAATGAGAAGCTGTCTCATGACCAAGGATATACAATAAAGAGGCACAGCCAAACTGACATATGTTTTTGTTGTTGATTAATGCGTACAAGAGACGACAAAACTGTATGCTTGAAAACAGTGTGGGAACCTATACCGAAACATTGCATTTGTGAAAACATTGAAGTTGATCATCCATAAAGTTTTGTCATCTCTACACCACCAACTTCTAGAATGCCACTCAAACAAATAATACATACAAGACTTAAAGCATGAAGATATTGTGAAGGTCAGTATTTTGCACGGTAGAAACTTACACAGTATCAGTAGTATAGGGAATAGCGGTTTCGGACCAGGTCCCTTTAAGTCATATTTTTACGATTTATTGTCCCAGTGGGAGTAATAATATGGTTGGATTGATGGTGGACCATCATTCAATGTCTGTAAAAGTATAAGTGAAAAATGTATTAGAGCTAGGATGTTGTTGGAAGTATAAAGAAAATGAACAAGCAAGAGAAATTGAGATACCAGGATTTAGCGATGGATTCACTTGGAAGAGCGGACTATTTTCTGCAAAGGAGGCGTACTGAAAACATATCGGTCTTAGCAGGAAAACGGCAAAGATTATAGGTTGGAGTAAGCGGGAAGGAGAAAGATCTAGCAGAGTCGTGCTCAAAAAACGGAACTGTTGTTTGAGCAAACCCAAAACTTGAGCTTGCGTTAATAGAGAACTCACACTATGTGGAAACACAAATACAAATTAGCTTTTTAGCAACCGTTCACGACATCGGTTTTAGAATTAGCGTAGAACCAGCCCAAACTTTCCTGAAAGGTGGAAAAACCATAACTTGGTATCCGACCACTTTAACGGTTTTACCGAATACCATAAAAGCAACAAATTTTCTTTTGGATCAAAATTAATATCGATGAAACAATTTAGCGTGAATCTCCTATGATTTCTTTGGTTTTGGAAAGGAATGCTTGCCGGGCTTGTTGTCTGCCCTGTTCTATGAGCTTTATTTTCTCCTGTTCATCGATGTCATTCGTCTTGTGGACCTTAGTTCGAATGTCTTGTTTCATTCTGTGGTATTTTGCGAGTTCTGCTAACACCAGACGAAACTCTTCCTCCGTGATCTTGCTATCGGTGAGCGCTGCTGATATGTGATCTTTGATCGTGTTCAGCTTGGCTTCAGCTAGAACCCTGATCTTGTCGTGCTTCAGCGCTTTACGTTGCAGCCGACGTGAAATGACTTCCTGAGCAGGGTCAAAGGCCGTTCGCCTTGAATGTTATCGGTCGTGCTTATCTGATCAAGATGAATGCACAGTTCGCGATAGGGAACTAGGTCGGGTAGTTTTGAGCCTGTCACGGTGGTTTGCGGTGTTATATCATTCGACTTCAACCCGAGCGTTCTGGCCAGAGGTCGTCCGAGTCTCAAGTTGTCTTTCCCATTGTTCAATAGCACGATTGATCGTTTAGTTTGAGTTCGGCTCCTAGGGGTTTGAAGATTTCGTCATTGAGCGAGCACACGCTGTAGTAACCGTGGGTCAGGACGTGTCGCTGCCTTTTGACGAAGAGTTTTTTGTTGTCGTCGATGTTAGTCCATCGTGGATGGTACATGATATCGCAGCAGAGTGCGACCTCAAGTCGATCCGACGTGTTAGTGCAGCAGTTGAACTGGCTCGCTGCTGTGTATTCAGATTGAACGATTGAACGTATGTGTGGGCGATTCTTAGTGCACAAGCACAAACGCTTTCAGGCATCATCGGTAAGGGAACGGCTTACAACGCGCAGAAACAATTCGTGCCGGGCATTGATGATGCCATCGCATCTCCGGTAGATTTACCAACAGCCATCAGGAGATACTAAAATGTACTGGAGAATGCCCGGTCTAAAGTCAACTATGTATTTGGTCAAGGGTTGTGGGGGCGGCGGGGTAGCCTAGTGGTTAAAGCGTTGGCTTGTCACGCCGAAGATCTGGGTTCGAATCCCCACATGGGTACAATGTGTGAAGCCCATTTCTGGTGTCCCCTGCCGTGATGTTGCTGGAATATTGCTGAAAGCGGCGTAAAACCAAACTCAGTCAGTCAGTCAAGGGTTGTACATGGCTCTGAGCGACATGCAAGTGAGGATTAATAAAGTGGTAGGATACAATAATGAAATCGTGATTGCAATATGAAACTAGGCGTTAATCAAGACGTCAGCGTCAATCATGTCGCTCCACCGCCGATTCACACCGGTGATATAGGAATAGTGACAAGCGTTCAACCTGCACCTACATCATCGAACAACAACCTATCGTCAGGCGCGGTGGTGGTCGGAAATCAGCAACACATCGATCGTAAAACAGTGCTCGTGGTTGATGGAATCGTGGTCAGACTCTGTCTTATTTGGTTAAAAATTCCTCAGCAGCGATGTACACCAGACCTGTGACGGTGACGACGAATGCCCACAAGTTTTGACCAAGCCACTTGGCCGTTTTCGTCAGCAGTCAGCGTACTAAGCAGCCACGAGACGATGCTGCCTAAAATGCCAGGCAACGCTTCGGCGGCTTTGCCGGCTTATTTCAGCAGCACTTCCCTGTGAGATTTCAAATGGTTTTTTATCCAGTCTTTCACGTCGCTGTCGCCACCGGGTGATGGTGTCGTGCTACTGCTACTGCCGCCGCCGCCAGTCAGTGAGAGACTAAAGTCGATATGATGAAGCTGAATGCCGTCAGAACGCTGGTGATGGTGATTCTTTGTTACTGGAACAACGTTCGGATCCTGTCGGCTAACATGGTGTCTTCGTTCAAGACTCGGTCGATGGTTTCTCGCACTCAACTGATTTGTAATCGGAGCGCTTCTCTGTTCTGGGAAGCAGCTTCCAATCAAGCCGATCTTTCATCTTTCAGGTCACGTATTCTGTCGGCTGAATTTGTCATCCTGCGCCGCCGCCTCGTTGAGTTTTCTGTTTTCGCGAGCTATGTGGTCGTCAATTGCATTCACTTTTGCCAGGTTGTCCACAGGCGATCCACGCATGGTTTTCAGGGCGGCGCGGAGACCTTTAAGTTCCCTGATGGGAAATTCCAAATCAGGTAAGGGTTTGTCCCAGTGGACAATATTTCTTCGAGTCTGTCCGACGCTTCTTGTGCGCGTTGCGAGACGTCTTGTCTTGAGCTCGGTGCTTACGGTTCGCAGATCTTCAACTGGAAGTTTGGGTCAGGCGGCGCCGTCGTAATCTCGCATGTTTAATTCGTCGCGGACGAAGTTGACGCTGAATTTTCCGGCCAGAGTTGACAGAGCAAGCAGTTTTCTCAGGCGGGCATTCATGAGATCGATCCCGGCTTGCTTTTCATCCGCAGCATGCACTTTCTGTCGATTTCGAACTTGGAATAGTCGCGATATGAAGGCTCAACGTAATTTTTATGTCGCGTTAATGCATCGTAATAATCGTTAACGGTCGTCTTCAAGAGTTCGCCGCTTATGGCATCACCCATGAATGAGGTGTGGATAATTTTTTTATATTAAACTTATAACAAATTTATATGTAATATAAACACACAAAATGTCGCAATATGGACGAAAAACTAGATCCTTTCCGAAGATTGAGAGAACCCCTCTGAGTCAAAGCCATGCATCAATCCGTGACGTTCACGAATAATCCGAGCATGATCGATCAAACCAAATGCTGCTGGTTCGATTTCTCAACCTGGGCGCGAACGACGTCATTGTTCCCGGGACGGCTCGCCTGGCTTTTCACATCACTTTAATGTCCACGCATTTTAACGACAAACGCATGATCGTAGAAAACGTGATAACATGGTATATCAAGGAATTTCTAGGATTAGCAATACTGTGAATGAGTTACGTGTGGGATATTCTCACTCGCAAGACGAGCTCAATGCAATATCCGTATGGGCCAAAGCCATCGCCGCAGCGTACAGAAACCGGTTTTGCATTCCAATAGACTTCGAGTTGCTTGAGGGGCACATGCCCGGCCGCGATGGGCGAGAGGCTGGAATATGAACTCGCGGACGAACTACGGCAAAGTTATCCGTACACCGGACAGTACCGAGGCCAGCTATGTCGTTGACAACATCTCGTTGGAGTTCGACATGGTCACGAACCCGGAACTGGCCCGGCAGATTCGCAACCAGTACTAGGGAAAGCTGTCCCATCCTGTACGATCGCGTTTTGTGGCACCAGAAGATCATTAAGGACAAGAGCGACACGTTATGGAACATCAACCTGAACGTGCCGGCCTGATCGATGAAAGGCATTCTGATCATTCCCGTGGAAGAATAAGCGACGTTTCTAAGAGAAGACAGTGAAGCCACTTGGAACTCCGAGATAACGAAAGTGGAAGTGACCGTCGAAGGCGTGCCCAAACAGCTGTTAAGCTAAGGCATGCGAGCTCACCAGCAGTGGGATGAGATCTGAAAACTGCCCACCATCATGCGCACGCCGGCAATCAACGCGGTCATCAAAGATCTTCAACTCTACAACGTGTGGATCAGAGAATACCTGGTCACCAAGTACGCGCTGTGGCTGGACATGGGATCCACGGATGACGATCAGTTGCACGGCAGCAGTCGGCGCATCGACAACGGGAGCAAAAGGCATCACGATCCAAATCACCAAGAAGGCGCAAACTGCTGGCAAGTTAAATTCATATTTGTACGTGATTATCGACGCACAACTCAATATAGACAATGGAAGATTCGTGCAAGCCATTTATTGATCTACCTTGCGATCCGCACTGCGCCGTCATCTGCGGCCAGACGGGGTGTGGAAAAATGGTATTCACGCTGGACATGCTGGAAGGATACGATCAGGACATGTTTGACCACATCGTCATTCTCTGCACAACGTTGCGGATGAATAAAACATACACGGAGAGATCATGGTTGATGAACGTCAACGTGCACTAAGTCGATCCGGAAACATGTCTGCAGGATTTTTTTGCGTGTTTATCACGACAAGTTTAAAGCAGAGTGGACGTTGTTCATCCTGGACGATTGCGCCAACAAGGAAATCGTTAAAAAACGAGACATGCTGTCATACCAGCGAAACACAGCGTGTGGATTTTGACACAAAAATTCAACTCCTGAAAGATCTGCGGGAACAAGCATGATGGATCGCCTTATTTTACTGCAAGGACAGGGATTCGTTCAAAGTATGCCTGCGAGAAAACGACGTGATTCCTACCAAACAGCATGAGCATGTGAACAACAACAACAATTAGAAGTAAACCCTCATGTCATGTTATAATTAAAAAAAATGGTTTTATTATATACAACGATGTCAACAGCCGATGGAAAAACATTCGTCAACGATGTGTATCATGCCGACATGGTCAGTGGACTGGCCATAGGCTGCCCTCGATTAAGTAAAATGATCACCAAACAACCGGCACCTAAACTCGATTTCAACTTGCAAGACATGGGCATGCTCGTGTTCGACTTGGGACTGGCGATGGCCACCAAAGACATGCTCGTCTAGCAAGGCATCATTCCGGAATATATCTTGAAATAAAAAATAAATTTAATAAATAATAGAGAGAGAAAATGGCCACGATCAAGATGATGGTCTGTGGGGCTTTAGTCGACGCCCTGGCATTTTCCGGCAGCAATTATCTCTTTTCTTATTTACAGCCGAACAATGCCGGTGAGAAAGATGCGGAATGAAAACGTCACGATTTAGCCATGGAGCACTTACAGGATGGGCAAGCTGAGTACGCTAAACAACGCATGCAGAGAATGGATTTTATTAACGACTAACTCCGGCGGGAACATCACGCCGTGGGCACTTTCAACAGCGTCGAAGAAGCCATGCAAGACTATTTCCTCGCCACAGGAAAAAGACTGGCTCCACTGGGAGACAAGCCCACCCTATCTCAGTATTACACACCTTCAGAAGATCAGGAAAACCGAGAGCTAATCTTCGTTGCGCTGGGCATAGCCGCAACTGTGATGATCATCAAACAATTAGAATAAAAATATATTTAACTTGTATATATGTATGATGGTACACGCTCCATATCGTTGCAAGTTCGTGCTTTTAGAAAAATCCGAAACATGCGGCAAGAAATGAATGACCGAGTATTGCGACATACAGGTTCAAAGCAACGCGATCAACTACACGTGTTCGGTATGAGGCGCCGGAGTGAAATGTTACTATCGTTTGTGCAAGGCCCACGGCGGCGATGCCTTCAGGTTCAAACTCATCTTTCAAAAGGAAAAAGGTTACATGCACAAATGCCGGCACCTCCGCAAAATAATTATTTAAAAAAAAAATAATTCACATGTTTATACAGTCGATCACTGTTGTCTCGATATTCATGGGACCAAGAAAAATTATCGGGTTAACCGAAGTTCGAGACAAGGGCATATCATCACGTATCACTGTGAAAGAAAAGAAAACGCTTCTCAGTATGTTTTGATTTGAAACTATAATCCGTTATCAGTAGTGTTTAGTCATAACAGTGAGTACTTCCTAATTAATTCCTTCTTAGTTAATCCTAATTAAATAACAAACAAGTGACACCTTCAACTCAATTAGCCCTAATTAGTTTACACTACCGCATCCCTTTGATTCATGTCGCACCGTGTGTAACCGTGAGGAAACAACCTCAGTTCAGAGGAATACTTGCCCATAAAAGGTAGGTTAATATCAAGTTTCTTTGCAAATATCGAGTTAAAAAAGGTAATTTGGCTTGTTGGGACCATGAGATTATATCAAGATATCCGAAATATCGAGACATCCGTATCGAGTTAAAAGAGCTTGAATAATGATAAATCATGAAGGATTTTGCCGGGACTGAGATGTTATATTGAGACAACCGAGATATCGAGTTATCAGAGTTCGACACAACGGTGCTCGACGTCACAACAGTTTGACAAACTGTTAGACATTCGTTTCACTTGTAATCATATCGAAGTGTCAGACGTTCGTTTCACTTGAAATCATAGCAAACTGTTAGACATTCATTTCACTTGAAATCATATCGAACCATGATGACTACAGTCAAAGCACTCAAAGTGATAGCGCGAGAGCGCAGATTAATGGGTTACAGCTGCATGAGAAAAGACCAGCTATTGAACTTACTCAACATTAAATATGTCAAACCTCTCACAGTGAAACAACTGAAACACCAAGCACGAGACCTCGGCTTGCGCGGGAATCCAAGCTTCGCAAAGCAGAGCTAATCTCACTGCTGGAGGAACACAAAGTCGTTGAACTACAATTCGTGCCGACGAATCATGCGATAGGTAAGTATCTGAGAGGCTGGCGGATGACCGTCGACAAAAACATGGACGTCAACATCAAACCACTGATTGCCAGCAAACTTTGCGAGGAACTGAACAATCTACGAAGCCTCAAATTTCAACTCACGGTGAAAATGTCTCTGGATAGACAGCAGACGAACGACGACACCACCAAGCACATCCAGCCTTACTTGGGAGGCAGACAAGAAGTCGTGACTCAACCCGAGTCCATCAATTCGTCCATCGACACCTCGTTGCAAAATATACAGGAATCGTTGGAACGCTGTACGCACATGGGTTCCGGGTGGCCGGTGAACAAAATCGACACAGTTTATCTGGACGTAGCGAACTACATGCCGTTCAAAGGTGGATCGTACGTCGAACTGACTCCCTACTACAAGATAAAAATGAGCCATGATTAACGTAAAAAAACAAGACGATTGTTTGAGGTGGTCGTTGAGAGCTCTCTTATTCCCAGCCAACGCACATTCGGACAGACCTTCGCGCTATCCCACAGACAACGGGCTCAACTGGGACGGCATAGACAAACCTACGCCCATCAGATCGCAGATCACCAAAATCGAAAAAACAGAACGATCAACGTGTTCGGTCACGAACGGAAAAGAACGGTCGTGCACAGGATCAGCAACGCAGCGGAACATATTCCCAGATGCGATGTATTCTTAACGAAGAACCACCACTACGTGGCGATCTAAAGTCTGAGCAGACTGTTGCACGACCAATCGAAATAAGACGGGGGAAAAGCACTTTTGCAAATGATGCCGGCACGGTTACAGTAGACTAGATCTTTTAGAAGCGCACAGAGAGGACTGTCGAGGTGTTGGGCAGACTGCTATCAGGATTGACATGCCGGACGAAGACAAAATTCTCGAACTTATCAACCATAAGAATCAAATTCCCGTGCACTATGTCATCTACGCCGACTTCGAAGCCCTCAAAAAACAGGTCAAACACGACACGCCTGTCACGACCGTACAAAGTTTCAAGTACAAAACTCAAGAACACGAAGCTTGCGGGTTCGGTTACTTGGTCAATTGATGCGATGGGAAAACAAATGCAACCATGGTATACAGAGGCCACGACGCAGCTGAAAATTTTCTCAAATGTTTACAACATGAAGAGAAAATAATCAGGAAAAACTCATACAGAATCATACCCATGCGTATGACGAATGATGACTTGAGAGCTCACAATATAAATTGTCACGTGTGCGACAAAGCACTGAACGGTGATTCTGTGAGAGATCATTGCCACGTTACCGGTATATACAGAGGTGCCGCTCACCACGCGTGTAGCTTGAAGCTTAAAATAAATCTCAAAATGATAAAAAAATTCCCGTTGTATTTCACAATCTTTGCGGTTATGATTCTCACTTAACCATGCAGGCCATCTCGAAGATCGACGGTAACTTAACGTGCATCCCCAAATACATGGAAAAATAGTTAGAAGATCTGAAATTTATAGATAGCGTTCAATTTCTGCTCTCATCGCTCGAAAGTTTAGTGAATGCTAACGACTCGGATGCCTTCGCTATAACAAATCGATACACTGACGCGGCGACTCAGTCTTTGTTAATGAGGAAGGGTACCCCTACAAATACATGAACGAATGGACTGGATTCACCAAAACTAAATTACCTCCCATCAACTGCTTTTACAGCAACTTAACCGAATCAAACATAACCGAGGACAATTACGAGCATGCCCTCAATGTGTGGGATAAGCTTGGCTGTAAGAATTTAGGCGACTACCATGATCTGTACTTGAAAACTGACGTACTGAAAAACGTGTTTGAAACAATACGGCTTAGACCCTGCATGGTATTTCTCTTCCCCTGGTCTCTCTTGGGACGCCTTGTTAAAAAAGACCGGTGTAGAATTGAAACTATTGACGGATTACAATATGCATCTGTTTATAGAGAACGACCTGCGAGGTGGGATTTCGATGGCTGTCAAATGTTATGCGAAGGCCAACAATAAGTACGTGGAAGGTTACGACCACAGCCAGCCGTCGAAGCACATTCTTTATCTCGGTGCAAACAATCTGTACAGCTGGGCTATGAGCCAACCTTTACCCACTGGGAGATTCGAATGGGTCTCCTCAAATATTGACGTGAATAGTATTGCACCGGATTCAAACAAAGATTACATACCCGAAGTTGACCTGCAATATTCCGCAGAATTACATGAATTCATAACAGTTATCTGCTCTCTCCCGAATGATCAACGGTGAACCCAGATTGGATGACAGAATATCAACAAAACTTGTTGGGAAATAATTAGTTGAAAACTCGTAACAAACTTAATGAAAAAGGAAAAATACATCGTTCAGTATAGAAATTGCAGCTAGTAGTAGGGGGAATGGGGGTACGAAATCACTTTCAACAAAAGCCTCTGCAAAGCCTTATTTGTGAAATAAGGCTTTGGTCGGACCCTTGATCCAGCTACCATTCCCCCTACTGCTTTCCCGATCTTATAAAATGTTAAGACGCCAGCGGGATACGAACCCCACATGTATACCTCACAACCGCGCCGCTCAACCGACTGAGCTACCGGGGACTTAGCTGAAGTATGTCGGTTTAACGGGTCTATCCTGGGATTGCATCATCCAAAGCTGGGCTCCGTCTATAATAGCTCCACGTGCCGCTATGACACTACTGTGACACTATGTCACGTTGACATCGATGAAACAGTTTAATGTGAATCGCCTATGATCTCTTTGGTGTTCGTAATAAAGGCTTCCGGGCTTTTTGTATCCCCTGTTCTATGTACTTTTTTTTCTCGTCCTCACTGAAAGCAGACTTAGGAGACTTGGATCGAATCTCTTGTTTCATTTTGTTATATTTTGTGAGTTCAGAGAGGATTGAATGAAACTCCTCCTCTGAGATCTTACTGTCAGTGAGTGCCGTGGAAATACACTCACTTATCGTGTTCAGCTTTGCTTCGGCCAGAACCCTGATCTCTTCGTGTTTCAACGCCTTACGATGCAGTGTGCGTGATGCAAACTTAAGCACCAACCCTAACACCCCTGTCACCCCAGCTGATATTTCAATGCCCAGCACTACAGGTGCAGCCACGATGGTAGCTAACAACCCAACACCTGCCGCCCCTAGTCCCATGCTGGTTGCCATAAGGGCAGTATCAGTCCCGTCCACGGCATTGAAAGCTCTATGGTACTTCTTATATAGTGCTTTCCGCGTGTCGCGGTCTTGTTCTAGTTGGTGTTTTACATCACATAACTGCCTCAAGCGGAACCCGTCTACGGTTTCCAGGGTCTTCGCTACTTCCTCTACGACTGGGTACAGCCCCATCCTATAATATATATTACAAAAGATATTTTAATTGGGTTTCATTTAACCTTCTATTAATGTACTTAAAGCTGATAATGCTTAGATTAGCGTGCGTGTAAAAAAGCAGGGTCTTAGCTCTAAGTCCATTAAAGAGACGAACTCCCTCAAGGCTTGCTAAAGGTCTGTTTCCCGATACCTTAATAATACGGCAACGTTGGTTATTACACCTGGCTTCCCAACCTATCTTCATATCGTCTATAATGTAAATATAATTACTGGTCAAACTTATATCTCTGAGATAGACGTCTATGATGAATGTGTAGTTTTCCGCAACACTTCTATCTAATTGGTAACTGAGAAAAATGAGCTCTGTCTTTACCCTCTCATTGGAAACTAACATGTTACCCGAGAAGTCTGGTATTGGTATGATTATGAGTCCGGAACAAACGATCCTAGAAGCATGCCGTTGTTCTTAATCTCGGAGATAGCATTATTTTCTTTCAAGGAGATATAAGGTGAGGTGAGGGTTAAGTTGACTAACCATTCAGGCTTTTTAAAATCTGATAACGACACCCGCCTATACACGTTGTCTTTGAAGTGCAGGATGTATAAGGTGTCTTCCTCACCAGGCTGATCGAATCCCTCCGTATCCCCTAGGTCGTTAAGCGTAGCGTTGGGGTGAAGCCAAGACATTGCTATAATACTATTACGAGATAATTTCCAACTGGTTTTCTGATAATAGTTCAGGGGTGCACTTCACCCCCATGAAGTGTATGTTGTCGGGTAGGAATATCTTGGTTAGTGATATCGTGTCTTCCACGATCACGGTGACGCCCTGCAGACTGGTTTTGGAGTCGACACCCACCCGCACGTAAACGTTGCAAACGTGATACTGGTGTTGTTTCCCCCACCGGAGTTTGATCCCCTTCACGATCTCGACTTCATCCCGCGATGGTTCCCCTAGGTAGACTTGGATGATCAATGTTGAGTTCGCCGGTAGACTCTCCAGGATGGTGACGACGCCTTCGAATTCAGACACCAACTGCAATACCATGTTTTGCATGCCCGGTTTACTCGATAGCATATGGGCTGCCATACTGGCGACTGGGCTGATGACTACGCTACGTCTCTGAGCAGGGACATAAGCCACGAGCAGGGTTCCATTGTATAACATCCATTTATCATCACCTATGTTGACTAGGGTGTACTTAGTGTTGACTACCGCTCTTGAGGTATCTACTATATCACTTAGATTGCTAGTACCACCGATGGAGGGGACTTCAACGCATTTGTAAATGTTGTTTTTCAGTTGCAAGGCGTACAATTTACCATCTACTCCGGGGTCGTCGAATCTGCGTATGTCCCCGAGGTCGGAGATCCCCGCATTGATGCATTTTTTCAACTTCATTCCAGGGCCTTGTGCGCTGGTCATTTTATGTGCAGTGTTATGCTGAGGTATCCTATATTCACGGGATTATGATTTATATCTAACACCGATATTATCAGCTCAGGGATGTTGCCCTGAGTCAACCTCTTATACTGCCGCGGTGAAAACGACTCGGTTCTACCGTCGTTGTATTTCTTCGTTTTCACCGGTACTGCTCTCAGTATAGTGGAAGGGTGCCCACCTTGAATGTTGTCCGTTGTGCTCACCTGGTTGAGATGAATGCACAGCTCTCGGTACGGTACTAGGTCAGGTAACTTCGTGCCTGTGATGGTAGTCGTTGGTTTTATCTCATCCGGCGGCATACCGAGTGTCCTTGCCAATGGTCGGCTGAGCCTCAAGGGGTTTCTTCCGTTGTTGATTAACACCACTGTGCCGTTTGAGTCGTTCATCTTGAGTTCGGCTCCCAAGGGTTTGAAGACCTCGTCGCTTAGCGAGCACACGCTGTAGTAGCCGTGAGTTATCTGGTTGCGAGCGCCACCGACGATCAGCTTATTGTTGCTGACGTTGATGTTAGTCCATCGCGGCAGGTAGGTGATATCGCAGAGTGCTACTTCGAGTTGACCCGACGTGTTATCGATCGCGTGTATAAGCTGAACGGCCTCGCCGCTCGTTATTCCTGGAAGTGTTATGTACATGTTAGAGTATATGAACTCATTATATAATAGTTTTAAAATGTACTCCCCTGGTGTGTTTTACCCGTAACTGGACGTAGATTTCCCCCACATGAAGATCGTGGTCGCTGCTGGGTTGTATTTCGACGCCCAGTTTATAGATGTGTTCGACAAGTATAAATTTTCGGTGACTAACGCTAAGGTAGTTCACGCTTGGTTCAACAAACCGATGAAGTTCTGGCAGAATCAACTCAACTTCGCCGTGTGGTGTGCTACAACGGGGTGTGGTGTGACATTAACCGACACTCGGCGTGGACCGCTGAGTCAGTTTGTGTTCACGTTCCACGTGTACTACCAGGTCAGGCGTATCCTCAAAGAGATCAGTGCCCCGCTCCCACAGGAAAAGGCGTGGAACCCAGTAAACAACCAGTACGATAGACGGGCCTACGAACGTATTTGCAACGAATTCGAACTGAACACGAAGACGGATTGGCGTTTGCCGGGACCGAACCACGGGTTGGGTATCCCCATCGTTCACAACATGCCCCTCGTGGAAGCCAGCGAGAAGTTGAAAGAATGGGGATACAAGTCATATCATCACCTAACAACCAACGAGTGGGATGACCGTTACATGGCTTTCGACAACAGCAAGGATTACCGAGTCTGGAGGTTTGAGCAGGGGGCAGCGGATGACTGGAAAATGTTCATGCTGGACACGTCGAGAGGGTTCACTCGTGCGGGGTAATCAGGTTAAGCGACTCGATCGAATATGCGTGTGAAGCTGTTGCGCGCAGACGCAAACGCGTTCCAACATCCTCGGTAAGGGGACTGCTTACAATGCTCAGAAACAGTTCGTTGTCAACGTTGAGGATGCTATCAATGCTCCAGTTGATCTCCCGAGAGCCATCAAACGCTACCAAGACGTGTTGGAATATGCCAGGTCGAAAGTCGACTACGTCTTCGACGTGGGGTTGTACATGGCTCCGAGCGATATGCAACTGAGAGTAAAAAAAGGAGTGGTGGGCTACAACAACAAAATAGTCATAGCCACGGCGGACCAAAAGTTGGGCGTCAACCTCGATGTTAACCCCCCACGTCCCACCACCCACAACCGGTGAAACGGGTATAGTGGCGCCACCCCCGGAGCCTAGGGTTCAACCAACACCCCCTGTGGGGTCACCCCCGCACGTTCAGCAGGCATTCAATCAGCAGCACATCGATCGTAAAACAGCCCTGGTGGTTGGTGGGGTAGCTTTGGGGCTCATTTGGTTAAAAATTCCTTAGCCGCTACGTACACCAAACCCGCCACGGCGACGATGGCTGCCCACAGGTTTTGACTGAACCACATGGCAGTTTTAGCCAGAGCGCTTAGCAGCCACGAGACGATGCTACCCAGAGTGCCGGGTAGGGCTTCGGCGGCCTTACCAGCCAGTTTAGCAAGGGCTTCCCCGAGTTTTTTTATCCAGTCTTTGACACCCCCACCACTTGGTGGTGTGCCGCCACTTGGGGGTGTGGGGGTACCCCCACTCAATGACACCACCAGGGTTGATATGATGAAGCCCAATGCAGTCAGAATGCTGGCGATAGTGATCCCTTGCTCCCAGAACAGGATCCGAATCCTGTCAGCTAACGTGGTGTCTTGGTGGAGGACTCGATCAACGGTTTCCCGCGCACGGCTGACCTGGGATCGAAGCTGGTCTCGGAAGGAGGATGCCGTTTCCAGCCGGGTCTTCCTTTCCTCTTCCAAATTACGTATTCGTTCCTCGATGGTGGCTTTCAGAGACTCGTCCTCAGTTTCACCGAGTTTGACCTTTTCATGGGCGATGTGGTCGTCTATCGCGTCCAGTTTGGCCGTGTTGTTCACAAGATGTCCGCGAATGGTTTGCATGGCCATGTCCAGCCCCCGCAGTTCCAGCGGTAAATTCGAACCCGGGTAAGGGTTTGTCATGGTAGGTGGCCAACAGCTTTTCAATGTTATCAGTCATGTCTTGATCCGTTGTGGCTCTGACGCCTTGCAGATCTTGAACTACCTCCTGGGGAAGGGCTTTAGGTCGTGCGCCACCGTAATCTATGAAACCTAGTTTATCGCGGATCAAGTCACCCCCATGGCGACTGCCTAGTGTTGATAAGGCAAGCGGTTCTCTCGTGCGCTTATTCATGAGATCGATCTCCGGGTGAGCCCTCAATCGCAGCGTGCCCTTCTTATCTACGGTAAACTTGGCATAGTCTCGCCCCCACGGCTCTAATACGTAATTTTATCCCCTTTAAACCATCATAAAACCCGTTGACGGCCTGCTTCACGAGTTCGTTGCTTTGCGTGAATGTGATGTCATCCCCCCCGAACGCCTGGGCACTATCATCCCACATATCATCCATAGGGATGTACTCATAACCCCCTTCAGCCATTATTTAGTATTAAAACTTATATATTTCATTTATATAACAATGTATGGTAGAAAACTAGATTCTTTCAGAAGATCAAGAGAGCCACTAGGTGTCAGAGCCGTGCGCCAGTCGGTGACCATCACCAACAATCCCAGCAAGATAGACCAGAATCAAACGCTGCTGGTTAGATTCCCAAACCTTGGCGAGAATGACCTCATTGTACCAGGCACGGTTCGACTGGCGTTCAACCTCACGCTGACCTCCGACAACGACAAACGCGAGCTAGTGCGGAACGTAGGTCGAGCCATCATCAAGAAAACCACCATCAAGATCAGTGGTAACGAGGTGCTGAGCATCGACGACAGCGACGTGTTTCACTGCTACGAGGACCTCTGGAAAACCGAGGGAGAACGCGTCAATGACGTGTACCAGGGCATCAGCAAATCGACCAGGTTCGCATTGGGTATGCCTTCACGGCAGACCAGTTAGCCAAGATATCGGACGGTGACAAGGCCATCACCCAAGCATACGGGAACAGGTTCTGCGTGCCGCTCGACTTCGAGTTGCTCACGGAACACGCGCCGTTTTACCAGGCCGCGCTGGGTGATAGGCTTGAATACGAGCTAATGTTTAACGACTACAGCAAAGTAGTGCGTACGCCAAACGGCGATGAGGCCAGTTACGCCATAGACAACATCTCTCTGGAGTTCGACATGGTCACTAGCCCGGAGCTGGCCAGGCAGGTTCGAAGCCAGTACTCGGGGAAGGTGGCCATCCTGTAAGATCGCATACTGAGGCATAGATCAGTCATGCGGGATAAGAGCGACACTGTGTGGAATATCAACCTGAACGTGCCGGCGCGATCGATGAAAGGCATCCTGGTCGTCCCCGTGGAGGATTACGAGCCATTCCAGAGGGACAGCGAGAAGAGGGACAGTGGAAGTGACCATCGAGGGCGTGCCCAACCAGCTGTTCAGTCATGGTATGAGGGCATACCAGCAGTGGGATGAGATAAAAAAGCTACCGGCCATCAAACAACACCCATACATAACCAAAGACCTGGACCTATCCTCCGTGTAAATCGGCGAATACCTGGCCACCAAGTACGCGCTGTGGTTGGACATGCGATCCACGGATGACGATAAACTGCACGGTAGTGGTCGCCACATCGATAACGGCAGCGAGGCGATAACAATCCAGATTACCAAGAAGGCTCAACCCGCTGGCAAGTTGAAATTATATCTGTACGTTATTATGGACGCGCAACTTAATATAGACAATGGGAGATTCGTGCAAGCCATCTACTGATGGCGGCAAGCCATCTACTGATTTGCCACGCGACCCATAGTGTGAGGGCAGACTGGCTGTGGGAAGACCGTTTTCCTGTTGGATACGTTGGAGGGGTACTACAGGGATGTGTTCGACAACATCGTTATCATGTGCCCTACTCTGCAAATGAATAGAACGTACACGGAAAGACCTTGGGTAAATTAGAACGGGAACGGGTGAAGAAACAGCTCGCTGAAACTAAACACGCTAAGCTCGTGCTCAAGACCGACCAACCAGTGGCTTATAGGGTGTTTTAGCTTAGCAATGCTTAGCAAAAGCTTAGCAAAGCTTAGCAAAGCTTAGCAAAGCTAAGCAAATGCTAAGTAAAACTTAGCTTTAGCATTAGTAGCTATGGTATTTGAAGTGTTCCTCATGTGCAACTTAACCTTCATTTCTCTGTGTTTTGCCTGCATAGGGTATTATATTGTTAAAACTAAAACTTACTTGTTACATTATAAGATGGAGTGTGAGGAATTGCTAGAACAACTGTTGGTGCCAGTGGGTGATGATAAGCGAGGGGACGATGATAAGCGAGAGAAACTGGTGGCGTTGGCTGTTGGTGGCAAAGCCAAACATTTGGGGAGTACACTCCCGATAAAATTCATAAAATGTCAGCCGAAGAAATCGATAAGCTGCACGCTAGATACGAGTCTAGACTCGGGGCAGAAATGACGAAGACAATAGGATCGGCTATGACCCAGATATACACTGGTATTGCGTCGTACTTCCTTCCCATCCCCCCGGAGCACCGACTTTACCTGTGGCAAGCCCTTGAGAAAGACCCTTTTATCGAACACGCCTTGAGCTCCATCAGCTGCGTGCTGTACCACAAATATGGTATGTTGTTAGCCCCGGTAACGGCGGCGATTATCACGGCAAAGCATTGCCAATTTAAGGAGGGGAAAAATAATAATAATAGTATACAGGATGGATGCTGCACAGGAGGAGACCCCAACCCAGACCCCTTCAGAGGAGACCCCACAACTGGGGGAAACCCCCAAGGAGGAAACCCCAACCCCCTACAGTCACCAGGCAGAAGAATCCTAAGAGAGTAGCTGCCGGTAAAAAAAGGTGGTGTAACCAACATAAAATTATAACGGTGACTCACCCGACTCGACTCTTGTTGGCTGTAGGCGTAACTGCTGCCGTGGTTATCTCATGGTTATATACACGACACAGGGATCCCCCCGGAGAATGCCCCACAATTAGTGGTCAACCCACATATCATGTTATAATTTAATATTTTTATATCATATACATAATGTCTGAGGGGAAAACGTTCGTCAACGACGCATACCACGCCACCGTGGTCGCCAGTCTAGCCGTAGGATACGCTCGGTTGACCAAAATGGTGCTTAAACACCCGACTATCAAGCTAGATTTCAACCTGCAGGATATGGGTATGCTCATAATGAACCTTGGTATGGCGATGGCCACAAAGGACATCCTAGTAAAACAAGGGATACTACCTGAAAATATTATGAAGTAAATATAGGATGGCTACGATTGCCATGATGGTTGGTGGGGCGTTAGTAAATGCCCTAGCATTTTCCCGAGTAATTTCCTCTTCTCGAAACTACACAGAGTCACGCGGCTGAAATACAGGAAGAAAGGAAGCGACATAACCTCGCTATTGAGAAATTACAGGCCGCACAATCCGAGTACGCTAAAAAACGCCTCCAGAGGATCGATTACATTAACGAACAGCTCAGGCGTGAAAACCATGCCATTCAAACATTCCACGATGTCGACGATGCAGCGAGAGAATACTACCTACTAACTGGTAAACAGTTGGAACCGCTCAATAAACCCACACTCGCTCAGTATTACACACCATCCAAGGGGCAAATGGACCGTGAACTGGTCTTCATGGCGCTGGGTATAGCAGCGACTGCGTTGGTTGCAAAACAATTAGACTAAGTACTCATATAAGTATGCTAAACATGAGACCTGCTCCATACCGATGCGAATACATACTTATGGGGAAGAAAGAAGCCTGTGATAGGAGATGCAGGACCGAGGGGTACTGTTGTTTCCACATGGGAAGTCCTAACTACACGTGTTCTGTGTGCTATAGGGGTTAAAGGGCACTACTGCCTATGTAAAGCTCACGGGGCGAACGTAGTCAGACATCATCTCATCTACGAGAATAAAAAGGCCTACATAAAAGAACGTAGGCGACTTCTCAGGATAGCAGTGTAGTGACCCAATAAGACACTGTGCACACCTAGGTATAACTTTGTCTGTGGAACTTAAGATCAAATCTCTGGTCAAAAACATATTCGAAGAGGAACTGAACGACTGGGGGCGCTTCAGATTTCAGGTCACATTGGGAGTGGCATGGATTAAGGAGGGTGTTAAGTGTACTCGCCTCTTCACATGTGAGGGGGACATCACGACCAAACACCAGATAAATTGTTTTTCAAGTATATATGAATACATGCACAACTTCAAGGAATACTATGTCCAACAGTGTGAGTACTGGGTCGAAACGGCCCATCTAGTGATTTTATGAGCGCCTCACTATATTTTTTATCAAGGTTGGAGGAGTTACCTCCCTTTACTGTGGTCCAATTAGAGATTGATCTTCTTAGGTGTGTACGCAACTATGACTACTGTTAGTGAACTCAAGCGGATCGCCAGGCACCGTGGTGTGATCGGTTATTCTCGAATGAGGAAGCCAGCCTTGTTGAAATTACTAGGTTTAGAAGCCCCTCCCACGGTAAAACAATTAAAAGTCCAGGCAAAACAGCTTGGGCTCACGGGTTATTCAAACCTGGGGAGAGCCAGGTTAGTCGCATTGTTATCACATGCCCCCGTAGCAAAACCTCCCAATGTAAAACAATTAAAAGCCGGGGTATTTTGGGGTTAGGGGGATATTCCCATATGAGGAAACCACAGCTTGTAGAACTATTACGGCAGAATAGAGCTATTGACCTACAGTTCGTGCGCACTGAGCGCGCTGTAGGTAATTATTTGAGAGGCTGGTGCATGCATGTTGATAGGAATATAGACATTACAGATATCAAGCCTCTGATAGCTGATAAAGTCAACCAGGAACTAAACAATCTGGGAAGTATCAAGTTTCAGATCACAGTGAAAATGTCACTCGATAAGCAGGCGGGGAATGGGGTCACTGAGTACGTTCAGCCTTACTTCCCGAGGTAAACAAGAAATCGTCACACATACAGAGACCATAGACGCATCAATCGATACCAGTTTTCAGCAGATACGAGAATACCTAGACACACTTGGGGTCCGGGTGGGCTGTAGATAAAATCGATAATGTCTTTCTAGACATAGCTAACTATGTGCCGTTCAGAGGCGGGTCATACCTAGACTTGCCCCCCTACTATAACAAAAAAACAGGCCATGGTCAACGTCAAGAATAGAGGAGACGATTGCCTGAGGTTAGCTATCAGGTCAGCCTTGTTTCCAGCTGACACTAATTCAAACAGGCCTTCTAGTTATCCCCAGGATGATGGGCTCAACTGGGATGGTATAGATGAACCAACCCCCATATCCCAGATCACTAAAATAGAAAAACAGAATAATATAGCCATAAACGTCTTTGGGCACGAAGGTAACACAACAATAGTGCACAGGGTCAGCCCAGTGTTGGGTCGCCGCGTTATCAATATATTCATGATCCAGCGAGGTGACAAGTACCACTACGCGTGGATAAAACACTTTAGCAGGCTGTTGTATGACCAATCGGCACACAGAGAAAAGAGCCACTTCTGCGAACGATGCCTACACGGCTTCACACGAGCTGATTTATTAGAATCCCACCGGGAGGATTGCCAAGGTGTGGGGCAAACGGCCATACGAGTCGACATGCCTAAGGAAGGTGACAATATCCTAAAATTCGGCAACCACAAGAACCAAATGTCTGTGCCTTATGTTATATACGCCAACTTTGAAGCCTTGGTCAAACCAGTTGAGGTTGTTGGGGATACCCCCAATGCTCTACCCACAGGTGAGAGCTTCACACACAGGAGCATGAAGCCTGTGGGTTTGGATACATTGTCGTCCGTTGTGATGGGGAAACGAAAGCTCCGGTAGTGTACAGGGGTCCCGACACGGCTGAAAGGTTTCTAAAGTGTTTGCAGGAGGAAGAAAAAATTATTAGGAATACACTGTATACAATCGCTCCCATGCGTATGACCCGAGCCGACCGACTAGCTCACGCCTGTAGCACTAATTGTCACGTGTGTGACTCACCACTTAACGGTGATTCGGTAAGAGATCACTGTCACGTAACCGGTAAGTATAGAGGCGCCGCTCACAGCGCGTGTAACCTCAAGCTTAGAATCACCCCTAAGACAATAAACATCCCCGTGGTTTTTCACAACTTGAGAGGGTACGACTCTCACTTGATCATGCAGGCCATCGCGAAAATCGATGGCAATATAACGTGCATCCCCAACAACATGGAGAGATACATTTCCTTCAGCTTAAACCTGAGGTTCATCGACTCGGTTCAGTTCCTCCTGTCGTCACTCGACAGCCTGGTCAAGGCCAACGATACCTTCCCTATTACCGATCGATACGCAGACGCCGAGACTAGGCCCCTGTTGATGAGGAAGGGTGTGTACCCCTATGGGCCAAGTTCGCTGAGACCCGACTATCCCCCATCAGAGAATTTTACAGCAATCTGACCAACTCGGCAATATCCCAAGACGATTACTCACACGCTATTAACGTATGGAATAAACTGGGCTGTAAGAATCTGGGTGACTACCACGACCTGTACTTGAGGACAGATGTACTACTGTTAGCCGACGTATTTGAGACGTTTAGGCGGACATGTTTCAAGCAGTATAAACTCGACCCCGCATGGTATTACACCAGCCCAGGTCTGTCGTGGGATGCCTTGCTTAAAAAGACCGGAGTTAAGTTGGAATTGCTTACAGATTATGACATGCACCTATTCATTGAGAAAGGCTTGCGAGGCGGGATCTCCATGGCAACCAAACGATACGCGAAAGCAAATAATCAATACGTGAAGGGTTATGACCCGAGCAAGCCGACCAATCACATTCTCTACCTCGACGCCAACAACCTGTACGGCTGGGCCATGAGCCAGTATCTACCCACAGAGGGATTCGAATGGGTGTCACATGAGGTCGATGTTATGAGCATCGCGTCAGATTAGAACAAAGGTTATATTCTCGAGGTTGACTTGGAATACCCCAAGGCATTACACACATCACACAACAGTTACCCCCTGGCCCCCGAACGTATGAGGGTTAACCCAGACTGGATGTCTGAGTACCAACATAACTTGTTAGGTGGGCGGGTGGCAGACGTTGAAAAACTTGTGCCCAACTTAATGAATAAGACCAAGTACATCATTCACTATCGCAACCTACAGCTGTACCTGTCGTTGGGTATGAGGCTGACCAAAATACACAGGATGCTCATGTTCAACCAGAGCCCATGGATGGAGCCCTACATCAGAATGAACACAGACCTCCGAAAGCTGGCCAACAGTGACTTTGAGAAAAATCTCCACAAGCTCATGAACAACTCGGTGTTTGGTAAGACTATGGAGAACCTGAGGAAACGCGTGACCGTGAAGCTGGTTCGATCGAATGAGGAAGACAAGCTCAGGAGACTGATAGCCAGCCCGGCATTCAACCGTAGCAAGATATTCACCGACGACCTAGTTGCCCTACACATGAAGAAAAGCCACATAAAATTCAACTGGCCTGTTTTCGTGGGGATGAGCATCCTCGATTTATCCAAACACCTGATGTACGACTTTTACTACAACGAGCTGAAGAAACAGTACGGCGACAGGTGTGAAGTGCTGTACACTGACACGGATTCCCTGCTGTTGGAGATTCGAACCGAGGGCGATGTAATGAGGACATGAAAAACGCCTCGATTTGTAACGACACCAGCGACTACCCCAAGGACCATGCCATACACAGCACGGTAAATAAAAGGTCCTAGGTAAGATGAAGGACGAAAGTGCTGCTGGCACGCCCATAGCTGAGTACATAGGTTTGAGGCCTAAGATGTACTCCATCCTGAAGGCCGACAATAGTGAGATCCGGAAGGCGAAGGGTGTTAAGAAGTACGTGGTGAAACAACACATCAAACACGCCAGATTCAAGGAAGCCCTGTTCAAGACCCGTACCTTTAGACATAAAATGAACACGCTTAGAAGTGATGGGCATAGGATATACGGACTGACGATAAACAAGACGTCCCTGTCGCCGATGGACACTAAACGTTGGATAGCTATTGATGGGATAAACACGTACGCGTACGGGCATGAGAAAATTGAACCAAGAACATAGATGTATATATGTCACGGAACCAGAGAAAGTTTGAGGCTATTTACTACAGCCCACGTGGGTACTGGAAAGGAGTTAGCGCTGTAGATAAGCTGGCTAAAATGGCGCGAGTACCCCCGGAGGAGGCCAAAGCGTGGCTTGAAAAACAAGCCCTATGGCAGATCTATTTACCGGCACCACGCTACGTGCCTAGAAGGAAGTTTGGTATTAACATACCTAATAGCGTTCACCAGGCCGACCTCCTATTCCTACCCCACGACAAGAGGTACAAGTATGCCTTAACCGTAGTGGACGTAGCCAGTCGCTACAAGGAAGCCGAACCCTTGACTGCGAAAGATTCGGCCCAGGTAGCCAGAGGATTCAACGCGATATACAAAGCGCGCAGTCCGCTGACGTGGCCAACAGAGCTGCAAGTTGACCCCGGGCGGGAGTTCATGGGTGTCGTGCTGCTAGCAAAACACGATACAAAGGTCAGGCGTGGCACGGCCGGAGCCCATCGCAGCCAAGCCATAGTTGAGAGATTCAATAGGACTTTGGCTGAGCGCTTATTCGGGCATCAGTATGCGAGGGAGATGGCCAACCCGGGGAAGCGATCGACTGAATGGGTCGCGAGGTTACCTAAGGTGGTGTCGGCAATCAACCATGAAGTCACCCGTCTCACCGGCAAGAAACCGGCAGATGCTATCAAACTAAAATCAATAGTGGCAGTCGGCTGCTCCATTGCCTGGGAAGGAGAAACAGATACCAGATAGGACCCTAGTTAGGTATCTATACCAGCCGGGGGAACACGAGGGTGATAGCCGTAAGCGAGCCACCGATCCTATATGGTCAGTCAAAACTTACAACATAGATAAAGTTGACATGAAAGCCGACGAGCCGAACTTGTACTACTTGAGAGATGGGCCAGGGAGAGGGCTCGTTAGACAGGAATTATTGATCGTACCGTACGGCACAATGTTACCTCCTGTCAACACGGCATAGCGACACGTGGAGCAATCCCAGGATAGACCCGTTAAACCGACATATTTCAGCTAAGTCCCTGGTAGCTCAGTCGGTTGAGCGGCGCGGTTGTGAGGTATACATGTGGGGTTCGTATCCCGCTGGCGTCTCAACATTTTATAAGATCGGGAAAGCAGTAGGGGGAATGGTAGCTGGATCAAGGGTCCGACCAAAGCCTTATTTCACAAATAAGGCTTTGCAGAGGCTTATGTTGAAAGTGATTTCGTACCCCCATTCCCCCTACTACTCAGCTGTACTTGTCATTGGGAATGAAAATTCGATCAAAGTCCTTGGATGGAGCCTTACATGAGGATGAACACGGATTTACGAAAGCTAGCCACCAGCGATTTTGAAAAGACTATATAAGCTCATGAACAACTCCCGTGTTTGGTAAAATCATGGAGAATTTGAGAAAACGTCTTAATGTCAAATTAGTCAGAGCAAACGAGGAGGAAAGACTTAGGAAACTAATAGCCAGCCCGGCATTCAACCGAAGTAATATATTCAATGACAACTTTGTAGCATTGCAAATGAACAAGAGTCACATCAAATTCAACCAGCCTGTTTACGTGAGGATGAGCATCCTGGACTTATCCAAACACTTGATGTATGACTTTTATTACAACGAACTCAAGAAGCAATACCGACACCAACACGGATTCGCTGCTGATGGAAATCCACACCAAGGATGTGTACCAGGACATAGCAGAAAAAATAGACATGTACGATACGAGCGATTATCCCAAAGACCATCTGCTGCACAGCCAAGTCAACCCAAAAGTGCTCGGTAAGATGAAAGACATATGCGCGGGCACGCCGATCGTGGAATACATCGGCTTGATACCCAAAATGTATTCGATCAAGAAAGCAGACAACGAAATCAGAAAGGCGAAAGGCGTGAAAAATCCGTGGTGAAAAAACATATCAAGCACGATCGATTCGTTATGTTATGTTATGCTTGTCAGCGCGATACCTCAAGAGCCATTCACTGGAGTTTCTTCTTATTTGACACCAAGCTTTATCCAAGGAAGGCGCAGGGCCCAGTCGATTTTGGTGACCTTCCCTTAATTTTCAAGGTCACAGAGACACTTTGAAGATTTCAGCATGTTAAATCGTATGTTAAGATAGTCATCAAGATATCGCAAAACATATTCAGTGGATTTTCTTCATATTTGTCACCAAGCTTCATCTAGGGAAGGCCCAGGGCCCAGTCAATTTTGGTGACCTTCGCATAATGTTTAGGGTCACGACGGTGAGGTGAGGTGAGGTGAAATTGGGTTTAACGTCGTGCTTGAGAATATTTCGCTCATATGACGATAGCCCATATCGGGGAAACGTCATTACGCAACATCATCGAGTCAACAGACTCCTGTTTGCACAGCAACATAGCCTCCAACCACCATGAATCTCCAACCAGTGGGTGTTTTTCAATGGGTCCAGGTTCTGTGTGTCATTTGCAGATGGCAGACAACGCGTCTACAGGCAGCAACATGAACATGAGCTTGGTAGCCGGATTCATCAATGTCAACGTCAACGTCAGCCAAACAACGTCGCTGAGTTGACCCTGGCTTTACAACAGGATTGGCAGAACATCCCCCAAGCACTTGTTCGACGTTTGTGCGAATCCATGCCACGTCGACTCCGTGCATGTGTACAGGCTCAGGGAGGTCACACTCGCTACTGACGGACGTAAGGGGGGGGTCTGTGTGTGACGTTTGACGTGTCAGTCATATTGGCAGAACTCTTGCAATCATTTTTTATGAAAATGAAGCACAATGAAATTCTCAAAATAATTGTAGAACAATTTCCATCCAAGTATTGATGTTTGTTAAGTTTTCCTCATTTAAATTTGGTTTTGCGTTTTCAATGTGTATCCGTATACAAACGCATTCACTTAACCTGGCCTGCCGTCTTATGCCGTGGGTGCCGTGTCGCAGCTGATGGCCAAGCACAAAGTACAGGTGTGATGCGGTATAGCGGGAGCCCACCGCAGCCAAGCCATTGTCAAGAGATTTAATCGCCCTTTAGCCGAACGCCTATTCTCACACCAGTACTCACGGGATTTAAACCCACCCCGGAAATAGATCTACGGAATGGGATGTACGTTTGCTGTGAGTGGTGGCGTCCATCAACAACGAAGTCACCAGACTCGTGGGCAAGAGACCCGTCGAAGCCATCAAAATGATATCTGTCGCCGCCGAATCTTCGGCAGCACGTCGCGCTAAAACAGAGAAAACTTTACCGGACCGTGTCCGCGTTAGATACTTGTACCAGACGGGTGAATACGAGGGAGATAGCAGAAAACGTGCTACCGATCCATTATGGTCCATGAAAACGTACACCGTCGAATTACAAATTGTGCCTCGCCACACAGTGTAGCGAGTCACTCATCGATCGCAGACTTTAATTTAACAGCCAGCTATCGGAGCCGCGGTGGCTCTGCAGTGTGAGTAGGGTATCTAGGTCGGTCAAGCGTTCCTGTATGAACGTTTGGCCTACATAATCTCCTGTCACTGTCACGTAGCTAGGGTATCTAGGTCGCAAACATTTTTGGCTGCTACTGCGATTCGAACGCTGGACCTCAGTATTGTGAACCCAGCTCTCTTACCATCACTACGAAGCCCACTGATAATGGTAAGCGAATGAGAGCTACTTATCGATCTGCACACTCGTACTTTCACTTATAATTTTACAGACCTCGAATGATGGTCCACCATCATTCCAACAATAAATCGTAAAAATATGACTTATAGGTACCTGGTCCGAAACCACTATTCCCTATACTACTGTATCCCTTCAAAGACTTCAAGTTAATGAACAACTAGAAACTATCTTTGTCCATAAAATGTGAAATCTGAGGTAAATTATGACTAGACATGATGATTTACCATTTGAATTGTATTTCCTGTCCTGTTTTATATGCAGATACAAAGATTATTCTGTGTGTGTTCTTTTGAAAAGACTGGGAAGCCCAAACTACGATCTAAATATAAAGCTTTGCAACCTATCGGACTCACACGAAAAAAATGGCTTCCTTCGCGCCTGATGTCCGAAAGCTGTGATTACACAAGGCCATTAGTCGTCAAATTAATATATTATTAATTTGGGATTACACTTTCTGAGTACAGTACAGATTTCTAGTACTTTTGTTGGCTTTAGTTCGGAAAAATATAACTGTGCACAACATATAATTGCATGAAAGAAAAGTTATTTGGAAAGTTTATAAAAATAACCGTAAATAGACATGTAGCAAAGTACTTTGCATGAAATTTGATGTCACATATCGCGCGTGGCACGCGCACTTTGTGCACAATTCACTTACTCACTTATTGCATGCTTTTTGACACCTGACAAAATCGCACACCTGATATTTAAAATTGAAGAATTGTTCATTATTCTCTGGCCTCTGGATATTGTGGAAAAATCGCTTCCAGACAGCCAGTTTGACTGCTCAGACCATTCCTGGTTTAAGTACAATCTGTTCCAGGACTGTACGGAACCCACTGAGGGAGCACAACATCCAGCCCCAATGGCCTGCAAAACGTGCAAGTTTACTCCGACGTCAACGATAGGCACGTCTTGTCTGGTACAGACAGCATCTACACTTGATGAGATGTTATTGGGATGGTGTTTTGTTCACTGACGAGTCGAGATTTCATCTAGACAGCTCAGATGGCAGGGCAAGGGCGAGGTGAACGGTATGCCGACGCGTGCGTTGTTTAACGTCGACAGTTTGGTGATGATAACATTGTGGTATGGGGAAGCATCACATCTCATGGTTGGACACAACTTGTCATTGTCAATGGCACTCTGACAGGTCTCCGATACAGGGATGAGATCATCGGACCTCATGTGCAGATGTTCATTCAAGGACAGAGACGTAACTTAACGATTCAGCAAGATAATGCCCCTTCACATGTTGGTCGTGTGGTGACAGATTTCCTGAGACATCAGAACATTCCGGTACTCCCTTGGCCAGCTGTTTCTGTGGACCTATCTTCTATAGCTTGGGATAAAATAGAGCGCGGTTTACGTCAAGCCGAGAATCAGCCATTGACGTTAGCTGAATTGGAACAAGCATTGGTTCAGACATGGAACAACATTCCCTAAGCTTTCTTTAATTGCTTAGTGTCGTCTATGCGTTTGTTGTTGTCAAACATGCTGAATTTGTGAACAGACATTTGACACCACATCTCTTCAGGGTCGTGTCATGATGTCCGGTCATCATTCATACTTATTGCGATATTACCCTGTCAATAGTTAAACAGTGATTAACGAAAACACCACAAATCATGTTGTTATCTTTTTGCATTGCAATATGGAGAGCTGTATACAACTCCAGAAGTGTTATCAAACGTCTTCTACTGAGCTATCATCACCACCAAGCACGTTTGCAACGCTGGAATCTGAAGACTTGAAGAATACATTGGAATGATTCTTTTTTCCTGTAACACTTTGGAGGCAGCGAAGTACAACATTTGCAGCAAAAAACATTCAGCCAGCTGTTACCTTTGCTGGAGGTACCGTCACGGTGTGGGAACGTGTCTCTTATGATGGTAAACGTGATTTGGTGACAATACGTGTGAATTTAAGAATTAAACGATACTTACCTCTAAGTTGAAGTTTGATATCAATTCCACCGACCTATGAAGTACTGGGGGATAACATGAGAGGTGCGCATGCGCATAGGAATCAGCTTTTAACGTGAAAATATGGTTTGCTTAGGGATGGGATGGGAGGGCATGTTATCCCTCAGTCTCTTCACCCCAATGGGAGCAGTCAGAGCTAAATACTGTTGCAGATTGCTGACCACAAACAGGTAAGTGTCAGGAAACCCTGTACTTACAATTCACTTTGGTGGTATCCAGGTCTAGATTGTTTGAACAAGTCTACACATCTACATTCCTTCAGGACCCGTGAAGATCCGGGTTAGAATGAGCCGTCAATAACCAATGCTTGTCATAATAGGCGACTAACGGGATCGGGTGGTCAGGCTCGCTGGCGCGGTTGACACATGTCATCGGTTCCCAATTGCGCAGATCGATGATAATGTGGTTGATCACTGGATTGTTTGGTCCAGACTCGATTATTTACAGACCGTCGCCATATAGCTGGAATATTGTAGAGTGCGGCGTAAAACTAAACTCACTCACTCACATTCCTCCATTCCATCAACGACAGAGATTGAAGGCGTGGCCCTGATAACAAAACCATAAGCATAGCAAGTTTTAAAGTCACGCTTTTCAAGTTGTTATCTGTATGATCTCTCAAATACTGCAGCACAACAGGCACATTCCATGTCACATTGTATCTTGGCAATGCGGGTCGAAAATTAAAAATGCCCATTATGAATCTGATCACCAATGGGTGTTATCCAAACTTTATACTGTCAACCAATGCTATTGTTGATAAAGCCGACCGTGCAGTATTAACTGCAGAATAGCTTAGCCCATCAAATGGTGGTGAAATGGGACTAGTATCCTTTGCATGGCAAAATAACAACCACTTGCGGAAATATGTCCCTTATTGTCTGTGGGTTGAATTGCACCATGATTGCAGAATAATGTTTACAACTGGTTCCTGTATTCTTTGACCCTGTAGACCTTCCCTGATAGCCTGAATGCTGCAAGTTTCAGCTTTCCTTGGAGTAGACGTTGCCTGTCGGGTGAGTTTGCTAATCTTAGAAGGTATTTTTGACTTTGGCAGCATGCTTGGACAGTCTGGTGCTATCATCAACACTTCTGCCTCTTCCTGTTGTATTTTCTGCAGAACCCGTCGATAACACTGAAAGGGCAGAAAATATATTTGTAAGATTTCAGAGCAAGGAAAATGCATCCGCAGCTTCGGGTCTGGGACAATTGCCACCCGGACAATTACCACCCAGACAATCGCCACTGGACAATTGCCACCTAGGACAATTACCACCCAGGACAATTGCCCCTGGGTCGGGACACCATGATACATAACGGTGAAGTTGTTTGTTAACCTAGATGCAAATAAGTCTCTTGTTGGCTTCCCAAACACGCAGCATAGTTTATCAAGGACTACATTGTCTAGCTGCCATTCTATGTCATCATTCACATTTCTAGATAACCAGTCTGCCTCTGTGTTGTCTGCCCTAGGTAAGTGAGCTGCTGATAACCAAATCTTCCAGTCCTTGCACCAGTAATGTCATTGCTATTAGATTTAATATTTAATACCTCCCATATTAATGTAAGATACTGCTGTAGTGTTGTCAATTAAAAGTTTTATATGCACATTCTGGTGTCATCAACACAGATTGCAAAGTTATAAAAGCAGCGCAGGATAGGTACATCCGGGTACTTCATCTGCGGTATTGAACACTCCGCAACTGCAACTACAAGTGCAGTGCCCAGTTTGAGGAGATTGTCTGCGCCAAAAATTCGTAATCGTTTATGAGAATGTGGACTGCGAGCCAGAAGACCCTATTTTGGCCCTGTACTGCGACGACTACATTGACGTCAATGGGTCCAGTGGTGCAATAACGCTTGATTCTGGAATCTACAAAAATGGCGACGTGTATGGTTCAGTGACGAATCACGTTACGGCTGCAATGCAGTGACAGAAGAGTACGTGTCTATCGACATCGAAATGAACGTTTTGCCCAGAATCGTGTCGCCCAGGTTCACCGTCGTGGGAGTGTCATGATGTGCAAAGCCATATCCTACCCGCAGAAATCTACCTTTGTGCGCTTTGAGGCCTATTTAACTGCTTTTCGGTACCATATATTCAGGAGATTCACATGGTTCCAATCATTGACCCCCAGAGGGAGTTTTTATAATGCAAGGTGAGGTGAGGTGAAATTGGGTTTTACGTCGTGCTTGAGAATATTTCGCTCATATGACGACGTGCATGCGTATGTGCGGCTGCTTGTACTAGCCCAGACTTAAGCTGGTTTTATAGTGCAAGCCCACTGAGATACCATGCCGCAGTGAAGCATGAATACCCCACCCAGACACATTATACTGACTCCGAGCCAACCAGTCCTTGTTGTACTCATTAATGCCGAGCGCCAGGCAGGGACCAACAAGTACCATATTTTAACGTCTTTTGGTATGACGCGGTCGGGGATCGAACCCGCGACCTTCCGCTCTCCGGGCGGACGCTCTAACCACTACACCACGGAGGCGGTTATAATGCAAGGCTTAACACAGCACATGCCACTATTCAGTATCTTCAGAATTACACCATTACAGTGCTTCCATGGCCTTCCAAATTACCCGACCTCAACCCCATCGAGCCTTTGTGGAATGACTTCTGCCAATGCGTACGTGAACGTCAACCAGCGCCCCAGACGTTAGATCAACTTGCAAGAGGAGTGAGTGAGTTTAGTTTTACGCCACACTCAGCAATATTCCAGCTATATGGCGGCGGTCTGTAAATAATCGAGTCTGGACCACTTGCAAGAGGAGTCCATTCCAAGACGATGAAGAGCAGTTTTGGGGGCTCATGGATATTAACAGATATTGAAGACAACGCCCAACTGGAAACAGAGCCCTTCACTTATTGAACTTTTTATGAGTTATATACGTGTTATAGACATTTAATCTTTTATGCTCAGGCTGCAACTTGTGTATTGAAAATACACCTGTTCGTTTCTGGGTTTTTTAGAAGAGTATATGTTCATTGTACAGTCGGAACCTTTTTTTTTCTTATATCTTTGAAAAAGATTTTGCCACTGTTATTGTATGCCTTTTATTCTTGTTGACATGAGAGTTCATTAAAGTCTCTTTTACATTCTCTTAAACGCCATTTTATGAAATGCTATTAAAATAGTAGGGGATGTTCACAAAGATAGTGCCAGAATTATTGATCCAATATGTATTGAATGGAATAACCAGCCAGATGACTACTAGTATATAGATTGACCATAGGACTTGGGATGACCAAAGCGTTGTTCTGGCCATCACGTTATTTACCAAAGAAAAGACAAACAAACAAGCATCCCCTACTTTTTTTAACCAAGGTCTTTTACTTTGGTTTCACGGACGCCCAATGTTGCACGTGCAGCGTCAACGAGTACGTGCCTGATTTCATTGCAAGTCGATTTCCGCTCGTCTGGTCGGTGTGACCTGTCCGTGCTTCATGCACAGTCGTTGCGTGTCAGTTCAGCTGCTCAACATGTAAGGCATGTGATGATGAGGAGGGGACACCTTATTATGAACGGTCCCTAAATTACAAAGGAATCAATCCGATTATCAGGACTGTAGTGTTAGCGGGATTTGTGTTTTTGCATGGTTGGACTTCAAATGGATCACGTCAAAGAGGTATAACAACGCTAAATATAGAGGTGAGTGGACAATTAACGTCTAAGTGACCATTTGAGTTGTCAGTTATATTAAAATCAGAAAAGAGCAGAATACATATTTTCGAAATAATAACGTACTCGATAACACTCTGATCTTACACTCCGCACATTTATCATTTCCTGGCCAAACAGGTACATGTATACATTTGTACAGATTTCAGGGAGTTTAATGCTAAAGTGCCTCATTCAGCCTTAACACTGATTCCATGTTATCATACTCATTGTGAGCACTGTCCGTGTTTTCATTTAATTTGCTTGGAAGTTTACCTCTGTCTTTTCTTAGGCATTTTGTGGACAGAGTGTGATACGTGATACATGTATTTAGAATATCAGATAATTTGTGAGCATGACTTTGGTTGTATTTGAACTAATACATGAATATATAATGTCATTTAGAAAGTGGTGTGATGTGTCACATATGTTATACTAGTATTTGAGATCACGCTTCATCAGTAAACTGTAGATTCTAGTACTTTGGGGGGATTCGAAACAATGCTCAGTCAGGCCACGGATCCCGTATTTATCTTACCACCATGGACCGCCTCCGTGGTGTAGTGGTTAGAGCGTCCGCCCGGAGAGCGGAAGGTCGCGGGTTCGATCCCCGACCGCGTCATACCATAAGACGTTAAAATATGGTACTTGTTGGTCCCTGCCTGGCGTTCGGCATTAATGGGTACAACAAGGACTGGTCGGCTCGGAGTCAGTATAATGTGTCTGGGTGGGGTATTCATGCTTCACTGCGGCATGGTATCTCAGTGGGCTAGCACTATAAACCAGCATAAGTCTGGGCTAGTACAAGCAGCCGCACATACACATACACACGCATGCACGTCGTCATATGAGCGAAATATTCTCAAGCACGACGTTAAACCAAATTTCACCTCATCTCTTACCACCATGTTAATTGTACGCATCTTTGTAGCAGTATTCCACGCCTACCGGCTCGTGTAACACTGCTACAAAGATGCGTACATCAGACCGTATTACCCTCGAGAGAAGCATACAACGTATAGTACTTCTAAACAGCAACAGCTGAATCTACAGACTCGTGAAGGTCCGGGTTAGAATTGGCCTTCAGCAACCCATGCTTGTCGTAAGAGGCCACTAACGGGATCGGGTAGTCAGGCTCGCTGACTTGGTTGACACAAGTTATTGTATCCCAATTGCGTAGATTGATGCTCATGGTGTTGATCATTGGATTGTCTGGTCCAGACTCGATTATTTACAGACAGCCGCCATATATCTAGCTGGAATAGTGCTGAGTGTGGTGTTAAACAACAAACCAACGAAACCAACTCCCCATGTGGTTTAACGTTGCCCAAATCCTGTATTATATTATCTCTAGAATCTGTGCTTTACTTAGAAAGTGTAATCCCAAATATAACATACGTTACATTTGACCACCTTCTAAAATGGCATTGTGTATTTCATAGCTTTCGGCCGTGGGAGCCGTGCCATTTAACACTTATCAAAGGGGTACACAAAAACGAAGTCTAGACTACCAGTTGTCCGACTTCCATTTTTTGTGGAAGCCGCGGTGGCTGAGCGGTCTAGGCGTCTGATTTTGTGTGCTGGCGATTAGGTGGCTGACTCTGAGGGTGTGGGTTCGAATCCCGGATGGGACTCAACCCCAAAAGTACTAGAATCTGTACTTAACTAGAAAGTGCAATCCCAAATATAACATATGTTACATTTGACCACTTTCTAAAATGGCATTGTGTATTATATAGTGGCTTCTGGAGCAGCTGCTAAGCTACTAAGGAGCCTAGTAAATAGATGAAAATGGGTTAAATTTAAGATTAAATGTTAAAAAGTAGGGCTGGCGAAGCAGGGCACGCTGTATATGTTTTGGTTGTAAAACGTGCGGCGAGTGGCATTGACATCGTGAGTTAGTCTGGATAATTGAGTTTATACTGTAATGTGTGGCTGGATATAGATGTTTTAGTCCGAGAACATATCCGCCCACAGAATTTGAATCCCGATCCGAAATGTAACATGAGTGAAGTTTGTAAAATGATTGTGGTGGTAACTTATGTGTAGACTAACGCTTTGTCTATGAATATATATAAAACTTTGATCGACACAATAAATTCAATTTAAATGGCAAAGTCATAGAAAGATGGGAGATTCAGAACCTGGGAAATTCTAGTTTTTCTTCATTAAGGAATTTAGTAATGCAGGAAGCGCTAGGCGGAAGGGTTTGGGTTTGGGGCTTGACAGTCTAATTTATGTGGTGTTTGGTGTTGTTTATTTGGATGAGCCTAGGTGGGTTCGTGTGGTAAGGGGCTTTAGTGGGGTTTATTCTGAATTTAAAGATCACATATACTCTATGGGGGTATAAATACATAAATCACAAAATGGCATCGTTATAAATGAAACCCCGTCATTAAAACTACTCATTTCGAGCTTTAATTAACTTAAATCGACCTTTTTGACAACAGTGCACAATTCTCACCCGCGAACGAAATTTCAACCAATCAGAAGGGCGCGTCTCCGTGACGTAATGTGAGGAATAGATATGAGGGTCGATGTAGAATTCATGTACATTTCAGGGGGTAAATTGTCTTGCTTACAGGTTTGAATAAAACTGAAATCGTGATAATTGTTGTGAAAAAGGAAAGCCATATGTTCTCACAATCATCACGGTTACGATTAATTTCTTCAACCTAAACAGTGCGACATTAGGAAGGGTGAATTCCCATCCGATGCCGTTATTTGAAAAAATCCCCGGTATTTCTTGTCTGATAGTAATATAGTATCAAAGCAGTGTGGGCTTTTTTCAGGTTTTCTAATGCCTGGATGGTATTATGACTGATCCAAATTCATTTCTAGTCTATTAACCCCATGATATTAAAAATTGACATTTGATTTATTTGAATCCGTAAACTAAACAACCCCACTTTGCCAATGCTAGAAGAATCTGAAAATTTTATTTAGGTAAATAGGTACATACAGTTTTAGCACACAGCAAATTCTTTATGCATTTCTTATGCAACAATGAAGTTCTGTTCGTGTTCTCAAAGTAGTCTGGGACCATAAGTTTTCACATGCAATCAAAATTGCATGCAATACAGCAATTAATACTCCGGTGTCCTCCCATTCTTCAGACAGCCATCCTTCAGACTACTGACTTGAGGGATTAATTACACCTCACCCCACAGCAATAATGGAACAGCTTAATTAGCCTACTCACTGCTCAGGAGAGTAAAGAGATTTTTAAACGGAGATTCAACCTTTTATTCCGTACTGAATAGGCCACAGGCCTATAGTACATAAAACATACCTGCATTCATATTCGCCCGAGTAGTAACTTTTACATATTTTTCAAATATTATTATTAGGTCTCCTTGCTGCAAAGCAGGATACCTATTGTAATCGTGAATGGTTTTACTATTTATTATTCCGCCGTATTTTGTACCACTCGTACAAAAAGCACCCCTGTACAGAATCGCTTGAAAAAATCACCAAGGTGTCGACAGTGCTGAAGTTGTTTCTGCAAAAATCTCAAGGCTCTAGGCCCAATAGAAAAGGGGAGATAATTCAAAATTAATTCAAAAATTTCAATTTCCAAAGCAATAATCTCCGAAACTACAAGTCCAATGATTATCAAATTTCTGGAGCAGCTCTGGAATCCGATTACCTTCAATTTGAACTGCAGGACCCATGAGGCTAAGAGGCGCCGTTTGGCCGGCATATTGGATTGAAGGAAATTTCTCGTTTTTGATGGGTAGGCATTTCCGTTGGTCCGTATGTCGTGTGTGTGGGCATCTGATAACTGAGATCATGGCGGTTCCAGAACAGTAAGCGTTTTGACTGTAGACCAAAGGACAACCTAGCTACAGTCTGTTAAAGAGGGAACTATTTCTTCTCCGGAACTTCTTAGAAGGTACATGACCCCACGACCCCGGCTGTATTTGGAAGATCTGCATCTCGTGTCAAAAACGTGTTCTGGCTCCGTTTTCAACGGTTTCTAGCCTGTATATACACTTCAATCACCCGTAACTATGAGACCAACCGTCCGATTTCGACAAAAAATTACCCGTGCATGTTGGCTGTTAATGATGATTGTGTCTACCCTTTACAGTAATGTATCTCCAAAGAGAACAGAGGGACAAGTGAAATTCTATTTTTCTCACTGTAGCTGCTATCGTCATTGGTCCTCTAGAAAGCACAATGAAAATTTGCAGTATGTACCTCAAAGGTTGCTGATCCTTTTCTGTTCTATTGCATGTTGAAAGTATTACCGTTTGTGGGTTACAATTATATATGTATTTGTGAGTGTTAACGGTAGTTGCGCTGAAGGAAGCGCCAGTAAAACCTTTCAACACCCCCCACTCGCCGGTTTTGCAATGCCAAAAGAGTAATACTTTCGGTAACATTTGGGTTTTCTGCAGTTTGCATGGATTTTAAAACTTCATAGATGACCTGTATCGAGATGTTACGGGTATTTCCAGTATATATACCTGCTCTCGATTCACAATTCATTTGCAACAGCCCGAGGGTAACAGTGTAATGGATACTAATACAAACTACTGAAGTACCTTAATTGCTTTGAAATCACAAGTTCACTTGCATCAGCGTGAGAATGAGTGAGTGAGTGAGTTTAGTTTTACGCCGAACTCAGCAATATTCCAGCTATATGGCGGCGGTCTGTAATAATCGAGCCTGGACCAGACAATCCAGTGATCAACAGCATGAACATTAATCTACGCAATTGGGAACCGATGATATGTGTCAACCAAGCTCAGCGTGAGATAATCAGCATCATGGATATTGGTACACGCTACAGAAATACAGAGCTCAAGTGCTTCGTGTCAACATTTCAGTTTGGCTTCTGTTGATATTTAGATGGAAATGGTGTCTACCAACAGTGCAGCAAATATCTGCATCACAACTCGCCAGGTATCTCTATCAGTAGGCAATGCATCGTGATAAAGAGCATAAACATGTGATTCTTTCGCTCGCAGGGCACAAGAGTTGTGTTTACAGACAGTTAAATGTGAATCACGACTTGTCACCTACATGTAACGGCATGTAATGCAGATCAAGAGTATAACAATGTAATGTTTGGCACAGAGCTACTACTAATGTTAATAATAATACGGTAGATCTGTTCTGTACCAAAAACCCCATAGCGCTACACAAAATTAAAATATACTGCAGTAGAGGTGCTATTCCTTCATTGTAATTCAATCTTTTGAAAGAGGTAGTCTTTGGGCAGCTTTTAAAAATTGTCAATGATTGGGATTTCTTTATTCCCAAGGAAAGAGCGTTCCGGTCATAGTAAAAATTAAGGGAGTAACTGTGGTCTAAGAGGGGTAACTCTGGTCTGAAGCTGTGTTTAAGCGAGCCGCTCGCGTGTCAAAAACGTGTTCGGGCTCCGTTTTAGACGATTTCAAGCCCCCAAATACGCTTGAAACATCCTTAACTCTCAGACTTTCAGTTCGATTTCGACCAAAATATGTGTATGCACGTATGCTGCCAGTGCCCATTATACCTATGAATTGTAGCAATACAGCACCAAAGACAACGGTAGAACAAGAAAAAAATATATTTTGCTCACTATAGTTGCTGTCTTCATTGGTTATCTTCAGAGCACAATGAAGCAATATGTATCTCAAAAGTTGATCATTGTTTATGCAAAGGTGCATGTTAAAAGTATTACCGTTTGTGGGTTAGATACATATGTATCTGTGTGTGTTGGCGGTAGTTGCGCTATGCTAACTGAAAGAAGCGCCAGTAAAATCTTTCAACAACCCCCCACTCGCCGGCTTTGTCATGAAAATAAAGCAATGTCCTTGCTGATTTTTGTATATATCTCTTATTGATATTAGATCAATGGAAAAGTATGTTTTGTTGTTAAAAAAAAGACGTACATTCAATTCGCATAATGTGAATGACAGTGAGCATTGCAACTTATTCAGTTAAGGCCACCATATTTTCTGTTTCTCTGACTGTTTGAACAAAGGGTTCTTCTGTTTTGAGATTCATGATACCCAAGTGATATTTTTTAATCTAAGAAAATAGGTTTTGTGATGAATTTATTGAAACTTAAAGACCTTCCAGTATTTCCAGTGGAAGAGCATTTGACTAGCAGTGATATGATTCATATAAACTAAAACTATTACTACTTTCATCAGATATGTGACAGGTACTCTAGGCTAGATAGAACTAAAGCCAAGGAGCCCCCATCGTTGCTTGCAACAGTATTTTTTCTTTCTTTTTGGTCAAACTGTGACAGTGCATAATTAATCATCATATTTTTCATATTTGTATATGTTTCTGTATGTATGTATTGTGTATATATTTGTCACAATTTCACTTTCATTTTGAAGAGTTGTAATATTGAAACGTCACTTCATGTCATGGCTCCAGCTGATGTAACACACTTGGCAAAGATAATTAACATAAGCCATATGTCATTGAAAGTGTCAACTTAAAACTCAATCCATTGTTTATTGCACCTAATTTGACATCTGGACAAGGGTTGTAAAACAAACCATAATTAAAGGTCACATGCAATGTAAAACACAACTTTGCAGATTCTGATACCTTTCGGTATGGACTTACAGATACAAATCATCAAAAAGAAAATTCAACTTATAACGTTGAAAAATAACGCGATAATGTTTTGTTGATATTTCACAGGCGCGAGCTTTTTATATGTTATGACAGTAGATTACCGATTTAACTGTTTATATAATTTCATTTGTCTATTTCACCACACGTTCTTCTTACCGAGTCACTTTCTCAGTTTGATACTTAAAGGGCCACTGATCCAGAGCGATTAATGTTTCTCGCCAACAGTCTAATTACGAAACCAAGCTGCAGGCTGGTTAGTACCTGTTCACTCGACCGTGACGGGCACAGGGACTGGGCAATTGTCCCCCTTGGCAGAATTTCTTCAACCTAAACAGTGGGACATTAGTAAGGGTGGATGCCCGTTATATGAAAATATCCCCGGTAGTTCTTGTCTGACTGTAATAAAGAATCCCTGCAGTGTAAACATTTTCAGATTTTCTAATACCTGGATGGTATAATGACTGTTCCAATTTGATCCAATAAAAGTCTGTGTTTTTTACCTCGATATTCAATCATGTCATGTAAAAATAGGATGTTTATTACCTATGCTATGATATTAAAAACACACATTTCATGTATTTGCATCCATTAACTAACCCACCCCACCTTGCCATTGCTAGAAAAATCTGAAAATTTACTTAGGTAAATAGGTATATACAGCAAATGCGTATATGTATTTCTTACGCAACAATGCAGTTCCGTTCGTATCCTCAAAACAGTGGCCTATACGTTTTTGTCAGGCAATCAAAATTGCATGCAATACAGCGAACCTCACTACTCCCTTTCTGTAACACGTGTTTGGTGGTAAACCTAGATGTTATTTGTCATCATTCACTTGATAGTAATGAATATATACTGAAAGCCATTAAAAACGCAATTGGTATTTGTTGTCCTGAAACTTACAAAAGTTCTATTGAAGATTTTTTCTTTCCTGCGATACAGAGGATGTAGGGATAAAAGGCTGTTATTCTGGCCCATTTCGAGTTCGAGTCCCGGAGCATTCCTCTCACATGAACTTTGATACTTAAAACTGAACCTTTGACATTTCTTGTAAACACAACCACATTCATGAAACACGTTGTGCACATGCATTACCTGCACCCAGGCCCTGTAAAAGCACAAGGAAGTGTGGAACTCAATCACTTTGAGAAAATGCCACACTTGACACAAGACGAAAGGAATCAGGCTATCGGTATGGTCAGGCAAGGTGCTTCAGGTGTGATGAATGCCAGGCACTTTAATGTGCATCCATCCACTGTAAGTCGACTCAGACTACGTTTTGGGGCTACCGGAAGTGTTGCTGATCGTCCTCGACCTGGTGCACCACCTGTGATAACAGCTCGACAAAACCGCAATATCCGAGTTTCACACTTGCAAAATCGGTTCCAAACAGCTGATGATTAGGCAAGGAGGACAATTGGGACAAGTCAACATCATTTCAGAGCCCAAAAGGTGCAAGGACGCCTTGCTGCCTTCAACATCCGGTGTCGTCACCCGTACCATGGTCCAACCTTATTGCATCGCCACAGACTTGCCAGACAGCGATGGGCAGCAAATGGGGCCAATCTTGGCAACAGGACATGGCCAGATGTCATTTTTTAAGATGAATCCAGATTTAACTTATCCTTTGCAGATGGACGTCAACAGATTTATCGACGTAAAGGAGAAAGACTTGCGCCAAACTGTGTCCTTGAACATGATCGTTTTGGAGGGGGTGGTGTCATGATCAGACCACAGACCATCAGAGGCTGCAGACCATCCAACAGCTGTTCCTGAGAAATGTGTGTCTTTCAATGCCCCAAAGACTGCGAGCATGTCTTGCAGCGCACGGTGGACACACACGATATTGACTGCAAGTGACCCCTCCTTTGTGTGATGTCGTTGTTGCGCCACTGATGTTGTTGTTGCCTGGATATTTTCAGATGAAATTATTCACAGATGTTCACTGAAAACATACCTGCCAGTTAGGTTTATATATGTAGAAATTAGTGTGAGTAAAGAAAGTATGAATGTCAAATTGCATTTTTAATGGCTTTCAGTATATAACAGGTATAATTAGTGGTAACACCACTCAGATTACCCGACAAAGGTTCCCATTTGGCATTTCTTGTGTCTGGAGTAAATACTAAAATTTTTAAACTTATCCTATCTCACGGTATGCACCTCTCCTCTTCTACGACCATGTGTGGAAACGTGCTGTAGGCTAAGTTGAATCAAATCTTGCTGGCCTCTGACCCGCCCTGACCTCTGCCCCCACTTCGACATCAGCACCTGTCAATCATCCCCGTTAGCGTGTAGCTCGCTCAGATGATCATGTGACTACCTGTGCCTGTCATTCTCTTTCTTGTCGCTACATCGTGTGGACGTATGCTTGTCTATAGAAAGTTTGTTTGCGTTTTCCAACAATGGGAAAGTCTAATCGCAGTGGTTCTAAGAAGCGTAAGCATTGCGATAATTGTAAAAGTAATTTCTCGGCGGCGGATCCACATGCCTTGTGTGTTGACTGCTTGGGGCGGTGTGAGTGGTCACATCGTTGTACCTTTTGCGCAGACCTCAACGACGATGATTCCTCTGAGTACCCCCGGGTGGCTTGCAGACGCATATCAGATAGGGATCGTTGAAAACCATCTGAGGGGCCGTCTGCATCTAAACGTATTAAGGCAGATCGCCGTAAGAAAACTGCAGTCCGTCGTTCGAGGTCCCCGTCTCCTAATGAAGATTTCCTAGGAGAGGCGTCGGATTCATACCTCAGTGAAAACTTACGACAACTTTTCCGACAGCATGCCTCTGACCCTATCACTTTGTAAGACTCTTCTCCACCTATAGTTTGGCATGAAATGCATGTGGACCCGTTTTTTTTTAAATATCTCTTCATCCAATGACCCAATCGATCTCAAACTGTGCAAGTGGATGTTTTGTCAGACAACCTAATCACATTGTAAATCACCGATTTTATGCATTTGTATTAAAGAATCTGTCTATGTAACTGGCAACAAAATAAACAGCAGATCGCAGACGGCTTGCAGAGGGAGGGAGCTAATGACCTGTAACAGCGGCAGTGTTGGGTCATAAAGGTCAACGTTCGTCAATGTAGGTCAGCTATGCACGTGACAGGTATGAAGAGGTGTTCATTTCTAGCAAATAGCCGGCGAATGACATCTCTGACAAAACATCCACTTGCACAGTTTGAGATCGATTGGGTCATTTGGTGAAGAGATATTTACAATAAACCGGTTCACATGCATTTCATGCCAAACTATAGGGTTGTTGTATTATCTACATCTTCTCCTCAACCCCGTCCGTCTTCGGTGATACCTTTCCCTCAGAGCGCTTCGGTGATACCTTTCCCTCAGAGCGCTTCGGGTCCTGAGGTGGGGGGTTTCTGGTGCGGCGCTTGGTGTGATTCCTAGCATTACATCTCAAGTGCCGCTTCCTTGCAGTGCGGCGCTTTCCACTTCGGTGTTACTAAGTCTGTTTCCCATTCGGTGCTTGCGTAGAATGTGTCACTTGCTTCGGGTACAGGGGATAGTTTTGATGCGGCGCTTTCTCATCCTCCGGTGGGGTTGACAAGTGTGTCGATGGTTCCCAGATTACCTTTGTCCGCTTCTATCCCGTATCCTGTACCGTTTGGTTATGCTACCACATTATTCTAGTGCGCCGCTTACCTCTCAAGCGCCGCTTACTTCAGGCCAGGTACCTGTGGGTAGAGCGCCGCTTGTTGCCGATCACATGATGTCATTCAGAGCGCCGCTTGTGTCCAATTCGGCTCTTGTTTGCCCCCAGTTCGGCGCTTACTACTGGTGCTCACGGATCGGCGCTTCCTCCCGGTGTTCCCGGTTCGGCGCTTTCATCCTGGTGCTCCCAGTTCGGCGCTTACTCATGGGGGGTTTTGATTCGGCGCTTAATCCTGGTGTTCTCAGTTCAGCGCTTATTCATGCAGGCTTGGGTTCGTCACTCCCTCATGGTGCTCCCGACGCAGTGCATACTCACAGTATTCCCGGTTCGGCGCATACGCACAGTATTCCCGGTTCGGCGCTTGCTCTGAGGGCTCCTGGTTCGGCGCTTACTCATACTACTCACAGTTCAGTGCTTCCTCACGGTGTTCGTGCTGCGGCACTTACGCATACTGGTCCTAGTTCGGCGCTTTCTCAGAGTTCACTGGCTTCAAGGTTGACTCATGGGGCGGGTGATTCGTTGCTTCTTCAGGGTTCGGCGCTTGCCTCTCATGTGTCTAGTTCTGCGTTATGTCCACTCAGTTCAACCTTTGCTGTTAGTGGCCGGGACCTTTCGGCTTCATCGTTGCCGCATGGGAGTGTCTCTCAGTCAGCTGGAGGTCCGTCTTCTCTTAGTGAGGTGCCTCGTCATCTCTCGGTGCTGGCTTCTGTTTCATCGGTTCCTCCTATATCGGGATCGATGGCCAGACCCATTTTGCCGGTTTCCTGGAATCCGGGGTCTGAGGTTTCGAGTTCTCAACCTCTGGACTTTGATGCTATTGTGCTAGCGGTAGCGGGAGCGTTACGACAGCAGGTGCCAGCATCTTCCTCCGCTCATCAGTCATCAGGCCCTTCGACTACTCCAGCTCCTCCTTTAGAGGAGGTTCATCGTTCGACGACGCAGTCTCCTTCGTCGGATGGTACGGCACTATCCGATGGTAGCGTAGATGCTGTTGACACGCCTCAACTACTTGTCTGGATTGCCGATAGCCTTCGTTTACAGCGTAGTAGCTCATCGGTGGATTTATTATCCAGTTTTGACATGAAGAGGTGACTTTGAATCTATCACGTTCCCGCCTAGACCGTGTATTACTCAATTGGCAGCATCTCTGGATGAGGCTTTTGGTAACCTGAGGAAGGTTAAAGATGGGTTCGCGGCTCCTCGCTTCAATTTAGCATCTGCTCATGTTCATGGCTTCTCTACGCTAATCATCTCCCCTCCGGTGGATGATGATATTACTTTGCTAGGGACTAGACAGAAAGCCTACTCGCTGTTCCTGGTTGAGGATCGTGAGCTTTTGCATTTGGATGGTGTCATACGTGGTGTTGACGACTACTAAAGCGGCGGCTATGTCGGTTGCGCATGCTACGTCCCATCAACAAGCGTATATTCGAGCGGCTATGGTCTTATTGCAAGAGCAATTCCAGACCATTCTAGATCAGTTAGCTCACTTCTTTTCGTACATCACAGCTGTGCGTCGAAGGGGGCCTTTGCACTTATCCTCTTGGGAGGATCGGTTCCTTACTGATCTTTTTTGGCAGCCGTGGTCTGGCAGATCTTTGTTTAACCGGGCTGTTAGAGATGTCGCCAACAGAGTGGGTCAAGATGCTCATTTACAAGTGTCAGTGGAATTGTTGAAGTTCCAGCGTTTGCAGGTGGAGGAATCGTTGCGCCAGCGACGGCCAGCCCGTTATGTCCCTGCAAATCCTTCTCCTACCATTTTTGCATGGTATCGGTGGCACTCCTCAAGACCATTATCAAGCCGGGAGATTTCATGGTCAGTTTGGATCTCCAGGATGCGTACTTGCACATCCCGATCTTCCCGGCTCTTTATGAAACCGGTTTCGGTTTGAAACCACAACAATACCAAAACTACGCTATTTTGTCAATTTAATGCATGTAAGACGTGGGTAATAAATAAAATACCACACGAGGTCTCATTACATACGAATTATACGAAACTCGTGACCTTCCTATGGTTTCTGACCTCGCTTTCGCTCGGTCAGATACCATAGGAAGGATACTCGTTTCGTATAATTCGTATGTAATGAGACCTCGTGTAGTATTCTCTATAAGTCCGACATGCCATCTCAACACAGAAACAGTAGCTTTTACCTGATTGTTGTAAAAACATAATTAGGATTAACAGATTTAAGCATTAATACCATTCTCCATGTATATTCAATTAGTTGGGGTGAAGCAACTCTTGATTAGGGCTGAAGCGACCCTTAATGAACTGACCTAGTTTGGAATTGGGATGAAACGACCTTGGTGAAACATTATAAAAGTGATCATAAATATATGTAATACACTGGAAACACATCACTGGTTGATTTAACCAGGTAGTTTTGAACAATGCATGTGCTTTCAAAAATTTCAGAGCTGAATCTGATGATAATAAAGAAGAATATGTATATTATTTTTATTCATTTGTAATGTCACAAATCATTTCAATATAACAGCCATATCTATTCTTCCATTTTTCATGGGGTTGATCATGGTGATGCAATAGCCATTGTTCAGCACACATAAAAAGTATAACAATGGTTATGGTGTGGCCATATCTGTGTGGCGTGTTATAAACTGGTTATAGAAAATCACATGACGGATAAATGAAAATATCCTCCTTGCTTCACACACTCAACCTCCTTGTTTAATACACTCAACCTCCTTGTTTAATACACTCAACCTCCTTGTTTAATACACTCAACCTCCTTGTTTAACACACTCAACCTCCTTGTTTAAGACACTCAATCTCCTTGCTTAACACACGCAACCACCTTGTTTAACACACGCATCCTCCTTGTTTAACACACTCAATCTCCTTATTTAACACACTGAACCTCCTTGTTTAACACACTCAACCCCCTTGTTTAACACACTCAACCTCCTTGTTTAACACACTCAATCTATTTGTTTAACACACACAATCTCCTTATTTAACACACTCAACCTCCTTGTTTAATACACTCAGTCTCGATATTTAACACTCAACCTCCTTATTTAACACACTCAACATCCTTGTTTAACACACTAAATCTCTTTCTTTAACACACTCAATCTCCTTGTTTAATACACTCAACCTCCTTGTTTAACTCACTCAACCTCCTTGTTTAACACACTCAACCTCCTTGTTTAACACACTCAACCTCCTTGTTTAACACACACAATCTCCTTGTTTAATACACTCAACCTCCTTGTTTAATACACTCAACCTCCTTGTTTAACACACTCAACCTCCTTGTTTAACACACTCAACCTCCTTGTTTAACTCACTCAATCTCTTTGTTCAACACACACAATCTCCTTATTTAACACACTCAACCTCCTTGTTTAACACACTTAACCTCCTTGTTTAACACACTCAACCTCCTTGTTTAACTCACTCAACCTCCTTGTTTAACACACTCAACCTCCTTGTTCAACACACTCATTCTCCTTGTTCAACACACTCAACCTCCTTGTTAAACACACTCAACCTCCTTGTTTAACACACGCAACCTCCTTGTTTAAAACATTCAACCTGCTTGTTTAATACACTCAACCTCCTTGTTTAACACACTCAACCTCCTTGTTTAACACACTCAACCTCCTTGTTTAACACACTCAACCTCCTTGTTTAACACACTCAACCTGCTTGTTTAACACACTCAACCTCCTTGTTGAACACACTCAACCTCCTTGTTTAACACACTCAACCTCCTTGTTTAACACACTCAACCTCCTTGTTGAACACACTCAACCTCCTTGTTTAACACACTCAACCTGCTTTTTTAACACACACAACCTCATTGTGTATCACTCAACCTCCTTGTTTAAAACACTCAACCTCCTTGTTTAACACACTCAACCTCCTTGTTTAATACACCCAAACTGCTTGTTTAACACACTGAACTTCCTTGTTTATTACACTCAACCTGCTTGTTTAACACACTCAACCTCCTTGTTTAACACACTCAACCTCCTTGTTTAACAAACCCAACCTCCTTGTTTAACACACTCAACCTGCTTGTTTAATACACTCAATGTCTTTGTTTAATACACCCAACCTCGTTGTTTAACACACTCAACCTCCTTGTTTAAAACACTCAACCTCCTTGTTTAACACACTCAACCTCCTTGTTTAATACACTCAACCTCCTTGTTTAATACTCTCAACCTCCTTGTTTAACACACTCAACCTCCTTGTTTAATACACTCAACCTCCTTCTTAAATACACTCAACCTCCTTGTTTAACACACCCAACCTCCTTGTTTAACACACTAAACCTGCTTGTTTAATACACTCAATGTCCTTGTTTAATACACCCAACCTCCTTGTTTAACACACTCAACCTCCTTGTTTAATACACTCAACCTCCTTGTTTAACACACTCAACCACCTTGTTTAATACAATCAACCTCCTTGTTTAATACTCTCAACCTCCTTGTTTAACACACTCAACTTCCTTGTTTAATACACTCAACCTCCTTCCTTAATACAGTCAACCTCCTTGTTTAACACACTCAACCTCCTTGTTTAATACACTCAACCTCCTTGTTTAACACACTCAACCTCCTTGTTTAACACACACAACCTCCTTGTTTAACACTCAACCTCCTTGTTTAACACACCCAACCTCCTTGTTTAATACACTCAACCTCCTTGTTTAGCACACTCAACTTCCTTGTTTAACGAACTCAACCTCCTTGTTTAACACACTCAACTTCCTCGTTTAACACACTCAATCTCCTTGTTTAACACACCCAACCTCCTTGTTTAACACACTCAACCTCCTTGTTTAACACACTCAACTTCCTTGTTTAACACACCCAACCTCATTGTTTAACACACTTAACCTCCTTGTTTAACACACTCAACTTCCTTGTTTAACACACCCAAACTCCTTGTTTAACACACTCAACCTCCTTGTTTAACACACTCAACTTCCTTGTTTAACACACCCAACCTCATTGTTTAACACACTCAACCCCCTTGTTGAACACACTCAACCTCCTTGTTTAACACACTCAATCTATTTGTTTAACATACACAATCTCCTTATTTAACACATTCAACCTCTTTGTTTAATACACTCAACCTCCTTCTTTAATACACTCAATCTCCTTATTTAACACACTCAACCTCCTTTTGTTTTGTTTAACACACTCAACTTCCTTGTTTAACACACCCAACCTCATTGTTTAACACACTCAACCCCCTTGTTGAACACACTCAACCTCCTTGTTTAACACACTCAATCTATTTGTTAAACACACTCAACCCCCTTGTTGAACACACTCAACCTCCTTGTTTAACACGCTCAATTTATTTGTTTAACGCACACAATCTCCTTATTTAACACACTCAACCTCTTTGTTTAATACACTCAACCTCCTTGTTTAATACACTCAATCTCCTTATTTAACACAATCAACCTCCTTGTTTAACTAACTCAACCTCCTTGTTTAACATACTCAACCTCCATGTTTAATACACTCAACCTCCTTGTTTAACACACACAATTTCCTTGTTTAATACACTCAACCTCCTTGTTTAATACACTCAATCTCCTTGTTTAACACACTCAACCTCCTTGTTTAACACACTCAACCTCCTTGTTTAACTCACTCAATCTCCTTGTTCAACACACTCAACCTCCTTGTTCAACACACTCAGTCTCCTTGTTTAACACACTCGATCTCCTTATTTAACACACTCAACCTCCTTGTTTAACACACTGAACCTCCTTGTTTAACACACTGAACCTCCTTGTTTAACTCCCTCAACCTCCTTGTTTAACACACTCAACCTCCTTGTTCAACACACTCATTCTCCTTATTCAACACACTCAACCTCCTTGTTTAACACACTCAACCTCCTTGTTTAACACACGCAACCTCCTTGTTTAACACACTTAACCTCCTTGTTTAACACACTGAACCTCCTTGTTTAACACACTCAACCTCCTTGTTTATCACACTCAACCTCCTTGTTTAACACTCTCAACCTCCTTGTTTAACACACTCAACCTGCTTTTTTAACACACACAACCTCATTGTGTATCACTCATCCTCCATGTTTAACACACTCATTCTCCTTATTCAACACACTCAACCTCCTTGTTTAATACATTCAACCTCCATATTTAATACACTCAACCTCCTTGTTTAACACACTCAACCTCCATATTTAATACACTCAACGTCCTTGTTTAACACACGCAACCTCCTTGTTTAACACATTCAACCTCCTTGTTTAACACACTCAACCTCCTTGTTTAACACACTCAACCTCCTTGTTTAACACACTCAACCTCCTTGTTTAACACACTCAACCTCCTTGTTTAACACACTCAACCTCCTTGTTTAACACACTCAACCTCCTTGTTTAACACTCTCAACCTCCTTGTTTAACACTCTCAACCTCCTTGTTTAACACACTCAACCTGCTTTTTTAACACACAACCTCATTGTGTATCACTCAACCTCCTTGTTTAACACACTCAACCTCATTGTTGAACACACTCAACATCCTTGTTTAATACATTCAACCTCCATATTTAATACACTCAACCTCCTTGTTTAACACACTCAACCTCCTTGTTTAACACACTCAATCTATTTGTTTAACATACACAATCTCCTTATTTAACACATTCAACCTCTTTGTTTAATACACTCAACCTCCTTCTTTAATACACTCAATCTCCTTATTTAACACACTCAACCTCCTTGTTTAAACACACTCAACTTCCTTGTTTAACACACCCAACCTCATTGTTTAACACACTCAACCCCCTTGTTGAACACACTCAACCTCCTTGTTTAACACACTCAATCTATTTGTTTAACACACTCAATCTATTTGTTTAACACACTCAACCCCCTTGTTGAACACACTCAACCTCCTTGTTTAACACGCTCAATTTATTTGTTTAACACACACAATCTCCTTATTTAACACACTCAACCTCTTTGTTTAATACACTCAACCTCCTTGTTTAATACACTCAATCTCCTTATTTAACACAATCAACCTCCTTGTTTAACTAACTCAACCTCCTTGTTTAACATACTCAACCTCCATGTTTAATACACTCAACCTCCTTGTTTAACACACACAATTTCCTTGTTTAATACACTCAACCTCCTTGTTTAATACACTCAATCTCCTTGTTTAACACACTCAACCTCCTTGTTTAACACACTCAACCTCCTTGTTTAACTCACTCAATCTCCTTTGTTCAACACACTCAACCTCCTTGTTCAACACACTCAGTCTCCTTGTTTAACACACTCGATCTCCTTATTTAACACACTCAACCTCCTTGTTTAACACACTGAACCTCCTTGTTTAACACACTGAACCTCCTTGTTTAACTCCCTCAACCTACTTGTTTAACACACTCAACCTCCTTGTTCAACACACTCATTCTCCTTATTCAACACACTCAACCTCCTTGTTTAACACACTCAACCTCCTTGTTTAACACACGCAACCTCCTTGTTTAACACATTCAACCTCCTTGTTTAACACACTCAACCTCCTTGTTTAACACACTTAACCTCCTTGTTTAACACACTGAACCTCCTTGTTTAACACACTCAACCTCCTTGTTTATCACACTCAACCTCCTTGTTTAACACTCTCAACCTCCTTGTTTAACACACTCAACCTGCTTTTTTAACACACACAACCTCATTGTGTATCACTCATCCTCCTTGTTTAACACACTCATTCTCCTTATTCAACACACTCAACCTCCTTGTTTAATACATTCAACCTCCATATTTAATACACTCAACCTCCTTGTTTAACACACCCAACCTCCATATTTAATACACTCAACCTCCTTGTTTAACACACGCAACCTCCTTGTTTAACACATTCAACCTCCTTGTTTAACACACTCAACCTCCTTGTTTAACACACTCAACCTCCTTGTTTAACACACTCAACCTCCTTGTTTATCACACTCAACCTCCTTGTTTAACACTCTCAACCTCCTTGTTTAACACTCTCAACCTCCTTGTTTAACACACTCAACCTGCTTTTTTAACACACAACCTCATTGTGTATCACTCATCCTCCTTGTTTAACACACTCAACCTCATTGTTGAACACACTCAACATCCTTGTTTAATACATTCAACCTCCATATTTAATACACTCAACCTCCTTGTTTAACACACTCAACCTCCTTGTTTAATACACCCAACCTGCTTGTTTAACACACTGAACCTCCTTGTTTATTACACTCAACCTGCTTGTTTAACACACTCAACCTCCTTGTTTAACACACTCAACCTCCTTGTTTAACACACCCAACCTCCTTGTTTAACACACTCAACCTCCTTGTTTAATACACTCAATGTCCTTGTTTAATACACCCAACCTCTTTGTTTAACACACTCAACCTCCTTGTTTAATACACTCAACCTCCTTGTTTAATACTCTCAACCTCCTTGTTTAATACACTCAACGTCTTTGTTTAATACACTGAACCTCCTTGTTTAACACACTCAACCTCCTTGTTTAACTCACTCAACCTCCTTGTTTAACACACTCAACCTCCTTGTTCAACACACTCAATGTCCTTATTCAACACACTCAACCTCCTTGTTTAACACACTCAACCTCCTTGTTTAACACACGCAACCTCCTTGTTTAATACTCTCAACCTCCTTGTTTAACACACTCAACCTCCTTGTTTAATACACTCAACCTCCTTGTTTAACACACTCAACCTCCTTGTTTAACACACTCAACCTCCTTGTTTAACACACACAACCTCCTTGTTTAACACTCAACCTCCTTGTTTAACACACACAACCTCATTGTTGAACACACTCAACATCCTTGTTGAATACATTCAACCTCCATATTTAATACACTCAACCTCCTTGTTTAACACACTCAACCTCCTTGTTTAATACACCCAGCCTGCTTGTTTAACACACCCAACCTCCTTGTTTAACACACTCAACCTGCTTGTTTAACACACAACCTCCTTGTTTAACACACTCAACCTCCTTGTTTAACACACCCAACCTCCTTGTTTAACACACTCAACCTGCTTGTTTAATACACTCAATGTCCTTGTTTAATACACCCAACCTCTTTGTTTAATACTCTCAACCTCCTTGTTTAACACACTCAACCTCTTTGTTTAATACACTCAACCTCCTTCTTTAATACACTCAACTTCCTTGTTTAACACACCCAACCTCCTTGTTTAAACACACTAACACTCAACATGCTTGTTTAATACACTCAATGTCCCTGTTTAATACACCCAACCTCCTTGTTTAATACACTCAACCTCCTTGTTTAATACACTTAACCTCCTTGTTTAATACTCTCAACCTCCTTGTTTAACACACTCAACCTCCTTGTTTAATACACTCAACCTCCTTCTTTAATACACTCAACCTCCTTGTTTAACACACTCAACCTCCTTGTTTAATACACTCAACCTCCTTGTTTAACACACTCAACTTCCTTGTTTAACACACTCAACCCCCTTGTTTAACACACACAACCTCCTTGTTTAACACACTCAACCTCCTTGTTTAACACACCCAACCTCCTTGTTTAATACACTCAACCTCCTTGTTTAATACTCTCAACCTCCTTGTTTAACACACTCAACCTCCTTGTTTAATACACTCAACCTCCTTCCTTAATACAGTCAACCTCCTTGTTTAACACACTCAACCTCCTTGTTTAATACACTCAACCTCCTTGTTTAACACACTCAACCTCCTTGTTTAACACACTCAACCTCCTTTTTTAACACACACAACCTCCTTGTTTAACACTCAACCTCCTTGTTTAACACACCCAACCTCCTTGTTTAATACACTCAACCTCCTTGTTTAGCACACTCAACTTCCTTGTTTAACGAACTCAACCTCCTTGTTTAACACACTCAACTTCCTTGTTTAACACACTCAACCTCCTTGTTTAACACACTCAACTTCCTTGTTTAACACACCCAACCTCATTGTTTAACACACTTAACCTCCTTGTTTAACAGACTCAACTTCCTTGTTTAACACACCCAAACTCCTTGTTTAACACACTCAACCTCCTTGTTTAACACACACAACCTCCTTGTTTAACACTCAACCTCCTTGTTTAACACACACAACCTCATTGTTGAACACATTCAACATCCTTGTTGAATACATTCAACCTCCATATTTAATACACTCAACCTCCTTGTTTAACACACTCAACCTCCTTGTTTAACACACCCAACCTGCTTGTTTAACACACCCAACCTCCTTGTTTAACACACTCAACCTGCTTGTTTAACACACAACCTCCTTGTTTAACACACTCAACCTCCTTGTTTAACACACCCAACCTCCTTGTTTAACACACTCAACCTGCTTGTTTAATACACTCAATGTCCTTGTTTAATACACCCAACCTCTTTGTTTAATACTCTCAACCTCCTTGTTTAACACACTCAACCTCTTTGTTTAATACACTCAACCTCCTTCTTTAATACACTCAACTTCCTTGTTTAACACACCCAACCTCCTTGTTTAACACACTCAACATGCTTGTTTAATACACTCAATGTCCCTGTTTAATACACCCAACCTCCTTGTTTCATACACTCAACCTCCTTGTTTAATACACTTAACCTCCTTGTTTAATACTCTCAACCTCCTTGTTTAACACACTCAACCTCCTTGTTTAATACACTCAACCTCCTTCTTTAATACACTCAACCTCCTTGTTTAACACACTCAACCTCCTTGTTTAATACACTCAACCTCCTTGTTTAACACACTCAACTTCCTTGTTTAACACACTCAACCCCCTTGTTTAACACACACAACCTCCTTGTTTAACACACTCAACCTCCTTGTTTAACACACCCAACCTCCTTGTTTAATACACTCAACCTCCTTGTTTAATACTCTCAACCTCCTTGTTTAACACACTCAACCTCCTTGTTTAATACACTCAACCTCCTTGTTTAATACAGTCAACCTCCTTGTTTAACACACTCAACCTCCTTGTTTAATACACTCAACCTCCTTGTTTAACACACTCAACCTCCTTGTTTAACACACTCAACCTCCTTGTTTAACACACTCAACCTCCTTGTTTAACACTCAACCTCCCACACCCAACCTCCTTGTTTAATACACTCAACCTCCTTGTTTAGCACACTCAACTCCCTTGTTTAACGAACTCAACCTCCTTGTTTAACACACTCAACTTCCTCGTTTAACACACTCAATCTCCTTGTTTAACACACCCAACCTCCTTGTTTAACACACTCAACCTCCTTGTTTAACACACTCAACTTCCTTGTTTAACACACCCAACCTCATTGTTTAACACACTTAACCTCCTTGTTTAACACACTCAACTTCCTTGTTTAACACACCCAAACTCCTTGTTTAACACACTCAACCTCCTTGTTTAACACACTCAACTTCCTTGTTTAACACACCCAACCTCATTGTTTAACACACTCAACCCCCTTGTTGAACACACTCAACCTCCTTGTTTAACACACTCAATCTATTTGTTTAACATACACAATCTCCTTATTTAACACACTCAACCTCTTTCTTTAATACACTCAACCTCCTTGTTTAATACACTCAATCTCCTTATTTAACACACTCAACCTCCTTGTTTAACACACTCAACTTCCTTGTTTAACACACCCAACCTCCTTGTTTAACACACTCAACCCCCTTGTTGAACACACTCAATCTATTTGTTTAACACACTCAACCCCCTTGTTGAACACACTCAACCTCCTTGTTTAACACACTCAATTTATTTGTTTAACACACACAATCTCCTTATTTAACACACTCAACCTCTTTGTTTAATAGACTCAACCTCCTTGTTTAATACACTCAATCTCCTTATTTAACACAATCAACCTCCTTGTTTAACTAACTCAACCTCCTTGTTTAACATACTCAACCTCCATGTTTAATACACTCAACCTCCTTGTTTAACACACACAATTTCCTTGTTTAATACACTCAACCTCCTTGTTTAATACACTCAATCTCCTTGTTTAACACACTCAACCTCCTTGTATAACACACTCAACCTCCTTGTTTAACTCACTCAATCTCCTTGTTCAACACACTCAACCTCCTTGTTCAACACACTCAGTCTCCTTGTTTAACACACTCGATCTCCTTATTTAACACACTCAACCTCCTTGTTTAACACACTGAACCTCCTTGTTTAACACACTGAACCTCCTTGTTTAACTCCCTCAACCTCCTTGTTTAACACACTCAACCTCCTTGTTTAACACACTCAACCTCCTTGTTTAACACACGCAACCTCCTTGTTTAACACATTCAACCTCCTTGTTTAACACACTCAACCTCCTTGTTTAACACACTCAACCTCCTTGTTTAACACACTCAACCTCATTGTTTATCACACTCAACCTCCTTGTTTAACACTCAACCTCCTTGTTTAACACACCCAACCTCCTTGTTTAATACACTCAACCTCCTTGTTTAGCACACTCAACTTCCTTGTTTAACGAACTCAACCTCCTTGTTTAACACACTCAACCTCCTTCTTTAATACACTCAACCTCCTTCTTTAATACATTCAACCTCCTTGTTTAACACACTCAACCTCCTTGTTTAATACACTCAACCTCCTTGTTTAACACACTCAACCTCCTTGTTTAACACACTCAACCTCCTTGCTTAACACACACAACCTCCTTGTTTAACACACTCAACCTCCTTGTTTAACACACCCAACCTCATTGTTGAACACACTCAACATCCTTGTTTAATACATTCAACCTCCATATTTAATACACTCAACCTCCTTGTTTAACACACTCAACCTCCTTGTTTAATACACTCAACCTCCTTGTTTAATACACTCAATCTCCTTATTTAACACAATCAACCTCCTTGTTTAACTAACTCAACCTCCTTGTTTAACATACTCAACCTCCATGTTTAATACACTCAACCTCCTTGTTTAACACACACAATTTCCTTGTTTAATACACTCAACCTCCTTGTTTAACACACTCAACTTCCTTGTTTAACACACTCAATCTCCTTGTTTAACACACTCACCCATCTGGCTGAATACTAATAATTGCGGATATCAAATTATATGATTATTGACTTGTATCAGATCTATTCTAATATCTGCAGGATTATCATGCTCAAACGGATCAGTTTATAGCAAATATATACATTGATAAGCTGAATGTTTTGAACAAGTGCCCAACTTCAAACGGACCTCCTCCGTGGTGTAGTGGTTAGAGCGTCCGCCCGGAGAGCGGAAGGTCGCGGGTTCGATCCCCAACCGCATCATACCAAAAGACGTTAAAATATGGTACTTGTTGGTCCCTGCCTGGCGCTCGGCATTAATGGGTACAACAAGGACTGGTCGGCTCGAAGTCAGTATAATGTGTCTGAGTGGGGTATTCATGCTTAATTGCGGCATGGTATCTCAGTGGGCTAGCTAGCACGATAAAACCAGCTTCAGTCTGGGCTAGTACAAGCAGCCGCACATACACATAAACACGCATGCACATCGTCATATGAGCGAAATATTCTCAAGTACGACGTTAAACCCAATTTCACCTCACCAACTTCAAACGTGCCCGGTTAGCTGGTCTAGCCATCATGACACACAAAGTGACTGACGAGTGATTAAAACCAATGCCTATTTATTTACTCTCTGACACACGTCGCTCATTTGAAAACAGTTAATGCAATCCCCCAGTGTTTAGCAAGGGGGATTATGGATTTCAACTTCTGTTTGTTAATAAGTGCGATGTTTCGGTGCATATTCTACCACCTTTATACCCCATTCACACTTGAGGCGGAATGAGACAGAATGAGCCGGTATGCCGTCGGAATGAAAATTCCTGGAAATTCGAACTGCATTCTGAAACTTCTTACTGCGTTCCGAATGCACTCCAACTTTGTAACATGCCCGAAGGGGACAAATATCAAACAGCATTTGAAGTGCATTCTAACTGCATTCTATTCTGAACATATTCGAGTGAGAATCGACAAGGCAAGCCACTTCAAATCATGCAAGAATGTCCCGAATGCGCCTCGAATGTACTTCAATTGCCGCTGGAATTTAGGTGGATTATTCTTCAGATGTATCGGAACATTTCGATTCCATTTGGAATACAGCTCGAATGTACATCGAATACACCTGGAATACAGACAGAACGTCCCGAATGCTCTTCAAGTGACTCCTGACGTCATGAAAACACCACCGAATCGCATAAAAACGTAGCCACCTGTCACTGAAACTTCAGATACCATTTGGGAATCGCCAGAAATTACACCATGCCGCCACAGAAGAAAGGTCTTGGTCATAGTTCATCACCGTCCCCTGAGCACACATATAAATAATATAACCCCTGTATTTTGGGCTTTAATGTTTTGCCACTTAATCGCTTTTGTTAATTTTCCCAATTATCCAATTTCGAGCAAGTATTTATTTGGTTTGATATTTTGTATCTAGTATACAGACTCCTTAAAATGTGTTGATTTTATTTTATTTGAATCCTTGCCAATAAAACACATTCCAACAGGTTTCTTTAATCTAAGTCTCATTGTTTTTGAAAATAGGTTGTATGTCTTACTAATAGAGATATGTACTTTTGAAATGTTGCCTGTTGATTGTTTGATCAATCTGTGAAATAAAACTTTATTATTTTAGTAGCGGTGAAATATTGATATCATTGTTTTTAATTGAAACAAAAAACACCCACACCCACACCCACACCCACACCCGAGGAGGACAGTCATTCAAACAAAACTAGTGGGAAGTACGTTTGATTGAACGTAGAGAACTCAGAGGACACAAATTGACTGTTAATAACATATTAATAATGTTGGTGTCATATTTTTATAAGAAACCTTATCAATGATAAAAAGTCAGAAAATCGAATGTCCATATGTCACTTATCCATCAGTCATCCTGTTCTGCCAGGGCACGGCTCCAGCTGGGTTGTTGAAGTAATGCTTGAGGATCTCTCGCTGCTTCTTTCCAGCCTGGGTGTCTCTGTTTCCTCCTGCAACATGCTGCACATCTTCAAGCTGTGCAAGTTGTCTCCAGCTTCCTGGCACCACGTTGTGCTGCTCATCTTCCTCATCCACCACACCATTGTGGAGATTAGGATAACGAATCCTCTCCAAGTTGTGCAGGCAGGCACAGCATTCAATGATGTCCTTCACAACGGAAGGCCTTGACAGCATGATGGTGAGGAGGATTTGCCATCTCTGGGCCATGATTCCAAATGCTTTTTCCACTACCCGTCGACCCCTGCTGATCCTGTAGTTGTATATTCTCTCGTCTCTCTGGGTCCTATGACCATACAATTTGATCAAGAAAGTCCTTATTCCAAAGGCATCATCTCCCAGAATAAAACATGGCATACGTTGGTCATCTTGGCGTAAGGGGAGCAGATCAGGAAATCCTATGCTCCTGTCCTCAAGACAATCCTTGAGCTCGCACTCGTTGAAGATCTGAGCATCAGACATACTTCCGTAAGCACCAACGCCCAACCACTCCTACAGCATGAGGAATATTCCACCTGTTTCTGATACCTCTTCAATGGGTGCCCATTCTTCTGGACTAGTAGGGAAGATGATAACCTCATCCTTGTATTCCTCCACAATGGCCTTACATACTTCTGGGATGATCAGGCTGATTGTGTTCCTTGTCACGCGGAAGCTGTACATGATGCTGGGGTACCTATCACCTGAAGCCAGGAACCTCAATGTGATAGCGCCAAGCCTGGATGTAGCGCCTTTCTCATATATGTATCCTGCTTCTGTATTCTTGGTCCCACTTTCTGCACCAACTCATCAACCATGCCAGGCTCCATCCTAAGGTAGATGAAGAAAGACTGCCTGTCCTCAACTCTGAGCTCTTCTATCAGTCAGTCTTGTGTAATGCCCATACAGCCTCCTCCTTTCCTCTGTCAGCCATGGTCTGGATACTCCTGGGTCTTCTCCTGTTTCTTCTCCTTGTCTTCTCCACATCTATGTCAATCAGGTCTTGCTGGAGGACAGCACTCCGGAGCAACGCAACATGGTCCAGGGGGTCAATACTGTATAGAAGTTGGGCAGACTGATGAATAGTCTGGATTCAACAGGTTTTTATACCCCATCGTGGATCATTCCGGCAGCATTCTTGATGCATTTTGGACAGTTGTGCATTCTAAGTGTATTTGAAGGACATTTGAAATATTCGAGCTGCATTCTGTTTTAATTCTTTAACATTCGATCCATATTCTGGAGTCGTTCCAAGAGGGTTCTGAAATTCGAGTGCTATTCACGCAGCAATCGAACCGGACTAGTACGGCAGTCGAAATTCATTTTAAGTATTCTTTGTGTATTCTAACGGTATTCTAATTATTCATACTGTATTCCAATCCATTCGAGCTGCATTCGTGATCTAGTACATTTGGGATGATTAAGAATCATTCGAGGCGGGTTCGAAGTGCGTTCTAAGTATTCCAACAGCATCCAAGTATTCAACAGCCAAAAAATGTTTATTTTGATATTCTCTCCCGAATGCGGTTCGAATTTTGGAAACATCATTTTTCTGACTGATTCTCCTTGATTCTTGTCCATTCGAAATAAGTGTGAAGGAGCCTTTATCAAGCTAGAACATTGTGCTAGAACCTGCACCGAAACGTCGCACTTATATAAATAAGTAGGAGTTGAAATCCATAAAACGTGCTTGTTGTTATTTACACAAACTTCTAAATGCCACAAAAGATACTACTGGAACTTACTCAGTATCACAAGTGGGTAATAACCCGACTCAATGCCACCACACATTCAATTTGGGTCTATTTCCCCCCGACACATCCACTGTTTAGTGTAATGATGAAGTAAAAAGACAGAATAATGAAATTCAAATATATTATAATAAAATTATCCAAGATAGAAGGACATATTTACATACGAATGAAGGTCATATTTACCTCAAAACAAAACTAAACAAAGAGAAAGTTTCTTTCATATTTGGCACACCTTTATTAAAGTCACATTTGGCACAACACTTAGTACTATTGGTCAGTTGCCTCCTCCCTAGTCTCATCGTTATCAAAATGTCTAATAATGCTACTAATGTTAAATGAGCTGCCACCATTCTGGTCAGGGTTGAGCTGAGTGCTGGCGACAGTCACAGGTGGATAGCTGCTGGGCCAGTCTAAGTACACTGCTACAAACCCCAGTAGAAGGCCACGTCAGCAAACCTTTTGATTTGAACAATCAGAACACGGCTTACCAAATCGCGAAAGTTAACGTTTGCACATACTGTTTGAACTTTTCCTCGAAAACTCGAGTGTTACACATCGAGGACGCATTATTCATAGCAGCAAGTAAACAGTTGCTGAACATAGAGTTTTTGTCAATATTTCAGGATGCCATTTTGCGGAAATATAAGCTAAAAGTAACCATGTCATTAGAACCCCCTAGGCGTATATACTGCAGGTCAAATATCTGTGTTTTATGCGGATTTTCGTTTGTTGTGAGATCAATGTCAGCGACAGGAAGAGATAATCCAAAAAACGTTTTGTAAGTGCCCACGAACCCTACAATAGTAGCCGTTGTCTGATTGGTTAAATCCGCTCTGTCGCCTTGCGTTTGATTGGACGGTCATAGGTCGCTCAGAGGTTAGCTGACACGTCCTTCTACTAGGGTTTGTTAGACTCACTATAGCAGTGTAACGAATAATACTGAGCCTAAGTTTACTTAAACTGCTGCTGGGCCTGGTTCCTTGCATTGATGGTGTAGGCTGCTGCTGCTGTGGTGGTTGCTGACTTCCATTGGAATGACCTGGCAATTGCTGCTGCATCCAGCGGGGTCTTGTGACTGCCAGATGGACACTTGCAGGCCTTGTATCTGCTGCAGCAACTGATGTGAAGGAGGCTGCCAACAGGGCTGATGGGGTTGCGGCTATTGGATCGACCAGACTGGTTCAACTGGCTGCTGCTGCTGAGATGTCATGTAAGCCAGAATTTCAGATTCACCCCCAGGGTTCTGCTTGGCACTCGAGACGACAGTTGATGGCGTAGATTGTGGTGTTGTGTGGACAGCTGTTGAAATAGTCTCATGTGGAGTGTTCTGGTCGTCGTCTACATCTGTGATGGGCTGGAACTAGCTGGTAGATTGTTCCGGGCTAGGAGCAGTAGCAGCAGCAGCAGCGACCTTGGAGTTGATGGAGATGACGTTTCTGCGTTGAACTTCAATGATGTTAAGACAGAGGAACTTGAAGCTGTTGTAGATCCATTGATCGCGCTCGGTGAACTCTTCATCGCCCTGTCCTGACTTTGATGGAGTAGTACCAGCATTTGATGAGGTGTACCGCCTTCCCCATCTTCGTGGCTTGATCAGACCATAGTTTGTCCTTCAGGGTCTTATTGACCCAATCTCTCAGCTTCTTGTTGTACGTGCAGGGGTTTGCTTCGATGAATTCGACCAGCTTGGTCTCCTCCTCTGGAGTGAATCGTACATGGGTACTGGCTATCTTGGGGGGTGGCCCTTCAGTCTTCTCCTCCTCGGGGGCAGAGTCAAGGACAGTGTCAACTGGCTCAGTATCAGGTAGAGAAGCTTGACTGCTACATGGAGATGGAGCATCCAGAACATCAGTTATCCTAGCAGGAGTCTGGCCACGCCTTCCTCTCCCCCCTTCCTCATCACAGATGTCTTGGTCATTCTAGGCATGAAGATTTGCTGAGATGTACTCCCCAACACTGCAGCTTTCTGCATTACCCGGTGGAGAATCTGGGCACTATCCTGATCTGCGCCAAGAGATCAGGAGGTACCAAACCAAGGGCACCGAGAATAATGGGGAGCCTGTCAACAGTGTACTTGGGATGCAAGCGAGACATTTCAAAGGCGAGGCCCGCATACTTAGCATGCTTTTCCTGAATCTTGCCAATCACGTTGCTGTCAGAAGGGACAGAAAATTCAATGATATAAATAAATTCATTAGCTTTATCAAAAAGGACAAGATCAGGTTTGTTGGCTGGAATTCTTCTGAGGCTGTATATAGGCCTATTCCACAGAAAGCTTGAAAGCATTATGTTCCATGACGCCCTGGACATTCGTTCAGGGTCGTACCATGGATGGACCTCGGGAGTCAAAGCCACAGACATGGTGGAGACGATAGTAAAAGCAACGAGCCATGCCATCATGTCTTTTAAGATATGCTCTTTATGCCAAAGAAGGGCATCCACTGACAAGGTGTTGGACAGTCTCTGTGAATTCATTACACAGTCGGCATTCCATGTTAATATTTTCTTTAAGAATCACATTTTGGCGATTACGAGTGTGAAGTGACTGGAAGCCCTCAGTTTCCCATTTGAGATCAGCCGACGTCATCCAGGCGAAGGAGTCGGTTGGGTTGCTATTCTGTTCCACACACTGAATGTACACACGATGCAATGGCTTCTCAGAAAGCTTCTCCACAAATGACCGACTCTGAGCAGACTTGGTGAAGGACTTCACCTGGTTTACTCCTATAGCTGTACCGTCGAGCAGTACATCGGCATCCTCAAAATTAACATCAAATTTCAGATTTTGTCCAACAACCTTGGCACGATTAAAATAGCTGTGGAATTCCTCGCTTTCATCATGAGTCTTGACATGCATCACCAAAGGATCATCCGATAAATAAATATGTGCAAAATTATACAATAATATTCTATTATGAAGAGCCTCCACATTAATCAAACCCCGACCTCCAGAACTGATTGGCATATATAAACAATTAAGAGAGGAACGAGGGTGGTGGGCTCTGTTATCAGACATGATCCTTCTGGTCAGGCGGTCAAGACTCTGGATGTCTAGTTTTGTCCAATCAACTACTCCAAAGGAAAAGGAGAGGACTGGCACAGCAAAAGTATTGGTGGCTTTGACTTTGTTTCGAGCATTTCGCTCTGACTTCCAGATTTTCTTTAAGCGAGATTTACATCTTAAGATGAGTCGACCAGCAATTCTTTAAAGGTCACATGCAACCAAAAAATCAAACGTAATTAAAACACAATTATCACTTATTCATGACATATAATATACATTGCTGGTTATGAAAAAACATATAAACAAAATTATAAGCGTACAATCGCAAATCAAAAGTGCAATATTGTGTACTTCCCAAGAAACCGAACCCAGTCAAAGCGGGTGGGTGTGCACTCAAGTGTAACGGCTGGTTCATTTGCAGATGCCCTCACGGCTCATTGTGTGTGTATATATAGAGATGTTGGGTTTTGTAAGTACATGCTCTTTTTTTGTGTATAACATTTTGCAATCAACGGACATCATAACATGTCATGTGTTCAAGAATCACACCTGCCTGTCTGTGTATTTACATAATGTGACAGAGACCGAACTCGGGCCATAAATCAATGCATTTTGTTTATGGTGTATAGCCTGATTGGTGTTAAGTTCAAATTGCATGTGGTCAGTGATCGAAGTTGTGTATTGAATATTGTCATTAGCAGACAGGCAGGCAGACACACAGGCGTGAATAAAACAAGACATTGAGTCTTGTCTGTCACAACGACATATCTATATCACAGTTAGAAATTCCGTCAATGCTAAATAATGACATTGCTTTTAAGTATCGAACTGAGAAAGTGACTTGGTAAGAAGAACGTGTGGTGAAATAGACAAATGAAATTATATAAACAGTTTATTTAATGTCATAACATATAAAAAGCTCGCGCCTGTGAGATATCAACAAAACATTAGAAAAATAGCTCAAACCAAAGCCATCACCGAATATTCACCGGATAACCCGCTTCCAAGTTGCGCGAACCTATTTCACTGCGCACGTGCTATGAGCGCAGCCCAGCTGTTGGAACCACTTGAATTCCCCCCAAACGCTGGGGAAAATTAGTGAATCGTTTGAACTACGATTTCGCGCGGGTTTTTTCATCGCGTTATTTTTCAACTTTATAAGTTGAATTTGCATTTTTGATGATTTGTTTCGGTAAGTCCATACGGAAAGGTATCAGAATCTGCAAAGTTGTGTTTTACGTTGCATGTGACCTTTAAAGACTTGAGTAAATCAAGCAGTCGCTCCGGGGAGGTTAATACAACAAAGAGACTTCAGACTTCCATTCATGAGGGACAAGGTCGTATGCCTTTTTGTAGTCAATCCAGCACATTGAGAGGTTGCGATGATATGTTTTAGCCTCTTCCAAAATCATTTTTTGTACAAGAAGTTGTCCCTTGCACCCCCAACACCCCTTTCTCGCTCCCTTCTGCTCTCTATAAATTATTTCATTAGAAGAGCAGCAAGATGACACGAGATTTGTCAAACACCCTGTGAAGATTTTTATACTGAGTATTCAAACATGTGATAGGGCGGAAGTTTTTGGGATCAGTCAAGTCTCCTTTTTTGGTGAGGAGTATTGTGCGACCTTTGCAGAACCATGGAGGAACATCACCTGTGTCCACAAGGGAATTGAAACAATGAAGTAATGGTGTTTGGACACAGGGGAACAGTTTCCAATACCGGTTTCGAATGTCATCAGGCCCTGGAGCTGTATTAGACTTGGACCTTTTTATGACACTTTTCAGGCAATCTGGTGAGATGTAACAGACAAACGACCCAGATATTTTCTCATGCCTTGCATGGGGGCGGTGGGGTAGCCTAGTGGTTAAAGCGTTGGCTCGTCACGCCGAAGACCCGGGTTCGAATCCCCACATGGGTACAATGTGTGAAGCCCATTTCTGGTGTCCCCCGCTGTGATGTTGCTGGAATATTGCTAAAAGCGGCGTAAAACCAAACTCAGTCAGTCAGTCATGCATTGCATGATCGTAATCACTGACCCATGGTGCCTCCAGATTACAGTCGCCGGGTACAGACCACTACTGTTTCCAGAACCTTTCATTCGCATCCATGGGAGGCCGTTTATCATGCTCACCATCACCATTTGTTTTCTGTTGCCTGTAGAAGTGCTTTTCATTATTTCTAAAAAGTTTATTCTGTTTGATGAATTTATTTTTCTTTTCCCAATTTTTTCTTTTTTTCAGTCCAAACCTTAATTTTGGCCTTAAAGGTCACATGCAACCAAAAAAACAAACATAATTAAAACACAATTATCACTGATTCATGATATATAATATACACATTGCTGAATATGAAAAAACGAATAAACAAAATTATAAGAGTACAATCGCAAATCAAAAGTGCAATATTTTGTACTTGGGTTTACTTCCCTCGAAACGAAGCAGCCGGGAGACCGAACCCAGTCAGAGCAGGTGGGTGTGCACTCAAGTGTAACGAAGCCTTTCATTGGCTGGTTCATTGTTCATTGTGTGTGTATATATAGAGATGTTGGGTTTTGTTAACACATGCTCATTTTTTTTCTACATTTGCATTCGATCCAATCAACAAATACTCAAGTCAAAGTCAAAGTCAAAATATGTTTATTTGTATGAAAGGCCACCGGCCCATATACAGCGGTTACAAAGAAGGTTCTCATTTAGGAGGATAACAATTGTTTTCTTAACATAATAGCATGATGGATATACAGTGATAATCTTCTTAAAATGGAGACATCGCATGAGGAAACAATTTTGTAAAATGCTGCATTATTACTTCTGATTGTAATACAGTTACGGAGATAATCAGAACGGATTTTATCATAGGCTGGACATTCAACAAGAAAATGTAATTCGTCTTCAATGCCTTTTTTTACAAAATGGACATGATCTATAATTTCTATCAATGGATAGTCTTCTTCCTTCATTTACTTTTAAATCTAATAGCCCCAATCTAAATTTTACAAGTAGCAGTCTCAGATTCTTTGTAGTCACGAGGGATAAATATCTTTCTGGTTCTAAAAGGGACTTAAACTGTCTGTAACAATCAAAACGGGAGCTTTCTTCTAACCTCGAGTGCCATTCTTGTTGAAAAATACATATACAGCGATCTCTAAACTGGTTCAGGAAAACATTGACATTACCTACGGATTGGTTTAACCAGACGATACCAAAACCTTTAGAACAAAGAAGGTTCCTTATATGGGACGCCCAAGTTTCTTTGCCGTTACTGTCTAAATGTAGAAGCATATTGTAACATAAATATTTCAATAATGTGGGAAATAACTGGACACCATGCTTACCTTGCAGCGAAATATCATTATATAACTCGTTTATGAAGAAAGAGAACAGGATAGGGCTCATAATACATCCTTGTCTTAAACCGACTGGACAATAAAAAAATCAGATAAACCACCTTGACTGCGTACACATGATTTGATATTTGAATACAATGACGTAAGCATGGTGTACATTTTGCCTCCCAGGCCAGCATTTCTAAGACAAAACCATAGTTTGGAACTATCAACTGAGTCGAACGCCTTTTTAAAATCAACAAATGCAACATACAATTTAGATTTGCGTCGAGATAAACATTTTTGAACAATTGCATATATGGTGAAAATATGGTCTGATGTGGAATAAGACTTCCTGAATCCTGCTTGACATTCGGGAATTTTATCGTGCATGTTTGCCCACAGTGTAAGTCTATTATTGGCCATCAACAAATACTCAGATGGTGAACTACTGCGTGGCTGGAAAGTGTCGTTCTTCCAAGTAGAAAGCAGGACTTGAAAATGACAATCTGAGTTTGCACTGGTTTCCGTCCGATCCAGCCATATCATCCAGTCATATGGATGCAGTTTGTTTGCAACCCACAGACATCATAACATGTCATGTGTTCAAGTATCACACCTGCCTGTCTGTGTAATTACATAATGTGACAGAGACAGAACTCAGGTGCACGAGCCAAAAATCAATGTATTTTATTTATGGTCTATAGCCTGATACGTTTCAAGTTCAAATTGCATGTGGTCAATGATTGAAGTTGTGTATTGCATATTGTCATTAGCAGACAGGCAAGCAGACACATAGGTGTCAATAAAACAGACACTGAGTTTTGTCTGTGACAGAGACTGCTTATCACAATCAACATATTTTTCTATGTTTACATAGACATGTATTAAAACATTTCAGTTTTCAAGCTGAGCAATTTTTAACAAATAAATTAGTATTTCTAATGCTACACTTTCTTGAAAACTTGGTTTGCAAATCTGCCAACCCTACAGCGATAATCCTTGCACGCATCACTGTGTTTTACGAGTCGCCATCCTGATTCAAGCCGCGCGAAGCTCATCACTGCGCATGCGCTATGGGCGCAGCGCAGCACAGCTGTTAAAACCACTTTTCACCCCAGCGCTGGGGTGAAATTAGTGTATCGTTTGAACTTTATATACTCCTCACAAAAAGTTAAGCAACACAAATTTGTAGTCTCATTACATTTTCATTTATTGAAATTTCAAATCATGGAATGATGCAATAGAAAGGTTAAATATGTATACACACGATTAACAAAATGAAATGAAATGGTATTGAGCAATAATAGACTTACAAATCATCAAAAGCATGTACCCGCGAAACAGTCGTGCAAAATGTGCTGCATTGATGGAGCAAAATGTTAACATTAAGGTTCAAGTCAGTTTTGGACAGTGAAGCAGTGTTCAGTAACGCGTATGACCACCATGAGCACAAATGCAAGCTTCTACACGTCTTTCCATTGACCAAATGAGCCTTTAAAGTTGCTGTTGTGGAATGTTCTGCCATTCTCTGTAACGCCTGCTCAAGGTCATCCAGAGTCTGGGGGTGAACATGGAGACCGTAAACACGACTTCCAATAATGTCCCAAGCATGTTCAATGGGATTAAGATCAAGTGACCTTGCAGGCCAGTCCATATGTGTGATGTTGTTGATCTAAACAACATCGTTAACAACTCTTTCTCGGGCATTATCATCCATGGACGGGCATTATCATCCATTAAAATGAAGTTAGGACCCGCTTGTTGTGCCAGAGGAATGATTACAGGTAGGTTTACAATGATCAGGGTGCATGTGTGAAGAGTGGAGCACATTCATCCCACACATTTTGCATGTTGTTTCTGAGTGTGGTTGGGTTCGGGTTATGTTGTCAATGTTATCAGATAAATTAATTTGACAGTCACTAAAGGTTATGTATTCTTTGAATATTTACCTTTCAGTAACATGTCGGCAAAAATTGCTATCGAAATTGATAAAGATATTACACTGAAAATACTTGTTGCTTATTTTTTTGTGAGGAGTATAAGTTTCATATAATATACACATTGCTGGTTATGAAAAAACATATAAACAAAATTATAAGCGTACAATCGCAAATCAAAAGTGCAATATTTTGTACCCTTTTTTTCAGACGGAAGGAGTTTGAAAAGAGAAGGATAGCGGTATAGACACAGGGTGCAGAAAGGTTTTACTCACAAGGGAACAAAGAATTCCATTTCATACGAAATTTTTCATCCTTTTCTCCGAAAATATGTTCTTCTAGTTTGAAATGGTATTTTATGAAATATATAAGTTGGTTGATATTTAATTCCGTAAAGTCATATCTTGTTTTGTTAATATATTTCTTGATAATGATAAACAGATGGTTAATAAGGACAGGGCAGGTGCCTCGGGTCTCCCAGCAGGAAATGTTCAACATTTATACTTATATTACAGCTAGTTTTGTATCGATACCACTCAACAAATGTTGAGAGAAGGTGTTTTGTTTTTTCACAGAAATAAAATAAATGTTCTAAAGTTTCTATTTCTTTGTTGCAGAGGGTACAGGCATTATCATCACTGATACCTATCTTAAACAAAAATGACTTAGTTGTAACTATTCGATGAATCAGTTTATACTGAAAATTCCTGGCTTTATTTTCTATGGTAATTTTATTTATCAGTGCAAAACAGTCACAAAGATAGTCATCTGCTAGAGTAATATTAAGTTTGGTTTCCCATTTCCGCTGAAGATTATAGAGAGAGCTTCCTTGACTTTCACATAGCTGAGTATATATGAATTTACAGTTAGCTGACTTGAGTATTTGTGTGAGAGTATTACACTGAGTGTTTACTGATTCTATCTTTTGATTTGTGTCTCTGATGGCTTTGATCCAGTGTTTGGGTATATATTTAAAAAATCTGAAATAAAGGAGATATGTTTCTTTAAGGTTAAATTCTTCTTTAAGCGTATCATAGGACTTGAACTCACCGTTGTTCGAGACAATGTCTTTCATATATTTCATGCCTTTTTTTATCCATGAGACGAACAACCCAATATCGGTAACAGGTACAAAATTAAGAAGTGGCAAGCACATAAAATCTTCAACACTTTCACTAATTTTAGAATGGATACATGCATAGCATGAAACAACATCTTTCCCAAAGTAGTTTTTAATATTTTTGGAGTAGGATTGTATTTTTTCCACTTGAAAGTTGAATAGATTAATGTCACCAAAAGGTGATAATGTCTCAAATGCTAGGTGCTGCCACAACCCCTTTGATGTCAGTAATCTCCTTATCCATTTGATTTTCATGTACTTGCAGAATGATATAACATCGATCATTTTTAAGCCACCCTTACAGTAGTCGTTTATCAACATTTTCCTTTGGATTTTATCACGCTTCCCACCCCAAATAAACGTAAAAAGTATAGTATTCAAACGTTTGAAAAAGAGTTTAGAAGGATTAGGGAGGGCGATAAACAAGTGTGTAAAAAGGGCGATAATTTGAGTTTTAATTATCGTTATTCTGCCTATCAAAGTTAATGATCTATTTGACCACGAGAATAATATTTTTCTAATTTTTGAAAACTGCGGTTCGAAATTTAATGTAATCATTTCTTCTAAATTGGTTGAAAAAAATTATTCCCAGGATTTTAAATGGTTCTTTGGACCAGCGAAGAGGTATATATGGGCAGAGTTGTTCATTTGTGTCTCGTTTGGACCCTATCCAGACAGCTATAGTTTTATCACAGTTTAAATTTAGACCAGATACTATTGCAAATGTTTTAATAATATGAATTAGCTCTGACAGTCCTCGTTCAGATCCATCTAAAGTGAAATTCATATCGTCTGCGTATTGGAAGATGAGATATTCTATATCTTTTATAGTAATACCATTGATATGCTTATTAGATTTAATTGCAATAGCCAATAGTTCGACACATGTTACAAAGAGATATGGCGCTACTGGGTCTCCTTGACGACATCCGCGTCCTAAGGAAAAGAAGTTCGACAACGAACCCGATAAAATTGAGGCACTACAGCTATTACGCTGAAAGAGTTTAATCCAATTTCTAAGTACCGGGCCAAAATTAAATACTTCCAGTACCTTGTCAATAAAGTCCCATTCGATAGTATCGAATGCCTTCTCAAAATCTATTGCAACTAAAAGACCAGGTAGTTTATAATTTATATTCTTCACAATAATTCATTAAGTCATATAATATTCGAGTATTTTCTCCTAGAAATCTATTTTTTTAAGAAGCCTGTTTGAGTTTCACTTATTATCTCAGGAAGGACTTCTTTCAGTCGTGAAGCTATGGCCCCAGATGCAATTTTGTAATCTACATTTAGAAGAGTTATAGGTCGCCAATTTTTTAAGTATCGCCTATCACGAGAGTCTTTAGGCAAACATGTTATGATACCTTGTCGTTGAAAGTCTGACAACATTCCAGATTCGTATGCATATGTAATGGATCGCCAGAGAAATACACCTATGTCTTTCCAGAAAAATTTATAAAACTCTGCTGTGAAACCATCCGATCCAGGACTCTTTCGATTCTTCATACTATTTAAGGCTCGTGTACATTCATCTAGCGTAAGTGTATTTTCACAAAATTCGCGTTGATCATTTGATAATTTCTGGTCATAATTTTTCGTAAATACATCTAGGTAATCTTGCCAATCTTTTGCGTGTTTACTTGTGTATAAATTGCAATAATATGCTGAACATTCTCTCAATATGTCTTCCTTTTCCGTCAGAATTTCATTTTCTGTTATTATTTCATTCATGTTCTTATTTATATAGTTTCTCTTTTCTAAGTTCATAAAATATTCAGTATTCTTCTCTCCCTCTTCATGCCATTTGGCCTTGCTCCTAAATATGATTCCTTTTATTTTTACTGTCCTAATAGTTTCGAGTCTTTCTTTTTTTAAACACAATTTTGTATGATCATCACTACTTAATATTTGGGATCTAGCCTCCATTTCATAGATTTCACGTTCCAGCGTCTTTTCTTCTTTTTCAATTTGTTTTTTCATTTTAATTGAATATTCAGTTGTCTTAGTTCTTATCTTCATTTTTAATATTTCGAAAAATACTTGATCATTTACTGATAATTCAATACCTTCTAAATTGTCGATGTTTCCGGTAATACAATATTCGGCCACTGTTTCCCGTATCGTTTGCTTGACTTGTGTTACATAATCATTGTCATACAATAAAGATGGGTTGAACTTCCAGTAACCCGGTCCACGTTCTACTGGACTAAGGGCAAGTTCTAAGGAAATAATAGAATGATCTGATCTGTAACTTACATCTATAGAAGTACGTTTAACTAGGGACATAAGCTCTTCAGAGACGAGGAAATGATCGAGCCTACTCTGTTTTACTCCATTCCTTTGACGCCATGTGTACTGCTGTTTGTCAGGATTGAAAATTCTCCACGGGTCAACTAAGCCTAGTTTTGTTTTTATGTCGACAATTTTCATATATGCTTCAGGATTATTTCTATGTTTTCAATTATAAGTGTCCAAATTATAATCCTGAACTACATTCCAGTCACCGCCCCAAATAATCGCTCCAGGTAATTGTTCTAATTCATTGGCAAGATCTTGAAAGAATTCAGGATTATCCTTATTTGGTCCATAGATATTTGTAATTGAGAACCGAATACTTTCTATTGTCATATCCAGTATGATAAAACGTCTATTTTCGTCCAAAATTATTTAATGCACTTCATATTCAAAGTTATTTTTAATCAGTATTAATGTCCCTGCACTATTACTGGTTCCATGTGAGAAGTAACATCTGTAGCCCCATTCGGCTGCCCATGTCTGTTCATTTTCTAAAGTACTATGAGATTCTTGAATAAACATTATAGATGATTTCCTATTTCGTATGAAATTAAAAATATCTCTACGTTTTATGCTGTCCGACTGGAGGCCCCTGGCATTCATAGATAAAATACACAAATTACTCATGTCTTATTTTTAATAAGTGAGTAGAACTGAGTGAGTGTGCGAGAGAGTGTGCAAGAGAGAGAGAGAGAGAGAGGGGGGGGGAATAGTAGGCAGAGAGGGAGTAAAAATAAAATGAGATAGATTGGTAATCCCTTTGACATTTGCCCAATTTACACGATGTATTTTGCCCAATTTACACAACATATTTTTACATCTTAATCAGCATATATCAGTAACTTATCATGAACTACCTTCATGTTAGTGGTAAAAAAAAAAAAGTCACAAATAAAATAATGAACGGTATCTAACACTTTGTCGTTGAAGTCTGTTGAGTCTATCACCAGTTACTGATTCTCGTCACAGGGAGGAATGAACAGATGATCATGGAACACATTTGGTTATATACCGCCAATAAGCTGTCTCTTCCTACCCTGTCCACGTGGAGCAGTATGGGTATCCAATGTAAACAAAGATTCCCTAGAACTAAAAAACAAAAGGGAGTTTAGTTCAGACTATATTCGACAACACAAGTGAAAAGATCCGTTAAATTCGACCTCGCGCGCAATGTTCGTGGGGCGCGTTTAACCGTTACGTTATCCTTACGTAACACCGGTGTATTGTCCACTATGTTAAGTGAAACGATACAGTCAATCACTTTCGGTTTATAACCTTGTCAATGTCGTCGCAGGGGTTAAACTTGAACCTTTTGCCCGTCGTGGTTGTCGTTGCGTAAACCCGCCCGTTGAAATACCAAGCACTTTCAATCCCAGCGTGACTCTTGAGTCTGTTTATGAGGACAACGTTAGTTTTAGTAACATCATCGGCTAACTTCGACTCCGACTTCTCCCGAATCTGTTTCCTCAAGCGAATAACTTGGCCTTTTGCCTCTGAAGATGTGAATTTTATTAACACCGGTTTTGTAATTGACTTGTTGGCATGGTCAATTCTATGAATAGCCAATATATCATCCTGGTTTACGTCAAAGTTTGCTTTACTTTTCATCAATTCCGGGATATTTTTTCTCACATCTTCACCTTCAGATTCGGGTAAATTGAACACTTTGATATTGTTCTTTCTGGAGAATTGCTCGTTTTGATGACTCTGTCTAAAAGCTTCGTTTGCACGAGAAGCTACTTCAGCCAATTTCGATTCCATTTCATCCATTTGCGTTTGGTTTTTTTCTAAGTCTTTTCGGAGCTTTTCGTTTTCGTTCTTTAAAGGTCACATAAACCCTAGGGGGTAAAAATACATAAATCACTAACTGGCATCGTTATAAATGAAACCCCGTCATTAAAACTACTCATTTCGACCTTTAATTGACTTAAATCGACCTTTTTGACAACAGTGCACAATTCTCACCCGCGAACGAAATTTCAACCAATCAGAGCGGCGCGACTCTGTGACGTCATATGAGGAATAGCTTTGAGGGCCGATGCAGAATTCATCTACATTTTAGGGGGTAAATTATCTTGTTTACAGGCTTGTATAAACCTGAAATCGTGACAATTGTTGTGGAAAATGAAAGCTATATGTTCTCACAATCTACTGTCATTTAATTTTGTCTCCTGCTTTGCCTAGTTTCCGAGTTACAACTTGTTTTCATAGACGCTTCTGTCACAATTGATTGGTGTCGTTAGGCCCTATTTGTATAATGACTGATCCAAATTGATCCCATTTCTGTGTTTTTTTACCTAGATATTTAATCATGTCATGTAAAAATCTGTTTGTATTCTCAAAACAGTGTCGGCCCATAAGTTTTCACATGCAATACAGCAATTAATACTCCCTTGTTGTAACCCGTGTTAGGTGGTATAAACCTACACTTGTTATTTGTCATCATTCACTTGATGGTCAGTTAATGAATTTATAACAGGTATAATTAGTGGTAACACACTTAGATTACCCGACAAAGGTTCCCATTTGGCATTTCTTGTGTCTGGAGTAAATATTCAACATTATAAACATCGATCAAAGGATTAACCGATAACACGCTGATTGATTAATTACTTTTATCTTACACAGCGGAATTGTCAAAAGGTAGTGTTTATGTATGTAGATTTACTAATCTATACTGAATACACTCTGCCGTGTCTGTGTCTGCGTAAAAACAACGTCCTTCTTTCAAAGGATTAACCGGCAATACATTGATTGATTGCCCATTATTGGCTAACTAAATTACTGTTTTTAATGAAAGGCGGACATTATGCAATTAGTTGCCAGGTGTGCCCTCTTGGGTGACCAATGAGACTATACACCAATACCTGAAAAGATTTATCACTTTTTCGTATATTAAACTGTTAAAAGACACATCATTTGGAACAGTTTTGTGGATATTGATGGATACATTCCTCAAACAAGGTAATGGCCTGATATTGTTCCTATAACTTTAATCTGTTTTAATTTTAATATTTACATTTTGTTTTTATTCATTTGTCGTAGCATTCAACAGAATCATTGTTTTCGCCGTGAAGTGTAATGAGACAGACAACATACACTAGGGTGTGTGTGCGAATTATGATTCACATTGGCAAACTATAAAATGTCTAGATATTACAGTTCTGTTATAAATTCACTATAAGTATCAGCAGATCGTCAGCTTTTTATTTAGTTTCAAAATGCATAAAAGTATGATAATAAACTAATTAGGATTATAAGACCAAATATAAAGACGCACATTGACTAGTATCTACATACTAGTGAGTGGACATTAACCATGTGAATGTAGCAAGAAATTTATCGCGCAGTATTGTGACTTCGACCCCCACCTCGCTTCCGTGGAAGAAATCGTTATGTTATAAGTTGTGTCATGCAAAATCCTTTTGGTTATGATTCCAATACATATTTAACTACGAGTAGAAAGTAGTTTTGATTTTCTAACTTGATGAAAACAAACTATAATCTCATTAATTCTAACAGACTTTACGATTTTCAAAAATGGCGGCGCCCTGTCGGGAACATCCACCAGTCTGTGGATAAATGCTATTTAGGTTTGTTTTCACCGAGTTACAAAATTAAAACTACTTTCTACTGGTAGTAAAATATGTATTTTATTGATGGCCAATAGGATTTTGCATGACATAGCGTATAACATAACAATTTCTCTCCTGGCAGCGAGGTGGGTGTCAATATAATACTACTTACAATATTATTGTTACTTCGACCACAACCTCACTTCCGAGGAAGAAATCGTTATGTTACAAGTTGTGTTATAGAAAATCTTTATGGTCATCAATCATATACATATTTTACTATAACTAGTAAGTAGTTTTGATTCTTTAACTTCCGTGAAGCGATCTGAACACAAGTAAGTTATCGTTTCAGGCTTCCACAACGCTCGCTTCGCACTCACAAACATAACCCATTTAGCACGAACTGCGGCGTCCTGTGGAAATCTGTGCATGGTGACACCATCACCCGACCCCTAGGAGCAATTGACGACAAAGCAACGATTCGGCATGTCGTCGTTCATGTCGAGAAATCATCAAAATGATGAGCGTGCTACACACTTTCTATACAACTGACTGAAAATCGTTCCTCATATGACGTCACTGCAGTGCTCTGGCGACAAAGTTACGTAACCTGTCTGTGGTTTCGTTGGCGGGCGAGATGGAAGCAGGCGACTTTTTGGCCACTTTTAATCGGTCGGTATTAATTAACCACAAGTTTTTAAAGAATAAATTTGGTGTTCCACATAAGACTAACCACAAATCTTTCATATGTAATGGTTAAAAGAGTAACAAAAAAACAAAGTTTAGTGGTTCTTTAAGACCATCATATCAGTTTTAAACTCGTCTATGCCCACTTCATTCTCTTCCCACAGAGGTTACTCCTGTCATATCTTCCTACGTAACCTCTGTTCTAATACGGCCATATTTCCCGGTTCTCGTAAAATCCCCTAGCGGCAAAAGATCGCAACACGAATTATCTCCCTTCTTTCCATCCAATCAGAAAGCCTGTTACATCGACTTAGATTCAACTTAACTAACACAAGCAAATGTGGGGCCACAAATATCCCCCATCTGCCGGTGACTTGTGTTGATGTTACACACAAGACGTTTAATGGCTAGCTTGTCCGTTGTCAACGAGGGCGATGGAGACGCCACTGATCCGCCATAACATGACTGAGTTCTGTCTAGAAGAAACGTTTGCGCATCGCGCAGGGGAAGAAGTTTAGTTTTCTCGAAGCATACAGAAATTACCGAGGCCTTGCGAATGATCACTTTTGAAACAACGTCGCTGATTGCACAACTAAATCTGATTGTCTCCAATCACGAGTCTTGAACGCTCACACCATGAAAGGGCCGTATTAGAACAGAGGTTATGTAGGAAGATATGACAGGAGTAACCTCTGTGGGAAGAGAATGTGCCCACTTTGGAGATCACAGTTTCCGTAATTTCGTCTTTCAACTGCTCTCTTAATGAGTCAAAGTATTCGTCGACCACCGACTTCATTAGTTGTTTTATGTCATTTTTCGTAGGCATTTCCGATAAAAGATGACGAAATTCCTGCATATCTGCATTAATTTCCGTCAAATCTGTTTTTTGCTTAGGTGGCATTGTTAATGAATAAATTGCAGAGAAGACAACACACCTGTAGCACGCACTGCGCGGTATCTTTCACCTCTGACCCGTCGGATGGTATTTACACGTGGTTAAAGTTTTCCTTTCAAAAACACAGTTTCTGACAAAAAAAATCACAAAAGCTCACATCAATAGTGTCAGTAGCTTATGCACTTACTTCTCAGTCCATTTGGTTCTTAGGAAGGGCACTCCAAATAATAACTTTGGGCTTTTTGTGAGAGCTGTGATTACACGCGTCTGCACATAGCCAGCCAAGGGAGACAATCCCCCTGATGATCTTAACTTTAGGCACAGCTCTGTCCAGGAAATGTATTTTCTAGTTTCCAATTACGCATCCAAATGGCGATTATCCTATAATGCATAAAAAAGGAACGTTGTGGTGTTTCAAAAAAGAAGAAGCAACTAATGCGTATACATGCTTATCACTTTGGAGATCATGACATTCCCCTATCTGATAGTGTAAAGTACGCGGGTGTTCTTCTCCAAAGTAATCTTTCTTTTAAACTATATATACTAGCCACATACAGAAACTGTGTATTGTCAAAATATTATCCCAGTTGATAAGTACGATAACAATGTCAAAGGTACATATAAACTTTAATGGAGGGATCATGAGACCATAACAAGTCGGGAGAATTTCAATTGAAAAGTCAATCATAATGACGTCACGAGTCCACAAGCGGGACAGGGGTCAAACGACCATGACACAAGCTCAATAACGGGTATGTCCACCATCGGCATTGAGAACAGCAGTGCATCGACGACGCATAGAGCCTATCAAACGTGCAAGGAAGGTTTGTGGGATGTCACGCCAGATTCTCTCAAGTTCTGTTGCAAGGTCAAGGACGTTATCTGGCGGATGAGGAAGACGGCGTAGACGTCGATCCATCTCGTCCCAAACATGCTCTATCGGGGAGAGATCCGGTGAATTTGCAGGCCAAGGCAGTAAGTCAACGTTGTGGTGTTGCAAGAAATCCATAGCAACCCTTGCCGTATAAGGGCGGGCATTGCCCAGTTGGAATGTTAACCCAGGGCCATGACTTTGCAGAAAAGGAATTGCCACAGGTCGAAGAATCTGATCCCTGTAGCCCACACCAGTTATGTTGCCCTGAACAATCACCAAAGGAGTTCTTTGGCGTGCTGTTATTCCACATATCTCCACCAAAACAAGGGTCTGCGGACATGATTTCGGCACCACATTCGGCGAGCTTGTCGATGACGTTGTGCCAGGATAGGCCGTATGGCGGGACGTCGTGGTCTGATCCTGTGATGACGTAAACGTTGTCGAACTGTGTTGGGGTGGATACGGCGAAGTCCTGGGATGGTTCGGGCAGCCATCACTGCAGTCTGAAACCTGTGGCGTAGATGGGTCACCCTTATCCATCTGTCCTGTCTTGGCGTTGTTACACGTGTGTGGAGGCTTTCTCGCTTGAACTCCTTCACCGTGGGAAGTTGCGTCGCAAAACTTCAATACAGCACATTATATTGAATAAACGGCACGTATACTTCATGTTTACATATACCTCATATGCATATTGAAGCTGTCACATTGTATAAGGCAATAACAGACGAAGAAGCATTGGTCAACTCCCACTACTAGTTCCGCGGAAGATACTGTGCCGTGTATGTGACGTAGTGACATAAGCTCCGCCCACTCATGAATATTCTTGATTTCTGTGCACATAAGACCATTGTAGGTTTAAGGGCACACCACACGTGGACGTCCAGAACGTGGCCGATCGATGACGTCATTTGTGTTCTGGTAGCGTCTCACCAGTGCAGAAATGGTGTTCCGGTGGCAGTGGAAATGTGCAGCCACTTGTCGTTGAGACATTCCCCCACGGACCATCCCAATGGCCTCATGACGTTGTGCAGACGTGAGCCTTGGCATGCTATACGTTTCAATAGCCGTTTAATTTTTTGAACGATCGCAAGGGCAGGGGTTGAGCCTCCTAAAGTGACAGTATTGTGTGGCATTCCTTTGCTCTGTTTCTCTTTCCCGGAATGCACGTGCAACAACGTATTGGACGTATCAAGGACGAACCCACTGATGTCACGGAACGTGGCACGTGCATGCATGTTGGATACATGTCACTAATCTCTGAGTTTAAATCCTTATGTGTCTACACAGGTTTGATAAATTTAGATTTTACATTTCTGTATGCACAGTTTCTTTATGTGCCTAGTATATATTGAGGAGACTTGTACTAAAGAAAGGCGCACTGTTAATTCCCTCCTCTCTGTTGGTCTAAACAGTAGGGATTTACATCAGTATTCAAGTATTACTCTATTATTCTCATACCAAGAACTTAGACAGTTTATGTGGAACACTGCTTTCAACAGCTATGAAATATAACTTACTTCATTATGTATTTCACTACATCTGCACAGGAGAATTCCCAGCGAAACATAAGTGGGGAAAGATTGTAGTAAATGAAATAAGTAACCACGAAGAAGTATGGAAATATAAACTATCATGCAGAGCTGACTTGTCTCGATATTCTAAAACCCAAACAGCACTTTCACCTCATGTGTTATACAGCATGGCATTGTTATATCCAGAACTGAGAGAAGAATTGCAATATGTAATAAGGATTGGATCCGGAAGCAAACTATCAAAAGAATGTAAAAAATGTAATACCTTTGCTAATGATTACTATCACCATGTTATCCTAAACTGCGGACATCTACTTTCAGAGAGAGGTGTATTTTTCTCAACTCTGATAGATAATCTTGATAATGACATGTATATCAACATAGAGATGATGGAGGAGCATGACATGCTGGCATTCTTTCTAGGGGCCAATAACAATGATATTGATGAAATAACATGGCATTTTACTATTATAGAATTCTCAAAGTATTTGTATAAACTAAAAGATATCCTCAATCACCTGTGGTAATAATCTAGCCAATACCTGACTGTAAATAACCTGTATATATTTGGGGAAATGTTCCCATATTCTATGTATGTACATGTATATATATATGTGTGTGTGTATGTTTGTTGAGTATTCTGTTAATTGTATAATTATATAAACATGATGTTTTGAGGATCTTCGGACCTATCTGGAGGAAATTCATCCATCCATCCATCCACCCACCCATCCCACCCACCCACTAACCAACCCACACACCCACACACAAACCAACCCACACACCCACCCAAGGTTCGAGCGGAAGCATAGACACAATAATTAACTTCATGTAACGAACAGTCCGCAGAAAGTTCCATAGAAATAATATACCCATCAGCAAAAGAAACGTCAGTACGAATTCAAAATTAGATAGGCACTGTAATCAAATCATTACAGAAATGGACATAAGCGGATCAAAAACATTTTGTGTGTTCAATATCTTGACACATCAATGAAGAACTCAGCACAATTTCAAGACATTACGTAAACGTTTGCAGTCCATTCAGACTCTTGACTTCAGTATCAAGTGTGACCACCACGAGCGGCAATAGCTGCAGCACAGCGTCTATGCATGGAGTGCCCCAATTGATTGATGAAGGCCTTTGGCACCTGGAACCACACTCTGAGAAAGGTCTGGCGCAATAAATCGGCTGTGTTCGGCCTTGGTATGACATTATTCAGTCTCCTCTGAATTTCATCCCAAAGATGTTCAATTGGGTTTAATCAGGACTAAGGGCTGGCCACTGCATAATGTTGACATCGTTCTGCTGTAGGAAGTCCCGTGTAGCTCTGGCAGTATGGGCCCAGGTGTTATCATGCTGGAAAATGTTGTTCCGGTGATGTGCGAAATGTGGTATGACGTGGGGTCTGAGAGCTTGGTCGATGTAGCGCACCGCTGTGATGCCACCTCCTCTCCCTGGACCAAGGTTCTGGAATACCACAGGACCCACTCTCTGGTTCAGGCCTTTTCCACCCCATACCATGGTGCTTGAACCTCCCCATGAGTCTCTATCCATAACACATTGGTCTGAGTAACGCTGGCCACGTCGTCGCCATATTCTTGTTCTGCCATCTGCAGTTGATACGCAGTACCGACTCTCATCTGTGAACAGAACAGTTCTCCATTGCCTGTATCGCCAGTATTGGTGTTGTAGGGCAAACTGTAGACGTTCACGCCGATGACGAGGGGTAAGGATAGGTCCAAGGTAAGGTCTGCGGCAATGGAGGTTCCCGCTGTTAAGACGTCGGCGTCTTCCGTGTGTTCCCACTGTCTGGCGTGCTGTTTTGCATCCCTGCATGAAGGGAATCTGTACATGCTGTCGCACAACATGGTGGTCTTGTCGTCTTGTGGTCACCCTTGGTCTGCCAGTACGGGGGCGATCATTTGTGGTGTTGGTGGCCCGGAAACGTTGCTGCAGCCTGTAGATGGTCCGAACGTTGACCTGGAAGTGATTGGCAACGGCTTGTCTTTGCTCAGGTAAAGTTGGAGATGTTGTCAAAAATATACGATCAATATATTAGATGAGTTTACAGTTATCCGTGTCTGCGAAGGAAAATTCCAAACTGACGTTTCTTTTGCTGCTTAGTATATCATTTAATAAATCAATTTCATTTTTCTAAAGGTAAATCAGATATTTCATCATAAATAATGAAACAAAATACACAGGATTTTCAGAAAGATCTGCAACTGAGGAAGAGAAAGAGTGAGGATCCGAAATTTCGGGGCCAATTGGCTCCATGCGGGAAGAATGTGCACCAGGAAGAGGAGACAGGTTAACGCAGACGTCCATCAGAAGTTTTGGGTCTGCTGCCACTTGAGCATTCTGCTCATGCAAAGGTTCCTGACGGGCTCCAGTTATGGGTTGAACTGGCTCACGGGGCATGAGATTTTTAAGCCGCCGGAATTGATCTCGGAGATTTTGCTCCATCAGGAAAGCATACATGGGCATGGCATTGTCCCAATGCAGCTTTAGCGACTTGCCATTGATGCATTTATTATCAGGCCATCCTGTCGCTTTCGCACACTTAAGTAGTGTGGTTTTGAAATGGGGTGACCAAGATAGTCTTGGTCAGGTTGTGCGCCTTCCCCTGGGGCTAGTCCCATCTTCAGCATGGTTTGTCTCATTACCGGAGGAAGGCTGACAGGGCTGCGGAAGTGAATTAAAACTTTCCTCTTGGCTGTCTGTAACCCAGTGAAAAACCAGCTTCGGGGGGTCAGCCCTAACTGGGTGATGCACGTTTGGTTCAGGGAATAAAATTGCCTTATGTAGGCCCACCACGGAGAGGCGTTCATCATCAGGCCCTTATTATTATTATGTTTTACAGATTAAAGATGAAAATGCAGCAGAGAGGGTTCGGGTGATCCTGGCACAGTCAGGCTGGTAAGGCTCGTCATCAGCTCAGGGCCCTCGCCCCCTTTGTTATTTTACAGATTAAAGATGAAAATGCAGCAGAGAGGGTTCAGGTGATCCTGGCACAGTCAGGCTGGTAAGGCTCATCATCAGCTCAGGGGCCTCGCCCCCTCTACACGCAGCCCAGACAGCGAATGGGACTTCTCCCAGGAAACACTGCCTAGTCGAACCCACCAAGAACTTTCCGGAGATTAAGAAGGCTCCCCAACACTGCAGCCTTCTGCATTACGCAGATTGTCAAAAGGGCTGTGCTCCCGGTGAAGAACCCGGGCACTCTCCTGATCTTCGCCAAGAGATCAAGAGGTACCAAACCAAGGGCACCGAGAACAATGGGGAGCCTGACGACAGTGTACTTGGGATGCAAGTGAGACATTTCAAAGGCGAATCTTGCCAATCACATTGCTGTCAAATGGGACAAAAAATTCAATGATATAAATAAATTCATTAGCTTTATCAAAAAGGACAAGATCAGATTTGTTGGCTGGAATTCTTCTGAGGCTGTATATAGGCGTATTCCACAGAAGCTTGCAAGCAATATTTTCCATAACGCCATGGACATGTTCAGGGTCGTACCATGGATGGACCTCGGAGTCAAAGCCACAGGCATGACGGAGACGGTAGTAAAAGCAGCGAGCCATGCTATCATGTCCTTTAAGATATGCTGTTTGTGCCAAGGAAGGGCATACACTGAGAAGGTGTTGGACAGTCTCTGTGAATTCATTGCACAATCGACATTTCATACAGATATTTTCTTTAAGAATCACAACGTGGCGATTACGAGTGGGAAGTGACTGGTCCTGAGCAGCAAAAAGAAAGACCTCAGTTTCACATTTAAGACCAGCCGACTTCATCCAGGCGAAGCAGTCGGTGGGATTGCTATTCTGTTCCACACACTGCATTTAGTAGTAGTAGTAGTAGTAGTAGTAGTAGTAGTAGTAGTAGTAGTAGTACTGCAATCAATTTCAAGACTGTAAATCCATAGTATTACAAACTTTACGGAAATAAATACAAATGTTACAAATACATATTATTTACAAGGGGAATATGAAGACTAATATCATTCAAAAGACACTTTTTAGAAGAAAACAATTGTCTCAGAATCATGTTATGGTTTAAATGATATTTCTGATACATGTAAATCTACATGTGAAGCAATGTCTCAAGGCACTAAACTTGCTTAAAGTTTAAAAGTAATTCCCCATCTCAAGCATTTATAAGGAAAACCCTAGTACCAATGCGAGTGAACAGTTTGCAATAAATTCATTGAAACTAAACAAATGTTGTGTAGATAGATATGTAGATATAGATACTCTGATATATACTCGGCGTCATTATTGAAGGGTCAAATGATATATAGCACATGTAAAGTTAGTTTGGAAAACTTAGTTTGGAGTGTCATCATAATGTTTAATGTGTTGTCAAACGTGACACATCGTGACATACTGACAAAAAGTTCGAACAGCACTAGCAAACATCAGTTGTATAGACCAACCCCTCAAAATGAAAATGACAAACATGAAGCACTCGGTCATTCAATATCTTGTGTACCCTCCTCGCGCGTCCAAGGCATAGATGCACCTTGTTCTTATGCTCCTTATCAAGTTCATACAGAAAGCATGCGGAATCGCATTCCATTCCTCTACTAGAGCTCTGCAGAGTCCTGGAAGATCCATTGATGCTGGGTGATGTGTGTACACACGTCGACAGAGTTCGTCCCAGGCATGCTCAATTGGGTTGAAGTCTGGCTAGCATGCTGGCCACTCCATCCGCTCTACACACCGCTGCCTAATGAATTCCGTGACAGTCCTGGCCCTTTGGGGCCAAGCGTTGTCGTCTTGAAGTAAAGAGGCTCGGCCATAAAAGTCATGCATAGCTTGCAGGAATGGTACTGCTATAGGAGCCAGAATCTCCTCCAAATCGGTTATGCGTGGCCAGAGTTTCATTTGTGTTTCGTTCTCCATTGCGACGATAAATCCTCTGCCGACCATCATGGAAGGACAAACTGAACCTGCTTTTATATGTGAAGAGCACACGAGACCATTGACATTGATTCCAGCGGCCATGATGTCTACTGCATCTCAAACACGCCTGCCTGTGACGTGGTGCTAGTGATGCAGGTCGCCTACAGCGGAGTCCGGCTGCCCCTAAACCTCGACGAACGGTGCTCCTGGATATCCTTCCATTGTTTTCATTGAATTGTTCTGTCTGAATATCTGTTGCGTTAAGGAATCTGTTGCGTTAATCACGTGCCTATCATCTCGGACTGTTGTGACACTTGGGCGACCTGGTTGACGTGAATATTCCACGGACCCATTGGCTTGAAATCTTTTCAACAGTCTTCCCATAGCACTCTGATTCACATCAAAACGGACAGCAACCTGACGCTGAGTTTGTCCAGATTCCAAAAGGCCTATAGCCTGAACCCTTTCAGCAAGTGTCTGAAAAATGTCTCATTTTAAGCTGCGATTTCAAACAGTTACCTGAACAGTAAACGACAGTTAAAAAGCATCAATGCGTGTGTATTATCCTCCACTTTCCATGGATAGGGCGACTTGCACGTGCAAATCGTTGACATTAAGTGGCAGGTGGATTTCCATATTGACAATTTGAATAAAAAATGTGCCATTTGTAACAGAATGTATCGGGCGTTAAAGAACGTAATAATGACATTTCAACGGCCTGGTGTGTTTTTCCATACTGTTAAGAAAGTTTGTAAAACATTCAGTTGTATATATTTCAAACAAAAACAAAGATTTTACAACTTTTAAGAAATAGCGTTACCAATAGCTTGACCCTTCAATAATGACGCCCAGTATAATATATAACATCTTAACTGATAGAAGAAAGAAAGTGATTTCATACTTCAAATTAACTGGAACAGTGACATTTTTCATGCTCTTATATGCAGCTTCAGAACATTGAATGAGATAAATGCTGTGTGATGAAGGGGATCAGAGAACATTATGATGGCTAAATGATCCCTTGATGATGGGAAATATACAATAACTGTATGTTAATTAACTCATGGCAAGAAACTTCCACGTAGACAGGTTGATTTATATCAGTTGGATACTCAACTGACAAGGCTACTTTAGTAGTGTATATGTTATCACTCCAGACAGGCATTTCCCATGATTGCTTACTCACGGAAATATTTCACTGTTGCACACTTAATTATAACAAGTAAATCGAATAGCAATCATTATTCGGGAAGTGTGCCTAAGCATGATGCATCAATGTCATTATACTTTTTAGACGGAAGGCACATTCTTCGTCGAAATATGGTATTCACATAAGAAATATTTCCGTTCATATCTACCACTTTTACATTTATTTTCAGAACACATATGCAAACACATATTAAATCAAAAGTGATGGTTCAGAAGTATATATCCAATGTCATAAACTGTATCAAGATGGCAGTTTTCAAGAACAGAAAACAGAAGTAACTTAAAGAGATGTACAATAAATCTTGCTAACTTTTTGGAATCTGAGATCTTTTGGAAAATAGCAGTTTTCTAAAGTTGTGGAAATATCAGAAACTAACCCAAGTCAATTTTGGAGTACTGATATATTTTACGTCAATAAATAGATGAAAGAAATATTATACACGATGATGCAATTTCTAAAGATTGAGCATTCACAAACTAAAAAAGAACATTCTCAAGCAGTAATCTTATCTTACACAAAGTCAGGAAGTCGAGACAGTTGTCCGACTTCCATTTTTTTGTGGAAGCCGCGGTGGCTGAGCAGGTTAGGCGTCTGACTTTGTGTGCTGGCGATTAGGTGCCTGACCGTGAGGGTGTGGGTTCGAATCCCGTAGCGCTGGGACGGGTCCAAACTTTCTATCCGGGTACCCTACCCCCTATTACCCTACCTTACCCTGATACCCGTTATGTTAATTCCTGACATCAAATTTGTTAGAAATGGCAATATATTCTTCAGCTCGGAAGTTACAATTTCGAGTTTATTCACTATCTTAACCATGTATTATATTCAAAACAGGTGACTGCACAATCATGTATAAATCTTCATAGAACATATACAACCTTTTAGTCATGAAAGAATAACATATTACATTGTGTAATCTATTGGCCACATGATTATAACGGGTCCGGGTATTTAGACGGGTACCCGGGTCCAACTCATTACCCACCCGTCCCGGGTATCCGGGTTACCCGTCCCAGCCCTAGAATCCCGGATGGGACTCAACCCAACAAAAGTACTAAAGTACTGTTGGAAATAGAAAAAAAACTGTATTTTCTCATTTATCTCTACAATTTATGTAGTTGATATGTGAAAGTGTGAAATATCTGTTAAACTAAGTTCGGCCTAACTACAGTCTCAGTGGTAGAGAGATAGGAAACGGAGAAAAGGGACTTTACTGAGGGGAAATTAGTGCAGAAATGAGCAATGCGGTTGTTTTCTAAGTCCAAAAAGACGTATTTGGAACAGACCATGGCTTTCTGCAAATTAGTGTGCGACGATATTGTATTACAAAGGACACTTTTTAAATGCCCAATTTGAAATTAGACGTAGATTCATTATAAACGATAGCTGACGTAAAAAATAATAACTTTTATGCTGAAACTATTAAGGATGTAGCTACCATGCAGTCTCACTGTCACTATAAAAAGAAACATATAGGAGGGGTCGTCTCAAAAGCAAAACCTGGGGTCGGGCTGGGAGATAGAGATATCAGCTAAGAAAAGATAATCCTTTAGGGCAATTATACTGGGGAGGTACACGGCACGTCATAACAATTTACAAATAATATCCAGTCCTGTCGATCTTCTGGTGGTCATGCCACCTATATACTACGATGCGTTTCTATGGTTTTCGGGTATCATACTCTTTTACAAATGTCAACATAAACTTTATGAAAGAAAGACACGTAAGATGTTAATCAATAGATAAGACACAGTCAACACACATGAAAAAGCACAAAATATCTTTGAGATGACCCCTTATGCTTGTAGGCAGTACGTGCATTTCATGCCAGGTGAGTCGACGGTCCGTCGTCATACCTGGCTGAGCGACCTAATTGCCATCTATAGACCGATCTATTGTTTTGGGCAGCTATTCGTAATTTGTTCTAAGTTTTGCCCGATTTTACGAGTAAACATGCTTTTCTGTATATCCTATCACGCATCCCACTGAACGCCCAGTTAGGCCGATGTGGGTTATTTCCATATATGCTATTCGTAAATTTGTCAACTTTAGGGATACAGAGTAACAGCCTAAAAACAGTGTTTTTCTATTTCCGACAGTACTTTAGAATCTCTTTACTAAGAAAGTGCAATCCTAAATATAACATATGTTACCTTTGACCACTTTCTAAATTGTATTGTGTATTCATTATCAAGCAGGCCTCACTTTTACTGTTATAAACAGTACGGGGATATTTAACCAGAGACCATATAATAGATTATATGGTCTCTGGTTTAACGAAGCATACGTCTCACAGCATCTGGACAACTTATTCGCCGGTTGTGCTCAGAGCAAACCTACAGTTTTCTTATAATGCTATCGCGTAGAACACCTGCTGACAACTTTTGTTATGATCAGGTATGGTAAAGATATTATCCAACTACGTTTGTGGTATAAGGGTCATTCTTCACAAATAAATCGGGGCCGTAAATATGATTTTACGGTTTGGAGGGAGTATGGCCATTCGCCAGCGTTGATCGTGTTTCATATGCGTGTTCAAATCGGGAATACGTAAGTGTACTTTGTACTTGACACGGCTTGAGTCGCGGTGCTGACTGACCTGTATTTGCGTGATATCAGATATCTATGGTGGCTGATTAGGGCCATCGCTTTCTCGCCTTAAAATTCGGAGGCGAGAAAGCGATATCATGAGACGAGAAAGCGATAACACGAGACGAGAAAGCGATAGCGCGAGACGAGAAAGCGATAGCGCGAGACGAGAAAGCGATAGCGCGAGACGAGAAAGCGATAACGCGAGACGAGAAAGCGATAACACGAGACGAGAAAGTGATAGCACGAGACGAGAAAGCGATACCATTACGCGAGAAAGCGATATACCAAGGCGAGAAAGCGATAGAGCGAGAAAGCGATAGAGCGAGAAAGCGATATTTCACATAATTCTGCCCTGTCTGCACATGACGTCTAACCTGCGTATGATTTAATCCAACAGGAGGCTTTATTGTCATTTTGTTTAATCGTATAGAAACAAAATGAACATGCTTTCGAATTCTGTGGCATTTTTGTAATTAATCCTTTGACTTGTCCAAACAATAATCCAACAATAACACCAGAAACCGAGTGTGTTTTCGTTGAAATAAATGAGCGCTCTTAAAAAGTCTGTAAAGAGGATAACAATCATTTAATTTATTGTTACATCACTAATTAGGTCTGGATTAATTCCTGGCTTGCATTTCTTTATTGTCATTTCCCTTGTTAAATGCTACCATTGTTATCTCATTATTCATGCCGGGATTAACAATCCCTGGCTTCCATTTGTCCATCCACCCTACCAATTTAGCGCTAATTAAGTACTGGCTTCCCTTGTTATCTTATCACTGTTTGTTTATCACTGTACGTCTTTAGCTTTCTGTGTCCTAGTTTCTAGTCTTTTCATTCACCGATGGAGGATAAGAATATACTCCGTTGCATCGTGTTATGCAAATACAGAAGTTTACGCCCATAACTTCTCTTAAATACCTTTAGGTATTTTATGAGTCCTGTTTTATGAGCTCTGTTTTTCACTGGGCTAAGCTACACATTTGCCTACTCCCCATGTTACCCGTGAAGATCCGGGTTAGATTGGTCTTCAGCAACACATGCTTGTCGTAAAAGGTGACTAACGGGATCGGGTGATAAGGCTCGCTGACTTGGTTGACAATGTCATCGTAACCCAACTCTGTAGCGTTTTTTGCTCATAATGTTGATCACTGTATTGTCTGGTCCATACTCGAATATTTACAGATCGCCGCCATATAGCTGTAATATTGCCTAGTGCGGTGTTAAACCAACTTCCCGTCGGGCTGTATTGTATCACTGATGGAATTTTCTACACCATGTGCCTTTCATCTGGTCGTTTTATGTGTGCATATTTCACACATATATATATATATATCTACTATTATGTGGAAAAGGTATTGTTCTAAATGTATGTGCCATAATCTCTTATACTTCTACAAGCATGGCTTGTGTACATACGTATATGTCTGTCTGTCCCCGAACTCCCAACTATCGACTTGAGACAGTGCCACAATTCATCGACCGACGTGGTAGGTGTGTTTAACAAAAACGTAATAAAATTATTGCTTGGGGAATAAAGCACTATATCATAAACACCTGTATATTGAAAATAATTTAGTTTAGATGGGGAGTTAGAAATTGGACGTAAGAAGGTGGGAAGTTGATTGCGTATAAGTTCAACTAAGTAAGTGGTGTAAAGTATATTGTGACTTATTGTGCAGAACAGTTAAACTGTTGCTGATAAGCTAATAAGGAGTCTACTAAATAGATGAATTGGGGTTAACTGTTAAAAAGTAGGGCTGGGGAGCCAGGGTACGGTGTTTATGTTTTGGTTGTGAAACGTGTGGTGTGTACCCTTGACATTGTGAGTTAGTCTGGATAATCGAGTTTACACTGTAATGTGTGGCTGGATAGGGATGTTTTACAGGGTTTATTCTGTATATATTCTGATATTTTTTTTTCAGACCCAGTCTGGTAGTTATTGAGTCATTTGGTTTCTTCTAGTAACTAATAGGTAGTAGGTACTAGTCTTTGCACCTGTGGCTTTTTTAATATATTGTAAGGAGTTTAGTTGGGGATAGAGAAGGACGGGAGCGACTCTCTCCAGTGTGTACAAGATAAATGTTTTGTAGATGTGTAGGAGGGTTTATTTGTCTGCATCCCAGTGAATGCCACCTATTGCTCTCATTCGATTTGAATCGTTTTGACATGAGTTGACCAGGTTATAAACAAGATGATACAGGTAGATAGTTACATATATTGAACGAGTTTCAAGTCCTCCTCTGGAAACGAAAATGTTACGAAAGATTAACTGGATACACTAATCAGCTTTTCAAAACCTATGCGACCACGTCCAGCTGTAGCCTTTACTTTACTTTTATTCTCAATAGACCACCAATAGTGGTATAAGAGTACATATCACACACATCAATTATTACATACAGTCAAAATGGCGGCGGAGTGTAACAATATATTGTAGAAAATCAGTTGTTTGTATAACATGTCTATTATCTCACTTTTGTTAGAAGAAATCTTGGGGGAAAAGATGGGTTTTGATAGATATTGTGATGGCAGAACGGGTTTGAAATTGGCGGACCAAAATGTCGCTTACATTATAATAAAGAAGTTGTTTATCCATATAACTTTCCCAGTTGTTCAGCACAGCAACTTCTAAATGCCACCCAAAGAAGTTCACTATATATGGCTAGACCAGCGTTTAACTGCGTACTATTTTCAGCTTTGATTAGACGAACGTTTGACTGCATCCTTTTATTTGCTTAGATTACACCATCGACTGTGGAATGGTTCTGTTACTACATTGATGTACCAAGGTGCTTTACTTTACTATTCTCTCAATTTGTTACTCATGTATCACTTGCTTGACAACGACATTAGAACCTATGTCGAAACATCGCCTCCACAGAATAAAAGAAGTTGTATATCCAATATAATTGTCATTATATTTCATCAACTCAACTTCTAAAATGCCCATCAAAGAAACAATTCAATAGGTTGGTGTGATTAAGTTGGTTAAGACAATTCGAATCCAGTCATGTCATAAAATATGTAATTCCTTAAGTCACATCACAAAATGAACGTTTCCGTTATTTCACGATATGACTATTGCATACGTGCAAATTGCATGTCAAAGGAAAGTCTACAACTCTATTAGATATTCTCTAAACGTCAAGTCATACACCGCCATTCGTGGGCAAGAACATTACTGTAAACCATTTAATACTATCCAGAAATTACGATGGCGACTGAGCTCCCGTTTGTAGTCGATCATGCGCAGACAGCACTGAATTGTGGGTAATACCACTTTCTCGCTTTCTCTCTTTCTCGCTCTATCGCTTTATCGCGCAATGATATCGCTTTCTCGTCTCGTGCTATCGCTTTCTCGTCTCGCGTTATCGCTTTCTCGTCTCGTCTCGTGCTATCGCTTTCTCGTCTCGTGTTATCGCTTTCTCGTCTCGTGATATCGCTTTCTCGCCTCCGAATTTTAAGGCGAGAAAGCGATGGCCCTAATCAGCCACCATACTAATCAGCCACCATAGATATCTCATGGTTAGTGTGGCAGCCACGCCCTAACCTTCAGCGGTCGAAATATGGAGGGAGAAGGATTTTCATTTGGAGATGGATTCTTGCGCTGTGAGGACGTTCGGGTGAAAGACATACAGAACGGTTTATCAACAATAGGTATCTTTCCATCTTCGCCATGCTTCGTCTACAGCAAAAAAAAGATCGTGTCTAATATCAGTGCGTACCAAACTGCGTTGAAAATGCTGAACATTCCCTCCTTGCTCAACTTTTCTATGAAAGCCAATCATATACCGGCTATTCTTGAGATTGTTCGATCCATGGAGTGCTCAGTCTCATTAGTCAGTGGAATGGAATTGAAAATGGCTCTCAAACTTGGGTTTGATCCACGACTGATTGTTTTCAACGGAAATGGGAAACACGACTGGGAAAGAGTCATGGCAATAACAGAAGGCTGCCTCATCAACGTTGACTCTACCTTTGATTTGATGCATACCATGCGCATTTGTCAAAAGCTCACCAAAACGGCAAAAGTACTGCTTCGCATTAACCCCGATATTGATCCAGTAAGTTCCTTCAAGCCAATAATGCAAGTCTAAGTACTTTTAAATTTGATAAAATAGGTCTTTCTTTCAAGTCACTGAACTTAAAGGTTCAAGTACAGTGCTTGTGAGTGAGTATGCTTTGATATTATATTATTCATGTAAAAGTTATTGTCCAGTCTGCTTCCTCATACATCTTCTTGGACACACTAGTTCCACAGGTGAGGTGAATTGGGGTTTAAGGTTGTACTTCAGATTATTTCGCTCATATGATGACGTTCATGTGTATGTATGTGTGGCTGCTTGTACTAGCCCAGATTTTATAGTGCTAGCTCACTGAGATACCATGTCACAGTTAAGCATGAATACCCCTCTCAGACAAACTATATCGCTCTCTCTCTCAATAAGGGGGTGCAAATGGCTCACAAAAATATTGAAAAGTAAATCAAGTTGTATTTGTGTGAAATCCTTTATTTTGCCAAGGTAACATATTGGGCTGCTAAAAACCAACGGGAATTCCAATAAGAATTAAAAGCTTTTGAAAATATAACAAATAAGCTAACAAGATAGGTACACTCTCAGAGAATCCTTACACTGAAATGTTCGTTATAACAAGGGATAACCACATACTAGTAAGCCGATAAAAAACACCTACCCAGAAAGCAGTCATGGCCCTTATTACCAAGCTTTGGAGTACATGTTTCCCTAACATTGTAACTGTGTTCTTGCTATGTAGACTAACTAATTCCCAGCAAGTACAGTGCAGGATAGAACATACTGAACTTGCAAACATTCACCAAACTGTGTGAAAGCAAACTTTAGGAACACACATGGAACACATGAAACAAAATGTCATGAAGTGATAAATACTTTCAGATGCTCAGAAAGTTAAATCATAAAACACATGTGTTGTCTATTTTAGAAGGAAACATGGTTTTATATAGTTTTCCAACCACTAGATATAAACCACTATATAAGTAACGAATATTTTAGGCAACATCATGTCTTCAGAAACATTGTCTTATCCTCAGATAGGTGAGGTGAGGTGAAATTGGGTTTTACGTCGTGCTTGAGAATATTTCGCTCATATGACGACGTGCATGCGTGTATGTGTATGTGCGGCTGCTTGTACTAGCCCAGACGTAAGCTGGTTTTATAGTGCTAGCCCACTGAGATACCATGCCGCAGTGAAGCAGGAATACCCCACTCAGACACATTATACTGACTCCGAGCCAACCAGTCCTTGTTGTACCCATTAATGCTGAGCGCCAGGCAGGGACCAACAAGTACCATATTTTAACGTCTTTTGGTATGACGCGGTCGGGGATCGAACCCGCGACCTTCCGCTCTCCGGGCGGACGCTCTAACCACTACACCACGGAGGCGGTCTATCCTCAGATAGACTTCAACTGGACAGATTTCAAGATATCGCAAATTGAAAACAATCATATAAAAAATTAATAAGCATGTTTGGGAGCTATTTTTTTGTACAAACTAAAATTCAACATTATCTTCATAAATCTTTATTCAACTGTTCTCAAATTTACTTATTATCATTCAGTCTTTTTGAGGTATAAATTTCAAATAATGATACTGTAATTATTTAACATGAGACTAACAACAAAAATTCTGGAAATAATTATATATACTATAGCTCAATTTTAATCTTATCGACGTGACAGAAATGTCCATTACTAGGATGTAATGTTCCTTGTTGTTGTTATTGATGTTATGGTAGTGTTTCTATTGCCCAAATACAGAGTTACATTACTCCAAGACGTGACTAATAACTCAATAGTAAGTGATGGTGTCATTTTCTATTTAGAAATGAAATGTTCATTACATTGTTACTTCCTATTTCAGATGGCTCTCAAGTTTAATTCTTTGGTGATTGCAAACATCCACTTTTACTTCCCAGATGGGAAATATTTTTAAAATAGTATCAGAACTTCAAGCTATGTAATTTCGAATACTCTGGTAATGAACATTTCACTAAAGATTACATACCCTGGCAAATCAAGCAGTAAGTTACCTTTAACCACAAACAAGATTTGAAAATCTTTTTCTTTTCCCATCGGTCATACTTTATGTTCTAAATGTAACATAAACTATGTGAAAAAGAGCACAAATCCCAAATTTGGCGGTGGTAACACATTTTGCTCTTAGTTCTATGCATAGAATATTTTCTATGTATTGAGATATGTTATGCAGAGAGATAATCTAGGCCCCATATAATGACTAATACCATTAATGTAAACATAAATTGTATTCATTCAAAGTGAATGGGTAAGATTATGCTTTGTTCTACACATCTACTTGTCAAGCTGAAAATTAGTCAGTGGCATTTCCTCAAAACTGGCGACATGACATTAGACCAAATTCATTTATCTGAAAAAAATGCATTGGCTTAACAATTTGCAGAAAATGATACTTCAATAAGATCAGAAAATAGCAATATCCTAATGTACTAACCAAGTATTTGTATAACAAATTGCATTAAGTTTAACTGTGAAGTAAGGTTTTGTTACCTGCGACAGTAACGAACATGTCAAATTGACTGATTACCTTAGCTGTAACAAATATACTTTTTGGATTATTGGACTGTTTATGCACGATGGATGTTGGCCAGGTTGGCACCATTATCCAACCATACTGATAATAACATTTGCTAATGAAGTTTAAGAGAAGCATGTCGGGGACAGCATTTGCACTCATTTGAGAATGAGCGTATACAATGTACTGACTCCGAGCCGACCAGTCATGTTGTACTCATTAATGCCGAATGCCAGACAGGGACCAACAAGTACTTTTTTTGGTATCTTTTGGTATGACGCGCCTGGGCATCCAACCCGCGACAGTTCCCCAGAGTCTGTGTGTACAGCCTTCACATTTATCACATGAGATTGCGTCTTGGCCTTCACTTACTACCAAGAAACATTTCCTGCAGTTGATGGTCATGTTGTTAGTTGGAAGAAGTGAATGAGTTACCCTTGGTCCAAAATCAGTTAATACAAGGGGTTGAAACCTCATACATTCACACTGCTCTAGTTGACATGTGATATTTCCTCTACATACCATAGCATTGAATGTCAGTAGACCGATCCAGTCTGTCAATCAAAACTGGTGCATGCGTCAATTTTGGCCAATCAGTAGGCCGGGCGCGCTTCGTGGATTTGTCAGACTTATTTCCGGGGTCAAACGATGCCTCTGAAGCGATGTGCTTCGATTTATGCCATTTACACTCGCTATATGTATTACATATTGCTGCGATTCGATGTGTACCTTTAACACGACCATTACGATCAAGACAAAACATTTGAGGCGGATCAAGGAGTGTTATAGGCCTATTGATCAGTTAAATGTAGGCACCATTGTTCATGAAACCTACTTCTGCTCGTGCGTGAGAATTTGCACGAATTTCCACACTTTTGCAAAATGATTATCAATAGATGACAACAAATAGCAGTATAAGACTTTGCAGACAGACAGACAGACAGGTTTATTCGGTAATTTAGGCCCAAGGCCCATAATACATACATTTGGCAAAAGTAAATACATCCTCAGTAAAGCTAAGTAAAGTTTAGTATTGATTTGTTTTACAGATAATCATTCCTTCTAGGCGAACTTGTGAAAGATATTTACTCAATGATTTTAAAATATGTTTATTGTCTGATGACAACAATCGGATGAAGGTTTCAATTGTCGGTGGTTGAGTCAGATATATTGAAAAACAATCAGATCTTTGTTGGGAATATTTTGGACATATTAATAAAATATGGAATTCATCTTCGATGTAATCAAGGCCAGCAGCATGACAAAAGAGGCAGAGACGTTCATTATAAGGGGTGTTTGTATGACGACCACATTCCACTGCGAGTCTGAAGTTACAGCACCGAAACTGAGTTATGATTTTACGTTGATTTGGTAGCAATTCACTGGTTAAATATGGTTCGACGCTTAGAGATGATTTAAATTGTGAATAGTATTTACATTTGGGTGACGAAAATAGTGATGCATGCCAGTTTTGAGTGAAGCAGTCATAGAATCTCTGTTTAAAAAATTACCATGAATGTGGATATACAGCCTATGTCTTGAGATATCCATAAGAAACCAAATCCATATTGGAATAATATCAACCTAATATGAGAAGCCCATGTTGTTTTACCATTATGCAAGTGTTATAAACAAAATTGTTTTTGCTTAACGTTTTAAGTCAATACTGGGCATTGAGTTGGTACGCCATAAAGCTGAAATGAGACAGGCGAGAAAGATGTGACACAATGTAAACAAAATCCGACAGTGATCTGATTTCAGTCAGGGTTGACCGAAATAGCAAAACGTGTTACATTAAAGAACAATGTGGTGAATATTGTTGCCTTCGCTCTTATATGTTCTCAATTTTTTCACACATTTTAGAATGTTTTAGAGTTTCAAAAGCACAGTCTGAAGGCCTACAATATCTGTTAATAGTGCAAAAATATTCAAGGAGTAATATTTTTTATTCAAGCGGAAATATGGAACTTGCCTATCATGCAATATTCAAATATCAAAATTAATTCAAATGTGTGTCTATAAAACCATGCCTTAAGTATTTCAGAATTTCTATAAAGAGATGGGACCTTGAATTGAATTACTTTACTCCATGTGGATCAAAGACGAAACTTATGTGACAAGAATAGTGACTTTCTGGAATATTGGACGGAGTGAAATAAAATGTATATTTATATACTTATCCTATCTCATGGTATGCACCTCTCTTCTTCGTCTATGACCATGTGTAGAAACGTGCTGTAGGCTAAGTTGAATCAAAGCTTTCTGGCCTCTACCCCCCTGACCTCTGCCCCCACACCGATAGCACCACCTGTCAATCATCTCATAATCGTGCCGGTTGCTCAGATGATCACGTGAGGCTCTGTGCCTTTTTATCTCTTTCTTGTGGCTACACTGAGTGGACGTGTGTTGTTCTCTCAGTTAGACATTATTTGATTGTCAATATGGGTAAATCGAATCCAAGTTCTTCTAAGAAACGCAAACATTGTGATCAGTGCAACAGCAATTTTTCCGCTGCTGAACCACATGCTTTGTGTGTGGATTGTATAGGCTGTTGTAGTTGGTTACAGTGGTGTTCTGTTTGTTCACACTTGAATGATGATGATTTTTCTGAATATCGACGGGTTGCATCTAGACGTAGAGTGGACAGAGATCGGCGTAACCTGCTGAAGGTCCTTCAACTTCTAAGCATGCTAAGTCGGAACGCCGTTCAAAGAGAGCAGTTCCTCGATCTATATCACCGTCCCCAGACGAAGATTTTTTAAAGGTGGCCTCAGACTCCTACTTGAGCAAGAATCTCCGTCGTCTCTTTCGTCCTCAAACGTCTAGTCCCGTCTCCAGACAAGTTTTTTCTCCTCCGAGAGTGGTAGTGCTAACTACCTCTTCAGCACAGTCTCGGCCTTCTACCTTGGTGACGATTTCACAAACTCCTAGTTTGCCTCAGGTGGTTGTTTCCAGTGCGTCGGTTTGGTTGAGTGCTCCATCCCCCTCTGCTGTGGTGGGTGCGCTTGGTGAAAGCATTCACCCATGCAGCGAGTGCAGTCAGTTCGGCGCTTTCAACCACAGGGGTCAGTTCGGCGCTTTCCACCTTGCTTCCAATGCGGCACTTTGTTCAAGTTCAGCGCTCTCATATCCTCCTGTGGTGACATCAGGCATGACGGCAGTATCCAGTGTGGCGCTTTCAACACCTTTCCCGTACCTTGCACCACCTGCCTATGGACCACCACCTATTTCCAGTGCGCCGCTTACTACCAATGCGGCGCTTGCTGTCCATTCATCACTTGTTTCCAGTGCATTGCTTACTTCCAATGCGCTGCTTACCTCAAATTCACCTCCGCTTACTTCCAATGCGTCGCTTTTACATGGACCACCGTTGCCTCCGAGTGCGTCGCTTCAACCTTCTACAGGGGCGGGTGTGAGTTCGACACTTCCTCGTTGAGCGCCGCTCTCTCTTTTTCGGCGGTACTCTCCACTAGGGAACTACCTTCTACGGGATGCGGTTTTCCACCAAGTGCGCTGATTGCTACCAATGCGACGCTTACTTCCCATGCGTCGCTTTCAACTACAGCGTTACCTCAATCAACGGGTTATTTGGGGCTTCATGATGAACAGTTCCGTCATCCTCCTATGTCAGACAAGAGAGTAGTTGTACCTCCGGTGACTTCGGCTGTTCCTGTATCTACATCTATGGCTCCTTCCAAACCTATTTTACCAGTATCCTGGAATCCAGCATCCGATGTACCGGTATCTCAGCCGTTTGATTTTGACTCCATTGTTCGGGCAGTAGCATCAGCGCTGGGTCTGCAACCTCCAGCTCCGACCACGAGCCTTCATTCAGCTGGCCCTTCTACCCACTTGTTCAATCTCTTGATGTCACCCTCCTATCCGCCACGCCTTCCCCTACTTCGGATGGGACTTCAACGTCCGAGGTTAGTGTTGATGCGGTCGAGTCGTTACAGTTGTTGGTTTGGATTGCTGATCAACTTCGTCTACCTCGTAGTCTCTCGCCAGCGGACTTGTTGACTTCTTTTGATATGAAACCAGACGATTTCTGTTCTATTACATTCCTGCCTCGACCCTGTATTACTCAGCTTGCGGTTTAATTAGATGAGGCATTTGACAACCTACAGAAAGTCAAGGATGGGTTTTCGGCGCCTCATTTTAACCTGGCGTCCTCTCATGTTCATGTGTTCTCCACACTGATTCACAGCCTGTAGATGATGATGTTACTTTACTGGGAACAAAGCCAAGAGCGTATTCTCCCTTTTTGGTAGAGGACCGGGAATTATCACATTTGGATGGTGCCATTCGCAAGATTTTGGCACCCCTCAGCATGGTGTTAACAGCAACAGAAGCGGTGGCATGCTATAATCGGGCGTCGATGGTTTTATTGCAAGGTCAATTTCAAGTTATATTGGATCAATTGGCGCACTTCTACTCATACCTCAAAGCAGTTCGGCGTAGGGTCCTCTTCACTTGTCCTCTTAGGAGGATAGGTTCTGCATGGATCTCTTCCGACAACCATGGTCTGGCAGGTCGCTCTTCAATGGGGCTATACGTGGGGTGGCAACCAAGGTGGGGCAGGATGCTTATCTTAAAGTTTCTGTGGAGCTGTTAAAGTTCCAGCGCTTACAAGTGGAGGATTTGTTACGTCAGCGTCACCCAGCACGTTATGTACCTAACAACTCAGATTTGCGATCCGGGCCTACCAGTTCTTTTCGAGGGAGAGGCCCATCCAGAGGGCTTGGCAATCGTCAGCTGCAATCAGTCATTTCTCAGCCAGCTCCCAGATCTGAGCAGTCCTCCGCGTTGAGAGCCGACAAGCAGTGACTGGCAAATATTTCAGCATGACTGGGTCCTTTTGCCACCAGTTGTACCTGTCAAGGATTCCCCCGTAGGCAGAAGACTTGGGCTTTATGCCCTCAATTGGACCATCTTGGATGACCATTACGTGCTTTCCACTCTGTCCAAGGGATTTCGGCTTCCGGTAATAGGCAACTCGCCTCGTACTCTGTATCCGGGCCACAGGACGTATCCCGCTTCCCAGACGGCTGTCCTCCGGTCCACCATAGAGACTCTAGTTCACAAACTTGCAATCAAATCCCTGGGTCCGGCACCCAACCACCCGGGGTTCTCTTGAAGCTCTTCAACCAGATGTACCTACAACCACCTCCTTATTTTCGAATTGTGTCGGTGGCGCTCCTCAGGACAATCCTCAAACCAGGGGACTACATGATCAGTCTCGACCTTCAGGATGCTTACCTTCATATTCCGGTCTTCCCAGATCATCGCAAGTTTCTCCGGTTTGTTTTTGAGGGCACCCATTATCAATGGCGTGTCCTCCCGTTTGGAATTTCTTCGGCTCCGTGGCTTTTTACACGGGTGACGAAACCCATCACCAAATTTCTGCATCGCAAGGGGATAATCTTCGAAGCCTATATCGACGATTGTATCCAGGCACAGAACAATCATGCCCTTCTACTTCGCCAAAGACATTTCACAATGCAGCTACTTCACCAGTTAGGTTGGCTCGTGAACATGCAGAAGTCGGAACTAGTCCCTACACGTTGCCTACAGTTTATCGGGGCGGTGTTCGACACAGACCTCAACAGGCTGTTCATTCTGAGGGACCGTTTTATGAAGATTTGGCGGTTAGTTCCCCTTTCCCTCAGCCAACCCAGGACTCTTCGTCAATGGCAAGAACTCCTGGGTCTCCTGACACTGGCCCAGGCCTTGACCCTCAGGGGTCAACTCCAACTTCGTCCTCTTCAGTTGTTTCTGGCTCCACACATCAGAGTTGTCGATCCGTTTGCTCTGATCATACTACCTCCTGCGCTCCATCCCCATCTCCAATGGTGGATGGATGAATCGAACGTCTGCGGTGGAGTTTGGCATGTAAGTCATTTTCACTCACCAGTTACAATCTGTCATCTAAAACATATTAAAAATCAAATATGTATAACTTTCCTCTGTAAATATCATTAAAAACGACGGATACCTAAGTACCAAAAGCAGAATTCAACAACAACGTTTGCTATCACGTACGTTTCGCCGGCGGTGACGCCATTGTGATTAGTCAGTTGTTGTCCCCCCTAACGTCAAAAACGATGTGGGCGGGGCTTATCGGCTGGGACTGGATCGGTCTATTAGTGAACATGTATTTATAGCCAGTTCTTATCCTCACAGTTGCCCTTTTCACAAGATTAACAAAAGCTCTAGATTGTTTTGATAAGTGTTATACCATACATGTGTACTAGTGTGATTATACACACATTTTATTTAATTCTTGTACAAAAAGTGGACAAAAACTATGCATTCATGGCATATATCTAACCATGTTAAATAAATTTTAGTATTTTGACTGGGGCAATTTCACCAAGAATCTGGGCCAATTTGACCAAATTTTCTGGGGCATTTAGTAGCTAGGGCAATCCAACTGGTGCCCATTTGAAGCACCAGTTATTGCCACTGTTACTGGTTAGCAAGTTCGTTGTTTATGTTTATCCAGGTCCTGTTTTTTGTAACTGAATGGCCTCAGATGACTTTGTATCATCTGGATGCTGAATAGATGTCAATGATACAATATATAGAATCAAATAGAAGAACTAAATTTAAGATTGGTCTATGGTTTACTCCTGATAAGTAAGGAATCATGAAACATATGTGTTAAATCCATATATGAAAAGAAAGAAAAATGTTGACAGCAAACATCCCTTGCAAGATAGTTTATATGTTTAAAATTTAATACTAAAACCCCTCCTATTGTTTACACAGGCCACATACAGTAGCATGCATGCACAAAATGTCATTCCTTTGACACTTTCAAGGAATGTCGATTATTCTCAGTGGAACATGACTTCTGTCAATCTTATTGATTCTTCTGATCACACAGTTGTCATTTTCTTGATTTTGTTGTATGAATGATCCATGAGATGTCTGCAAACAGTAGAGAGGCTATGGGCTTGGTTGTTGGAAACGTGTAGAAGTCAGAATGCATTCAATGCATTCAATGTTGCAGAGTTTGTGATTAGCAGTCCATGGGACAGGTAACTACTTATCCAAGTGATAGACCCCCATCAATCGTGTCAGTTGTCAAAGACAACAGTAAGCTCAAAGTAAGAGCTCAAAGTGCAAATAAAATTGCTGCAAACTTTTATGTGGCTACTGGAGTCATGCTTGATGGCCATGTGTTGTGCAGTGGTGCTCATAATGTCAAAAGTAGGGAATTGTCACTGGGCATGTGTCATATTTTCAGATGACCCCTTTGCTGTTTTTCCAAAGACACAGTCACTTCGTGACAGATTTGGCACTGGTTCTTGTCTACCATTTCTTGTCCCCTTGGTATGGCGTGCGGGTGCACTTTTTGTTTTTCTGGAAGAAAACACCTGTGCTCACCAAACATGAACCATCTATGCACGTCTTCAGCAGGACACCATCCATTGAATGCCATCACCAGCTACATGCCCAGACTTTTTCACTCCTTGGGCATGTCTTAGACATGAAAGAGCGAGATGTGTGTCACAGGCCACAGACCAGGTGAATGTAACCAAGAGCTGCAAGAGGAGTGGACAAACTCCACCAAATCCCCATTGGGAGACCTTCACAGTATGCCATTGGTACCACTTGCTACATTTATAGCTGAGAAACAGGTGTTGATCAAAGCTATCTATTCAAACACAAGTCCTCAAAAAATGGAAGCAGACAAGAAGCAAAAGTTGGTATGTTTGACATATTTTTAGTTACTGCCCACTGACCTGCAACTTACCCAGTCAGGGCCCTGTATAATAGCAGACCCACTAGCATGTCATCATAATAATGCTCTGGAGATATCCTTGGAGGGTCTCTATGTTTATGCATTCCATCCGACAGTTTTACACTAGCTTCAAGTTAAGAAGATTCATCTGATTTTGTGAAGGCGAGAAGTTGGTTTGAAGACCTCACAAGTCTCACACTACCAAGAGATGACTTGCTGATCTATTCAACTCCAACCAACTCCATTAGTCTCAAAAGATGGTACATCTTCATGCTTGGTGCATCTTCAGATATTCTCATAGCCAAAGGTTAATGTAAGAGAGTTGCCAAAGCAATTACATCTGCTCATTATACATCAATTCATTCCTTTGATGCTAAGAAGTGGAAAATGTTCGTAGTGTATTGTGTTTCTTCCATGACTAATGTTTTGGCAGTTGTTGAGTATTATCATGGAATAATAATTCATATGAAAATTCAGTAGTAATTATTACCACTACAAGCAATATATTAGGATTCAAATATTAGGAAAATATAAATATAGAATATTAGTTTCACCATGATCTGTAATAGCTTAGAGAAAGACTACAGTCAAAAATAATAAAACTCATCTTACAGACATACACCTGTTTTTTGTCTGAGTGGCTTTTGTCCTAGACCCTGACAAAGGTATAAGTTATGACTGTACAATTTCACAAATGTTTCTAGATAAATCCTTGCCTAAGGTATTAAGTACTCAACTGTTAGACACACATTTCAATAAGACAAAAGCTATGTCTACACTTTTAAATAATTGCTTTGATTAGGTAAACATGTCATCACTTATAATAGACACACCAATTTAGGCTCGTTAAAATCTAGCCCAGAGTAAGCATCCAAGCATGCAGTAAATGTGTCAACAAGATTAGTGCCAGTTGAAGTAGGATTAGCAGGATAAAGTACTCCCCTCTGTCTGGTCATTTTATTGGTTATTATAGGGCACACCCATTTTGTATGATCAGTGATCCATAATCTTTGTATTTTGTAGATAAATAGTTATAAAATCAAATTTGTTCATTCAGTAGGGTTTAGACTCTCCCAACACAGGTTAGCTCTAGACCTCAGCTCAGAGGGTTGAACTGACTCACTGTGGCCATCCCATGTTATTCCAATCTTGTAAATAAAATTGTGATTAGCTATTTTGTGACTTCAGACTCTTTGCTGAATTAATTCCCCATGAGCAGACCAACACGCCAGTTAGAAAAGGGGTTTCACCGGAACCCTCACTGGGACCCAAGGCTCTTATCATAATCATATCTACAGCATGATCACATTTCAAGAAAACTGAAAGGTTCCACTTTGTCTACTTATCTCACACCCATCAACTCTTTTGTGGCTACAGCTATGGGGAATGAGATATCTATGTTTCCAAAGCCTCAATTCCATCTTTGATCCTATGAATCATCTCATCAGAAGCTTCAACCACCAGTTTGGGATCTATTGATGGTTCTGAGACATCTCACATGACTTGACTATGAACCATATGAACCCCTCTCATTAAAAAAGCCAATATAAATTCAGATGACTTAAAAATCTACCAGCCAGTATTTAATCAGTCTTTCATTTGAAAATGTTTGGAGAAAATTGTTTCACAAGAGCTTGAAAAACACCTACTCAACAATGACCTGCTTGAACCCTTCAAGAGTGCTTACAAATCAAAACATAGCACAGATATTGCACTTGTTCGTGTCCATTACAACGTCATGAGGGCAATGGACCAGAATGTCACCCTGCTGGTCCTTCTTGATTTATCACACAGTCCACACGATACTGCTTTCTCGCTTGGAGGAAATACTCAGTGTTACAGGGAAGGCTCTTTCTTAGATCAAATCTATCTGTCCGACATTACCTCACTTCCAACAACAGTTAACATTGTTGTTCAGCAAGGTTCAGTTCTGGGGCCTTTGTTTTTCAGCACATATATCCTTCCAATAGGTGATATAATAGCTTTGATGTTTCATCTCTATGCTGACAACAATCAGATCTACACATCTATAAAACCATTTGAAGACTCGACTGGAATCAGTCAAATTGAAGCCTGTGTGAGAGGTTGCTGACAGGGTTAACCCCTTTGGTCATGTGGACAAGGCATCCAACTTCGGATCAAAAGGTCTGTGGTTTGAATCCCAGCATGGGACACAGAAATTTTATGGCTGCTACATTGGCATCCAACATGGGGCTGAGCATGTTCATATTAAATTTGAGCAAAATAAGTCTCGATACCCTACATATGTGGCTCGGGGGGGTGCCTTCGGTTGACGGGGGAGTATGGAGCAGGGCGTGGAGTCATCTCACAGATGATACCGTTACCTTGTCAGCTTGATGACGGGGCTAACATCTTTGGTCATGTGGACAAAGTGTCCGACATCAGGTCAGAAGGTCCGTGGTTTGAATCCTAGCACAGGATTTTATGGCCGCTACATGTCGATTATGTGTTCTTATGGTGTCTCGAGCGGTTTGACTTGCAGACAAGAACAGATCACACTGGTTTTGATGGGCAACGTGCCGATCTTGTCGAGGGGTGGTGACCTTAGGACCACCGGCGTGAGGAAGGTCATCTGTGGTCTGTGTTGCGTTGTTTCAATGCTGGAGACGGTATGTTTACGTTGATATGACATGCAACATCTTGGAAAGTCTATTGTTGAACAAGGAGTGATAGGTCCAATTTTTGTGCACAGCCTTATACCTACTAATGGTGGTGACAATTTATGCATGTTCGATTTCACGAGAAATGTGTGCATGATACCCACATGTTCATTGGTATGGTGCGTTTTGGTGATTCCTTCTTTAGATGTGCCTTTACTCAGTCCTTCCAAAATGCAACATAAATTATTGATAACACTATCAGGCTTCACTGTATGCCAAAAACCCATATCAGTTTAGGGTTCCAAGTTTGTTTCCTTTACTAGAGGAATAAAGTAACTCTGCATTATTTGATGTTATGCCATATTATAATGCAAAAAGATAATAACATGATTTGTGGTGTTTTCACTGTTTAACCGTTGATAGGATAAGATTGAAATCTGTATGATTTGACACAAGGCATCGTGACATGCCCTTGAAGAGATGTGGTGCCAAAAGTCAGTTCACAAATTCAGCATCATGTGTGTCCACCATTGGTGTTGATGCAGGTTTGACAACAACAATGCATAGACGACACTAAGCGATTTAAGAAATCTTGAGGAATGATGTTCCATGTCTGAACCAACGCTTGTTCCAATTTAGCTGAGTCAATGGCTGATTCTGGGTTTGGCGTAAATGTCATTCCATTTCATCCCAGACATGCTCAATAGGGAACGGGTCTGGAGAAACAGCTGGCAAGGGGAGTACAGAAATGTACGGAACATGAGATGTGATGCCACCCTATGCCATAACGTTTTCGCAACCAAACTGTCGACATTGAACAATGCACACGTGAGCATAACGTTCAGCATCACCATCTGTACACCTTGCCCTGCCATCTGAGCTGTCCAGGAGAAATCTCGAATTGTCAATGAATTAAACACCATCCCAATCCTGTCTCATGTGCCGTAGATGCTGTTTGCACCAGGCAAGACATGCCTGTTGGTGACGTGGCACAAAATTGGACGTATTGTATGCCGTCGGGGCTGGACATTGTGCTCCATCAATCGCTTCTGTACAGTTCTGGAACTGATTGGACGTAAGCAAGGAATGAATGGTCCGAGCAGTCAAACTGGCTGTCCGGAATCGATTCCTTAGATGGGTCAGCCGAATGTGGTTGACTTGCTGATGTGACATCATGCGTAGATGGCCGGTCCAAGGCGAATCTCTCGTGTTGCTGTAATGTTGAAAACGTCTCCATAGAGACACCAAAATCTCTGGTTACTTTGTTTTTGGCCATTCCAGTCTCCAGCATACCCACAGCACGGAGATGATGATATTCTGTAAGCCGTGGCATGACATACACACAGTTTAGGTTGAAATTAACAGGTTTTCCACAAAATTCAAAGGTTAGAGAATAATCAATCGTTCTTCAATTTTCATTAATATATATGACAGGTAGATTTCCTGCTGATTGGCCAACTTGGTCACATGACAGATTTGACGCTAAGCGATGTCACCGCGAGAGGTTGATATAGCAATCCAAGAACCTCCCGTGGCTAAAAATAGATTTTGGATATTCCAGCTGTGACCTCCGCACTGCATGCTTCACGCTAGATAAGGAAGCGATAGGTATCACTTCGTCCCTGTGACTGTGTTGGTTTAGAGTTACGTCCCGTCTGTATCAAAATGGCCGCACCTCTGGGTCATGTGCAACGCCATCAGGGGTATGCTATGTGACAGAAGAACAGGTATTCAGTACTTTTGCCATATAATAAAACAATTGTTGACTTCAGTTCGGTTGATCCAATGATTTATCGACCTTGGTCATGTGAGGATTCACACTGGTGAATATCACATGTCCAAGGTCGATAAATCATTGGATCAACATCACTAGAAGTCAATAATTGTGTAATATCAGGTGTGTGAACTAAAGGTCTCTGGTTTCTGGAGCCTGTTAAAAATCTGTCTTTGGCAATCATGAAACTCAGGATCACCCAGTCCCCACAAGGTCATGTAAAGTGTAGTTCAGGAGTTTCTGAAGCAACTCATCACAAGTTCAAGGCCAGGATCTAGCCTTTGATGAACTTCCAGTGACTGCCAATAACATTAGATAGAGCAGAGTAAGTTCAGGCAAGGTGTTACATGAGACTGTAAACTTTGTTTTAGGGTTGTTTCGCCTCAGGAAAAGTACAAAACCTGAGACAGGATAAGTATAATAAACAAAAATATATTGGTCAAAATTTTCAATTTTTCTTTTGTGCAGTTTTTCAACTCAAATTACAACTGTAGCAGCAGTTAGCTCGGCAGATATCCCCAATATAACTTTCACCAAAACAACTTTGCCTCAATATTGGACGCAAGTTCCTCAATCACACTCTTCTAGCAGCTAAAACATGCATCTATACTCAGCAGCAAAAAAAACATCAGTACGAATTCAAAATTAGATAGGCACTGTAATCAAATCATTACAGAAATGGACATAATAAGCGGATCAAAAACATTTTTTGTGTACAATGTCTTGACACGTTAATAATAATAATGTGTCCATTTATATAGCGCCAAACTCCACACTAGGTATGCTCATAGCGCTAACAATCAAGGCCATTATTACCCCGGATAACCCAAGCTGCCTGTTAGGCGCTAGAAGGTTATAGTTTCCACCGGGGTACCCATTTTCCTGCTGGGTGAACAGAGACAATTTTGAACAAACTCACTTGCCTAAGGTGAGACCACATGTGTTACATGTTCTTCGTTGTGGGGTAGGACTCAAGTCCTAGAAACTCTCAGGAGTCAAGCTGCCAAACACGATCACCCATCCAAGGACTCTCCGAGCTCGACGCTGCTTAACTTCACCAATTTGTGACCTGAGCTTTAAGCACAGGACCACGCGCCACCACATTAATGAATAACTCAGCACAATTTCAAGACATTATGTGAACATTTGCAGTCCATTCAGACTCTTGACTTCAGTATCTAGTGTGACCACCATGAGCGACAGTAACTGCAGCATTGCGTCTATGCATGGATCGTCTACCAATCTATTGATGAAGGCCATTGGCACCTGAACCACACTCTGAGAAAGGCCTGGTGCAATAAATCGGCTGTGTTTGGCCTTGGCCTATTCAGTCTCCTCTGAATTTCATCCCAAGGATGTTCAGTTGGGTTTAAATCAGGACTAAGGGCTGGCCACTGCATAATGTTGACACCATTCTGCTGTAGGAAGTCTCGTGTAGCTCTGGCAGTATGGGCCCAGGCGTTATCATGCTGGAAAATGTTGTTCCAGTGATGTGCGAAATGTGGTATGACATGGGGTCTGAGAGCTTGGTCGATGTAGCGCACCGCTGTGATGCCACCTCCTCTCCCTGGACCAAGGTTCTAAAACACCACAGGACCACTTTCTGGTTCAGGCCTATTCCACCCCATACCATGATGCTTGCACCTCCCCATGAGTCTCTTTCCATAACACATTGGTTTGAGTAACGCTGGCCATGTCGTCGCCATATTCTTGTTCTGCCATCTGCAGTTGATACGCAGTACCGACTCTCATCTGTGAACAGAACAGTTCTCCATTGCCTGTATCGCCAGTATTGGTGTTGTAGGGCAAACTGTAGACGTTCACGCCGATGACGAGGGGCGAGGATAGGTCCAAGGTAAGGTCTACGGAAATGGAGGTTCCTGCTGTTAAGACGTCGGCTTACTGTATCAGTACTGATTGGTCTTCCGTGTGTTCCCACTGTCTGGCGGATGCCTGCATGAAGGGATTCTGTACATGCTGTCGCACAACATGGCGGTCTTGTTGTCTTGTGGTCACCCTTGGTTTGCCAGTACGGGGACGATCATTTGTGGTGTTGGTGGCCCGGAAATGTTGCTGCAGGTTGTAGATGGTCAGAACGTTGACCTGCAAGTGATTGGCAACGGCTTGTGCAGTGTGGCCAGCTTAAAGTCTTCCTAGCGCCTGGTTCCTCTGAGCTGTCGTGAGTCGCGGCATCCTGCTGACGTTGTAATGTGAATGTTTCAATCAGGTTTGGGGGGTGCATTTTATAGGGCTGGTCCTTGTGAACATCACGTGCAGCATGAGTTGCATGAGAACACCGTACCATCTCCAAGATCAGGTTGTGTTTTTGAGACCATTTCCTGGGTTCCATTCTGAGTTTGGGAAGGAATGTCTTTGCTCAGATAAAGTTGGAGATATTGTCAAAAATCTACAATCAAAACATTAAATGAGTTTACAGTTATGTTTCTGCGACGGAAAATTCCAAACTGACGTTTCTTTTGCTGCTTAGTATATATCACGAGTTTAAAAAACAAGGTATTGAACATTGAAAGTTTTGTGAAAATCCTCAAGGACACTATTTCTATTGAAGAATACATCTCCAAATACACCAACAGTATCCGAAAATTTAAAAGCAAATGGCCGAAAGAACTGTTAAAATAAATTGCTATGGCTTCTGTGAAAAAAGAATCTGCCCCTACTGTCATGAAACATTGTGGAAAATGTGCATTATTGTAAAATGGCTGAAATGAATAAACTAATTAAAATTAAAAACAAAAAAACTTTGCCTCAATATCAGACATGAGTTCAATAGGCTGTTGATGGAATATCAACAGGTTCTTAGCAAAAATCAAATCAAGGAATTGGTCAGGCCCCATCTTGTCTGCAGATGACAGATACCTCGTTTCTATCTCCGTCTAAACTCATGTTGTCTGCTGCTATGTCTTGACACAGGTTGTTAGCCCTTACCTTCTGTGCATAGCCCTTACTCCTTCTCTTCCTTAGACAGGAACAGTCTGCCTTGTGTTCAATAGCCTAAAACGCTTTTTGCGACATTCTGTAAGAACATTCTGTTCACCTGATGAACGCACAGTTTTGTGCAAACGTTTTGCAAAATGGCGTTATCTTTAGAAGAACGTGTAGTTCTCAGTGAATTAGCAGAGGGAACCTGCCTGCTACCTGCTGTAAACATTGCAAGGATATCATCCTTAACATCAACTATAACGCTGGGTATGTGTTTGACAAAACCAAAAACTGGAAGCTGCAAATATTTAAAGTTCTTGCAAATGATAACTACTGCTTGGATGACCCTTAGCCTTTGAGTAGGTATGGCTAAAAAATGTCCATCAGGAACCAGAAAATAGACATGATAGAGACATATCCTCTACTTTTTGTTTAAGATAGCCTTCAGAATTTCATTTCTTTCTTTCGCTACTTCATTTGCTGTTGCTTGTTGCATGACCAACTGGGACAACTGTTTTTTGTTTTCCTCTGTAAACTGCTTAAACCATTCTGGTGCTTGTCGCTTCCGACCAGCCTTAGATGTTGTCTGTGGCGATGTAGATGCTAAGGATGTGGAGGGAGATTCTGAAGCTGAAGGAGTACTAGTAGCTGAAGGAGCACTACAAGTTGTTTCTGGGGTCTTTTCACCTGCACAATTATACACAAACAAGACACTACACTATACACCTGATGTGAACAACAATAGTAAATATAATGAAGATATGTTTATTCCTTCAATCCGTATAATTTTGTTTCCATCATTTTTACTAGCATTATATTTGTGGCATGCAAAATTATAATGAACCTGTGACGAATTCCGTTACCCCATAGTGGTTATAGACATTCTTCTTAATTTGTCTTTCAGAGAAACATTTGCACATACCTTCAAGTGAAGAGACTGTTATGGTTGGCGGACTAATGGGTTGCCAGCCTGCAGATCTTCCATAAGATCGAAAAATTCCCAAGTCCGTTTCCCCTTCCAGTTTTGTTGTTTCCGTCAACTATTACCTTGTGTCTGAATAAAAGGCGTACACTTACTGAATACATTTAATAACAGACACTGGCATTATCAGTCTGATCAAAATATAAAGTTATCATTTTAACTCTAAAGTGAATACACTAAACATTTTTCCAGTAAGATTTAAAAACAAAAACAAACCAATTTCTGTGACTCTTCAATTGAACTGTCATTTACCTACTGATAATACATTTATATGAATTATCGGCCAAATTATCATCTTGTAAAATGAACACTAACATAATGCATCACTTTTAGCAAAGATGACAACAATGTTAACATTCTATTCAGTTAGACAAATGACATCTAAAAAATTACCTGTACTTCAAGCTTCTCATTTTTTTTTGTCACACTGATCTCTGCGGTATAACTATAATTCTGTTTTGGTAACTCTTTGGCCACTCGTTTCCAAGCATCAATCTTTTTGTAGGCAGAAGATTTGAAAATATATTGAAGATCTCTGTAGGTTTCAATTAGAAGGATGGTCGCAGAGTACCCCCATGTGCAGTTGGTAGAAGCTGTAAAGAAATAGTGTACTACATTAATACTGTGCGACATGTATAGGGAACTATATTTTACTTGATATCGTTCTGTCGAGCAGTATTGACAAATAACCTGTTTGTTGTTCTTTTTAACCGTCTTAAAATAATATACACGTAATCTATTTGCAAACAATCTTTACTCTGACTGCAATGTATGTAGTTTATTATGTCTATTGCATTTTCCTTCTGAATCACTTACTCTGAACTTCATTCTCCACGTTATCAGTGTCATCTGTCCCGAGTTTGTCAATAGCACTGATTTCAGTCGGTGTTGTTGCAGTTTTCTCAGTACCACTGGTGGTCTGTCTTGTAGTTGAAGCTGAAACATATTGCAACATGAACATATTTTGGAACACACTGGCGTGTAAAATGCAGACATAGCATGATTACATCTAAAATGATGCTGCAAAGTAGAGTGCTGAATCCTAATAACAAGACATTTTTTTACTTGGCCATAATGGCGGCATGTGTCAACCGCGATTTCGTTGGGTTCATAGGTAATATCAAGTTACCGCCATTGTATAAGTACTTCCAATGTTTTCAGGCCTCACCACAATAATGCTCAACGAAAGCTTCCATCGTAGCAAAGAAGATGCCACACACGGAGCACTTGTAAAATGTACCGACTGATGACACTGATGCATCGTCTGCCATCTTGGTCACTTCGCGTGCAACCTCGTCAGACTGTTCGCGGTTAATCGTAGCGTTACGAGGAAACGGGTCGTCCAACAGACAAAACGTCCCGAATGTTCCGTAACGTTTTGCCTATTGAACGCAGGGCTTCTATTCTGTTGGTGGGCACAGTCAAGTGAGATAAGTTAATTGGCAAAGGTATTTCATAATGACTATGATTTCCTCAGCAGAGCTCACTAAGTACATGAACTGTTCATCATTTCTGAACATTTCTTTCTTGTAATCTGAAACTTTTTGTTGGTCATAGATGAAATGATTTGTTTATTTGTTTCAGTAAATCATGCGATAAGTTATTCACATAAATATTCACCTGGAATCGGTCACCACTCTCATAATCACACAGGTCAGGGTTTGATTAATGTGGAAGCTCTTCACGATAGAATTTTATTGTGTACTATTGCACATATTAGTTTATCTGATTCTCAGGTGATGCATGTCAAGACTCATGATGAAAGCAAGGAATTCCACAGCTATTTCAAGTGTTCCAAAGTTGACAGAATCTGAAATTTGAGGTTGACTATGTATTCAGCAGGATCTGTATGTCCCGATTCTTGTTAATGCGATGGCTCATGAACTGTTGAACCCAGTGTCTTCAAATTTTGTGACAATCTACATTGGGGGATTATGCAGACACCATTCGATTTGGGTGACCTTGACTTTATTTTCAGCATCTGAGCTGAAGAATGTATTGCCATTTCTTACAAATTTGATGTCAGGAATTAACGTAACGGTATCAGGGTAGGTAATGGGGGGTGTAGGGCAGTTCCCTACCACGTCATAACCTCAACTGCCATTTCCCCACCTGGCCATTTCCCCACCCAAGAATATTATTGTCTGGACATTTTTCCAACTGGACATTTCCCCACCCAAGAATATTATTGTCTGGACATTTCCCCACCTGGACATTTCCCCACCCAAGAATATTATTGTCTGGACATTTCCCCACCTGGACATTTCCCCCACTGGACATTTCCCCACCCAAGAATATTATTGTCTGGACATTTCCCCAACTGGACATTTCCCCCACTGGACATTTCCCCACCAAAGAATATTATTGTCCGGACATTTCCCCACCTGGGCATTTCCCCACCCAAGAATATTATTGTCTGGACATTTTCCCAACTGGACATTTCCCCACCTGGACATTTCCCCACCCAAGAATATTATTGTCTTGACATTTTCCCAACTGGACATTTCCCCACCCAAGAATATTATTGTCTGGACATTTCCCCACCTGGACATTTCCCCACCCAAGAATATTATTGTCTTGACATTTTCCCAACTGGACATTTCCCCACCCAAGAATATTATTGTCTGGACATTTTCCCAACTGGACATTTCCCCACCCAAGAATATTATTGTCTGGACATTTCCCCACTGGACATTTCCCCACCCAAGAATATTATTGTCTTGACATTTCCCCAACTGGACATTTCCCCACCCAAGAATATTATTGTCTTGACATTTCCCCCACTGGACATTTCCCCACCCAAGAATATTATTGTCTGGACATTTCCCCACCCAAGAATATTATTGTCTTGACATTTCCCCCACTGGACATTTCCCCACCCAAGAATATTATTGTCTTGACATTTCCCCCACTGGACATTTCCCCACCCAAGAATATTATTGTCTGGACATTTCCACAACTGGACATTTCCCCAACTGGATAATTCCCCACCCAAGAATATTATTGTCTTGACATTTCCCCAACTGGACATTTCCCCACCCAAGAATATTATTGTCTGGACATTTCCCCAACTGGACATTTCCCCACTGGACATTTTCCCCACTGGACATTTCCCCACCCAAGAATATTATTGTCTGGACATTTCCCCACTGGACAATTCCCCACCCAAGAATATTATTGTCTGGACATTTGGACAATTCCCCACCCAAGAATATTATTGTCTGGACATTTCCCCACCCAAGAATATTATTGTCTGGACATTTCCCCCACTGGACATTTCCCCACCCAAGAATATCATTGTCTGGACATTTCCCCACCCAAGAATATTATTGTCTTGACATTTCCCCCACTGGACATTTCCCCACCCAAGAATATTATTGTCTGGACATTTCCCCAACTGGACATTTCCCCAACTGGACATTTCCCCACCTCTTTGAAAACACCTTAAAATTGATGAGATAATTAGAGCATCTGAAGGGAACTGTGTTTGGATGGTTAACTGATCATTAGTAATTACATTTGGATGAACTTCCTACTTTTAACTGAGACTGAGATGTTGGAGTGAAGGGATTTAGAATATGAAATTAAAGATAACACAGATTTAACATCTCCCGGCATAAAACCATACTCACTCACCCTTGGAGATTTAGTTCAACATGACAATTTTAAGGAGGTTGTGTGCTTGATGATTCAGCTGATGTGCTGTATTAGAGTGTGAATAGTCTCATTTAGCTTTAATAAATGCCCTTTTTGTGTTTTTCCGGGTCTACTTAATTTCCTCAGTCCAACTTGGTATTGGGGGGTATTTACTTTAGGATATTTTGAAAGGAATGTATTCGTTAGCTGTACTGATTGTGTTAGATTTTGGCAAAGGATTTCCAAGGGTTCATTACCTAGTTCAGTTTGGTTTACCAACATCGTTGGTTCTATCTATTTAACTAAAACTTTAAACGTTTAAAGGAATGTGATTGGCTATTGCTATAAAATCGAGTGTGTTCCATAATAAAAGAAATGACCACACAGAAGAGAGTACTTAATCTCGCTTATTGTATTAGTGCTAATCTTGTTGACATATTTACTGGATAACTTGTTTGAGAGGCACTTTGAAGTTGGAACACTCAGGAAGGATAACAATGTATGGATGAACAACTTCTTTATTACAGTGACGGCAATGTTTCAGTGTATGTTCTAACATCACTTGCTTGATAACAATGTTGGAACCTACACCAAAATGTCGCTCTCATTGTAATAAAGAAGTTGTTCATCCATACATCGTTATCCTTCCTTATTTTCATCAGAAATGTTAATTCACTGTCACAAGGGAAGTGTAACATATATTGTATTTTGGATTACACTTCGATAGTAAAGTACAGATTCTAGTATTTTTGTTGGGTTGAGTCCCTTCCGGGATTCGAACCCACACTCTCAAGAGAAAGGCACCTAATCACCAGCACACAAAGTCAGACACTTAACCTACTCAGGAAGTGGTCTGTCAAAGTAGTACTTATACAAAAATTCTCACAAAAACAGTCCAGCAAAGTCCATGTGTACACATTGCCATGGACACAAAGGAAATTCCCCCGGTGTAAGGTTTATAAATTATTTTAGGGCTCACATGGTGCTTTGGTTTTGTTTGGATATTACATAGTATATTTTAGGGTATATTGTGACTGACTGACTGACTGACTGAGTTTGGTTTTACGCTGCTTTTAGCAATATTCCAGCAAAATCACGGCGGGGGACACCAGGAATGGGCTTCACACATTGAGCCCATATGGGGATTCGAACCCGGGTCTTCGGCGTGATGAGCCAACGCTTTAACCATTAGGCTACCCCACCGCCCGGTATATTGTGAAAGTCTCTATTATATTTCTACACTTCCATGTGGAATCTGTAACGTCAGATAGGAAGCCAGGTGTTTACACACCTCCAACTCAGGCTGCAGCATTACAAATGGCATCATGGCATATGGCATTTGGTAAGGCAAGATATATGTAAAACCAAGTGGTCTATTCATCAGCATAGGTTAATTAGTGGTATTTGTTTTTTATCATGTGAGCACTTGTAACTATTATGTGTTGTTAGTGTTTTAGTTTGTCCACACCCCATTTTGGTGAGTATGTAGGGTTTACCACACACCTTTTTCTTTTTTACAAGGCACTTTGATACACTTTTGTATCTTTTCTGTAATAGTAAGTGGGTTTAAATTGTAGATACTTTATTCAATAACTGAAATTAGTTTAGGAAACATTTTGGCTGGGAATGTAGAATTTGAGGGGTGTTCATGTTAGGTAGGTGGTAACCCTTTTTCTTTCTTTCTCTATCTCTTGTAGGTTATTGTTGTTTATATGAACATTGAAGTTTTTAGGGCCCAGTCGTTTGGTAGGGGCAAGCCTACAGTTGGTACTAGGGGTATGACAAGTGATGCTGGTGTAGGTCATTCTTTCCCTACGGGAGTGGTTACTTCTACCCCACTAGTTGGTGGTGGTGGTCATGGTGTTAACCAGTTTTCTAGTCGACCAGTTGTTGGTGATAATGTTGGTCAGAGTCAGTATGATAGAGTAGTTGGTCAACCATCTCACTTGTTGTTGCCAGAAGGTTTTAGCGGAGAAAAAGGGGAGGATTGGGATGAATGGATTCAAGTTTTTGAGGCTTATTCTGTGGTCAATAAGTGGACTTTGGAGGAAAAGGCTGTGTATTTAGGTATTCAGTTACAGGGAAAAGCTAGGAGGATCTATTTTGATTTACCACAGGATGTAAGGACTTATTATGTAGCACTCAAGCAGGCTTTAGACATCAGATTAAACGTGAGATGTACAAGAACACTTGCCACTGTTGAATTTAGATCAAGCCGCAAGAGAGTTAATGAGAGTTATTAGGACTTTGCAGTTTGCGGCGTTTAGCTAGGATGGCATATCCTTCTTTTGATGAAGCTGTGGTTGAACAGATATGTATCGATGAGTTCATCAATAATGTGGAGAGGAAGGACTTGAGACTGAAGCTTGGTCATGCTAGAATGGTGTCTCTAGGTGAAGTGGCTTTCTGTGTTCAGCAGAAGGCTGTTGAGGTAGCAGAGAGTAGGCAGAGACAGGTTGTTCAAGCTTCTGTGGAAACAAACCCAAGAAGAGACAAGGAGTTGCAAGCTATGAATAATGATATGAAGAAACAACTAGCTCAGTTAAAATCAAGGGGTAGCCTAGTGGTTAAAGCATTGGCTCGTCATGCTGAAGACCCGGGTTCAAATCCCCACATGGGTACAATGTGTGAAGCCCATTTCTGGTGTTCCCCACCGTGATGTTGCTTGAATATTGCTAAAAGTGGCGTAAAACCATACTCAGTCAGTCAGTTAAAATCAAACAAACAAAAAATTTCAAAAGTACAGTGTTCTTATTGTGGCAAGAGAGGTCATGTTATGGAAAGATGTTATAAACACAAGAGAAAAGAGCAAGGATGCTTTGGTTGTAAAAGACCCATGGAAATCAGGGTAGAATAGGTCTTCAGCAACCCATGCTTGCCACAAAAGGCGACTATGCTTGTCGTAAGAGGCGACTAACGGGATCGGGTGGTCAGGCTCGCTGACTTGGTTGACACACGTTATCGGTTCCCAATTGCGTAGATCGATGTTCATGATGTTGATCCCTGGATTGTCTGGTCCAGACTCGATTATTTACAGACCGCCGCCATATAGCTGGAATACTGCTGAGTGCGGCGTAAAACTAAACTCACTCACTCACTCAATTGGTTGTAAAAAAATTGGGTCATCTCAGTTGGGAATGTCAATTGAAAGAAAATAGTCAAAATGCTTCCACTACCCCAAAAGTATGAGGGCTGTTGATGAGACCCAGCCTACAGCTCATGTTTCCATCGAAAGGTCACTGTCGAGTTTGTACTGTCCAACATATGAAGTTACGTGAAGGATAAATGGCAGTTTGACTCACATGATAGTTGATCAGCGGGGAATTAACTTACAGAAGTCCTCTGAAAATCACCAACAAACATTGTCACAATTGGGTGACAATCTAGATGTTCAAGAAACACTCATTACATCTTGTGGCCAGTTTGTGAGTTCTATGTATGTACCAAATAATCCAGTGATGTCTGTAGATGACACAAGATATTGAATGAAAACCTCCCACCAACATCCAACAGTCTAAAACATCACATTGAACGAGTAAACTACCAAGTCCATGTTTGGAAACAGTCTCTGCAACCAATCATGAACATTCCTTCACCAGTTGACCATGCTTGGAGCATTTCTGATGGTCAGCTTATCCCTATTCTGATATCGAGAGCTATATGGCGGCAGTCTGTAAATAATCGAGTCTGGACCAGACAATCCAGGGATCAACAGCATGAACATCAATCTGCGTAATTGGGATACGATGACATGTGTCAACCCAGTCAGAGAGCCTGACAACCAGATCCCGTTAGTCGCCTCTTATGACAAGCATGGGTTATTGAAGATCAATTCTAACCCGGATCTTTACAGGTCCGATTCTGACATGAAGTAACATATGAAATGAAAGAAAGTGAAAAGGAGGGTTAATTGCAAGCTTATGGATGTATCAAATGTGATTAAGAGTTATCTGATAGAACAGTTTGAATACCAACAACCAAAGCTTAGACGGAGTTATCGGCCATGAAGCATAGTTTTCAAACATTTCTGGATAATGTTATTTCATCAAATATTTTAGGAGTGTGAAGCTTTGATTGACCATATCATTGAAATTTAGCTCTATTCCTATACTGTATTAAACATTAAACACCAAATGAGTTGTTTGGATTTCATATCAGTACAAATTTAGTCCTCCACTAAGTATATGTAGTTAAACTACAATGGTGGCCATTTTGAATTCTGGGTAATATGTAAACATTCCTAATAACATGCTGTCACTCTAGAAGTAAAGAGAAAACAAAAACAACTTGTTTTAGTAACAAAAATATGTTAACTGCCATTAAATAAATCACCATCACACATTTCCATGAAAAGTTGGAGAATCGCAAAAATACCCCTGTCTCAAAGAATAAGCTCTAAAACATTCAATTACCACGATATGACCATACAAAATGACTTGTTTTGTGCCCAAGCCATCACTCTAGGAGAAACAAGTATCAAAAAACATCAAAAGTATCAACTTTGGATGTACATGGAAACATTCGGTGTTCATTTTTATGTAAATTTAAGTGCTGAGAAGGCAAAACATGACAAAACAAAATGGCGGCAAAAATGGCAAAAATTATGTCAAATAATTTCTACATCCTTTAGCAGTACACAGAAGTCAAAATGAAAGTAATTGATAGTAGTAAAACTATTAATGATTAACTTTGAGGTGTTGTCGGGCAGCAAACCAAATGTGACGAAAATGCACGCAGACCCCCACCACATATAATGGCCTGTAAAAAAAACCTGATACCACAATCTGAGAGTATTACAAGCCTTTTCATGAGCCCAAGACATCATACTAACTGAAAATAGTGTCAAACAAAATCAGTACTGGGGAGGCTACGAAATCCTATTGCTAGGCCCCTTTTGAGATTCTCCTCCTTTCTGTAAATCTTTGACTGTGGATGAAAACAGAATAATATCATCTGCAAACAACAGTAAAAATAACTGGGTTATATCTGGATGAAGCTGGATACTGTGATTGCAGTTCTCGTTAATTTGAATTCATTTATGAAAAAGGTAAATAGAAACATACTTAAAACGCACCCATGTCTAACTCCTAACTGGCTGATAAAAGTTTATGAAATTTTATTATTGTTATGTACACACACCTTTACATTCTCATAAAGGCGTCACTATTATGGCTGAAATATTGCCGAGGTGACGTTAAATTCTAACTCACTCACTCACTCTCATAAATGCTACATAAAAGTTTATTCATTGTTATACTTAAACCATGAGTTTTTAAAAGATTCCATAGCAAATGCCTCTGCACTGAGTCAAATGCCTTGGCAAAGTCAACGAAGAGTGCGTAAAATTTCCCTCCTTTGATACTAAGGTATTTGTTGACTGTAGCTAGGAGGATAAAAACATTAACAATTGTTGAATAACCTTCTCTAATACCTGCTTCTCGTTAATTTTACGGAGAGTATTTGCCCAGAAAACTAACCTTTTGTTGATTATATAGGTAAATATTTTGCCAAATATACTAATTAGGGTAATGCCTCTGTAATTGTTTATGTTATTCAGGTTTCCTTGTTTATGTATTGGAACAATTATTCCTACTGACCATGATTCTGGAAATGTTCCATTTTCTAGCATGACACTGAATATAAGCTCAAGATAAGGCACAATAATATCTGATGAGTGTTTAAAAAACTCTTTAATAGTCTGGTCTAAACCTGGTCATTTCTTATTTCTAAGATGGTGAATACTCTCCAGAACCTCCTCTCTACTAATAGGGGAATCAAGTACATCATTTACAAACTGAGTATCTGGATTTGGTTGAGTATCACCTTGTGTCTCTTGAGTCTGATTACCACAGGGCAATTCAGTATCAGTGAATGACAGTAAATCTTTAAAATAATGGTACCAGTCATTAATGCTGATATTATTCACCTTCTGATCTTTACCTTGACTGTTAAGTTCTACTCTGCTCAAATAACTAATTAGCAATCCAATGTATTCAACCTTGTCAATTGTATATAACGGTACACACTATGCAGCTATGTATATATTCTCCATGTTACAACTCTTTGCATCACTTGCTTGATAACGGTGTTAGCACCTACACTGAAACTTCACACTCATTGCAATAAAGAAGTTGACTATACATAGAACTTGGTTTTCCTTCATCTGCACAACTTCTAAAATGCCTCTCAAAGAAAACATCTACTAAGTAATTGATACTCACATCAATAATTGATAATGCTGCATCATCTGAATTATCAAGTAAATCTTGAACTGGGTCAGAAAAAAGTTGATCTCTAAAATCTTGTAAATTGTCATTATCCCAGACAAACTTGATACTGCCTTGTTCATTCCTATCCCTGGAAGGATAATGCATTTTGGGTGCTCGCAATTTCTGTGTAACTGGGAGGTTAGAGGAATCTGAGTGAGATTTAACTCCAAAATCTACAACATTATCAAATATTATGGAAGAAGCTGCAATATAGTCAATTACACCATTTACACCAAAAAGAGTGAAATCACCAACATTTTCATCAGTACCGCATCTTCCATTCATTATATGAATATTCAGAACTGAGCATAAATCAATTAAACATCTTCCAAAGTTGTTGACAATGTTATCAAGAGAAAGCTGGTCCACTTCTGGCATTAAAGTCACCCCCATATAATAAAAGGACATTTTTCATGAACTAAAAAGAAAAAGAATGATGCCATTTTACAATTTGGACTGAATATATTATACCATGAGGAACTCTCTGGGTGAATATACACACAAGAATAAAGTAAATCATATTCTGTACCACAAAGTGTTTGTCAAATAAAATAAAAACAGCATTTTCTGAAATATGTGTCCGTTTAGATATATATGCAATTCCTTCCTAATTAAGACTGATATACCACCAGAGAGTCTACTATGTGATGACAATTTATCTGCATCTTTGTCAATAATTTCAAAATCTTGAAACCTAGATCAAGATCCTTACTCCAAGTTTCTGTAACTCCAATAACGTCAAATTATTTGATGTAATTGACAAAGTCAATGTCACTTAATTTATTGTATATGTCTGAAATATTCCAGAAAAGAAATTTCACAACTCTGTCATTCTCTTCAGGAATGTTGTCAGCTGAGTCTGTGAAATCCTGATGAAACGTTCTAAAATCACTGGGATCACTGTCCCTCACTCGGCCCTGGCCACACCCCTAGTACGACTGTCCCCTGGTGGAAGTGTGGGAGGAGGATCTGAGCTGTCTCCTGGATGGTTGATCCTGCTGAGTGGTACGGTCCTGAGAATCCTGTGTAATGTCCTCCCTGGGCTCTTTCACAAGTTTGTCCCCTTGTAGTAAAATCTAGTGTTAGGATTCTCCCTACGAAGCTTGTACAGTTCCTGTCTATGGTGGTTTGTGAGGTCATTTGCAATGCCAACTCCTTTCTGCTTTTGTCCTCCCAATGGCACATGCGGACAATTAAGGGCCTGGTTTTATTAGAAGTTTTACTCGTAATGCGGTGTGCCCTTTCTATGTCTCGTGGCACAAGAGGATTCGAATTCTTTGATTTCCTGGCATCGTTGAGGATCTCCAACACCTTAGTCCTACTGTCAGTGTAAGTTTCGTTGTGTCCCTCAGTCTCCGTCACTCCATATAAAACTGTGTTGTTCTGTCGGCCTCTTCGTTGCTGATCTCGATACAGAATTCAAGATCACCAACACAATCTTCCATTCGATTAGTTCTCTCTATATATTTTGTCGCTAAATCTTTTGTTCCCCTGTGTTATTTTTCATGTCGTTCCTTAACTCAGTCATTTCTGATTTGAGAGATTTTATATCCTCTGTAATAGATACGATGTCCTTAGAAAGCCTTTGCTCAGAATCCTTTGTCTGTTTTATTATGGCAGATTTCATATGATCCATTTCCTTACCAGATGGCCCTAGGTTCAGCTCGAAGTCTCCGGCAAGGTGGATCACTGGTTTAGAATCTGTCACACTGGGAACGGTGCCCGAGTCGAGTATCTCCTGATTTCGCCATGTAAACAATGGTGACGTCATGATTGCAAATATTTCACACACATCTCCTTTAGCACACAAAGACGCTGGTGGAATCCAAGAAAACTCTAAATCCTTCACATAAGATCACAAGAATGATCCAGCACACACCGCAGTGAGAATTAGTGACCCACACAGTAGAAGCATGTATGCTGTATCCATGGCCTGTGTCCATGAACTAGATGGGTCTCAGGGAAGCACAGTTCCAATCTGTCTCACACCCTTAGGAGGCACAAATCTTCCAATCCTGGCTCTCCAAACGTCGACCGGCATACCCATCGTGATATGTATCAACTTTTGTCAAAGTTGCAGGGATTTTCATGTGATAAAATTCGATTTTCTGAGGAACGTCATAGAGAGATGTCATTTAACCATAAATCTTTTTCATGGTAGAATTTCAGTTCATGTTTTTGATAACGATATGTTAATTGTAATTGTTATCAATATTTCATGTAAAAAAAAAAGGGTTTTGAACCGTGTAAGTTTTGTGTTTATAATTTATGCATGTGTTGAGATGTGAATGTATTGATATGATGTGATGTGATTATATGAAAAAAATTTGATAATTATGTTATTTTTATATTTTGAGCACTAGGAGTTTTTCACAGTTGAAGTCAGAGCCAAGTGATTATTTTGTGTAGGACAATGTATATCAAGATTTGTGTGTCCTTGTAATTGTGTTTATTACCAACCCCTAACGGCAACGGAGAGAGAACAAACTGAGGAAATCTTGAAGGGCCCTACATGAGCTTCAGCCAGGATGCTCTTGTTTAATCAAGATACTTACTAATACATGTGGATACATACCTTCATCTTCCTAAATCATCGCGGAGGTTTGAAACCTTTGATAAGAGAAATTATCCAGGTTTATGTGATGACACTGGTCAACAAGTACAGTCCAGATTGTGGGATTTATTGTTCCATTGCATTACCAAGAACTGGAACATTGTTACAGAACTGGTGATTACAAGTCGAGTGTCCTATGAACTGACAGAAATTACAACATGTGTTTCCCCCCGATGTATGTGACATTAATGGGGTTTTTTATGGCGCTACCAGGAGGCAGCGTTTTGCAAAGGAGGGGGTGATGTAAGACTCACAAGCTTTGTCATTTGAAATGGACTATAGATGCTACTCATGCCGTCGTCATAGTGCACGTTCTGATATTGTGAAATGCACTGTAGTCGGTAAATTGTCGTCCGATGTAGTCTAATATGTTGTGCAACGTTGACAACACTGGAACCGGCATCAATCATCCCAAGAGCACGTACACGTGCTACATTGCTCAAACGTGACATATTGTTTTCTGAACCATTCAGTAAAAGAACACAACAGAAAGTGCCGTTGCATCTTTTAAAGGGTTTTTTCTCTCGTTTTTCTTGAAGAATGTGTCGTATCACTAAATTCACGTGCACAACGCATCAGGGCATGTGTTTATGTAATGCGTTTCTGTTGTGTTTCCCCATAAAAAATGTTCAATAATTAGATTCAATTGTTACGGCTAATCTGACTTTAAAAGTCTTGTTTCAGAAGTTTAATTTCGAAAATTGGTTTCAAAGAACATTTAACATGCACATTCGTTATGATTATAAAGTAGATAAGACAACTATGGAAATTTCGAAAACAAACATGAATGTCGCGTTTCTTTTGGAACTAAGTATATTATTCTAGTGCTCACATGGTGCTTTATTATTTTTTTTGTATATTACGCAGTATATTTTAGGGTATAATGTGAAAGTCTCTATTATATTTCACTAGTCTACATTGTTGAATTTGGAGTACCCATTAACTCATTAAGCCCGAGAGCCCCATCACTACTCAACACCTGGAACTTAGCCCTCGCTGATTGCCCACTCTCTGTGCCGAGACTAATTAGTGCTAGTGGCACCTGATTTCCCTGGCAGGTTTCGGGGATCACAGGAAACTGTCTAGTCGTACAAACAAGTCCTGATTGTTTAATTGTGTCGTAAAGTTATATGTTGAAAGAAATCAGGTGTGACTACATGTCGTGTATTGCAAGCTTTATGTAATTTTATTGCAAGTTTCTCTTGTAGACCTTTTGTCGGCTTGTACATTTATATTTTATCACAATATGCATATACGTGTATTCTTTGTATTCGTTGGTTTCACATTAATTTTAGACTCGCTGTGCACATGCGCAGAGCGTGTAAAAATATCCTCAGGCCATATCCGGTTTGGTCGTAAGCTTTACCGATAGTGTAAACGCACTCTAAAGGAAGCGAAAATCAAAACAAATATATGGTTTTATGTCGAATTTAACTAATCTCAATTCATTTATGAATGGAAGGGACCGGAATCAGTTCACCACCACCCGTCCACCGTCCTTCCTGCACATCCCCTTCTCTAGCCGACAGCCGCCGGCTACCCCTTCTCACAAGTAAAAAAAACACATCTCTGATGCAATGCCACCAAAATAGGACATCAAATATTGAAAAGCATAGGCAAATTGATGTATGTACTCAACTATGAACAGTTGTCACACGTAAATAAGTTTTATACAGCATTTATTTAGAGCGTGTTTACAATATCGCTAATACGACCAAACCGGATATGGCCGGAGGATATTTTTACACGCTCTACGCATGCGCACAGCGAGTCGAAAATTAATGTGAAACCAACGAATGTAACAGATGAGACACACGTTAACAAATTCTCTCTCTTATATCATTGTGTGAGGTTTAAATTTACAAAACATCTATGACTATGACATACTGTAAAGAAGAATTTACTTTCATACTTTATAATCTTTGATGAAAATAGCGGTTTTGCCGATACATTTCTAGTGTTTACGAATTATTTTAATGAAAGTACTATATAGCTAGTCTGTGACTAGCACAAAGCACATTCATAGCATTGCACTTTATTTCATACAGATTTAATGCAGAAAACATACGTGACCATACAAACATACATATACAAAATGTATACTACATATTCCTTGCATAGACATAAAACAAAGAGTCACGTGATAGGGCGTCATCAAATTTCCCGAATAGAACGTTCGGTATCTCAACTGTTCAATGTAGTGGCTGGTCATATGTTATCTGCGACCAATCATATCATGAGATACCTGTCGCAAAGGAAAGGACAGGTGATGGGGCGTGGCTGAAATTTCTGAAGAGCACGTTTGGTTACTCAGCAGCTTGGATAGAGATTGGTTATTGGCTGTATCCTTGACCAGTCGATATGCTGGGTTTCGGCTTTATCAACTCAAGCTGTCATGTAACAGTTTGTCTATTGTAAACATACACACTGGTATCTCAACTGTTCAGTATAGTGGCTGGTCATATGTTATCTGCGACCAATCGTATCATGAGATACCTGTCACAGAGGAAAGGACAGGTGATGGGGCGTTGGCGAAATTTCTGAAGAGCACGTTTGGTCACTCAGCGGCTTGGACATTCTCTTCCCACAGAGGTTACTCCTGTCATATCTTCCTACATAACCTCTGTTCTAATACGGCCCTTTCATGGTGTGAGCGTTCAAGACTCGTGATTGGAGACAATCAGATTTAGTTGTGCAATCAGCGACGTTGTTTCAAAAGTGATCATTCGCAAGGCCTCGGTAATTTCCGTATGCTTTGAGAAAACTAAACTTCTTCCCCTGCGCGATGCGCAAACGTTTCTTCTAGACAGAACTCAGTCATGTTATGGCGGATCAGTGGCGTCTCCATCGCCCTCGTTGACAACGGACAAGCTAGCCATTAAACGTCTTGTGTGTAACATCAACACAAGTCACCGGCAGATGGGGGATATTTGTGGCCCCACATTTGCTTGTGTTAGTTAAGTTGAATCTAAGTCGATGTAACAGGATTTCTGATTGGATGGAAAGAAGGGAGATAATTCGTGTTGCGATCTTTTGCCGCTAGGGGATTTTACGAGAACCGGGAAATATGGCCGTATTAGAACAGAGGTTACGTAGGAAGATATGACAGGAGTAACCTCTGTGGGAAGAGAATGCGGCTTGGATAGAGATTGGTTATTGGCTATATCCTTGACCAGTCGATATGCTGGGTTTCGGCTTTATCAACTCAAGCTATCATGTAACAGTTTGTGTATTGTAAACATACACACTGGTAACGATGTATGAAATATACACATAAGACAAATAGGAGTAGATAGTCACTTTGGCGAGTTTATTTGTCCTCATTTTAGTGTTTTTTGATAAGTAAAACAAAGCGATTGAAATCCAACCACTGAGTAGAGGTAGTATTTATTTTCATATACATTTTATGCACACAACTAGTACATAAAACATAATGGTTTGCTGTACATGTAAATATAATCTTCACCTTGATACGAATGACGATCCAAACTAGAGTACACGCATTACAGAATTCACGAGGTGACACTATACTGAATTATTATAGTGTATAAACTTGTAGTTGACACCCCTACCCCCAATATTTATGAAGGTGGGCGTGCTTATATCTTTACTGAATGCAAACGAGGTTCATAAGATTACAGATGTGCATGCATGTATAAACATCACAGAGAGGGGCGTGACTCCATAAAGCAAGATGTCCAATGATATAACAGCGCATCTGTTTATTTTACACTTGTCACGGGACAAACCTTTCAACAAGGACGTAACTACATATGCATTCTACTGGAGGCTGTTATTTCAAGGTCGAAAGAGGCGTTCAATTATCTCATTACTGTAATCTGGCATCAATCTTCGTCATAATCCCCTTTCTCGCCGACATGCGTTCATTTGCTAAACGCTGTACAAGCCTATGATAATGATTAGCAATTGTTATCAAAACACTTTAAATACTTCTTCTGATTGATACTAAAGGTGGGATCTCTCGTAAGTAAAGCTAACATTTGCTCAGTACTGCTAAATTGGTTGAAATAATAGGTACAGTGCGATTTTTAAAGTACAAGACACATGTGCGTCTCTGGCTGAATAAGAGGTGATTTCTGTTGACGACTGTATGTGGCTCTCGCTGTGAGAAACTGCTAATTACCTGCCCCATAAACACGTCACTCGCTGTGAGGAGCTGATTAATTTGCCCCATAAATGCGTCTCTCGGCCTTAATGAGTTAAACACTGTAACTATTTTCTATTGGTGTGGTTCTTTCACCTTAATTAGTGCATGAGTATAGCTTAACACTAGTGGTTTAGACAGTGTTGTTACACTTCGATGTAGAATCTGTAATGTTAGACGGGAAGCTGGGTGTTTACACACCTCCAAAACAGGCTGCAACGTTACAGGAACATACAGTACAACCAGAAATTATTGAGAATTTAAAGATTGTAATTTAAAAAAAAAAAATTCCACTCATTACTCACGTATTAAATGTGAATATTAGCAGAACATAACTCCAGATTCAAAGACAGGTGAACAGTTAGTATTTTGTCAAGTCACCATGGGCAGCAATGCAGGCTTCAATGTGGCGGGGCATACTACTGATCAAAGAAGTTAAAAAGTCGTGGTCTATGCTCTCCCAATATTGGACCACCTCTTCTTTCATTTCAGCAATATTTGTCAGATTTTTCTTATTGACACTTTCCTTCATAAGTCCCCAAACATTTTCTATTGGATTTAGGTCAGGGCTATAGCTTGGCCAATCTAATAATGTCATATTTTGGGTCCAAAACCAGGCCTGTGAATGATTTGAACGATGTTTTGGGTAGTTGTCCTGCTGGAAAATCCAAAAATTTTCATAGAACACGTGAGCAGATGGAAGTAAATGTCCCTCGAGAATATCTGTGTACCGTTCACTGTTCATATTCCCTTCAAATACACAGAGGGGCGTTGCCCCTATCACAGATATTAAACGTTAAATTTCGGACTGTACTTTGGACGCTGAAGGTTTTTCAGTTTGTTTGTTCCAGAATTTCAGTGTATTAGGAAACAGTCACACAGAACTTTCGTCTGAGAAAATCACTAGTCCCAGTTAAAATTTCTATGCTGAAAGCGCCAGTTCAACCTTCGCTCCTTTTGTTCAGGTTTCATGATCGGTGATGGAATTCCTCGACTTTTCTGCCAACCCATTGCATACAGCTCAGTTTTAATTGTCTCCTTACAGACAGCCACAGTTCATATATCAATCATATCCAGCCTTAAGTTTTCTAAACTCCTTCGTTTGTTTTTAGAAACAAGAATACCAAGCCACCTCCTGTCACCGACAGTCAATTTTCTGGGCCTACCTGCGGCTCCCTGGTGCTCAATACCATATCCATTTGCAATATTTTTCAAAACACGATAAACAGTGGACAAAGGGACAAAGGGATGCCTGTTCTACTTGAAATCACTTTAGCTGATCTGATGACCTTGTTATAATACTCTAAAATCAACTTCCTCTTCTCTAAATCATCCATACTGAGGATCACTGAAAATGTCGTCTGCTAGCAAGTAAACAAAGGGGGATAACTCTTCACAAACTAATGAAAAAGGATTAACGGAGTTGTCTCTCTTGAATGAAACCAAGCACTTGATAGCTGGTCAAGGTTGTTTATACTAGAAATCCAATTAAACATATTCCTAAAATTCTCAATAATTTCTGGTCATACTATAGATGGATGAATGATTGGATATCTTGTGGTGGGCTGTAGTGATGCATGAGTGGGTGGATAGGTGTGAGAGCTGACAGATGAGCAGGTAAGTATGTGGATGGGGTATAGGGTAAGATAGCTATGTGTAGGAGAGTGTGTGCCTGTGAGTTGTGTATGTGTGGAGTTGAGTTGAGTTGGTGGATGGCAGTGGTGGATGGACAGTTGGCTGAGCAGAGGTGTGACTACGCTCGTACAAGGGAATGGGGGGTGAGTGTGCCAGTATTGTGTAGGAAAACTGGGTTAAATTATAGCGTAAGCATGGGGGCAGGGGCTTCATAACGGGATATTCAACTATACGTACCACATATAGAATAACTGTGTACCAGATAGTCTTGTAGCACATTGTTTCACTTGCTCTACTACGGGACAACTTCTTGTCCGGGGTTACCGTTCATCGTAAGCGCTAGATACATTGGGTGGGCCACGTGGTTGGTGCTAAATATGTTGGGTAGGCTCTGATTGGCAGAGACGTCCGTCATCTGTAGGTGACCTTTGACCCATGTCAGAGGTCGTTCTAGAGCGCTGTATAAGTGACCTGGCTCTCTGGATTCGGTGTCTAGCTTTCGGTCATCCGAGCATCAGGTAATATCTCTGTCCCGAGGTCCTGTTTCAGGATCATTCCCTCCCCGTTTGCAGAGTGGAATGTTAGGTTTTATGTAGGGGGATGCTAAGTTCTGTATATTCGTGTTAGGTCGGGTTGGGGGAAAAGTAGAAGTAGGGAACGGAATAGGTATTAAGCTTTAGACTTTGGGTAATGTCCAGTTAAACGGGGTTGGTTTGGGGTGGCTTTTCAGAAGAAGTTTCTCTATGGATTGTTAAAATGGGGAAGTTAGGTTCCTGTTAAACTAGTGTTAGGTTGGGTTGGGGGAGAATTAGGAGTAGGAAACGGAATAGGAATTAGGTTATAGACTTTGGGTAAAGTCCAGTTAGACAGGGTTGGTTTCGGGAGGTTCTATTTTGAAGAGGTTTTAGGGTTTGGTGTTTTTCCTCACGAAGCTGGTTTTCTTAAATCTAATTATGTGAGTGAGAGAGAAGTGTAGTTTACAGACTGTTAAGTTTTTGTTTGTCTTTTGTAATAAATTATTATCAGTGTTATTTTGTGTCTGTTATTTCCCAATAGGCTTTATGCCCAATTCACGAACTGGTCACTGAGTTTTGAGTAGAGAACAGATCACCTATAAAATAAAAGTACACAACGCAAAGTCCAAACAAGGTTGATTAAACATCATGTTCCTACACACTACTTAACTTAACTCAGCTGTCACTGGGCGATGGTAGTCTACTGAGAACCACGCCCATTACAATTGTAAGGAATTTAGTGCTTTGTTGATATGACATTCTAATGTGTATTTTGTTATGTTTTAATTAATGTCCCTAAGGCAATGTTGGTTGGCTGGTATAAAATATTGTATTCGCTATTGTATTTTCATGACTGTGCACTGTGAGACACTATAATCAGCATTTTATTGTTTTGAGATTGAGTGATAGATGGCAAAATTCAAATTTTGTGTATATGCTCGGATGATGATACATTGTGAAGAATGCATAAAGCTTACATTCAGTTTTTTAAGAATGTGATCTCTTTTCAGCAAGTGCACCCATTCATCAGTACTGGCCTTGCCACATCCAAGTTTGGAGTAAGCACTGAAGATCTTGAGGAATGTGTCAGTCTTCTTGAAAAGTGCAGTCAGATTACACTGGTTGGTCTTCACTGTCATGTGGGATCAACAATACAAAATGTTTCAGTTTTCAGGTGAGAGAGCTCCTTAGCTTTAGTGATCGCATTTCTAATTTATTGGGTTGTCAAAGTCATATTGGAAACTGATATATGTCCACTCTTTTTGTAAATGCATTGTGTCAAACTCATATCAAATACATGACCAATAACACATAAATAGTATGATTACCAGCATGTGTCTAAGTTCCACCACACAAAGGTTGTTGACATCCCATTGTAAATGGAATGCATTACTTAACGTCAGTGGAACTGACAGATCCAAACAAGTCAACACAAAATGTTTTCATATTTCATAAGAATACCTTTTCTGTAAATGATATTTATTACTTATGCATGTAGTGATTTTATCATTTGCATATAAAGCAGTAGTTATCCTTTTAATCATTCAAGGAATCTTGCTGAGGTTGGAGGATGACGAAGGTATCATTCACTTTGCGATACCAACATGTGGGTTTGAAGGGTGCAGTATCTAGTGCTTTATCTTCCAGGTCCGTCATGTAAATTTCGGTTAGGATGGGGGATAAGGGGGAGCCCATGGGAAGTCCATGAATTTGTTCATAGATCTCGTCCCCAATGATGAGATCTATACATGACGTCCTCCAACCTCAGCAAGATCCCACTCAGCTTCTCACCCATCTCAACAACCAACATCCCCGCATCAAGTTTACCATGGAAACCGAGCAGAACCAGCAACTACCTTTCCTTGACGTCCTTGTGTCCCGCACCTTCTGCAACCAACTGTATATAGAAAACCTACCCATACGGATCAGTACATCCACTACAACTCCAATCATCCACCTAAAGTTAAGACCGGCATCATCTCCACACTAACCAGAAGGGCCAAGAACATCTGCTCAACTAAACTACAAGATGAAATCCAACACCTCAAGAAAGTCTTCGTAGAACGTAACCACTTTCCATCTCAAATAGTCAACAGAACCATCGCTGCAACCCTGTCACCTCCTACCAAAAGACCCAAACCAGATTCAGCCCCCATCAAGATATCCATCCCCTACATTGGCAAACCGTCACATCAAATCAGCCGCCTCCTAAAACACCAAGCTGGCATAGATACCACCTTCTCCGCGTCCTCCAACCTTAACAACATTCTCCATGCTAATGGAAGAAAACCCGCCACCGTAAAGAACAACAACCCAAAATGTGTCATCTACAAAATAAACTGTGATTGTGGGCAGAGCTACATAGGCGAAACTTCCCGGCCCATCAACACCAGAGTGAAAGAACATCAGACCTCTGTTACCAATTCCGACAGCAAATCAGCCATTTCCGACCACATCAAAGCAAGCCCCAATCATCAAATAGAGTGGTCTGACATCACCATTCTCTCTAACAAACAAACAGACTTTACTAAACGCAAGCTCACCGAAGCCATCCACATCAAACGCCAAAAGCCCACGATCAACCGAGACCAACGATACTTCATTCCATCCGCTTATGGTGCACTCATCCACCAAGCCCAATCTACTGTATAAACTCTGCTGTATAAACATCTCATTATTAGTTGTACATCATTGGCTTCCACGCCTGTCCTTTGTCTACTCTCTGGCTTCATCAGCTTTCTGCCTAGCCAATTATGTTAATTATGTTGTTTTCTTTGTTACATTGTTACATCCAGTATATATACACTTCCCCCTTCTTCATGTTCCATTATGCTTGACAACGGTACAAGAATCTGTATCGAAACGTCGCACTCACGAATAAAAAGAAGTTGTTATCCATAAAGTTTGTTCGATATAATACACAAACTGTTTCATGATAATTTGAGTTGATAAAGCCGAAACCCAGCATATCAACTGGTCAACGACATAGGCAATAAACAATCTCTACCCAAGCTGTTGAGTGACCAAACGTGCTCTTCAGAAATTTCGCCCACCCCCAATCACGTGTCCCTTCTTCTGTGACACGCATCTCATGATTTGATTGGTCATAGACAACAAATGATCAGCCACTATATTGAGCGATTGAGATACCGCATGTTCTATTGGGGAAATTTGATGACGCCCTATCACGTGACTCTTTGTTTTATGTTTATACAAGGAATATGTATTATACAAGTTTTATATGTATGTTCGTATGATAACGTATGTTTTTGCATTAAATCTAGATGAAACAAAGTGCCAAGCTATGTATGTGCTCTATGTTAGTCACATACGAGCGTAATAGTACTTTCCTTAAAATATTCAGTATACACTAGAAATGTGTTGGCAAAAACGCTAATATCGTAGAAGATTATAAAACATGTAAGTAAATTCTTCTTTACAGTCTGTCATTGTCAGAGATGTTTTGTAACCTCACACAATGATATGACAGAGAGAATTTGTTTATGTATGTCTCATCTGTTACATACAAATAATACACATGTATGTTGATAAAATATTGTAACGCCAAACAGGGGAGGGTATACTATTTGATGCTCAGAGTCACTAAAATATGTACCCTTGTGCATGCGAACGTGTAAGTGTAGAATTTAATAGTCTGATTGATAACCTGGTAGCGCAAGTTTGTTTAAAAACATGTCTAAATTCCGCCCCCTAATTTGCATTACACCAGGGAGACTATATAAGGGGGAGTGGTCACTCCTCGGAAAACCCCTTAGCGTATGCCTCGGCTTGTCACGTGACCAGTGTAGCCAATATGGCAGAAGTGTAGTTTTTAAGATTGAGCCCGGTTTATTTTCAACATCTGATTACATACGCTGAGTGTTGTGACAACTGAAAACCTACATGTAGAAGATAAGTTACCTATTCTGTCACTTCATTTTAAGTCAAATAATTGTTATTATTGTCAGTATTAGTACAGTAGATTTGTAGTAAAGTTTCAAGTCGGCATGTTGTAGCTCACTGGCTTCAATTGGCAGTACACAGCAAAGAAAGACTAAATTATATCGCTAAAAACTTCTGTAACATATTTGTTTAATTTTTAGAAGGGAAATATACCTTTAGTTGAAAGGTGTTTGCAAGTAGTGATAGTTTTATAACTAAAGAAAATTTGTTAGGGTGTATTTGAGGTGTGTGAAAAATATGACATATCGCCGATCTGCCATTGAAATACTACAGGGCGTTGTTTGAGTGTTTCTAGTTATTGTTCTAAAACATCTTTCACATACACCTTCAATTTTTATGAGGGGAATATACCATCAGGTGAAAGGTGTTTGCAAGTAATAGTGATAGTTTTATAATTTAATTTTTTTTGTTAGGGTGTATTTGAGGTGTGTGAAAAATATGGCATGTCGCCGATCTGTTCTGATACGCCATTGATGCTTGTGATACTTGAGTGTTATAGTTCTAAAACTTCTTTCTATCTTGTTGATCTTAGTATGTGACAAAACTGGAAAGGTGTTTACAACGCTTTGTGATAGTTCTAAACTTTTTGTTTTTGAGGGGTCTGTGACAGTGTCAGTTAACATTCTGTCAATGCCCATGCCATTCCACACGTGCAATAAGATATCTGAATTAGTTACTAATGTAAAAAAATGTCTCAAAGTAGATTTTAAAAAAAAAGGACAGCTGATGTTAACACGTGTTCTACCGATAGTTTTGCGTTCTTTAACAGGTTTGGGGAGGGATGGCCGTGGTGTATCATTTATTCTTTCATTCTTTCACATATGTATTTCTTTCTTTTGTTCTTTTTCTTTATTTCTTTCATTCATTCACATATAATTCTTGCTCTTAATTCTTTCATTCATTCATTGTAAAATTCCGACTGATACAATACACTGGCTGAAGTACTGTTAAATGCAGCCGAAGTTGCGCTGGGAACGAACCAAGTCACTGTGTGCGTTGGAGCAAGACGAGGCACACGTTAATTAGTACAAATGGTAAAGAAAGCAAGCGAGTGACCAATCCCTGTAGTAGAGTATCCCTGATTACACTAACGAGTTCGCTTGTTACTCCAATAAAATATATTGCTGATAGGTGATAAATGTAGGGAATACGTGTTAAGATAATTAAACTTGTGATATGTAAACTATTGTGTTCAGTTTAATTCGCTTGTATATAAGACTTCTGCGCTTCGTGTTTAGATCATAGAAAACGTCAGCCATGTTGAAAATACAATGTACTTGTTCCTGATTGGTCAGTTCCTGGGAGGACTGCCCTTTAACCTCTGACCCGACATTCCATGCATCTATAATTAGCTAGCTGACGTTTACAAATGACTAGACTTGACATTGGTTTCTGAACCTGCAAAACTTGTACTTTTCATAACTCCGAAACTTTTGGAACAGCAACATGAAACTTTGCGTAAAAAAGTACAAGATGCATTTCAACAACAATAATAATTTATTAATACAGTAACATATCTACATATATACACTTCAAAAGAGACTTAGAAAAATACTCTATATTGGTACATGCCTATCATGACGCCCTAAATTACAGTACCAACTGACTGCTAATCCTAATTAGAAATTCCCCAAATTCATTATTAATAATTCTTATAAGTCCTGGTTTACATTTACAAATTACTTATATAAAATATACTGAGTCCTGGTGAATGTTCTGCCATCCTCACCTCTTAACTTTGCTTTGATTCCGGCATATGGATGTTTAGCTGCTTAAAGCCTCCAAGAAATGCAGGCAGATTTACGGTAGCGTCTCCCTTTTATCCTTAATTACAATGACGTCACAATTGAAATGCACCCACAGCAGTGACCACGTGACCATGCGAGAGATTCGAAAACAAATATGGCGGCACCCATAAAACAACCTGTCATCCCTACGCTGTTTGACGATTCTAACAACTATAGGGCTTACGCACATATTTTATTCTGACAGTAAGGTAATAAACGTATTCTCTATATACCTGAGAACTAGTTTAATGATGTACAATCGCTTCCTAATGTCATAATCTAACCTAGTAATCTAGCGGATGTATGATGGACATTCGATTCGACAGTTACGTGCAGAATGACGTAATGACCAGTACGTTTTAGAATAAGCTAATGATACCCTTTTGCGCTTCAATATGAATGTACAAGACGCCAAAGGTCTCCTAAAGAAACTTGCAATAAAATTACATAAAACGTTGCAATACATGATGTGTATTCACACCTGCTTTCTTTCAACATATATCTTTACGACACAATTAAACAATCAGAGCTTGTTTGTACGACTAGACAGTTTCCTGTCATCCCCGAAACCTGCCAGGGAAATCAGGTGTGAATAGCACTAATTAGGCTCGGCACAGCGAGCCGGGCAATCAGGAGGGCTTCCAGGTGTTGAGTAGTGAAGTTGCTCTAGGGCTTAATGAGTTAAACCCAATTGAACATCTTTGGGATGAAATTCAGAGGAGACTGAAAAATGTCATACCAAGGCCAAACACAGCCGATTTGTTGTGCCAGGCCTTTCTCAGAGTGTGGTTCCAGGTGCCAATGGCTTTCATCAATCGATTGGTGCACTCCATGCATAGATGCTGAGCTGTAGTTATTGTCGCTCATGGTGTCTGAAAGGACTGCAAACGTTCACGTAATGTCTTGAAATTGTGCTGAGTTATTCATTGATGTGTCAAGATATTGTACACAAAAATGTTTTTGATCCGCTTATTATGTCCATTTCTGTAATGATTTGATTACAGTGCCTATCTAATTTTGAATTCGTACTGATGGTTGTTTTTGCTGCTGAGTATATGTCATAGCAACTGATTCAGGACATCCATTGTCCAAATGCAAGTATAATTCCAAAGGCCAAATTCTGTGTAGCAAAAACATGTATAACCAGGGGTGGAAATAACTTTAAAAGTGCTACTGTACACCGGTACAGTGACACATGTGAAAACACTTGCCCTGATAATTTTTCCACTGTACCACCAGTACAATATATTGATAGAACCGGGATTATGATGACCATTTCATACTGACGGTGTGTAATGATTCACAGTATATGATCTTAAAAAAACAATAAGAAACTACCTATTAAATTCAATATCTTGCTATACTGTAGTGGTCATTATATTGTTGTAAGATACTATCACTAGCGATTAAAGTTACGTAGCATGTGGGCTGAGTGTATTCTGGTTTTAAAGAACAATAAACTGTCTGAAACTTGTGAGTTCCTGTTTAATTGATAATTTAATTATTCAATTTGACACAGATACAAAAAAGTGTGACAAATGTTATATTCATTCAACATAATTCTTTAATCTGATAGTTGTTCATTGAGTGACTGACATTCACATACAAGACTAGGATAACTGTCACATATCCTTACAGCTTCTTTAAACATGATGATACATTCATAGGTTCATGGTCCTTCAGACTTGAAAGTCTTCTGGAACTTACTGCTTGACATGAGACAAGCCACCTTCTGATTGCCGACTTCGGATTAAAGTCTTTCGTTTGCTTTGGACCATACTAGTATGTCATAATCGTGAGCAGGTGGTTCAGGGTTTCCTGATTTAACTGAGTTCTGTGATGTGTTTTCACCAAGTTCATTGCACTGTTTTCTGAATTGCCAGTGGCCACAGTCTCTACATGTAACACAACAGTTTTGTAACTTCTGTTTAGTGCTTGAACTGCCCTTTTCTTACTAGCTAGCCATCGTACTTGCTTGACGTAACCCAAGGTAACAAGATCAGTTTCAAACAATTCCGCAATGGATCTCACCTCCCTCCTCATTTTGGGACTATAGTAATAGAAAGAACTTTGGCAGCTACCCCACTTCTCTTGCCCATCACTACGGAGGCCCCATCAACATTAACTGAAACCAGTTTGGGCCCCTTACTGCTGGGATTAACTATATTATTGTATTCCAGCCCAACTCACTTAAGAGCCTCTTTTATTCCATTTAGAACACTATTATGATAAGGGTCTTGGGTCCAAGTGAGGGTTCTGGTGAAACCCCTTATCTAACTGGCGTGCTGGTCTGCTTGGGGGAATTAACTCAACAAAGAGTCCGAAGTCACAAGAAGCTAATCACAATTTTATTTACAAGAACTGAATAACATGGGGTAGCCACAGAGAGTCGGTACAACCCTCTGGGCTGAGGGCTACAGCTGACCTGTGTCGGGAGTCTAAATGCAGTTAGAGACTTTTTATCTACAATTAAAACAATGAAGAGATTACGATTGGTTCACCGATACAAAAATGGGAGTAATCTACATTAGCCTATCAAATACAGAATATACAAAATGGGGTGTCTCCTACTAATGACAAGACAGGGCAATTACTCTTAATCCTGTTAATCCTATTTAACTGGCACTTATCTTGTTCGCACTTTTACTGGATGCTTACCCTGGGCTAGATCTTAACGAGCCTAATCTGATGTGTCAATTATAGGTGCTTGGATTACAATAGATGCGTTTACTCTGGGGCCATGTCTTTATAACCCTTAATTGGTGTTTGCTTAAAGTTTTGTAATATAGATGATGACATGTTTACTTTATGAAGGTAGTTCATTTAATCGTCTGGTCATAACTCTGAATTACTGAAAGGGTTGCTAACAGCTTGAGTCCTCAATACCTTAGGCTAGGATTTTATCTTGAATATCTGTGAAATTGTGTAGCCGTAATTTATACCTTTTTCAATAGTATGTCTGTGAGATGAGTTTTACAACTTTTGACTGGAGTCTTTCTCTAAGCTATTACTGATGTATGATGAAACTAATATTCTATATTTATATCTGAATCCTAATATATTGTTTGTAGTTGTCATGATTAATAATGAATTTTCGTATGAATTATTATTCCATGATAACACCATCGGCATGACAGTGTTCTAGAGAAACAGTTTCAGCATGGACAGACACAGGTTCTCCATCCTGGCTTACATAGCGGGTAAAAACTGTCTCCTGTTCTTTGATACTAGAGTCAGTACTGCCATCACTTAGAATTGTGACAAAGTTTGCCCTCAATATGCCATCAATAAAGTTTGCTTTAAAAGATTCAACGATTGATTTTACAAATTCTTTGGCACCGGCACGATTCCTGTATGAATTGCCAATGTCAACGTCTACACATTCAAGTAAATCGAGGGTAAGTTCAAACTCACCCAGAGGTTTCCCTTGTCTAGCTATGTGAAACGCTGTAATAAAAAAGTTTTTCCAACTTCCCATAGACAGTTTTATCCAAGTTTTTGAATGCCTTGAGTATAGGAAATGCCACAAACTGACCACTAGATGTACTGCCCTCCCTGCTACAACTGCTAGTTCGTCGCTGGATGCCCCGCTTTGTTGTGAGTTTACGTTGTGTTTGTCAACAATTTCACATTCTCGTTGAACATCAGATGCACAGTGTGATTTAAGATAATCAATCCTAAAGTGAGAAGTCCCTTCCAGAAATGTATTTCGCTTTCCCAATGAAATTGAGGGGTATTTACAACAAACTGAACATGTCATGAGATCTTTCTCTTCATTGTACCTGACCCATGGATACGCAGCCCACGTTGCTTGAAAGTTACGTTCCCTCTTTTCATTATCATACAGTTTGTTTTTATCTATATTTACTTCATTTTCTTTTTTCTTTTTAGTGGGCGTGTCGCATTTAAAACCAAACCCATCAAGCGAGCAATGTTTTGACATCTCGATGTTGAAGCAGACAAAATTTCGTTAAAGCCAATCATTTACCAAGAATTCCGAACAAACTCACAACAGCCCATGTAAATTTACTGAGATCACCAATATGCATAGTGAAGTCTGGACCTTTCATTAAAAATATCTAACAAACTCGCAACAGTGCATGTCAATGTTATAAGACTGCAAACATGGATAGCGATGTCGATGTTAGGAGCTTGTATGAAAATGATATGTGCATGTGCTAGGAACTAAGAAAGGTAACTCAAAATTATTTTCTGACCAAAACTATGGGAACCGGCAGGTAAACGAAGGACTACGTTGATAATTTCTTGATGAATTTTAAATATAAAACATAATTAACATTGGAAAGTCAACTTGACACCGGTACAGCGTGATATACACATTTGCTTGCCCGACAAAAAACCCCACTATACTGGGACATCGGGCAATGGGTTATTTCCACCCCTGATAACTCAAATGCGATTATTTATCTGCTCACCACCACGTTGTACATTGACTTGTTAGCCTGCCCATGCCACTCTGTCACTTTCATTAATTACTGTTAAAAATATTCTGACATATATGGCCATAATCAAATATCTCTGTCAGTAATCACACCCAAAAGTCACAATGTCCAGTGCAATGTCATTGTCATTGTGTTAGCAGTTACATTGTTAGTAGACCTGTGAAGGTCCGGGTAAGAATATTGGCCTTCAGTAACCCACGCTTGTCGTAAGAGGCGACTAACGGGATCAGGTGGTCAGGCTCACTTGGTTGACACATGTCATCGGTTCCCAATTGTCGCAGATTGATGCTCATGCTGTTGATCCCTGGATTGTCTGGTCCAGACTCGAGTATTTACAGACTGCCGCCATATAACTGGAATATTGCTGAGTGCGTAGTAAAATTAAACTCACTCACTCACTACATTGTTATTCAGTCTGGTATACCAACTGCTTGTGTAAGGACATCCACAATCAATATTTGCACCTCATGGGAAATGTCCTGGACCCAGTTGTATCAAACTTTAATGAAGCATTAAGGTGCCATTAAACGTTCATTAACTAATGTATCGTTAAATTCTGTTGTACTTACATTTTAATGACGTCGTGTTGTCATTAGCACGTCATTAACGTAATGAAGGTTCTGGGGTATCATTAGAGCATCTTTAACTTCCTGGAAAAGTGTACGTTGCGACGGAATTTTGTTTGCGCAGCATTGGATCTACCTACACCTGTAAAATTACACAGAAATGTAGAATATTAAATTGCCTATACCATAGTGTAAATTCAAGTGCAAATACTTAGGCTGTTTGAAAAAGAGACACTGCTATATGTTATCCCAAATTTTGCTATGCGTTTTAAACAGTAAATGTCTCCACTGTTTATCGTGCACTGATAAAAGTACTGTGCTACTATATTTTTAATTTGGCATCTTTACGGAAAGTGTGAACGAACAAAATATTGTCTGATATCTGAACGACATAAGTATGGATTACATTGGTTTGTGTGCTTATGTATAACGTTATACACTCAATCTTAAAAATGACTCGCAATATGTGTTTAAATGGATTTTCCTCTATGACGTCACATGACTACAAAACTTCATACGCTTATAAAGATAAGGGGGTATCACTCCGCTGTGCTTAACAATTAGTCATTGTAACTTTGAGAGAATTTGCCGTGGATAAGGACACTATATTTCCGTGATGTTTTGTTCACGATATTATTGAAAACAATGATAGTGAAAAAGTTGTGACAACCATATAAAACAACATAAACAAATTCATTGAACAAGACAATTCCTTTAAGAATGTATGCATATACATTTCATTTAAATCATTGTTATCTATTTTGTCAGTTTTACTTAGGTTTAAAATACTAAATGTTAGTAATGAAATTAGTTTCATGAAACATATCTGAACATTACGCAAATTATACATTAATACTAAAAGTGTAATCCGCAGGACAGTGTGACTGTGTTTACTCTTATTCAACTGACCTTCACCTCAAATATGTACAACAATGTTGACGTATGACATCACTACCGATGACCGATTTCTCATGATCTCATTTAATGGCGGCTTCGTGGATAGACCTATGGGTGCCCACGATTTTGCAAGGGTACCTTTGTCCATAAATGTATGATGTAAGTAATCAGAAACATTCTGACTATCTGCGTATGGTTATTTGTTTTTTATTGCTTTTATTAAAAAGGCCAGAAATGCCAATAATTGCCTATGTCGTTCTCCGTGATTTTGCATCTGGCATGGCGTCACGCTGCACAGAACTTTCGTATGAATATATCAAGACTACTGTATTGTATCCGTTTTTAATTTACTAGTTCTTCCTACGATACTCCGTGCATATTATAAAACTATTGAGCTCATGCATGCTGCAAGTAGAAAAAAACTGATTTCTACAAAATTGAGAAAATGCTGCACAGTATAAAATCTGATTTTTGCTTTGTTTACATTTCTAGCAAGCGCTGTGTTATGAGCACAACGTTTGTTTTCACACCAAATATATTTCGTTTGTGTCTAGACACTTGGTTTTAGTGACACAGACCATTTGTAAGTTGATTCTACAATGTATGAGGAATTCACCGATGCATTTGTCACAACTGAATATGAAATATACGTGTCCTATGACCGGCCGTGGCGAAACTTGATTTTGTAAACACTATCCAATATGGCGGAAAGCTCACTTCAGCGATCGTGTTCATGTATTTTCCAAAACATCCCAACCGATTCTAGGTTTATTGGCGATGTTTCAGAATTATTGAGATGTGTTTCTTCACTGCAGTTGAAATCATTGTTTTTGTTCCGAGGTTTAGCCGTAAAGATGCCATTTTGACAGACGACCGAGAGTAACGCTTACATGTTTATGTCGTGGAATTGTGGGAAATATTTAAGGGAATCCCCGATCAGTTAAGGATTTAATGTATCATTAGGGTTTAATGTTGACATTAGTTAATGAAGCAATGATACAACCGGATCCAGAAGTTTAGCTGGAACGCCACTCACCTCATTTGTGTTGGAGTCAAAAATTCTGCACGTTGCGTAGTTGTTAATGTCAAACCAACTAAAGAAGTTTGGACTCAACATATTCTTCATCTTAATTATTGGCTGGTTCCCCTGTTTACATATACGCATTGACACTTCTTGCATTATGTAAGTTTGTGTGCAGGTGACTGTCAGATCAGGTCTTCTTCGGCCATCCTGCAACACTTAATAATAATAATACAAGAAAAACTTCGGGCAGAGTATAAATCTTGCTTAAAGAAAATCTGGAGTTCAGAGCTAACTGCTCGAAACAAGGCCAAAGGCACCAATACTTTTGCTGTGCCAGTCCTTTCCTATTCCTTTGGAGTAGTTGACTAAACTAAAAAAGACATCCAGCATCTTGACCGCCTGACCAGAAGGATCATGTCTGATAACCGAGCCCACCACCCTAGTTCCTCTCTTAATTGTTTATATATGCCAATCAGTTCTGGAGGTCGGGGTTTGATTAATGTGAGAATTTTACTGTGTACTTTTGCACATATTTATTTGTCAGATGATCCTGTGGTGATGCATGTCAAGACTCATGATGAAAGCAAGGAATTCCACAGCTATTTTAAGTGTGCCAGAATCTGAAATTTGAGGTTGATTTTGTTGATGGTGATGTACTGCTGGACGGTACAGTGATGGGAGTAAACCAGGTGAAGTCCTTCACCAAGTCTGCCCAGAGTCGGTCATTTGTGGAGAAGCTTTCTGAGAAACCACTGCATCATGTATATATGCAGTGTGTGGAACAGAATAGCAATCCAACCGACTCCTTTGCCTGGATGAAGTCGGCTGGTCTAAAATGTGAAACTGAGGCTTCCTTTTTGCTGCTCAGGACCAGTCAATTCCCACTCGTAATCGCCTAAATGTGATTCTTAAAGAAAATATTAACATGGAATGCCGACTGTGTAATGAATTTACAGAGACTGTCCAACACCTTGTCAGTGGATGCCCTTCCTTGGCACGAGGTCCATCCATAGTACGACATGAAAAATGATGCTTTCGAACTTCTGTGGAATAGGCCCATATACAGCCTCAGAAGAAATCCTGCCAACAGACATGATCTTGTCCTTTTTGATAAAGCCAATGAAATCCTTTATATCATTGAATTTTCTGTCCCTTTTGGCAGGAACGTGATTGGCAAGATTCAGGAAAAGCATGATAAATATGCGGGCCTTGCCTTTGAAATGTCTCGCTTGCATCCAAAGTACACTGTCGTCAGGCTCCCCATTGTTCTCGGTGCCCTTGGTTTGGTACCTCTTCATCTCTTGGTGCAGATCAAGAGAGTGCCGGGGTTCTCCACCAGGAGCACAGCCCTTCTGACACTCTGGGTAATGCAGAAGGCTGCAGTGTTGGGGTGTCTACATATTCTGCGGAAAGTTCTTGGTGGGTTCGACTAGGCAGCATTTCCTGGGAGAAGTCCCATTCGCTGTCTGGGCTGCGTGTAGAGGGGGCGAGGGCCCTGAGCTGATGGTGAGCCTTACCAGCCTGACTGTACCAGGATCACCCGAACCGTCTCTGCTGCATTTTCATCTTAATCTGTAAAGCATAATAATAATAGTACATTTATTGTGCGCATTTATCCACACATAAGAGCCCAAATAATCTGACTTTTATTACCCCGGATAACCCAAGCTACCTGTGAGGCGCTATAAGGCTAATAGTCACTTGACCTATTCCACTGGATATCCATTTTTCTGCTGGGTGACCAGAGACAATTTTGAACACACTCACTCAAGATATTCTTTCATTTCCTGTGCTTTCAATGAGGCTGTCTCTTTGTAAGGTAAAACCAGAGAGCCCAGACAGTTAGAGATGTCAATCAGATGGCGCCAAACCCTTTGCTAAGATCAAGAATCAAGTAATACCTTTATTCATATCTTGTCCACAAAGTCCATTAGGGCTCAGAAGGCAGTTCAACTCTTGTCAATTATAGCGTAAACATTCCCTCTGGCTTATGGTAGCCATTATTCCTGTGGTTACACAGATACATACAGAAATGAAAATGAAATTCTAAACACTAAGTTATAGCTATTCCTAGTGGTATGCGTAATTGATAAATGAATTATCTCCCCTGCCCATGACATCACGGCATTGTTGTTTGAAAACCTTTCAAAATTTTTTTGTATGGCCTACATAGACGTATGGAAGTGAAAGTGAAATACTGTTTAATTCAAGTCTTCCCTTCTTCAACAAGCTACATTCAAATCGGTCAGTCAAATTGCCTTTAGTCTATTACACAATCACATTTCTCTTTACTTCATATTTTGCTTGTGATTTGAGCTGTTTAGGATTTTAACTTTTCCTGCCCTTTTTCCCGATCTCAGCATCATGTCCAAGAACAAATGTTTGCAATGTCAGAAATTATGGTCGACATAGACCCTCATTCTCTGTGTGACGCTGGCTCTCTGTCATCATCTATTAAATCCGAATCCAAATCACATTCGAGGTCAAAATCAAAATCTACCTCAAGTCAGCTGGATCTGTCAGCCATTTCCGACTTACTGGCTAATTATAAATCTGACATCCAGGCTTCTATGGACAAGTCTGTGCGAGACATGGAAATTCGTAATGAAGTCAAATTAAACAGATTGCATGAGCAATTTGAGGAATGTTATTCTGGCAAGATGGCAGATTTTATCTGCAATTACTTGGTGGTTGATGGCACGAGCCAGGAACCAAAGTCGTTTTCTACCAATCTCAGGGGTGCTCTGACCGGGAGAGCCAGTCATCATACACTGACATATGTAGGAGGCCGGTCCCCTCAAGGGGAGAAGCTTAGGGCTTCCGGTGACGGGAATGGTGTCGGCAGTACTGATATCAGGATTGGTGTGCAAGTGGATCAGGCTACATATGCCATGACCTTTGTTCCCATGCATAACGGTTCCTAGTCGCCCACAGCCTGCCACCTTTCCCCACCTTTCCCCAGGACTTTCATGGGACTGAGACAGTGCCCCATACATGTGAATCTTGTCCTGGCTCGTGCCATACATCTGGCCCAGCTAGAGCTGCTATGGATAGCGGTTTGCCTGCTCAACTGCCCGAGAGCCACGAGCCTAGCGGTTCTGAGGATACGGCTACAGACCCTTTGATTTTATTTATACGGAAAACCCACCACCATAGTGCCTGACTTATCAGACCCAGATACCTCGTCTGTTTATCCCTTCTCTCAACCGGTGTTTTCCATGAGGGAGGGATTGTTAACAGTGCAACCTATGGTCACTTCTGTAGATGACTTTACACCGTGGTGGTCATTTAAGGAGAAACTTGAGCACTTACATGGACTTTACCCTAATACCCTGCCACCTCCTACTGAGGATCATGAAACTGACATCCCTGTGGAGTTGGGATTATCGGGTTGCTTGCCTCCAGAATGGATACCTAAATTATCCCTACCCCATTCTTCATTTCTTAAAACTGCCTTGGATGCCTACAATACAGGCCTCTCAAAGGCAACTGTGACTATTAACTTGCCATGGATAAACCATAAACCAGTTTATGCAATCCACAACCAATTTATTCCAGCTAGTACGCCTAATCTGGATAAGGATTTCGCACAGTTACAAGATACCAGGGAGTCAGTGATCAGCTACTTCAGTGTTCTGCCAAGGACTTAAGGATTTTGATACTGCGGCTTGTACCTCAATTGACATCCTCTCTTACACAAACTGGTTCGAGCCCTCTTACCTCCCTTATTCCAGGACTGTATCGGTATTAAGAAGGATACCCTAGCATCAATGTCAGCTTAGGAAGTAGCCCTCGCACACTCCTTCTTAGATGTGGTTTATCAATCCTTGGCAGATGCTATGCACAATCAAGTTGGCATTCTTGTCTGCCTCACAGCTTTTGATAGAATTCAAAAAATAAATTCCAACAGGAACCTTCCAGATGCATCTAAGGAACTGCTGTTTCAACAACCATTGGACTGGTGTCAGCAGTTTTAAATCAGAATAAAAGCAGGCCACCCCCTAGATCCAGAAGGGAACCGTCGCCATCTACATCTCGGTGATCCTCAACTACTTTGGGTCGTTTTCAGCCATTCCAGAGGTCGTCTTTCGATCGTGCTTCAGAATCTAGGACACATGCTCCATCCAATTCGTCATCTACAGGCTCAACCTCGTCTAGAGGTAGGGGTAGGGGCGCAAGGTATTTTTGAGGCTGAACACCTGCTGCCAGGAAGTTTTGACTCAGATCTCACAATACCTTTTACTCTTCCTTTTGAACCAGAAACACCCCACGATTTGGAAACGGAATTTGATTTTGTGTGGCCAGTAACTCAGTCCCCAGTAGGGGGCAGACTATCCCAGTATGTGGACAATTGGAATCTAATAACCTCAAACAAGTGGATTCTATCAGTCGTAGAGGGAGGCTAAATCCTTCCCTGGGACTCTCTACCTCCTGTGACTTGTTTTCCGACAGGCCGGCAATTTTTCCTCCAGGGTCAACATCTAGTGGTGTCAAATCATGCTATAAAACAACTGTTGGAGAAAAAGGCGATTGTCAAACTTCTTCCATCGGATCTAACCTGTGGCTTCTATTCCCCAGTGTTTCTGGCTCCCAAGAAAGACCTACCAGTAAAGCTATTAAACAAGAACTATCTACAAAAACCTTCAAAGTTCAAGATGGCCAACTTACGAACTCTAATCCATCAAGACTAAAAATTCATCAGTATAGATCTAAAAGACACTTATCTGCACATCTCTATACACCCATGATCCCAGAAATATCTAAGGTTTGCTGTGAACGGGCGCAGTTCCAGTTCTAAGTTCTACCATTCAGAATCTCCCTAGCTCCATGGTTATTCACAAAGGTGCTCTCTCCAATCCTAGCCTTCCTCCATCAGCATCAGATATCGATACATGGGTACCAAGGCAACCTTCTGGCGAGACATGTCATGACTTCTGTACTTCTCAGACAGACAAAGTTCATACTCCATGTCTTCACCCATCGGGGTTTGATAGTACATCCAGTAAAATCAGAACTGACACCCACTACTCAGATCAATTTCTTGGGAGCCATTCTGGATTCATGGACATGCCGGATGTATACTCCTCAAGAGTGTTGGACAGGAGATCTGTTTGAAGATATCAAGCATGCTGGCCTCCCCAGTGGTCTCACTTCTCACCTGGATGTCCCTCCTTGGCTCCCTCACTTCCATATAGGATTACACTTGAACAGGAAGATTACATTTAAGGATACCTCAGATCTGGCTCAACCAGTTTCGTTCTCAGGATTTAGACTCCCATATTGAGCCTCTATATATTCGGATGCCTTGAGCTTGGGGTGAGGAACACACATGGATCACTTACAGATACAAGGCCTGTGGAGCCACAGTCTATACATTAATTGCTTAGAGAGGCTAGCACATCCGAAAGAAATTCATGGTTGGGCATCTCACCTACACAAAAAGAGCGTGATGTTAGTATTGGAGAATTCCACAGTCTACATCAACAAGCAGGGCAGTACCAAGTCACGACAACTTCTCAGCATCACTCAGAATATATTCCAAGCAGCGGATGCCATAAGATCTTATATCAGAGTGTGTCACATCCCGGGATGGGTGAACATATTGGCCAACTCACTCTCTCATCAAGACAAGATTTCCACGGAATGGACACTCAGTTGGGAAGTTTTCAATCTCATAGGCCAGAGTTGGGAAACACCATCTATAGATCTGTTTGCCAAATCTAGGAACAACCGACTTCCAACTTTTGCCAGCCCAGTGCCAGATCCGACGGCTTGGGCAGTCGATACTCCCTTCATTTCATGAAACAAGATGGTACCCTATGCCTTCCCTCCATTCAATCTAATTCCGGAGGTATTAGCAAAGATACACCAACACAATTGCATTGTCTACCTAGTAGCTCCAGCCTGGCCGGCCAGACCATCGTATCCATTGCTCCTGCAACTTCTGACAGACAAACCTTCCCACCTACCCTTGTGCCACAACCTGATCAGTCAACCCAGGTCCAACAGGGTCCCCGAGAATGGTCATCAGCTCGCCTTACACGAGTGGAGGCTCTCTGCAGTTCCTCAAGAAACAAAGTTTCACTGTAAGAGCTGCCAGGGCTATCGTCAAGTCCATCAGACCATCTACAGCTGCCCTGTATAATGGCAAGTGGCGATGATTCAACCAGTGGAGATTATAGCTGATTTCATTCTGTATCTCAGGAACCATAAGCACCTGAAACATAATACTATTGAAGGGTATCATTCAGCTATTGCCTCAGTCATGGATGTTCAGGGATATTCAGTGGGATCCGATCCATCTCCAAAAAGTCATCAGATCATTCTACTACTTTTCCAAAGTGGGATTTAATGTTGGTGCTACAATCTCTCCAGAAGTCACCATATGAGCCGATGCAGGATACTTCCCTGAAGTTCTTATCATTTAAAACTGCGTTCCTCCTTGCCTTTGCTACAGCCTCCAGGGTATTTGAGTTACATGCTATAGACTTTAAGTCCATTACTTTTTCGGAAGGGTATAAGCAGATGACATGCCGGACAGTGCCTGAGTTTTTCACTAAAAAACCAAGCTTCTGCTCACGGCCCCTTGGGACATTGGACTTACAGGATCCCGGCACTTCCTACCTCTGCCTGTAGATGTTATGGATGAGATTGCTATGCCCCATCCAGGTGTTGAGTTGGTACATACGACGCACATCTACATTAAGACGTAATCATCGCCGGCTTTTCCTCATGTAAAACCAACGTCGACTCAGCAATCTCTAAGAATACTATTTCATCCTGGCTAAGAAAGACCATATCATACACCTATCGTGATCATGATCTGGACTCTGTCACCATGAAATTCTCACCTCACAAAATCAGGGTCCTCTCTACATCTCTGGCTGCCTGGTCGTCTGTATCTCTAGAACAAGTAGTTTCATCAAAAGGCTTCACTCCCTAGGCCCTCTGGTGGCAGCGCAGCACCTCTCCTCTGCCTGATTGCCCCCAGCAGACAGCAGTAGACAGCAGTAGATTGGCTCAGAGTGGAAGTCAGGATCCGCTGATCTGGATATGAGAGACTTCAGACAGAGATGGAGCAGTGGAGGGATGAAATCACAGATTGATGAAGCAGTCGGGGTAAGGATCTTATGAGTCCTTTGAACCTATTAACCGTACACCATTTTAAGGGAAAGGGAAGCAATTATAGGCGTAAACATTCCCTCTGGATTATGGTTGCCTTATTCCTGTGGATTCCACAGACACATACAGAATGGAAATGAAATTTTGTAACTAAGTCATAGCTATCCCTAGTGGTATGCTTAAAAGAGTTATGCAGTTATCTCCCTTGGCTGTGACGTCACAACATAGTTGTTGAAAACCTCTCATAATTTTTCTGTATGGACAACACAGAAACGTGTTTACAGAGTGGAAGTGTTTTCAAAATTTTCAAAGAACTACAAGACTCCCGGTCAGTAGTGTCGCATTGGTTGATGTTTCTGACCATCGCATTCTATATTTTGTACATATTGCTTGCGTTTTATTCTACTTTATTGAACTCTATTTTTCCCGCCAAAAAGCATATGTCACAAGCGCGTATCTGCATGTGTTTTGTCTGTGCCTCGTGCTTCACGGGTCCTCCCTCAAAATTTTCAAAGAACTACATGACTCCCGGTCAGTAGTGTCGCATTGGTTGATATTTCTGTCCATCGCATTCTATATTTTGTACATATTGCTTGCATTTTATGTTACTTTATTGAACTCTACTTTTCCCGCCAAAATGCATATGTCACAAGCACATATCTTAAGATGTTCATTGTGTCTATAACTTTCCGTGTAGTCCGTGTTCCCCATGGCGTTTCGACCCATGGCCACGGCTTCTCAGTCTGTTGTTCTGTCGGCGTCCACGGGACAAATACAGACACAGCTGGCTATCCATTGACTTTCCATGTAGTCTGTGTTCCCCATGGCGTTTCGACCCATAGCCACGGCTACTCAGTCTGTTGATCTGTCGGCGTCCATGGGACAAACACAGACACAGCTGGCTATCCTGACTTTCCAGTTCTGACCCATGATCTACTGTCTGTTGATCTGTCGGCGTCCATGGGACAAACACAGACACAGCTGGCTATCCATTGACTTTCCATGTAGTCCGTGTTCCCCATGGCGTTTCGACCCATGGCCACGGCTACTCAGTCTGTTGATCTGTCGGCGTCCATGGGACAAACACAGACATAGCTGGCTATCCATCCAACCGTCCCAGACGAGACCACGGTCGAGGTCTGTCGGACTGGTTCATGCTGGTGTCGGGTATGGTTCCATGGCTTCGGACCTTCCCGTTCTGCCACCCCCCTATGCTGGGGACCCACGGGATCCCTCAGCCAAGCGGATCTTCCGGCCACCATCTCTCCGGCCACGGCTGGTCAGTGGGCTGGCATCTCGGGATACGTTCCGGATCAGCCTGACATGGATGTCGACGTGGTCGATGGATGGTAATCGGGGATTTTTTTGCCTGCATGGTGGGGTTGTAGCCGCAACAGCTAAACGGCAGCGGCAGTGGTTGGGGCACGCCCCGGGGTCGTAAGCTGTACAACTCGTATAACGCTGGCAAGAGCCATAGTCTAGAGTCTATTTTTTGGTAGACAGTTGGGATGCTTTATAGTCTGTACCCGGGTAGTCGAGTATCAACCATGGAGTGAGCGTATTAAGTTTTCACGCCTCACTGAGCAATGTTCTAGTTATGGCGGCGACCTGTAATTCATCATGTCTGGACCAGACATTCCAGTGATCAACCTGTGCTCCGATCTAGGCGCTTGGTGAGGTGTGGTGACATTGGGTTTCACGTCGTCCTTGAGAATATTTCGCTCATATGATGACGTGCCTGCGTGTGTATGTGTATGTGCGGCTGCTTGTACTAACCCAGACTTCAGCTGGGTTTATAGTGCAAGCCGACTGAGATACCATACTGCAGTGAAGCATGAATACCCCACTCGGACACAGTATACTGACTCCGAGGCGCCCAGTCCTTGTTGTACCCATTAATGCCGAGGGCCAGGCAGGGACCAACAAGTACCATATTTTAACGTCTTTTGGTATGACGCGGTCTGGGATCGAACCCACGACCTTCCGCTCTCCGGGCGGACACTCTAACCACTACACTACGGGGGTGGTTTCTACTCACTTGGGATACGGTGACACATTATGTTACCCACGTCAGCAAGCCTCACCACCCGATCCCATTAGTCACCTTTTGCGACAAGTCGACGGGTCTCACGTGCCATCTATTTGCCATCCTTCTCTGGTTAAGGGCATTTGCAATTCTCACCTTAACTCCTGGTATAAGGGACTCGGGGGTTGTCGATCTCGTCTCCCCTCAACAATCTGTTACGCTTGGCATTGTATAAGGTAGGTATATATTTTTTCATCATCTGAGCCTATTACTTTGTCTACTACTTTGGGTATTTACCCGTTCCATTGGAATCTACCTCCGGCCAAGGCTTCCAAACAACCCGGTACAGTTGTTTAAAGTACTCTGTATCACATACAAGAGTCTAAATGGCATAGCACCAGAATTTCTAATCGTTTCAGTGAATTGCCCCTTCAACCACCCAGACAACTGTGATCTGGAAGCAATTCTTATTGAATACTCCTTCTTGCAGACTGCCTTGGCCTCTTATTGAGAATGCTCTTTCAGTGGTTGCGCGCCATCACTACGGAATAGTCTGTTCCTCGCTATAAACTGTTTCCATGTTTTAATTGCGTTCAGATCACATCTTTCAACGCATCTCTTTCACTGTACTATTAACTCCAACCTCACTTTGTAGAGCTTGAACATCCACCTTGTGGTTGGATTTCGCGATATGTAACATTCCTTATTATTATATTATTATTATTACTGAATTAGCAACACCTCGGCTATATCCGAGGCCAGGGTTCAAACTCAATCCGCCGTCCCACGAGGCGTCGGCAGTTCAGGTAGTACATGCGTCGGACCAGTTGATGACCAGGTGAATGAATCAGATAACGGGGATGACACGTGCGTTTTCTTGCCAGAATGCACTGTCAGGTGAGCGCTCCACGGGAGGCACAGGCAATATACCGTTAGGTTGGAAACAAGCCTGATATCCAGTCACTGAATACAGGCAAGTGTGTTTATTTATTTGCCTCTATATAACCAGCAGGGTACATGGGTACCTGGTGGGATAAATCGTGTGGCTATTCAATTTTTTGGCGCCTCTTGGCAGCCTGGATTATCAGGGGTAATAACAGGTAACATGTCAACACCTCGAGCATGTGCCTTGTACCAGGAAAAGGCGTGTTATAGGGCACATTTATTGTTCTAACAAGTGCCTATTATCCCTCTGCATTCTGACGGATCTTGGAAGGTGTATTCTGACGTTCGTTTATTTTTTCATCATCCTCATCTCCCCTAAACACGCTCATGGCATCTTCCGTTGGTCTACCTACTTCTGCCATGCTTTGCGACCTTGTGTTCAGCTGGGCCCTGTCTCGCTTATAGCAATATACGCAATGTGCCGCAAGCTCGCGAGCGCAACGGGAGCCGGGAACCAATTGGGAACCAGCTTAGACCTTGTGTAAGCTACAATATAACGAATTATTTCATTGGCTGATAAATGGTATTTACTGCGGCTGACAGCTCATACATTGTAAATGGCCGCCGTAAACATCGTGTTGTTAGGTTGTAGAGTGTTACGGGCGGACATGAGTTTAATCATGGGTTTAATCAACGGCGCATTGATTAGTATGTCCTTTTCTTTGAAGGTACGTTTCTTTAGACATATGACGCGCCATTGGAGATGCACTGTAAGAATTTTATGCACCATGTGGGACATTATTCTGTGATCTCGTGTCTGCGTTCACTGTACAACGTGGCTGGACAATTCAGTCACAATCTTGTAAATACGAAGGCTTAGCATCCTTGGCTAGGGGTATGGATAGACAAGCCCATGTTAACCTTGTTAAGATGGGGTTGTTTTTTCCTCGCCATTGCTTCCAATTGATAAGGATTTCTCACATCTGTTCTCGAATTATTCCAAACTTTCGTTCACATTTAAATCACGTTCCTCCTAGTCCAAGGGATTTTTTGGGTTTTAACCCATGCATACTAGATCGATATCTTTTCATATGGCGGTTGCCTTGTCTTGGGTATCTGGTAGCTTTCTCACCCAGGTTTTGAGGATTATTTGGCAATTAATCAAGATACCGTGGTGTTCATGTCAGCCCACGAGGGGTGCTTGCCCACTCCTCTTTGGATATCGTTTTTCAGGCAGTTTTCTGATGCCAATCACACTTGAGCTCGTGAATTACCTGTGCGTCAGATACAGGTAGCACGTACAACTCCTTATTATTTGATAGTTGAGAGGCAGCCGCAAGACACAAGAAAGAAGAAATACAGCTGCCGGCGACATCAAGATAAAGTAGAGTTTTTTTTAACTATTAAAGTATACAGAGTATACTGGGCTAGCTGGCGGTGCAGAGTCAAAATCCAGACTGAGAGTTGGTGTCAGTTCTTGTTTTGTGGTTGGTGTCGGATCCTGGCTGGTGGTTGGTGTCGGATCCTGGCTGGTGGTTGGTGTCAGTTCTTGACTTGTGGTTGGTGTTGGATCCTGGTTGGTGGTTGGTGTCAGATCCTGGCTGGTGGTTGGTGTCAGTTCTTGACTGGTGGTTGGTGTCGGATCCTGGCTGGTGGTTGGTGTCAGTTCTTGACTGGTGGTTGGTGTCGGATCCTGGCTGGTGGCTGGTGTCAGTTCTTGACTGGTGGTTGGTGTCGGATCCTGGCTGGTGGTTGGTGTCAGATCCTGACTTGTGGTTGGTATTGGATCCTGGCTGGTGGTTGGTATCAGATCCTGGCTGGTGGTTGGTGTCAGATCCTGGCTGGTGGTTGGTGTCGGATCCTGGCTGCTGGTTGGTGTCGGATCCTGGCTGCTGGTTGGTGTCAGATTGATTTAAACATATTTTATTCACAAATGTGAAAGGGATTGGGGACAAGTTATCCAACTTAAAATACCCGCTCCCTAATATTTACATACATACAATTTCAATTATATACATCTTAGGAAAGCATACAGAGAAGAGATAGGAAAGTAAAAGAGAGAAGAGAGGAAGGGACACGACTTATGTGATCACTCAAAACGTTTTGATTGATGAATAAAAGATTGCACACATTTGAAAATGCATTCATTCTGTTGAATAGTCAGGTCAGGACTTCCAAGTAACATCAGCGACAATGTGATTGGGGAATCACGTGTTACAATATTTTAAATATTTAACATTGATATCTCTCTTTGAATGTTGTACAGTCTACATTCTAATAGGAAGTGATGAACATTTTCACAAGCATTGTCACAGTAACAAGAAGCAGAATCTTTCATGTTGAAACGATACAGATCAAAATTTAACTGACTAGTCGTATATCTCAACTTTGTGTGAATAATATTAAATTTTCTAATACCAAACGAGTAATGTGATGGAGCTACAGGTTGCTCACCCTTTAAATATGACTTGAAACTTTGTAATAAAGGTCGAATTCTTTCGGTTTCAGAAATATTATTCTATATTCATACAGTTGATGGAAAAAAGGAATCATACGAAAGTCTTAACCTTGCAGGAGGAAGGATAATATTGTTAGCATTCCTAAGGTTATAGTTAGATCTGGATCCCATACTATCTGGAGTAATATCTTTTAAGTATACAGGAGCTAAAAAAAAATTGAATTTTATAAAATAGACAAGTTTTCTTCTTTTCCTTCGTTCATCCAGTCTTTCCCACCCTGTCTCATAATATAGAATTTCCCGTGAGGTATATCTAGGAAGACCTGTAACTATTCTGGCAGCTTCTAACTGAAGTTTTTCTAAGTTTTCCTTCTGTTGTACAGTACAACCATCCAATAATTCACTAGCATATTCAAAGTGTGGTCTGATGAATATCTTATAGATATTGTTGATTGTATTTCTGTTTAGTAAATATTTCAATTTTTGCATTGATGTCAGATCCTGGCTGGTGGTTAATGTCAGATCCTGGCTGGTGGTTGGTGTCGGATCTTGGCTGGTGGTTGGTATCAGATCTTGGCTGGTGGTTTGTATCAGATCCTGGCTGGTGGTTGGTATCGGATCTTGGCTGGTGGTTGGTATCGGATCCTGGCTGGTGGTTGGTATCGGATCCTGAATGGTGGTTGGTATCGGATCTTGGCTGGTGGTTGGTATCGGATCCTGGCTGGTGGTTGGTATCAGATCCTGGCTGGTGGTTGGTATCGGATCCTGAATGGTGGTTGGTATCAGATCCTGGCTGTTGGTTGGTATCGGATCCTGGCTGGTGGTTGGTATCGGATCCTGGCTGGTGGTTGGTATCAGATCCTGAATGTTGGTTGGTATCGGATCCTGGCTGGTGGTTGGTATCAGAGCCTGGCTGGTGGTTGGTATCGGATCCTGGCTGGTGGTTGGTATCGGATCCTGGCTGGTGGTTGGTGCCGGGTCAAGATTGGTGGTTGTTGAGTCTTGCTGACTGGATAATGTGAAAACAAGATCATCCTCAGTTTGCATGCGTTCAACAACCTCGGTCGGCAAAGAGGATGATGTTAAGCCAACTTTTGCTTCACATCCAAACATAGCGGCGTATGGTGATCGTTGGATCCCAGAATGCAGACTGGAATTTTTCTGGAATTGTACAAATTTTATGCCCACAAACCAATCATTTGTGTTATTATCTCCCATCCACGCAACAAGCATGGCCTTGATATCACCATTTGCCCTTTCCACAGACCCTTGACATTGAGGGTGTCGAGGTTTACCATGACAAGTCGGGGCCACACCTGAGTTTCAGTTCAGAGATAACCTCGGCAGTAAATTGACTTCCATTGTCACTCTGGAGGAAAGATGGAGCGCCAACAAGAAGAAAAATATCCAGTAGATGATGGGCAACTTCAGCAGCACACTTTGAGGTTAATGCTCGTAGAATAACAAACTTGGTCAGGTGGTCTTGATAGACCATGATCCACTTGAATGAATTTTGGGCCATGGACTACATATCAATAAGATCAATTTGTGCACGCGAGGCAAATTCCTGTTTGAGAATGGGAAGTACCACCACACTCTTGGTCCTTGGGCGCTTGCGCTTCTTCTGACATTCCTGGCAGTAAGACTTGAAAACTTCAAGAGCCTCACAAGTGATGTTGGCGTACTTTTTGTTGACCTCTTTGGCCATTCGATCACGTCCGCTATGGCCTGTGGCTATGTGAGCTTGCTTGACCACATCGTACGTGTCTTCTATGCTGGCATAATATACTGGATCCTCATCTGGAGTGGCACACTTTTTTATGAGTTTCTCAACATCACCACACTGCAGTATCTCAAACCTGAAAAAAATGTATGAGAAATTTTTAAAACTTATAATATGAAATATCAAGAAGTAATTGCATGTCATGAACAATACAAAGTGAGCGTAATTGGCCTTAACTTGGTACATGTACTTACTTTGACAGGAGGTAGTATCAGTTCCACCAGTTTCTGCTGCTGCTCTAAGATCCTCTATCATTGTGAAATACGCCTCCTTTGGAATGAAAACTCTCTTGCAAACTTCATATTTCTTGTAGATCTCTGCTTTAAACTGATTTTCATAAGATTCTGCCATGATGATATCATGTAAGGGTTGTAACAAAATGATTTGTGACAAAAGCCAGAAACAATGCTGATTTTATAGAAAACATTCTCTGATCTTCTGAGCACTTATAATGTGCTGGGGCATTAAGAAGAAGTCACTTGAGTGAAGTCACTTGGGGGATGGCACTTGGGGGAAGCCACTTGGGGGAAGCCATATAGTTGTACATGTAGTAATGTTTTCACAACCACAAAACGCACAAACAAAGATTTGTGACAAAAGCCAGAAACACAATGCTATAAAAACAACACCCCACACACCCCAAAACCAACAAAAAACAACACAAAAAAACAAAAAAAACAGCAAAAGAACAACAGTGATTATAGACTGCATTTAATTACAGTAAGTAATACCCTTTGAAATGAACAGATGTGTCCATCACACAATGAAAACATTGTCATTTTGTGTTTTACACATATACTAGTAGCCTGATTTGCAAAATCTTCAGTCAGGCATTATGTGTAAAAAAAAGCTATAAATTTTAGTCATTTCGTGTAATGACTGGAATTTTCAGTCATTAACGTATTGCCTAGTGCTCACAGGCACTTCACGAAATGACTGATTCATTTAGTCATTACACGAAATGACTGATTACACAGATTGACTGTAACATATATACCTATTTACCTAAGTAAATTTTAAGATTTTTCTGAAATGGCAAGGTGGTGTTGTTTAGTTACGGATTCAAATACATCATATGTGTGTTTTTAATATCATAGCATAGGTAATAAACATCTAATTTTTACATGATATGATTGAATATCGAGGTAAAAAACACAGAATTAGAATAAAATTGGATCAGTCATTATACCATACAAGCACTAGAAAATCTGAAAATGTTTACACTGCTGGGATTCTTTATTACAGTCAGACAAGAACTACCCGGGGATATTTTCAAATAACGGGCATCCACCCTTCCTAATGTTTAGGTTGAAGAAATTCTGCCAAGTGGACAGTAGCCCAGTCCCTGTGCCCGTCATGGTCGAGTGAGCAGGTACCGACCAGCCTGCAGCTTGGTTTCATAGTTAGACTGTTGGCGAGAAACATTTATTACTCTGGATCAGTGGCCTTTTAATTGGTCGCGTACCGATCTGTCGAATTTCGGATTTCAGAGTAGTAAAATGAATTTGACGGATCGGCACTGTGATCTTAGCTATGTATAGTTTATCATACCAAAAAAAAAGATGCAAGGGGTGTTTGATGGTTTGACTCTATATTTTTGTACTTTTGTAGAGTATATATCTTTGCCTACTCATATGATACAGTGAGAAATTGATGCATTAAATATATGTTTGGACTCTATATTTTTTTACTTTTGTACAAAATTGAAATTGATGCATTAAATAAAATGCATTCATAAGGAGAAATATATAGTTCGTGATGTTCAAACTTCTCGAGTAGTAATTTAGACTTGGTGCATAAACCTGGGAGTATAATAATGTAAGGTATACAAAGTCACAAGTTTGGTCTCTCTAATCTCAAATATCTTTGTTATAAAAATTGCTTAACACAAGGTAAGTTTTTCATTTTGGTTGGCTAGTGGTCCTACAAACTTAACAAGAAAATGGGTGCTTTGTACATAATATTCTGGTAGATACTTTTGTCTGCTCTCCTCATACCTAGGACATAGCCATAGCCAAAGCCATAACTAAATAGTAAGTGCCTAACATATGATACCCAGTTTGATGTCAGCAATCAGAAAGTCTTCACCCGGAATCTGTTCATTAAAAAAACATGTATAGTCTAATCCAATACAAGCCGACCCCTTAATTAATGAACTTAGACTCTCCCAGTGTGTTAACACAGTCTGAAATTCGACCAATTAGCACAGAACCACTCAAGCATGATTCGACGGATCAGCACTGTTGGCTGTTCAAAATTCCAGTGATTAGGCCTTAACCTTTTATTCCAATCAGCTTAATTACCAACAGTGTTAGATGGAGGCCTGATGATTTGAAAGAGCTCTGAGTATCATGATGAAAAAGAGTGTTTTACGATACATATATTGACATTATTCATGTCCATGGCATTACAAATTAACACTGGCTCATTAAATATTTAGCCTTCAATTTCACATAGAAATATCAATACATCCTTACTTTGAGAGAGTTGCAACAAGTCACATCTTTGATCCTAAAGTTTATGTCCCACATGCCCATCAGAACCAGCATGAAAAACGCATTTAAGAAATAGAAGAAGTTTGCCCTTACACAACATCCTCTGAATATGACTGGGTATGTAAATGTAAGGTTTCTCTGCATGAACAAATAAAAAATGGAAAACAAACGTCATAGATTTCACGCCATCAGGTCACTATTGATTCATCTTATCAAGATGGTTCCCCAGGAAAAAAACACTGAACATTTAGTAAAAAACATTCGCTGCTTGCAGCAGTTTTGCACATACCAAGCTATATATTAACAGAACAAGATATCCATAGTCTTGTCCACCTGACCAGAAGGATCATGCTTGATAACAGAGCCTACCACCCTCGTTTCTCTCTTAATCTTTCATATATGCCAGTCAATTCTGGAGGTCGAGGTTTGATTAATCTTCATGATAGAATTTTATTGTGTACTTTTGCACATATTATTTATCGGATGAAACTCTGGTGATCCTCTGTCAGGACTCATGATGAAAGCAAGCAATTCCACACCTATTTTAAGCATGCCAAGGTTGTTGGACAGAATCTGAAATTTGAGGTTCAATTTGTGGATGGCGTTATGCTGCTATATTCCCAGGAAATTTACACATTTCCTGATTTGAGGGTCTGATGTTTTTACACGTTTCCTGATATGAAATTTTTGCTATCTCAAATAATACAGCTTTGATTAAAGGACAAACAAATCATCAATTTACACGAACTCATTTATTGTGGCAATGCAACCTTGAATGGCAACGGCTATTACACTAAAGTCCTGCTTTGTAACATTTACATTTGAAGGTTTTGCACTGCTTAGCACTTTGTGCACAGTTGCACTAAGTGTATCCTTGACCACCACAGATTGATTCTTGTTGCACAGCTTGACACAGTCCCAATTTCTTTGTCAGTTTGTACATCAACCATGGACAAAAAGTTCTGAGTGCACAAGTCAAATTGACTTCTGCAGTAGCGTTCCTTCAGGATACCAGATCTCACAGCAACTCGATACAAGTCATTCTCATTTCTAGCCAATATTACACCCATGATATTTAAGGGGTCCAGCAACATGTTCCAACATGTTTCTCCATGCATTCAGCTTGAGCAAACTGTTTCAGGGGGAAGGGTAGAAGAACGAAGACCTACTCTCGGCTCACTTCCAAACAGGGCTCTGAAAGGTGACTGCTTGATTCCAGAGTGATGGCTGCTGTTTTTCTGGAACTGCACAAATCGTAGTCCACTCGGCAAGTCAGTTGTGTCATTGTCTGCTAACCAGGCAACTAACATATCCTTGATGTCACAGTTAAGACGTTCCTCAGATCCCTGGCTTTGGGGATGACGAGACTTGCCATGTACCATCAACAGATCTGGCCACATAACCTTCAGCTCACTGATAACTGATGTGGTAAATTCACTGCTGTTGTCACTTTGAAGAATCTGTGGCGCACCATACAGCAAAAATATATCCATTAGTTGCAAGGCAACTTCTGCAGCACGCTTCGAAGTGAGGGGGCACAATACACAGTATTTTGTGAGATGATCCTGGTACACCATGATCCAATGGTGGTAACCTTTAGCCATTGACTGCATATCAATGAGGTCAACCTGTGCACGGGAACCAAAGTCTTTGGAGAGAACTGGTCTTACAACCACACCCTTGGTGGTGACACGCTTTCTTTTCTTCATGCACTGGACACACAGGGATTTGAAGAGTTTAATGGCATTACAGGTGATGTTGGCATACTTGTCTGACTCTTTGATCATTTTGTATGCAGTGTGTGGAACAGAATAGCAATCCAACTGACTCCTTTACCTGGATGAAGTCGGCTGGTTCTAAGTGTGAAACTGAGGGCTTTCTTTTTGCGGCCCAAGACCAGTCACAATAGCCAAAATGTGATTCTAAAAGAAAACATTTCCGTGAAATGTTGATTGTGCAATGAATTTACAGAAACTGTTCAACGCCTTATCAGTGGATACCCTTCCTTGGCGCAAACAGCATACCTTAGAAGACATGATGGCATAGGTACTACCATCTTCACCATGCCTGTGGCTTTGACTCCCGAGGTCTATCCATGGTACGACCCTGAACATGTCCAGAGCGTCATGGAAAATGATGCTTTTAAACTTTTATGGAATCGGACCATATACAGCCTGAGAAGAGTTCCAGCCAACAAACCTGATCTTGTCCTTTTGATAAAGCCAATGAATTTATTTACATCATTGAATTTTCTATCCCTTTTGACAGCAACATGATTGGCCAGGTTCTCCACCGAAGGGTGAAAAAAAGGGTTCGGGTGATCCTGGCACAGTCAGGCTGGTAAGGCTCATCATCAGCTCATGGCCCTTCCTCCTCTTGGCGCAGCCCAGACAGCGAATGGGACTTCTCCCAGGAAACAATGCCTAGTTGAACCCACCAAGAACTTTCCAGGGAATATGTAGACTGCCCAACACTGCAGCCTTCTGCATTACCCAGATTGTCAGAAGGGCTGTGCTCCCGGTGGAGAACCCGGGCATTCTCCTGATCTGCACCAAGAGATGAAGAGGTACCAAGGGCACTGAGAACAATGGGGAGCCTGATGACATTGTACTTGGGATGCAAGCGAGACATTTCAAAGGCAAGGTCCGCATACTTAGCATGCTTTTCCTGAATCTTGCCAATAACATTGCTGTCAAAAGGGACAGAAAATTCAATGATATAAATATATTCATTGGCTTTATCAAAAAGGACAAGATTAGGTTTGTTGGCAGGAATTCTTCTGAGGCTGTATATAGGCCTATTCCACAGAAGTTTGAAAGCATCATTTTCCATAACGCCCTCGACATGTTCAGGGACGTACCATGGATGGAACTCGGAGTCAAAGCCACAGGCATGACGAAGACGGTAGTAAAAGCAACGAGCCATGCCATCATGTCGTTTAAGATATGCCGTTTGTGCCAAAGAAGGGCATCCACTGACAAGGTGTTGGACAGTCTCTGTAAATTCATTACACAGTCGACATTTCATATTGATATTTTCTTTAAGAATCACATTTTGGCGATTACTAGTGGGAAGTGACTGGTCCTGAGCAGCAAAAAGGAAGTCTCAGTTTCACATTTAAGACCAGCCGACTTCAACCAAGCGAAGGCTTTGGTTGGATTGCTATTCTGTTCCACACACTGCATGTACACTTCATCTAGGCAAAGGAGTCGGTTGGATTGCTATTCTGTTCCACACACTGCATGTACACACGATGCAATGGTTTCTCAGAAAGCTTCTCCACAAATGAACGACTCTGAGCAGACTTGGTGAAGGACTTCACCTGGTTTACTCCCATAGCTGTACCATCCAGCAGTACATCAACAAAATCAACCTCAAATTTCAGATTCTGTCCAACAACCTTGCCACGCTTAAAATAGCTGTGGAATTCCTTGCTTTCATCATGAGACTTGACATGCATCACCAGAGGATCATCCCACAAATAAATATGTGCAAAAGTACACAATAAAATTCTATCATGGAGAGCCTCCACATTAATCAAACCCTGGCCACCTGAATTGATTGGCATATATAAACAATTAAAGAACAAATAAACTTTGTTTTTTTGTACTCTTTTAACTATTACATATGAAAGATTTGTGGTTAGACGTATGCGGAACACCAAATTCATTCTTAAAAAACTTGTGGTTAATTAATACCGAGCGATAAAAGTTGCCAAAAAGTCGCCTGCTTCACTCTTGGCGGCCAACGAAACCACAGACAGGTTACGTAACTCTGTCGCCAGAGCACTGCAGTGACATCATATGAGGAACGATTTTCAGTTAGTTGTATAGAAAGTGTGTAGCCCGCTCATCACTTTGATGATTTCTCGACATCAACAACGACATGCCGAATCGTTACTTTGTCGTCAATTGCTCCTAGGGGTCGGGTGATGGTGTCACCATGCACAGATTTCCACAGGACCCGTGAGTTAGGTGCTAAATGGGTTATGTTTGTGAGTGCGGCGAGCATTGTGGAAGCCTGAAGCGATATCTTACTTGTGTTCAGATCGCTTCACGGAAGTTAAAGAATCAAAACTACTTACTAGTTGTAGTAAAATATGTATATGATTGATGACCATAAAGATTTTCCATGACACAACTTGTAACATAACGATTTCTTCCTCGGAAGTGAGTTTGTGGTCGAAGTAACAATAATATTGTAAGTAGTATTATATTGACACCCACCTTGCTGCCAAGAGAGAAATTGTTATGTTATAAGCTATGTCAAGCAAAGTCCTATTGGCCATCAATCAAATACATATTTTACTACCAGTAGAAAGTAGTTTTGATTTTGTAACTCGGTGAAAACAAACCTAGATAGCATTTATCCTCAGACTTGTGGATGTTCGCGACAGGGCGCCGCCATTTTTGAAAATCGTAAAGTGACGGGCTAAAGTCTGTTAGAATTAATGAGATTATGGTTTGTTTTCATCAAGTTAGAAAATCAAAACTACTTTCTACTCGTAGTTAAATATGTATTGGAATCATAACCAAAAGGATTTGGCATGACACAACTTATAACATAACGATTTCTTCCACGGAAGCAAGGTGGGGGTCGAAGTCACAATACTGCGCGATAAATTTCTTGCTACATTCACATGGTTAATGTCCACTCACCAGTATGTAGATACTAGTCAATGTGCATCTTTATATTTGGTCTTATAATCCTAATTAGTTTATTATCATACTTGTATGCATTTTGAAACTAAATAAAAAGCAGACGATCTGCTGATACTTATAGTGAATTTATAACAGAACTGTAATATCTAGACATTTTATAGTTTGCCAATGTGAATCATAATTCGCACACACACCCTAGTGTATGTTGTCTGTCTCATTACACTTCACGGCGAAAACAATGATTCTGTTGAATGCTACGACAAATGAATAAAAACAAAATGCAAATATTAAAATTAAAGTAGATTAAAGTTATAGGAACAATGTCAGGTTATTACCTTGTTCGAGGAATGTATCCATCAATATCTACAAAAATGAGTGATATGCCATTCATCTGCAGCTGTTCCAAGTGATGTGTCTTTTAACAGTTTAATATGCGAAAAAGTGATAAATCTTTTCAGGTATGTCACATTGGTGTATAGTCTCATTGGTCACCCAAGATAGCACACCTGGCAACTAATTGCATAATGTCCGCCTTTTTTAAAAACAGTAATTTAGTTAGCCAATAATGGGCAATCAATCAATGTATTGCCGGTTAATCCTTTGAAAGAAGGACGTTGTTTTTACGCAGACACCAACACGACAGAGTGTATTCAGTATAGATTAGTAAATCTACATACATAAACACTACCTTTTGACAATTCCGCTGTGTAAGATAAAAGTAATTAATCAATCAGCGTGTTATCGGTTAATCCTTTGATCAATGTTTATAAATGTTTAATATTTACTCCAGACACAAGAAATGCCAAATGGGAACCTTTGTCGGGTAATCTAAGTGTGTTACCACTAATTATACCTGTTATAAATTCATTAACTGACCATCAAGTGAATGATGACAAATAACGTGTAGGTTTTGGTAAACTTACGTCATTGACAGATTACAATTGAAAATTAAAATTAATGTCTTTATTGTTTTAACTAAATGCCTATATGTTCACAATCCAATGCTACGTACCGCCATACATAAATATACATAATTAGGCCCATTTGCATACAGTAATAACTGAGATAACCAGATGTAATTCAACTGATTAAAACTTAGCACCAGACAAGAACAACTAAAGTACTGTCGGAAATGCTAGAAAAATGCTTTTTAGCCTTAATATCTTTATAAAGGTGATAAATGTACTATGTTGTCAATATATCAACTCGCCTATTGTCTACCTAATTTTTATTTCAATCGATTTAACATTCCCATGCATTTCAATGGCAGTTTACAGGAGAGAATTTGGTACCAAAACAGCAACTTAAGATTTATTCAGTTTAACAACAGAAATCTGAAATAGTCTTTACATTTATCCTAATAATACAGGTGGTGTAAAAATATGAATCAACGTTTTTCCTAAACAAATAAATGTTGAATGTTTGTGTTACTTTACTTAATTATCGTTTTCTTTATTGAAGAAATATTAATATAAATGTTAAGTCTTGAATAATAAGTTTCCCGTCATGCATGCACATCTTTATCACAGCGTCCACTATGGCCAACGATTTGCAGTCGATTGTTGCAAAGGTTTATAGGTTTTTTCTGTTTAAAAAAGACAGAGGTAAACCTTTCATTAGTGTAGAGAGGGTTTATTACAGAACTTGTTAAGCTGTTGGCATGTCTTACCAACAAGTTTACAATATTGTAAACAAATCAGACAAGACAGGGACCGTCTCATATGCAAAACCGGGACGTAAAACCATCCTTGAAAACTTTGACAAGGGAGTGCTTAGACGGGCGGTCTACAAACTTTATGAAAAGAAAAATATATATAATATATCTTTGGCCAACTAGATTAAACTGACCGAATTACATCCATATTTTTTCAATGAACTATACTGTTGACATGCAAAACATTTATTAAAACGTTGCACATTTCTACAATCAATCGATAAGATAACACAAGTGATAGGATTCTTTCCAATGTACAGTTATTCGTATGTTTATTTCAAAACAAACACACATACACAAATGATCCCTTACATAACCAATACGTATACTATACGTACACATATTAAACATTTTGCAGAAAACATCTATTGATATGACCCCTCGCCCGAGCGTGTGCTCAGGTGTCAATTTCACCTGTCGATACCGTGCATGCTGATGACGTAACAACTACCCCTTATTTTTTAAGTTTTTGGTATTTTCATTAGTAAAAACACAGTTTAGAGCATGTCTCAAAATTTATTCCCTCAGTCTACATTAGGTAGATATTTCTTGAAGTGTTATTTGTTATTTAAGTAACTGTAACACCTCTGAATTTTAAATATAAGTCAAAAAGCATTTTTCTAGCATTTCCGACAGTACTATAGTCAACCTTCGTTGACTAGAGATTCCCAACAAGGGAAGGGAGGTAACTCTGTGTAATCTGTTTGACTACAGTTTATGCCACCTAACACGGGTTACAACAAGGGAGTATTAATTGCTGTATTGCATGTGAAAACTTATGATCCGACACTGTTTTGAGAATACAAACAGATTTTTACATGACATGATAAAATATCGAGGTACAAAAAACACAGAAATAGGATCAATATGGATCAGTCATTATACAAATAAGGCCTAACGACACCTAGCGATTTTGACAGAATCGTCTATGAAAACAAGTTGTAACTCGGAAACTAGGCAAAGCAGGAGACAAAATTAAATGACAGTAGATTGTGAGAACATATAGCTTTCATTTTCCACAACAGTTGTCACGATTTCAGGTTTATACAAACCTGTAAACAAGATAATTTACCCCCTGAAATGTAGATGAATTCTGCATCGGCCCTCATATCTATTCCTCATATGACGTCACAGAGACGCCCGCTCTGATTGGTTGACATTTCGTTCGCGGATGAGACTTGTGCACTGTTGTCTAAAAGGTCGATTTAAGTTAATTAAAGACCGAAATGAGTAGTTTTAATGACGGGGTTTCATTTATAGCGATGCCAGTTAGTGATTTATGTATTTTTACACCCCTAGAGTATTGAGAGGAACGAGGGTGGTGGGCTCTGTTATCAGACATGATCCTTCTGGTCAGGTGGTCAAGACTCTGGATATCTTGTTTTTTCCAATCAACTACTCCAAGGGAATAGGAAAGGACTGGCACAGCAAAAGTTTTGGTGGCTTTGACCTTGTTTCGAGCAGTTAGCTCTGAGTTTTAAACTCAGCCTGAAGTTTGTCTTGAATCTGGTCAATTCTGGCGCTGGTCCCGAACTTGCATTCCAAGAATGGTGTAGGCCTGATCTTCCACAAGATGCTCAATAACTCCTCCCCTTGTAACCTGACCGATCCATCATTAACTACCTTGCCACGTTTCAAATGAAGAATATTACATTTGTTGAGTCCGAATGTCATGCCAATATCATTAGAAAAGGACTCAACAAGGAGAACCTGTTCTTTCAAGTTGGTATCTCCTTTGGCAAGGAGCTCAATGTTTTTGAGGATCTGTGTTGAGGAGGTCCAGGATGGTAACCATCCTCTTTATTGAGCAAAAAGCTCAAGGATTTAAGGACAAACAAAAAGCAAAGGACTAAAGGAATCCCCCAGGAATATTCCCCTTCTGATTGGAATAGGCTGCGATGTAAGCACCTGCCCTTGTGAGTACATCTCAAGTTGAGTCGACCAGCAACTCATTAAAGACTTGAGTAAATCAAGTAGTCACTCAGGGAGGTCAATATACTGAAGAGACTTCAGAATCCATTTGGAGGGACAGAGTCGTATGCTTTTTTGTAGTCAATCCAGCGCATGGAGAGGTTGCGGTGATATGTTTTAGCCTCTTCCAAAATCATTTCTTGTACAAGAAGTTGATCCTTGCACCCCCAACATCCCTTTCTTGCCCCCTTTTGCTCTCTATAAATTATGTCATTAGAAGATCAGTAAGATGACACGAGGTTTGTCAAACACCCTGTGAAGATTTTATATTGTGTATTCAAACATGTGATAGGGCAGAAGTTTTTGGGATCAGTCAAGTCTCCTTTTTTGGTGAGGAGTATTGTGCGACATTTGCAGAACCATGGAGGAACAGCACCTGTGTCCACAGAATTGAAACAGTGAAGTAATGGTGTTTGGACACAAAGGAACAGTTTCCAATACCGGTTTTGAATACCATCAGGCCCTGGAGCTGTATTGGATTTGGACTTTTTGATAACACTTTTCAGGCAATTGGGTGAAGTGTAACAGAAAAACGACCCAGTTATTTTCTCATGCTTTGCATGATCGTAATCACTGACCCATGGTGCCTGCAGATTACAGTAGCCGGGTACAGACCACAACTCTTTCCACAACCTTTCATTGGCATCAATGGGAGGCCGTTTATCATGCTCACCATCACCATTGTTTTCAGTTGCATGTAGAAGTGCTTTTCATTATTTCTAACAAGTTTATTCTGTTTGATGAATTTATTTTTCTTTTCCCATTTTTACTTTCTTTCAGTCCAAACCTTTTATTTGGGCTTGAGGGAATGGACAGTTAGAGGAAGTAGCTTTTCTTTCGTTGTCTTGTATTGTATTTTTAATTTCCTCAAAATTTATTTTTGTCTTTTAAAGACATTGGGTTCTCTGAAGATCCTATTTTAAGGCACAGCTCTATCCAGGAAATATTTCTTCTAGTTTCAGTAAGTTTTACTAGAAACCGGTTTTTCTTTGGTCTTTTGTTGTTATCATTAGATGTTTTTTCTTCAGAAACTGTGTGAAGTTCCTCCAAAGTTTGAGCGGCAGCATAGACACAGCAATTTACTTCACATAACGAATCGTCCGCAGAAAGTTTTAGAGAAATAGTTTCATTAAGTGAATCAATTTCATTTTTGGGCAAAGACACGTTTAGTTGTTTAATTGGCCTCTGTTTCTCTAAAGGTAGATCACAAATTTCCTCATAAATAGAATTGAACAAAATGTAAACAGGATTTTCAGAAAGATCTGCAAATGAGGTAGAAAAAATGTCAGGACCAATTAGCTCTACACCAGAAGAGTTTGCACCAGGAAGAGGAGACAGGTTAACGCAGACGTCCATCAGAAGTTTTGGGTCCGCTGCCACTTGAGCATACTGCTTATGCAAAGGTTCCTGACGGGCACCAGTTATGGGTTGAACTGGCTCATGGGGCATGAGATTTTTAAGCCGCCAGAATTGGTCTCGGAATATTTTGCTCCGTCAGGTAAGCATACATGGGCATGGCATTGTCCCAAATGCAGCTTAAAGAACCACTAAACTTTGTTTTTTGTTACTCTTTTAACCATTACATATGAAAGATTTGTGGTTTGTCTTATGCGGAACACCAAATTTATTCTTTAAAAACTTGTGGTTAATTAATACCGAGCGATTAAAAGTGGCCAAAAAGTCGCCTGCTTCCCTCTCGCCCGCCAACGAAACCACAGACAGGTTACGTAACTCTGTCGCCAGAGCACTGCAGTGACGTCATATGAGGAACGATTTTCAGTTAGTTGTATAGAAAGTGTGTAGCACGCTCATCATTTTGATGATTTCTCGACATGAACGACGACATGCCGAATCGTTGCTTTGTCGCCAATTGCTCCTAGGGTCGGGTGATGGTGTCACCATGCACAGATTTCCACAGGACCTCGCAGTTCGTGCTAAATGGGTTATGTTTGTGAGTGCGGAAGCGAAGCATTGTGGAAGCCTGAAACGATATCTTACTTGTGTTCAGATCGCTTCACGGAAGTTAAAGAATCAAAACTACTTACTAGTTATAGTAAAATATGTATATGATTGATGACCATAAAGATTTTCCATAACACAACTTGTAACATAACGATTTCTTCCTCGGAAGTGAGGTTGTGGTCGAAGTAACAATAATATTGTAAGTAGTATTATATTGACACCCACCTCGCTGCCAGAAGAGAAATTGTTATGTTATATGCTATGTCATGCAAAATCCTATTGGCCATCAATAAAATACATATTTTACTACCAGTAGAAAGTAGTTTTGATTTTGTAACTCGGTGAAAACAAACCTAAATAGCATTTATCCTGGTGGATGTTCCCGACAGGGCGCCGCCATTTTTGAAAATCGTAAAGTCTGTTAGAATTAATGAGATTATAGTTTGTTTTCATCAAGTTAGAAAATCAAAACTACTTTCTACTCGTAGTTAAATATGTATTGGAATCATAACCAAAAGGATTTTGCATGACACATGAAGCGAGGTGGGGGTCGAAGTCACAATTCTGCGCGATAAATTTCTTGCTACATTCACATGGTTAATGTCCACTCACCAGTATGTAGATACTAGTCAATGTGCATCTTTATATTTGGTCTTATAATCCTAATTAGTTTATTATCATACTTTTATGCATTTTGAAACTAAATAAAAAGCTGACGATCTGCTGATACTTATAGTGAATTTATAACAGAACTGTAATATCTAGACATTTTATAGTTTGCCAATGTGAATCATAATTCGCACACACACCCTAGTGTATGTTGTCTGTCTCATTACACTTCACGGCGAAAACAATGATTCTGTTGAATGCTACGACAAATGAATAAAAAACAAAATGCAAATATTAAAATTAAAACAGATTAAAGTTATAGGAACAATATCAGGCCATTACCTTGTTTGAGGAATGTATCCATCAATATCTACAAAACTGTTCCAAAGTGATAAATCTTTTCAGGTATTGGTGTATAGTCTCATTGGTCACCCAAGATAGCACACCTGGCAACTAATTGCATAATGTCCGCCTTTCATTAAAAACAGTAATTTAGTTAGCCAATAATGGGCAATCAATCAATGTATTGCCGGTTAATCCTTTGAAAGAAGGACGTTGTTTTTACGCAGACACCGACACGGCAGAGTGTATTCAGTATAGATTAGTAAGTCTACATACATAAACACTACCTTTTGACAATTCCGCTGTGTAAGATAAAAGTAATTAATCAATCAGCGTGTTATCGGTTAATCCTTTGATCGATGTTTATAATGTTGAATATTTACTCCAGACACAAGAAATGCCAAATGGGAACCTTTGTCGGGTAATCTAAGTGTGTTACCACTAATTACACCAGTTATAAATTCATTAACTGGCCATCAAGTGAATGATGACAAATAACATGTGTAGGTTTATACCACCTAACACGGGTTACAACAAGGGAGTATTAATTGCTGTATTGCATGTGAAAACTTATGGGCCGACACTGTTTTGAGAATACAAACAGATTTTTACATGACATGATTAAATATCGAGGGTAAAAAAACACAGAAATGGGATCAATTTGGATCAGTCATTATACAAATAGGGCCTAACGACACCAATCAATTGTGACAGAATCTTCTATGAAAACAAGTTGTAACTCGGAAACTAGGCAAAGCAGGAGACAAAATTAAATGCCAGTAGATTGTGAGAACATATAGCTTTCATTTTCCACAACAATTGTCACGATTTCAGGTTTATACAAGCCTGTAAACAAGATAATTTACCCCCTAAAATGTAGATGAATTCTGCATCGGCCCTCAAAGCTATTCCTCATATGACGTCACAGAGTCGCGCCGCTCTGATTGGTTGAAATTTCGTTCGCGGGTGAGAATTGTGCACTGTTGTCAAAAAGGTCGATTTAAGTCAATTAAAGGTCGAAATGAGTAGTTTTAATGACGGGGTTTCATTTATAACGATGCCAGTTAGTGATTTATGTATTTTTACCCCCTAGGGTTTATGTGACCTTTAAGCGACTTGCCATTGCCGCATGGATTTGCAGGCCATCCTGTCGCTTTCGCACACTCTAAGTAGTGTGGTTTTGAGATGGTTTGACCAAGATATTCTTGGTTGGGTTCTGTGCCTTCTCCTGGGGCAATTCCCGTCTCCAGTATGGTTGGTGTCACTACCGGGGGAAGGCTGAATGGGCTGAGGTGTCGAAAGATGGTTTGCTCCTTGTTTGTCTGTAACCCAGTAAGAAAAACCAGCTTCGGGGGGTCAGCCCTAATTGGGTGATGTACGTTTAGTTCAGGGAATAAAATTCCCCTATCTAGGCCCACCATGGAGAGGCATACATCATCAGGCCCAACTCACAGGTCTTTCTGTACCATCAGGTAGTCTGTGTGCTAACACCACTCCAACACCATAGGGCAATGCATCACACTCTAGTAGTACTGACTTGATGCTGTCGAAGTGTATGAGTACATCCGATGACTGTAGGATTCTCTTCAACTTCTCAAGTGATTGGCATTCAGGCTTTCCTCATTTCCGCTTGACATCCTTCTGTGGCAACTGGTACAAGGGAGAGAGTGTGTCTGGAAGATTTGGCAGAAATCTATGATAATAGTTCAGTATTCCAAGATAAGCTCCACTGGGTGAAGACCTTCACTATCTAATCTGTATCCCAGATATTCCACTTCATCAGCTAAGAACACACATTTGTCTTTTCTCAAGCGCAGTCCTGCATGATCTCTGCAACACTTGATCAAAGACTTGCAAATGTTCATTGTCATTCATCCCTGAATTGATGATGTCATCAAGGTATCCTGCAGAACGTTCTATTCCTTGCAGTAGGCTTTTGATAATTCACTGGAATAAAACAGGCGCTGATGAAACTTCAAAGGGTAGTCTGGTATATCTGAATAATCCTCTGTGTGTATTGACCACAACATACATCCTTGACTCCTGACCCTTGAAGGTCTGCTTTAGAATATTGATCTTCAGTAACCCATGCTTGTCGTAAGAGGAGACTAACGGGATCGGGTGGTCATACTCGCTGACTTGGTTGACACATGTCATTGGTTCCCTATTGCGCAGATTGATGCTCATGCTGTCGATCACTGGATTGTCTGGTCAAGATTCCATTATTAACAGACTGCCATCATATAGCTGGAGCCATCATATAGCCGGAATGTTGCTGAGTGCGGCGTAAAACTAAACTCACTCACTCACTCACTCACTTACTCCTCATCTAAGACAAGCTGTTGATATGCATGGCACATATCAAGTTTTGAGGACTTCTGCCCTCCTGATAGTCTAGTACACAAGTCTTCCAAGGTAGATATCGGGTACTGCCCCAATCTTGAGGCACGATTCACTGGAAATTTGAAGTCCCCACAGATTCTGATTGTTGAATCTGGCTTTAGCACTGGAACAATAGGACAGGCCCTTCTGAGCACTTCACTGGCTCAATAATACTTTCCTGGAGTAGGAGATCTAGTTCTATCTTCTGATGTAGAGCATACGGCACTGATCTTGCTTTGTAAAACTTAGGAGTAGCCTCTGGATCAACTTAAATATGAGCTTTAAACCCTTTCAATGTCCCAAGACCCTCTTCAACAATAGCAGGAAAGTCACAAAGTAGAAGTTTGGACAAAACCCATGAAAGAATCTCTCAAGTCAAAGTTCATTGTAACAGGCATGGTTCTCTCTCTCTTGTAGAAACTACATGTTAAGCGTGTGATTCTACTTTGTGTTGTGTGTTTTCATTCCAACTTGCATGTTTGCCACAAGAACTAGTGTACATCTGATATAAATACTAACACTGGCTTAACTCAGCGGTAGTTTATGATTTTAAATCCACCCGTCCATCCCATCTTCTAGTTCGTCAATAATTTCATGTTCCATGCACAAACCACACAACACGTTGAATGGGAGATGACTGTGACAGGAATGCCCAGCCCTTTATTCAGTAACCCATACATTGAAAGTGCAGAATGCGATAGTGTTTTGGTGATGACTGATCATACATCACAGCATAATGCAGCAGTAGTCTAATGACCTACAATTTTTAGTTCAAAATATTGCCAGTTATAACACAATTCAGCCATAACACTTTATTCATCATGCATTTAGAAAATCAAGCAGTGGATGTTTCCATAATTGAGAGAATACATCCCCAAAACTATGTTTTGTTTTGAAGACATGCATAGCCTAAGAGCTGACATTCAACAAAATAATCCCAAACTTCTTTGTCCACAGATCATGTACAATGAAACTGATGGACCTGAAAAGTGAACTGAAGACCAGAGGATTCAATTATATAAAATATATTAACATTGGAGGTGGCTTGGACATCAACTATAAACAGATGGTAATATACACTTCAGAGTTTTTATTCATATTTTAGGGGCGATGAGGTTCGATTCCCCACATGGGCACAATGTGTGACGCCCATTTCTGGTGTGCCCCGCCGTGAAATTGCTGGAATATTGCTAAAAGCGGCGTAAAACTAAACTCAGTCAGTATTCATATTTAAGGCTGATTGGATGATTAGCTGCATAAAAACTGAATAACTGGGTGAAAATGGTGTGCATTATTTTCACATCATCATCATGATTTTACAATGTGAGTGAATTGTTGAAATGTACAAGTGCAGATATTGTTATGAGCCAAAGCTTTTTTCACAACGCTATGATTTATCATTGCTAATCATATTAATTAGGATGAGTGTGCTTATACATACATGTATTATATAGACATTGGTTGATCAGGCCAATGGCTACTGTCAGTATGCAGGTGATGAGGGGATTGATATTTATAATTTTTTAAAAAGAAATTTCTATTGATAACTATTCGGAAGAGTTCACTCAAACGCATCTCGTTCAGTAAGTGTTTATGGAATTTAAAAACATTCATTAAACGCATCTACTTCGTGGACTTAAATCTCCATAGACACTGACTGCACAAGATTTGCCTGCGAGGGAACTACACACGCTCCCAGATTTCAGGTGTTAGAATGTTTTTAGTTGGTTTTCAACATCGCTGATACTAGATGTTGAATTTAAAGTTAGGTTAGAAAGTCAGTAAGTTGTAAGATATTCATAAATTATCTTAGATAATCAGTGGGGTTTAGTTAGTAAAGAAAGTTAGAGGTTAGATATTCAGGGTTAGATTAGTTTAGTATTAGTCAGGTTTTGAACATTAATAGAGTTAGAATTTAGATATTAGGGGTTAGTAAAATTAGTTATATTCTTAGAAATTCATCAACACCAAAGTTTACGTATTTAGTTAGTTCTTCACAGATTCGTTTTTTACCCATAAGTGTTATCATATTTAGTTCTTCAGTTCCTCATTCGAAATAATTGTTATCACGTTTAGTTCCTCAGTTTTACATTTTAGAAAATAAGTGTTATCATGTTCAGTTGATTAGATTAGTTTAGCAAATTTACGTTTTTCATAAAAAACGTCAGAACAAAAAATGGTAGCAAAGCGTGGTTAGATTTCTTTCAGTTTAGTTTGGTATTTAGTCTGTTGTGTGTTGACGGATTGGTACTCATTGTTTTGATCGGGTTCAACATGTTGTTACTGCAAAGTAAACTGGAAGCAGAAACTTCCATGAATCCTATAGAAAATGAGCTAAAACGTTTGAATTTAAAAAAGCAAAAAGCAGCTGCAAAAAGGTCTCTTACAAAAAGTAAAAACAAATGGTTGAGGCTTATAGAAGAAGATCTGCCCTCTTGACATGCTGTGAGGGACTTGATAGGTCAGGTAAGTGTTCTTCAGAGTGTTTGTAAAGCTATTAATGTCATCTGTGAACTTTCAATAGCTTATAGTGAGTCTGGTGAGGTTGAAGCAAACAAAACAAGAATTGGAAGCAGTTGGATGCAAAACTGCTGGTGCTATTGAGCAGGCTAATTTGTTTTTAAAACATACGCTAGAGACAAGTTCTGTCAGATCTGTCCAGAGTGGCATTTCAAGGTTATTTCGCTCAGAGAGCAATGTGCATTCACAGTCCCTGCATGTTAAACACAATTCCAACAACATGTTGCCAGGACCGTCATATCGTCCATCAACACCTCTCATTAACCTAGCCATAGCTGCTGTGTTCAGAAAACAGTGAACAAGTTCCATTCAAGTCAGCAATTTATGCCTGAATGCATGCATGATGCACTTGCATCTCGATTTCAATGTTGTGTTTGTGCAAACTCTTCCCTTTCCACAAAAAAAGCAAACAAAAAAACTACCCATGAAGGTCCCGGTTAGAATGAACCTTCAGTAACCCATGCTTGTCGTAAGAGGCGACTAATGGGATCGGGTGGTCAGGCTCACTGATTTGGTTGACACATGTCATCGGTTCTCAGTTGCGCAGATAGATGCTCATGCTGTTGATCACTGGATTGTCTGGCCCAGACTCGATTATTTACAGACCGCCGCCATATAGCTGGAATATTGCTGAGTGCAGTGTAAAACTAAACTCACTCACTCACTCACTCTTGTGCATGTGGCAGGTGCATTGAATGGGGTTCGTTGTAGAGACGAGATTTTGCAACGTCACATCGTGCCCTTCATCAACAGTGGATCTTTGATCAATGATCGACCTCACGTTGCACGTGTTTGCCAGGACTTCCTCCAGCAAAACAACATTCAGGTGTTACCATGGCCTTCACGATCAACCGATTTGTCCCCCATTGAACATCTATGGGATACTCTTGATCAATGCTTGAGCCAGCCTAATCCACCACCTCAGACACTACAAGAACTGCAAGCAGCACTTCAGCAAGAATATCACAACATTCCTCAAGAGAGCATTCAGCATCTCTTTTCTTCTATGGGTCACCGCTGCCAAGCTGTTATCGATGCTCATGGTGGTCACACAGGACACTGACATTTGACTCTGACCAAGTAGCTTTAATAGCCCTCTGTGGTTCATCCTCGAAAATATCCAGGGTATATGTTACGATAACTTTCCACTATACCCTGGATGCATCTACGGCTCGACCCGATGATTTTATTACCTCCCTTTGCTGGCTCCGCATTCTCACAGTAGCCAATCAGATAAGCCGCCATTACAACCAAGCTTGCCAGTGCGACTCAAATTTGGGGGAAAACATACAGACAAATTGACAGATCTGAAACCTTAAAAAAATATATGCAAGAACTCCTTCTTTCAGAGTATCTGCAACAATATATTATTGTGTTGACAAGTTTAATTGGTTAGATAATTTAAAAAGCGAAAGTGAGTTGTGATTGGTATGCTCAACTTCCCATCGTAGACACCTGATTGGATAAAAAGCCAACCAAGGGAGGTAATAAAATCACCTATGGAGCCGTAGATGCATCCAGGGTATAGTGGAGAGTTATCGTAGCGTACACCCTGGAGATTATCACTTTCTGGATAGTCATGTTTTGGAAATTTGTAAAGTTAAGATTTTACTGTAATTGAGCAGTGATGTCATGTTAAATCAGTTGAAGGCACTCAGTAAATAAATTCCAAAACAGCATGTCAAGTTTCTTTCTTTGAAGAGTATATAACAGATATATAGGCACACCAATGAAGAACAAACAATAGACTGCCCAGGATCTAAGAATGTTCCTATGAAGGCGAGATCAAGTCTGTCAACACTTGAAGATGATTTTGAGATTTTACATGCGCTTTCTGACATAATTTGTATTTCAAATATGGGCCCACCAGGTCATTTAGTGTTTGATTGAAAGAGGGGTGATTTGATATGGCAATCTGAAAGGGGCATTGGGATTGCATAATTAAATTCGAATGAATATGAATTTGGAAATTTGCCAGAAGTGGTATGGGAGCTGAACTACGGGCGGTTTGGTTGGTAGTTGTTTAGTTTGTTTTTATGGGGTTTATTTAGGTTATGTGGTTTGGTGTTTATTCAAAAATATTGTTACTAGGTTAGTTATGTGAGATTATATAGTTTATGATCAGAAATGCACCTAATGCTTTGACGGTTTGTATTTAGTGGACTTAGGAGTGTTTGTAGTGCAAGATGTGTGTTTGTGTCCAGTTGGTAGTGTATGCAGTGTAGTAGGACATGCTTGGGCATTTCTGTTTCATTGTAGTTTGTGCATTTTCTCATTTGGTGTTTCTTATCTTATGTAGGGAAGTTAAATTTTGTGTGACCTGTTTGTAATTTGGTTATAGCTCTGTATATTTCTGTTTTTTAGTAGTTTTAGGATTTCCTTCCAATCTTCCTTAGCAGTTCATTTGGCACATATGATGGAAGGAGAAAAGTGACAAGATCAGATAACATCTCATAAGGACTGACAATAGTACAACACAGGGGCTAAAGGTTTCGTACATGTGACCAAGCGGGAAGGCACATTTCTCCACTCACATTATGTAATAAAAACACAACATTGTATCCGGTTCAATTAAAATTTAGGTACTATCAAAGTGGTGATGCACATGGAGCATTCTCCAAATACAGTCATCTCTCGCAATAACGTTCTTCGTGATACCACAAATTCGGTTAAACCTTAGGGTAATCCGTGACTCCCATAAAAAAAGTCGCCCGGCGATCACACATCTTCATGTCATTGAAAATAGCATGTCAACAAATCCGCTGTTGAGCTCAGGTTAATCACATTGTAAACTACAGTCCGTTTGAGTCAGAAACGGACCGATGAATTGCAAATTTGATCATTGTACAAAATTGCCACATAAATATAAATAGTACACATGTTTATCATTTACTAATACCCAACAGCTTTCTTATATTTGAAAATTTTCCAGACTCCACCAAAAAAGTTGTTTAAGAAACTATCATCATTGAAAACGCAAAAGTTGTTATCTGTCACGGCAGGGTGAAACCGCAGAAATGGAACAGCCAGCCATGGTGGGGGACATCTCAAAATCTATTCCGGGAGACCTGTCGGTTCCTCGTCCGTCATAGTGTCATAGACACGACTTAAAGAGATGACAAGTAGTGCCACAGTTGCCTGTTGTCAGCCATCCCGAGACCAGTAACCTTGTTCAATGACGTTAGCTAAGGGGTTAAGGTCACAGTGATAGGGTGGAAGTCGCAGAATATCGTGACCCTTACTTTTTATGTAACTGTCAACTTTGTAGAAAGGTTCACCTTTGTGGGGTTTTATGATCTCATATAGCTGAGGCTTCGTTGCCTTTGAAGGCCGTGCGATCTGAAATTTGTCGAGCCATGATATCATATCACCTTTGTCCATTACGATAAAAGACTTCTCTGGTAGAGCTGGTACCAACTTGTTTTTAACCCAATTGAGGAAAACCGCACCATTCATCTCGGAATGGTAGTCTCTGTTATCTGTGGACTTGCCCTGAATACCAAGTCGCAGCCTGGGAGAAAGCCTTTGCTGGAGCAACCAGCATGGAGAATGATTAGTCTCTCTCCTTTCCTTAGAGGCAGCTTTCTACGTGACCCCTTATCACCCCCATCGGGAACCCACTGACTGCTGGCAGTGTGCGAGGCATTGACCCAGGTCTCGTCCAAGTACACTGGCTCGAACCCTTCCTCGCGCTTCTTCTTTATAACCCTGAGAAAATTATTTCTCAAGCGAACGATATCAGGGCGTTCACAGAGTACTGACCTATTCTCCCCCGAAATTTTCTTATAACGATACCCAAAAGAGTGTAAGAGTCGCCAGAGTGTGTACTTTGATACTCTGAGGTTGTGTTCTTGCGTCAAATGCTTTTTAAAAAATTTCAGCGACATGTATTTGTTTTCAGAATAGAGCTTGTTGATAGACTGCCTTACAAGGTTCTTTTGAAAGTTGTCCAAAAAAAATGTAAAAGATTTGTGTGATTTTGACACGACCCCTACCTGCTTTGCATCACCCTCACAATGTTTGTGTTCCAGAACATTTGTCAGTACCCTTGCTGATACTCCTAAAGCTTTTGCTGCCCGCTCACGGAATTTCTTAATGGCATAAAATGGTTTGCCCCTTCCGGCTTCAGCACGGAAAAAATCGTACACTTTAATCATCAACTGTTTCACGTCAGCATTCAACTTCATTTTTCATCAGGCACGACGAGAAAGTGTCTGTTCCGTTTCTGCGGTTTCACCCCGCCGCGACAGATAACAACTTTTGCGTTTTCAATGATGATAGTTTCTTAAACAACTTTTTTGGTGGAGTCTGGAAAATTTTCAAATATAAGAAAGCTGTTGGGTATTAGTAAATGATAAACATGTGTACTATTTATATTTATGTGGCAATTTTGTACAATGATCAAATTTGCAATTCATCGGTCCGTTTCTGACTCAAACGGACTGTAGTGGATTGCAATGACCAGTGTTCATCGTACATATCCGTTGTTTTTCAGATGCTTAAAAGCATCCAGGGTTTTCTTGAATAATTAGACGAACAGCAGAATATAATAATAACTTATAAAAGACACCTTTATCCTAAAGACATGCCATCAGCTGAGAACTTACAATGTTTGCACCACACCATGTTATAGCGTGGGTAAACACCACCATAAAAAAATGTATGATGTCAGAACACATGATAATAAGATCTTCCTCGACTTCAATCCATTTAATTAAATTCAATCACATTTTCATTCATTAAAACTGTTTACAGTAACATCGGAGAAAACATGTGTGAGATGGCATTACGTCATTATTGTATACATGTACTTCCACTTACCATGTTCGTGGGGATCCACTTTTCGCGCCTACCACGATAGCACCAATTTCACATTATTCTCAGCAATCACAAACAGATTACGCCTCGTCATCCATGGACCCCTAGACCCACATTATTGACTCATTGAAGTCATATTTGACAAGTAATTGCCAACATATTGTTTTTATAATCCAAGTGGTACGTACCGTGGGAAGTCAAACTGTCTCCTACGTATTATGTATCCAGCCACATAACCCAAAGTGCTGAGCCTATGTTAATTACTATGTTAAATATGTTCATAGAAAACATGCATTATACTAATACAATAGCAATATATATTATTTCTGTTAAAATAACTGCTTAAGATATAAATTATTCTGATAATGGAATAGGAATTCTTTGATGCTGCACTTTCAGATCGTTTTAACTGAATCACCAGTACATTGGACCAAAACATCTGTTCACAGCTGATTGCTATTTCCGACTCAGTTGAATAACAGGAACAACAATTGAATTATCATGTCTGGTGATGTTTGACTGGAAGTTTCCTGTACATATATATATTTTTTCATTTACAAAATTTGTTTTTTTCACCTCCAATGGCTGGGCACAATACATGAAATAGCAGTTGTTATGTCCATGGGAAATACGATTTTACTTGGCCTTTATTCCGTGTTATGTATAAGTTACTATAACGCAGATGTCTAATGACATGAAGGGTCATCCATGGACCCCGAAGGCCTGTGTTTCACTCCTGGCTCTCACTCACACTCCCTTTGTCTTTTTTTCGTATCAACACACCTCCACCTCTGGACCAATACTGGGTCAGTGTCACTCCTATCAATACATCTTGACCTCTTTACCAATACTGGGTCAGTCTCACTCATATCAGTACATGTCCACCTCTGGAGTAATACTTGGTCAGTCTCTCTCGTATCAGTACATGTCCACCTCTGGAGTAATTCTAGGTTGTCTCTCTCGTATCAGTACATGTCCACCTCTGGACCAATACTGGGTCAGTCTCTCTCGTATCAGTACATCTCCACCTCTGGACCAATACTGGGTCAGTCTCTCTTATATCAGTACATCTCCACCTCTGGACCAATACTGGGTCAGTCTCTCTCAATCAGTACATCTCCTATTCTGGACCAATACTGGGTCAGTCTCTCTTGTATCAGTACATCTCCACCTCTGGACCAATACTGGGTCAGTCTCTCTCATATCAGTACATCTCCACCTCTGGACCAATACTGGGTCAGTCTCTCTCGTATCAGTACATCTCCACCTCTGGACCAATACTGGGTCAGTCTCTCAATACTGGGTCAGTCTCTCTCAATCAGTACATCTCCACCTCTGGACCAATACTGGGTCAGTCCACCTCTCTCTGGGTCATCAGTATCAGTATATTTCCACCTCTGGAGTAATACTGTGTTGTCTCTCTCGTATCAGTACATGTCCACCTCTGGACCAATACTGGGTCAGTCTCTCTCGTATCAGTACATGTCCACCTCTGGAGTAATACTGATTTGTCTCTATCGTATCTGTACATGTCAACCTCTGGAGTAATACTGGGTTGTCTCTCTCGTATCAGTACATCTCCACCTCTGGACCAAAACTGGGTTGTCTCTCTCTTATCAGTACATCTCCACCTCTGGACCAATACTTGGTTGTCTCTCTTTTATCAGTACATCTCCACCTCTGGACCAATACTGGGTCAGTCCCTCTCAATCAGTACATCTCCTATTCTGGACCAATACTGGGTCAGTCTCTCTCGTATCAGTACATCTCCACCTCTGGACCAATACTGGGTCAGTCTCTCTTATATCAGTACATCTCCACCTCTGGACCAATACTGGGTCAGTCTCTCTCAATCAGTACATCTCCTATTCTGGACCAATACTGGGTCAGTCTCTCTCGTATCAGTACATCTCCACCTCTGGACCAATACTGGGTCAGTCTCTCTTATATCAGTACATCTCCACCTCTGGACCAATACTGAATCAGTCCCTCTCAATCAGTACATCTCCTATTCTGGACCAATACTGGGTCAGTCTCTCTTATATCAGTACATCTCCACCTCTGGACCAATACTGGGTCAGTCTCTCTCATATCAGTACATGTCCACCTCTGGACCAGAACTGGGTTGTCTCTCTCATATCAGTACATCTCCACCTCTGGACCAAAACTGGGTCAGTCTCTCTCGCATCAGTACATCTCCACCTCTGGACCAATACTGGGTCAGTCTCTCTTATATCAGTACATCTCCACCTCTGGACCAATACTGGGTCAGTCTCTCTCATATCAGTACATCTCCACCTCTGGACGAATACTGGGTCAGTCTCTCTCATATCAGTACATCTCCACCTCTGGACCAATACTGGGTTGTCTCTCTCGTATCAGTACATCTCCACCTCTGGAGTAATACTGGGTTGTCTCTCTCGTATCAGTACATCTCCACCTCTGGACCAATACTGGGTTGTCTCTCTCATATCAGTACATCTCCACCTCTGGACCAATACTGGGTCAGTCTCTCTCGTATCAGTACATCTCCACCTCTGGACCAAAACTGGGTTGTCTCTCTCATATCAGTACATCTCCACCTCTGGACCAATACTGGGTTGTCTCTCTCATATCAGTACATCTCCACCTCTGGACCAATACTGGGTCAGTCTCTCTCGTATCAGTACATCTCCACCTCTGGACCAATACTGGGTCAGTCTCTCTTGTATCAGTACATCTCCACCTCTGGACCAATACTGAGTCAGTCTCTCTCGTATCAGTACATTTCCACCTCTGGAGTAATACTGGGTTGTCTCTCTCATATCAGTACATCCCCACCTCTGGACCGCTGTGGGCGGACGAGTCGCAGTGCGTGTGCTTGTGTCTCTCTCGGCTTGGTTTATGGGTGGCTGGCTGGCTGGCTACATTAAGCAGAAAAATAGGCATGCAAGACTGATAAAAAATCATGACGAGAAACTATCATCACACGATGGGTGATGTGTAAGGGACTGTGTTGTCAGGTACGATCATCAACTCCTCTCTAACGTATGCTCTCGGCAGTCCGTCTTTCAAGTAGTACAAGTTCGGTTCGCCGTCTTTGATGTCGACATGGTCTACGTTGTACGTTTTCATGGACCATATCGGATCGGTGGCGCGTTTTCTGCTGTCTCCCTTGTATTCTCCCGGCTGGTACAAGTACCTAACGCTGACTCGGTCCGGTAATGTTTTCTCTGTTTTATCGCGACGTGCTGCCGACGACGATTCGACAGATTTCATTTTGATGGCTTCGACTGGTCTCTTGCCCACGAGTCTGGTGACTTCGTTGTTGATGACATCCACCACTCGCGGTAAGCGTAAGACCCATTCCGTGTTTCTGATTCCGGGATCCATTAAATCCTGCGAGTATTGGTGCGAGAACAGGCGTTCAGCTAGGGTGCGATTGAATCTCTCAACGATGGCTTGGCTACGGTGAGCTCCCGCTATACCTCGTCTCACTTGGACTTTGTGCTTGGCCAGCAGCTGCAACACGGCTCCCATGAACTCCCGTCCAGGATCAACTTGCAATACGGCAGGCCAGGTCAAGCGACTGCGTTTGTATAGGCTATAGCGACTTTGTTCGAATCTTTCGTTGTCAACGGTTCGGCTTCCTTGGAGCGACTGGCGACGTTGACGACGGTCAGGGTGTACTTGTAGGTTTTGTGCCTCTCCCTGTCGTGAGGGAGAAACAGGAGGTCGGCTTGGTGGACGCGATTCGGCGTTGAAATGTCAAATTTTCTTCTCGGGATGTATCGAGGCGCTGGCAGGTAGACTTGCCAGATAGCTTGTTTTTTAAGCCAGGCTTTGGCTTTCTCTTCCGAGACTCGAGCGGCTTTGGCGATTTTCGGGATGGCGTCCGCGCCTATCCAGTACCCTCGCGGGTTGAATAAATTTTCTCCATGATAAATGTACGCATGTGTGCGTAAGCGTTCAATTATTCGATACGCGTTTGTGCCCGTACGCGTAAGTGGTGACTTCGTCGATGGCGATCCATCATTTCGTGTCCATGGGAGACAGCAATGTTTTGTTGATTCTCAGTCCGTATTTCCTGTGTCCGTCGCTTCTCAGCATGTTCATTTGGTGTTTGAACATTTTATTCTTGAACAGGGCTTCCTTGAATCGGCGTGCTTGATGTGTTTTTTCACCACGTGTTTTTTCACGCCCTTTCGCCTTTCGGATTTCATCGTCGTCGGCTTTCTTGATGGAATACATCTTGGGTCTCAAGCCGACATACTGGGCGATCGGTGTGCCCGTGCATTCGTCCTTCATTTTGCCGAGCACTTTTTTGTTGACTTGGCGGTGCATAGGGTATTCTTTAGGGTAGTGATGGTGAGCATGATAAGTTGCCTCCCATGGATGCCAGTGAAAGGTTCTGGAAACAGTTGTGGTCTGTACCCAGCGACTGTAACCTGGATGCACCATGAGTGTGCATGCAATGCATGAGAAAGTAACTAGGTCGTTTGTTACATCTCACCAGATTGCCTGAAAAGTGTCATCAAAAAGTCCAAATCTAATACAGCTCCAGGGCCTGATGGCTTTGGAAACTGGTATTGGAAACTGTTCCCCTGTGTCCAAACACCATTACTTCACTGTTTCAATTCTCTTGTGGACACAGGTGATGTTCCTCCATGGTTCTGCAAAGGTCGCACAATAGTCCTTCCCAAGAAAGGAGACTTGACTGATCCCAAAAACTTCTGCCCTATCACATGTTTGAATACTCAGTATAAAATATTCACAGGGTGTCTGACAAACCTCATGTCATCCTACTGTTCCAGTGATATAATTTATAGAGAGAAGAAGTGAGCGTGAAGGGGATGTTAGGGGTGCAAGGATCAACTTCTCGTACAGAAAATGATTTTGGAAGAGACTAAAACATATCACCGCAACCTCTCCATGTGCTGGATTGACTACAAAAAAGCATACGACTCTGTCCCTCACGAATGGATTCTGAAGTCTCTTCAGTGGATTGACCTCCCTGAGCGACTACTTGATTTACTCAAGTCTTTAATGAGTTGCTGGTCGACTCAACTTGAGATGCACTCGCAAGGGCAGGTGCAGACTTCGGAATCTATTCCAATCAGAAGGGGAATATTTCAGGCGGACTCCTTCAGCCCTTTGCTTTTTTGTTTGTCTGTAAATCCTTTTGAGCTTTTTGCTCAATGAAGAGGATGGTTACCATCCCGGACCTCCTCAGCACAGATCCCCAACACCACTTACTCATCTCCTTTACATGGATGACATTGAGCTCCTTGCCAAAGGAGATGCCAACTTGAAAGAACAGGTTCTCCTTAAGAAAAGCAAGATTTATGGATGTCAGCTTCTTTATTGTGAATAACACGACGTTTCGGAGTGTATGCTTACTCCTTCATCAGGTGAATACACCTTCATCAGGTGGATAACCTGATGAAGGAGTAAGCATTCACTCTGAAACGTCGTGTTATTCACAATAAAGAAGTTGACATCCGTAAATCTTGCTTTTCTTATGGAATAATTCACCTGATGAAGTAGTAAGCATACACTCCGAAACGTCATGTTATTGACAATAAAGAAGTTGACATCCATAAATCTTGCTTTTCTTAATCATTCCACATCTAAATGCCCTTCAAAGATTAGGTTCTCCTTGTCGAGTCCTTTTCTAATGATATTGGCATGACATTTGGACTCGACAAATGTAATACTCTTCATTTGAACCGTGGCAAGGTAGTTCATGGTAGATCGGTCAAGTTACAGTGGGGAGGAGTTATTGAGCATCTTGTGGAAGATCAGGCCTACACATATCTTGGGATGCAAGTTCGAGACAAGCTCCAACACCCAGATTCAAGACAAACTTCGGGCTGAGTATAAAGCTCGCTTAAAGAAAATCTGGAGTTCAGAGCTAACTGCTCGAAAAAAGGTCAAAGCCACCAATACTTTTGCTGTGCCAGTCCTCTCCTATTCCTTTGGAGTAGTAGTATATACAATGGGGGTACGAAATCACTTTCAACAAAAGCCTCTGCAAAGCCTTATTTCACAAATAAGGCTTTTGTCAGGCCCTTAGATCTTGCCCCCATTACCCCTACTATAAAAAAGTTTGAGACGCCATCGGGATACGAACTCCACATGTATACCTCACAGCCGTGCCACTCAACCGACTGAGCTACCGGGGACATGGCTGAAGTGTGTCGGTTTAACGGGTCTATCCTGGGATAGCTCCACGTGGCACTATGTCACGTTTACCTGGATGAAACAGTTTAATGTGAATCGCCTATGATCTCTTTGGTGTTTGTAATAAAGGCTTGCTGGGCTTTTTTCACCCCTTGTTCTATGTACTTTTTTTTCTCGTCCTCACTGATAGCAGACTTACGAGACTTGGATCGAATCTCTTGTTTCATTTTGTTATATTTTGTGAGTTCAGAGAGGATTGAACGAAATTCCTCCTCTGAGATCTTGTTGTCAGTGAGTGCCGTGGATATACGCTCACTTACCGTGTTCAGCTTTGCTTCGGCCAGAACCCTGATCTCGTCGTGTTTCAATGCCTTACGATGCAGTCTGCGGGATGCAAACTTAAGCACCAACCCTAACACCCCTGCCACCCCAGCTGTTATTTCGATACCTAGCACTATAGGTGCGGCCACGATGGTGGCTAATAACCCAACACCTGCCGCCCCTAGCCCCATGCTGGTTGTCATAAGGGCAGTATCAGCCCCATCAACGATATTGGAAGCTCTATGGTACTTCTTACATAGTGCTTTCCGCGTGTCGCGGTCTTGTTCTAGTTGGCGTTTTACATCACATAACTGTCTCAAGCGGAACCCGTCTACGGTTTCCAGTGTCTTCGCTACTTCCTCTACGACTGGGTATAGCCCCATTCTGTGTGCCTATAATATATCTGATGAAATATTTTTTAATTGGGTATCACTTAATAGCTGATCAACGTACTTGAGATTTATAAGGCCTACGTTCTCGGGTAGGTGAATAGCGGAAAGATCAATAGGTAAAGTTTGGTACCTTACACTAAATATATAGGTGCTTATTAAGGGGGGCAGCAATCCCTCACCGGGGCCTGAGTCCCGTCGTATAACGATACTACAATGGCGGTCTCTAGGGGAATTATTATGTGATCTTATTTCCACCCCAGATAAAAGGTCCCATGTGTTCCCACGGGCGACTTTTAAAAAGAGTTTTATGATTAATGTGGAGCCTGGAGGCATAAACCTAGAAAATGGTGGTAGGTCAGAGTATATCTTAAATGATAACTGTGCATTCCCGGTTGTATCTAACATGTAACCCGGGTGATCTGGGATTTGGGAAATTCTCATATTTTGAGGGCCGTCGGAATTAAACCCCCCGAGCAAGATACCGCTGTTTTTAATTTCGGCGATATCCCTAGTGATAGGTCCACCATTTCGAAAAGAGACATAAGGTGTGGTGAGGGTTATACCGAGCAACCATTTGGGTTCTATAAAGTGGTCGTGCAGACACCACCGCACGTACACACCACCTCTTAAGTGTAGGACGTACGAGGTGTCTTCCTTGCCAGGCTGATCGAATCCCTCCATGTCTCCTAAACCCCCGAGTGTAATTTTGGGTAGATGATCGGCTATTGCCGCCCGCCTATACACGTTGTCTTTCAAGTGTAGGACGTATGAGCCTTCCTCACCAGGCTGATCGAATCCCTCCGCGTCCCCTAGGTCGTTAAGCGTAGCGTTGGGACGATGACTGGTCATTGCTATAATACTACTATGATATAGTTTCCAACTGGTTTTCTGATAATAGTTCAGGGGTGCACTTCACCCCCATGAAGTGTATGTTGTCGGGTAGGAAGATCTTGGTTAGTGATATCGTGTCTTCCACGATCACGGTGACTCCCTGCAGACTGGTTTTGGAGTCGACACCCACCCATACGTAAACGGTGCAAACGTGATACTGGTGCCGCGTTTAAGCCCACCCGAAGTTTGATCCCCTTCACGATTTCGACATCATCCCGCGATGGTTCCCCTAGGTAGACTTTGATGATCAGAGTGGCGTTATCCGGTAGGCTCGTCAGGATGTTGACCACGCCTTCGAATTCAGACACCAACTGCAATGTCACGTCTTGCACTCCCGGTTTACTCAATAGCATGTGGGCTGCCATACTGGCGACTGGGCTGATGACTCACGATGCGCCTCTAAGTCGGGACGTAAGCCACGAGCAGGGTTCTGTTGTTCACGACTTTGTTTAGGTGGTTGTCTTTGTTATCCGTGAACACGTAAGGGGAGCAGAGCCTAATATTGAGAAACCAGTCGCCTTTATCGGGTAACAACACCCACTTGTCATCTTCGGTGAAGACGAGAGTATATGGCTTGTTTCGGGCGATGGTAGTGCTCTCAACATCTTCTATGTCGAACAGTTTACCCCCGAACGATGGGTATATTATCCATTTATCATCACCGGTGCGGACTAGGGTGTACCGAGTGTTGACGACCGCTCTTGAGGTATCTACTATATCACCTAGGGCTCCACCGGAGGGGACTTCAACGCGTTTGTAAATACTGTTTTTAAGCTGCAAGGCGTACAATTTACCATCTACTCCGGGGTCGTTGAATCCGCGTATGTCCCCGAGGTCAGAGATCCCCGCATTGGCACATTTTTTCACCTTCATTCCGGGGCCTTGTGCACTGGTCATTTTATGTGCAGCGTTATGCTGAGGTATCCTATATTCACGGGATTATGATTTATATCTAACACCGATATTATCAGCTCAGGGATGTTGCCTCGAGTTAACCTCTTATACTGCCGCGGTGAAAACGACTTGGTTCTACCGTTGTTGTATTTCTCCGTTTTCACCGGCACTGCTCTCAGTATCGCTGAAGGGTGGCCACCTTGAATGTTGTCCGTTGTGCTCACTTGGCCGAGATGAATGCACAGCTCTCGGTACGGTACTAGGTCGGGTAACTTCGTACCTGTGACGGTAGTTGTTGGTTTTATCTCGTCAGGCGGCACACCGAGTGTTCTCGCCAATGGTCTCAAGGAGTTTCTTCCGTTGTTGGTTAACACAACTGTGCCGTTTGAGTCATTCATCTAAAGTTCGGCCCCCAGGGGTTTGAAGACCTCATCGCTTAGAGAGCACACGCTGTAGTAACCGTCAGTTACCTGGCTGCGGGTACCACTGACGAATAGCTTGTTGTTGTTGACGTTGATGTTAGTCCAACGCGGTAGGTAGGTGATATCGCAGAGTGCGGCTTCGAGTTGACCCGACGTGTTATCGATTGCGTGTATCAGCTGAACGGCCTCGCCGCTCGTTATTCCTGGAAGTGTTATGAACATGTTAGAGTATATAAACTCATTATATAATAGTTTTAAAATGTACTCCCCGCGAGTGTTTTACCCTAAACTGGACATAGATTTCCCCCACATGAAGATCGTGGTCGCTGATGGGATGTATTTTGACGCCCAGTTTATAGATGTGTTCGGCCGGTATAAGCTTTCTGTGACTAACGTCAAGGCAGTCCACGCTTGGTTCAACAACCCGATGCAGTTCTGGCAGAATCAACTCAACTTCGCCGTGTGGTGCGTTACAACGGGGTGTGGCGTGGCATTAACTGACACTCGACGTGGACCGCTGAGTCAGTCTGTGTTCATGTTTCACGTGTACTACCAGGTCAGACGTATCCTCAAAGAGATCAGCGCCCCGCTCCCACAGGACAAGGCGTGGGAAGCAGTAAACAACCAGTACGATAGACGGGCCTACGAACGTATTTGCAGTGAATTCGAACTTAACCCGAAGACGGATTGGCGTTTGCCGGGGCCGAACCACAGGTTGGGTGTTCCATATAATGGGGGGCGACCCGTGAAAGAAGTCAGTGATGATTTACTGAAACGAGATGTACTACGCCAGGACTTTGCTTTGTCGAGTAATGAATGGAGGGATGACCGTATGAACTTTAAAGGTGGTGTTGCTTTCACCGTCCAGAAAGTTGAGCAGTCAACCGCAGACGGTTGGAAAATGTTCATGCTGGACACGTCGAGAGGGTTTACTCGTGCCGGTGTCACCAGATTGAACGACTCGATTCGAACGTACGTGTGGGCACTGTTGGGTGCGCAGACGCAAACGCGTTCCAACATCCTCGGTAAGGGGACTGCTTACGACACTCAGAAACAGTTCGTTGTTAACGTTGAGGATGCTATTAATGCTCCAGTTGATCTCCCGAGTGCCATCAAACGCTACCAAGACGTGTTGGAATACGCCCGGTCGAAAGTCGACTACGTCTTCGCCGTGGGACTGGACATGGCTCCGAGCGATATGCAACTGAGAGTAAAAAAAGTGGTGGGCTACAACAACGAAATAGTCATAGCCACGGCGGACCAAAAGTTGGGAGTCAATTTTGATGTCAACGTCCCCCACGTCCCACCACCCACGACCGGTGAAACGGGTATAGTGGCGCCACCCCCAGAGCCTAGGGTTCACCCCACAGCCTGCACAGCAGCACATCGGCCGTAAAACAGCCCTGGTGGTTGGCGGGGTCGCAGCCTGTCTCATTTGGTTAAAAATTCCTTAGCTGCTACGTATACCAAACCCGCCACGGCGACGATGGCTGCCCACAGGTTTTGACTGAGCCATGTTGCAGCTTTAGCCAGAGCGCTCAGCAGCCACGAGACGATGCTACCCAGGATGCCGGGCAGGGCTTCGGCGGCCTTACCAGCCAGTTTAGCCAGGGCTTCCCCGAGTTTTTTTATCCAGGCTTTGACGCCCCCGCCACTTGGTGGTGTGCCGCCACCTGGGGGTGTGGGGGTACCCCCGCTCAATGACACGACCAGGGTTGATATGATGAAGCCCAATGCCGTAAGAATGCTGGTGATGGTGATGCCTTGCTCCCGGATCAGGAATCGGATCCTGTCAGCTAACGTGGTGTCCTGGTAGAGGACGCGATCAACGGTTTCCCGCGCACGGCTGACCTGGGATCGAAGCTGGTCTCGGAAGGAGGATGCCATTTCCAGACGGGTCTTCCTTTCCTCTTCCAAATTACGTATTCGTCCCTCGATGGTGGCTTTCAGAGACTCGTCCTCAGTTTCACCGAGTTTGGCCTTTTCATGGGCGATGTAGTCGTCTATCGCGTCCAGTTTGGCAGTGTTGTTCAAGAGATGTCCGCGAATGGTTTGCATGGCCATGTCCAGCCCCCGTAGTTCCCGAACGGTAAATTCGAACCCGGGTAAGGGTTTGTTATGGTAGGTGGCCAACAGCTTTTCAATGTTATCAGTCATGTCTTGATCCGATGTGGCGCCCCTGACGTCTTGCAGATCTTGAACGGCCTCCTGGGAAGGGCTTTAGGACGCGGCGCCACCGTAATCTATGAAACGTAGTTCATCAGCGGATAAAGTCACCCCCATGGCGACTGCCGAGTGTTGATAAGGCAAGCGGTTCTCTCGTGCGCTTATTCATGAGATTGATCTCCGGGCGACCCCTCAGTCGCAGCGTGCCATTGCCATCGACAAAAAACTTGGAATAGTCTCGCCCCCACGGCTCTACGTAATTTTTATCCCCTTTGAAAACCATCGTAAAACCCGTTGACGGCCTGCTTCACGAGTTCGTTACCTTGCGTGAATGTGGTGTCATCCCCCTCGAATGCCTGGGCACTATCATCCCACATATCATCCATAGGGATGTATTCAGCCATTATTTAGTATTAAAACTTATATATTTCATTTATATAACAATGTATGGTAGAAAACTAGATCCTTTCAGAAGATCAAGAGAGCCTCTAGGCGTCAGAGCCGTGCGCCAGTCGGTGACCATCACCAACAATCCCAGCAAGATAGACCAAAACCAAATGCTGCTGGTTAGATTCCCAAACCTTGGCGAGAATGACCTCATTGTACCAGGCACGGTTCGACTTGCATTCAACCTCACGTTGACCTCCACCAACGACAAACGCGAGCTAGTGCGGAACGTAGGTCGAGCCATCATCAAGAAAACCACCATCAAGATCAGCGGTAACGAGGTGCTGAGCATCGACGACAACGACGTGTTTCACTGCTACGGGGACCTCTGGAAAACCGAGGGAGAACGCTGCGCCAATGACGGTACCAAGGTATCAGCAAATCGATCCGGTTGCGCGATAGGGTATGGCTTCACGCAAGACCAGTTAGACAAGATCACGGACGGTGAAAAGGCCATCGCCTGCCGCACGGGAACAGGTTCTGGCGTGGCCGCCGACTTCGAAGTTGTTTCACGGGAACGCGCCGCTTTACCAGGCGCGCTTTGGGGATAGGCTTGAATACGACGAGCTCACGCTTAACGACTACAGCAAAGTAGTGCGCGTCGCCGAACGGTGATGAGGCCAGTTACACCATAGACAACATCTCTCTGAGTTCGACATGGTCACTAGCCCGGAGCTGGCCAGGCAGGTTGAAGCCAGTACTCTGGGAAGGTGGCCATCCTGTGTACGATCGCATACTGAGGCATAGATCAGTCGTATGCGAGATAAGAGCCGACACTGTGTGGAATATCAACCTGAACGTGCCGGGCGCGATCGATGAAAGGCATCCTGGTCGCCCCTTTGAGTATTACGAGCCGTTCCGGAGGGACAGCGAGAAGTTTTTCAACCCCGAGATTGAAAAGGTGGAAGTGACCATCAAGGGCGTGCCCAACCAGCTGTTCAGTCATGGTATGAGGGCATACCAGCAGTGGGATGAGATAAATAGGCTACCGGCCATCAAACAACACCCATACATAACCAAAGACCTGGACCTATCCTCCGTGAAGATCGGTGAGTACCTGACCACCAAGTACGCGCTGTGGTTGGACATGCGATCCACGGATGACGATAAACTGCACGGTAGCGGTCGCCGCATCGACAACGGCAGCGAGGGGATAACAATCCAGATTACCAAGAAGGCTCAACCCGCGGGCAAGTTGAAATTATATCTGTACGTGATTATGGACGCGCAACTTAATATAGACAATGGGAGATTCGTGCAAGCCATCTACTGATGGCGGCAAGCCATCTATTGATTTGCCCCGCGACCCACACTGCGCCATAGTGTGTGGGCAGACTGGTTGTGGGAAGACCGTTTTCGTGCTGGATATGTTGGAGGGTTACTACACGGATGTGTTCGACAACATCGTTATCATGTGCCCTACTCTGAGCATGAATAAAACATACACGGAAAGAAATTGGGTGATGACGGACCCGGACGTACACAGAATCGACCCGGGAACACGTCTGCAGGACTGATTGAAAGCTCTTCACGGGAAATTTAAAGGGGAGTCGACGCTGTTCATACTGGACGACTGCAGCGCTAATCGCGAGATAACAAAAAGAGAGATATGTTATCGTACCTGGCCTTCTCTGGCCGGCACGCAAATCATAGCGTCTGGGTGCTAACGCAGAAGTTCAACTCGGTGTTGAAAGACCTCAGGGAGGAGACGCGATGGGTGGCCTTATTCCACTGCAAGGACAGGGATTCGTTCGAGGAGTGTTTGAGAGAGAACGATGTGATGAGCAAACATGATAGGGAACGTGTGAAGAAACAGCTCGCTGAAACTAAACATGCTAAGCTCGTGCTCAAGACCGACCAACCAGTGGCCTATAGGGTGTTTTAGCTTAGCAATGCTTAGCAAATGCTTAGCAAATGCTTAGCAATGCTTAGCAAATGCTTAGCAAATGCTTAGCGTTTAGCACTTATCAGTTATAGTTATAGTTATGGTTGTTTTTGAAGTGTTCGTCGTGTGCAACTTAACCTTCATTTCTCTGTGTTTCGCCTATACCGTATATTATATTGTTAAAACTAAAACTTACTTATCACATTATAAGATGGAGTGTGATGAACTGCTCGAACAACTGTTGGTGCCAGTGGGTGATGATAAGAGTGATGATAAGCGAGAGAAACTGGTGGCGTTGGCTGTTGGTGGGAAAGCCAAACATTACTTTGGGGAATACACTCCCGATAAAATTCACAAAATGTCAGCCTGAAGAAATCGATAAGCTGCACGCTAGATACGAGTCTAGACTCGGGGCAGAAATGACGAAAACTATAGGATCGGCTATGACCCAGATATACACTGGTATTGCGTCATACTTTCTTCCGATCCCCCGGAGCGCCGACTTTACCTGTGGGAAGACCTTGAGAAAGACCCTTTTATTGAACACGCCTTCAGCTCTATCAGCTGCGAGCTGTACCACAAATATGGTATGTTGTTAGCCCCGGTGACAGCGGCGATTATCACGGCAAAGCATTGTCAATTTGAGAGGAAAAATAATAATAATAGTATAGATGGATGCTGCACAGGAGGAGACACCACACCCGGGGGAACCCCACCTGGAGGAGACCCCACCTCATTCAGAGGAGACCCCACAACTGGAGGTGAACCCTCCCACAGTCACCAGGCAGAAGAATCCTAAGAGAGTAGCTGCCGGTAAAAAAAGGTGGTGTAACCAACATAAAATTATCACGGTGAACCCGACTCGACTCTTGTTGGTTGTAGGCGTAACTGCTGCCGTGGCTATCTCATGGTTATATACACGACACAGGGATTCTGGGGAGCCCCCGCAATTAGAGGTCAACCCACATATCATGTTATAATTTAATATTTTATATCATATACATAATGTCTGAGGGGAAAACTTTTGTCAACAACGCATACCACGCCACTGTGGTCGCCAGTCTAGCCGTAGGATACGCTCGGTTGACCAAAATGGTACTTAAACAACCAACTATCAAGCTAGATTTCAACCTGCAGGATATGGGTATGCTCATAATGAACCTTGGTATGGCGATGGCCACAAAGGACATCCTAGTAAAACAAGGGATACTACCTGAAAATATTATGAAGTAAATATAGGATGGCTACGATTGCCATGATGGTCGGTGGGGGCGTTAGTAAATGCCCTAGCATTTTCTGGGAGTAATTTCCTCTTCTCGAAACTACGAGAGTCACACACGGCTGAGATACAGGCAGAGAGGAAGCGACACGACCTTGCTATTGAAAAATTACAAGCTGCACAATCCGAGTACGTGAAACAACGTAACCAGAGGATCGATTACATTAACAAACAACTCAGGCGTGAGAGCCATGCAGTTAAAACATTCCACGATGTCGACGACGCAGCGAGAGAATACTACCTACTAACAGGTAAACAGCTGGAACCACTCAGTACTACACACCATCCAAGGGGCAAATGGACCGTGAACTGGTCTTCATCGCGTTGGGTATAGCAGCAACTGCGTTGGTTGCAAAACAATTAGACTAAATACTCGTATAAGTATGCTAAAGATGAGACCTGCTCCATACATATGCAAATACATACTTATGGGGAAGAAAGAAGCCTGTGGTAGGAAATGTAGGACTGAGGGGAACTGTTGTTTCCACATGGGAAGCCCTAACTACACGTGTTCTGTGTGTGGTATAGGGGTTAAAGGGCACTACTGCCTATGTAAAGCTCACGGGGCGAACGTAGTCAGACATCACCTCATCTACGAGAATAAAAAAGGCCTTCATAAAAGAACGTAGGCGCCTCCTCAGGATAAGTCCCCAATTAGAGACTGTAAACACCAGGTATGACTATGTTTGTGGAAATTGAGCTTGAATCTCTGGTCAAAAACATACTCAAAGATGAACTGAACTTATGGGGACGCTTCAGATTTCAAGTCATATTGGAAGTGGTATGGATTAAGGAGGGTGTTAAGTATACTCTCCCCTTCACATGCGGGCGGGGTATCACAACTCAATACCAGATAAATTGTTTTACAAGTATTCAGGAATACCTGCACAACTTCAAGGAATACTATATCCACCAGTGTTAGTACTGGATCGAAACGGTCCATCTAAGTATAGCTGATTGGGGTGACGGAGAGGATATAACCCTCTGAGCGCGCCTCACTATTTTTTACCTTTACGGTGACCCAATTAGAGATTGATATTCTTAGGTGTGTACGCAACTATGGCTACTGTTAGTGAGCTCAAGCAGATCGCGAAGCAGCGAGGTGTAATTGGTTATTCCCGAATGACCAAACCAGCATTGTTGAGATTACTTAACATACAAGCCCCTCCTACGGTAAAACAATTAAAAGTCCAAGCAAAACAGCTTGGGCTCACGGGTTATTCAAACCTGGGGAGAGCCGGGTTAGTCGCATTGTTATCACATGACCCCGTGGCAAAACCTCCTACTGTAAAACAATTAAAAGCCGAAGTACGCAATTTGGGTTTAGGCGGATATTCCCGTATGAGGAAACCACAGCTTGTAGAACTATTACGGCAGAATAGAGCTATTGACCTACAGTTCATACCCACTGAGCACGCTGTAGGCAACTATTTGAGAGGCTGGCGCATGCATGTTGATAGGAACATAGACATCACAGATATCAAGCCTCTGATAGCTGATAAAGTAAACCAGGAACTAAACAATCTGGGAAGTATCAAGTTTCAGATCACAGTGAAAATGTCACTCGATAAGAACGTTGGGGCTGGGGTCACTGAGTACGTTCAGCCTTACTTCCGAGGTAAACAAGAAATCGTCACGCATACAGAGACCATAGACGCATCAATGGATACCAGTTTTCAGCAGATACGAGAATACCTAAAACGCTACACACAGTTGGGGTCCGGGTGGGCTGTAGATAAAATCGATAATGTCTATCTAGACATAGCTAACTACGTGCCGTTCAGAGGCGGGTCATACCTAGACTTGCCTCCCTACTATAAGAAAAAACAGGCCATGGTCAACGTCAAGAATAGAGGAGACGATTGCCTGAGGTTAGCTATCAGGTCAGCCTTGTTTCCAGCTGACACTAATTCGAACAGGCCTTCTAGTTATCCCCAAGACAATGGGCTCAACTGGGATGGTATAGATGAACCCACCCCCATATCTCAGATCACTAAAATAGAAAAACAGAATAATATAGCTATAAACGTCTTTGGGCACGAAGGTAACACAACAATAGTGCACAGGGTCAGTCCGTTGGGGGGACCCCACCGCGTTATCAATTTATTCATGATCCAGCGAGGTGACAAGTACCACTACGCGTGGATAAAACACTTTAGCAGGCTGTTGTATGACCAATCGGCACACAGTGAAAAGAGCCACTTCTGCGAACGATGCCTACACGGCTTCACACGAGCTGATTTATTAGAATCCCACAGGGAGGATTGCCAAGGTGTGGGGCAAACGGCCATACGAGTCGACATGCCTAAGGAAGGTGACAATATCCTAAAATTCGGCAACCACAAGAACCAAATGTCTGTGCCTTATGTTATATACGCCGACTTTGAAGCCTTGGTCAAACCTGTTGATATTGGGGGGACCCAAACCACACAGAAAACACAGGAGCATGAAGCCTGTGGGTTTGTATACGTAGTCGTCCGTTGTGATGGGGAAACGAAAGCTCCCGTAGTGTACAGGGGTCCCGACGCGGCTGAAAGGTTTCTAAAGTGTTTGCAGGAGGAAGAAAAAATGTACTGTATACAGTCGCCCCCATGCGTATGACCCAAGCCGACCGGCTAGCTCACGCCTGTAGCACTAATTGTCATGTGTGTGACTCACCACTTAACGGTGATTCGGTGAGAGATCACTGCCACGTAACCGGTAAGTATAGAGGCGCCGCTCACAACGCGTGTAACCTCAAGCTTAGAATCAACCCCAAGACAATAAACATCCCCGTGGTCTTTCACAACTTGAGAGGGTACGACTCTCATTTAATCATGCAGGCTATCGCGAAAATCGACGGCAACCTGACGTGCATCCCCAACAACATGGAGAGATACATCTCCTTCAGCTTGAATGGCCTGAGGTTCATCGACTCGGTTCAGTTCCTCCTGTCATCACTCGACAGTCTGGTCAAGGCCAACGATACCTTCCCTATTACCGATCGATACACAGACGCCGAGACTAGACCCCTGCTGATGAGGAAGGGTGTGTACCACTACGAGTACATGGATGGTTGGGCCAAGTTCGCCGAGACCAGACTACCCCCCATCAGAGAATTTTACAGCAATCTGACAGACTCGGCAATATCCCAAGACGATTTCTCGCACGCTATTAACGTATGGAATAAACTGGGCTGTAAGAATCTGGGTGACTATCACGACCTGTACTTGAGGACAGATGTACTGCTGTTAGCCGATGTGTTTGAGACGTTTAGGCGGACATGTTTCAAGCAGTATAAACTCGACCCGCGATGGTATTACACCAGCCCAGGTCTGTCGTGGGATGCCTTGCTTAAAAGACCGAAGTTAAGTTGGAATTGCTCACAGATTACTTACATGCACCTATTCATTGAGAAAGGCTTGCGAGGCGGGATTTCCATGGCAACCAAACGATACGCGAAAGCAAATAATCAATACGTGAAGGGCTACGACCCGAGCAAGCCAACCAATCATATTCTCTACCTCGATGCCAACAACCTGTACGGCTGGCCCATGAGCCAGTATCTACCCACAGGGGGATTCGAATGGGAATCGTCCGAGGTCGATGTTATGAGCATCGCACCAGATTCGAACAAAGGTTATATCCTCGAGGTTGACTTGGAATACCCCAAGGCATTACACACATCACACAACAGCTACCCCCTGGCCCCAGAACGTATGAGGGTTAACCCAGACTGGATGTCTGAGTACCAACATAACTTGTTAGGTGGGCGGGTGGCAGACGTTGAAAAACTCGTGCCCAACTTAATGAATAAGACCAAGGACATCGTTCACTATCGCAACCTACAGCTGTACCTGTTGTTGGGTATGAGGCTGACCAAAATACACAGGGTGCTCGTGTTCGACCAGAGCCCCTGGATGGAGCCTTACATCAGAATGAACACAGACCTCCGAAAGCTGGCCAACAGTGACTTTGAGAAAAATCTCTACAAGCTCATGAACAACTCTGTGTTTGGTAAGACTATGGAGAACCTGAGGAAACGCGTGACCGTGAAGCTGGTTCGGTCGAATGAGGAAGACAAGCTCAGGAGACTGATAGCTAGTCCGGCATTCAACCGTAGCAAGATATTCACCGATGACCTAGTTGCCCTACACATGAAGAAAAGCCACATCAAATTCAACCGGCCTGTTTACGTGGGGATGAGCATCCTCGATTTATCCAAACACCTGATGTACGACTTTTACTACAACGAGCTGAAGAAACAGTACAACGACAGGCGTGAAGTGCTGTACACTGACACGGATTCCCTGCTGATGGAGATTCGAACCGAGGATGTGTACGAGGACATGAAGAAACGCCTCGATTTGTACGACACCAGCGACTACCCCAAGGACCATGCCATACACAGCACGGTAAATAAAAAGGTCCTAGGTAAGATGAAGGACGAGTGCGCTGGCACGCCCATAGCCGAGTACATAAGTTTGAGGCCTAAGATGTATTCCATCCTGAAGGCCGACAATGGTGAGATCCGGAAGGCTAAGGGTGTTAAGAAGTACGTGGTGAAACAACACATCAAACACGCCAGATTCAAGGAAGCCCTGTTCAAGACCCGTACCTTTAGACATAAAATGAACACACTTAGAAGTGATGGGCATAGGATATAGGGACTGACTATAAACAAGACGTCCCTGTCGCCGATGGACACTAAACGTTGGATAGCTATTGATGGGATAAACACGTACGCGTACGGGCATGAGAAAATTGAACCAAGAACATAGGTGTATATATAAACAGGATACCCTGTCTAGGTGACATGTCACGGAACCAGAGAAAGTTTGAGGCTATTTACTACAGCCTGCGTGGGTACTGGAAAGGAGCTAGCGCTGCAGATAAGCTGGCTAAAATGGCGCGAGTACCCCCGGAGGAGGCCAAAGCGTGGCTTGAAAAACAAGCCCTGTGGCAGATCTATTTACCGGCACCACGCTACTTGCCTAGAAGGAAATTCGGCATTAACATACCCAATAGCGTTCACCAGGCCGACCTCCTATTCCTACCCCACGATAAGAGGTACAAGTATGCCTTAACCGTCGTGGATGTGGCCAGTCGCTACAAGGAAGCCGAACCCTTGACAACGAAAGACTCTGCCCAGGTAGCCAGAGGATTCGAGCGCATATACAAACGCAGTCCGCTGACAGAGCTGCAAGTTGACCCCGGGCGGGAGTTCATGGGTGTCGTGTCACAACTGCTAGACAAACACGATACAAAGGTCAGGCGTGGCACGGCTGGAGCCCATCGCAGCCAAGCCATAGTTGAGAGATTCAATAGGACTTTGGCTGAGCGCTTATTCGGACATCAGTATGCGAGGGAGATGGCCAACCCGGGGAAGCGATCGACTGAATGGGTCGCGACGTTACCTAAGGTGGTGTCGGCAATCAACCATAAAGCCACCCGTCTTACCGGCAAGAAACCGGCAGACGCTATCAAACTAAAATCAATAGTGGCAGAGTCGGCTGCTCCATTGCGTGGGAAAGGGAAACAGATACCAGATAGGGCCCTAGTGAGGTATCTACACCAGCCGGGGGAACACGAGGGTGATAGCCGTAAGCGAGCCATTGATCCGATATGGTCAGTCAAAACTTACAACATAGATAAAGTGGACATGAAAGCCGACGAGCCGAACTTGTACTACTTGAGAGATGGGCCAGGGAGAGGGTTTGTTAGACAGGAATTATTAGTCATACCATACGGCACAATGTTACCCCCCAAGCAAAATATTTAACACTTACCAAGTATAGTATCCTGTCAACACAACATGTCACATGATCAGGAAAGTCTATCTCAGGATAGACCCGTTAAACCGACACACTTCAGCCATGTCCCCGGTAGCTCAGTAGGTTGAGTGGCGCGGCTGTGAGATATACATGTGGAGTTCGTATCCTGATGGCGTCTCAAACTTTTTTATAGTAGGGGTAATGGGGGCGAGATCTAAGGGCCTGACAAAAGCCTTATTTGTGAAATAAGGCTTTGCAGAGGCTTTTGTTGAAAGTGATTTCGTACCCCCATTGTATATACTACTGGAGTAGTTGATTGGACAAAACTAGACATCCAGAGTCTTGAACGCCTGACCAGAAGGATCATGTCTGATAACGGAGAACACCACCCTCGTGCCTCTCTCAATCATTTATATGTGCCAATCAATTCTGGAGGTCTGGGTTTCATTAAGGTGGAGGCTCTACATGATAGAATTTTACTGTGTACTTTTGTCGGATGATCCTCTGGTGATGCATGTCAAGACTCATGATGAAAGCAAGGAATTCCACAGCTATTTTAAGCGTGGCAAGGTTGTTGGACAGAATCTGAAATTTGAGGTTGATTTTGTTGATGGCGATGTACTGCTGGACGGTACAGCGATGGGAGTAAACCAGGTGAAGTCCTTCTCCAAGTCTGCCCAGAGTCGGTCATTTGTGGAGAAGCTTTCTGAGAAACCACTGCATCGTATGTACATGCAGTGTGTGGAACAGAATAGCAGTCCTACCGACTCCTTCGCCTGGATAAAGTCAGCTGGTCTAAATGTGAAACTGAGGTTCAGCCTCAGAAGAATTCCAGCCAACAAACCTGATCTTGTCCTTTTTGATAAAGCCAATGAATTTATTTATATCATTGAGTTTTCTTCCCCTTTTGACAGCAACGTAATTGGCAAGATTCAGGAAAAGCATTCTAAATATGCGGATCTCGCCTTTGAAATGTCCTACTTGCATCCAAAGTACACTGTCATCAGGCTCCTCATTGTTCTCGGTGCCCTTGGTTTGGTACCTCCTGATCTCTTAGTGCAAATCAAGAGAGTGCCCTGGATCTCCACTAGGAGCACAGCCCTTCTGACATTCTTGGCACAGATGAGAGTGCCTAGGTTCTCCACCGGGAGCACAGCCCTTCTGACACTCTGGGTAATGCAGAAGGCTGCAGTGTTGGGGAGTCTACATATTCTCCGGAAAGCTCTTGGTGGGTTGGACTAGGCAGTGTTTCCTGGGAGAAGTCCCATTCAATGTCTGGGCTGCGTGTAGAGGGGGCAAAGGCCCTGAGCTGATGATGAACCTTACCAGCCTGACTGTGCCAGGATCACCCGAACCCTCTCTGCTGCATTTTCATCTTTAATCTGTAAATAATAATAATAAGACCATTCTTGAAACTATCCTATCCCTGTCCTAACTTGAGCTACAGATCCCAGCTGGGATAGTGAGCTCTTCAACAGGTGAGATAGAAAAACCTTCCTTAAGTTTGGGATTCCCCTAAATAATTCCCATTAAGCATTGTATGAAAAAGATAAATAGAAAGATTAGAAATCAAAGTAAAAAGCTTGAAAGCGGTGAAATTCAGCTTTTGATGGACTTATTATGAAGAAATTATTAAAGAAATTATAATAGGGGCCCAGGACACACAGAGGGTTATTTTATGCAATAATTGTGTTGTAATCACAAATGTCTGAGTTTTATTTAAATATGATGTCACTGTCTTCTGGACTTAAGTAATTATGGTACAATATTCAGGTGATTTAGATCATGGCAATGCTATTTTCTGAAAAGTATAAGTGCAAGAAATGGATCAAAATAACTGGGAGAATGACACCGCACAAAGAAGCACATTATCGTTGTAAGCATTGAGCATTATTAACAAACTGACATTCATATGGCATGCCATTGATTATGTTATGTAACGGGGGATAAGTATAATAGGTGCTATAGATATTAGAAAGGGGTGGGCTAGCTTTAGTAACTTTGTTGGGGGTATAAATTATAAATTCTGGTATATTAAATGGATTTTTCTTACCGGTGTTTGCGGAGACATGCGGTTACAGTTGTCGCTGGTTTGTTTGGTTTCGCTCGCTGATTCGGCACAGCGATTGGCTGCAAGCACTGGAAGGTTCCATTCCAAGGGTGGGGGTGTGCTCCTCGCTTAGTGGGACAGGCCCGCTATTGCGTATATAAGGAGCACACGACAAGTGTTTTATTGTCTGAGTTGGAGACACCGAGGATAGGTGAGCCCTTGTTCGAGACGAAACAGCTTCCCAGTTTGCTTTGTGATAAAGTAGAATTTGTTCCGTGACAGACCAGTCCTTGTTTTGAGACGAAACAGTTGACCCCCCTCTCACGGCGAAGCACTTAGAAAAAAGGTATTTAGTTTTAGGGATATATTTATATATGTAATAGGCGCCCCCTGGGGAGCATCCAGTGACAGCTGCATTATAGGATTTAAACAATGTGGGAAGATGGCAACAGACAATGTTTGACTTTGCGTTGTGTGATTTTGTTGATTGCGAGTATATTGTTGTCCATCCCCATTGTTGGTAATTCAGATTCCAGTTCTAATATTAGACTTGAAGCACATGAAAAATGACACAAAAATCATAACAGAAGAGAGTTTATTGAAAATAAACAAACACTTATCAAAACACCATCTTACTCACTCACACCTAACTTACTTTCTAAACTTCTACTTTTATCCTCCCGACTTACCCTTTTAATTACCAACCTCGATATGCCCCTTTAATTCCTAACGGTAAACTTATTCATTCCTACACTAATTGTCTCCCTTCCCAACCTAACATTAACTCATCCTACATACTTTGTTTTCACGTCCCACTCTAACTACAAGGCCCAAGTAACAAGGAGGGAGTCTTGATGTCAAGACCTCGGGACCCTATCAGTGTATGATACCTGTACGGATCGCTGCAACAAGACCACTGACACTGAAAGCCAGGTCACTTATATAGTCGTTCGGTGAATTGACCTTTGACCGTGGAACGATGGGAATCATCATGGAAAGTCCATGCCATTGGACCAGCCAAGGCAATCGGCAAATTATGTGCCTCAGTCACATACCTGACCACCAATATGGCTGCACAGGCCCTCACCATGTGGTCTATGTATGTCAGACACTCTATATCCTCCCAAACGAATCAACTCTAAAAGATCCCCGCATTAGTGAGACAATGAATACAAGACTATCAGGTACAGATAAATCTATTACGGTTAGTTTCCCAAGCTGCCATCTCCCAAAATACACTACTGTTAACAATTACATTATACCAATTCTACCAGATATATATATATATGCAGGGTAATCATTAGGAAGTGGGAAGGATGGGTGGTTTTTACAAACCAACTACCGCTGTTAAGAGACAGTTGTAGTATTCTAGATTTATATTAGGTTGGGATTAGGTGGGGATCGTGGTTGTTAATTTAATTTGGTTTCTGATTAAAATTTCCCAGCACTATATTTTGTATCGTTTGTTCCATTTGGAGTTTGTGTTTTGGTGTAAATAAAATGGTGATATGAATTCTGTCTTATGTCCTGAATCGCAAGGCTGCATCTCGTAACCGGGAAACAGCGTGGAGGAGAATTCTGCTCACGGATTTACAGGTTTATACCTGGAGCGTACCCTCTTGTGGTAAACATGCCAGTTGGAAAGGGAAAAACACAACGCAAAGTAGAACCACACATTTAATATGTAGTTTCCACAAGACAGAGCAAACCACGCCTGTTACATTTTGGTGCCATGACCCCGGATGCAGTTTATTTGTGATTATCATGGACATTTCTAGTTCTGTATTATTCATATACTTGTTGTGAAACAATGCAGATTTGAAGTTTAGCAGTTATATTTTGGTCTCATATAGCTGTTGTATTGATGGATACTTTGCTTGAAGATAATTTGTTTTGGATTTTCTCAATTTATTGGTAAATATTCTTCAGGACATCGGCATATTTCAATATGGATTTGGACTATGAGATGTTTGGTTTGTCCCCATTTATTTTTCCAAATGGAGTTTTTCGTGCGTCTCCTACAGGTGATGTGAATTATGATATGTCAACTCCGTACGTTCCACCACATAGTGTCGCCTCCCGGTTACTTCGGGTAGATGTAGGTCAGGAGAATGTTAGTCGTTCTCATGTCGATTTCACCAGTGCTGGAACTGAGAGTGTTCCATTAGCTGGTGCGGGTCGGCATGACCTTAGGTTAGGCCCGGAGTATGTGGGTCGTTCAAACATCAATTCTCCTAGTGTTAGATCTGAAAGTGTTCCATTAGCTGGTGCTGTTCGGCATGACCTTAGGTTAGACCAGGAGAATGTGGGTCGTTCACACATCAATTCCCCTAGTGTTAGATCTGAAAGTGTTTCACTAGCTGGTGTGAGTCGACATGACCTTAGGTCAGGTCAAGGTCAGAGTCAGGATCGTTCTGTTAGGTTTGAACCTTCATTACCAAATACTACACGTTTGGAGTTTCCGGATTATCTCTCTGGTAGACACAATATTTCCTATCCAGCGAGGGGCGGCAGGAAATTTTCTGGTTTAGACATTCCTCCAAGGTCATCAATACCTCGGGATGTAGGTCAAAGTCATAGGTCTGTTATGTCGTTTCGTAGAGAGGTTCAGCCTGATACGTTTGATGGTAGATCTACAAATTGGCAAGACTACATAGTTAATTTTGAACATGTTGCAGCATGGAATGGTTGGAATGATTTGGAGAAGGCTCAGCAGCTTAGTATGAACTTACGTGGTACAGCTCAGACTTTGCTTAGTAACCTCACTTATGGTCAGCTTAGCAGTTATACTGCATTGAGGAATGTTTTGTCTCAGAGGTTTAGTCCAAGGGAATAGAGTATAGCTCATCGTGTGAGTTCAGGAATAGACGTCAGAAGAAGGAAGAGTCTGCTGCAGATTATGGTTATCGGCTCAGAAGTTTGGCTTTGTTGGCATACCCTGACATACCTTACAGCTCTCTCGAGATGCAGATCATTGATCAGTATGTTACTGGTTTGAATGACTTTGAGATGAGAAAGAGGGTTACATTTAGTCATCCCCAGACTCTAGAACAGGCTATTTCTTTTGCAATAGAGTACGAAGCTGTCGAAGGGAGTAGGTGTCGTAAACCCAGTGAAGGTAGTAGCAAGGTTTGTGCTGCTGTTACTGAGGTTGTAGGCTCGGAGAAGGTTGACAGTTCGTTGATTCTTGAATCAATCTCTCAGTTGATTGATAGGAAGTTGCAACAGTTTAAGCAGTCTTTCACTAGGCAAAAGAAAGGTAATGATAGAAGGATTGAATGTTACTTCTGCAAGGGATAGGGACATATGGTTAGGGAGTGTCCAAAGCTAGCAGAGTTGCAGGAACTTTCCTTGTCAAAACCTCATGCTAATGAGTCGGAAAACTAGATCGGGCTGAGACTGTGGCCGAGTCGCCAGCCCAAAGTTGTCAGGTAGAGCATCCTGTAGGGCCAGAGCTAGGTAATTCTAGTTTGGATAGTGAAGATGAATCGGGTACTCATTTGGAGGGAGGAACTTCCAGTTGTGCCAAAGTTTCATTGTTGTCTATTGAAGAATTTTCCAGGTTAGGTCTTGACACCGAGAAACTGGCTCAGGTGGATGTCGACCTAGTTACTGTCGATGGTAGACAGTTGGGGGTACAAAGGTCAGTCTATGGTCGAAATATATTTAAGGTTGATGGCTTGTGTTTTGGACACAATTTCGTCATAGCAGATCTTGATGGTTTATCTGGAATTTTTTGTATGAATTTCTTTGAGACCTATGGGTGTGATGTCCTCGTAACAAAATGTCTCAAGACAAGAAAGAGTAGGGTGAAGTTGTATCAAAGGACAACCAAAAGCTGTGCTAGAATAAGGATTGTTGATAAGGTTCGAATACCTGCACAATCAGATCAGATAGTTTTTTGTGAGACTGAGGGTCTAGTACCCAAGTGTCTGAGTGTGATGATCATGTTGAGGTTGAGGCTCAGTCATCCGAGAATCAGACAGGCTTACCTGTAGGGACCTTACAGGTTGATAGTAATTCTCAGGAGAATGTTCTAAATTGGCTTCCTCTATGGACATGGGGTGATCTGTTGCCGTTTCTCCTCATGGGTTATAGGGCTAGTGTTCATGACAGCACGGGCTGTAGTCCTAACTTGCTTATAACAGGTAGGGAAGTCAGGATGCCTTTAGATCTTAAGGTGGGTGACCCACCGGGAGTTCTTCAGGTTGACTGTCAAGTATGTCGAGTGGTTGCAGAGGTCAGTACAAAAGTGATTGAGTTTGCCAATAAAAATCTGGGAGTTTCCACTCGTCTACAAAATAAACATTATGACATTAATGTGAAGAGTAAGAATTTTGTAGAAGGTCAGTGGGTTTGGCGTTGGTATCCTCCAAAAGCAGGTCAGAAGCTGGAATTGGGTTGGACTGGTCCCTATCTTGTTTGTGGGAAGTTGTCATCTCTTACCTACAAAATACAAAAAGATAGCAGTACACCATGTATAAGTGTACATGTGGATCACTTAAAGCTGTATGAGGGAAATGATTCACCTAGGAATTGGCTCTTGGAGCAGACTGTTGAGGACACAAGGGAGATAACTATGGAGGAGGATGATTCGTTGTCTCCTATCCAGGCAACTGGGTTTGATTCTTCAGGTAGTGATAGTGGGGAGCAAGTGCTTCATACCCGCTGTGGGAGGAGGGTCAAACCTCGGGATATGTACTCGCCTTCCTAAGGATAAACCCAGACCCTGGGAAGAATCTTTTGTCTTGTTTTTAATTATTTTGATTTGGGATGTATTTCCTGCATCAGAAAATGGAGATCACAGTATCAAAGGAAGAACTGAAGGCGTTTGAAGAAAGCTTAATGGAGCCATTCCTGCAGGGAGGCATGCCTTGCCCTGTCGCCGCCTGTGGGACATCAGTATTACAGTGCTGGAATGGTCTTATGGACCATTGGCAGAGGCGTCACCTGGCGACAAGGAGATATTACCAGTGCTCCCGATGTGGACGCAAAGACTGATGCAAAGGCCACGCAAAGCGTCATCTGCGGCAGCATCCCCCAGGGATGGACCTGAAGGGCAGGGAGGCTCCCAATCCGGAATACATCAACCCTGGAGATGCCCTCCCACCAGCACATCCAGAGTCCCGTGATGTAACCCGGGAGCAAGAACAGGATAGTCGTCGAAACTTGCCTTCAAGAGCAGCCAGCCGATTGATTTTATGTACATCTTTTTGGTTGTTATCCTTATTTTAAAAGTAATCTTATTACTTTTTGTTCACGGGGGGAAGAATCTAACGGGGGATAAGTATAATAGGTGCTATAGATATTAGAAAGGGGTGGGCTAGCATTAGTAACTTAGTTGGGGGTATAAATTATAAATTCGGGTATATTAAATGGATTTTTCTTACCGGTGTATGCGGAGACGGCTGTGGCTGGTTTGTTTGGTTTCGCTTGCCGATTCGGCGCAGCGATTGGCTGCAGGCACTGGAAGGTTCCATTCCAAGGATGGGGGTGTGCTCCTTGCTTAATGGGACAGGCCCGCTATTGCGTATATAAGGAGCACACGACAGGTGTTTTATTGTCTGAGTTGGAGACACCCAAGGAAAGGTGAGCCCTTGTTTCAAGACGAAACAGCTTCCCAGTTTGCTTTGTGATAAAGTAGAATTTGCTCCATGACGGACCAGTCCTTGTTTCGAGACGAAACAGTTGACCCCCCTCTCACGGCGAAGCACTTAGAAAATATGAGGGAAGATATAGGTAGAGGTGGTTGGGGGGAATAAAGGTATTTAGTTTTAGGGATATAGTTATATATATACACAGGGTAATCGTTAGGAAGCGGGAAGGATGGGTGGTTTTTACAAACCAACTACCGCTGTTAAGAGACAGTTGTAGTATTCTAGATTTATATTAGGTCTGGATTAGGTGGGGATCGTGGTTGTTAATATAATTTGTATCATTTGTTCCGTTTGGAGTTTGTGTTTTGGTGAATTCTGTCTTATGTCCTAAATCGCAACGCTGCATCTCGTAACCGGGAAACAGCGTGGAGGAGAATTCTGCTCACAGATTTACAGGTTTATACCTGGAGCGTACCCTCTTGTGGTAAACATGCCAGTTGGAAGGGAAAAACACAACGCAAAGTAGAACCACACATTTAACATGTAGTTTCCACAAGACAGAGCAAACCATGCCTGTTACAGTTATATGTGTCCAAAACCAAGCACATAAACATGTCTTAAAACCAGATTATCTTTACTCTCTCTCTATGCATATATAACTTTATGCAAAGTAACATAACTTAGAAGATGATATTTCCTTGCCCTTTTTTGTTCCTTGAAAACTATTTTTTAGATTGTTTTCACATTGTGGGAACTTTTTCAGGAATAACAGCAATTTGAACTTAGAGCCAATTGGAATTTTTGTTTAACCCATAATATGAACCCATTTAAAGCTTTATTATGATGTTTCTGATTTATCAAGAATTATCACAATTCATATCTTGAGAAAAAAATTGTTGTTCAGTAGTAAAGAAGTCACGGTCAGTGGGTATCAGTTTACCCTACTTACAATTTTTTGCTTGTCACTGTAGACTTCATTTCTACTCTCATAATATTAATTGTGGGTGGAGATATAAAAAGACTTAATACTTGTGTGTTTCTTTGTTCAGGCTTGGAGAACAAGTCCTGCCAGATCCAGTTGCACAGTGGCATTAGATGATGGTTCTGCACAGACAGCTGATCAAGCGACCCTCAGACAATTCAAAGTGACAGAAAGGTAGTAAATATGGCCAAAATTCGAAATTTGTAAACTGAAACAGTGTGTCACATGTGTGTTGGCTCATGCAGGATTTTGTGTCCCAGGTATTTAAATAAATTATCCTGACACTGACTGAGCATGTTAAGCAGGGTGCAGAATTATACCACGTCCCTCTTTGTGGGCAAGACTTTCAGCTTGAAGTAGGGCTGGGATGGGTCCAAATGGCAATATATTCTTCAGCTCGGAGGCTATGATTTCAAGTTTATTCAATATCTTAACCATGTATTATATTCAAAACAGGTGACTGTAAATAATGTCTAAATCTTCAAAGACAATACAACTGTTTAGTCATGAAAGAATAACATAATTCATTGTTTCATCTACCCAGTATTAGTCACATGATCATAATGGGTCCGGGTATTGAGACGTGTCCAGGTCCAACTCATCACCCACCTGTCCCGGGTATCTGTGTTACCCATCCCAGCCCTAGCTATGGTTGACACATCATGCCATTTATTTGAAAACATAGATATAAACTGTGCTAAAATTCATTTTTTAACATATTACAAGTAATAAATTTGTATGTGGTATTTGTTTAATTTAAAACAGGACCATCCCCGTGGTGTAGTAGTAGTAGTACAGTGGGGGTTCTGTCGCACATGCGGCTTAGAGGCTTATTGTGGGAATTAACCCATTCAACACCGTAGGCCGGAAAACCGGCCAAGACGTCACCAGTCCCCAGACACCGTAAGCCGGAATACCGGCAAGGCAGTAGTCGCATCAAAATGATATATAATTTTAGGAACCTAACTAACATAGGATTCATTTATCAAATCTATCACTTTTCATAATGCCTGAAAACACTTATTACATTTCAAATGGCCATATATAATCGACAGAATTAGAATTATAAACTATCTTTCGCAATGTTATTGAAAAAAAACGATTCTTGGACACATGCTTCGGCAACGGGTCAACATCAGAGTTGTCAAAGAGCAAAGTAACAATGTTTCGAGATAATAATTACACAATAAATAAACGGAAGAATGAAATCAACAACAGTACTCATACAAGTTGTCAAATGTACGTTACAACTTACTATTTCCATCTTTATTGTCGGATTGTGTAATGTAATTCAAGTGACATCTCGGCTTTCGTCGCTTCAAACTTTACTCTCGGACACGATGTTTAGTGCTAAAATATATGCATTAAACTTTCTTGTCACAGGTCATAACCTAGAACGATACGTCCACTAAGTTCCATAGGTGGTGATTTTTTGTGTAACATGTTCAGAATAGCATGATTTTACCCAAAACTTTCGTCTGACAGTATCCATTGCTGTTTTTTGATTGGCTGCCTTAGGTCACATGTCTGATTTTGACCAATCACGATCCTTAAAGCAGACTGAGGCAAATAAGCGTCATTAGAAACCAATCTTTATCCAATAAAATCGCTTCTTACAACTGTGAAAATACTCTTGGCAAGGCAACAGTGATATTGTTGATGTTCAGAGCTTTCGGACGATACCCGCCATCAAACGAATAGCCTCACATGTTATTCATACGAAGCTTCGAAAACGGAGGTATTTCACACTGTTGTATCACGTTACCGAGCAGAAAGCCACAGATATCGGGAAATAGGCGGCCATAAATATTAATTCAGAAATCTTTTTATAATAATTTTCCGATCACGTAAAAATGAAAAATATAAAAGAAAAAGGTAAGGGGATATTATGACATGTTACAAATGGAAAAAAAATCGCCTCATTTTTTGCTCCCTTCGTGGTTTATCTGGACATATAAATGTGTAAGCTTGCATTTTCATTAAAAATGAACCCCATGCTATAGGCAGTGAGGGTTCAAGGTCTCGGGTCAGGATCATGGTTTGTAAGCCAAAAAGATGGCGGCCGAGCTTAGCGACGGGGGCTGGTGCAGAGGTTTGACCGCTCATAGCATGAGCGGTCAGGGTTCAAGGTCGCGCTGGTGCAGAGGTGCGACGGCTCATACTATGAGCGGTCAGGGTTCAAGGTCTCGGGTCAGGATCGTGGTTTCTCGACAGCAGCTGTTCGCCTGGCTGATATCGCCTGACTGTCTAGGGTCGGGTTGACCTAGAGCACGTAGCAATAGTATGTTAAAATCTACAGTTTAAGGTGAATCTTTTATGAGGTTGTATGACGCTGCTTCTAATCGGGTCGATCGTTCGTCGTGCAACTGATGTAGCCTTTCTGCAATCTGACGTCGGCTGATGTCAACGTCCATATCATCCGCTTGTTCGAGTTTGGTTGTCTCATAAGCGATACGATTGTCGAGTTCTTTCAGTTTGGCCATGTTGTCCATGAGCGATCCACGAATGGTTCTCAAGGCCTTGTCTAGCCCTTGCAGTTCCTGAAAGGGAAATTCGAACCCCAGCAAGGGTTCGTCTGCGTACGTGTGCAATATTATTTCGATGTCGTCCGACGTTTCTTTGGCACATTGGGGCACGTCTCTCAGATCATCTCTGGCGGTGATATTGTCGAGTCCTGTCCTTACGTTTTGCAAATCTTGGACGACCCTGGGTGGAAGTTGTTTGGGTCATGCGCCGCCGTAATCTCACAGGTTTAATTCGTCACGAAAGAATTGGACGCCGTGGTTTCTGGAGTCGACAGAGCGTGCGGTTTTCTCGTGCGGGTGTTTATCGGCCGTTCCTGTCGATCAAAGAATAGTCTCGATACGGTGGCTCGACGTAATTTTTATTTCGTTTTAAAGCATCGTAATAATCGTTGATGGTCTATTTTAAGAGTTCGTCGCACAAGAGGTCGCTCGTTAACGAAGTGTCTGCGAAACTTGAGAGAACCCCTGGCAGTCAAAGTCGTGCGTCAATCGGTGACCATCACCAACAATCCAAACACAATCGACGAAAACCAAACGCTGTTGGTGCGCTTTCCCAACCTGGGCGCGAACGACATCATCGTTCCGGGGATGGCTCGCCTGTCCTTCCGGATCCGTTTGGAATCCGATGATGATAAACGAGAGAAGTCGTGGGGAAACTGGGTCTCGCCATCATGAAGAAAATGACCATCAAAATCAGTGGAAGCCAAATTTTGAGCATCGATGACAGCAATGTGTTCTTCAGCTACACGGACCTCTGGAGAACCGCGGGCGAACGGAAAACATGAAGTACCAGGGGATTTGTCCGTCCGAGTGTCCGTCAACTCTGTTGCACGTGGGGTATGGTTTCGACCAAGCCGAACTCGCCATGATGGCGAATAAACACAAGGCCATTGCCGAGGCGTTTGGGAAACAATTTTGCATCCCGCTCGAGTTCAAGTTGCTGGAGGGTCATGCCATTTTACCAAGCCACGCTGGGCGACAGGCTGGAATACAAATACGTTTAACAATTATAGCAACGTTATAGTGACTGAGAGCAGCGAGGGAGGCAGCTATACCATCGACAATATTTCGCTGGAGTTCGACAAGGTGACGAATCCGGAATTGGCTTGACAGATTGACAACCAGTACGATCGCGTGCTGCGTTTAGAAGGGTCAACGAAAAAATATTGGAACCCCGAGATCACGAAAGTTGAGGTGACCGTCGAGGGCGTGCCAAACCAGCTGTTCAGCCAAGGCATGCGCGCTTACCATCAGTGGTACGAGATTAAAAACTTACCGGCGATCAAGCGCCCGCCGGAAATCAACGCGATCGTCAAGGACCCCTGTCGCGCCTACATGAGGCTACACGACCAAATACTCGCAGTTGTTGGACATATAATCCATGGACGACGATCGACTGCACGGCAGCGGGCGTCACATCGAGAACGGCAGCGAGGGGATCACCATCCAAATCACCAAGAAGGCTCAAATCGCAGGTAAAGTGAACCTTTATTTGTATATGATTATGGATGTACAGCTTGATATAGATAATGGAAGATTGGTGCAAGCCATCTATTAATATTGATTTGCCTCGCGATCCTCATTGTGCCATCGTGTGCTGTGAGACGGGATGCAGAAAGACCGTGTTTGTCTTGGATATGCTGAAAGGGTATTATTGGAATGTATTCGATCATATCGTGATTCTTTGCCCTACGATACACGTGATGAACGACACGGAGGTGTACACAATCGACCCGGGAGTATGTTTACAGGACTGGTTGCGAGTCTTTCACGAGAAGTTCGATTGAGAATCGATGCTGTTTATCCTAGACGATTGCAGCGCGAATAAAGAGATCACCAAAAAGAGAGACATGTTATCGTATTTAGCGTTTTCGGGACGTCGCATGAAACACAGCTTTTGGCTCCTCACGCAAAAATTCAACTCGGTCCTGAAAGACCTCTGGGAACAGACACAATGGGTCGCCCAGTTTCACTGCAAGGATAGGGATTCGTTACAGGAATGTTTGAGAAAAAACGACGTGATTCCCACCAAACCCGAGCGAAAACGAGTGGGAGCCTTGTTGGCCGAAACGAAACACGCCCAAATTATGCTGAAAACAGACCAACCCGTGGCTTATGCTGTGTGCTAGCTTAGCAAAACCAAGCAACCTGCTTAGCAAAATTAAATGTATACCTCCTATAGATTAAAAACCATGACGATGCCTTGAAATTCTCAAGTTGTTTTACCTGACATTCATCTCGTTCTGTTTGGGTTATGCTGGATTTTATTATATTAGATTTAAAAACAGATTGATGTATTACAAGATGGAGTTGGACCACATGCTTGTACAAATGATATCCGAGGAGGAGAAGGAGAGTGAAAATGGTCATGTCAGGGATAAACAAGAATGACTCGTGGCCCTCGTCGTGGGTGGGAAGGGGAAACAATACTTGGGCAAAAAATTTCCACTGATAAAATTTATAAAATGCCTGAGGGAGACATCAATAAACTGTACGTGAGATACGAAAGCCCGATTCGGTGCCGAAATGCTTCCCATTCCACTGTCACGTCGACCTTATTTGTGCGAGGATCTCGACGCGGATCCGTTTATCGGTCACGGCTTAAACACCCTCAGTTGCAAGTTGTATCACTGATACAGTGTGTTCTTAGCTCCCATCACCGCGGTGATCATTACGGCGAGGCACTGACAATTTAAACATAAATGTCCGACTACTGATATACAAGAATACCGAAACGACTCCTGCGATGGAGGAGGAGACCCCCCACCGAGTGATTGATATCGTCACGAAGAATCATAAACCGACCCCACTGTTGATTCCGTACGCCGTGGTAGCCGCTGTCGTGGGTATCACCGCGGTCGTATGGCTCCATCAACAAAAGACACCACCACCACCGGTGGTGACGACCCAACCATCGACAAAACCACAATTAGAGGTAAACCCACACGTTATGTTATAATCATGTCTAACCCCGACGGAAAAATGTTCGTCAACGACGAGTATCACGCCACCTTGATCAGCAGGCTGGCCATAGGCTATGCTCGATTGAGCAAAATGATCACCAAACAACCCGGCACCCAAACTCGATTTCAACCCACAAGACATTGGCATGCTCGGGCTCGATTTGGGACTGGCGATGGCCACCAAAGAGATGCTCGTCAAGCAAGGTATCATTCCGGAAAACATAATAAAGTAAGAAAGTATAAAATATATAAACAAATGGCCACCATCGCGATGATGGTCGGCGGGGCTATCATCAACACCCTGGCCTTTCCCGGCAGCAATTACCTTTTTTTCCTGATTACGAACGTCCAGTGCGGCCGAACTCGAAGCGGAACGGAAACGGCATGATGTGGCCGTGGAAAAAATACGAGCCGCGCAAGCCAAGTACGCGAAAAAACGCATGGAAAGAATCGATTTCATCATCGCCCGTCTCCAACTAGAAAACCACGCCCATGAGAAATGAGGAAACCCCAACTGCTCACCTTGCTCGACATGAAATATGTCAAGCCCCCTACTGCACGAGAACTCAAACTCCGAACTAAAGAACGGGGATTGAAGGGTTATTCTTGCATGACACCGAGCCGGTCAAGTTTAGATTCGTGCCGACGGACCATGCCGTGGGTAAGTATCTGAGAGGCTGGAAAATGACTGTGCAGTCTAACAAGGACGTCAACAGCGTCAAACCTCTGATCGCCGACAAAGTCAAAGAAGAGTTTGATGATTTAAAACGTATCAAATACCAGTTGACCATCCACATGTCTCTCAACAAACTGCAGACGGATGGCAGTACCGAGTCCATCAAGCCTTACTTCAGAGGCAAGCAGGAAGTCGTACTTCAATCCGACTCGATCCCTTCGACCCTCGATACCTCGCTACAAAAAAATACAAGAATTGTTGGAACGATGGACGCACAGGGGCTTCGGGTTGGTGGGAAGTATCAACACCATCTATTTGGATATAGCGAACTGCGTACCGTTCAGAGGCGGATCGTACCTAGACTTGCCTTCATATTACAATCTGCCTCATTCCCCCCCGATTCTAAAGTGGCGAACAGACCTTCGAGCTATCCCGTAGACGATGGGCTGAACTTGGACGGTGTAGACGCACCCACACCCATCTCTCAAATGACGAAGGTGGAAAAACAAAACCGTTTAGCCATCAACGTCTTCGGACACGAAGGCAATACGACGATCGTGCACCGAATCAGCTCCAGGCCCGATGATGTGCGCAGAATCAATTTATTTCTCATCAAAAAAGGCAACCGGTATCACTATGCATTGATCAAAAGAACCACAAGGAAAAGAAACACTTCTGCAAACACTGCCTGCACGGTTTCACGCGAGAAGACCTGCTAGAAGCGCACCGGGAGGAATGCCGAGGCGTGGGAGAGACGGCGATCCGAATCGACATGCCTCGAGAACAGGAAAACATCTTAACGTTCATTAATCGCAAACATCAAATGCCCGTGCCTTACGTCATTTGCGCTGACTTCGAAGCGCTCATCAAATGGGTTGACCACATCACGCTCTCCGACACGAATCGCAGTTTCATGTACAAAACGCAAGAACACCAAGCCTGCGGCATCGGGGGCGTGGTCGTTCGATGCTACGGTGAAACGGAGACTCCTGTGATCTACTGAGGTCCCGAAGCGGCTGAACCGTTTCTCACGTTCATACAACACGAAGAAACGAAATGGGCTGTCGGCATTTAGGCGATTATCACGACCTCTTGAAAACGGACATCCTGCTGCTTGCCAACGTGTTCGAGACCTTCAGAAAAACATGTTTGAAACAGTATCAACTCGACCCTGCCTGGTACTACACCAGCCCCGTTCTCTCGTTGGATGCGCTCTTGAAGAAAACCAAAGTTAAGCTGGAATTGCTCACGGATTACGACATGCATCTGTTCATCGAGAAAGGGATGCGCGGTGGGATTTCCATGGTCTCCAAACAGTACGCGAAAGCCAACAACAAATACGTGGAAAGCTACGACTCAAATAAACCCACCAACTGACGCCAACAACCTGTACGGCTGGGCTATGTGAATGGTTGGTCAATGAGATTGATATCACGAGCATCGCAGCGGATTCAAACAAAGGCTACATCCTCGAAGTGGATTTGGAGTATCCCGCGGCATTGCACGCTGCTCACAACAGCTATCCGCTGGCTCCCGAACGGTTGGATGTCGGACTATCAACACGCGTTGCTCGGAAAAAATAAGCTGGTCAACGTGGAAAACTCGTTCCGCACTTGATGAACAAGACCAAGTACGTGGTGCACTATTGGAATCTGCAACTGTACCTGTCGCTGGGCATGAAGCTGACTAAAATACATCGGGTGCTGCAATTCGATCAAAGTCCCTGGATGGAACCTTACATTCGGTTGAACACCGAGCTGCGAAAACAGGCCACCAGCGACTTCGAGAAAAACCTCTACAAACTGATGAACAATTCGGTGTTCGTCAAAACCGTGGAAAACTTGAGAAAACGGGTGATGGTCCAACTCGTGCGATCTCACAAGGAAGAAAAAGTCAGGAAACTCATAGCCAGCCTGGCATTCAACCAGAGCAAGCTATTCGATAATGACTTGGCAGCACTACATATGAACAACCGGCCCGTCTACGTGGGGATGAGCATTCTCGACCTCTCCAAACATCTCATGTACGATATCTACTACAACGAGTTAAAAAATCAATACGGCGACAGATGTGAAGTGCTGTACACAGACACGGATTCACTGCTCATGGAAATTCGTACCGAGGACGTGTTTGAGGACATGGCGAAACACATGCACCTCTACGACACCAGCAATTACCCCCCAGACCACACCCTACACAGGACGACCAATAAACAGGTCCTCGGCAAGTTGAAGGACAAATGTGCGGGGACACCCATCGTGGAATACATCGGGGTTAAGGCCTAAAATGTATTCCATTCAATAAGCCGATCATGATGAAATCAAACACACCCTCTTCAAACAGGCTCTCTTCGATAAACGCACGTTCAAACACCCCATGAATGCGTTGAGAAGCGACAAACACAACATCTATGGCATCACTTTCAACAAGACCTCGTCGCCCCTGGATACCAAACGATGGATCGCGAAGGATGGTATCCACACTTATAGCTATAGATACCAACAGTAGGCCTCGACGTGTTGGGAGTTTCCAAGACCCCCAATAAAGGAAACGCCACTCGATGCGTCGAGACAATTGAATGAACGATAGCGTGTATACATCATGGAGAAGGTTTACTACAGCCCTCGGGGTTACTGGAAAGGTGTGAGCGCCATCCCGAAGCTAGCCAAAGCCAAAGCTTGGCCTAAAAAACAAGCCATCTGGCAAGTGTACCTGCCGGCTCCCCGATACATCCCAAGAAGAAAGTTTGACATTTCCATACCCAATCGTACCCATCAAGCCGATCTCCTGTTTCTCCCACACGACAGGGTGAGAAACAAAACATACAAGTACGCCCTGACCGTCGTGGACGTTGCCAGTCGCTACAAGGAAGCAGAGCCGTTAACGACCAAAGATTTGAGTCAATTCGCTAAGGCCTTAGAACGTATCTACAAACGCAGTCGATTGACCTGGCCGACCGAATTACAAGTCAATCCTGGACGTGAGTTCATGGGAGCCATGTCGCAGCTGTTATCGAAGCATAAAGTCCAGGTGAGACGAGGCATGGCCGGAGCTCACCAAAGCTAAGCCATCGTCGAAAGATTCAACAGGACTTTAGCCGAGCCTTTGTTCGGACATCACTATGCCCGAGAGATGGCCAACCAAGAAAAACGATCGATGGAATGGGTCGTACGCTTACCACGAGTGGTGTTGGCGATCAACAACGAAGTCAATCGACTCCTCGATAAAACACCCATCGAAGCCATTCGAATGAAATCCGTGATGAGAAAAAACTACCGAACCGGGTCGTCGTGAGGTATTTTTACCAGCCCGGTGAACTCGAAGGAGGGGACAAACATCATGCCACAGACACCGTATGGTCCATGAAAATGAACTGCGTCGACCGAGTGGACATCAAAGACGACGAACCGAATCTGTATTACTTGCAAGCTGGTCAGCTCTTGTCTAAGTGGGGTATTCATGCTTGACTGCACTATAAAAACCAGCTTATGTCTGGGTTAGTACAAGCAGCCACACATACACACATGCACGTCGTCATATGAGGGAAATATTCTTAAGTACGACGTTATACCCCATTTCACCTCACCTCACCTTAATTTGAAATACTACTTCCATGAAGTATACCTGTTTTGTTGCTCCTTCACTTTTGAACTACATCTTATGAGAAGATTCAAATAGATGTGATCTAGAAGTATTGTGATATATAGAGATAAACCTCATTTACTCCATAAATGCAAACCATAATCTATGCGTGGAAACTGGAAGATGGGAAAATATTCCTAGAGAAGAATGCTTTGTGAATATTCTTCCACTAATAACATTTATGTCATTGAAGATGTTAATCACTGTATATTTACTTGCCTGTTATACAACGTCTACAGAAAAAGATACCTACAAGGATACAACTACCACAACAACAACACAATAATCAACATGTGTAACAGTGAAGCAGAAGCATGGAAACTTGCGGCACATATATATTACAGTTTTGTCCTCAGAAGAGAGTGGAAGAATACCAAGTAAATCTTGTTAAGTATATAAACGTTATCATCATAAACCTGTATTCTAATACTTAGAGAGTATTATTATGTATATAACACTTAATAATGTTGGATTATCACTATATACTGCTTTTTGTATTTAATATGTACCTGATTGTGATATTTTATACATGTATCACAGTATGTTTGCTAATGTAATGACTTTATGACTATATATACCTTGTGAAATATGGGCTGGAAGGCCTACAATTCAGAATAAACATTATCATACCTCATTTACTCCAACATCAGCACAAGAAATACTGAATCACAAAATTTAATTTAAAGGTTTTTGGACAAGACTCATAGATATATACATTGAACAAAATCTCCTCAAGAGATGAATGACAAGAATCAAGCAAATATGTGATTTGCTTTGATGAAACTAACATCATATTAACATCCATTTCTCAAAACAGGTGTCTTCTTTCTTTATGACATCACTTTGGCTTGATGTGTGAAATAATACATAATCGATGTTGGCAATCTTTAAAACATCTAGATATCACAGTCATGTTATAAATTCACAATATGTATAAGCAGATCGTGTGCATTTTATTAAGTTTCAAAATGCACACGATCTGCTTATACTTATTGTGAATGTGTAACATGACTAAATATGATAATAAACTAATTTGGATTACAAGACAAAATATAAAGACGTACATTGACTTCGTTATTTTTCAGTCCTGACATTTTTCACCACTGGCAGATGGTTAAACTTCAAAATGTTTTCATTTGTTCTCAAATTAATGAAGATGGAAATATTATCGAGTAAAAAAGATTTCCTCTTTGTTGATCAATCTATACTTATACTACCAAAAGCAGAGGTCATGAACCAGTCAAGAATTATGGGATATCATCCGGGTACTCACGGGAGAAATAACAATAACAAAAGCAACAACCAGTCCACGGAAATTGCTCTGGATCAGTGCCCCTTTAAAATCAGTGAAACATATTTTGACAGTCTTAAAACTGCTATGAAAATTGTTACTTATATTTAAGTTGAGTGTGCAAATGGCTCAATGTATAAAATAGTTTAAATAATGCAGTGAAAGTCAGTAAAATAAATCTGTACATAGTGAACTAAAAAATAGCTCATCGAATGGTTTTCGAACTCCGGGCACTACATGCGTCATATTATGACGTCATACGATTGTTAGCGATACAGCTTCTCGGCGGAGAGTTTGGCAGTTACCGTGGCAGTGGGTAATATTTTTTTGCTGAGCATAGATGTATCTCAACCAACCCATTGTTTTGAATGAACAATGACTAAATGCGAGTCTTCTGGCCAGTTGCCTCAAAAAACTAGTTTAGAAAGAGAGATAATTTGCAACTATAATGTCTAATGATGCAAACCACTGAACAAATAAAGGAAGTTTCTACATTTGAAGAAGATACATAGCTTACTTTGTAACTATTTTCAAATGAAAGTGCCACCAAACAAATCTGTACTAGATCACACCTCTAGCATAGATTTTTAAACACTATAAAATCCATGATACATACCCATGATACACAGTGTATACAACTTAAAGCTCAGTAATCATAATAATATTCAGATTTCTAAGTTTCAAAACACCTGTTTAAACAATACCCACAATATAATACATGTTTCAGGAAGTCCTCTCTTTGGGAAAATAGAAAGATCCATATTTCAGCCACATATTATTGATTTCATAACATATCACCATACTCACTCTCTTGGATCGATAAATTAGTTGAATTTTCCGAGACAAAGTTAAATGTGTCTTCACAAGAAGATATGAGTATTGCACAGGCCTTATACAGACTAGAAGCATGCAGAGACACTCCTTGTACTTTGATGGTAGCGTGGGCGTAGGGTGGTCGTGGGTGAGGAACTGTGAGCTGCTTGTGAAGAGTGGGACCTATCTTGTTGTTTTCCCGGAGTTCCTTAAGTAGGGCTTTGTGGTCACGTTGGAGGCTGTTGTTTGGATCTTTCTGCAACTGTTTATAGGTGGCAGGGTGGTTCTGGATGTTGTCAGTAAGGGTGGTGAAGGCAGTGGTGTCCATGATGATGGTGGCTCTTCCCTTGCCTGCTGGGGCAAAGGTGATGGCTGGGTCAGACTGCAATTGTTTTAAGGTTGCCTTGTTTTCATTGTGTACTTTGATGGTAGTGCGGGCGTAGGGTAAGTTACCCTAAGCCCGCACTACCATCAAAGTACACAAAGACCCCATCAAGGCCCGCCTACTAGTCTGCTCCAGGAACACCGTCCACTACAACATCACTCAGCACATTGCCCGACTCATTGCCCCCCTAGGTAAATCAGCCTCATCCTTCGTCGTCGACTCTGCTGAATTCTGCACTAAGATCAGCTCAATCACCCAGCCTGGCAAACTAATCAGCTACGATGTCGTAGACCTCTTCACGAATGTTCCCAGAGATGAAGCCCTCACCATCATACGCAGAAGACTTGAACACCTAGACACCCACCTCAGCATTGATAGTATAATCTGCCTCATCAATTCCTGCATCAGCTCAACTTATTTTACCTGACAAGATATTTCAGCAAACCCATGGGCTACCCAGGGGTTCTCCTCTCTCCCCTATCATCACTGAGATATACATGACGGAACTTGAAAATAAGACCCTGCTGACATCCCCCATCGCTCCAGCATGTTGGTACAGGAAAGTAGACAACACTTTTGTAGTCCTCAACCTTGACGACGACCCAGAACACCTCCTCGACCACGTCAATTCTCAACATCCCTGTATGCAGTTCACAATGGAAGAAGAATCTGACAACAAACTCCCTTTCCTCGACGTCCTGGTACAGAAACAAGAAAACAAGTCTCCACCACTGTCTACAGGAAACCCACTCATGCAGACCAATATCTCCACTTCACCTCCAATCACCCTCTGCAGGTTAAGAAAGGCATCATTTCCACCCTTACCAGAGAGCCAAGAACATCTGCTCCTCAACAGAAGCCCTAGAAACCGAACTACTGACTGAGTATGGTTTTACACCATTTTTAGCAATATTCCAGCAATATCACGGCGGGGTCACGAGAAATGGGCTTCACAAATTGTACCAATGTGGGAATTGAACTCGGGCCTTCGGCGTGACGAGTGAATACTTTAACCACTGGGGTACCCCACCACCCCAGAAACTGAACTAAACCACCTCGGCCATGTCTTCATTCATTATAAACAGTACCCCCAGAAGTTATTTAACAATATCATCAGATCCACCCTCAACCCAAGAGATAAATCACCACGTCAGCAATCAGCACCCTTCGTAATAAGTATCCCGTATGTCCCAGCAGTCAGCCACCAGCTAAGACGACTCCTTCAGCAGCAAGCAGGTATAGACGTTCTGTTCCAGAAAGGCAAGTCCATCCAAAACCTCCTAGAAGCAACAGGCAAACCTCCATCAACAACTAAAGAAGACCCAACAGGAGTAATCTACCAGATCAATTGCCAATGTGGAGACTCTTATATAGGTGAAACGTCCCACTACGAATTAAAGAACAAAAAACTTCAGTCCAGAGAAAAGACTCCAAATACGCCATAGCCAACCACACCCAAGCCAACCCTGACCATGCCATCCTTTGGAACAACATCCACATCCTGGAAACCAACCGAACAGACTATAAGATCAGGAAACTTCTTGAAGCCATAAAAATCCAACGCTTCAACCCCACCATGAATGGGGATCAAGGTTATTTTATCTCCGAGGCCTATCACGACCTAATGAAAGATCACCAGTAATCCATTCAATTTGGCTTCCATGCTCCCTTTTGTGTAGTGTAATCACAACCGATCAATGTGTACATCATCCAACTATCTTCAACTCACTATTACCATCTCAGTGTACATCAACTCATTTATAGTATAAACTCATTTTGCATATTGTTTTAATCACTATCACTCTGTACATCAACCTACTCTGCTCAAATCACTAATTAGCAATCCAATGTATATCAACCTTGTCAATTGTGTATACTCACTATGCAGCTATGTATATATTCTCCATGTTACAACTCTGTACTTGCTTGATAACTGTCTTAGTACCTACACCAAAACGTCGCACTCATTGCAATAAAGAAGTTGACTATCCATAGAACTTGGTTTGCCTTCAAATACACAGATACTTATGTTATGATACGTCATGTTAAAAATTGAGGACGAGAATAAAGAGAAATACCTTGAGGCTGCTGAAATTCTTAGAGATGACAGATACATGGATGACATTCTACATTCAAGTGTTTCGGATGAGAAGGCTACAGAGTTGAAGACAAATCTGGATACCATGTTGGATTCAGGCAGATTCAAGATTAAAGAATGGATCCCTTCTGCTAAATTTGATCAAAGTCATTGTGAAAGGGATACAAACCAGCCAACATTACAGATTCCGGACTCATGCCAGGTAGAAGAGAGTGTGAAAACGTCAGGAGTTTTGTGGAACTATAAAACTGACACCTTTCACTCCAAAGTCAAGAATATTATCTTGAAGGAATACACAAGAAGATCTGTATGATCCACTAGGACTGGCATCTGTTGTAACTATTCGTGCAAGAATCACAATGCAGAATTTTTGGAAATTGAAAGAGTACAATTGCAGAAAATGACCTGACTCTTGAACATGCACTTGCTATCACAAGTTCTATGGAGTAAGCAGTGAAGGATTGCGGGGAACTAAACAGAGGTTCTGACAGTTTGAAGGGAAGTACTGCTTCAGATGTCTATGTTTTTAGCAGTAAATCTAAAAACTCTAAATGGTGTTTCCAATGTGGAAGTGCATTTCATCTCGCTAACACTTGTAAGCATAAAGACGCTGTGTGTTTGAAATGGAACAAGCGCGGGCATTTGCAATCGGTGTGTGTAGGGGTCAGAGGTCAGGTCACGATCCAGGGTCAAGTTCATGACCATCACTTTCCGGAAGTGGCTGGTTAAACAAATGTGGCGGTGTAAACAATTCAAGGAATTCTTGCGTGAATGCAGTTGACACAGAAGATGACAGTGAACTGTATCCTGATGATCTTGTGTATTGTTTTAGCTTTGCAAGAGAAAGGTGCTATGTGGGTGACTGTTAATGTCAATGGCAGTGATATGCAATTCGAGTTGGATACCGGCTCAAGACATTCAATCATCAATGAGATGACTTTTGAAGAGAAGTTCAAAGGATGCGAATTATGGAAGCCGGAAATACCTATGAAGACTTACACAGGTGAAAGTATTCTTGATTTTGGAATAATGAAAGTTAATGTTACATATGGCAAAGACGTACACGAACTGGACTTACATGTTGTGAAGGGGAAGGGACCACCCCTGCTTGGTAGAACATGGCTGCCATTTGTTGACATTGACTGGAAATGTTTGGGAGATAATATTCACTATTGCAAGGAAGACAAGAGTGATACACAAATTCAAGAATTATTGGTGAAATACCGTGATGTTTTCTCACATCAGATTGGTACAATTAAGGATATCAAAGCTCACTTGTCCTTAAAAGATGGTGTGTCTCCAAGATTCATGAAGGCAAGACCAGTGCCCTATGCTCTTCAAGAGAGGGTAAATGAGGAAATAGATAGGATGAAGAAAAATGGTGTGTTAGTCAAAGTTGATCACAGTGAGTGGGCATTTCCTATAGTGCCAGTGATCAAAAGTGATTCAAGTGTAAGGATATGTGGGAATTTCAAATCCATGGTGAATCCAGTACTTAACATAAACAAGTATCCACTTCACAAAATTGAAGAGCTGTTTGCCACACTTGCAGGAGGGCAGAAGTTTTCTAAAATAGACCTTGCCCATGCCTATCAACAAATGGAAGTTGACGCTGATTGTCAGGTTACAGCATCGAAGAGAGACTCTAATCATGCTAGTGTCTCATGTGGCGAGACAAGCTCACCTGAACCAGTGCTTCAGCCCAGTCTTAGATGCTCAAGCAGTACGATAGACTGAAGATGTACTTAGGGAACATCTAACAAAGTGGACTCTAAATATTAGCTGATTGATTGTTGAATTTTCCCTAGTGTTAACATTTTACCTTTCTAGTTGAAGTAATCCAAAGTAAATACAGTAACGCTAGTGTTTATTTGGTGATGGTTCATTTGTAATGCTAGTTCAGATAGTTCTTATAATGTTAAAGGAGTTTTAGCTTTTCCTTATAAGAACTGTTCATTTATTCAGTGGGTTTCCCTTAGGTATTCTTCGTAGGGGGGGATGTTATGGGATATTGTGTATATGTGGGTGTCCCAGTCCATCCAAAAAAGGTACCAAGTGTCATTTCTTCAAAATTCCAAGCATAAGGACCGATTTAGCAAGGAGGAAACAGCCTAAATGGTATAAAGTGTAAATGCTCACAAACACATACATTACGTACAACTTTTAAAAAGAAATAAAGTCAGCCGAAATCATAAAGATGTGTCAGACATTGTAGATAAAAAACATATTGTGCAAGCTTTTGCTCAGGGAACTATGTTTTATAGATAAATGATAAAGGGGGAAATGGTGTTTGTCAATGTTGTTTTTGTAATAACCATTGTTTCACTGGATATCTGTTTATCATCGATCATAAATGATCAGTCAGAGGCAGATCTAGGGTTTTTAAAGTGAAAAAGCTGTTGTAGAGACAGACAATAAGAATATGGTGTACATGTTTTAGATAATGTATAGTGTGATAGGTATATTCAAGAACAATAATGTCAGTTTTTATTTTAAATAATTTTGTTTCAATAACTGTTCTGTATCTTTCTTTCTTCGTTTATGTTTTGTTTGTGTGTGGAACATAAGGTAGTCAGTGATGTAATATTTCATGTGTTTGGTCAAAACTAATAGAGTGCTTATTATAAGCTAAATATCAGCCACGAAAATCTTCCATTTATCAGTGAAGTACCTGTTTAGACAATGGCAGTAATAACTAAACCAACAATCACTAGACACATTGGACGATGTACAATAAATACATGATATTCAATTGTACAGAAAACAAATTTATCCTTAGTTCTAAGCTACTTGTTTAAGATATCTCATGCAATATTCTTTTGACAACAAATAAGTATCGTGTATGTAATGGCCAAAGTTGTTTTATTTTATTGTTGGTTATTTTTTTTTTCTGTTTTAGTTTTAGTTTTAGTTTTCATTTTTCACGAATCTTTTACTTTTTTTTAAAAATATTTACAAAAAAATTGTTTTTCATATCTGGGTTTGAACCCACATCCCTTTGTTTGTACTTATTTTTTTGTTAGACTCTATAGCCAGGGGCGGGTTACTCAAGTTATTCTGGTTTGGACCATGTGCTTGCTTCATGATGCAGCACCCAGAGTTGAGAAGTTGATGACCCTATTACCCCAAAAATAATGGTAGGAAATTAATTTCAAATTTCATGTTTTTATCTTACATTAAGTGTTATAAAGTAAATTTTTAGAATTTATCATTTGTAATTTTTTCAGTAAATTCAATTTCATTGTTTCAAGTCTAATTTCTATCATTTTCTATGGTATTTTTTATGAGTAATTTAACTCAAAATCACCTTTTATTTTGTTTCAGTTAATCTGATAGTATTTAAAAAGAAATTGCTGTGCTTTGGAAAGGAATTAGCAATTGGAACAATAGAACTTCAGTGTGTTTAAGAACCAAGGAATAAATGAACTCAACCTAGAAGGATTCTTTTTTTTATTTTCACACAAACAGTCATTTTATAAAGAAATGTGAGGGTAGCGTCTAATATTATTATGATGATATTATGACACTCCAATATCTACTATTCATCAGTATGTGTGTATGAGACCCCAACTACTGTCAGCAACACCTATCTCGGTGTTGTCTTTTGAGACAACCCCTCCTACCTGTTTCTTTTTATAGTGATAGTGAGACTCAATGGTATCTATCTCCTTAATAGTTTCAGTATTAAAGTTGTTATTTTTTACGTCTGCTATAGTTTATAATAAAACTAAGTCTAATTTCATAATGGATATTCAATATCATCGTACACTAATTTGCATAGAGCCATGGTCTGCTCCAAATAAGTCGCTTCAGACTTTGAAAAAAACAGCATTGCTCGTTTCTGCACTAATCTCTCCTCAGTAAAATCCTTCTTTAACATTTCCTATCTTCCTCCCACTGAGACTGTAGTTAGGCTGAACTTGGTTTAACAGATATTTCACACTTTCACATATTAACTACCTAAATTGTAGATATAAATGTGATAAAACAGTTTTTTTTCTATTTCCGACAGTACTATAGTAAATAATAACCTAAGGTTCGTAATTTGTCAATTACATTATTCCACGCAGCACTCAATTATATGGGATTTAGTCGTTAACACTAGGAATAAACATTCTCTGATAGTGTAGCTTCAAGTACCCACCAGCCGTATGTGGGATTCTGGCTAACACAACCCAGAGGGAATGTTTACACCTATAATTACGAACAATCAAGTATACTGTCTGTAATTAGTAGTAAACTTACCTCTGGGTTGTACACGGTACACCCACCCAGAAAAGCACCTCCCCACTGTATGTTTTCACAGAATCTACACCAGGGGAAAATATGAAGGTTTATCAGAGAACACTAGCAGAAGAGCTAGTCAAGGGAGGTAATCACACGGGATGGTTTCTATGTAGGTAAGGATTACTTCCCTTGGTTTTGTTTAATTTTTTTTCAAGGGAGTCTGTCACACATCACCAAGTGACGGAGGAAAAGGCTAACACAACCCAGAGGGAATATTTTACTAATAAGTACAGTCAATATACTTGATTTCTTTCAGTGGCATTTAGAAGTTGTACATTGATGTCCAAGATATTTTTGTGGATTAAACTTCTTTTTAATTTCTCTCACGACGTTTCGAGACCATTCCAGGTCTCTTCATCCCTTCATGGTCTCGAAACGTCGTGAGAGAAATTTAAAAAAAGTTTAATCCATAAAAATATCTTGAATATACTTGATTGTTCGTAATTATTTCAAGTTACAGTTTTCCTTCATTCTTGGTTGACCAAGTATTTTTTAATGATGAAATCCTAGCCATCTCCCAGAAGGTGCAGAAGGAAACTCAGTTACATGTCTCACCTGAATTCCGTAAGCTGCAGGGGATGCAGGTGCAAAACTCCATACACTGTAGATGTCTGGCACACAATTCCCCACTGCACAATGACCTCAGAGATTCTTTTCATGGTAGAAGTGGCAAAGGACGTGAGAGACAGGAATATAGGGCATCTATTTCAACCTTGGTCTCAAGAATCGCCAGCCTCAATCTCAAAGACACTACATGTGATGATACATTGCTGTATACCCAAATCTTCGCTGCACACTTCCATTAGTACATTATCAATGGAAGATCTTCCCATTTGGCATTTCCAAGGCCCTGTGGCTTTTCACCCACCTCACAAAACCCATCACACAGTTCTCCATTGCAGGGTGATTGTGCTTGAAGCTTATATAGACGACTGCATTCAGGCCCACACTGCTGTTCAATTTCTTCAGATACAATATTTATATCACAACCCAGTTGTTACATCACCAGCAATGCACCATTTCTTTGTCAATGTGTCTGTAGAAGGTTGGGGTTCTCACCTTCATGATCAATGGATTGCAGGGCTTTGCTCACTTGGTGTTCAATCCTTCAGCATTAATGACTTAGAGTCCAACAACCTCGTGACAGCACTTCAACTTTAGTCCATCCGATTGTCCATCACTTTCCACTGGACCACTCAGTTTATCCAACTGACCTCCACCATCACCACTTCAATCGACCGCCTCCGTGTTGTAGTGTTTAGAGCGTCCGCCCAGAGAGCGGAAGGTCGCGGGTTCGATCCCCGACCGCGTCATACCAAAACACGTTAAAATACGGTACTTGTTGGTCCCTGCCTGGTGCTCGGCATTGATGGGTACAACAAGGAGTCAGCATAATGTGTCTAAGTTGGGTATTCATGCTTCACTGCAGCATGGTATCTCAGTGGGCTTGGCACTATAAAACCAAATTCAGTCTGGGCTAGTACAAGCAGCCGCACATACACATACACACGGATGCATGCACGTCGTCATATGAGCGAAATATTCTCAAGCACAACGTTAAACCCAATTTCACCTCACCTCACCACTTCAATCCATCCGACTATCCATCACTATCCACTTTACAGCTCAGTTCATTCAACTGACTACTGCCATCTGCTAATCTCAAACCTTGAGATCTTTACTGCATGTGATTTCTGCTATCAGTTTACCTGTGTGACCACACCTAGCAGGAGTGGAGTAACTACAACATGAGTATATTCATGTACTTTACAAAATATTCTATACTTGCATTACCTTCAGCGAAGCTTTGTTCAACATTACTATCATAACATGTTATTCCCATTAAAGTGTTGATATTTAGATTTTTCTTATACAATAAGAACTATCAGAAGGTATCTTAAAGTCAAATCAACACATATACACCTACACAATGAACTGTATATCAAATCAAACAAAACTACAAAATATATAACATGGGCTGTATCTCACAAAACTATATTCATGTTTTTCTCAAACTTGACTTCTGGTGTATATTTAAAAAAAAAAATAGGTTCTAATACTCCATTGATACTTAAATGTCATTTCCAATACTACGACATTTCTTTTGACTTTCAGTATATATATAGGGGTAGGTAAGGGTAATATTGATTATCCAGTCGAGTTTCAGTATCACTTCTTGTCGTTTGTACACATTGTTTTGTAAGCGCAAGGCGTATAACTCACCTTCAACACCGGGTTGATCAAATCCTTGCATGTCCTCGAGTTTTGTAGGTAGCCCATGATAATACTAGGTTAGGAAATAGTCTTCAATTGGTTCTCCGAAAATTTCTCGTGCATAAACTTAAAGCTGATGAGATGTGTCTTAATAGGTAGAAAAATCTTCGTGAGCGATATGTTTTTGCTCCATGTTAATCGTGACCTTCTCGAGACTCAAGTAAGCATTGACGTCTTTCTGTATGTAAATCATGCAAACGTGATGTTGATGTTTTTGAGGCCAACAGAGTTTTACCCCTGGTATGATTTCAACATCTTGGTCTGGTGATGCCTCCCCGAGTGAGACTTCGACATAAAGCATCAAATTGATTGGAATTGCTTGTAAGGCATCTGACATGTTTTCGAATTCAAGCACCCACTGTAAACTTGTATTGGGGTTATCCGGTCGACTCGCTAGCAAAAGACCTGCTTTTCTCGGGATGGGGTTCACGAGCACACTCCTTCTTTGCAATGGGACGTAAGCTGCGATTAGAATCCCATTATTGAGGACTTTCATCAAATAATGATCCTCAGACTCCACAAACACATAGAGGGAAACGAGGGTGATACTGAGTAGCCAGTCTATTTTTGGATGAGATCAATGTCCATTGGTTATCACTGTCCATTGGAGGGGGCAAGGTGGGTGAGCTGGCTAAGGCGCCAAGCTAGTGATCCAGCGAGCTTGAGGTGACGGGTGTAAAAACCTTGGAGTCAACTTTGTGTGTAGACTCTTTCAGTGTTGTCACAACCCCTAGTGTACAGTACACAAACCTGTGCACTTAAAGAACCCACAAATCCGTTTGTAAATGACAAGATGGTGGCCACATGAATACATGCAAACACCTAGTTGCGGGTACAGCAACGTGCAACTTGGACAAAGTACTAAGACTATGTGTCCCAGTCCACCCAGCTGTGAAAGGGTACCTTGTAAGGATGGGAAAGCCACACTAACTCGGTGCGCCTAGTGGCTGCAAGAGTTGTATGCTCCCCAGGGAGTTTGATAATATGACGTGCCGTTGAGATTGACATCCAGTGAGCGAGGGAAAAACTGCGCCTTGAGCAGCTGAGCTGGATATCGGTGCTATACAAATTTTAGCATATTAATAATAATCATCGGTAAGGATGAACTGGTACAACATGTATTTTAAGAGACCTCTGGTTTCGACATTGTCTAAATCGCCTATATTGCCATTGAATGCTTGGACCATCACCCATTTATTATTATCGTTGTGGACAAGGTTTTACTGTGTGTTTTTTACGAGTTCTCCGGTCTCAACATCCTCTAAATCTCCTAGGTTACCACCACCGCTCTTCTGCTCATCTGTACACATTGTTTCCTAATTCTAAGGAGTATAACTTGCCTTTAACACCGGGTTCTTCGAACCCTCGCATGTCCCTGAGATCAGAGAACTCTATGGTAGGGCATTTTCTTGGGCGTTGCATTCAGAAGCTTCGACCATTACTCGATCATTTTTTCATGTGCAGCGTCACGCTTAGATATGCTATATACCCCGGTTTATATTTTATATCTAAAACAGAGACCTGGAGTTCCTGGATCATGCCCTGCATTAACGTTTTGTTATTGTAACAACGGGAACGATTCCGTTCTCCCGTCGTTGCACTTTTTGTGTATCACTGAGCCATGGCTCTTCACAGCGTCAAAGGGTGTTCACCTTGAATATTATCGGTTGTGCTTATCTGATCGAGATGGATGAACAGCTCGTGATAGGGAACGATGTCTGGTAATTTCAACCCCGTTATAGTGGTTTGGGGTCGTATTTCTCTTGACGTCAACCCAAGTGTTTTCGCCAAGGGTTTACAGAATCTTATGGGATCTTTCCCAGAGGTTAATATCAGCTTTCCATCCGACTCATTTAGTTTGAGACTGGCTCCAATGGGTTTAAAAATTTCATCATTCAGCATACAAACGTTTTAATAACCGTCAGATATAGTGAGGCGGTTTCCACCAATGAATAGCCTCTTGTTGTTTTTATCGCTATTGATATTCGTCCATCGCGGGTAATATGTGATATCGCAGAGAGCGACTTCGAGTTCCCCCCGATGGCATGAAGCAGTTGAACATAATCGCCATATTCCTGGGAGCGTAATGAGCATGTTGAATATATAAAGGTTCTACATTATACTTTCAATATGTCTACACCAAAGTACACACCGAGTGTGCTCTATCCTAAAAGTGATCATGTAACTGCTACCGATTTCACGCAAATGAAGATTGTGGTGGATGCGGATGGCTCCCACTTTCAAGCTCGGTTTATCGATGTATTTAAAGATAATATTTTTCTGTCACGAGTGTGAAAACAGTACACACATGGTTTTCAAACCCCATGCAATTCTGGCAAAATCAATTCAATTCAATTTCACCATGTGGTATGCAACAACTGGGTGCGGTGTGGATTTGAACGACACTCGTCGTGATCCACTGAGTCAGTCTGTGTTCTCATTTCACATGTACTACCAGATCAGACGCATTCTGAAAGAAATAAGCGCCCTGACTCTGTAAGACAAGGCATGGGACGCAACGAACAATCCATACAAACAGCATGCATACAAACGTATTTGCGGTGAATTTGAAATAAATCTGAAGGCGGATTGGCGTTTGCCGGGAGTGAATCACGGTTTGGGCATTCCAATTGTTCACAATATGTCTCTCGTAGAAGACAGCAAAAGGCTAAAAGAATGGGGTGGCAAGATGTGTGCGAAATCTTGCATCACGAGTAACGAGTGGAGGGATGATCTTTTGGCTTTTGATGATAGTAAGGATTACCACGTTTGGAGGTTTCAGCAGGAACCTGTAGACGATTGGAAAAAATGGATGTCGAATACATCGAAAGGGTTTTCTCGCACGGGTACCATACGGTTGAACAATTCCGTTTGAACGCACATGTGGGCTATTCTCGGCACACAGGGTCAAACACTTTCTATTATATCGGCCGAGAAACGGCTTACGACACGCAAAAACAATTTGTATCGAACGTTGAGGATTACATCGCATCTCAATTGGATTTGCCGATTGACATCAGGCATTATCAAGACACGCTGCAAAATGCCCGTTCTAAAGTTGATTATGCTTTCGGCGTAGGGTTGTACATGGCTCCGAGCGACATGCAACTGAGGATCAATCAAGTGGTGGGATACAATAACAAAATCGTCATTGCCATCGACAATCAGAAACTAGGCGTTAATCTCGATATTAACGTGAGTCATGTCGCATCACATACCGGTGAAACGGGAATAGTGAAATACCATCACCACTGGAGCGAAGCATTAAACCAGTATCAAACCTATCGGCAACCATGGTGGTAAAAAATCAGCGTCACATCGATCGTAAAACAGCGCATGATGCTACCGAGGATACCCGGAAGGGCTTCTAAGGCTTTCCCAGCCAGTTTCGCTTCCCTAAAGGATTTTCAATGTTTTTTTACCCATTCTTTCACACCATCCTTGCCATTTACCCGTGAAGTTCTGGAATAGAATATCGATCTTCAGTAACCCATGCTTGTCGTAAGAGGCGACTAACGGGGTCGGGTGGTCAGGCTCACTGACTTGGTTCATACATGTCATCGGTTCCCATTTGTGCAGATCAATGCTCGTGCTGTTGATCACTGGATTGTCTGGTCCAGACTCGATTATTTACAAACCGCTGCCATATAGCTAGAATGTTGCTGACTGCGGCGTAAAACTAAACTCACTCATGCACTCAGCCCTTGTCATTAGGTGGGGGTGTTGGACTAGGAGCGACTGCGGTACCACCACCGGTCAGAGAGATGACGTCGATATGATGAACGTGAGCGCAGTTAAAATACTGGCGATGGTGATTCCCTGTTCTTGGAAAAATGTTTTTAGCCTTTCAGCCTACAAGGTGTCTTCGTTTAAAACTCTGTCTATGGTTTCACGCTATTGACTGATTTGGGATCGAAGTGCTTCTCTGTTGGTGGAAGCTGCATCTAATCGAGACGATTTTTCATCTTCCACGTTGCGTAATCTTTCCGCAATCCAATGTCGATGTCATCCTCTGCTTTGTTGAGTTTGTTTTTTCATGAGCTATATGATCATCGAGGGTGTCCAGTTTGGCGAGGTTATTCACGAGCGTTCCATGCATGGTTTGCATGGCCTTATCTATCCCTCGAAGTTCTCAAAGGGTAAATTGAAGCTGGTGAGCATGTTCAATACACCATTCGAAGCTTCTTAATCATGGTCTCAATTTAACGCACTCGCCATGGCACCAAGCTCCGTTTGCGCTGTTTGTAAAACCTTGGAGGCCTTTGCGTCATCGAGTAATTGGGTTCTATCACACAAATCGTCTATAGGGATATCTTCGTCAGCAATGTGTCTGTTATATTAAACATATAAAAGCATGCTTTCAATATAAAAGATGTCATCGACATATGGACAAAAACTAAACCCTTTCCGAAGACTGAGGGAACCCTTGGGGATCAAAGCCATTCGTCAATCCATTACAATCACGAATAATCCGAGTATGATCGATAAAAACCAAACGCTCTTGGTTTGACTTCCTAATCTGGGCGTTCATGATGTCATAATCCCCAGGAAGGTTCATCTGGCTTTTCAGATCAGTTTGGATTCCAAGGATGACGAACATCGGTCGAGCCATCAGTTGATTTTGCATTCCACACGACTTCGAGTTACTTCAGGGTCACATGCCGTTTTACCAAGCCATGCTGGCCGATAGCTTGGAATACGAACTCATGTTTAACGACTATGGCAAAGTCATTTATTTGTCGGGTAGAAATGGGTAGTTATACCATCGACAACATTTCGTTGGAGTTCGACATGGTGACAGATACAGAACTGGCCAGACAAATTCACAACACTATTCGGGAAAGATATCTATCTTGTACAATCGCATGCTGCGCCATAAAAAAATTGTCAGAGATAAGAGCAATACGTCGTTGAACAACCAATTTGAATGTGCCAGCTTGAACGATGAAAGGTATTTTGATCCTTCCGGTGGAAGAATTTATACCATTTCAAAGAAAACGAAACGTGTTGGAACTCCAAGATTACCAAAGTGGAAGTGATCATCGATGGCATGCCCAATGAACTCTTCAGCCAAGGTATGAGGGCCTACCAACAGTGGGACGAAATATACAAAATGACTTGCGATTAAGCGCCCACCGGAACTTAACGCGGTCGTCAAAGATCTTGGTCTCTCTGACGTTAAGCTCAATGATTATTTGACGAACAAATACGCGCTGTGGTTGGACATGCGATCCACAGATAATCAACTTCACGGCAGCAGTCTCCGTATAGAAAAAGGGAGTGAGGGAATCACAATTCAAATCACCAAGAAGGCTCAAACCGCCGGTAAATTAAACTTATATTTGTATGTGATTATGGATGCGCAACTCAATGTACAAGACAGAAGATTCATGCAAGCCATCTATTGAGCCCCATCTGGAGCCGCATTGCCCTATAATCTGCAGTCAAACAGGTTGTGGAAAAAACGTTTTTGTATCGATATGCTGGAAGGGTATTATCGTGACGTTTTCGATCATATTGTGATTCCTTGCCCTACATTATGCGTCTATAAAACGTACATGGAGAGATCCTGGGTGATGAACAACCCTGAGGTGCATAAAATCGATCCGGGAGTTCGTTTGCAGGACTGGTTAAAAGCCTTTCAAGACAAGTTTAAAGGAGAATCGACGTTGTTTATCCTAGAAGATTCAAGAGCGAATAGAGAGATCGTCAAAAAAGAGACATGTTATCGTATTTAGCCTTTTCGGGACGTCAACTCTGTGCTAAAAGACCTCAGAGAACAGACGCAATGGGTCAACTTATTTCACTGTAAGGATAGGGATTCATTCGAGGAATGTCTATGAGAAAATGATGTGATTCCAACCAAACCCAAACAAGAATGCGTGAGAAAACAGCTAGCCGAAACTAAACACGCCAAACCTTTATTAAAAACAGACCAACCCATGGCTTATACGGTGTGTTAGCTTTGCAAAATTCAAGCAAAACTTAGCAAATCTCAAGCAAACTGCTAAGCAAAATCAAGAAAACTGCTTAGCAAATTGAATGTGTAACCTTTCCCTATATTTAAAACTATGACATTCTGTTTTACCCGACATTCATCTCGTTCTGTTCTATTAGATTTATACCTGATTGATGTTTTACAAGATTGAATGTGACGATCTACTCGAACAAATGCTATCCGAGGATAAAACAAGTACTGTCGAGGATAAACGAGAAAGACTCACAGCACTCGCCGTAGTTGGGAAGTGGAAATAATACTTGGATGAAAATCGGCTAATAAAATTGATAAAATGTCTGATGGAGATACGAAGCCAGATTCAGTGCTGAAATGACGAAAACCATAGGATCGGCTATAACACAATTCTGTACCGTTAAAGCTTTGTCTCTGCTTCCCATTCCACCGGAACGTCAACTCTATTTGCGTGAAGATCTGTTTATCGGTCACACCTTGAACACCCTCAGTTGTGAGCTGTACCACCGATACAGTATATTCTCGGCTCCCTTCACTGCAGCGATTATTACGGCAAGGCATTGTCCATTTAAACATAAATGTTCGTCTAACGATATACAAGATGACAGAGGTGAACCACCTGCTGTGGAGAATGAGACCCCCCAAGTATTGATTCAAATTGTCACGAAGAAACCGAAAACCCTAAAAATGTTGCAGCTTGTAAAAAAGGTGGGTTAGCTAGGCATCATAAACCAATGAATAACCGACCATGGATCCTGTACGCCATGGCAGCCACTTTCACGGGTATTGCTGCAGCTGTATGGTTATATAAAACGAGGAAGCAAAACGAAAAAAAGACACTGTCGGTGGTGGTGGTGGTCGAACCCTTGACAAAACAATTAGAAGTAAACCCCCACGTTATGTTATAAAGATGTCTACTACTGATGGAAAAACGTTTTTCAATGATGCGTATCACTCCGTTGTGGTCCGTAGCCATCGGCTACACACAATTAAGTAAAATGGTCAAGCCACTCCCAAACTTGATTTCAATGCATACAACATGGGCATGCTGGTCCTGGATTTGGGACTAGCGAAGGCCACCAAAGATATGCCCATCAAGCAAGTCATCATTCCGGAAAACATATTAAAGGAAGAGCCATTATAAAATATAAAAATAATGGCCACGATTGCTTTGATGGTCGGTGGGGCTATAGTCAACACCCTCGCCTTATCTGGTATTAATGATCTTTTCTCTATATTATGAACATCCAATGCAGCCAAAATAGAAGCAGAACGGAAACATTATGATTTAGCCCGGGAGAAATTACAAGCCGTGCAAGCTAACTATGCGAAAAAATGAATGCAAAGAATGGATTTTATCCACGATCAACTCCCAACGAGAAGGTCATGCCGTATGAACGTTTAAGGGCATAAACGAGGCCATGCATGAGAGTTATCTCCTCAAGGGAAAACATTTGGAACCCCCCAGAAATGAGCCCAAACTATCGCAATATTACACACTTTCCTTGAATCAGAATTTATTTTTTTTCATATATATAGAGCGAATCAATTATACATTTGACTTTGCATGTGGATATAGCCATTCAATTAGACATTTGACTTTGGAAGTGGAGAAAACAAACCATGGCTACTGTCAGAACTGAAAGCGTTGGCTAAGGAGCGTGAATTGGTTGGTTATCCTCATATGAGGAAAGCCCAATTGTTGACCTCGCTCGACATGAAATAGGTCAAACCTCCTACTTTGAAAGATTTAAAAAAAACAAGTTCGGGAACGTGGGCTAAAGTGTTATTCCAGAATGAAGAAAGCTCAACTGTTAACACTGCTGGAAGACAGCAAACCGGTTGATTTACGATTCGTTCCGACTTATTGCAGAGGCAAACAAGAAGTCATCCTTCAATCCAAATCTATCTATTCGACCATTGATACATAGTTACAAAAAATGCAAGAATCTTTGGAATGATGGACGCACAGGGGTTCCGGATGGGTGGTTGGCAGTATCGACACCATTTATTTGGACATAGCAAACTACATGCCATTCAAAGGCGGTACATCGACTTACCTCCCTATTACAAGAAAAAAACAAGCCATCCTGAACATCAAAACTAAAAAGGATAACGGTTTAAGAATTTCAAAAGTAAAAAAACTCAGGCTGCAATGCTTCAGTTCGATTCATCGAAAATCGAACTGACACCTTACTTTGATGTTTGATATTTGAATAATTATACTGAGTCAAAAAAGAAACTTCACAAATGTAATTTGAAAAATAATGAATAATTTTTCTCTGATGATACATCTATGTATCCGAAATGGGATCCCTATCTTTCAACTCTAGAAAAACGTTAGCAAAACCCACTCAAACCCATCCATTCGTCGTGCAAATGACTTTAGTGCCAAATCAGGTTTTGCACGTGCAGTCGATCACGTGATCTTCGCATCGAAGTTTTCTTCATATGCACGTGTTTGCATTGGCCTCAAGAATTGAAAAAACTCTTTTAAACCACAATTCTAACAGTACTTGAAATGCCACGATTGTCAAATGTGCAACGTGAACGTGCCGTTGGCATGTTGCAAGCGGGAAGATCAGTTATTGACGTCGACAAGAGCAATGGGATGCAGCAGTCGTACTGTGTATGACTTGCGAGGTCATCTACAACAAACTGGCACCACTACTGATCGCCCAAGATCGGGTCGTCCACGTGTGACGTCAAATCGTCCTACGTCACCTACGTGACAGATTTCTGCCGGCTACACGAACCAGGGCTGAGATGTTTAGAGGTCGACTGTCCTCACAGACCATTCGAAATCGTTTGCGGGCTGCCAATCTCCATTCTCAACGTCCATATCGTGGGCCAATATTGATGCCGTTTCATCAACGTCAACGTCTGCTGTGGGCCCAACGTCACCTCCGATGGACCCAGAGAGACTGGAATCGAGTCGCCTTTAGCGATGAATCCAGGTTTACCCTCAGATTCGCTGGACGGCAGGCATAGAGTCTGGAGACGCGGCGTCGTGAACGGTATGCCCAATGTTGTGTAGAGGAAGTCGACAGATTCGGGGGCGGAAGTTGCATGGTGTTGGGTGCTTTCTGTGGGAACAACCATTCCCGACTTCTGGTCATCCGTTGAAACCTCACAGCTGCTGCTTACCGCGACCATGTGCTCACCCCTGAACTCGTTCCTTTCATGGCGACTCATGGCCCAGGTCTACAGTTCCACCATGATAATGCTCGGCCGCATACCGCGATGTTGACACGAAATTTCCTTCAAAACGCTGGAATCAACGTCATGAACTGGCCATCGAGGGCCCCTGACCCTTATCACATAGAGCACGTTTGGGATGCACTTGGGAGAAGGCTTCGTGGTCTTAGGAACCAACCTCAGTTTTTGCAGGAACTTGGCGCTGCCTTGCAAGAGCAATGGCACAGAATCCCCAACCACGTGTTCACAAGCATCAGGCAGTCTATGAGGAGACGGTGTTTGGCAGTAGTGAATGAGCGGGGCGGCCATACACGATATTGAACTGAGAAATTTTAGCATTTTTATTCTTGTGACTTGACATTCTGTATACCCATGTTTTGGAACGGCGGTGTAGCCTCATGGAACTAATTATGGCACTGTCAGTGTACCGAGTACATCACACAGATCTCAGCAATGAAATAATAACATTTTAACCATCTTAACATCTCTTGTTCTTTTATAGTGCCCTGAAGAAAGAATGTGAAGTTTCTGTTTTGACTCAGTATATTTTAATTATTTCCACACAACCAGAACGTAATTTTGACTCCAGCTCGAGCAGTTTCGAGCGCTGAAGTAAGGAGAAATGTGATGGGTTGACGCTGGGCTAATTATCCAAAGAGAATTGTTGTTAGTAGACATCACCAAGTTGACGATGGATTTCACTCTAAAAAAGCCAACCCTGAGGGTTAGATGAAATCTGATGTTTTTACTTGGGTGAAGAATCGAATGGAGGTCTGGGTGAATTGTTGCAGCCCTACAAAAAAACAAAACAATTTGGCTATCAACATCTTTGGACACGAAAGCAAGCAAACGATTGTACACAGAATAAGCGATGCGCCCGCACACATTCCCAGGATTGATACATTCCTGGTCAAAAAGAGGATCAGTTTCATTATACAAAAATTCAAAGTCTGAGCAGACGGTTGTAGGATCAATCGGAACACGGTGTTAAAAAACACTTCTGCAAATGATGTCTGCACGGTTACAGTAGACTAGATCTTTTCGAAACACACAAAGAAGATAATTGTGCTGTTGGAGAAACAGCTGCGAGGATAGACATGCCGACGGAATAAGTAGTAGAAGTATTGGGGGTACGAGATCACTTTCAAGAAAGGTCGCTGTAAAGCTTTATTTCATTAATAAAGCATTGTCAGGCCCTTAGATCTCGCCCCCATCGTGTCTACTACTTTTGAATCCCCAGTTAACTTCCCGACCCCACGTGATCACATGATAGCTCTATGTCGCGTTGACAGGAGGTAACATTGTGCCGTACGGTATGATTAATAATTCCTCTCTAATGAGCCCTCTCCCTGGCCCATCTCTCAAGTAGTACAAGTTCTGCTCATCGGCTTTTATGTCCACTTTATCTATATTGTAAGTTTTGACTGACCATATCGGATCGGTGGCTCGCTTACGACTATCACCCTCGTGCTCCCCCTGCTGGTAGAGGTACCTCACGAGGGCCCTATCTGGTATCTGTTTCTCCTTCCCACGCAATGGTGCAGCCGACTCTGCCACTATTGGTTTTAGTTTGATAGCGTCGGCTGGTTTCTTGCCAGTGAGCCGAGTGGCTTCATGGTTGATGGCCGACACCACCTGAGGTAGTCGCGCTACCCAGTCAGTCGATCGTTTCCCCGGGTTGGTCATCTCTCTCGCATACTGATGTCCGAATAAGCGCTCAGCCAAAGTCCTATTGAATCTCTCAACTATGGCTTGGCTACGATGGGCTCCGGCCGTGCCACGTCTGACCTTGGTATTGTGTTTGTCTAGCAGGTGTGACACGACACCCATGAACTCCCGCCCGGGGTCAACTTGCAGCTCTGTTGGCCACGTCAGTGGACTGCACTTGTATATGCGTTCGAATTCGCGGGCTACCTGGGCCGAGTCTTTCACGGTCAATGGTTCGGCTTCCTTGTAGCGACTGGCCACGTCCATGACGGTTAAGGCATACTTGTACCTCTTATCGTGGGGTAGGAACAGGAGGTCGGCCTGGTGAACGCTATTGGGTATGTTAATACCGAACTTCTTTCTAGGCACGTAGCGTGGTGCCGGTAAATAGATCTGCCACAGGGCTTGTTTTTCAAGCCACGCCTAGGCCTCCTCCGGGGGTACTCGCGCCATTTTAGCCAGCTTATGTACGGCGCTAGCTCCTTTCCAGTACCCACGCAGGCTGTAGTAAATAGCCTCAAACTTTCTCTGTTTCCGTGACATCCCGACAGGGTATTTATATATACACCTATGTTCTTGGTTCAATTTTCTCATGCCCGTACGCGTACGTGTTTATCCCGTCAATAGCTATCCAACGCTTCGTGTCCATCGGCGACAGGGACGTCTTGTTTATAGTCAGTCCCTATATCCTATGCCCATCACTTCTGTTCATTTTATGCCTAAAGGTACGGGTTTTGAACAGGGCTTCCTTGAATCTGGCGTGTTTGATGTGTTGTTTCACCACGTACTTCTTAACACCCTTCGCCCTCCGGATCTCACCATTGTCGGCCTTCAGGATGGAGTACATCTTAGGCCTCAAACCTATGTACTCAGCTATGGGCGTGCCAGCACACTCGTCCTTCATCTTACCTAGGACCTTTTTATTTGCCGTGCTGTGTATGGCATGGTCCTTGGGGTAGTTGCTAGTGTCGTACAAATCGAGGCGTTTTTTCATGTCCTCGTACACGTCCTCGGTTTGAATCTCCATCAGCAGGGAATCCGTGTCAGTGTACAGCACTTCACACCTGTCGTCGTACTGTTTCTTCAGCTCGTTGTAGTAAAATTCGTACATCAGGTGTTTGGATAAATCGAGGATGCTCATCCCCACGTAAACAGGCCGGTTGAATTTGATGTGGCTTTTCTTCATGTGTAGGACAACCAGGTCGTCGGTGAATATCTTGCTACGGTTGAATGCCGGACTGGCTATCAGCCTCCTGAGCTTGTCTTCCTCATTCGACCGAACCAGCTTCACGGTCACGCGTTTCCTCAGGTTCTCCATAGTCTTACCAAACACCGAGTTGTTCATGAGCTTGTGGAGATTTTTCTCAAAGTCACTGTTGGCCAGCTTTCACAAGTCTGTGTTCATTCTGATGTAAGGCTCCATGTCGACTCGTATGGCTGTCTGCCCCACACCTTGGCAATCCCCCCGGTGTGATTCTAATAAATCAACTCGTGTGAAGCCGTGTAGGCACCGTTCGCAGAAGTGACTCTTTTCTCGGTGTGCCGATTCGTTGTACAACAGCCTGCTAAAGTGTTTTATCCATGCGTAGTGGTACTTATCACCTCGCTGGATCATGAATATATTGATAATGCGGCGACCCAGACCCAACGGACTGACCCTGTGCACTATTGTTGTGTTGCCTTCATGTCCAAAGACGTTTATGGCTATATCATTCTGTTTTTCTATTTTAGTGATCTGAGATATGGGGGTTGGTTCGGTTATACCATCCCAGTTGAGCCCATTGTCTTGAGGATAACTAGAAGGCCTGTTCGAATTAGTGTCAGCTGGAAACAAGGCTGACCTGATAGCTAACCTCAGGCAATCGTCTCCTCTATTCTTGACGTTGACCATGGCCTGTTTTTTCTTATCTACGACCCGCCTCTGAACGGCACGTAGTTAGCTATGTCTAGATAGACATTATCGATTTTATCAACAACCTACCCGGACCCCATGTGTGTGTAGCGTTCTAGGTATTCTCGTATCTGCTGAAAACTGGTATCGATTGACGCGTCTATGGTCTCTGTGTGAGTCACGACTTCTTGTTTACCTCGGAAGTAAGGCTGAACGTACTCAGTGACCCCAGCAGTGGGGTTTCCCACGACGAGCACCCCTTATATAGTTCGCTAACAATCATGGGTTTGAGGACACTGATATCTATACTTTTCCCCACATCCATCTGCCAGCTTCTCAGGCAACGACTTTCCCTGGGCTCAATTTCCACAATCATTGTTATACCTAGGTGTGTCCACAGTCTCTAATTGGGGCACTACACTGCTATCCTGAGGAGGCGCCTACGTTCTTTTCTGTAGTCCTTTTTCATCTCGTAGATGAAATGATGTCTGACTACGTTTGCCCCGTGAGCTTTGCATAGGCAGTAGTGCCCTTTCACCCCGATACCACACACAGAACACGTGTAGTTCGGGCTTCCCATGTGAAAACAACAGTACCCCTCAGTCCTGCAGCTCCTACCGCAGGCCTCTGTCTTCCCCATAAGTATGTATTGGCATCGGTACGGGGCAGGTCTCATCTTTGGTATACCCATATGAGTACTTAGTATAATTGTGTAGTACTGAGCGAGTGTGGGCTTATGGAGTGGTTCTAACTGTTTACCTGTTAGTAGGTAGTATTCTCTCGCTGCGTCGTCGACATCGTGGAATGTTTTAACGGCATGGTTCTCACGCCTGAGTTGTTCGTTAATGTAATCGATCCTCTGGACACGTCTCTTCGCGTACTCAGATTGCGCTGCTTGTAATCGTTCCACGGCTATGTCGTGGCGCTTACGCTCGGCCTGTATCTCAGCCGCGTGTGACTCCCATAGTTTCGAGAAGAGGAAATTACTCCCGGAAAATGCCAGGGCGTTTACTAACGCCCCGCCGACCATCATGGCGATTTTAGCCATCCTATATATAGTTACATTTACTTCAAAATATTTTCCGGTAGGATCCCTTGTTTTACTAGGATGTCCTTGGTGGAGATTGCCATACCCAGGTTCATTATGAGCATACCCATATCCTGCAGGTTGAAATCTAGCTTGATAGTCGGTTGTTTAAGCACCATCCGAGCGTACCCTACAGCTAGACTGGCGACCACGGTGGCGTGGTATGCATCGTTGACAAACGTTTTCCCCTCAGACATTATGTATATTATATAAAAAAATATATATTTATAACATGATATGTGGGTTGACCTCTAATTGTGGGGTTTCCTCCCGGGGCTCCCTGGGGGGTTGTTTATTATATAACCATGAGATAGCCACGACAGCAGTTGTGCCTGCAATCAACAGGAGTGGAGCCGGGCTCCACATGTTACTTTTATGTTGGTTAGACCACCTTTTTTTACCGGCAGCTACTCTCTTAGGGGTTCTTCTGCCTGGTGACTGTAGGGGGTTGGGACGTGGGGGTTTCCTCTGAAGGGGTTTGGGGTTCCCCCAACGTGGGGGTCTCCTCCGGAGGTGTCACCTCCTGTGTCATTTCTTGGGCAGCATCCATCTTGTATACTATTATTATTATTTTTCCCCTCCTTAAATTGGCAATGCTTTGCTGTGATAATCGCCGCCGTCACCGGGGCTCAAAACATACCGTATTTGTGGTACAGCACGCAGCTGATAGAGCTCAAGGTGTGTTCAATAAAAGGGTCTTTCTCAAGGTCCTCCCACAGGTAAAGTCAGCGTTCCTGGGGAATGGGAAGGAAGTACGACGCAATACCAGTGTATATCTGGGTCATAGCCGATCCTATAGTCTTTGTCATCTCGGCTCCGAGTCTAGCCTCGTATCTAGCGTACAGCTTATCGATTTCTTCGGCTGACATTTTGTGAATTTTATCTGGAGTGTATTCCCCAAAGTAATGTTTGGCTTTCCCGCCAACAGCCAGAGCCACCAGTCTCTCTCGCTTGTCGTCACTCACCTGTGGCGACTGTGGCACCAACAGTTGTTCTAGCAATTCATCACACTCCATCTTATAATGTAATAAGCAGTTTTAGTTTTAATATTATAATACCCGATGCAGGTGAAACACAGCGAAATAAAGGTTAAGTTGCACACGACGAGAACTTCAAAAACAACCATCGTATAGAACTGTAACAATGAATTGCTAAGCTAAGCATTGCTAAGCTTTGCTAAGCATTTGCTAAGCTTTGCTAAGCTAAAACACCCTATAGGCCACGGGTTGGTCGGTCTTGAGCACGGCTTAGCATGTTTAGTTTCAGCGAGCTGTTTCTTCACACGTTCCCTATCATATTTGCTCACCACATCGTTCTCTCTCAAACACTCCTCGAAAGAATCCCTGTCCTTGGAGTGAAATAAGGCCACCCATCGCGTCTCCTCCCTGAGGTCTTTCAACACCGAGTTGAACTTCTGCGTTAGCACCCAGACGCTGTGCTTTGCGTGCCGGCCGGAGAAGGCCAGGTACGATAGCATGTCTCTCTTTTTTGTTATCTCGCGATTAGCGCTGCAGTCGTCCAGTATGAACAGCGTCGACTCCCCTTTAAATTTGTTGTGATAAGCTTTCAACCAGTCCTGCAGACGTGTTCCCGGGTCGACTCTGTGTATGTCTGGATCCGTCATCACCCAAGGTCTTTCCGTGTACGTTCTATTCATGTGCAGAGTAGGGCACATGATAACGATGTTATCGAACACATCCATGTAGTACCCCCTCCAACATATCCAGCACGAAAACGGTCTTCCCACAACCAGTCTGCCAGCACACTATGGCGCAGTGTGGGTCGCGGGGCAAATCAATACCGCAAGCAGGCAGTGGCCTGCGGCCATCAATAGATGGCTTGCACGAATCTCCCATTGTCTATATTAAGTTGCGCGTCCATAATAACGTACAGATATAATTTCAACTTGCCAGCGGGTTGAGCCTTCTTGGTAATCTGGATTGTTATCCCCTCGCTGCCATTGTCTATGCGGCGACCGCTACCGTGCAGTTTATCGTCATCCGTGGATCGCATGTCCAACCACAGCGCGTACTTGGTGGTCAGGTATTCACCGATCTTCACGGAGGATAGGTCCAGGTCTTTGGTTATGTGGTGTTGTTTGGCCGGTAGCTTTTTTATCTCGTCCCACTGCTGGTATGCCCTCATACCATGACTGAACAGTTGGTTGGGCACGGCCTCGATGGTCATTTCCACCTTTTCAATCTCGGGGTTGAAAAACTTCTCGCTGTCCCTTCGGAATGGCTCGTAATCCTCCACGGGGACGACCAGGATACCTTTCATCGATCGCGCCGGCACGTTCAGGTTGATATTCCACACAGTGTCGCTCTTATCCCGCACGACCGATCTATGCCGCATCGTACAGGATGGCCACCTTCCCCGAGTACTGGCTTCGAACCTGCCTGGCCAGCTCCGGGCTAGTGACCATGTCGAACTCCAGAGAGATGTTGTCTATGGTGTAACTGGCTTCATCACCGTTCGGTGTACGCACTTCTTTGCTGTAGTCGTTAAACGTGAGCTCATATTCAAGCCTATCACCCATCGCGGCCTGGTAAAACGGTGCGTGTTCCGTGAGCAACTCGAAGTAGTGCGGCACGCAGAACCTGTTCCCGTACGCTTGGACGCGTGGGCGATGGCCTTTTCACCGTCCGTGATCTTGTCTAACTGGTCTTGCGTGAAGCCATACCCCACGCGCAACCGGGTCGATTTGCTGATGCCCTGGTACACGTCATTGACGCGTTCTCCCTCGCTTTTCCAGAGGTCCCTGTAGCAGTGAAACACGTCACTGTCGTCGATGCTCAGCACCTCATTACCGCTGATCTTGATGGTGGTTTTCTTGATGATGGCTCGGCCTACATTCCGCACTAGCTCGCGTTTGTCGTTGTCGGAGGTCAGCGTGAGGCTGAACGTCAGTCGAACCGTGCCTGGTACGATAAGGTCATTCTCACCAAGGTTTGGAAATCTAACCAGCAGCGTTTGGTTCTGGTCTATCTTGCTGGGATTGTTGGTGATGGTCACCGACTGGCGCACGGCTCTGACGCCTAGAGGCTCTCTTGATCTTCGGAAAGGATCTAGTTTCCTACCATACATTGTTATATAGATAAAATATAAAAGTTTAATATTAAATAATGGCTGAAGGCGGTCATGAGTACATCCCTATGGCGTTCGGGGAGGATGACACCACATTCACGAACAACCCCTCAAGTGCTGAACTTGTACAGCCGGCCGTCGACGATTATTACGACGCAGTTGAAAAGAGAGACAACATGAAGCCGTTGGGGCGAGACTATGCCAAGTTTACCATCGATAAGAAGGGCACGCTGCGCTTGAAGGCTCACCCAGGGGTCGATATCATGAAAAAAGATGGGAAAGGACCGTATGCTTTGTCAACACTCACCAGTCGCCCTGGTGGGAGTCAACTGCTCCGTGATGAACTAGGCTTCATAGATTACGGTGGCCCACAGCCTAAGCTTCCCCCGAAGGTCGTCCAAGATCTGCAAGCAGCCAGGCCCGAACTCAGTTATATACCGGGGACGTACCCCAACGTGCTAAAGAAACATCGGACAGTCTCGAAAAAATATTGGCCACGTACCATGCCAACCCCTTGCCGGGCCTCGAATTTACCCTGAGGGAACTGCGAGGCCTAGACGAAGCCTTGAAACATGTACGCGGAGAACTCGTTAACAACATGGGGAAACGAGGAGAGAATAAAAAACTTGGAAGACTAGAGACGGACTCGGTTGGAATCCGCTTCCTCGAACCGGGAAGCCCTCCGAGCCCAGATCAGTCGTATACTGGAAACCATCGATCGAGTCCTAAATGAGGACGCCACGCTAGCTGACAGGATCCGAATCCTCTTCCGAGAGCAAGGCATCACCATCGCCAGCATTCTGACTGCATTGGGCTTCATCATATCAACCCTAGTTTTGTCATTGACGCCTGCCGGCGGCAGTGGTACACCAACACCACCAAGTGGTGGGGGCGTCAAAGACTGGATAAAAAAACACCTGAAATCCCTCGGGGAGGCCCTGGCTAAACTGGCTGGTAAGACCGCCGAAGCCCTGCCCGGCATCCTGGGTAGCATCGTCTCGTGGCTGCTGAGCGCTCTGGCTAAAACTGCCACGTGGCTCGGCCAAAACCTGTGGGCAGCCATTGTCGCCGTGGCGGGTCTGGTGTACGTAGCGGCTAAGGAATTTTAAGCCAAATGAGTCCCAAACCGGCCGCGACCCCACCAACCACCAGGGCTGTTTTACGGTCGATGTGCTTCTGACTGGATTGTGGCTGTGGGGGTGTTGGTTGAACCCTAGGCTCCGGGGGTGGTACGACTATACCCGTTTCACCGGTCGTTGGTGGTAGGATGTGGGGGGTGTTAACATCGGGGTTGACGCCCAACTTTTGGTCCGCCGTGGCTATGACTATTTCGTTGTTGTAGCCCACCACTTTTTTTACTCTCAGTTGCATATCGCTCGGAGCCATGTACAGTCCCATGTCGAAGACGTAGTCGACTTTCGACCGGGCGTATTCCAACACGTCTTGGTAGCGTTTGATGGCACTCGGGAGATCAACTGGAGCATTGATAGCATCCTCAACGTTGACAGCGAACTGTTTCTGAGCGTCGTAAGCAGTCCCCTTACCGATAATACTGGAACGCCTTTGTGTCTGCGCACCAAACAGCGCCCACACGTACATTCGAATCGAGTCGTTCAATCTGATTACACCGAGTGAACCCTCTCGACGTGTCCAGCATGAACTTTTCTCAGTCATCCGCTGCACCCTGCTCGAACCTCCAGACTCGGTAATCCTTGCTGTTGTCGAAAGCCATGTAACGGTCATCCCACTCATTTGTTGTGATATGATACGACTTGTAACCCCAATCTTTCACCAGGTGTTTGCTGGCTTCCGCGATATGCATATTGTGAGCGATGGGGATACCCAACCCATGGTTCGGGCCCGGCAAACGCCAATCCGGCTTCGGGTCTAGTTCGAATTCGTTGCAAACGCGTTCGTAGGCCCGTCTATCGTACTGGTTGTTTACTGCGTTCCATGCTTTGTCCTGTGGGAGCGGGGCGCTGATCTCTTTGAGGATACGTCTGATCTGGTAGTACACGTGGAACGTGAACACAGACTGACTCAGCGGTCCCCGCCGAGTGTCGGTCAATGTCACACCACACCCCGTTGTAGCGAACCACACAGCGAAGTTGAGTTGATTCTGCCAGAACTGCATCGGGTTGTTGAACCAAGCGTGGACTACCTTAGCGTTAGTCACCGAAAACCTATACCCAGCAAACACATCTATAAACTGGGCGTCGAAATACAACCCATCAGCGACCACGATCTTGTGTGGGAAATCTATGTCCAGTTTAGGGTAAAACACTCCCGGCTTGTACATTTTTTAAAGTATTATATAATGGATATATATACTCTAACATGTACGTAACACTTCCAGGAATAACAAGCAGCGAGGCCGTTCAGCTGATGCACGCGATCGATAAAACGTCGGGTAAATTCGAAGTCGCACTCTGCGATATCACCTACCTACCGCGATGGACTAACATCAATGTCAACAACAGCAAGCTGTTTGTCAGTGGCGCCCGCAATCAGATAACTGACGGCTACTACAGCGTGTGCTCGCTAAGCGACGAGGTCTTCAAACCCTTGGGAGCCAAACTCAAGATGAACGACTCAAACGGCACAGTGGTGTTAATCAACAACGGAATAAACCCCTTGAGGCTCTGCCGGCCATTGGCGAGGACACTCGGTATGCCGCCGGACAAGATAAAACCAACAACTACCATCACAGGCACAAAATTACCCGACCTAGTACCATACCGAGAGCTGTGCGTTCATCTCGGTCAGCTGAGCACAACGGACAACATTCAAGGGGGTCACCCTTCCACGATACTGAGAGCCGTACCGGTGAAAACGGAGAAATACAACGACGGTAGGACCGAGTCCTTTTCACCGCGGCAGTATAAGAGGATACCTCAGCATAACGCTGCACATAAAATGACTAGCGCACAAGGCCCCGGAATGAGGTTGAAAAAATGCATCAATGCGGGGATCTCCGACCTCGGGGACACACACGGATTCGATGACCCCGGAGTAGATGGTAAACTGTACGCCTTGCAACTGAAAAACAATATTTACAAACGCGTTGAAGTCCCCTCCATCGGTAGAACCCTAGGTGACATAGTAGATGTCTCAGGAGCGGCCCTCAACACTCGGTTCGACCTAGTCCGCATCGGTGATGATAGATGGGCGGTATCCCGATCGTTCGGAGGCAAACTGTTCGACTTAGAAGATGTTGATAGCACGACCGTCGCCCGAAACAACCCATATACTCTCGTCTTCACCGACGACGACAAGTGGGTGTTGTTACCCGCTTAAGTCGACTGGTTTCTCAATATTAGGCTTGGCTCCCCCTACGTGTTCACGGAGAACAAAGACAACTACCTAAACAAAGTCGTGAACAACGGAACCCTGCTCGTGGCTTACGTCCTGGCTCAGAGACGTAGCGTAGTCATCAGCCGAGTCGCCAGTATGGCAGCCCACTGGGAGTAAACTGGGAGTGCAAGACGGAGCATTGCAGTTGGTATCTGAATTCGCTGGCTGACTCCCACACCAGTCTGCAGGGGGTCACCGTGACCGTGGAAGCCACGATATCACTCACCAAGATCTTCCTACCTGACAACATACACTTCATGGGGGTGAAGTGCACCTCTGAACTATTATCAGAAAAACAATTGGAAACTATCTCGTAATAGTATTATAGCAATGTCCAATCGTCATCGGCGCAACGCCACGCTTAACGATCTAGGGGACACAGAGGGATTCGATCTACCAGGCGAGGAAGACACCTCGTACGTCCGGCGTCTGCCAAACCACTTTATAGAACCCAAATGGTTGCTCAAGATGACCCTCACCGAACTTTATATCTCGTTTGACAAAGATAGGCATATCTCCAAAATCAGGAACAATGGTATCTTGTTTGGGGCTTTCGTTACGAAGTATGGTATAAGTACTCAACTAATGGGGGATCACACGGGTAACATGTTAGTCACTTCAGGCTTGGAGGACGAGTTAAAGTTTGACGTCCCCAATTCCCAATTGGACCTTATGAAGGTGAAACCAGGCTCCACACTCGCCATAGAAGTCTTCTTCATGGGGGGTGATCCTGTAGAACAGCAACTTTTACCCGGGGTGACAATACGCTATAACGCCCTAAGCCTGGGGGAACATTGCCGAATCGTCATACAACTGGACCCCTCAACGGGTTCTATAGTCCCCTCAATACACTCCTTAGGAGGCTCCCTCGATGATGTTCATGTGGGCGCACAGTTACCTATTTACCTCTCCCCTATTTCCCTGTACAAGGGTCTAAGACTTGTAAGCTTCAAATACACTGAGCAAAAAGTAAATCACGCACATTTTAAAGATATTTTTTAGAATATATTATATGCACACAGGATGGGTCTGTACCCAGTCGTAGAGGAAGTCCCGAAGACACTGGAAACCGTAGACGGGTTCCGCTTGAAACAGTTATGCGACATAAAACGCCAACTAGAACAAGACCGCGACACACGGGCAGCATTGTATAAGAAGTACCATAGAGCTTTCAATGTCGTGGATGGGGTTGATACCGCCCTTATGGCTACCAGTATGGGGTTAGGGGCAGTAGGTGTGGGGTTGTTGGCCACCATCATAGCCGCACCCGCAGTGCTAGGCATCGAAATAACAGCTGGGGTGTCAGGGTTGGCTGGATTGGTGTTTAAGTTTGTGGCATTGAAACACGACGAGATCAGGGTTCTAGCCGAAGCAAAGCTGAACACGGTAAGTGAGCGTATTTCCACGGCACTCACTGACAGTAAGATCTCAGAGGAGGAATCTCGTTCAATCCTCTCTGAACTCGACAAGTACCGTAAGATGAAACAAGAAATCCGGGTCAAGTCTCGTAAGTCTGCTATCAGTGAAGACGAGAAAAAAAAGTACATAGAACAAGGGGTGCGAAACCTTAAACTGTTTCACAAAACATAGAGCTATCACGTGATCAGGAAGTGGCACGTGGGGTCGGGAAGTTAACTGGGGATTCAAAAGTAGTAGACACGATGGGGGCGAGATCTAAGGGCCTGACAAAGCTTTATTAATGAAATAAAGCTTTACAGCGACCTTTCTTGAAAGTGATCTCGTACCCCCATTATGAAATTCATGAGAGATCACTGTCACATCATGGGTAAATGCAGAGGAGCCGCTCACAACGCATGTGACTTGAAGCTGAAAATCGATCCCAAAACCATCCCCATCCCAATGGTGTTTGATAATCTCAAAGGTGAATTTATGGGCTCCGTGTTGCAACTGTTGTCCAAACACAAAGTCGAGCTCAGGCATGCTACGATGGGAACTCGTTGCAGTCAAGCCATCGTTGAGAGATTTAACCGAACCTTAGTCGAAGTTGTGGGGGCGATCAACAACGAAGTGATGCGACTCATCGACAAAAAAACTGTCGAGGCCATTAAAATGACATCGGGGATGACCGAATCAGCCTCGCCACCAAAGGGAGATTAAAAAACAGAGAAGAAACTGTCAGGTCGGGGCTGGTTCAGCGTGAGGTATTTATACCAGCCCTGTGAACTCGAGTGAGGGGATCAATGTCGTGCCATGGACCCCATATGGTCCATCAAACGTACAAATTCCATCGGGTGGATATCAAAGAAGATGAACCCTATTTGTATTACCTCAAGGATGGACCTGGCAGAGGATTTGTCCGAGAGGAATTGCCCATAGTACCTCACGACACGGTGTTACCTCCTTATTAATAATTTGAACCCTTTACACAGGTATATTATCATCATGTGGAGATTACGCCAAGTACTGATATTTTTAATATATTTTTGTGCATATGTATATAGCAAATCAATTAGATATTTGACTTTGCATGTGGATATAAAACCTATTAGAGATTTGATTTTGCATGTGTATAAAAAATGTAAGTGTCAGGTCCTCCTTTCGAAAAGCTTCGAAAAGCATCTTATGTGCAGCGTTATGCTGAGGTATCCTATATTAACAGGATTATGCTTTGTATCTAACACTGATATTACCAACTCAGGTATGGTGCCCCGAGTTAACCTCTTGTACTGCCGCGATGAAAACGACTCGGTTCTGCCGTCGTTGTATTTCTCCGTTTTCACCGGTACGGTTCTCAGTATCGTGGAAGGGTGGCCACCTTGAATGTTGTCCGTTGTGCTCAACTGGCCGAGATGAATGCACAGCTCTCGGTACGGTACTAGGTCGGGTACCCTTTACCGCCATTGTGGATTTTATCTTGTCCGGCGGCAGCCCGAGTGTCCTCGGCAATGGTCGGCCGAGCCTCAAGGGGTTTATTCCGTTGTTGGTTAACACCACTGTGCCGTTTGAGTCGTTCATCTTGAGTTTGGCTCCCAAGGGCTCGAAGACCTCATCGCTTAGCGAGCACACACTGTAGTGGCCTTCGATTATCTGGTTGCGGGCGCCACTGACGAACAGCTTATTGTTGCTGGCGTTGATGTTGGTCCATCGCGGCAGGTAGGTGATATCGCAGAGTGCAACTTCGAGTTGGCCCGACGTGTTATCGATCGCGTGCATCAGCTGAACGGCCTCACCGCTCGTTATTCCTGGAAGTGTTACGTACATGTTAGAGTATATATACCCATTATATAATACTTTAAAAATGTACAAACCGCGAGTGTTTTACCCTAAACTGGACATAGATTTCCCACACATGAAGATCGTGGTCGTGGCTGGGTTGTATTTCGGAGCCCAGTTCATAGATGTGTTTGATAGGTATAGGTTTTCGGTGACTAACGCCAAGGCAGTCAACGCCTGGTTCAACACCCCAATGCAGTTCAAGCAGAATCAACTCAACTTCGCCGTGTGGTGCGCTACAACAGGGTGCGGCTTGACATTGACCGACACTAGGCGGGGAACGCTGAGTCAGTCTGTGTTCACGTTCCACGTGTACTACCAGGTCAGGCATATCCTCAAAGAGATCAGCGCCCCGCTCCCACAGGACAAAGCATGGGACGCAGTAAACAACCCGTACGATAGATGGGCCTACGAACGCATTTGCAGTGAATTCGAAATAAACCCGAAGACGGATTGGCGTTTGCCGGGCCCAAACCACGCGTTGGGTATCCCCATTATTCACAACATGCCCCTCGTGGAAGCCAGCAAAAAGATGAAAGAATGGGGGGTACAAGTCGTATCATCACATCACAACAAACGAGTGGGATGACTGTTACATGGCTTTCGACAACAGCAAGGATTACCGAGTCTGGAGGTTCGAGCAGGGGCCCGCAGATGACTTGAAAAAGTTCATGCTGGACACGTCGAGAGGGTTCGCTCGTGCCGGCACCGAACGATTGAACGACTCGATTCGAACACATGTGTCGGCGCTTTTGGGTGCGCAGACACAAATGCGTTCCAACATCCTCGGTAAGGGGACTGCTTACGACGCTCAGAAACAGTTCGTTGCTAACGTTGAGGATGCCATCGCCGCCCGGTTGACCTGCCGAGTGCCATCAAACGCTACTAAAACGTATTGGAATACGCCCGGTCTAAAGTTGACTACGTGTTCGACGTGGGACTGTACATGGCCCCTAGCGATATGCAACTGAGAGTAAAAAAATCAGTGGGCTACAACAACGAAATAGTCATAGCCACGGCCGACCAGAAGTTAGGTGTCAATGCAGGCATCAACGTGAGTCACGTCTCACCTCCCACGGGTGAAACGGGTATAGTCGTACCACCCCCAAAGCCTAGGGTTCAACCCACACCACCACAGCCCCTGCCACCACAGAAGGTGGCCGAAAACAAGGAACACATCGATCGTAAAACAGCGCTGGTGGTTGGCGGGATCGCGGTCGGTCTCATTTGGTTAAAAATTCCTTAGCCGAGACGTACACCAGCCCGGCCACGGCGATGATGAACGCCCACAGGTTTTGGACGAGCCACGTGGCAGTTTTAGCCAACGCACTCAACAACCACGAGACGATGCTACCCAGGATGCCAGGCAGGGCTTTGGCGGCCTTACCAGCAAGTTTAGCCAGGGCTTCGCCGAGTGATTTCAGATGGTTTTTTTCCCAGTCTCTGATATCACCGCCACTGGGGGTACCCCCACTCAGCGATACGACCAGGGTTGATATGATGAAGCCCAGTGCTGTAAGAACGCTGGCGATGGTGATCCCTTGCTCTCGGAAGAGGATTCGGATCCTGTCAGCCAATGTTGTGTCCTCATTAAGGACTCGAACGATGGTTTCCCGCATGCGGTTGATCTGAGATCAAAGCTGTTCCCGGTTCGAGGAAGCGGATTCCAATCGAGTCCGCCTCTCATCTTGTAAGTCACGCAACTGTTTTTCGATGATGGGTTTCAGAGACTCGTCGTCTTGCACCTGACTGAGTTTTATTTTCTCGCAAGTGATGTGCTCATCAATTTCGTTTCAGTTTCCCCATATTGTTCACGAGTTCTCCACGAATGGTTCGCAATGCCCTGTCTAGCCCTCGCAGTTCTCGAACAGGAAATTCGAAACCCGGCAAGGGTTTGTCATGGTACGTATAATATTTTTTCTATACTGTCTGATGTTTCTTTAGCACGTTGGGGCATATCACCTTCACCACTGAGTTCGGGTCTGATGTTTTGCAGATCTTGGACAAGCTTCGGGGAAAGCTTAGGCTGTGCGCCACCATAATCTATGAAGCCTAGTTCATCACGGATCAGTTGCCTACCATGACGATTGACTAGCGTAGACAAGGCAAGCGGTTTTCTCATGTGTTTGCTCATGAGATCGATCCCCGGATGAGCTTTCAATCGCAGTGTCCCTTGGTTATCAATTTTGAACTTGGAATAGTCTAGGCCCAATGGTTCGACGTAATTTTTATCTCGCCTCAATGCGTTGTAATATTTGTCTACGGTCTGCTTTAAAAGTTCGTTGCTAACGGTGTCGCCCATGAATGAGGTGTCATCGTAATCCCCATCATCGAGCGCACCAGCACCCCATTCATCCATCTGGATGTCCTCATGACCACCTTCAGACATATTTAATTATGTTAAACTTATATATTTAATGTATATAACAATGTATGGTAGGAAACTAGATCCTTTCCGAAGATCAAGAGAGCCTCTAGGCGTCAGAACCGTGCGCCAGTCGGTGACCATCACCAACAATTTCCAGCAAGATAGACCAGAACGAAATGCTCCTGGTTAGATTCCCCAACCTGGGTGAGAATGACCTCATCGTACCAGGCACGGTTCGAATGACGTTCAACCTCCCGTTGACCTCCGACAACGACAAACGCGAGCTAGTGCGGAACGTAGGTCGAGCCATCATCAAGAAAACCACCATCAAGATCAGCGGCAACGAGGTGCTGAGCATCGACGACAGCGACGTGTTTCACTGCTACGGGGACCTCTGGGAAAAGCGAGGGAGAACCCGTCAATGACGTGTACCAAGGTGTCAGCAAATTGACTCGGTTGTGCGTGGGGTATGGCTTCACGCATGACCAGCTAGACAAGATCTCAGAGGGTGAAAAGGCCATCGCCCAAGCATACGGGAACAGGTTCTGCATGCCGCTCTACTTCGAGTTGCTCACGGGACACGCGCTGTTTTACCAGGCCGCGCTTGGGGATAGGCTTGAATACGAGCTCATGTTTAACGACTACAGCAAAGTCATGGGTACGCCGAACGGTGATGAGGCCAGTTATGCCATCGACAACATCTCTCTGGAGTTCGACATGGTCACTAGCCCGGAGCTGGCCAGGCAGGTTCGAAACCAGTAGTCGGGGAAGGTGGCCATCCTGTACGACCGCATACTGCGGCATAGAGCGATCATACAGGATAAGAGCGACACGCTGTGGAACATCAACCTAAACGTGCCGGCGCGATCGAAAGGTATCCTGATCGTCCCCGTGGAGGATTACAAGCCGTTCCCGAAGTTTTTCAACCCCGCAATTGAAAAGGTGGAAGTGACCATCGAGGGCATGCCCAACCAGCTGTTCAGCACGGTATGAGGGCACTCCAGCAGTGGGACGAGATAACGAAACTACCGACCCGGCACCAACACGTCATCAAGGACCTGGACCTATCCTCCGTGCAGATCGGCGAATACCAGACCACCAAGTACGCGTTATGAATCGTGCACATGAATAGAACGTACATGGAAAGACCTTTGGGGATGACGGACCCGACGCATACACAAAGTCGACCCGGGAACAAGTCTGCAGGACTGGTTGAAAGCTTATCACAACGAATTCAAGTGGGAGTCGACGCTGTTTATCCTGGACGACTGCAGCACTAACAAGGAGATAACAAAAAAGAGAGACATGCTATCGTACCTGGCCTTCTCCGGCCGGCACGCAAAGCAGAGCGTCTGGGTGCTAATGCAGAAGTTCAACTCGGTTTTGAAAGACCTCAGGGAGCAGACGCGATGGGTGGCCTTATTCAAAAGCAAGGACAGAGATTTGTTCGAGGAGTGCTTGCGAGAGAACGATGTGATGAGCAAACTAGAATGGGAAAAGGTGAAGAGGCAGCTAGCCGAGACGAAGCATGTTAAGCTCGTGCTCAAGACCGACCAGCCCGTGGACTATAGGGTGTTTTAGCTTAGCAATGCTAAGTAAATGCTAAGCAATGCTAAGCAATGCTAAGCAAAGCTAAGCAATTAAAAGTTACTATTATGGTTTGTGAAGTACTCATCGTGTGCAATTTAACCTTCATCTCGCTGTGTTTCGCCTGTATCGGTTATTATATCATTAGAGTTAAGAATCGCTTGTTATATTATAAGATAGAGTGCGACGACCTGCGACTTTACCTGTGGGAGGACCTCGAGAAGGACCCCTTTATCCGACACGCTTTGGGCGCCGTCAGCTGCCTGCTGTACCATAAATACGGTATGTTCTTAGCCCCAGTGACAGCGGCGATCATCACGGCGAAGCATTGTCAATTTAAAGAGGGGAATAATAATAGTAATGGTATACAAGATGGATCAAGAAGTGACTCCGACACCAATGGGGGAGACCCCAATAGAGGAAAAACTGACACGGGGTAACCCCCTACAGGAGGGAACCTCTACATTAACCAAGAAGAAGAACCCTAAGAGAGTCGCCGCCGGTAGAAAAAGGTGGTCTAGCCAACATAAGTGTAATTACACTCTGTGGGTTGCAGGCACAGCTGCTGCGGCTCTCTCATTATTCATGTTATATAATAAACGCCCAGCACCCCCGGCACCACAACCACAATTAGAGGTCAACCCCCATATTATGTTATAAATATATATTTCTATATCATATACATCATGTCTGAGGGGAAAACGTTCGTTAACGAAGCATACCACGCCACCGTGGTCGCGGGCCTAGATGTAGGATACGCTCGGTTGACCAAGATGGGCCTCAAACAACTGACTATCAAGTTCGACTTCGACTTGCCAGATATGGGCATGCTCATCATGAATTTGGGCATGGCTATGGCCACCAAGGATATCCTCGTGAAGCAAGGGATCATACCGGGGGAATATTTTGAAGTAAGTTTATAAACATTTATAGGATGGCTATGATCGCTATGATGGTCGGCGGGGCTTTAATCAACGCCCTGGCATTTTCCGGGAGTAATTACCTGTTCTCGAAATTACGGGAGTCGAACGCGGCCAAGGTAGAAGCGGAACGAAAACGGCACAACATAGCCGTGGAGCAATTACAAGCCGCGCAAGCCGAGTACGCGAAGAAAGGTATGCAGAGGCTCGATTACATTAAGGAACAACTCCAACGTGAGAACCATGCCGTTAAAACGTTCCATGACGTCGACGATGCAGCGAGAGAATACTACCTACTAACCGGCAAACAGCTCGAGGAACCCACACTTGCTCAGTACTACACACCATCCCCGGGGCAAAAGGACCGAGAACTGACCTTCGTCGTGCTGATCGTAAAGCAATTAAACTAAGTCCCCATATACCATATACCATATACCAAAGATGAGACCTGCCCCATACCGATGCCAGTACATACTTATGGGGAAGACTGAGACCTGCGGAAGGAAATGTAGGTTGGAGGGGTACTGCTGTTTTCATAGGAGGTGTTTCATAAACTACACATGTTCTGTGTGCAGTATTGGAGTGAAATGTCACTACTGTTTATGTAAAGCCCACGGGGCAAACGTAGTCAGGCACCAGCTTATCTACGAGAAGAAAAAGGACTACATAAACGAATGTAGGCGCCTCCTTAGTATGGAGGTGTAGCTCTCATTATTTTTTACTTAGAGCTGGAGGAGTTACCTCCCTTCCATAGCCAGTGACCCAATTAGAGACTGTGTACACCTAGGTATAATAAAGCCTGCTATTCAATTCATTCGAATTCCACCCCCGGCTTTTGGCCTGAGAAGCTGGTTGATGTTTCCGGGTAAATGTAGTATTGATAACATCAGACCTCTGGTCATTAGCAAAATTTGAAGAGGAAATAAACGAATTGGGACACATCAACTTTCAAATGATTGTTACTACAAAGCTGGATGTCTTCAGAGAACAAGTATTGACTGAATCAGCTAATATATATACATGTATCCCCAACGTTCTGGAAATAATAAAACGGGAAAGCTATCCTGAACCCAAAATCAATACGGTTATTCTAAATATAGCGCGCTGGGACTAGATTAAGGTTGGAGGAGTTACCTCCCTTGTTGGCGGCCCAATTAAAGATTGTATACACCTGGGTATAACAATGCCTACTGTCCGAGAGCTCAAGCAGATTGCGAGAGAACGAGGTTTAGTGGGTTACTCCCGAATGAGGAGACCCCAATTGTTTAGATTACTCGACATACAACCCCCCTCCCACGGTGAAACAACTCAAACACCAAGCCAGAGAGCTGGGGTTTACTGGTTATTCCCGTATGAGGAAAGCTAGGCTAGTCGTGCTGTTAAACGACCCCGTACGTCCCCACACTGTGAAACAACTCAAACAGGAAGCCCGAGAGCTGGGGTTAGTAGGTTATTCCCGTATGAGGAAGCCTGAGCTCGTTGAACTGTTACATCAGCACAGAGTCGTTGGTCTACAGTTTGTGCGCACTGAACACGCTGTAGGTAACTATCTGAGAGGCTGGCGCATGCATGTGGATAAGAACATAGACATCGGCGACATCAAGCCGCTGATCGCTGACAAAGTTAATGAGGAACTGAATGATTTGGGAAGTCTAAAGTTTCAAATAACGACAAAGATGTCGCTCGATAAACAGCAGAATGGTGTCGTTGAGTACGTTCAGCCTTACTTCCGGGGTAAACAAGAAGTCGTGACTCATGCCGAGACTATAGACGCGTCCATCGATGTCAGTCTTCAACAAATACGAGAGACCCTGGAACGCTTCACGCACAGGGGTTCCGGGTGGGCCGTAGATAAAATCGATAAACTCTATCTAGACATAGCTAACTACGTACCATTCAGGGGGGGATCGTACCTAGACTTGCCCCCCTACTACAAGAAAAAAAAGACCATGGTCAACATCAAAAAACAGAGGGGACGATTGCATGAGGTTAGCGATCAGGTCAGCCTTGTTTCCAGCCAACATTAATTCGAACAGGCCTTCTAGCTATCCCCAAAATGATGGGCTCAACTGGGCTGGTATAGACGAACCCACCCCCCTATCCCAGGTCACCAAAATCGAGAAACAGAATGATATAGCCGTCAACGTCTTTGGGCACGACGGCAACAAAACGATCGTGCACAGTATTAGCCCAATGGAGGGTCGCCGCGTGATCAATATATTCATGATCCAGCGAGGTGATAAGTACCACTACGCGTGGATAAAACACATCAGCAGGCTGTTGTACGACCAATCGGCACACCAAGAAAAGAGTCAATTCTGCGAACGGTGCCTGCACGGTTTCACCCGACCCGACCTGCTGGAATCCCACCGGGAGTATTGCCTAGGTGTGGGGCAGACGGCCATACAAATCGACATGCCCATGGAAGGCGACAATATCCTAAAATTCGACAATCACAAGAATCAGATGTCCGTACCTTACATCATTTACGCCGACTTTGAAGCCCTCGTCAAACCCGTTGACATCGGCCCAGCTCCCAACACAAACAAAACGCAGGAGCACGAGGCCTGTGGGTTCGGATACGTGGTCGTCCGATGTGATGGGGAAACGAACGCTCTCGTGGTGTACAGGGGTCCCTACGCGGCTGAAAAGTTTCTAAAGTGCTTGCAATGGGAAGAGAAAACCATCAGGAAGAAATTGTACAATGTCGTCCCCATGCGTATGACCCAAGCCGACTGGCGAGCTCACGACTGCAGCACTCACTGCCATGTGTGCGACGGTCCGCTGAACGGCGATTCGGTGAGAGATCACTGTCACATCACCGGGGAGTACAGAGGCGCCACTCACAGCGCGTGCAACCTCAAGCTCAGAATCAACCCCAAAACAATCAACATCCCCGTGGTCTTCCACAACTTGAGAGGGTACAACTCCCACTTGATCATGCAGGCCATCGCGAGGGTCGACGGCAACCTGACGTGCATCCCCAACAACATGGAGAGATACATCACCTTCTCCCTGAACGGCCTGAGGTTCATAGACTTAGTTCAGTTCCTACTGTCGTCTCTCGATGGTTTGGTCAAAGCCAACGATACCTTTCCCATCACTGATCGATACACCGACGCCGAGACTCGGCCCCTGCTGATGAGGAAGGGTGTTTACCCCTATGAGTACATGGATGGCTGGGCCAAGTTCGCCGAGACCCGACTACCCCCCATCAGGGAATTTTACAGCAACTTGACCGACTCGGCCATCACGGAGGGTGATTACTCGCACGCGATTAATGTATGGAATAAACTGGGCTGCAAGAATCTGGGCGATTACCACGACCTGTACTTGAGAACGGACGTGCTCCTGCTGGCTGACGTGTTCAAGACGTTCAGAAAGACGTGTTTCAAGCAGTATCAACTCGACCCCGCGTGGTACTACACCAGCCCCGGTCTCTCTTGGGATGCCTTGCTGAAGAAAACTGGAGTTAAGCTGGAACTCCTCACCGATTACGACATGCACCTGTTCATTGAGATAGGATTGCGAGGTGGGATTTCCATGGCTGCCAAACGGTACGCAAGAGCCAACGATAAGTACGTGAAGGGCTACAATGCTAGCAAACCCATTAATTATCTCCTCTATCAACCTATACGGTTGGGCCATGAGCCAGTATCTACCAACTAAGGGGTTCGAGTGGGTGCCTGAGATAGACGTCATGAGCATACCACCGGATTTGGCGGTAGGTTACATACTCGAAGTTGACTTGGAGTACCCAACAACATTACATAAGTCACACAACAGCTACCCCCTGGCCCCAGAACATTTGATGGTGAACCCGGACTGGATGTCCGACTACCAACGGAGGGTGGGGGGTAATAAGCTAGCCAACGTCGAAAAACTCATACCCAATTTGATGAACAAGTCCAAGTACATCGTTCACTATCGTAACCTGCAGCTGTACTGCAGAATGAACACAGACCTGCGAAAGCTGGCCACCAATGACTTCGAGAAGAATCTCTACAAGCTCATGAACAACTCGGTGTTCGGTAAAACGATGGAGAATTTGCGAAAACGTGTGACCGTGAAGCTGGTCTGGGCGAAAGAGGAAGACAAGCTCAGGAGACTGATAGCCAGCCCCGCATTCAACTGGAGCAAGATATTCACCGACGATCTGGTGGCCCTACATATGAGGAAGAGCCACATCAAGTTCAACCGGCCTATAAACGTGGGGATGAGCATCCTCGACTTATCCAAACACCTGATGTACGACTTTTACTACAACGAACTGAAGAAACAGTACGGCGACAGGAGCGAAGTGCTGTACACGGACACGGACTCCCTGCTGATGGAGATTCGAACCGAGGACATGGTAAAACACATACACCTGTACGCCACCAGTGACTACCCCAAGGACCATGCCATGCACAGCACGGTTAACAAAAAGGTCCTCGGTAAGATGAAGGATGAGTGTGCTGGCACGCCCATAGCAGAGTACATAGGCTTGAGGCCCAAGATGTACTCCATCCTGAAAGCCGACAATAGCGAGATCCGGGAAGGCGAAGGGTGTCAAGAAGTACGTGGTGAAACAACACATCAAACACGCCAGGTTCAAGGAGGCCCAGTTCAGGGCCCGCACCTTCAAGCATCAGATGAACACGCTTAGAAGCGAAGGACAAAGGATATACGGACTGACGATAAACAAGACGTCCCTGTCGCCGATGGACACGAAGCGTTGGATAGCCATGGACGGGATCAACACGTACTCGTACGCGTACGGCCATGAGAAAATTGAACCAAGAACATAGGTGTATATACGATGTCACGGAAAGAGAGAAAGTTTGAAGCTATTTTCTAAAGCCTGCGTGGGTACTGGAAAGGAGTGAGCGCCATACATAAGCTTGCCGAAATGGCGAGAGTACCCCCGGACGAGGCCAAAGCATGGCTTGAAAAACAAGCCTTGTGGCAGATCTATTTATCGGCACCACGCTACGTGCCTAGAAGAAAGTTTGGCATTGCCGTACCCAATAGCGTCCACCAGGCGGACCTCCTGTTCCTACCCCACGACAGGAGGTACAAGTATGCCCTAACCGTCGTGGACGTGGCCAGCCGCTACAAAGAAGCCGAACCCTTAACCGCGAAAGACTCGGCCCAGGTAGCCCGCGGATTCGAACGCATATACAAGCGCAGCCCGCTGACATGGCCCACCGAACTGCAAGTCGATCCCGGACGGGAGTTCATGGGTGCCATGCCACAACTGCTAGCCAAGCACGACGTCCAGGTCAGGCATGGCGCGGCCGGGGCTCATCGCAGTCAAGCCATAGTTGAGAGATTCAGTAGGACTTTGGCCGAGTGCTTATTCGGACACCAGTATGCGAGAGAGATGGCCAACCCGGGAAAACGATCTACGGAATGGGTAGCGCGGCTACCTCAAGTGGTGTCGGCTATCAACCACGAAACCACTTGGCTCACCGGCAAGAAACCGGCCGACGCTATCAAACTGAAATCAGTGACGGCCGAACCGGCTGCACCATTGCGTGGGAAGGAGAAACAGATACCCGACCGGGTCCTAGTGAGGTACCTCTACCAACCGGGAGAACATGAAGGGGACACTCGGGAACGAGCCACCGACCCAACATGGTCAGTCAAAACTTACAACATAGATAAAGTGGACATCAAAGCCGACGAGCCGAACTTGTACTACTTGAAAGATGGGCCAGGGAGAGGTTTCGTCAGAGAGGAATTATTGGTCATACCATACGACACAATGTTACCCCCCAAGCAAAATATTTAACACTTACCTTACCAAGTAATCCCAATAGTATCCTGTCACATTAAACTGTTTCCTGTCAACACAACATAGGGCAATCACAATAGTGCCACGTGATCAGGAAAGTGTTGGTTCACAGTCATAGTGACCAGGAAGTTAACTGGGGGTTAAAAACTGGTATATACAATAGCGGGGAGAGATAAGGGCCTGACAAAAGCTTTATTTCGTGAATGAAGCTTTACAGAGGCTTTTGTTGGAATTTATCTAGTACCCCCATTGTGTATACTACTACAGTACGTTAGTCACTTTAACAATGGTGCTCCACAGTAACTGCTTCATGGTGTCCATCATGGAAGGATGTATTTGGAGGTCAGAGATCATTCTCATATTACACTATCTACTGGACTTAGCAGCAGAACATGTCCAAGGTCTCCACCAACATGACATTTTGTAGATAACAGAACAAAATGTTAATCCTTGATGGCTTACAAGCAATCAACCTCCCACAGTGTTCTACTGATGTGTTCCAAGTACAGTCATGACATTATCAGCAACACGGCCATGTATAACAGCCCTGTGGCAAGCCCTGTATAACAGCACTGAGGTGATCCACACATACTCTCATGAGTAATCGTTAATTAGAATATGAATTCTGATGCCACTTGAAGGAGATTTGGAAACTTTACTTTCCATTGTTCCTTGACTGTCAATGATTAGAAGTCATAAAAAGAAGAGTGATACAAAGTTGTCATTGGTGGGATAGATACAGAACATTTAATGGCGACATTTCTGAGCCATCCTGTCTTTCACCTGTATGCATTATCTACAGACAACAGTTTTGAAGAACTGAGGAAGGAAAGGTCTTCGGCTTCTTGAGCCTGTTTAAAAGCAGGGTGGAACAGGGATTCCTGTCTTAGATAATTTTTGAAGCAAGCTGTCACTAGTTCTAGCCTATGATTTTTGATCACAAGTCTAGGTCAACCTCCATGTGAGCGATTCATCACATAGTTGTCATTTACCTTCAGACTGGGGTAATCTGTGCATAATGTGAGATAAATTTTAGAATATGAACATTTTAGCTATTAATTGTATATTTATAATACTTATCTTATCTCAAACAATGCACACCCACCTGATCAACCCCACTACTCACATTACAAAATTGGTTCCAGCTCAAAGACAAGAGGATGACTATAGTTGAAAAAAATCAGGTTTATATTTCATGTCCCTTTAAATTCTCTTGAAGTGGTTTTGTTTCAAAGCTACACATCATCTTCATATTGTTGTTTGAATAATAATTTCAATATGGACACAACAGCACAAAAAAGGATCTATTTATGACTGAGTATATAGAATTATATGTACTTAGGTATGTACAAGTGAGAAATGTGGTCAAGCTTGCAGATGTATGTTTTCATGTCCTATTTGTAGGAATTGATGTTCAGGATGCCTATCACTGGACTGTCTGTTCCAAACTCCATTATTGACTGATTGCCATCATATGAGTGGAATATTGCTGAGTGTGGTGTTAAATCACAAACAAATATACAGACAACATTTCTGATTATGTACCCTTGAATGCTTCTTTATCTTTTCTTGTTTTAGGGTGTCCCAAAATGACCTGAATTACAACTCGAGCTGTTCAGAGCTGACATGTGGTGATTTGAAGGTAAAATCTTGTTTAAAATATAAACAAAGAAAAATTCCAATTTTACACTGTGTCACAATTTCTCGGATTTTCAGACATCATTTCGTCTATTCATTGCATGCATAGGCTGGATACTTTTAGAATATGTATGGAAAGAGTATCGTAGCAAGAAATGGAAAATTACAAATAGATGCGAATTCAGTACTTTAATATATTCAGGCGAAATTGGGAAAATTTCTGTGCAGATTGACGCCATGACTGACACAAAATCACTCAGAATGACAACGGTAATTATTTCTGGCAAATAAAAACTTACAATAAAAATAATAAAAACAAATAACCGTACGCAGATAGTCAGAGTGTTTCTGATTACTTACATCACATATTTATGTACAAACGATCCTGCATACCAATATCCACAAATCTGCCAATTTTTAAACTTATCCTATCTTACGGTATGCACCTCTCTTCTTCTTCTACGACCAAGATGTGGAAACGTGCTCTAGACTCAGTTGAATCAAATCTTCTGGCCCCTGTACGACTTGACCTTTGCCCCTACTCCGATAGCTCAACCTGTCAATCATCTCTATAAGCATGCAGATCACTCGGATGATCATGTGTCATCCCATTACTGTCATTCTCTTTCTTGTCGCTACACTGAGGGGACATGTGCTGTTCTCTCTGTTAGACACAGATTTTGATTGTTTCATCATGGGTAAATCTAATTAAAATTCCACTAGAAAATTGAAACACTGTGACAAATGTAGGTAACGTGGAAGGTCTACACCAATTCGGTCCATAGGTCCTGGCACAGCAGTTGCTGTCGGCCCACAACTGCAGTGGAGATGCAATCCCTCCTTCGCGTTGGTGTTGTATTCTGTATATCAATAAAAGATATTGATCATATCTTTTTATTGGTATTCTTTTTCGCTGGAACTAGGGTGTGTTAGTACTTTTATACCTATGACTTGATATAGACTGAGAGGCCAGTCTTGTACTTCATGCCGAGGTGCTCGACACTCGACTTTTTTACCTCTACTCTCTGAGCAATTACGTCAGCAAAGTGTTGATTTCTGATCCGTTTATAAGTCCTTTCTCATCTTTGGTCAGTTAGGGGGATTGGTACTGAATATTAAGCGAGTTGAGCAACCGCGCCGTTCTCCCTTTCACTGCCTTCCAGCGTGTCTGTGGGGGATGGTTTCGAAGCAGGGGCTGTCCAGATTAAGGTCTTCGACATTAATTCACCGGGGTCACTTGATAAATCGCGGGGAGGCGAGGTCCACATGCCAAACTATGTCCTAGAGTTTTTGTGCTGTGTAAGCCAAGGGGTTTATCACTTAGAAGCAACCCATCACAAGTTCAGAGTTAGCATATCGGGTGCTTTCTCTAGGCCTCCTTGTGTTATGCGACCTCACGGTTGTTGAGTTGACACAGGGTAATCTGCGGCCCTCCATCCAAACGTGGGATAATGCATACCGTGAGATAAGATAAGTTTAAAAATTTGGAAATTTTAACCCTATATTGTATATTTATATACTTATCCTATCTCACATGAAGGATTCCCACCCGACCTGCCCCACATCACAGATTACTGGAAGCTCCAAGATGAGAATGACAGTAATGGGACGTCACATGATCATCTTAGCGATCTGCATGCTTATAGAGATTATTGACAGGTCGAGCTATCGGGGTGGGGGCAAAGGTCAGGTGCTTTGATTCAACTTAGCCTACAGCACGTTTCCACATCTTGGTGGTAGAAGAAAAGAGGTGCATACTGTGAGATAGGATAAGTATATAAATATACAATTTATGGTTAAAATTTCCAATTTTGTGAAAAAATATGTCACTGGTTGTGAAGTCATACATCAACATTGTTTTTTTGTCCTTAACACATAGCTTTGGCAAAAGTTTCATTCAATTGTACTACTACCACTTAGAGTAATAGTTGACAAACAACATTTAATACTAATAAAAATATTACACAAGTGATTGCAACCAGTTAGAAGGATGACGTATGTTTGCCTCTCGGGATGCCACAATACATACACTGATGCATCAATACTTTTTCTAAGACTATACAATTATCGATACATTCAAAACTGTATCAATATTTAGTTTTGAAAGTATCAGTTTAAATATGTTTATGTATCATTTATATTTTGCAATTGTATCATGTTTTTTGATGTTATGAGAGTTATTTTTCATGTACAAAGATGGGAAATTAGAACTTTTTAATCTCTGAGAATCCGAAATGTTAATCTTTTCATGGACAATTATAAAATATGAAATATTAAAGTAAAAAATGTAACTAAATTTACGCAATAATGCCGTGAAAATAGGTATCGTGATACTGATACGTATCGAATCGTGACATGGGTATTGTGATACGTATCGATTCATGAAACTTATGTATTGTGACATCCCTAGCTGCTCCATGTCAACCATGCTTTAAGAGAGCACACGTGTAAATGTTGTATAGTCATGGTCATTGGTGCCATGAAAAGCATTACCTACTAAGAGGATTCATCACTGCTCGAATCACTATCTGATCCAAAATCTGATAAGTCTGAATGATCATCTTCACCAACAGTTGATGTAGTAATACAGGTATCCATTTGGAATGATGTAGACATTTGATTCCCAGTGAAACCATGACACCAGATATTTGCCATTGACCAACATCCAACCATGTTTCTCGGGGCTGGATGAGACAGGATTGGAGATGTGAGCATTTCTCCAAATTGCTGATACATAATAGACTCTGGATAGTTTTCTCAAAAGGAGTAGTATAGGGAATATCGGTTCGGTGACAGGTCCCCTAATAGCGATATTTTTGCGAACTACCGTCCCTGCCCGAGTAAAAACATATTGGTGAATGATGGCAGCCCATCATTCGACGTCTGTATCCATCAGATTATTTTATGGATTTACATTGATATCGAGGAAGCAGTTCAGCGTTATTCTCCTATGATTTCTTTGGTTTTGGAAAGGAATGCTTGCCGGGCCTGTTGTCTGCCCTGTTCTATGAGCTTTTTTTTCTCCTGTTCACCGATGTCCCGCGTCTTGCGGGACTTGGTTCGAATCTCTTGTTTCACCCTGTGGTATTTGGCAAGTTCTGCTAACACCAAACGGATATCTTCCTCCGTGATCTTGCTGTCGGCGAGCACTGTTGATCTGTGATCATCAATCATATTCATCTTGGCTTCGGCTAAACACTAATCTCGTCGTGCTTCAGCGCTTTATGTTGCAGTTGACGTGAAATGAATTTAAGAGCTATTCCCGCCAGCCCCGATACCCCCGGCTGCTATTTCTAACCCTAGGACTACAGGTGCGGCTACAATAGTCGATAATAATAAGCCAACCCTGGCTGCCCTGAGTCCCATGCTGGCTGCCACAAGTGAAGTGTCTATCCCATCCACGGTATTCACGGCTCTGTAGTACTTTTTGTACAATTCTAGTCGTACATCACATTCCATTTCCAGTTGGAGTTTAATGTCGCCTATTTGTCTCAAATGAAATCCGTCTACGGTTTCCAGTGTTTTGACCACTTCGTCCATGGCCGGATACAATCCCATCTTTATATAATATAAGTTAGAAAATAATATGTGATTGGTTTTCAGTTAATGTTTGATTGATGTACTTAAGGCTGATAAACTTCAGATTTTCGTGCAAGTAAATAGTCGAGAGCTGAATGGACTCTGTTTCGTCAACACGAACCCTGTCGAGGCTTGTTAATGGTTCCGATCCCGGTCTTATGAAAATATGGCAACGTTGGTGCATGTGTTGATCGCTCCAGTTTATTGTCAACCCATTCAAAAGTACTAGATCATTTGAGGGGACGTTTACGAGATAAACTTCTATTATGAAAGTGGTGTGTACTTTTATGGCAAAATTTGAATCGAAAAAATACAGTTGGTAATCGGTATGTCGGACAGTAAAGCATTCGAGTTGACTGGAGCTAACTTGTTGCCCGTGTGACCCGGTATTCGCAATAATTGTATGGTTTTATCAAATTTCGATGTGAAAGACATGAGAATGATCCCGTCGTTTATTATTTCGGAGATGTAACAATTTTTTAGAAACATGAATGATGCTGAGGTGAGGGTGATATCGATCAGCTAGTCGATTTTTTTGGTGAAACTTCTCGTCGCATGTACACGTTGTTTTGCAAGTGAAAGGCGTATGAGGTATTTTCCGTGCCGGGTTGATCGAATCCCTGTGTGTCCCCGAGGCTGGAGAGCTATGGTAGTGCAGTTTGCAACATCCATCATTATGACAATTTTACGAAATAGTTTTCTGTTGTGTGTGAACTTCTGTGTGAACTTTAAGCTGATGAGATGTACAGTGAGACCTCAGATACCCGGACCCCAGATTTCCAATTTAGGGTCCTAAAGACATGTCCCAGAGTAAACGCGCATTTATTGTAATCCAAGCACCTATAATTGACACATCAAAAGTTAAAAGTTAAATGTTGTGGACTTCGCATATTCTCAGGGATGGCTTTCACGCTTCAAGTCGTCGTGTTGCAAAGGAGCGGCACCCAGTGTAAGCAGTCCTCAATGAAAGACTTTTTCAAAACTGAATAATAGTAAAGGTATGATTGTTATGTTGTGATGCTGTTTTTGAATGTCTATACATGTACAATAAACGCTTGATGATCATAAACGTTTTGGATTTTCCTTGAGGTGTATGAAAACCAAAAATCCAGATATCCGGATATTCAATTATCCGGACGTTTTACGTAAGAAAAGAATGTGTCCGGATATCTGAGGTCTCACTGTATATTATTTGGTGAGAAAATTTTGTTGAGTGAAATTTTATTCTCCAAGGTGACATTGACCCCCTAGAGACCGTATCATGGAATAATTATTCATACTAAATGCATTATTAATTATAACCACTACAAGCGATATATTAGGATTCAGATATTAGGAAAATATAAATGTAGAATATTAGTTTCATCATGTATCAGTAATAGCTTAGAGAAAGACTCCAGTCAAAAGTAGTAATACTCATCTCACAGACATACTATTGAAAAAGGTGTAAATTACGGCTGCACATTTTCACAGATGTTCAAGACAAAATCCTAGTCCAAGGTATCAAGGACTCAAGCTGTTAGACAAACCTTTCAGTATGAAAAAGTTATGACTAGACGATTTAATGAACTGCTTTGATAAAGTAAACATGTCATCATCTATATTACAATAACTACAAGCAAACACCAATTTAGGGTCCTAAAGACATGTCCCAGAGTAAACGCGCATTTATTGTAATCCAAGCACCTATAATTGACACATCAAATTAGGCTCGTTAAGATCTAGACCAGGGTAAGCGTCCAAGCATCCAGTAAAAGTGCCAGCGAGATTAGTGCCAGTTGAAATAGGATTAGCAGGATTTAGTACTCCCCCTGTGTGGTCATTGAAGTTGTTTTGTAGGACACACCCCATTTTGTATATTCTGTATTTCATTGGTTAATGTAGGTTACACCCATTTTTGTATCAGTCAACGAATCATAATAACTTCCTTGTTTCAATTTTAGATAAATAGTCAAACTCCAATTGTACGTCAGTAGGATTTAGACTCCCAAGACAGGTTAGCTCTAGCCCTCAGCCCAGAGAGTTGTACCGACTCTCTGTGGCTACCCATGTTATTCCATTCTTGTAAATAAAATTGTGATTAGCTTCTTGTGACTTCTTGTGACTTGTGAGTTAATTCCCCCAAGCAGACCAGCATGCCAGTTAGATAATGGGTTTCACCGGAACCCTCACTTGGACCCAAAGACCCAAATTCCCGCGTAAACCGTCATGCTTCTCTGTATGTAAATTGCGCAAACGTGATGTTGATGTTTGACTCCGATCATGATTTCGACATCGACATCGGATGCTGGCTCTTCGAGAAATACTTTGATGTATAGAGTCATAGTCGATGGAATCCCTGTTAATATGGCCGACGCTTCTTCAAATTCTATAAACTCATGCTGTCTCGGAGGTTCGGTCGACTCGATAGCGTGTGGTCTGCTTTTCTTGGGATGACACTGACAAGCACACTCTGTCCTTGTGGTGGGACGTAAGCTCCCAGCACTATCCCGTTATTGACGACTTTGATGACGTAATGATCCTTATTCTCCGTAAACACAAAGGGAGAAACGACGTTGATATCGAATAGCCAGGCGAATTTAGGTGAGATCAATGTCCATTTGTTGTTGTCAGTGTAGACAAGATTGTACGTGGTGTTTTTGGAGATACCCCGGGTCTCATCATCAATTGCTGCGACCATCACCCATTTGTTGTTGTTGTTACAGACAAGTTGTTTATGAGTCCATCCCCAGTCTCGACAGTGTATCTCCTTGGTTACCACCACCACTTAGATTAACAACTAGTATCTGAAATGAACATATTTTACAGAAAAAGGGCTCATAGTGAAAAAAATCAAAATATAATAAAAAGGAGCCCTGAGACTTTCTTCATTTTCAGAAGCTGTGGAAATCTAAACGTGCCACAGTTTCTGCAGACAGACTGCACCACCATTATGCACTTCAGTGCGTTTGTACACATAGTTTTTCAGTTGCAAGGCGTATAACTTGCCTTCGACCCTGGGTTCGTTGGATCCTCGCGTGTCCCCGAGGTCTGAGATCGCTACGGCAATGCATTTTCTGATGTGTTGCATGGTTTCGGGACCCGTAGTATTGTGCTGAGATATCCTATGTGTATTGGTTTGTGCTTTACATCAAAAACGGATATTTTAAATTCCGTGATCGTGCCTCGGGTTAATTTCTTGTACTGCAGGAACAGGAACGACTCGTCGTTGTAGTTTTCTTTTTTGACCGTATGGCTCTCAGCAGCATCGAAGGCCTTTCACCTTGAATGTTATCGGTCGTGCTTATCTGATCGAGATCAATGTACAACTCACGATAGGGAAGTAGGTGCCGCTGAGTATTCCCCGGTAGCGTCACAAACATAATGTTAAATATATATATTTTTCCTTATCCTAACTCATGCTCTTTTGCTTGTCTTCTTCTTCTTGCGAACATAGTGGAAACACTTGTATCTCCCTAATTGAAGCTCCCTTCAATGTATAATCACTAATTAATACTCACCATGACTTGCCTCCCTTTGTCCCAGCGCGGGAAAGGTGGCGCCACCCTCTGGCCACATGCTTCACTCTCTCCTTCTTCGCCCAGTGAGCAGGATGTGAGAGCACCTGTGTCTCCTTGCACACTATATCCTTTGATTATTCTTAGTTTATTACCTCTTATTCCTTACTAAAGAGGTGTAGCTAGTATCCTTTAACAATATGTATTGATTATTACTCGTAATTCTATTGTTTATTCACGGTTTTCCGTGATTGTTCAGCCTAGTTTACGTGGATGAAAATCTGTACTGTTTGTAGATTACGTTTTTCTGCTGCTGATCCGCATTTAATATGTCCTAGCTGTACTACGCCTTGTGCGTTTACTTCACGTTGCAGTTACTGTATTAATTTATCCATTTCTGCATTTAACAAATATCGTTTTTGCGTCTTGAGACGTGCAGCAGATAGGTCACGTAAACAAGCCTTAGGCATGGCCGATACATCGGACCCTCTAGCCAGTCAACTGCTGTCGGACGACCCCCTCCCGTTTGGTGTTCCGCTAGAGATTCCTTCGGAGGAGGGGCGTGGGATGCAGTCCGCCACCTCCAAGAAGCGTCCGGCTTCCCCAGACATCCCGTCTTCGCAGCAGAAGTCTAAGAGGGCATCGACTTCGTCACAGCGTAAACTCCGTACCCCCAGGGCAGCGTCGACCTCCAAGGGAAAAGCTAAGAATCCAGCTAGAACGTTCTCAGCCGAGATTCTTCCCGCCGCTGAACTGGGCCTGTATGACGACCAGCCGATCATCATACCCGATCTACGCCACAAGAAGCGACCGGTGTCAGCTACAGTAACGTCAGCAGAGATCGCCAGGCAGCCTGATGTCTCTACACCGATGTCCGACGATCATTCTGAGGGGCCCGTCGCTAACATCGCAGAGAGGGCATCGACGACATCGTCGCAGACCATCCCAGACGACATGATACAGAAGATCATGCAGATGATGGAGAACCGTTACAGACTGCAACCAGCCCAGAAGGACCTCCACGAAGGCACCAACGCAGACGACTGCCCATAGGGACACTCCGTCAACGTAGCGGCCACAACCAAGCCACCTTCACGAAGGAAGTCACAGTCTACCTCCAGAAAGGACCCAGATGAACAGCCTGCACGAAGGGCTAGAAGATCATCACCTTCCCCGGACTCGGAGGATCGTCACTCTTATAAAGATTCCAGAAGGAAGACTACGTCGTCCTTGGACTCAGACTCGGACCCCCCGACTTCACGAAAGCCTTCGCGAAAGTCAAGCCGACACTCCCCAGAACCGGACACAGTTAAGGCTTCACGAAGGGCTTCACGAAGGACACCAGTAGCAGGTTCTAAATCATCTTCATCCAGACGATCATCTGCAGATTCCTCAAGGGCTTCGCGAAGCTATCAGCGTTCACCTCACAGATCTTCGCGAAAGTCAAGACGCAGCTCTTCAGTCCGATCACCAAGATCATATCGTTCGCCTCGCCGTTCACGATCACCTCGCCGATCACCACATCGATCTCCACACAGGTCTTCACAGAAGTCCCAAGACAGGTCTCCATTATCGTCTCCATGTACAGCGATAGAACCATATATACCGCCATCACAAGAGCATCAACCTCTTATCGACGATCCCATTACAGAAGACGATGGAGGCATCATCTTCTCAGATGCTGAGATACGATACTGGATGGTAAACAACCTAGACCTTTCTTCACCTTCCAAGAGTAACAACTCGGCGCAGACTTATCTGATGAAGGAGGACGATGCTGATGCCATCACCTTACCACAGATCGACCCGATTGCTGCAGTACCGAAGAATTTGGACTTAGCCTTCCACAAAGCCACTAAAGTCCAAACAGCACATTTACCACTGTTCCATGCTAACAAGTTTTCAACCCACAATATGGAACCGTTCCTCAAGGCACAAGACATAGACGACAACTCTTATCACTCTTATCACCAGATTTCGTGACACGACATCTGAAGATGATAGAATGATTTACTCGGCCCTACTTATGCAGAAGAAGGACCAGCAGTTCCTTATGGATCATCTCACATCAGTCTCAGCAGCCTTAACCTTAGCCCGTCGTCAAGGCCTCCTCGCTTCCTGCAACTGGGGTGAGCACTTTACAGCTCCACTCAATACAGCCCCCGTGGTCTGCTCCATCCATCTTCGATGGAGGAATAGAGAAAGTCTCCAAGGAAGTCACTAAGGATTCTAGAGAAGTCCTTATGATTAAGTCAATGGATATGCTAGCCAGCGTCATCAGACAGACTTCACAAAGATATTCAGGGAAATCTAAATTCACTGGATTACAGAGAGCACGGGATAAAAAGATAGCCAGTTCCAGGGGAAGAGATTCTTTTCGTCGCCCATTTGGCAACTACAGAGGAGGATCAGGAAGAGGCAGAGCACCCAGAGGTTCCCGCAACTATAAACGCTGAAAGTCAGGTTCGGAACGACTGGAGTCTTCCACCCCCAGCCGTTCCAGTACAACCGTCACAAGTGGGTGGATGCCTTCAACCATACTGGGAGAACTGGGGAATGTTACAAGACCCATATGTCTCCAACATTCTTCATCACGGATATCGTATCCAACTAAAGGCCACGCCTCTCCGCTGACAGTCAACCCTTACAAGTTCGACTTCCAGACACAACAACTACCAAAGTTAAGAGAGGCTGTTACTTCCCTCCTGAACAAGCAGGCCATAGAAGTACTAGATCAAGTAAACATCGAACCAGGTTTCTACTCCCCAGTTTTCCTAGTACCCAAGAAAAACTTCAAGGAAAAATACAGACTCATCTACAACATGAGCACGTTCAACAGAGATTATCTACGCAAACCACCGAAGTTTCGCATGATACATCTACCCCAGTTACGGCACTTAATCCGTCCCATGGATTACATGGCCAGTATAGACCTACAAGATGCGTATCTACACATCCCGATACATCCCGAATCCAAGAAATACCTACGATTTACACTGGACGGGCTGCATTACCAATGGAAAGTACTCCCATTCGGAATATCATCAGCCCCATGGTTATTTACAAGAGTAACGAAACCCATCGTCACCTACCTACATCGTCAAGGGCTACGCAGTGCGTTTTACCTCGACGACGGGATACAAGTAGATCAAGATCCACAGCGTCTCAAACTACAGTTAAACTACATCATCAAGCTACTAACACAGCTGGGATGGTTAGTAAATCTACTCAAGTCGGACCTAGTACCTTCGCAAGATCTGCAGTTTCTAGGCATTCGATTTATCATGACGCTCAACCGTATCGTCGTTCCAGAAGACCGCTGGCTCAAGATCCAACAGGCCATTCCTCCAGCACTACTCTCTCCGTTACCACTTCGACAATGGCAGAGTCTATTGGGTCTCCTCACGTCAACCCAAGACTTGACACTAAGAGGCAGGCTACAGTTACGCCCATTACAGGTCTTCATCAACGCTCATCTCGACGATCTACAACCTTTCAGTCTACCGGTACACCTCAGACCTCATCTACTATGGTGGACCAGGAGGTCGAATGTCTGCGAAGGCATCTATTTAACAGAGCCGGAATTCCAAACCCATCTCTATGTAGATGCGTCGCTCCAAGGTTGGGGAGCTCATCTCGCCAACCAGACGACATCAGGCATATGGAATCAGCAAGAAAGCAAGCTCCATATAAACATGTTAGAGATGAAAGCGGTAATCAACGCCATACGTCATTGGAGTACCATTCTACGACAGGCACATCTGATGATTCATACCGACAACTCAACAGTGGCGTATTATATGAACAAACAAGGCTTAACGAGATCATCAAGCCTATTGACTGTATGCTTTCAACTGTTCGATCTAATCAACGAACTCAGCCTACATGTCAGAGCATGTCACATTCCCGGAGCCAAGAATGTACTAGCAGACGACTCTCTCGCCACACCTACCGGCACCGACAAAATGGATGCTCCATACAGAAATCTTCGCACAGATTATCAAACAATTAGGAGCGCCGCTAGTAGACCTATTCTCCACTCGATTTAACAATCAGCTAACGACATTCGTATCACCTGTCCCGGATCCACAAGCATGGGCAACGGACGCTCTAAGCATATCCTGGGAAGGCCTCAACGCAGACGCTGCGTTTCCGCGCCAGTGCTAATCCCTCAAGTGTTACAGAAAATCAGACAAACACAGAGGCTACAACTAACTTTGGTCGCCCTACTGGCCAGCCAGAACGTGGTTTCCCATTCTAATTCAAGAAATCAGACAACCAACACTAAAGCTACCAAAGCGCTCGAATCTACTAGTACATCCTCACACCAAACAAGCGCACGGAAACCCAGAAGTGTACCAACTTCACGTATGGACTGTATTAAAGTGTGTTTGAACAAGAGAGGATATTCTACAAGAGCGGCAAAAGCAGTCACGCTTGCTTTTACGCTATTCTACTCGTGAACTTGTAATGACGACAAGTGGCAAAGTTTCGAAAACTACGCAGCAAAAATTGGATTTACAGCGAGAAATGCTACACATCTACAAGTGGCTGATTATCTGTGTTACCTACGTCAAAATAAACATTTGAAGGGCTCGACATTGTCAACATATCTTGCCGCGCTTAGCTCGGTCGTTACCATGAGAACGGGTGTCAAGTTAACGAAGACGCCAGAGTTACTCGCCTTGCTACGCTCTTTTCGTTTGGAAGATCAGAAAGTGAAATTCCGCGCGCCAGCGTGGGATCTAAATATAGTGCTTCAACACCTCACAAGTGAAAGTTATGAACCGTTAGATTCAACGAACTTTGAACTTCTCACACAGAAAACGGTTTTTCTGTTATCGCTAGCTACGGCAGCCAGGATGTCTGAAATTCACGCACTAGATTACGAGAGGATTCAGTTTGATGACAATCACAACACAGTGCACATGGGTTTGCGATGGGACTTTATCGCTAAGAATCAATTGCCAGGTCAACCAGACAGATTATTCCATATCCCTGCACTATCCTCGATTCTCGGATCTCAAGATACATTGGACTTATCTCTATGCCCAGTCAGAGCTCTCAAAATCTATCTACGACGTTCCAAACCAAGACGTCGACATCTCAAGCGATTATTCATCCCTTTAGCGGCGACAAGTCAGACCGATGTCTCGTACCACCATATCTATATGGATTAGAACTGTCATACTGCGCGCCTACAAGGCGGCTGGACTGGACCCTCCAAGAGCAGCAAATCCTCACGAAATCAGAGCCTTAGCTTCCACGCTCGCGCTACACGGTAACTGCTCACTAAATACCATCATGGAGGGATGTTTTTGGAAATCCGACATGGTGTTTGCTAACCACTATCTGAGAGATATCACCACTGAGGACGTCTCAGGTATTCACCATTTTGGTCCTATGGTCCTCGCACAGCAGTTGACAGTCCCTCGTAGACGATAAGATAGTCTTACGAGATTATTATGTATATTTATACATGTATTATCTAGCTTAAAACTCTACGGAGTTGTTAGGGCTATTAGGGCCCAGTACTGATATTTATGTACTTTTTTGGATAACTTCTCCATGTTGGAGTAGTATATATACTTATTGCTATGTTCATAGTATGTTTTTGTATAGTAATACCCCTTTTTTGTCTATGGCAGTGTATAAACTTATAGTTTACAATAGCAAAGGATTACAATTCAGTGCCATTATAAGTTCCCGTCAGGGGGTTATTACAGATATATATATATAAATCACTAATTAATCTGGTAAATCCAAAGTCTCTACTCTTTCCCACCTCCGACTCCGTCGGATACTACAAGCAAAAGAGCATGAGTCAGGATAAGGAAAAATATGTAATTTTTAGAGTAAAATTGATATTTTATACTTATCCTGACTCATGAGGTAAGCCCTCCCATCCTCCCCACATAACACTTTGGATTTCCCCGTAAATTCAAGTGTTGGGTTCGAAAAATAAGGAGAGAGTGAAGCATGTGGCCAGAGGGTGGCGCCACCTTTCCCGAGCTGGGACAAAGGGAGGCAAGTCATGGTGAGTATTAATTAGTGATTATACATTGAAGGGAGCTTCAATTAGGGAGATACAAGTGTTTCCACTATGTTCGCAAGAAGAAGAAGACAAGCAAAAGAGCATGAGTCAGGATAAGTATAAAATATCAATTTTACTCTAAAAATTACATTGTTATTATTTAAAATTCAACATGTACAAAAAGGGAGTGTTTTCTTCAGTCTGTGACACGAGTCAGTCCATGTTCTCGTTTCACGTGTACTACCAGATCAGAGGAATCTTGAAAAAATCAGCGGAACCGATTCCGCAAGACAAGGCATGGAATGCAGTGAACAGTCCGTATGATCCGTGTGCGTACGAACGTATTTGTAATGAATTCGAAATTGATCCGAAGACGGTGGATTGGCGTTTGCCGGGAGTGAACCAAGGGTTGGGAACCCCATCGTCCACAAACTACAGAAAAAATGGGGCGGCAAGACATACGAGAAATCTTACGTCACGAACCATGAGTGGAGGGACGATCTCATGGCTTTTGATAATATCAATGATTACTGCGTTTGGAGGTTTCGGCAGGGACCGGAAGACGATTGAAAAAATTGATGTTGGATACGTCGAAAGGGTTTTCTCATGCAGATGTTGTCAGATTCGAACGTACGTGTGAGCAGTTCTTGGTAACGCTTTCCAGTATCACAGCTTTCGACGCGCAGAAACAGTGCGTGTTGAACGTCGAGGATGCCATCTTTAGATTTACCGACTGCCATCAAGCAATACCAAGACGTTTTGCAAAATGCTCGTTCTAAAGTGGATTACGTTTTTGGTGTAGAATTGTACATACCTTCGAGCAACATGTAACTGAGGATCAATAAAGTGGTGGGCTATAGTAATGAAATAGTCATCGCCACCGATGATCAGAAACTATGCGTTAATCCCGATATTAATGATGTGAGTCACGTCGCATCACATATTGGTGAAACGGGAATAGTGGCACCACCACCAATACCGGAGCCAACTGTTCAACCTGCACTACACCTATCGGCAAGTGTGGTTGTTGAAAATCAGCGACACGTAGATCGCAAGATGGCGTTCGTGGTCGGCGGGATCGTGGTCGGACTGTGTCTCATTTGGTTAAAAATTCCTTAGCGGCGATGTATACCAGGCCTGCCACGGTGACGACGAACGACCACAGATATCAACCGAGCCAAGTGACCGTTTTCACTTACTGCGTGGCCCATGAACGAGGTGTCTGCTGCATCTTGTTCATCATCAAGCAATGCCTTGGTGGTGGTTAAATCGTCCATTCCGATATTGCCGCTGCTTCGGCCATTATTTATTTATATTAAACATATAATTTTTATATGTATATAACAATGTCGCAATACGGAATAAAGCTAGATCCTTTCTGAAGATTGAGGGACTCGCTCGGAGTCAAAGGCATTCATCAATCCGTGACGATCAGTAACAATCCGAGCACGTTTGATCAAACAGAAACGCTGCTGGTTTGATTCCCCAACCTGGGCGAGAACCCGGGACGGCTCGACTGGCTTTTCACATCACTTTGGAGTCCGCAGATGACAAAAGAGAACTAGTGATGAACATTGTCTAGAAAACGACCATTAAAATCAGTGGCAAAGAGGTGCTGAGCATTGACAACAGTGACATGTTTTTCAGTTGGGCGGACCTCTGGAGAACCAAGAGCGAAAGGAAAAACATGAAATACCAAGGCATTTTTTTAGCATAGGGGCTGTTTTTCATTGAGGTTGCGCACGGGGTATGCTTTTACGCAAGATGAACGCAACATGGATGAAATCAACTCGGTCATCAAGGATCCTGATCTCGCCGACATGACGGTCGGACAATACTTGGCAACCAAGTACGTGCTGTGGCTGGACATGCGATCCACGGATGACGATCAGCTGCATGGCAGTGGGCGGCGCATTGACAAAGGAAGGAAAGGGATCACGATTCAGCAAGAAGGCGCATCGGGCCATCAAGTTAAATTTATATTTGTACGTGATTATGGACGCGCAACTCAATATAGACAATGTAAGATTCGTGCAAGCCATCTATTGATCTGCCTCGCGATACGCACTGTGCCATCGTGTGTGTGGCCAGACGGGTTGCAGAAAAATGGTATTCATGCTGGATATGCTGGAAGGATACTATCCAGACGTTTTCGTCATTCTGTGCCCGACTGCGCTTGAACAAGATGTACACGTAGAGAGAGCGTGGTTGATGATCGACGACGACATGCACAAAATCGATCTGGGAACGCGTCTGCAGGACTTTTTGCATGCCTATCACACAAAAGTTTAAAGGAGAGCCGACGCTGTTCGTCATAGACGACTGCAGCACCAACAAAGAAATCGTCAAAAAACAAGACATACTGTCGTACCTGGCCTTTTCCGTCCGGCACATGAGACTCAAAAATTGAACTCAGTGCTGAAAGACCTCAGGGAACTGATGCGATGGGTCACCTTGTTTCACTGCAAAGATTTGAAAAGCAAAACAAGTTGGCTGTCAAAGTCTTTGGACACAAGGGGAAAAGAGTCATCATGCACCTAATCAGCCCCATGATGGATAAAACCATGCTCAGGATCAATATATTCCTAATCGAAAAAGATGACAAGTATTACTATGCAGCGATTAAAAGTCTGAGCAGGCTGTTGCACGACCAATCGATATACGACATAAAGAAACACTTTTGCAAGCGGTGCCTGCATGGTTACCCACACGCTGACCTGTTGGAAGCACACAGAAAGGACTGCTTAGGTGTGGGGCAGACGGCGATTAGAATCCACATGCCCAAGAAAGACGACAACGTTTTAAAAACGACCGCACAACAGACAACACGCCTACCTCGAAAAAAGCAGAGTTTCACTTACAAAACACAAGAACATAAGTCTTGCGGGTTCGGTTACGTGGTGGTCCAATAATAGGAAAACGAATCCTCACGTTATCTACCGAGGTCCAGACGCAGCCGAAAAGTTTCTCACTTGCCTGCAACACAAAGAAAAACAGTCATCAGGAAAAATGTATATAGAATCATCCCCATGCACATGACCTGGGATGACTGGCAAGCTCATAAGAACGCTACTCATTACCATGTGTGCAAACACCCGCTTGACGGCAATTCGATGAGAGATCACTGTCACGTCAATGGCCATTACAGAGGCGCCGCACACAACGTGTGCAACTTGAAACTGAAAATCGATCCCAAAATCATACCCATCCCCGTGGTGTTGCACAACCTTCGTGGATACGATTTGCACCTCATCATGCAAGCCATCTCGAAAATGGAAGGCAACATGGAGAAATACATCTCGTTCTCGCTAGATGGTCTGAAATTCATAGATAGCTTTCAGTTCCAGCTCTTGGCGCTAGACAATCTAGTGAAAGCGAATAACGCCGACACCTTCTATATAAACAATCAATACACCGACGAGGCAACTCAGACTCTGTTATCCTTACGAGTACATGGGCAACTGGTCCAGGTTCAACGAAACGCGATAACCTCCCATGGACCGCTTTTACATTTGACACTTGACCGACTCAGGTATCAGCGAGGACGATTACTCGCACACACTTGACATGTGGGACAAACTGGGCTGCAAGACTTTAGGTGATTACCACAACCTGTACTTGAAAACTGATGTGCTACTGCTCGCCGACGTATTCGAAATATTCAGAAAACACTGCTTGGAACAATACGACTTTTGTATTATACCAGTATTACACCAGTCCTGGTCTCTCCTGGGATGCTTTGTTGAAAAAGACTGTTGTGGAATTGGAACTTTTGACCGACTACGACATGCAGCTGTTCATCGAGAAAGGTCTGTGAGGTGGGGTTTCGATGTCCGCCAGGCGCTATGGTCGCCAGGCCAACAACAAGTATGTGGATGGCTACGACTCAAGCAAACCGACTACCGGTAAACACATACTCTACCTCAACGCAAACAACCTGTGTGGCTGGGGCATGACCCAGACTTTACCCACCCATGGATTCGAGTGGACGACCGACATGATAGCGCATCACAGCTAAGCCATAGTTAAGAGATTCAACCACACCTTAACTGAGCGACTGTTCACACACCAGTACGCACAGGATTGGATCAATCCCGAGAAACGATCTACAGCATAGGTTGTACGTTTGCCTCGAGTGGTGACAGACATCAACAGCAAAGTCACTAGACTCGTAGGCAAGAGACCCGTCGAAGCCATCAAAATGAAATCTATCACTGCCGAATTGTCTGCACCACCTACACGTCGCACAAAAGAGAAAAAATTACCGAACCGGGTCAGAGTGAAGTAGCAGAAAATGTGCTACGGATCCAATATGGTTGATGAAAACGTACAACAACGACCGAGTTGATATCAAAGACGACAAACCCAATCTGTATTATCTCAAAGAGAGATTTCATGCGAGAGGAATTACAAGTTATACCTCACTCAAAATCATAATCTGATGGTCTTATGGTGTTAGGTAAGACCGTCAATGTGGTTGGATAGTAAGTTATTAGTCTGTCTTTGTCATTCCGGAATGTTGTAGCTTGTCCCACACGAACTTAAAAACCAGCATTGAACCAGAATTTTTTTAATGTGCTACGGATCCAATATGGTTGATGAAAACGCGTACAACAACGACCGAGTTGATATCAAAGACGACAAACCCAATCTGTATTATCTCAAAGAGAGATTTCATGCGGGAGGAATTACAAGTTATACCTCACTCAAAATCATAATCTGATGGTCTTATGGTGTTAGGTAAGACCGTCAATGTGGTTGGATAGAAAGTTATTAGTCTGTCTTTGTCATTCCGGAATGTTGTAGCTTGTCCCACACGAACTTAAAAACCAGCATTGAACCAGAAATGAAGCTGTCTGACAATGCTTGCCGTAGCAACGAAATGTTATATAGACGATCAGCAGTCTTTCTGCTCCCAATTTTAAGGAAGTACAATCTTTCTGAAGCAAACAAATGGATGAGGAGCACCAGAAGATCAACATCAGTCCCAACAACAATGGCTTTGTGCCCATTATCAGCACAATCAATACCTGTTAGTACAATGAGAAGGTGAGCAGCTGTTCTGGCTTGTTTCACTGGGATATTGAGTTATGAAATTGTTGTGTCAGAGCCTTTATCAAATGTGACTTGTTTTTACCATTGGACAGGAATTTATCCTGTTTGATCGTCAATAGTGTTTCAGAATTGAAGACAATATCAGTGCTCAGATATCTGGCTGCTCTCCGACTCTGTTCAACACCTTTTGTGGACACACACTAGCCATACCCATCAAACACAATGATGCAATTGTTTCCAAAGTGTCTATTGACATATGTCAGATAAGCATCATAAACATCATTGTATGTTCTGCTTTGGAGCCATATCACTTTTCTCAGCAAGTATCCACCATCAACTATGTACATAGCATCTGGAGGAACTTCCTCATCATGTGGAAGGCTTTGTTTGCCTGACAAAGAATCAATGACAGAGTACATGACAGATTTTTCTGTTTTTCTCATTGAGTACTCATCAAATAGTGATAGAGGACATGGAGAAAGTTCATATTTCAAACAGGATAAAAAGTCATCATCTGTTTTCATGAGGCACAGGATGCGATGAAAAAGCTGCATGGTATTGACAGGTATAACCTCATTCTGTATTTTGATTGAGTTGTTCATGACAGATAGGGGGGAGTACTCTGTTTTTTCTTGGAATATGCAGATCTCCAAAGCTTTTGCCAACTATATTCTTCATAGCAGAATCTCCAATTGCAAGTGCAGAATCGCAAGTATTGTCTTCTTTCCCTACAATTCCACTACTCAAGGAGACCAGTTCCTGTCCTTGTTCAAATGGAGAATGAGTTGATAGCCATTCAATCAGCTTGTTAATGTCACTGGTGTCCCTCTCAATTCTGGACGTCCTTAGCTCTACGTGCTGGTGACCCGTGAAGATCTGGGGTAGAATAGGTCTTCAGCAACCCATGTGCTTGCCATAAAAGGCGACTATGCTTGTCGTAAGAGGCGACTAACGGGATCGGGTGGTCAGTTTCGCTGACTTGGTTGACACATGTCATCGGTTCCCAATTGCGCAGATCGATGCTCATGCTGTTGATCACTGGATTGTCTGGTCCAGACTCGATTATTTACAGACCACCGCCATATAGCTGGGATATTGCTGAGTGCAGCGTAAAACTAAACTCACTCACTCACCCTACGTGCTGGTCAACAGTACAAAATCTGGTCCCACAGAATTCCTAAAAGTACTGAATCATTTCAGTGCAACCAGGCATTGCAAAGATCAATTGTGCTAACACACTGTCTGTCAGTCCTCGACCACGAGTGAGACCACCGGATGTCTTCATCGCCCACATGATTCAAATTCCATTACTGTAGTAAGTTTTTTGACAAGGTTTGTGACATTGGCAATTGCTGGAAGTTCACCAAGGATCACATGGTTGGTTTGAACATCCTATACAAAGTCTTCAGACAAGCTTTACTTGTTTCATCCAGGCTGACCTTCTGCAAGACAATAACAGCTATTGCTAACTGTGTCAGAGTATGAGCCCTCAATGCTCTTGCATAAGGGTGACCTGTCAACATATTTTCAGTAGAGTCCGAGGAATAGATGAGTGACCGTAGCTCTTTCAATCCACTGCCATCCATTATATAACCGACCAAACCCATGAAAGACAGAAGGAGATGGACCACCAAGTCTGACAACAACTGAAGCTAGAGTACTTTTGTTCTGGTGGGAAGCTACAATATCAACAGCTTTCTCATATAGAGGTTGGTCAAATGTCACAAAACATGTTTCCTGTCCATGTTTCCTGCATTTGTCAGCAGAATATGCCAGCACAGAATATATTGCATCTGGATTCGATGCCTGCAAGTTGACAAATGGCAATGGGATCACTTTGGATACTTCATAATTGTCAACACTTCTGGCACACTCCATGTATCCACTCCAGCAGGGAGTGTCCTCCAATTTCAAGCATACTCCACTCATCCAAAGCGTATCCAAAAGAATATGCACAGAGCTAGAAGAGGTCAACTTTCTGACATTGGAAATGTCATCAACAGTCAAACCAAGCAAAAAGAGTAACACGTGGAGCCGGGCTCCACTCCTGTTGATTGCAAGTGCAACTGCTGCCGTGGCTATCTCATGGTTATATAATAAACAACCACCCCGGGAGCCCCAAGAGGAACCCCCACAATTAGAGGTCAACCCACATATCATGTTATAAATATATATTTTTATATCATATACATAATGTCTGAGGGGAAAACGTTCGTCAAAGACGCGTACCACGCCACCGTGGTCGCTAGTCTAGCCGTAGGGTACGCTCGGTTGACCAAAATGGTGCTTAAACAACCGACTATCAAGCTAGATTTCAACCTGCAGGATATGGGTATGCTCATAATGAACCTGGGTATGGCGATGGCCACCAAGGACATCCTAGTAAAACAAGGGATCCTACCAGAAAATATTTTGAAGTAAATGTAACTATATATAGGATGGCTACGATCGCCATGATGGTCGGCGGGGGCGTTAGTAAACGCCCTGGCATTTTCCGGGAGTAATTTCCTCTTCTCGAAACTACGGGAGTCACACGCGGCTTAGATACAAGCTGAGCGTAAGTGCCACGACCTGGCTGTTGAACGATTACAAGCAGCGCAATCTGAGTACGCGAAGAAACGTGTACAGAGGATTGATTACATTAACGAACAACTCAGGCGTGAGAACCATGCTGTTAAAACATTCCATGATGTCGACGACGCAGCGAGAGAATACTACCTACTAACCGGTAAACAGCTAGAACCACTCCCTCCTAAGCCCACACTCGCTCAGTACTACACACCATCCCCGGGGCAAATGGACCGGGAATTGATCTTTATCACGCTGGGTCTAGCAGCGACTGCGTTGGTTGCAAAACAATTAGACTAAGTACTCATATAAGTATACCAAAGATGAGACCCGCCCCGTACCAATGCGAATACATACTTATGGGGAAGACCGAGGCCTGTGGTAGGAGCTGCAGGACTGAGGGGTACTGTTGTTTTCATATAAAGAGTATCAACTACACGTGTTCTGTGTGTGGTGTTGGGGTGAAAGGTCACTACTGCCTATGCAGATTACACGGAGAAAACGTAGTCAGACATCATCTTATCTACGAGAAGAAAAAAGACTACAGAAAAGAACGTAGGCGCCTCTTCAGGATAGCAGTGTAGTGGCCCAATTAGAGACTGTGCACACCTAGGTATAACAATGTTCGTAGAAGTTGAGCCCAGGGAAAGTCGTTGCCTGAGAAGCTGGCAGATGGATGTGGGGGAAAGTATAGATATCAGTGTCCTCAAACCCATGATTGTTAGCGAACTATATAAGGGGTGCTCATTTACAATCATGGTGAAAGTAGGGTTTGATGTACCGTAGGCTGGGCACACTTGGAATTACTTTGATGGTGGACGAGTAGATGCGCATGGAGAGATAGATATACTTGTTGACGACTCTTTGCAAATAATACAAAACACCCTACTATGCTGCGCATGTTCCGGGTGGGTCGAGGGTATAATCGATAAGGTCTATCTAGATATTTACTAAGGATTTTATAGCGCCTCTATTTTTTATCAAGGTTGGAAGAGTTACCTCCCTTGCCGGTGGCCCAATTAGAGATTGATATACTTAGGTGTGTACACAATGTCTACTACTCGGGAGCTCAAGCAGATCGCGAGACAGCGAGGTGTAATTGGTTACTCTCGAATGAGGAAACTTCAGCTGTTGAGATTACTTAACATACAACCCCCTCCCACGGTAAAACAACTAAAACTCCAAGCAAAAGAGCTAGGGTTGACGGGTTATTCCCACCTGGGGAGAGCCGGGTTAGCCACATTATTATCACATGGCCCCGTAGCAAAGCCCCACACTGTAAAATAACTCAAACAGGAGGCACGCGATTTGGGGTTAATAGGTTATTCCCGTATGAGGAAGCCACAGCTTGTAGAACTATTACGGCAGATTAGAGCTATTGACCTAGAGTTCATGCGCACTGAGCGCGCTGTAGGTAACTATTTGAGAGGCTGGCGCATGCATGTTGATAGGAACATAGACATCGCCTATATCAAGCCTCTAATCGCTGATAAAGTCAATGAGGAACTAAACGATTTGGGAAGTATAAAGTTTCAAATCACAGTGAAAATGTCACTCGATAAACAGCAGGGCATGGGGGGAACCCCCACTGGGGTCATTGAGTACGTTCAGTCTTACTTCCGAGGTAAACAAGAAGTCGTGACTCATATCGAGACTATAGATGAGTCAATCGATACCAGTTTTCAGCAGATACGAGAATACCTAGAACGCTACACACACATGGGGTCCGGGTGGGTAGTGGATATAATCGATAATGTCTATCTGGACATAGCTAACTACGTGCCATTCAGAGGCGGGTCGTACCTAGACTTGCCCCCCCTACTACAAAGCAAAACAGGCGATGGTCAACGTCAAGAATAGAGGAGATGATTGCCTGAGGTTAGCTATCAGGTCAGCCTTGTTTCCAGCTGGCACTCATTCAGACAGGCTTTCTAGCTATCCCCAAGACGATGGGCTCAACTGGGATGGTATAGATAAACCCACCCCCATATCCCAGAAAACTAAAATAGAAAAACAGAATGATATAGCCATAAACGTCTTAGGGCACGAAGGCAACAAAACGATAGTGCACAGGGTCAGCCCAGTGTTGGGTCGCCGCTTTATCAATATATTCATGATCCAGCGAGGTGATAAGTATCACTACACGTGGATAAAAAACCTCAGCAGGCTGTTGCACGACCAGTCGAAACACGTTGGGAAAAAACACTTTTGAGTACGATGTCTGCACGGTTTCAGTCGACCCGGCCTGCTGGAATCACACTGGGGGGATTGCCAAGGTGTGGGGCAAACGGCCATACGAGACGACATGCCCAAGGAAGGTGACAATATCTTAAAATTCGACAACCACAAGAACCAAATGTCCGTGCCTTATGTCATCTACGCCGACTTCGAAGCCTTGGTCAAACCCGTTGAGGCTGGGGGTACCCCCAACACACAAAAAACACAGGAGCACGAGGCCTGTGGGTTTGGATACGTGGTCGTCCGATGTGATGGGGAAACGAAAGCTCCCGTAGTGTACAGGGGTCCCGACGCGGCAGAAAAGTTTCTAAAGTGTTTGCAGGAGGAAGAGAAAAGTATTAGGAATGCACTATACACAGTCGCTCCCATGCGTATGACTCAAGCCGACCGGCTAGCTCACGCCTGCAGCACTCACTGCCATGTGTGTGATAGCCCACTGAACGGTGATTCAGTGAGAGATCACTGCCATGTCACCGGTAAGTATAGAGGCGCCGCTCACAACGTGTGTAACCTCAAGCTTAGAATCACCCCCGAAGACAATAAACATCCCCGTGGTCTTCCACAACTTGAGAGGGTACGACTCTCACTTGATCATGCAGGCCATCGCGAAAGTCGACGGCAACCTGATGTGCATCCCCAACAACATGGAGAGATACATCTCCTTCAGCTTGAATGGCCTGATGTTCATCGACTCGGTTCAGTTCCTCCTGTCATCACTCGACAGTCTGATCAAGGCCAGCGATACCTTCCCCATCACTGACCGATACACCGACACTGAGACTCGACCCCTGCTGATGAGGAAGGGTGTGTACCCCTAAGAGTACATGGATGGCTGGGCCAAGTTCGCCGAGACCCGACTGCCTCCCATCAACCAATTTTACAGCAACCTGACCGACTCGACAATCACCCAAGACGATTACTCGCACGCGATTAACGCATGGAATAAACTGGGCTGTAAGAATCTGGGTGACTACCACGACCTGTACTTGAGGACAGATGTACTCCTGCTATCCGACGTGTTTGAGACGTTTAGGAGGACGTGTTTTAAGCAGTATCAACTCGACCCCGCATGGTACTACACCAACCCAGGTCTGTCGTGGGATGCATTGTTGAAAAAGACCGGAATTAAGTTGGAATTGCTCACCGATTACGACATGCACCTATTCATTGAGAAAGGCTTGCCAGGTGGGATTTCCATGGCTACCAAACGATGCGCGAAAGCAAATAATCAATACGTGAAGGGCTACGACCCGAGCAAGCCAACCAATCATATTCTCTACCTCGACGCCAACAACCTGTACAGCTGGGCCATGAGCCAGTATCTACCCACAGGGGGATTCGAATGGGCATCACACGAGATTGATGTTATGAGCATCGTGGACGATTCGAGCAAAGGTTATATCCTTGAGGTGGACTTGGAATACCCCAAGACATTACACACATCACACAACAGCTACCCCCTGGCCCCCGAACGTATGAGGGTTAACCCAGACTGGATGTCTGAGTACCAACATAACTTGTTAGGTGGGCGGGTGGCAGACGTTGAAAAACTTGTGCCAAACTTAATGAATAAGACCAAGTACATCGTTCACTATCGCAACCTACAGCTGTACCTGTCGTTGGGTATGAGGCTGACCAAAATACACAGGGTGCTCGTGTTCAACCAGAGCCCCTGGATGGAGCCTTACATCAGAATGAACACAGACTTGCGAAAGCTGGCCACCAGTGACTTTGAGAAAAACCTCTACAAGCTCATGAACAACGTCGGTGTTTGGTAAGACTATGGAGAACCTGAGGAAACGCGTGACCGTGAAGCTGGTTCGGTCGAATGAGGATGACAAGCTCAGGAGACTGATAGCCAGCCCGGCATTCAACCGGAGCAAGATATTCACCGACGATCTGGTTGCCCTACACATGAGGAAAAGCCACATCAAATTCAACCGGCCTGTTTCCGTGGGGATGAGCATCCTCGATTTATCCAAACACCTGATGTATGACTTTTACTACAACGAACTGAAGAAACAGTACGGCGACAGGTGTGAAGTGCTGTACACTGACACGGATTCCCTGCTGATGGAGATTCGAACCGAGGACGTGTACGAGGACATAAAAAAACGCCTTGGTTTGTACGACACCAGTGACTACCCCAAGGACCATGCCATACACAGCACGGTAAATAAAAAGGTCCTAGGTAAGATGAAGGACGAGTGTGCTGGCACGCCCATAGCCGAGGACATAGGCTTGAGGCCCAAGATGTACTCCATTCTATAGGCCAACAAATGGTGAGATCTGGAAGGCGAAGGGTGTTAAGAAGTACGTGGTTAAACAACACATCAAACACGCCAGATTTAAGGAAGCCCTGTTCAAGACCCGTACCTTCAGGCATAAAATGAACACGCTTAGAAGTGATGGGCTTGGATATACGGACTGACGATAAACAAGACGTCCCTGTCGCCGATGGACACTAAGCGTTGGATAGCTATTGATGGGATCAACACGTACGCGTATGGGCATGAGAAAATTGAACCAAGAACATAGGTGTATATATGTCGGGATGTCACGGAACCAGAGAAAGTTTGAGGCCATTTACTACAGCCCGCGTGGGTACTGGAAAGGAGCTAGTGCTGTACATAAGCTGGCTAAAATGGCGCGAGTACCCCCAGGTGAGGCCAAAGCATGGCTTGAAAAACAAGCCCTGTGGCAGATCTATTTATCGGCACCACGCTACGTGCCTAGAAGGAAGTTCGGTATTACTGCACCCAATAGCGTTCACCAAGCCGACCTCCTATTCCTACCCCACGACAAGAGGTACAAGTATGCCCTAACCGTCGTGGACGTGGCCAGTTGCTACAAGGAAGCCAAACCCTTGACCGCGAAAGACTCGGCCCAGGTAGCCTGCGGATTCGAACGCATGTACAAACGCAGCCCGCTGATGTGGCCAACAGAGCTCCAAGTTGACCCCGGGCGAGAGTTCATGGGTGCCGTGTCACAACTGCTAGACAAACACAATACCAAGGTCAGGCATGGCACAGCCGGAGCCCATCGCAGCCAAGCCATAGTTGAGAGATTCAATAGGACTTTGGCTGAGCGCTTATTCGGGCATCAGTATGCGAGGGAGATGGCCAACCCTGGGAAACGATCGACTGAATGGGTAGCGCGGCTACCTCAGGTGGTGTCGGCCATCAACCATGAAATCACTCGTCTCACCGGCAAGAAACCAGCCGACGCTATCAAACTAAAATCAATAGTGGCTGAGTCGGCTGCACCATTGCGTGGGAAGGAGAAACAGATACCAGATAGGGCCCTCGTGAGGTACCTCTACCAGCCGGGGGAACACGAAGGGGATAGTCGTAAGCGAGCCACCGATCCGATATGGTCAGTCAAAACTTACAATATAGATAAAGTGGACATCAAAGCCGACGAGCCGAACTTGTACTACTTGAGAGATGGGCCAGGGAGAGGTTTCGTTAGAGAGGAATTATTGATCACACCGTATAGTACAATGTTACCTCCTGTCAACACGTCATAGTGGCACAGTAGTGCCACGTGCGACACTATTGTGTCACGTGGGGTCGGGAAGTTAACTGGGGGTTCAAAAGTAGTAGATACATTGAGGGTGAGATCTGAGGGCCTAACAAAAGCTTTTTTTGTGAAATAAAGCTTTGCAGAGGCTTTTGTTGGACTTGGTCTCGGACTATCATTATATCTACTACTGCTCTTTTATTCCAAAATAGAGGAAGGGCTGACACTAGATCTAGAAGAGGTTCCAGTGTGACGTCTCGTTCTGCTCCATCTTCATCAAGTCATAGTCAGAACTTTCAGAGATCTGCCTTTGATCGGGCTTCGGATTCAAGAGCGCGTTCTACAAATGTGGCTGTTACTAGAGGCTCATCCTCATCTAGAGGTAGAGGTAGGGGAGGTAGATATTTTCGTGGATCAAGATCAACTTCCAAGAAATATTGACTCAAGTCTCACTGTTCAGCGTTCTCTTCATTACGAATTGGAAACGTCCATCAAAATGATATTGGATTTTGGAATTTGTATGTCCGGTGACACAATCTCCAATAGGGGGCAGATTGGCCCAATACTTAGACAATTGGAAACTAATAACTTCAGACGAGTGGGTCCTGTCTGCAGTGAGCAGGGGGTTTATTCTTCCTTGGCACAAGCAACCTCCAGTGACTTGTTTTCCAGAGGGTTGTCGGTTTTGTCTTCAAGGCCAGCGTTTAGCGGGGGCAAACTTAGCAATAAATCAGCTACTGGAGAAACGGGCAATCATACAACTTCCTCCAGGGGATCAGACATGCGGTTTTTTTATTCACCGGTATTCCTAGTCCCCAAGAAAGATTCGGACGAAATGGCATGATAATAGACTTGAAAGTGTTGATCAAGCTATTTTTTAGGAAATCGCCAAAGTTCAGGATGGAATCAATTGCAAACCTACGCACCTTGATTCATCAGGATTCCAAGTTTATAAGTATAGAGCTAAAGGATACGTATCTTCCTATCCCTATTCATCCAAGATCTCGCAAATACCTAAGATTTGTGGTGAACGGTCGCAGGTTTCAGTTCAGGGTGCTACCATTCGGGATCTCTCTAGCGCCATGGTTGTTCACGAAAATAATCTGCCCGATTCTGGCTTTTCTTCATCAACGAAGGATTGCGATACTCGGCTATCTGGACAATTTCTTGGCAAGGAATGTGGTGACAGCGGTTCTCATGAAGCAAACCAGCTTTATCATCCACGTGTTTACACATCTGGGTCAAATAGTTCATCCTACCAAGTCAGAACTGGTCCCTTCTACGAGGATCAAGTTTCTGGGAGCAATCTTGGACTGAAGAGCAGGCCGTATTTATACTCCTCAGGATCGTTGGGTGGAAATATCAACCAAGATAACCAATATGTTACAGACGCCAACTGCATCAGTTCGTTCATGGATGTCCCTTCTAGGATCTCTCACTTCAATCCAGGATTATACTGTAAGAGGAAGACTAAGGTTGAGAATCCCGCAGATCTGGCTCAACCAGTCTCGGATGGAGGACTTGGAACTGCTCATAGCCTGTCCAGACAGAGTGTGAAGGGAGATATTATGGTGGACGGTGGATGTGAATGTGTTGCCAGGAGTTTCATTACGTCCTCGTTTACTGGATTTGACACTTTATGCGGATGCCTCAAACACGGGTTGGGGTGCACACATGGACATTTGGCAAATTCAAGGTGTGTGGAATCTGTCAGAGGTGAATCTGCATATAAACTTTCGGGAGATGTTACTACTGTTGAAAGCAATTCATTGCTTGGGGAATCACTTGTATGGGAAGAGTCTCATGTTAGTGTCGGACAATTCTACGGTAGTGGCATACATCAACAAACAGGGAGGTACCAAATCTCAACAGCTCCTCGGGATCACTCAGGATCTGTATCAAGCAGTGGGCGCTATAAATTGTTTAATCAGAGCGTGCCACATTCCAGGTCGGAAGAATATCCTAGCAGACTCATTATCTCGACAGGACAAAGTCATCTCGACCGAATGGACTCTCAAGGAAGAGGCATTCGATTTGATAGGACAGAAGTGGGAAATTCCAAACATAGATTTATTTGCGACTTCCAGGAATTTTTGGATACCAACGTTTGTGAGCCCAGTACCGGATCCATTGGCATCGGCAGTCGACGCCCTATCCATGTCATCTGAGGGGATGATAGCCTATGCGTTTCCTCCGTTCAAACTAATTCCAGAGGTTCTGTTAAAAATTCAACAACACGACTGTCTAGTTTATCAAGTGGCACCAGCGTGGCCTGCCAGACCTTGGTTTCCCACCCTACTACAACTATTGGTGAACAAACCTCTATGTCTTCCGTCTAATCAGTCAACCCAAGTCCAACAGAGTTCACAAGAATGTCAGGCAACTTGCGCTACACGTATGGAAGCTATCTCAAGGTCACTCAGGAATCAGGGATTTACGGTTGAAGCTACCAGTGCTATTTCAGAATCCATTAGACCTTCCACAGCTGCCTTGTACGACGCTAGGTGGCGATGATTCATCCAGTGGAGACGAGAGTGTGGAATCTTGGATGTACCTGTCACCATTGCAATGATAGCGGATTTTATCTTGTTCCTAAGAGAACAGAAACATTTGAAGCATAATACTATCGAGGGATATCGATCAGCTATTGCTTCAGTCATGGATTTTCAAGGTTTATCTGTGGGCTCGGCTACATCGCTTCACAAAATGATCAGATCTTTTCAGATTAAGGATATATCGTCTCCAACGATATTTCCTAAGTGGGATTTAACGTTAGTACTTCAATCTCTTCAAAAATCTCCTTATGAGCCTATGCAGGATGCTTCTCTAAAGTATCTGGCATTTAAGACGGCTTTACTTTTGGCATTTGCAACAGCTTCCAGAGTGTCGGAATTACATGCTATAGACTTTAAATCCATCACTTTTTTTGGAAGGATATAAACAGATAACTTTTAGAACTGTGCCGGAGTTCATTGCCAAGAATCAAACTTCAGCATGTGGTCCTTTGGGACATAGTATATATTGTATACCTCAGCTTCCTACCTCTACCTCTAGATCGGATAGGACTAGATTTTTTGTGTCCCATACATGCCTTGCGCTAGTACATTCAGCGTACTTCGACGTTTAGACGAAATCGTCGCAGACTGTTTGTGTCATGTAAAACAAATGTAGACTCGGAGATATCCATGAATACCATATCTCAGAAAGACTACATCTTTTGCTTATAGGGATCAGAATCAAGACTTAATTTATCTTAAATTCTCCCCCCATGAAATTACAGCCCTAGCGTCATCCTTAGCCAAACTAATTAGTATTACATCATAGAGATTGTCTCTAGGAACCGGAAGTGACGTCATTAGACCGGGAAGTGTGGTCATCATCGAACAGGAAGTGATGTCATAATTACCGGAAGTGACGTCATAAGTTTAAGGAATATTAGGTTTAATGACACAATTCAGGATTCGAATAGAATCATTATATATTCATAGGAATCCAGCATAATCCGGATTTAAGGAGTAAGGAATTATATAATTCCTACTAATATGGATTAGGATAATCATGATATCTATCATATCAACCATAACTATAGGAAGTTAGAAGACTCTCCATCTCTGGGAATGTATTCCCTCACTGCTACTGACCAAACTGGAGATAAATTATTTATCTCTGACTAAGTCATAGCTATTCTTAGGAGGTTGAGTAATCAACTCTCAGTTAGTGGTATAGAGTAGTATCTTCCAAGGGTAACCCTCCTTCCTTACTTGGGATTCAGGCTACAATAATGGAGAGGGAATGTTTACGTTATAATTAGGAACAATTACATGTATTGTTAGTAATTGTTAGTAAACTTACCTCTGGATTATGGGGAGTAGTTCCCACCCTGTATCCTCCCCTCGAATTTATCTTTAGAAGATGTCATTAATGTGTTGTTTTTAAGAAAAATCATGAAGGGTTCTAGGAGAACAATACAGTGACGTCAGGATCAAGGGAGATAACTCAAGGGTAGATTAGGTATACCACTAGGAATAGCTATGACTTAGTGTTAAAATTTCTTTTGATTTTCTGTATGTATTCTGTGAATCCATAGGAATAAGGCTACCATAGTCCAGAGGTAAGTTTACTAACAATTACTAACAATACATGTAATTGTTCCTATATTTTTGCATTTTTGACCCAAAAAGTAGTGTTGCCTCCTGCTTGTTTTATGATTATGGGCTGTTGGGCTATGTCTGTGCCAAATTTCAGCTTTCCTGCCAGAAGTGAACATAAATTTCACCAAGCCACTCCACTATTATACAGATCTGTCTGCCATCGTCAAGCTGACCTACATTTCAAGACTGACCGTGCTCGTCTATATTCAACATATGTCATTGTAAACAACCTTCAATCAGTATATCAGTTCTCTCTGTAAATGTCAAGACTCTGGGGGCGGTGGGGTAGCCTAGTGGTTAAAGCGTTGGCTCGTCATGCCGAAGACCCGGGTTTGATTCCCCACATGGGCACAATGTGTGAAGCCCATTTCTGGTGTCCCCGCCGCCGATATTGCTGGAATATTGCTAAAAGCGGTGTAAAACTAAACTCAGTCAGTCAGTCAAGACTCTGGTGAGTTGATATCTTATATTTGTGACCCAATATTTTAGATTTGTGACTCAATTGCATTGTACATGTACTAGAAATCTGTATTGTCATTCATTGTAGCTTGCTCCTTGTCTGTTCAGTATATTATTGAATATTTTAGACTTGTCTGTGTTCTATTTTGCTGGTTCAAAGGGGACTTTTAAACCTTTTGTCACGGCAAATTATTAAATGTAACACTTATGTGTCATGTAAACATCTGCTGGGAAATAAAAACATAAAAAAAAAAGAAAAGAAATTGTGATGTTTTCCTTAATCACTGTTTAACTGACACAATAATATAAAAATCTGTATGATTTGACTCTAGGCATTGTGACACGCCTTTGAAGAGACAATGACGATGCATAGACAACACTAAGCGATTGGAGAATGTTGTTCCATGTCTAAACCAACGCTGGTCCCAATTCAGCTCCATTTCATCCCAAGCAGGCTCGATAGATGACAGGTAAGGAGAAACTCCAGGGGAGTACTGGAATGTTCTTCTGTCTCAGGAAATCTGTCACAACATGAGTGACATGAGGATGGGCATTATATTGCTGAAGCATGAAGTTGTGGCTCTGTCCTTGAATGAACATCTGCACATGAGTTCCAATGATCTCATCCCTGTATCGGAGACCTGTCAGAGTGCCATTGACAATGACAAGTTGTGTCCAGCCATAAGATGTGATGCCTCCCCATACCATAACACTCCTGACACCAAACTCTACATTGAACAGCGCACGTGTCAACATACCGTTCCCCTCACTGTCTGTACACCCTTGCCCTGCCACCTGAGCTTTCCAGGTGAAATCTCGAATTGTCAGTGAACAAAACACCATTCCAAGTTTGTCTCCTGTACCATAGATGCTGTCTGCACCAGGCAAGACGTGCCCTCAAATAACTTTTATTTTATGCAATAATATATAATGCACAGATATTTTTTTCTGTTAGTATATATATGATAGCTCTATGTTATGTTTATCCTTTGAATGTTGGGGCGGTGGGGTAGCCTAGTGGTTAAAGCGTTGGCTTGTCACGCCGAAGACCCGGGTTCGAATCCCCACATGGGTACAATGTGTGAAGCCCATTTCTGGTGTTCCCCGCCGTGATGTTGCTGGAATATTGCAGTGTAGGAAAACATAAAACACCTTCGGCAGTAAATATTCAAACAGGTTATAATCATTATGTATATGTCATTGGTTTGCTAAAATTGACCCGACATGAGGACGGACTAGATATTTTTTTAACCTGTCCTCGACAAAATTCACCCATCTCGGACGTTGGGACGGGCTATCTTTCCTACACTGAATATTACTAAAAGAGGCGTAAAACCAAAACTCAGTCAGTCAGTCCTTTGAAAGTTACTGTTTGTTTGAACACTATGTAGATAAGAAATTGACACATTTAGTGTATAACACCATTTTTAACCTAACACAGATGTTAGACGTGGAAACATAGGCATAACTGGAGCATGTACGTAGTTCCTGTCATGTGTCTGTTCAATGTTGTAATTTCATATAAACAGGTTAGTGAACAGTGATTTCATTTAGTAAAGCTGAAAATATTATGTAAGAAAGAGATTTCTTATTTTTTGTTAAATGCATATGCGTACATATTTATGAGGAAGTTTCTTGGTCATTTAATCTCTTTTTATATCGTCTTATGGGCTGCGTTTTAAGGTGTGTGTTTGTCAAAACATGTTCAATGATTTACTTTTTATGTTTTCTTAATATAATCAATGTATATTTACAAAAATAATATACTGTGATGAAAGAATATTTTACTGTTAACTCTATTTCTACAAGAATTGTTAAAAGGCATACACCATGCCATGTCCTCAAGCTCAAACCATTCAGTATCATTCTGATAGGTTCTTACAAAAGGAGCAATTGTTTCATTGTATAATTATGAAGAGAAACAGCCACATAATAATGAACAAGGAAAAGTTCTATCCTAACAAAATATTTGCATGTTTTGAAATATTCTTTTTTGATTTACGTTAGACTCATGCCAAACATCATGAAGATACACGGTCAAACTTAATTTTTTCTCTATTCAGGACATTATGCAAATGGTAAGAATAGGTCATTCTATGTTTCGTCCAAAGAGCGCGTCAAACTTTGAATGGAAATTAGGTGAGATATATACTAATCAGCATACCAATGTCATCTTTCTCCATGTCACAAAACTCATAAAACAAGCAATGACGTCAACTAATATGGTGCAGATATGGAAAATAGTCTGTTAATAACAATGCAAAATTAGTCAAATTACATCTACACAAACAGGAGAATATGGGAATCTAAGAACTATAATTTACATTTTGGATAGGGCAGTCCAATTCGCTATTACATGCTTTCTCATGTAATACAATGTCATCATTTCTTATAAATTGTTATACTACCAAAACATATCTGATTACAGTCAGGATCTTTGTATTGGAATAGTTTGGTTAACATATAATGTCAATATAAAATATAGTGTCCATATCCACAGCAAATTTTCTCTAAGTGACTCTGAGTTACAATGACCTAGTCATATGCATAGTAGAGTTATGCCCCCCTTATGTTTAAACCTGTGTGACCTCTCAGTCGTCTTTGAAAATCCATTTTCATCATTTATTGCAAGGCATTTTTTATATTGAGTGTATAATGTCATACATAAGCACACAAAGAGACACGCGTTGCACACAGGTGTGAGTCGCGTTGGTCACTCGTGTGCAACCCATGACACACGTGTTTTGGAGGGAACAAACTTTTGACCAAAGGAGGACCCATCTTAACCTAAAGTTGGAAGTCGTAACAGAGAGATCAATTTTGAATTATCTGATGAAGTCTTTTAATATATGATCTTGCAGGAAAATAAAAGCGATGTGATCAATCAGACCCATCTTGTATAGATGATATTTTGTTTCTTCATATTTTGATATGGTGTTCTTGTCATTGAAAGGTTTGTGTAAATTCATGTTAAGCAAATGCGGTCCGACTTCCAGTGAGTTTATGCATGAGGTTTACGGGTGTTTTGTTTTTATTGGATCTTAATTACTTTATGATGGCTTCGGTTATTTTGTGTCAGCTCTGTGGTCGTGATGCTGGGAAGAGTAGCATTTAATTAATGAGCATCGGTTACAGCGGGAGGAAACACATGAGGGGAAGGTTTTGATAATTGCTGTATGATAGGTACGGGATAGACACCATTACACGTGAACGCGGAGTCGTTGTGTAAGATGGCCATGGCATAATGGCCGCCAGGAGAGGGGAAAATTGAGCATTGACTGCGGAAGTTAAAACGGAACAGTAGTGTTGTTTTCACTGGTCTGTTGAATACACTACCAACGACGCTGTCAGTATAATGGTCCCAATTCAGCTCCATTTCATCCCAAGCAGGCTCGATAGATGACAGGTAAGGAGAAACTCCAGGGGAGTACTGGAATGTTCTTCTGTCTCAGGAAATCTGTCACAACATGAGTGACATGAGGATGGGCATTATCTTGCTGAAGCATGAAGTTGTGGCTCTGTCCTTGAATGAACATCTGCACATGAGTTCCAATGATCTCATCCCTGTATCGGAGACCTGTCAGAGTGCCATTGACAATGACAAGTTGTGTCCAGCCATAAGATGTGATGCCTCCCCATACCATAACACTCCTGACACCAAACTCTACATTGAACAGCGCACGTGTCAACATACCGTTCCCCTCACTGTCTGTACACCCTTGCCCTGCCACCTGAGCTTTCCAGGTGAAATCTCGAATTGTCAGTGAACAAAACACCATTCCAAGTTTGTCTCCTGTACCATAGATGCTGTCTGCACCAGGCAAGACGTGCCTTCAAATAACTTTTATTTTATGCAATAATATATAATGCACAGATATTTTTTTCTGTTAGTATATATATGATAGCTCTATGTTATGTTTATCCTTTGAATGTTGGGGCGGTGGGGTAGCCTAGTGGTTAAAGCGTTGGCTTGTCACGCCGAAGACACGGGTTCGAATCCCCACATGGGTACAATGTGTGAAGCCCATTTCTGGTGTCCCCCGCCGTGATGTTGCTGGAATATTGCAGTGTAGGAAAACATAAAACACCTTCGGCAGTAAATATTCAAAAAGGTTATAATCATTATGTATATGTCATTGGTTTGCTAAAATTGACCCGACATGAGGACGGACTCGATATTTTTTTAACCTGTCCTCGACAAAATTCACCCATCTCGGACGTTGGGACGGGCTATCTTTCCTACACTGAATATTACTAAAAGCGGCGTAAAACCAAAACTCAGTCAGTCAGTCCTTTGAAAGTTACTGTTTGTTTGAACACTATGTAGATAAGAAATTGACACATCTAGTGTATAACACCATTTTTAAAGGTCACATGCAACGTAAAACACAACTTTGCAGATTCTGATACCTTTCGGTATGGACTTACCGAAACAAAGCGTCAAAAATGCAAATTCAACTTATAAAGTTGAAAAATAACGCGATGAAAAAAAATGCGCGAAATCGGAGTTCAAACGTTTCACTAATTTTCCCCAGACTTTTCTGGTGAATACGGGTTTCAAAAGCTGGCTGCGCTCATAGCACGTGCGCAGTGAAATAGGTTCGCGCAACTTGGAAGCGGGCTGTCTGGTGAATACTCTGTGAAGGCTTTGGTGTGAGCTAGTTTCCTAATGTTTTGTTGATATCTCACAGGCGCGAGCTTTTTGTATGTTATGACAGTAAATAAACTGTTTATATAATTTCATTTGTCTATTTCACCACATGTTCTTCTTACCGGGTCACTTTCTCAGTTCGATACTTAAAAGCATTATTTAGAGTTGACACGATTTCTAACTGTGATATAGATATGTCGCTGTCACAGACAAAACTCAATGTCTTGTTTTATTGACACCAGTGTGTCTGCCTGCCTGTCTGCTAATGACAATATTCAATACACAACTGCGATCACTGACCACATGCAATTTGAACTTAACACCAATCAGGCTATACACCATAAACAAAACGCATTGATTTATGGCCCGAGTTCGGTCTCTGTCACATTATGTAATTACACAGACAGGCAGGTGTGATAGTTGAACACATGACATGTTATGATGTCTGTTGATTGCAAAATGTTATACACAAAAAATGAGCATGTATTTACAAAACCCAACTTTCTATATATACACACACAATGACCCGTGAAGGCGGCATCTGCTAATGAACCAGCCGTTACACTTGAGTGCACACCCACCCGCTCTGACTGGGTTCGGTATCCCGGCTGCTTCGTTTCGAGGGAGGTAAACCCAAGTACAAAATATTGCACTTTTGATTTGCGATTATACGCTTATAATTTTGTTTATTTGTTTTTTCCTAATCAGCAATGCATATTATATGTCATGAAGAAGTGATAATTGTGTTTTAATTATGTTTGATTTTTTGGTTGCATGTGACCTTTAACCTTTACACAGATGTTAGACGTGGAAACATAGGCATAACTGGAGCATGTACGTAGTTCCTGTCATGTGTCTGTTCAATGTTGTAATTGCATATGCGTACATATTTATGAGGAAGTTTCTTGGTCATTTAATCTCTTTTTATATCGTCTTAAGGGCTGCGTAAAAAAAAGCGATGTGATCAATCAGACCCATCTTGTATAGATGATATTTTGTTTCTTCATATTTTGATATGGTGTTCTTGTCATTGAAAGGTTTGTGTAAATTCATGTTAAGCAAATGCGGTCCGACTTCCAGTGAGTTTATGCATGAGGTTTACAGGTGTTTTGTTTTTATTGGATCTTAATTACTTTATGATGGCTTCGGTTATTTTGTGTCAGCTCTGTGGTCGTGATGCTGGGAAGAGTAGCATTTAATTAATGAGCATTGGTTACAGCGGGAGGAAACACATGAGGGGAAGGTTTTGATAATTGCTGTACGATAGGTACGGGATAGACACCATTACACGTGAACGCGGAGTCGTTGTGTAAGATGGCCATGGCATAATGGCCGCCAGGAGAGGGGAAAATTGAGCATTGACTGCGGAAGTTAAAACGGAACAGTAGTGTTGTTTTCACTGGTCTGTTGAATACACTACCAACGCCGCTGTCAGTATAATGCCTAATCAATAACCAACATTATTTGGGCATTTACACTATGTACATTTTCAACTTACATTAATAATTTGACGGTAAGAACAGTGTGTTTAGAGAATTTGTCAGTTGTGTGAAGCTTACAAGCAAAAAACGTAATTCATGGTAACATGTAAATATAAAACATCTAATTAAAAAATGAAGTAAGTGAGATTGTAGATAATATTGTAATCGCTTCAAAATACATTGATAGTAAGATGTACACATCTTCGATCATAAAGAAAATTTGCCCTTACATAACATCCTCTGAATATGACTGGGTACGTAATTGTTAGGATCCTCTGTGCGAACGAATAACAAAATGAGAGACAAACGTTATAAATTTCACACCCTCAGGTCACTATTGCTTCATTTTATCGAGACCTATCCCTGAAGAAAACACACACTGAAGATTTAGTACAGCAGTTTTACACATACCGAGCTTTGACAATGACTGAACCAACTGACAAAAGTGAATGTACATCTCACACTTTGTGATATACATATAAAACCATTTAACCTGATGATAACTATAATGTTGCAAATTCGATTTTACAGGATAAGATACATTATTTGATATTGTTGGATCGCTATTACTGGTAAATAAATAACGAAGCATACGACTTTATGAGTGACAACTTGTTATTTATTGCATTGACTTTAATTGCCTTATGACCAGGAAAAGAGATCAAGGCAATTACGTAACATCAGACGACGAAGCGTTCAAGCTATATACTCTGTCAATCAACTAATCAATTAGCATCCTATCAGCATGTTTACCGTTTAATCCATTCTGTGTATTGGCTTCACTACTTGTGCTATGTGTGTGCGCTACCTGTTATCTATTACTTGTTGTTGTTACAGGCAGTGCAGTACTACTTGTTACTACATACCTCTCATCGCCTGGTTGTAGTCACTTTAATCGAAATTTCGCTCTATGCGATTAACAAGACCTTGTCTTATGCCTCGTGATAGGAAAACTGCAAATCAAAATTTACCAACACATTAATACTAAGTATGTGTACCCATATTCATCTGTCTTTATCAACGTTGGTATGTTTCTCATTATAAATGTTTGTACGTATTCTGGACTATTGTACTGATTAAGAAATGATCTCTGAACTGTGTCGAAAGGCTGCAAAACTATCCGGCGATAATCGTACCATAGATGTAGAATATCGTTTCCCCATTTTTTACCGTACAACGGTTCCCTATTTTGTGTTAGACATGCCTTGAGGCTTTACGGCTCACAATTATAGTCTCACCAGCTACGGAGGGTTGACTCTTGATGGGTCGGTCATTTAGACAACAGTTCAATTCAAAGGCTTCTCCAGTACACAAGCTAATGATATTATACTAATGAAGAAAGTGTGTACATGCAATTAGTTTTGGGAGAAGTTACCACAGTTACGTCAAGCCAAATCTTACAAATTAATATTTCATGTCTGAGTCTTGTCCAAAGAATCCGAACTTAAAGGAGATGTATTGAATCGCAACTTTATTTTAAGGCCTCAGGTGATAATTAACCAAACAATACATGCCCAAAACCCCTGAACGTGTTTTTTGTTGTGTGTATGTCAGTAAATTTAGGTAACTCATAAATCATTAAGTAATATATATGAGGCAATGATTTGATTCATGTTATGTATGCAGTCTTTGTTATAAGATTTAATCAATGTCCGTCAGACATGTAGGCGTTTCTTCAAAAAAAAGGGATTACACCTACGAAGACGTAACAATGCCATCTTATGGCAGAAGATTGGTGTAAAATCCAACTCACTCCCAAACAAGGTAATATGAAGAAACAAATATAAAATAAAACAAACAAAAAATACCTAACAAAAAAACTACAAAAAACATCCACACCTTTCAAACCTAATGTTGATGTGGAGATGATGAGCAAATAAATATAACTTTGTGTGCACTGTTCCCTTTTTTGTCATTGATCCCATTATGCAACAATTCATTATGTAACATCTTTATGTGTTTTTCTCACAGACAGACAGACAGATATTTTATTTCAGTGCGGTTGTCCACATTCCCTGGTCTGTAGTATATTGCTTGATGGTGCAATAAGTGGTACCGGTACCACCCCTCCCCCCCCTGCTAATGTGTATTTTCGGACAATGGCGTCTGATGTATATTGCAACCAGCATTTGTTTGACGTTTTGCTTTCTCTAGGGGAAATTATTCAATCAATGATAGGGCTTTGAGTGTACACTGGTTCACTGATGTTTTTGAATGCCTTAGTGCAGAGAGACGCTATGATGTTGCCACAAACCATGCATGTAGCAGACGTAAACAATAACAATATAGTTTATTATGATTTCATGTGTACAAACAGATAAAAGCCTAGATATTCCTTTTTAAAACACCGGGCCATTACTGACCGAAAAGACACCTGGCATAAGATTACAACAACATTTTCCAACATTTTTTCAAAAGAACTCATTCATAAAACTCAACCAAAACAAACATCCCTTTACACATCTTAGCTAACACAACAACTACACACGGACAAACACTCACACCCTTCACACCTCCAAGCCCCTCCCTTCACTCAAAGTGCAATCCCAAACACTCTCTCCCCTCTTCCACACACTTTCCCCTCCCCAACACACGGAGACAGACATACACACACGGCATACACTGCACTTCAGCCCGGCCCCTGGCACACACCTGTGGTCTCTAGGTCCCTCTCTCCACTGATTCAAACCTCATCCTTCCCACCTAATCCGCTTGAGCCAATTAAATTCTCCAAAACAATCAGACTCGGGCACCCTAGCACCCAGCCATACCGTTGTAAACGATAATCAGGATTGTGTGAAAATAGGATCATTTCTTGTTGCATATCAAGGTACCCGTTCAAATGTCATGTTTCGTCATGCGTCTGTGACCAATGAATCCACGAAGAACGAGAATATCTACAAAATATATATAGTAATAGCAATAGCATGTATGTTGCAAACATATTTATTCCCATACTAACTTTGAAACTGGCTTGGGAAAAGTAAGACTATTTTCACGCCCTAAAAAATCCCCAAACCCCCAAAAAAAAAAAAATAGAAAATGATATTTCCTCATCATTGACAGTCACATGTTAAACATTTGAACTATATCTACTAGTTTCAACAGCATATTTATGGTCTGATTGGACAATTTGAAGATTTCAACAGTTTCCAACAACACAGTGCATATTTCATAAACCCAAATGACGTGAATGTTTGCTTCTTAGCTTTGTTTGATACGAAATATATAAGGGAACGAAAAAGAAACATAAAATGTTACATGGCAATTTTTAATTATATGCATTTTTAGTTACTCAAGCTGAAAATGAAGACTACCAATTGTCTGAGTGGTGTCCTCCCCAAAGTTAGACGTCCCAAAAGTTAGACACGTTAAAACAATAAAGGTTATGGTTGGTTGCACTGAGGTTCACTACACTGTTACCTTGGTTAATTAATGGACTAGTCCAAATGTACTAATCCAAACACAAAGAGAAGAGATTATGGACAATGACAATGACTTTATTTTATATTGTTTATGTTGGAAAAACAATGTTAGGAAGGAAGTAACTCCATTAGGTTAACGCAAACTCAAAAACATAATAAATCTATAACCCTGTTTTGATCAAAGTGAACATCGTAAAAACAAGCATACAAAATCTATAATCTTGGTTTTGATCAAAGTGAACATCAAAAACAAGCATGCAAAATCTCTGATCCTAGTACGAATATTTCTGTGTTTCTTATTTGTTAACAGAGTTAAATATTTTTCTGGCTCTAAAAGGCTTTTAAATTGTCTGTACAGCTTATACCTTGAACGAAAATAATATGAAATAGGTAAAGAGCAATAGAGATTTGGAATTTAATATATATGTAGTGTAATAAATGGTTATTGTTATTGTTTGAGGACAGAAAACTGTTTAATTTGATTGTATTTTGTTAATATGTTGCTCTACAACCAACCCATGTTTAAAAACATGTTTATTAAGTGAATAATGATGAACATATAAAAGGTTAAAAAATGAAGTTGATAAAAAGAGAGAACTCATTTGAAGAGTTAAAAGCACATATATACATATTTAGAACAATTTTTAAAATGGTAAAAAGTGGAATTATTGTATTCTTGTTTTTGTTGCTAGATTGTTTGGCATAATTTTGTATGAATAAGCTATTTAGTGAGTGGTATAATTAATTTTGGGTTTGTTAGAATGTGCTTGAGATCAGAAGAGTTAGCACTATTGAATTTGGCAAGTGATACATTTGCCGTTTTAACATTGTGAAAACACATTTGGAGAACCCAGTGATTGAGTAAGCCAGTCAACATTACCATTCTGATCAAAGTATTTCTGTACAAATGTGAAAACCATCTCGTTACTGTGTGGGACAGGTTCATTATATATATCAGTGGGTAAGACTAGGTTGTAATCACAGTCACGCCTGATTGATTTGTCTGACAACTGGGACATCTGACTTTTGGGACGTCTAACTTTTGGGAGTAAACCATCTGACTTGGAATACTTGAATGCTGGTGATCAAATGAGAGTATGGTTCAAAATCACAACATGGGTTCCACCCAAATACTGTATCAATTTGTAACTTCTTCAAAAGCATTGTCCATCTATAAAATATCCAAATTATCATGAATTACCGAGACCAGTCACCTACATTATTAGGAAATGTACATGGCAAATAAAGTAGCTATATTAAACGTAGTCCAATAAGCTGGCAATCAGTTTTCCGTAGCAATATACTGAATAGTAGTACAGTTGACATTGCTGGTGGGATGTAGCTCATTGGCAATATACATTCCACGGCAAAAACAAAGGGTGGGGGTGGGGGTGGGGGAGGTGTGTGTCAGCGTCATGTTATGTTAACTTTATGTGGTTTCAGCCTATCTGGCCTAAAATTCACACCTGATAAAACCCACGTAACCTAATTAAGGTATGCGCACATAACGTAATTAATGAGGTAATTGGGACATGAAACAAGAGTGGGGACATGATCAGTTGACGGGGGTCACTCGGTTGATTGTTGAGAGTTTGTCTACTTTGAAAACATTAAGGTTTGCTATGTAGCTGTTGATCAGCCATGATCAGGCTACTCACTGTCACCATCGCTATCCTAAAGTACACAGACTCAGTATCCCACTTACTTGGTGTTTGGGAACAGTGAACAACAGAGTGACCATGAACATTGTGACTTTAATATGATCTGTCATGACAGTGTGATATCATGATAAATCATACAGATGTGTTCCATCTATATGTGACATTTATGAAAATGAATGAATATTTGAGTTTTGTTGTTTCTTATGACCCACCCCTCCTGTGAGGCTGGAGCATTAGTTCGGTGACTGTGTCATATTATATCCTCTAAAATAATATTATCCTAAAAAAAAAAATCTTCCAAAGGTGGCAAAGTAAATACCAAAATTCAAAATCATAACAAAACAATCTATTACACAAAAAACACTTAAAACAACTAAAATAAAATACCATAAATCTAGAAATATCCACAGGACAAAAGCACACACATCTACAAACACACACCTAACACTACAAACACTAAATAACTATAGCTTGATAAATAACACCCAAACTTTCAAAGCCTTAGGTATAATTATTATCAATAATGGCTTTCTGCTTTGCATATAATCCCATATAACCAGATAGTGCTAACTCAGAAAATACAAAAACAAAACATAGAAATAGGACAAGTGTTAATTTAAAAAATACAAAAACAAAACACAAAAATAAACAAAATAAGTATCAACTAAACAATCCCTTGGTTCATTCCCGACCTCTTCTTTCAAATTTCCGAATTAAATATTCATTCAATTTTAAGTATGCAGTCTCAACGCTTTTCGTCAAATTCAACTGAAACTTGATCCCGTGTTATATGCACGGTACACTCGCATGTGTCCTATTACACTGCATATACTACCAACAATACAGAATGAGTTCACTGGACACTAGCACACACCTAACACTACGAACACTTCTAAGCCCACTAAATAACCCCCAAACTTCAAACCCTTTGGTATAATTCTTATCAACACTGACCTTCTAGTTGGCATATAATTCCATATAACCAGATAGTGCTAACTAAGAAAATATACAATCAAAACACTAAAATAACAAGTACCAACTTAAAATATACAAAAACAATACACAAACATAAACAAAACAAGTACTAACTTTATAAGTACAAAAACAAAAGATAAAAATAAACAAAACAAGTATCAACTAAACCATCCTGTATTTCCGACCTCTTCTAGCAAATTCTCGAATTAAAAAATCATGCAATTCTAAGTATGCAACCTTAACTCTTTTCGTCAATTTTAACTGAAACTTGGTCCCGTGTTACGCGTGTGGTAGATCGCGTGTGTGTCTCGTTGACACGGGACTCACACGCGTTGCACACCCGTTGCACACCAGTGTCACATGCGTGTTACACGCGTTCCCAACGCGTTCAAGGGGAATGAACTTTTAGGCAGTAGTGTATATACTCTAGAAGTTTTGCTCAAATGAATATGTTGAGATATGAGTGTCTTTTCAGTACTGTGTGAGACCTCCTTGCCTTGCAATACATGACTGAATGTGCCTAGGTACACTACCGATCAAAAAATCGTACGAAATCATGTGACAGTGTATCCCAATATTCGAGCGCTTCTTTCTTCATATCCTCAATATTTCTATGTTCTTTTTGGTTTATTCTGACCTCCATTAGTCCCCACACATTCTCAAACGTGTTAAAATCTAGGCTGTAGCTGGGCCAGTCTAAAACTTGAACATTTTCGTCTGACAACCACTGTTTTACAAAAAAGCCAGACAGAACTTTCATCAGATAAGAAAACATTATCCCAATCTTGATTTTCGTGACCCCTACACCAGTTTAAACGTCTTTCTTTTTGTGCATCTTTCATCAATGGTGAGGGAATTTCGCACTTTTCACCCAGTTAAGTCTTTGTAATTCTTGTCTTAGAGTTTCATTACATACCTGAGGACTTCCTCTATTAATCATCTCATTTTCTGATATTCTCAACGCTTTTCAATTTTCCCCTACTCACAATCTGACCACGTGCCGGCAATCCGTTGTACTGAACTTCCTTGGCCTCCCTGCCCCTGCTCAATCCCAACTCCTGAGTGAATATTCTTCTTAGTTCTGTATACTGTAAACAGAGGAATGTCATGCGAGCCAGCTATCTCTTTTGCATAAGTGCCACCCCTTTTAAGATCATCTAGAACCATAATTCTTCTTCTGCTGTCAAATCTGCCATGTCAACAAAGGAAGCCATCTGCTACACCAGGAGAGATAACTCTTGATGTAGTAAGGTTCATTGTTAAGCTTACAAGAGTTGCCTCCCATATTGAGTACCTTACTACATAATGTAACATCTATTTTAAAATTCTGTTATCAGTATTAGGAAACAAAGATTTTCTCAATAATTTCTGGGAAAACTGTATGTTACATTTAGGTATAAGGCAGTATTTTGTTTATTCACACTTTCAGTAAAGATGCCAAATAAAACCAATCGTCCACAGTGATTATAACACATTACAACATTTCGGACAACACTTAGCAGTGTCTATTTCTCAAACCACCTATGTATTTGCACTTGAGTTTATGCCACCAGATCACAAGTTTGATATTCTACATTTCTGTGTAATTTTATAGCTGAAGGTAGATTCTGTGCTGCATGAACAAAATTATCATGCAAAGCTCACTTTTGAGATCTTATCAAAATGTGCCTCAGAAATAAAACTCAGCATCCAGGGGGTTAACATAGGGCCAGTCTTTGAGTCATTTGTGTTCACAATTTCACAATTACAGAAAGTGTTGTAAACCAATGGCATGTATGTGATGTGCCATTTCAAATTTTAAATGAAAATGGTTTTCATTTGAGTCAATCCTTAGTTTAAACATATTTTATTCTCAAAGTGCAAAGGATCGGGAATCTTGCAAATTATGAAACCCCTCTCCAGAGATATTTACAATAACTAATTACATCACAAGCAATTATTAGAAACAGAGACAGAGGAAGTTTGACAGTTCAGGGGAAATGTTATAATACAAAAGGTGTCAATCCTTACTGGTGAATGAAAAAGAAGAAGTGTTTTGGATATCAACAAATTGTTTTCTCTAATATTTGATCATATTATCAGTAAAATTGTTTTGAATGAACACTTGAAGGACACTTGCAGCCATGCCTCATTCAAATTGATGATAAGTCAAAACAGAAGAGCTTTTCTAAATCTTATACTAGAGTGATGTCGGGTATTACCGAACAAGCGGCTATTACCGAACAAAATTCCATTTTCGCATTGTTTTCTCAAGTTACCGATCACGACAGCAACTATTCTACGCATGCTATGAAAGGGAAACTTCCTGTTCTGGAAGAACGATCGTCTGCTCCTTAAAAATACTTCAAAAGACGCAGAGAGGAAAATTGATGAAAAGACAAGCAACGGACATTACATCCTTAAACGTGTTGCATATATCAGCGATGAGATGGCTAAGCCAACAAGTCTTGGTCAAAACAGGGATACCCCATTCTAATTATAGCACCATGTCTATTTCAGAATATTCCGCAGTTCCAACCCATAAAGTAAGGCTTTGTTAGCCATGTACGGACTGTACAGTCCGATCAACACCAACCATTCACTGTGTAGCCCTGTCATCCTTTACCGAACAAGCGTCATTGGCCTCAGCAATTTTCGCTATGCCTTTGGCGTCGCTTATTTGCTGATAATAAAACAAACGGTAATAATTCATCCGTGTGGTTTATGAACCGTCAAAACAAACACAAAACACGATAATTATGCGTGTCTCCATTCACTACTCGTAGGTGTTAGAATTTAACTTGTCCTGTGTATATAAATAAACATTAACTATGGAAACATGCCCTGCTGAAAAACACGATGATTGTTTCATCAAGGAATGGGTTTTATTGTCCAAGCTATCGCATTCTCCCAAGCCAAATATTAATAATTGAGACAACTCCAAACATTAGTCCGGGGAACAACTTACTTTTACATCAGGAACGTATTTGTTGAGTCATGTCGATAAACGAAATATTCGACCGTGACCTTATAGGACTGTCAAGGGCAGCTAATTTTCACGACTTAGTTGAGAGTGGTTTCCCTTACACTGTGCTCCAATACTGACTGACGGGCACCAAGCACGTCATTTGCTTTCATTTCTATCTGTTCCAGTCATTATGATCGACCGACACTTCAAGTAACATCTAAATGGTGTTTAAGACTTTCAAGTCAAATGGCTTAAACGTCAGCATTGTTTAATTATTTTCATCCTTGTCCCTGTTGAAATACGTAATTCCATTATTTTTCATGGCCAATGAATTTTGTCTTCCATAAACTACGTCACATATCATCAAAAAACATACACATTAATCATGTATTTAGAGTAAGGCTTCCAGTATAGTATTCTGCATCCTCATCTTCCGTATGCCTCATAGTTTGCATTCAGACGTGAAATAATAGAAAGTGTCACGGACACTGTGGGAATTAATGCCCTGATGTGATCAAGTCTCTTTGCACATAAACAGTTCAGTTTTCTCCATAATATACATTTACTGAAATCATGTTTCAATGAGAAAGCGACCAGACATATATCAAATCAATAAAATAAAGATTATTAAATAAAGATAAGTGATCTATATTTGAAAAAAAACTGATTTGTAGATACACACTGGAACACATTTGTAATGCGAATGTACAGACACTGTTCAGGAATACCTGTTTGATTCCTGGCAGTTATATGATTTACAAGTTAATATAAGAACTGCATTTTGAACAAAACATCAGTCAAGTGATACTGTTAATAATTAATACAGCACTCTTTTTCATGGACTTTCCGTTTGAGTGTTTTTTTCTGCTGAATATTTTAATAGTGAATGTTTACCTTCAAATTGCTATATTTTGAACAAAAATGAAGGAATATTTCATATGTGTTTAGGCCTACTGTCTATCAAATTACTGAATTGACATCGTTAAATTACACGTAAGTGGAATCACATGTATTTTCATGGTTAACATGTTATCTGGCTAAACGGACCAATATTTCTTTAAGGAGACTCGGTGTGGTGTGATTTATAGTTTGTGGTTCTTTCATATTACTCTTTCACAAATGTTTCACGTTTTCGTAATGTGTATTGATCAATGCCTATCAAGAATTCTTAATCAGGTTAAGATCAGTACTCAAAGGATTTTTGTATTTGTCAATAACTGGTGATAGTTTACCCCAAAGGTTGTGCATTATTGTCTACTGGTAATTCCCACCAACCTTTAACTTTCATAAAAACTCTTGATCTTTCTTTAGATAGGCTAATATTGTCCACAACCACCAGTAGCTAAAGTGACGACTTAAATCCTACTGGGGTATGTGCAGGAAGCTGAGGTACCGTAAGTCCCCATGATCCCCAGTGAGGTGGCCTAGCTTTGGTTGCTGGTGGCTATAACCAATGTCTTTAAAAATTGGAGATGGAACTGTCATGTGGTGAATCGTTCATGACAACTTTGTACCACAGAGAATAAGAAAATCCCTCCGCCATACGCACATATGAAAGAGTTGTTACCTGGTATATAACTGCTCAGCACCACACCTGATAAATAACTTTTAACCACATGAAGTGTTTTTGACATCCTGATATGCGTAAATTGCATAAATATTATTTTATATGATGCATGCGTTCATGGCAGTATTTGAATGTGACTTGTTTTACCTGCATGGTTACCGGAGAAAGTTATCATGATTATCTGGATGTTGAGATACCATATCAAACAATAACATATCTGACCTTGTGAGCAACGTCAGGTATTCTCTAATATAATATATGAGTTATGGTTACACTATTACACAATACCGTTATAGGGCGTGGAACTGGTATATCAATATATTGAGTGAGGACACTTTTGAATATTAAGATAAGAACACACCACTATAAACATTACGTCGTCTTGTTGTTTTTCATTCTTTGTAAAATTTCAGTATAGTGACGTTTATTCCTTATTCGGAACAAACACTTCCTGAAATTGTAATTAATCTACATGAATTCCTTTTATCCATAATGTCGAGTGAAAAAAAACCTCGCACACGTTTCAAATATTGGTTGGTTGGTTTGATGTTCAACGCCGCACTCAACAATATTCCAACTATATTTTGGAACGGACTAAATTATACAAATTTCAGTAAAAGGCTGGACATCAGAGTATATAATAAGTACGAAATGGCCGCACTTCAGCAGAAACACATGTCATAGAGGTCGTCAGCCGGCGCCGTTGTTCAGAATAGCCCGACACGAGTGTTCGGAATGCCCGACGTCATTGTTCGGAATAGCCCGATGTGACTGTTCGGCAGAGCCGACAAGAGTGCAAAATCTGAAAATTAGATCGTGTCAAATATTTGCATGAAACAGGTTTACTGGACGGGATTAACTCGTCTTCAAACGTGAATATGATACACATTGAGAGGTTTGTTGTGTGTATTAATTATTGTTACGTGTGATGAAACACACTAGGAATTAGGCGGGATGTGGTGTTAGCTGTTCGGTAATACCCGACACCACTCTAATTGGTTATATTTCTGTAAAAAATATATACCACATTGTGACCCTGAAGTACTTCTAGCAGACATTCCCATTAGGTTGGAAGGGATGCCAAATCCTTGGGAATATTGTTTTATCACCATCCATCTTTTTTTCTTACCACATATTACACATCTTAAAGGCAAATTAAATGCACTTCATTTTTTTAAAGTTGTTACCAATTCCAGTCATCCTTACTCATAAAACTAAACTCACTCACTCACTCTTTTGGAAACTCTACAATTGTTGTGTAGTGATCCATTCTCTGTTCCAAATGTCTCAGCTCAAACAAGTTTGCAAGTTCACAAAACCAATTGTTTTCCCCTCAACAGCAGTTACATTTACATATGTGCACAGCCTGGCCTTCAATGAAAACAAAAATATCAACAAGCTTAACCAATTCTTTTTGTGAGCACAGGAAGCTAAACACGCCAACCCCAGTTCCACACCAAATGCCACCCACTTTTTCATTGCCAAAATCTTGATACCACCCATCAACCATACAGCTACGACGAGAGTATGCCTTCAAATACACCAACTGAACCATAACATTCTTGAAGGCAGATTGCAAGAAGATCTTATCTCTTGAACCAAAATATGGTTTGTTTTCACCAGTTACCTTGATTACCTACTGTCTCAATGCGGACATAAGGAAATATTGACTCTGATAAGACTGATAAGACTAAAACCAAAAACGCATGCTGCTCTGAGACAATACAAAGTGTCTCCACAGGTCTCCAATGCATGTGTCATTTAAAAACTGACATTTTCTAGCAAATGCAAGGACAATTTGTCTATGACCACAAATAAGAATGTATAAAGGTACTTGATTTATTTTCTTTTTCTATGTTCAACATATATTTCTTTTTTTTTATTATTATTACTAATAATGGTACATTGCATTTCACGTTACATCAAAGATAATACATATAACACAATGCATGTTACAGTTGATCAATTATTGATGCCGTTATTAAAAACTTGAGATTAAAGAAAATGAGGATGGGGAAAGAGAGATAAGGGAGAGTGAAAGGGTGCAGAAATAGAGAAACTCACTATGTTAATCTGTAATTTAGTCGTCTCGGAAGAGGCATAACCATTTCATTTTAAAATCAGAGTATATTCACCAAAAATGTATTTTTCAAAATGGTAATGTTCATCGAAATTTAATTCCACAGAGATAAATCTTACTTTATTGATGTATTCCTTGGTAATAATGAAAATATGATTAACTGATACACTTGCTTCAGGGTCCCCCAGTAGAAACTTAGTAATAGCAATATTGAGGCAAGCGCCAGTCTTGGAATTGTACCAGTTTGTAAACTGAGAGATTAGATTTTATTTTTTTCGCATAAAAAGAATAAGTGCTCAAGATTTTCTATTTCTCTGCCATATAAAGTACAGAGTTTATCGTGATTAATATCTATTTTACATAGAAATGACTTTGTTGAAACTATTCTGTGCATCAATTTAAATTAAATAGTTAACAAGACTTACCTGTAAGTTGAAGGCTGACTAGAATTCCACCAACCTATAACGTAGTGATTACGTGAGATGTGCGCATGCGCTAAACCATCAGTTTTTAACGGAAAATTGATACTAAGTGCATATGGGTGGGTGTGGCGGGCACGTTATCCCTACGTCATAGGTTGGTGGAATTCTAGTCAACCTTCAACTTACAGGTAAGTCTCGGTTAACTATGTAATTCCACCAACCAATGTCGTCATACAGTTCCGTGAGATGTTTAGAGTTAGTATCATATTTTCACAGCTAATCCAAGAACAAAATATGCACAACACAACAAGTTTTGCACTCAAATAATTGTATTGAAGCTCACAAATATAGGTCAAGTGACAACAACTTTCTAAGTGATACTCCATTATTGCTAAATGTGGAATAGAGTAACTTAGTGGAAATTTCTCAAAATCAGAACTAGGGTAATGCTATTCAACAAAACAAGCATCTTCTAAACTAGTTAGCTCAATGATAAACATCATAAAACAAGTCACATCATATCGGTCTATAGATTGCAACACTTTAATAACTTAAAGAACCAATAAACTTTGTTTTTTGTTACTCTTTTAACCATTACATATGAAAGATTTGTGGTTAGTCTTATGCGGAACACCAAATTTATTCTTTAAAAACTTGTGGTTAATTAATACCGAGCGATTAAAAGTGGCCAAAAAGTCGCCTGCTTCCCTCTCGCCCGCCAACGAAACCACAGACAGGTTACGTAACTCTGTCGCCAGAGCACTGCGGTGACGTCATATGAGGAACGATTTTCAGTTAGTTGTATAGAAAGTGTGTAGCACGCTCATCATTTTGATGATTTCTCGACATCAACGACGACATGCCGAATCGTTGCTTTGTTGTCAATTGCTCCTAGGGTCGGGCGATGGTGTCTCCATGCACAGATTTCCACAGGACCCCGCAGTTCGTGCTAAATGGGTTATGTTTGTGAGTCGCGAAGCGGCGTTGTGGAAGCCTGAAATGATATCTTACTTGTGTTCAGATCGGCTTCACGGAAGTTAAAGAATCAAAACTACTTACTAGTTGTAGTAAAATATGTATATGATTGATGACCATAAAGATTTTCCATGACACAACTTGTAACATAACGATTTCTTCCTCGAAGTGAGGTTGTGGTCGAAGTAACAATAATATTGTAAGTAGTATTATATTGACACCCATCTCGCTGCCAGGAGAGAAATTGTTATGTTATACGCTATGTCATGCAAAATCCTATTGGCCATCAATAAAATACATATTTTACTACCAGTAGAAAGTAGTTTTGATTTTGTAACTCGGTGAAAACAAACCTAAATAGCATTTATCCTCAGACTGGCGGATGTTACCGACAGGGCGCCGCCATTTTTGAAAATCGTAAAGTCTGTTAGAATTAATAAGATTATAGTTTGTTTTCATCAAGTTAGAAAATCAAAACTACTTTCTACTTCAAGTTAGTTAAATATGTATTGGAATCATAACCAAACAGATTTTTCATGACACAACTTATAACATAACGATTTCTTCCACGCAGGCGAGGTGGGGGTCGAAGTCACAATACTGCGATAAATTTCTTTGCTACATTCACATGGTTAATGTCCACTCACCAGTATGTAGATACTAGTCAATGTGCATCTTTATATTTGGTCTTATAATCCTAATTAGTTTATTATCATACTTGTATGCATTTTGAAACTAAATAAAAAGCAGACGATCTGCTGATACTTATAGTGAATTTATAACAGAACTGTAATATCTAGACATTTTATAGTTTGCCAATGTGAATCATAATTCGCACACACACCCTAGTGTATGTTGTCTGTCTCATTACACTTCACGCCGAAAACAATGAATCTGTTGAATGCTACGACAAATGAATAAAAACAAAATGCAAATATTAAAATTAAAACAGATTAAAGTTATAGGAACAATATCAGGCCATTGCCTTGTTCGAGGAATGTATCCATCAATATCCACAAAACTGTTCCAAATGATGTGTCTTTTAACAGTTTAAATATACGAAAAAAGTGATAAATCTTTTCAGGTATTGGTGTATAGTCTCATTGGTCACCCAAGATAGCACACCTGGCAACTAATTGCATAATGTCCACCTTTCTTTAAAAACAGTAATTTAGTTAGCCTTAATGGGCAATCAATCAATGTATTGCCGGTTAATCCTTTGAAAGAAGGACGTTGTTTTTACGCAGACACCGACACAACAGATTGTATTCAGTATAGATTAGTAAATCTGCATACATAAACACTACCTTTTGACAATTCCGCTGTGTAAGATAAAAGTAATTAATCAATCAGCGTGTTATCGGTTAATCCTTTGATCGATGTTTATAATGTTGAATATTTACTCCTGACACAAGAAATGCCAAATGGGAACCTTTGTCGGGTAATCTAAGTGTGTTACCACTAATTATACCTGTTATAAATTCATTAACTGACCATCAAGTGAATGATGACAAATAACATGTGTAGGTTTATACCACCTAACACGGGTTACAACAAGGGAGTATTAATTGCTGTATTGCATGTGAAAACTTATGGTCCGACACTGTTTTGAGAATACAAACAGATTTTTACATGACATGATTAAATATCGAGGTAAAAAACACAGAAATGGGATCAATTTGGATCAGTCATTATACAAATAAGGCCTAACGACACCTAGCGATTTTGACAGAATCGTCTATGAAAACAAGTTGTAACTCGGAAACTAGGCAAAGCAGGAGACAAAATTAAATGACAGTAGATTGTGAGAACATATAGCTTTCATTTTCCCAACAATTGTCACGATTTCAGGTTTATACAAGCCTGTAAACAAGATAATTTACCCCCTAAAATGTAGATAATTCTGCATCGGCCCTCAAAGTTATTCCTCATATGACGTCACAGAGACGCGCCGCTCTGATTGGTTGAAATTTCGTTCACGGGTGAGAATTGTGCACTGTTGTCAAAAAGGTCGATTTAAGTCAATTAAAGGTCGAAATGAGTAGTTTTAATGACAGGGTTTCATTTATAACGATGCCAGTTAGTGATTTATGTATTTGTACCCCCTAGGGTATATGTGATCTTTAAGTTTTGCTCTTATGAGATTCAAGAACTTGTGTACTAAATTGCTCACCACTGCAGATGGGTTTCTTATAGAACTTTTTTCCACCCAGCATTGTTTAGTACAGTCTGAATAGGCACACTGTTTTTAAATGCTGAACTGGTGCTTGCTGATCTCACACTGTGAGCTGTGAATATGTCCATGTTAACACCAGCATTTCTTAACACAGTCTTTGTCCATCTAGCTATAGTGTCCTTGGTGACTCTCTGGTGAGGTTTTTGAAAAGAAATGACCAAAGTGGGGCCAACACAAGACTGTCTGCTTGTTCCCATTGGATCTTCTGAAGAACATGGCCCAGTAAGCTGAAAGGGCAAAAGATATACGGTAGTTATATGAGTCCTTCCACATCAAAGAAAAGGCATCTACTGCCTCGGAGTGGGGATCAGGGTGCCAAGATACATATCTATGAAGTTGGTTATTCAACCGGGAAGCAAATAAGTCTCGCTTAGGTTTGCCAAATATTGTACACAGTGAGTTGAAAACTAATGTAGCTAATTTCCATTCCGTATCAACTGAAAGTTTTCTTGAGAACAAATCCACCTCAACATTACTTGCACCCGGCAAGTGGGCAGCTGATAGGCAAATATCCCATTCTTTGCACCAAAGCCACATGAGTCTTGCAACCCCATTTCATCCCACCCATGTTGTTTACATATGTCACAGCTGTTGTATTATCCAGCATCAACCTTATGTGGACATTCCTTTGTGCACTACACAATGACTGAAGGACTAGCCAAGCAGTGTGTATTTCTAACAAGTTAATGTGTTTTTCACTTTCCTGCCTTGACCATAATCCAACTGTCCTAACACCGTCTGACACTCCTCCCCAACCTGTCTTTGAGGCATCGGATTCTACCAGTACACTAGGCTGTGGCATGTTGATGGGTTTAGGGTATTTCCCTACATTGTTTGACCTCCAAATTATATCTTCAACACATGTTTCATTGAGTTCAATGTGGGAATCAAAGTTGCCACTAGACTGATTTAGGGCCCTATTGTACAATATCTGTAACCTGTTACAGTACAAAGGGCCATAAAGTATTCCATGTACACTAGCACCAAATTGTCCCACTAGAGATGCCAGGTCTCTGATTGTAAGGTGTTTGGAATTGAGGATATCATGACATCCATTCACTATCTTGTCACAGTTTTGCTGTGTAACACTGACTGCCATCCTTTGACTGTCTATAATGAATTCCAAGTATGTAATCTCCTGTGTTGGCACAAGAATGGACTTGTCAGGATGAACAGTAAATGCTAATTTGTCTAACAATCTCACTGATGACTTCACATTTTCATCACAATGTTTATAGTCCTGTCCCACAAGAAAGGAATCGTCAATATAGGCAGAGTTTGAGAATCCTTCCTGTCTAAGGGTGGAGAAAACTGGTTTGAGGACCTTTGTAAATATCCATGGAGCGGATGTAAGTCCATTGGGCAAACACGTACACTGCCACAATTGACCCTCCCAAAGGAACTTTAAATACTTTCTATCTAAAGTATGCACAGGGATGGTAAAATATGCATCTTTTAAATCTACTGATGCCATGTAACAGTTCTGATGCACTAAGTAAAGAGCAGATTGAAAAGTGTCCATCTTAAAATGGTGCTTATCAACTTGTTCATTCAAATGTCTCAAATTCAAAATAATTCTGAGAAAGCCATCTTTCTTCCTTCTACTAAAAATGTTTGATATATATTCATTCTCTTCATGTGAACATTGTTCAATAATTCCTTTCCCAAACATAACTTGGAGCTCATATCCCTGAGTTCATTTTCTTGGAATTGAATGGGTTTTGGAATGTGGTACTGCTTTGGCAAAGAAAATTCAGTGAATTCAATATGAGTACCTGAGACACATGTTAGCATCCATGGATCTGAGGTAATATCTTGCCAAGCTGACAAATGCAATCCAGTCTTCCCTGAAGTTATCATGGCAAACAATCAATGCAGTCTGTGTGCTTTCTCACCTGGGGAGTTACCTCCTGTATGTGTCCTTCTGACGCCTCGCTAAAAAAGCCTGTTGTTGGGCTGTCTTCCCCCAATAGCTCTGTCCCCATCCACGGGAGGCTTGACTCACAGTGTGACCACCACCAAAGTTCCGGCGGCCACCGCAGGAAAGCTGACCCTCATTAGAGTAGGGAGAATATTGAGTAGCTGTAAAGTTTTTAGTGCCCCCATACAGATTTGTTTTCTGCTTGCCATGGCCAGCTGATAATTTTGAGGTTATCTGCTTAGCCTCACTAATGTCCCTGATCTTTTTGTTCAGTTCATCCCCGAAAAGAGATACTCAGTAGTCACAACTGCATTTGGGGCACACAGTTTCTTGAAGGAAAGGCTGAGGACATGTTTAAAATTTTGCCGTCTTGAACAATTCATATTTGACTGTGCTGTAATGAGCATCCGCAATGACTCTTTCACCTTGTTGAGAACTGTTTTTGCATCTAGCTCTCTCTTCGCCACCATGTCGCTTTGGCAAGCATACCCTGCAGTTGCTGTGCCTTGATGTCTGAAATACGGGATGTTTTCCTCGCCTCACACCATATCTCCTCATTTACACGAGGTGCAAGCAGGTTTAACTGTTTTCCGGCCGTTTATACTTAGCGAAAAGCTCTTTCAATTTCTCCTGATTTACTGGTTTTTGCAGCCCATCAGTCACCGATGTAGCAAGACCTTGGTTGACAGGTGGTGATGTATCGTCATAATCACCGATAAACGACCACATTTCTGATGCATTTTGGTCATGGTCATCAACAACTGCTGTGTTGTCATTCACGCACTCAGACACCATCTTGTCGAGACTGTCTAACTCATCACACTCACTGTTGTCATTATCAATGGCCTCACTATCTTCAACATGGCTGTCGTTTTGTTTACTTCCACTCGGCACTTTCCGTGTCTGTCCGGAATAAAGCAAAGTCTCGATCTTCTCAAACTGTGTTTTGAATCCACTCAAAAAGACTGAAATACCCTTCATAGTCTCTGTTGTGCAGCCTGAGTCTCTACAAATGTTGACATAACATCTTTGATCTGCTGCGAGTCGTCTGGTTCACTGACTGACTACAGAGCCTGTGTCTTACTGCTAGGTCTCGCTTGACCTTCTTTTCCGACTGCATCACTGGCACTGATACCTCGCCATTTCTTGTGAGCACCGTCTACCTCCATTTCACATTGTCCGTTGTGCTGAAATCTTTTAGCCATGTCAAAAACATTGCTTCACAGTCACTGATTTCACTCTCCGATGCCACAAAATTCTCTCGCAGTGGGGTCGCCATCTTGAACTTTGGTCTTCAACCCCTGACCCCAGCCACAGCTGTTTGGTCAAATAGTGCAAAAAAATCAGCTGGGATTCACCCACTTAGTGCTTGCAAGTTGTTCACAACACCCGCAGGTTATCGCAGAAGCACAGATATTGCAGATGAGTCAAGTATTCATTTCGACAACTCAAATTAATTAGTTGTGCAATCAAGCTACGTTAATCACCGATGTCTAGAAGAACGCAAACTGGTGGTTCAGTGCATGTGCACATCGCACGGAATCCCTATGACGACATAGGTTGGTGGAACTGGAAGTTCCTAGCCTTATTTTCTATAGTGGTAGTATTTATCATGGCAAAACAGTCAGTGAGATAATTCTCTGATGGAATATTGTTAAGCTTGGATTCCCATCTATGTTGAAGATTTTCTAATGATATTCCATGATTGTCACACAATTGTGAATATACAAATTTACAATCAGCCAAGTTACATATTTGTTTAAGATTAGTACAGTTTGTTGTAACTAATTCATCAACAATAGGTGTAGCCTTAAGAAGATTAAGGTATTGTTTAGGTACCGGGTATGCATTTCAAAAATCTGAAATAGAGAAAGAGGATTTCAATCTTCATGAAACATACCTCAAGTATTTCAAAAGGTTTAAAATCACCATTAATTGATATGATATCCTGCATATTTTTCATTCCATTTCTATACTACAAGATGAGCAAGCCTATGTCAATAAATGGTACAAAGTTCAAAATTGGTAGACAAGTAAGTCTCCAATGTTTTCAATATGGTTTCTATTAATACAAGAGTAACATACTACAACATCTTTCCAAAAGAAATTTTTAATGTTTTTGGAATATGATAGTAGTTTTTCTCCTTGTAAGTTAAAGAGATCAATGTCCCCGAAAGGCGATAATGATTCCAAAACTAAGTGCTGCCATAATCCTTTGCTGTGAATAGTCTTTTGATCCACGACTAACGGGATCGGGTGGTCAGGCTCGCTGACTTGGTTGACACATGTCATCGTTTCCCAATTGCATAGATCGATGCTCATGCTGTTGATCACTGGATTGTCTGGTCCAGACTTGATTACTTACAGACCGCCGCCATATAGCTGGAATATTGCTGAGTGGGGCGTAAAACTAAACTCACTCACTCTTTTGATCCATTTGATCTTCATATAGTTGCAGACTGATGGGATATCTATCATTTTCAGACCCACCTTTGCATAGTCATTTATCAACATATTCCTTTTACTCATATCGCATTTACCGCCCCAAATAAACTTAAATAGGATAGAGTTCAAACATACCATAAAAAGGTGTGTAAAAAGGGGGATAATCTGTGATTTGATAATCATAACCCAGCCTCTCAAAGTTAGAGATCTGTTCGACCATGAAAATAGTATTTTTCTGATTTTGGTAAAATGCTGTTCAATATTTAGTGGAATCATTTTAACTAACTGAGCTGAAAAAAATATTCCCAGAATTTTGAATGGTTCTTTCGACCAACAGAGAGGTATATGAGAACAATGTTGCTCATTAAAATTTCGCTTGGAACCAAACCATACTGCTATGGTTTTATCACAGTTAGATTTAACCCAGAAACAGTAGCAAATTTTTTAATAACATAGATTAGTTCTGATAATCCCTTTTCGGATCCATCAAGTGCAAAGTTGGTATCGTCTGCATACTTAAAAATAAGATATTCCTTACCCTTTATTTTGATCCCCTTAATATACTAGGCAGCAAAAGAAACGTCAGTTTGGAATTTTCCTTCGCAGAAACGGATAACTGTAAACTCATTTAATGTTTTGATTCTATTTTTTTGACAACATCTCAAACTTTACCTTAGCAAAGACATTCCTTCCCAGAATTGAACCCAGGAAATGGTCTCAAAAATGCAACCTGACATCAGAGATGGTACTGTGTTCTCCATGTTTTTCATGCAACTCATGCTGCATGTGTTGTTCACAAGGACCAGCCCTATATAATGCCCCCCCAAACCTGGTTGAAACATTCACATTACAACATCAGCAGGATGCCGCGACTCACGACAGCTCAGAGGAACCAGGCGCTAGGAAGACTTGAAGCTGGCCACACTGCACAAGCCGTTGCCATTCACCTCCAAGTCAACGTTCGGACCATCTACAGGCTGCAGGAATGTTTCCGGGCCACCAACACCACAAATGATCACCCCCGTACTGGCAGACCAAGGGTGACCACAAGACGACAAGACTGCCATGTTGTGCGACAGAACAGAATATGGCGACGACGTGGCCAGCATTACTCAGACCAATGTGTTATGGAAAGAGACTCATGGGGAGGTGCAAGCATCATGGTATGGGGTGGAATAGGCCTGAACCAGAGAGTGGGTCCTGTGGTGTTCCAGAACCTATGTCCAGGGAGAGGAGGCGGCATCACAGCGGTGCGCTACATCGACCAAGCTCTCAGACCCCACATCATACCACATTTTGCATGTCACCGGAACATTTTCCAGCATGATAACACCCGGGCCTATACTGCCAGAGGTACACGGGACTTCCTACAGCAGAACGGTGTCAACATTATGCAGTGGCCAGCCCTTAGTCTTGATTTAAACCCAACTGAACATCTTTGGGATGAAATTCAGAGAAGATTGAATAATGTCATACCAAGGCTGATCACAGCCAATTTATTGCACCAGGCCTTTCTCAGAGTGTGGTTCCAGGTGCCAATTGCCTTCATCAATCGATTGGTGCACTCCATGCATAGACGCTGTGCTGCAGTTATTGCCGCTTCGTGGTGGTCACACTAGATACTGAAGTCAAGAGTCTGAATGGACTGCCAAAGTTCAGGTAACGTCTTGAAATTGTGCTGAGTTATTCATTGATGTGTCAAGATATTGTACACAAAAAATGTTTTTGATCTGCTCATTATGTCCATTTCTGTAATGATTTGATTACAGTGCCTATCTAATTTTGAATTCATACTGACAGGTTTTTTTGCTGCTGAGTATATTCTTGTTTGATCTAATTGCTGTAGCTAATAATTCGACACAAACAACAAAAAGGTATGAGGCCACTGGGTCACCTTGACAACAGCCTAAAGTGAAAATATTCGATAATGTTCCAGAGTTGATAATAGAGCTACAACTGTTCCTTTGAAAAAGTTTATTCCAATTTCTAAGTACAGGGCCAAAGTTAAACGCTTCAAGTGATTTGTCAATGAAGTCCCACTCAGCTGTGTCAATTGCTTTCTCAAAATCAATTGCGATTAAAAGTCCAGGTACTGCATGTTCTTGACAATAATGAATTAGATCATATAGTATTTTAGTATTTTTCCCTATAAATCTATTTTTCAAAAAAACCTGTTTATGTTTCGCTTATTATTTCAAGAAGAACTTCTTTAAGTCGTGAAGCAATTGCAGCGGATGCAACTTTATAGTCTACATTTAAGAGACTAATCGGTCGCCAAATTTTCAAGTAGCACCTATCATGACAGTTTTTGGGTATACAAGTAAATAAACCTTGTCTTTGAAAATCTGACAGCAAACCCATTCGTATGAATAGATAATAGATTGCCAGAGAATTACACCAATGTCTTTCCAGAAAAATGTATAAATTTCTGCACTAAACCAGTCCGAGCCAAGGCTTTTTCTGTTCTTCATATTCTTTAACCCCCTGGATACCACAGGGACATATATGTCGTTCCCCTTCAACCCTCAATTTGAAGTCCAATCAAATCAAAATATCCCCCACACACAAATACACTTCACAGTTTCAAATTCTGCGGGAAATTTCCTGTTTCTTGATACCATCCACTGTTATTTTAGACAAAGCTCAAGTGCTCAAAATGACCTTTGAAAATAGGCTTCATAAAAAATGTTGCCATTTTTGACACAGTACGAAATCTCGATTCACAGCGTTATTTGCTGTATGTTTTGAAATGACTGCGCTTGTTTGAACTGTAAACAAAGACAAATTTGATTTTACACTGCGTAGCATTTTCTGAAATTTTCCAACATTCATCTGTCTATTCACTGCTTGCAATTGCTCAATACCTTTGGAATATGCATGGAAATTGTCAAAGTTTCCGTGCAGCGTGACGCCATGACTGACACAAAATCACGCACAACGACAACTATAATTATCAGCATTTTTGGCTTCTTCTCTTACTTACAGTGAAAATGATAAAAACATATAACAATACACAGATAGTCAGAATCATTCTGATTACTTACATCTCATATTTATGTACAAACGATCCCTGAATCAATGGAAGGGTCCTCGCAAAATCCTGTGTATCCTTGTCAGCAAAGCCGCCATTTTGTAAGAAATAGGTCATCGGTAGTGATGTCATATGTCAACGTTGTTGTACATATTAGGCAATTTCTTTGAGGTGAAGGTCGGCTAAACAAGAGTAAACACAATTGCCCAATCCTTCTGATTACACTGTCAGTATTATGATGTATATTTTGGGGATAATTCAGATACTTTTTCATTACATGCGAAATTGACACATATAGTGCAGTACACCATATTCTAAACCTTTACACAAGTGTTAGAAGATCAAACGTAGCCATAACTGCAACTACTCTAGTTCCTGTGATGTACAATATTCAATGCATTTGGACTAATATTGCAGTTTCATATGAACAGGTTAATGAACGGCGATTTAATTCAACCTTATAAATACAACTGATGATATTTAATGAAATTTATATATGTTATGAAATGTATATGCTCACATATTTAAAGGAATTGTCTTGTTCATTGCATATTTTTGTGCCGTTTTAAAGACAAAACAATGATGTATATTGATTGGCCAGGTGCACGTTTGTTGGAAACGTTTTATGATTCACTATCATTGCTTTCGATAATATAATCTATTCAAGTAGTATAGTGAGTGGGGAGAAAAAGACCTATAGGTACACCTTGCTCAGAAGCTTGCATACGGGCTAATTCTGCTACCAGCCTAGTTATCGAGAGCACAAAAATGGTCAGGACTACAAGGATTGGTACTACCTTTTTGTATTTTTTTCCCCCGCAACAGTAGTCGAAACTTTCCAATTAGAGATTTGGTAGTTCCAATGTATAACACTACATATAGCAGAAGATGGCAACCGAAACGACTTTCCAACAAATGGGCCTGCGGGTCGAAAAGTCTTTAGGAGCACATCTACTCCTAGAAAATACTGTAGACAGCAATCTTGTGTCGAATATCGCCGGCGCCGACTATCTTGCTGGCCATCTTGGTAGAACAAATCTACAACCTTTGGAAGGTCTACCTACATTCGTAGAGGATATATACGTGTTTGGCTACCTCCAACGCAAAGACTGTGTTTGCAAGAATGCCAAGGTATCCTGCATGACTGGAAGGGAAGGTTCCGCACAACTCGTCGTTTCCAGAATCTCCATCGCAGTACAAGAGTCTTTGGCGAACCCCAAACATGTGCAAACATATATCCTACACACGATAGGAATCTGAGAAGACAACTGTGGAGCAATCACGGAGCACCATCGCTAGAATAGAGAGAGACCGGAAAGCGAAAGACAAGTGGCAAGAACTATATCCGGAAGAGAAGGCATGCGCTCTATTAAGTAGCAAAGATAGGCGTTTCGAAATACCCATCGGCAATCTACAAACGTCGATTCCAAAACTAGAACGCCAACTACTAGCACACGGCTATGGGCTGTATTCTATCGACTATACAAGAGATTTCTCTGGTGTACTGGACCGCAAGCGACTGGTGGAATACCTTTGGAAGAAACATGGTTTCCGAGAGCAAGGAGACTTGTCTTCTGCTATGCAGTCGAACAGTCCAACAATTCTAGACAATAAGGGTAGTGTTGGGGCCCATGTCTGTACTTGGGTCGAAACCTGGAATGGCTATACAATGCGAACGAAACTCTACAACAAGTTTTTTTCCAATTTCGAAGCAGGAGAAGTCCGGGAGCAAATCGGAGGACATTTGGCAGACTATGTGGATTGCCCAAACCAACACTTGCGGAAAACTTTCCTGCATCCAGACGTGCAAGCCCGTGGTTGTACTCGCACAGAAGTTTCGCTCTACGCACATCCACACAACTCGGAAGAAATAGCAAATGATTTGGTAGAACAAACTCTAGAGATGGTATCTCCTCCAGACACCAACTTGTTCGTAGTACAACCACCAGCAAAACAATGGGAAAACCTATCGAAATGTCTAGACCGCTGTCTCGTTCTGGCAGATCACCCACAGGGCACCATATTCGTAGTTTGATATGCACATTCGGAGATGGGTAGAATTTCTGGGGTCCGTATTGCTCCTACAAGAGAAGACGATGCTACGTGGGAGAAAGCGATAGAATGGGCTGCAGCAGATTTTGGTTTCCGAGCATGTCCAATATTTCGGGTAGATATACTCTCTGCTACAGCTAGGTCCACTACGTTGCTATACAAAGGATCCCGATGCCAAAAGGATACTGTCTGCGAGTAGAAGACCAACCCAGCTACATCCAAATGGAGCAGATCCAAGTATTCTATTGCCTTCTTGCAAGACAGTAGAGTGGGAATGGAGAACAGCCAAATGTAGCACCATAGGCAAGGCTTCTTCCAAATTCCAACTGCAGGAAGTACCAGAGATTGCAAAAGACAGAGAAGTATATTCTGGATCTGCTAGGGGTCGAGGAAAACAAGAAATACAAGAAGCAGCACGCGTGGAAGAATGGAGAAGAGAAGCATGGGCTATCCTAGAAAGCAGAAAGACAGCATGACAGATAGAACAAGAGCAGCGTAGAGAAAAAGAACTGGAGCGACTAGGAGAAATAGTACGGGAGAAAAAGGAATACACAAAGCGATCGGAAGAAGCTCGCAAAGAGGTAGAAACGGCCCTACGAAATACACAAACGAAATAGCATACTACATGGTCTATTCTAGGATACCGCAAACAACCAGAAGGACAAACATCCAGCAGAGTAGTCTTGTTGCAAACAAAATGCAAACCATTGTGGTAGAGACTGCAATAGCCCCACTTCCAAAGGATACAACAAAACTTCTAGATATCGAGACTGGAAAATACATGTGCAGAAAGTTTGCCGCTGCAACATTCCGAGGGAAAGCAAGAATTGTATTATATCTGTTGCCAGTGGGGGAAGGTGGGAACCCAACCACAGACATCGAAATACCGACATATGGATACTTTCTAGAGAAGGAAATAGAAAAACTTCGTGGAGTAGAAGCCCTGCGGAAAGGAGACAGCTTGCTTGTTTGCTTGTTTTTGCTAGAAGTTTGCCTACTTTGTCTAGGTTCTGCCTACTGTGTACCTAGGCTCGAGGCTCTAGCAAAATCTAGCAAACTTCTAGCAAAAACAAGCAAACTTCTGGCAAAATCTAGCAAACTTCTAGCAAAATCTAGCAAAAACAAGCTAACTTCTAGCAAAATCTAGCAAAAACAAGCAAACTTCCAGCAAAAACAAGCAAATCTCGAGGATACAGCAGAGGAAATCCACCTCGCTTCCCATTCAAGGAATTCGACAAAGCAGAGGCTGCATACTGGAAAGAGGACCCTATGGAGTATTCTTCTGTGGACGAAAAACTACGAGAAATAGCTGGGGAAGGCCCAATAGACCAACCAGCTCGGATACTAGGCCACTTTGGCAAACATACAGCAAAACAGTTTGCAAATCGTAGCAGAATGTATATCGTTGGGTATGCGAGAGGTATTCTATTCTGTATTCCTGGTGGGACTATTTGTTTCTAGCTGTATACTACAGACACCAGTCTATCTTTTTTTTTTTTTTGGTGTTGTCTTTTCTGGACCTACTCTACAGAGAAGCAAGCTGTCTCCTTTCCGCAGGGCTTCTACTCCGCCAAGTTTTTCTATTTCCTTCTCTAGAAAGTATCCATATGTCGGTATTTCGATGTCTGTGGTTGGGTTCCCACCTTCCCCCACTGGCAACAGATATAATACAATTCTTGCTTTCCCTCGGAATGTTACAGCGGCAAACTTTCTGCACATGTATTTTCCAGGCTCGACATCTAGAAGTTTTGTTGTATCCTTTGGAAGTGGGGCTAATGCAGTCTCTACCACAATTGTTTGCATTTTTTCGTCTAGCAGGTCGTTGTAGTCTTGCTCTATCTCTTCGGTTTCTATAGAAGATAGCTTTCTAGGATCTGGGGCAACTACTACGGCAATAGGATTCCAGAATATGGTCCTTCCATCTTTCTGGAAAGTTCTGGTGGGTTCTACGCGGATGTGCAGGCCAACAGGGTATTCTTCGTTGCTGGCCAAGCCTCTTGGTATCCAACACATTTTTCGTCCGTATTTGTCCGTAGTGGTCTCCACAAAGTCGTGGTTCTCTTCCAGCACACGCTCCAATCTTTTGTTTGCCCAAACCACAATTGGCATTTCTATGCCTTTGTGCAACAAGACTACTCTGCTGGATGTTTGTCCTTCTGGTTGTTTGCGGTATCCTAGAATAGACCATGTAGTATTTGCAACGTCTGCTATTTTTTTCGTTTGTGTATTTCGTAGGGCCGTTTCTACCTCTTTGCGAGCTTCTTCCGATCGCTTTGTGTATTCCTTTTTCTGCCGTACTATTTCTCCTAGTCGCTCCAGTTCTTTTTCTCTTACGCTGCTCTTGTTCTATCTGTCATGCTGTCTTTCTGCCTTCTAGGATAGCCCATGCTTCTCTTCTCCATTCTTCCACGCGTGCTGCTTCTTGTATTTCTTGCAATCATTTTCCTCGACCCCTAGCAGATCCAGAATATACTTCTCTGTCTTTTGCAATCTCTGGTACTTCCTGCAGTTGGAATTTGGAAGAAGCCTTGCCTATGGTGCTACATTTGGCTGTTCTCCATTCCCACTCTACTGTCTTGCAAGAAGGCAATAGAATACTTGGATCTGCTCCATTTGGATGTAGCTGGGTTGGTCTTCTACTCGCAGACAGTATCCTTTTGGCATCGGGATCCTTTGTATAGCAATGTAGTGGACCTAGCTCCACACCAATATCTGTAGCGGAGAGTATATCTACCCGAAATATTGGACATGCTCGGAAACCAAAATCTGCTGCAGCCCATTCTATCGCTTTCTCCCACGTAGCATCGTCGTCTTCTCTTGTAGGGGCAATACGGACCCCAGAAATTCTACCCGTCTCCGAATGTGCATACCAAACTACGAATATGGTGCCCTGTGGGCGATCTGCCAGAACGAGACAGCGGTCTAGACATTTCGATAGGTTTTCCCATTGTTTTGCTGGTGGTTGTACTACGAACAAGTTGGTGTCTGGAGGAGATACCATCTCTAGAGTTTGTTCTACCAAATCGTTTGCTATTTCTTCCGAGTTGTGTGGATGTACGTAGAGCGAAACTTCTATGCAGGAAAGTTTTCCGCAAGTGTTGGTTTGGGCAATCCACATAGTCTGCCAAATGTCCTCCGATTTGCTCCCGGACTTCTCCTGCTTCGAAATTTGGAAACAACCTTGTTGTAGAGTTTCGTTCGCATTGTATAGCCATTCCAGGTTTCGACCCAAGTACAGACATGGGCCCCAACACTACCCTTATTGTCTAGAATTGTTGGACTGTTCGACTGCATAGCAGAAGACAAGTCTCCTTGCTCTCGGAAACCATGTTTCTTCCAAAGGTATTCCACCAGTCGCTTGCGGTCCAGTACACCAAAGAAATCTCTTGTATAGTCGATAGAATACAGCCCATAACCGTGTGCTAGTAGTTGGCGTTCTAGTTTTGGAATCGACGTTTGTAGCTTGCCGATGGGTATTTTTCGGAAACGTCTATCTTTGCTACGAATAGAGCGTATGCCTTCTCTTCCGGATATAGTTTCTTGCCACTTGTAGTGCTATACATTGGAACTACCAAATCTCTAATTGGCAATTTTTGACTACTGTTGCGGGGGGGAAAAAAAATGCAAAAAGGTAGTACCAATCTAGTAGTCCTGACCATTTTTGTGCTCTCGATAAACTGTTTCCTGTCAACACGACATAGGGCGATCACAATAGTGCCACGTGATCAGGAAAGTGTTAGTTCGCGGTCATAGTGACCAGGAAGTTAACTGGGGTTTTTAAATCTGGTATATACAATAGCGGGGAGAGATAAGGGCCTGACAAAAGCTTTATTTCATAAATGAAGCTTTACATAGTCTTTTGTTGGAATTTATCTAGCACCCCCATTGTGTATACTACTATTCATATAAAAATAGACTTTGATATCCTCTCATCACAATAACTATATTTATACGAAAATTGTTTAAAAATATATAAACCATGTCATGTCGTAATTTGGACAAATCTTACATCCATATTCTAATATATAGTTCCATATATAAATTTTTGTTTTGTTTTTCATCTTTCATTGCATACTTATAAAGAGAAAAAGCTACACAATCATAAACAAAGAAAATTCTTATCCTAAACAAAATGTTTGGATGTTGTGAAATATTAGTTTCATTTACGTTAAATTGATGCCAAACAGGTGCGCGTGTTGCTCACAATAAGATACGCAGTGAAACCGTCTAATTGTTGATATATTCAGGACACTATTTAAATGGAAAAATCAGTCATTTTATGTTTTGTCTAAAGAGTGTTAAATTCTGACATAGAAGCCGAGACCTTTTGTACAATTAATGGAAATTAGGTGAGATATATACTAATCAGCATACCAATGTCGTCTTTTTCCGCCGTCACAAAATGCATAAAACAAGCAATGACGTCAACTAAAATGTTGTATTATTTTCAACGATTTCATTACATTTGAAGATATGGTATTAATGATGCAAAATTAGTCAAAATACATCTACACAAACAGGAGAATATGGGAATCTAAGAACTAACTTATTATATCGGATAGGGCCATCCAAAGCGCTATTACGTGCTTTCACATGTAGTACGTTGCCATCTTTTCTTATAAATTGTGAAACTACCAAAGCGTATCCACTCACATTGGGGAACTTTGAATTGGAATAGTTTGATTCACCGTGAACAAAAAATAACAAATTCTCTCCATGTGAACTGAGTTACATTGACCTAGTGTTAAGCATAACGGAGTTATGCCCCCTTATCATTATACGTGTATGACCTCTCTGTCGTCATTTGATGTCAGAAGAAAATCCATTTTTGACATTTATTGCGAGTCATTTTTAATGTTGAGCGTAAAACGTTATGCATAAGCACATAAACCCAATTTTTATATACACTTATGTCGTTCAGATATCAGGCTGAACTTTCTTCGCTCACACTTTCCGTAAAGATGCCAAATTAAATAATTCATAGCACAGTGCTTTTATTGCTGCGTGATAAAAGGCAGAGAAATTTACTGTTTTTTAATGCATAACAAAAAATTTGACAACATTTAGCAGTGTCTATTTCTCAAACTGCCGATGTAGTTGCACTTATATTTATACCAACGGATAGGAAATTTAATATTCTTCATTTCACAGAATTCAAGTTTATCATTTGAAAGTTTGACATCAATTTTAGTGAAAAAGTCTGTTATTTTGCCCGTAAATTTTTTTGGTTAAACTACGTATTCTGATTTTGTGTAGAATAACATCTGGGCTGAATGCTACAGCTGGGTTCTCCTCATGTGCAGGCACTCCAAGTGTGCAGACACTTTTTCGTTCATAATTATTAAAGCAATCAGGCATGTCACACAGCTTCACAAAGGGATTACTGGGGACCGTTTCAGTATAAACTGGTGACGCAAAGTTGACTCTAACTTTAACTCTTCAACACAGTAACGTACTCAATTGTACAAATTTTATATATATATAATATGTATTAATTATACATGTGTATATATGTATACCGGTACACATACACTCTTACAAAAATATCAAAACTTTACAAGAAAAAATATGCATTGGACTTCATAGCACTGCATGAATTACATTTTAGGTTGGCACTGAATAACATAGTAAAGTCCAACTAAACTTGACATGGAATCAGCAAATTCCATTGAAGTTTTCACACTGTTTGCAAGTAGAGTCTTCTGATGCAGGATTTCATCATCGATGTGTTGATACATCTAGAATTTGAACTATTGTCATCCCAGCGTGGCTCTGCTCTTTCCGGATAAGATCAATGAATCTATATATACTGGGATGGTACTGGCCAATTTTGCTAAGTCTTGCATGCCAGCCTTCGACATGATATGTGGTCCTGGCACCTTCAGTGTGGAAGTGATTCCACACCAGTCTACCAAGTCCCTAAATCCACTGCAATGTCACATATGAGCAAAACCGCAAACTGGTTCACACTTGGGTCATTAAGAAAGTTCACATCATTCACAGCCCTGAGCCACACATCATCAATGTCCTCTGGCCTCACTAGTGGTAAAGCAGAAGCAAGTCTCACAAATTTGGCTATTTCTGGGTCTGTTACAAATCTCATCTGCAAGCCACATTCCTGGACATTTTTCCAGATAGCTTGCCTGAAGTGGAACAGTCTTTAAGTTGACACTGAAACATGTCTGCAGGTTGAAAGTCTGTGAAAACAAATGCAGGCTGAAGATGGATATTCTGTTCTGATGACTTCTGTTTAATGATGATCTGTTTCTTGTGTGGAAGTAGTCCATATAGATCAGAGGAAACATCTTGTTGACTGTGACATGGATCATGTACAGCTGGTAGTAAATACTAGGGCTTATGCTGAAGGTGCCATCGCAGTTGAAGGTGTTGGCTCTGGAAAGGTGTTGGAGGTTGTGATGAAGATGTCATCTTGTCATCAGCATGGAGGATGAAGTTTTTAAGGGCAAGTTCTGTGTGTGTTGATGTCTGATCGCTGTCTGGGAAGAGGTGGCAGATCTTTGGCTTGCGATCTGTAGAGGCTGGCCTGGGCACTGTAGAATGTCAGAGCAATGAGACCGAAAACACAAATGATTATTGTTAGTAATAAACATGATAAGTTTTTCTTGTATTGTTTTCAATATTCATATATCTTAAGCATGGGTCTAGTATCAGACTTAACCATATGTTTCATATTGGCAAGGAACTTGTCCACTGTGCTTTTGCTATGATTTGCCGGATGGTTGTGGATGTTTCAATATGTCGTAATAAGATCGTTGGCAGTTTTAATGGTTGCAGGCCAGTGTTGATGGTTGCAGGACACCATACTCAGCAATATTCCAGCTATATGGCAGCGGTTTGTAAATAATCGAGTCTAGACCAGACAATCCAGTGATCAACACCATGAGCATCAATCTACTCAATTGGGACACAATGAAATGTGTCAACCAAGTAAGACTAATCTTCCACTGCTCGGAACTCATAGGCGGTTGGCGTATTTCCTTGTAGATCTTGTTGTTGAAGGTGAAGAATAAGGTATCAAAGCAGCTTTGGTGTGGTGTGGGGTTTGGATCTTGTTGAGGCAGATGTCTAGGGCTTCTTGTCCATGACATCATAGCTGCCTGTGAGATCAGCTTCTTTTAGTAGGTTAACAAATGTGGAAGAATTGCTGATTTAGGATTTACCATCTTTGCCTAAGGGGGCTAAGAGGCAGGAAAGGAACTGGGAAGTATTTTGGCTTTGGGCGGGATTTGGGGATCTTGATTGTATCTCTGGCATATGGGGCTTGTGAATCGATGGCATTCAGGTGGTTGTAGGTGGTGTCATTTATCTCTCAGTAGTAGATACAATGATAGTCCGAGATCAAGTCCAACGAAAGCCTCTGCAAAGCCTTATTTCCCAAATAAGGCTTTGCTCGGACCCTTAGCTCTTGCTACCATTACCCCTACTCTTATAAAAATTAGTAAAATGTCCCCGGCAGCCACAATTCCCCAAGGGAGAAATAGAAATGTATTGCGCTTCCTCCCAAGGGAATTGTGTATCACATCACACAAAGTTGTGACGGCGGGATACGAACCCACATGTACAGCTTGCGCAGACTATACATAATGGGTTCGCACCACTCAACCGACTGAGCTACCGCGGACTTAGCTGAAGTAGGTCGGTTTTCATCTATGTCACGTTGACTGGTGGTAACACTGTGCCATACGGTACGATCAATAATTCTTCTCTTACAAACCCTCTCCCTGGCCCATCCCTCAAGTAGTACAAGTTAGGCTCGTCTGATTTCATGTCAACTTTATCTATGTTGTAAGTTTTGATTGACCATATTGGGTCAGTGGCTCGCTTACGACTATCACCCTCGTGTTCCCCAGGCTGGTATAGATACCTCACTAGGGCCCTATCTGGTATCTGTTTCTCCTTCCCACGCAATGGAGCAGCCGACTCTGCTGCTATTGATTTTAGTTTGATAGCGTCTGCCGGTTTCTTGCCGGTGAGACGGGTGACTTCATGGTTGATTGCCGACACCACCTTGGGTAACCTTGTGACCCATTCAGTCGATCGTTTTCCCGGGGTGGCTATCTCCCTCGCATACTGATGTCCGAATAAGCGCTCAGCCAAAGTTCTATTGAATCTCTCAACTATGGCTTGGCTGCGATGGGCTCCAGCCGTGCCACGCCTGACCTTTGTATCGTGTTTGGCTAGCAGTTGTGACACGGCACCCATGAACTCTCGCCCGGGATCAACTTGCAGCTCTGTTGGCCACGCCAGCGGACTGCGTTTGTATATGAGTTCGAATCCTCTGGCCACCTGGGTAGAATCTTTCGTGGTCAAGGGTTCGGCTTCCTTGTAGCGACTGGCTACATCCACTACGGTTAAGGCATACTTGTACCTCTTGTCGTGGGGTAGGAACAGTAGGTCTGCCTGGTGAACGCTATTAGGTATGTTAATCCCAACTTCCTTCTAGGTATGTAGCGTGGTGGTGACAAATAGATCTGCCACAGGGCTTGTTTTTCAAGCCACGCTTTGGCTTCCTCCGGGGGTACTCGCGCCATTTTAGCCAGCTTATCTACAGCGCTAGCTCCTTTCCAGTACCCACGCGGGCTATAGTAAATAGCCTCAAACTTTCTCTGGTTCCGTGACATGTCGTCCCGATATTTATATCTATGTTCTTGGTTCAATTTTCTCATGTCCGTACGCGTACGTGTTTATCCCATCAATAGCTATCCAACGCTTTAGTGTCCATAGGCGACAGGGGACGTCTTGTTTATAGTCAGTCCGTATATCTTATGACCATCACTTCTAAGTGTGTTCATTTTATGTCTAAAGGTACGGCTCTTGAACAGGGCTTCCTTGAATCTGGCGTGTTTGATGTGTTGTTTCACCACGTACTTCTTAACACACTTAGCCTTCCGGATCTCACCATTGTCGGCCTTCAGTATGGAATACATCTTAGGCCTCAAACCTATGTACTCGGCAATGGGCGTGCCAGCACACTCGTCCTTCATCTTACCTAAGACCTTTTTATTTACCGTGCTGTGTATGGCATGACCCTTGGGGTAGTCGCTGGTGTCGTACAAATCGAGGTGTTTTTTCATGTCATCGTACACGTCCTCGGTTCGAATCTCCATCAGCAGGGAATCCGTGTCAGTGTACAGCACTTCACACCTGTCGTCGTACTGTTTCTTAAGCTTGTTGTAGTAAAAGTCGTACATCAGGTGTTTGGATAAATCGAGGATGCTCATCCCCACCTAAACATGCCGGTTGAATTTTATGTGGCTTTTCTTCATGTGTAGGGCAACTAAGTCATCGGTGAATATCTTGCTGCGGTTGAATGCCGGACTTGCTATCAGTCTCCTTAGCTTGTCTTCCTCATTCGACCGAACCAGCTTCACGGTCACGCGTTTCCTAAGGTTCTCCATAGTCTTACCGAACACAGAGTTGTTCATGAGCTTGTAGAGGTTTTTCTCAAAGTCACTGGTGGCAAGCTTTCGGAGGTCTGTGTTCATTCTGATGTAAGGCTCCATCCAGGGGCTCTGGTTGAACACGAGCACCCTGTGTATTTTGGTCAGCCTCATACCCAACAACAGGTACAGCTGTAGGTTGCGATAGTGAACGATGTACTTGGTCTTATTCATTAAGTTAGGCACGAGTTTTTCAACATCTGCCACCCGCCCACCTAACAAGTTATGTTGGTACTCAGACATCCAGTCTGGGTTAACCCTCATACGTTCGGGGGCTAGGGGGTAGCTGTTGTGTGATGTGTGTAATGCCTTGGGGTATTCCAAGTCAACCTCGAGGATATAACCTTTATTCGAATCTGACGTGATGCTCATAACATCGACCTCGTGTGACGCCCATTCGAATGCCCCTGTGGGTAGATACTGGCTCATAGCCCAACCGTACAGGTTGTTGGCGTCGAGGTAGAGAATGTGATTGGTTGGCTTGCTTGGATCGTAACCCTTCACGTATTGATTATTTGCTTTCGCGTATCGCTTGGTTGCCATGGAGATCCCACCTCGCAAGCCTTTCTCAATGAATAGGTGCATGTCATAATCTGTAAGCAATTCCAACTTAACTCCAGTCTTTTTAAGCAAGGCATCCCACGACAGACCTGGGTTGGTGTAATACCATTACGCGGGTCGAGTTTATACTGCTTGAAACATGTCGCCTAAGCGTCTCAAACACGTCGGCTAACAGCAGTACATCTGTCCTCAAGTACAGGTCGTGATAGTCACCCAGATTCCTACAACCCAGTTTATTCCATAACGTTAATCGCGGCGCAGTAATCGCCGTCTTGGGATATTTCGAGTCTGTCAGATTGCTGTAAAATTCTCTGATGGGGGTAGTCTGGTCTCGCTAACTTGACCCAACTATCCATGTACTCATAAGGGTACACACCCTTCCTCATAAGCAGGGGTCTAGTCCGGCGTCTGTGTATCGATCGGTAATAGGGAAGGTATCATTGGCCTTGACCAGACTGTCGAGTGACGACAATAAGAATTGTACTGAATCTATGAACCTAAGGCCGTTTAAGCTGAAGGAGATGTATCTCTCCATGTTGTTGGGGATGCACGTTATATTACCATCGATTTTCGCGATGGCCTGCATGATCAAATGAGAGTCGTACCCTCTCAAGTTGTGAAAGACAACGGGGATGTTTATTATCTTAGGGTTGATTCTAAGCTTGAGGTTACACGCGCTGTGAGCGGTGCCTCTATACTTACCGGTTATGTGGCAGTGATCTCTCACCGAATCACCTTTAAGTGGTGAGTCACACACGTGACAGTTAGTGCTAGCCTGTCGGCTTGGGTCATACGCATGGGAGCAACTGTATACAGCGCATTCCTGATAATTTTTTCTTCCTCCTGCAAACACTTTAGAAACCTTTCAGCCGCGTCGGGACCCCTATACACTACCGGAGCTTTCGTTTCCCCGTCATAACGGACGACAATGTATCCAAACCCACAGGCTTCATGCTCCTGTGTTTTGAGTGTGAAGCTCTCACCTGTGGGTAGAGCATTGGGAGTATCAACAGGTTTAACCAAGGCTTCAAAGTCGGCGTATATGATATAAGGCACAGACATTTGGTTCTTGTGGTTGTCGAATTTTAGGATATTGTCACCTTCCTTAGGCATGTCGACTCGTATGGCCGTCTGCCCCACACCTTGGCAATCCTCCCGGTGGGATTCTAATAAATCAGCTCGGCTGAAACCATGCAGGCATCGCACACAAAAGTGTTTTTCCCAACGTGTTTCGACTGGTCGTGCAACAACCTGCTGAGATGTTTTATCCATGTGTAGTGATACTTTTCACCTCTTTGGATCATGAATATATTGATAACTTTGCGAGGGGGGCTTTGGGGTTCCCCCCAAGGGCTGACCCTGTGCACTATTGTTGTGTTACCTTCATGCCCAAAGACATTTATAGCTAGATTATTCTGTTTTTCTATTTTAGTTATCTGGGATATGGGGGTGGGTTCATCTATACCATCCCAGTTGAGCCCATTGTCTTGGGGATAACTAGAAGGCCTGTTCGAATTAGTGTCAGCTGGAAACAAGGCTGACCTGATAGCTAACCTAAAACAATCGTCTCCTCTATTCCTGACATTGACTATGGCCTGTTTTTTTCCTATAGTAGGGAGGCAAGTCTAGGTATGACCCACCTCTGAACGGCACGTAGTTAGCTATGTCTAGATAGACATTATCGATTTTATCTACAGCCCACCCGGACCCCAAGTGTGTGTAGCGTTCTAGGTATTCTCGTATCTGCTGAAAACTGGTATCGATTGATGTGTCTATGGTCTCTGTATGAGTGACGACTTGCTGTTTACCTTGGAAGTAAGGCTGAACGTACTCAGTGACCCCATTCCCTGTCTGCTTATCGAGCGACATTTTAACTGTGATCTGAAACTTGATACTTCCCAGACTGTTTAGTTCCTGGTTCACCTTATCAGCTATCAGAGGTTTGATATCTGTGATATCTATGTTCCTATCAACATGCATGCGCCAGCCTCTTAAATAATTACCTACAGCGCGCTCAGTGCGCACAAACTGTAGGTCAATAGCTCTATTCTGCCGTAATAGTTCTACAAGCTGTGGTTTCCTCATACGGGAATACCCACCTAAACCCAAATCACGTACCTCGGCTTTTAATTGTTTTACAGTGGGAGGTTTTGCTACGGGGGCATGTGATAACAATGCGACTAACCCGGCTCTCCCCAGGTTTGAATAACCCGTGAGCCCAAGCTGTTTTGCTTGAGCTTTTATTTGTTTTACCGTGGGAGGGGCTTCTAAACCTAGTAATCTCAACAATGCTGGTTTGGTCATTCGAGAATACCCGATCACACCTCTCTGTCTTGCGATATGCTTAAGCTCACGTATAGTAGTCATAGTTGCGTACACACCTAAGAGAATCAATGTCTAATTGGGCCGCCTTAAAGGTAAAAAATCAAGATACACCTTATCGATTATTCCCTCGACCCACCCGGAACATGCGCAGCATAGTAGGGTGTTTTGTATTACTTGCAACGAGTCGTCAACAAGTATATCTATCTCCCCATGCACATCTACTCGCCCCCCATCAAAGTAATTCCAAGTGTGTCCAGCCCATGGCACATCAAACCCTACTTTTACCATGATTGTAAACGAACACCCCTTATATAGTTCACTAATAATCATGGGTTTGAGGACACTAATATCTATACTTTCCCCCACATCCATCTGCCAGCTTCTCAGGCAACCTTCCCTGGGCTCGATTTCCACAAACATAGTTATACCTAGGTGTGCACAATGTCTAATTGGGGTCTATCCTAAGAAGTCGCCTACGTTCTTTTATGTAGGCCTTTTTATTCTCGTAGATGAGGTGATGTCTGACTACGTTCGCTCCGTGAGCTTTACATAGGCAGTAGTGCCCTTTAACCCCGATACCACACACAGAACACGTGTAATTAGGGCTTCCCATGTGGAAACAACAGTACCCCTCAGTCCTACATTTCTTACCACAGGGTTCTTTCTTCCCCATAAGTATGTATTCGCATCGGTATGGAGCAGGTCTCATGTTTAGCATACTTATATGAGTACTTAGTCTAATTGTTTTGCAGCCAACTTAGTCGCTGCTATACCCAGCGCTATGAAGATTAGTTCACGGTCCATTTGTCCCTTGGATGGTGTGTAGTACTGAGCGAGTGTGGGTTTATTGAGTGGTTCCAATCGTTTACCTGTTAATAAGAAGTATTCTCTCGCTGCGCCGTCGACATCGTGGAATGTTTGAATGGCATGGTTTTCACGCCTGAGTTGTTCGTTAATGTAATCGATCCTCTGGAGGCGTTTTTTACCGTACTCGGATTGTACTGTCTGTAATTTTTCAATAGCGAGGTCGTGCCGCTTTCTCTCTGCCTGTATTTCAGCGTGTGACTGACTCGTAGTTTTGAGAAGAGGAAATTACTCCCGGAAAATGCCAGGGCATTTACTAACGCACCACCGACCATCATAGCTATCGTGGCCATCCTATATTTATTTCATAATATCTTCAGGTATTATCCCTTGTTTTACTAGGATGTCTTTTGTAGCCATCGCCATACCAAGGTTCATTATGAGCATACCCATATCCTGCAGGTTGAAATCTAGCTTGATAGTCGGTTGTTTAAGCACCATTTTGGTCAACCGAGCGTACCCTACGGCTAGACTGGCAACCACGGTGGCGTGGTATGCGTCGTTGACGAACGTTTTCCCCTCAGACATTATGTATATGATATAAAAATATATATTTTATTGCATGATATGCGGGTTGACCTTTAATTGCGGGGGTGGAAGGTCTCCCTCCCCGGGATCCCTGTGTCGTGTATATAATCATGAGATAGCCACGGCAGCAGTTGCGCATACAGCCAACAATAGTCGAGACGGGTGAGTCACCTTGATAATTTTATGTTGGTTACACCACCGTTTTTTACCGGCAGCTACTCTCTTAGGATTCTTCTGCCTGGTGACTGTAGGGGTTTGGGTCTCCCCCAACCTTGGGTTCTCCTCCCTTGGGGGTTCTGAAGGGGTCTCCTCCCTGGGGGTTTCCCCCATCTCCTCCTGTGCAGCATCCATCTATACTATTGTTATTATTTTTCCTCTCAAATTGACAATGCTTTGCCGTGATAATCGCCGCCGTCACCGGGGCTAACAACATACCGTATTTGTGGTACAGATCGCAGCTAATAGGGCTCAAGGCATGTTCGATAAAAGGGTCTTTTTCGAGGTCTTCCCACAAGTAAAGTCGGCGCTCCGGGGGGATGGGAAGTAAGTATGACGCAATACCAGTGTATATCTGGGTCATAGCCGATCCTATTGTCTTTGTCATTTCTGCACCTAGTCTACCCTCGTATCTAGCGTACAGTTTATCGATTTCTTCGGCTGACATTTTGTGAATTTTATCTGGAGTGTACATCCCAAAGTAATGTTTGGCTTTGCCGCCAACAGCCAACGCCACCAGTTTCTCTCGCTTATCATCGTCCACCTGTGGTGATTGGGGTACCAAAAGTTGCTCTAGCAATTCCTCACACTCCATCTTATAATGTGATAAGTAAGTTTTAGTTTTAACAATATAATATACGATGTAGGCGAAACACAGAGAAATAAAGGTTAAGTTGCACACGATGAACAACTTCAAATACCATAGCTATAAGTGCTAAGTTTTACTTAGCATTGCTTAGCATTTGCTTAGCATTTGCTTAGCTTTACTTAGCATTGCTTAGCTAAAACACCCTATAGGCCACGGGTTGGTCGGTCTTGAGCACGAGCTTAGCGTGTTTAGTTTCAGCGAGCTGTTTCTTCACACGTTCCCGTTCTAATTTGCTCATCACATCGTTCTCTCTCAAACACTCCTCGAACGAATCCCTGTCCTTGCAGTGAAATAAGGCCACCCATCGTGTCTGCTCCCTTAGGTCTTTCAACACCGAGTTGAACTTCTGCGTCAGCACCCAGACGCTGTGATTTGTGTGTCAGCCGGAGAAGGCCAGGTACGATAGCATATCTCTCTTTTTTGTTATCTCGCGATTAGCGCTGCAGTCATCCAGTATGAACAGTGTAGACTCCCCTTTAAATTTCTCGTGAAGAGCTTTCAACCAGTCCTGCAAGCGTGTTCCCGGATCGACTCTGTGTACGTCTGGGTCCGTCATCACCCAAGGTCTTTCCGTGTACGTTTTCTTCATGCTCAGAGTAGGGCACATGATAACGATGTTGTCGAACACATCCATGTAGTACTCCTCCAACATATCCAACACGAAAGCGGTCTTCCCACAGCCAGTCTGCCCGCACACTATGGCGCAGTGTGGGTCATGTGGTAAATTAATAGATGGCTTGCACGAATCTCCCATTGTCTATATTAAGTTGCGCGTCCATAATAACGTACAGATATAATTTCAACTTGCCAGCGGGTTGAGCCTTCTTGGTAATCTGGATGGTTATCCCCTCACTACCGTTGTCTGCCGCTATGCAGTTTATCGTCATCCGTGGATCGCATGTCCAACCACAGCTGCGTGCTTGGTGGTCAGGTATTCACCGATTTACGCGGAGGATAGGTCCAGGTCTTTGGTTATGTATGGGTGTTGTTTGATGGCCGGTAGCTTTTTTATCTCATCCCACTGCTGGTATGCCCTCATACCATGACTGAACAGCTGGTTGGGCACGCCCTTGATGGTCACTTCCACCTTTTCAATCTCGGGGTTGAAAAACTTCTCGCTGTCCCTCCGGAACGGCTCGTAATACTCCACGGGGACGACAAGGATGCCTTTCATCGATCGCGCCGCACGCGTTCAGGTTGATATTCCACACAGTGTCGCTCTTATCCCGCCACGATAGATCTATGCCTCAGTATGCGATTGTTCAGGATGGCCACATTCCCCGAGTACTTACTTCGAACCTGCTTGGCTAGCTCCGGGCTAGTGACCATGTCGAACTCCAGAGAGATGTTGTCTATAGTGTAACTGGCCTCATCGCCGTTCGGCGACGCACTACTTTGCTGTAGTCGTTAAGCGTGAGCTTCGATATTCAAGCCTATCACCCAGCGGCCTGGTAAACGGCGGCGTGTTCCGTGGAGCAACTTCGAAGTCGAAGCCGCACGCAGAACCGGTTCCGTGCGCTTGAGCGATGGCCTTTTCACCGTCCGTGATCTTGTCTAACTGGTCTTGCGTGAAGCCGTATCCAATGCGCAACCGGGTCGATTTGCTGATGCCCTGGTACACATCATTGACGCGTTCTCCCTCGCTTTTCCAGAGGTCCCCGTAGCAGTGAAACACGTCGCTGTCGTCGATGCTCAGCACCTCGTTGCCGCTGATCTTGATGGTGGTTTTCTTGATGATGGCTCGACCTACGTTCCGCACTAGCTCGCGTTTGTGGTTGGTGGAGGTCAACGTGAGGTTGAACGCCAGTCGAACAGTGCCTGGTACAATGAGGTCATTCACGCCAAGGTTTGGAAATCTAACCAGCAGCGTTTGATTCTGGTCTATCTTGCTGGGATTGTTGGTGATGGTCACCGACTGACGCACGGCTTTGATACCTAGGGGCTCTCTCGATCTTCTGAAAGGATCTAGTTTTCTACCATACATTGTTATATAAATGAAATATATAAGTTTTAATACTAAATAATGGCTGAAGGCGGTCATGAAGACATACCTATGGATGATATGTGGGATGATAGTGCCCTGGCATTTGGGGAGGATGAAACCTCATTCTCGCAAGGCAACGAACTCGTGAAGCAGGCCGTCAGTGGGTTTTACGATGGTTTAAAAGGGGATAGAAATTACGTAGAGCCGTGGGGGCGAGACTATGCCAAGTTTACTGTAGATAAGAAGGGCACGCTGCGATTGAGGGCTCACCCGGAGATCGATCTCATGAATAAGCGCACGAGAGAACCGCTTGCCTTATCAACACTTGGCAGTCGCCATGGGGGTGACTTTATCCGTGATGAACTAGGCTTCGTAGATTACGGTGGTGCACGACCTAAAGCCCTTCCCATTCAAGATCTGCAAGACATCAGGGGCTTCTACATCGGATCAAGACATGACTGATAACATTGAAAAGCTCTTGGCCACCTACCACGACAAACCCTACCCGGTTCGATTTACCGCCGGGAACTACGGGGGCTTGACATGGCCATGCAAACCATTCGCGGACATCTCGTGAACAACACGGCCAAACTGGACGCGATAGACGACCACATCGCCCATGAAAAGGTCAAACTCGGTGAAACGGAGGACGAGTCTCTGAAAGCCACCATCGAGGAACGAATACGTAGTTTGGAAGAGGAAAGGAAGACCCGGCTGGAAACGGCATCGTCCTTCCGAGACCAGCTTCGATCCCAGGTCAGCCGTGCGCGGGAAACCGTTGATCGAGTCCTCTACCAGGACACCACTCTAGCTGACAGGATTCGGACCCTGTTCCGGGAGCAAGGGATCACCATCGCCAGCATTCTGACTGCATTGGGCTTCATCGTATCAACCCTGGTGGTGTCATTAACGCCTGCCGGCGGTACCCCCACACCCCCAAGTGGCGGCACACCACCAAGTGGTGGTAACTGGATAAAAAAACTAGGGGAAGCCCTGGCTAAACTAGCTGGTAAGGCCGCTGAAGCCCTGCCCGGTATCCTGGGTAGCATCGTCTCGTGTAGCTGAGCGCTCTTGCTAAAACTGCCACGTGGCTCAGTCAAAACCTGTGGGCAGCCATTGTCGCCGTGGCGGGTTTGGTGTACGTAGCGGCTAAGGAATTTTTAACCAAATGAGTCCCAAAGCTACCCCGCCAACCACCATAGCTGTTTTACGATCGATGTGCTGCTGAACGTGTGCAGGCTGGGGCTGTGGGGGTGTTGGTTGAACCCTAGGCTCCGGGGGTGGCGCCACTATACCCGTTTCACCGGTCGTGGGTGGTGGGACGTGGGGTATGTTGACATCGAGGTTGACACCCAACTTTTGGTCCCCCGTGGCTATGACTATTTCGTTGTTGTAGCCCACCACTTTTTTTACTCTCAGTTGCATATCACTCGGAGCCATGTACAACCCCACGTCGAACACGTAGTCGACTTTCGACCTGGCATATTCCAACACCTCTTGGTAGCGTTTGATGGCACTCGGGAGATCAACTGGAGCATTGATAGCATCCTCAACGTTGACAACGAACTGTTTCTGAGCGTCGTAAGCAGTCCCCTTACCGAGGATATTGGAACACGTTTGCGTCTGCGCACCTAACAGCGCCCACATCGCGTTCAATCGAAGTCGTTCAACCTGATTACCCCGCACGAGTGAACCCTCTCGGCGTGTCCAGCATGAACTTTTTCCAGTCATCCGCTGCCCCTGCTCGAACCTCCAGACTCGGTAATCCTTGCTGTCGCCGAATGCCATGTAACGGTCATCCCACTCGTTCGTTGTGAGGTGATGATAATGCCTTGTAATCCCATTCTTTCAACTTATCGCTGGCTTCCACGAGGGGCATGTTGTGAACGATGGGGATACCCAACCGATGGTTCGGTCTCGCAAACGCCAATCCGTCTTCGTGTTTAGTTCGAATTCGTTGCAAATACGTTCAGTAGAGCCCGTCTATCGTACTGGTTGTTTACTGGGTTCCACGCCTTTTCCTGTGGGAGCGGGAGCTGATCTCTTTGAGGATCGCCTGACCTGGTAGTACACGTGGAAGCGTGAACACAGACTGACTCAGTGGTCCACGCCGGTGTCGGTCAATGTCACACCACACCCCGTTGTAGCACACCACACGGCGAAGTTGAGTTGATTCTGCCAGAACTGCATTGGTTTGTTGAACCAAGCGTGAACTACCTTAGCGTTAGTCACCGAAAACTTATACTTATCAAACACATCTATGAACTGGGCGTCGAAATACAACCCGGCAGCGACCACGATCTTCATGTGGGGGAAATCTACGTTCAGTTTAGGGTAAAACACACCAGGGGAGTACATTTTAAAACTATTATATAATGAGTTTATATACTCTAACATGTACATAACACTTCCAGGAATAACTAGCGGTGAGGCCGTTCAGCTGACGCACACGATCGATAACACGTCGGGCCAAGTCGAAGTCGCACTGTGCGATATCACCTACCTGCCGCGATGGACTAACATAAACGCTTACAACAATAAACTGTTCGTAGGTGGCACTCGCAACCAGATAACTGACGGCTACTACAGTGTGTGTTCTCTAAGCGACAAGGTATTCAAACCCCTGGGAGCCAAACTCAAGATGAACGACTCAAACGGCACAGTGGTGTTAATCAACAACGGAAGAAACTCCTTGAGGCTCGGCCGACCATTGGCGAGGACACTCGGTATGCAGCCTGACGAGGTAAAACCAACAACTACCATCACAGGCACGAAGTTACCCGACCTAGTACCGTACCGAGAGCTGTGCATTCATCTCAGCCAGGTTAGCACAACTGACAACATTCAAGGGGGTCACCCTTCCACTATACTGAGCCGTACTGGTGAAAACGGAGAAATACAACGACGGTAGAACTGAGTCGTTTTCACCTCGGCAGTATAAGAGGTTAACTCAGGGCAACATCCCTGAGCTGATAATATCGGTGTTAGATATAAATCATAATCCCGTGAATATAGGATACCTTCAGCCGTAACGCTGCACATAAAATGACCAGCGACACGGTCCCGAATGAAGTTGAAAAATGCATCAATGTGGGGATCTCCGACCTCGGGACACACGCGGATTCGACGACCCCGGAGTAGATGGTAAATTGTATGCTTTGCAACTGAAAAACAGCATTTACAAACGCGTTGAAGTCCCCTCCAATGGTACTAGCAACCTAAGTGATATAGTAGATACCACAAGAGCGGTAGTCAACACTAAGTACACCCTAGTCACCACCGGGGATGATAAATGGATAATATACCCATCGTTCGGGGGCAAACTGTTCGACTTAACCGATGTTGAGAGCACTACCGTCGCCCGAAACAAGCCATATACGCTCGTCTTCACCGATGATGACAAGTGGGTGTTATTACCCGATAAAGTCGACTGGTTTCTCAATATTAGGCTCGGCTCCCCCTACGTGTTCACGGATAACAAAGACAACCACCTAAACAAAGTCGTGAACAACGGAACCCTGCTCGTGGCTTACGTCCCGACTCAGAGACGTAGCGTAGTCATCAGCCCACTCGCCAGTATGGCAGCCCACATGCTATCGGGTAAACCCGGGATGCAAAACGTGGTATTGCAGTTGGTGTCTGAATTCGAAGGTGTGGTCACCATCCTGGAGAGTCTACCAGCGAACTCAACACTGGTCATCCAAGTCTACCTAGGGGAACCTTCGCAGGATGATGTCGAAATCGTGAAGGGGGTCAAACTCCGGTTGGGGAAACAACATCAGTATTACGCTTTTAACGCGTTTGCGCTAATGGGTGGGGTGTCGACTCCAAAACCAGTCTGCAGGGTGTCACCGTGATAGTGGAAGACACTATATCACTAACCAAGATCTTCCTACCCGACAACATACACTTCATGGGGGTGAAGTGTACCCCTGAACTATTATCAGAAAACCAGTTGGAAATTATATCGTAATAGTATTATAGCAATGACTAGTCATCGTCCCAACGCTACGCTTAACGACCTTGGGGACACGGAGGGATTCGATCAACCTGGTGAGGAAGGTGGCTCATACGTCCTACACTTGAAAGACAACGTGTATAGGCGGGCGGCAATAGCCGATCATCTACCCAAACCCACACTCAGGGGCTTAGGAGACATAGAGGGATTCGATAATCGTGGTCATAACAACAACTCATACGTCCTATTATTTAAAAACGGTGTGTACATACGGCAGGACCTGGCAGTCTTAAAAGAACCCAAATGGGTGATCAACGTGACCACCACCGCACCTTATATTACACTAGACAAATATGGTTATGTCTCTGAAATTAGGAACAATGGTATCTTGATCACGTCTTTCATTCCAACTGGAAGGATGATAGTTTCTAACACCTCATATTGGCCTAGGGACACCCTGTTAATTTCATCCAGGCAGTCCCAGTTAATAGCCACCCACCATCATACCATAGTAGGGGTTAGGGCTATGGCCCCAGAATCCACACTCATCGTAGAAGTCGCTTACAAGGGTAAGTTTGATTCGAACGACTTTGACCCATCCCCAAACTTGCAACTTTTACCCGGTGTAACAATACGTTGGGTTGAAACCGACACACCAGATTTCTTCCCTTGCAGATTCGTTATACGATTGGGGGACTCCCAACAGGGATTACTACCCCCCATATTAAACTGCTTTGACTTTGAGATAGACCAGAAGTTACCTATTGACCCTTCCCGTATCTACACATACGAGAATCTAGGTTTTATAAGCCTCAGGTACGTTGACCAACTATTAACTGAAGCCCAATTAGAATATCTTTTGTAGTGTAGTTTATAGGATGGGGCTGTACCCAGTCGTAGAGGAAGTAGCAAAGACCCTGGAAACCGTAGACGGGTTCCGCTTGAGGCAGTTATGTGATGTAAAACACCAACTAGAACAAGACCGCGACACGCGGAAAGCACTATATAAGAAGTACCATAGTGCTTTCAATGCCGTGGACGGGGACTGATACTGCCCTTATAGCAACCAGCATGGGCCTAGGGGTGGCAGGTGCTGGGTTGTTAGCTACCATCGTGGCTGCACCTATAGTGCTAGGTCTCGAAATAACAGCTGGGGTGACAGGGGTGTTAGGGTTGGTGCTTAAATTTGCATCACGCAGACTGCATCGTAAGGCGTTGAAACACGATGAGATCAGGGTTCTGGCCGAAGCAAAGCTGAACACAGTAAGTGAGCGTATTTCCACGGCACTCACTGACAGTAAGTTCTCAGATGAGGAGTTTCGTTCAATCCTCTCTGAACTCACAAAATATGACAAAATGAAACAAGAGATTCGATCCAAGTCTCGTAAGTCTGCTATCAGCGAGGACGAGAAAAAAAAGTACATAGAACAGGGGATACAAAAAGCCCGGCAAGCCTTTATTACGAACACCAAAGAGATCATAGGCGATTCACATTAAACTGTTTCATCGAGGTCAACGTGACATATTGTCATAGCGGCACGTGGAGCTATACAACATAGATAAAGTGAACATGAAATCAGACGAACCTACCTTGTATTACTTGAGGTATGGGTCAGGCAGAGGACTATTGATCGTAGTGTTACCTCCTATCAACACGGCATAGTGTCACGTGATGCGTGGGGCGCGTGATCTACCCGTTAAATTGACCTACTTCAGCTAAGTCCGCTGTCACGTGATGTGTGGGTGCGCGTGATCTACCCGTTAAACTGACCTACTTCAGCTAAGTCCGCGGTAGCTCAGTCAGTTGAGTGGTGCGAACCCATTATGTATAGTCTGCGCAAGCTGTACATGTGGGTTCGTATCCCGCCGTCACAACTTTGTGTGATGTGATACACAATTCCCTTAGGAGGAAGCGCAATACATTTCTATTTCTCCCTTGGGGAATTGTGGCTGCCGGGGACATTTTACTAATTTTTATAAGAGTAGGGGTAATGGTAGCAAGAGCTAAGGGTCCGAGCAAAGCCTTATTTGGGAAATAAGGCTTTGCAGAGGCTTTTGTTGGACTTGATCTCGGACTATCATTGTATCTACTACTCTCTCTTCTCTGGTATAGGTCTTTGGTGAGTTTGTGCTGATGTGACGCTTTTGTTGCTTATTAAAGTTGATGACTGTGTTATTGTTGGTGATTCCTGGACAAACTTCCAAGACAACTTTGTGGACTGAACGTTGTAGCTGAGAGAGCTTGTTGGTGTGAATGGCCTTGATTTTTCTTGTTGAGATGGTGGCAACTGGAAAAATGGAGAGTGACTTCAAAATCTGAGTGCAATTTGTTTTTGGTACATAATTAAAAACATCCATTCAGTAGCACTGTGACTAGTTTGATCCATTCTGAGGATTTGGAATTCTCAAAATACTTTTGACAGTTTTGATATTTAGTTAGATGAGCATTATATGCATACTTGATAAAGAGTTATTGTGGGGTTCATTTTAACTGGTTTTTTTTATGCCAGTTGCCTTCCCAGTAGGTTAGCCTGCAGCAGTATTAGGGCTTGATTATGCCACCTACACTATACTACATCAGAGAAGCTGAATCATAAAGGTTTTTTTAGAGTATACACACTGAGAAAAAATTATATCTAGTCAGACAGATTGCAACAATGCACACTCACAAGGATTGACAAGAATGAAGTTCCTTTACTCAAAGACATAAACCAAACGAAAGCATATGCTGTAGACAGTTTAAAGTTGAATTCCTACAGCAAGACATATACCTTATTGATAAATATTCACAGGTTAACAGCTAAAACAATGACTCCAACCTTTGATCTTGTTTTGGGGACACATACGTGGTCATACAAAGTGAGAAAATACTATTTCTATATTTACATTAATTGTGGACATTGGAGTAGGAAACCTCTGTTTGCCTAAGCTGCTAGGTTTTAGCTTTTACACTAACATGAGTAATAGGACCACCATGATAAGATGTATTGTTTGGATGTTTTCAGTGTACATGATTTGGAGATGTGTGTTGTGGAGAAGCAAACTTTCCTTATTTACTCTTTTAATTGAGTTGTTACTATTTTGCCATGCTAAATTTGAACTCGCTCACTTTGATCTTCAGATGTGGTTGTAATACTGCCCATGATGCATTTAATTTATAATTTACTATCAGTTTTGTGGGTAACAAAAGCCTTATAAAAACCCATTGAAAGAAATTCGAAATGTTATGTTTTTATTTTTAGAACAATTTATGTACAAAGTAAATGAATAACATATCCATACTTTAATAAAGTAATTATCATCAAAATTTACATTCACTTTCTCTGTATTTTTTAGAGAAACAATATATGGATTAACGGTGTTTAATAGAGAACATTCATGTGTGTGAAATATCCATTATGTCAGAAAGTGCACGTTAAATCTCAAAATCATCATCATCATCATCAAGAACGTTGCATGCTTGTCTATTTCCATTTTAATTGTGCTTCACTCAAAATACAAACACCAATATACTTTGCTAAAACTGTTACTGTTTCACATGCAAGGTTCCAACTCCTGGAGATATGGTGGAATCTATTCAGTCAGCATTGAAGGACCATGACATAACACTGATCTTGGAACCAGGACGCTCTCTTGTTGGTAACACTGCAGTCTTAGCAACTACAGTTCTTGGAACCAAAGGAAACCACAGTAAACGGTAATTAAAGATAAACAGCTTGCTCTTGATAGCTGAACTTGGAAATATCAATGATAATGAAATGACAATTCAAATCTCCGAGTACTGGTATTCCAATGTATTTGCCATGTAAATTTTTATTTACAGTCTAGTACCATTGTCTCGATATTCATGGGACCAAGAAAAAATATCGAGTTTTCCGAACTTTGACATCTGACCAGGGCATACTATCGCATATCACTGTGAAAGAAAACAAAACGCTTCTCAGTATGTTTTGATTCGAAACTATAATCCGTTTTCAGTAGTGTTTAGTCGTAACAGTGAGTACTTCTTAATTAATCCTAATTAAATAACAAACAAGTGACACCTTCAACTCAATTAGTTAGCCCTAATTAGTTTACACTACCGCATCCCTTTGATTCATGCCGCACCGTGTGTAAACATGTGGAAACAACCTCAGTTCAGAGGGATACTTGCCCATGAAAGTGAATATCAAGTTAAAAGGGTAATTTTGCTTGTTGGGAGCATGAAATTATATCGAGATATCCGAAGATAAATTTGTCTGCCTCAGAAGAATTCAAGATCAACACAGGGGCTGACATTACGGTAATTCCGTATGGTGTCTACACATCTCAGTATCTTCCCTGTCTATTAGGGCTGTGTATTGCCCCAAATTTCGTATTGCAATATATTGCGATACATTCTTCTGTATTGCGATACGTATTGCAATATATTGTGAAAGAACAGTTATTGAAATCTGTCCACTTGGTAATATTCTTTTACCTTGAGATTGAATCACAGTATATGTGAGTAACCATTTGTTACGAGTGGAGAGATCACACAACAATTTAAAATAGTTTTAATACTGGCAGTCTATACATATATACAAATGTTCAAAACAAGTATCATGGTATATGTTAAAAGTCTTACTTTGGTTATCACACGGATATACAATTGTTCCTGCTCCATCACATTCCTCAGAATAATATCACATATAATCCTTCACATGAAATCTCACTATGCCGACATGGCATATTCAAGTAGACAGTTTAAACTTGCCGACATGGCCAATCCATTCAGTTCACTCCCGACCTGGGCACTCATCACCTTTTTGTTACCTTGCTTGAACAAGTCAAAAACCCAAGCTACAATTATATAACATCGTTGTTTCATTACCCCAGCTTACTTATAGACAATGGAGAGTGGTCACTGGTAAGCATAGCTTCTCAATTAAGGTGAACAGGTATTTTAGGGAATGTAAATATATTTTAGAATGACTTCAGATTTATAAATATATATACAGAATTATGTATAGATATATAAGACATTCTCATAACATTCCCCCTCTTGAAAAAGAAGTTTTGCATGTTGAAAAACTTCAGTGTAAAACTATGTACAACATCTGTCATAAACACATTCACATGATGTCTGCACATTCAAGATGTCTCATTTGTCATTTTGAAACAGGCTTTGGATTACAGTTCATACAGTCAAGGTAATCATGACTTAATGTCCCAAGCTACATTGCCCGTGAAAGAGCATCAGCCAATATATTGTCTTTTCCCTTGATATGATGAATGTCAAGGTCAAAATCTTCCAGCTGTATACTCCAACGCATTAATCGCTGATTTTTGTTCTTGAGCTTTTTCACAAACACAAGTGGATTGTGGTCCGTGAACACTAGAATTGGTGTCACCAGAAGTGCTCAGATACACTTCGAAGTGTTGGAGAGCTAGTATTAGTGCCAATGTCTCCTTCTCTATTGTAGAGTAGTGTTTTTGATGACTGTCAAATTTCTTGCTGAAGTAGCAGATGGGATGATCTATCCCCAAAGTGTCTTCTTGTTGTAACACTGCTCCTGCTCCTATGTCACATGCATCAACACAGAGCTTGAAGGCTTTGTTGAAGTCAGGCACTACTAGCACAGGCGCATTAGTCAGAATAGCTTTGATTTTCTCAAATGCCTGCCGTTGACATTCTTCCCAGATAAATTTGCAGTCTTTCTTCAGTAGGTTGGTCAGTGGTGCTGCTACTTGGGAAAAGTTCTGGCAAAAACGGCGATAATATCCAGCCATTCCTAAGAATCTCATCAATTCTTTCCTGTTTGTAGGTTCTGGATACATGTTCACAGCTTGTATTTTGGCCTGTACTGGTTTAACTTCACCTTGTCCCACAACATGACCTAAATAAGTTACTGTGGCTTTCACAAATTCACTCTTGGTCAAGTTGATAGTGAGTTTGGCTTGTGTTACAGAGTCAAACAACATCCGAATGGTCTTGATCTGATCATCCCACTCATCAGTAGCCACGATGACGTCATCAATGTATGCATCACACTGGTCAATTCTTCCTGTGATGGAGTTGATAAGTCTTTGAAAGGTAGCTGGTGCATTTTTCAATCCAAAAGGCATCACATTATATTGATATAAGCCTTCTGGGGTAACCAATGCTGATACTTGTTTTGCCCTATCTGTTAACGGGATCTGCCAGTATCCCTTCAATAAATCAAATTTGCTTACATATCTAGCTTTTCCTATCCTATCAATACAATCATCTATTCTAGGCATTGGATAGGAATCAGATTTGGAGAGAGCATTGACTCGTTTGTAATTATTGCATAGTCGAACACCTCCTCCAGCCTTAGGTACAAGTATACATTGAGAACTCCAAGAGCTATTGCTGGGTTCGATGATGTTATTGTCCAACATGTATTGAATCTCAGTTCTAAGCTGAGCTAATTTGATTGGGTTCATACGATAAGCATGTTGCTTAACAGGAGTTGACTCCCCTACATCTATATCATGATAGATGCAATCTGTCCTAGATGGTACATCTGGAAATAAATGTGAGTACTCGTGAATTAACTCCTCCAGTTCTATCTTCTGTTCATGAGTCACATGTGCTAACTTAGAATCTAGATTGCTTAAGACATCAGAGTTATTAAGCTTCACATCAGGTTCTTTGCTCTTTGTACAAGGGTCTCTAGCCAATGTATCATTCTCAGTTATTTCTACTGTGTCTATTGTGCTAACACTCACAGTCTTTGGTACAGTTTCAGCATACCTATCATAGTATGGTTTCATCATATTGATATGACAAACTCTTTTGGCCTTCCTCCGATCTGGAGTTTCTATTTCATAATCTGTGTCACTGTGTACAAGATATGGGCCATAGAACCTAGCTCTAAATGGATGTCCTGGTATTGGCAGAAGGATGAGTACTTTGTCACCTGCCACAAACTCTCTATGTTCTGCTTTTGTATCATACCAGGTTTTCATCTTCTCTTGACTATCCTGCAGGTTTTGTTTTGCAATGCTACAAGCCTTAGTAAACCTCTCTTTGAAGTTTGAAACGTAATCAAGCAGACTCATTTCTGTATCCTCATCTAGCCACTTCTCCTTCAGGTACTTTAATGGTCCCCGAACTGTACGTCCAAATACTAACTCAAAAGGACTGAAACCCAGTGATTCTTGTACTGATTCCCTAGCTGCAAACAACATGTATGGAATCCCTTCAGTCCAGTCTTTCTGATTGTCTTCACAATAAGCCTTAAGCATATTCTTTAGCTGCTTGATGAAATCGCCAAGAGCACCCTGTGACTCAGGATGATAGGCACTTGAACTATACTGAGTGATACCTAACTCATTCATAACCTGCTGAAATATCCCAGACATAAAGTTAGATCCCTGATCTGACTGGATGGACTTTGGCAACCCTACTAGAGTGAAGAACTTAATCAACGCTTTGACAATGGCAGGAGTCTTAATGTTCCTTAAAGGAATAGCTTCAGGAAAACGTGTAGATGCACACATTATTGTCAACAAATAGACATTTCCTGTCCGTGTGCGAGGGAGGGGTCCAACACAATCTATTATGACCCTGCTGAATGGTTCTTCAACCGTTGGAATAGGTTGCAAGGGGTATTTTGTTATCTTCTGGTTAGGTTTACCGACCATTTGACACGTGTGACATGTTCTACAGAATTTCCTGACATCATTCTGAATTCCTTGGCCAATAGAAATGAGTTACGATCTTTTGATAGGTCTTGTTAACCCCTAAGTGTCCTGCAAGTAAAGTATCATGCCCTAGGCTAAGAATCTCATGTCTATACACTGGTGGAATGACAATCTGGTGCAGTATGTTCCATTCCTCATCTGCTGAACTATCTGGAGGTCTCCACTTCCTCATCAAAACACCTGATTTAAGGTAATAGCATACTGCCTCCCTATGACTATCTTTCTCAGAAACAGCTTTGTCTCTTAGTAACCTAAGTTCTGGATTCATCTTCTGTTCTTCAATAAGTTTCTCCCTTGAAGCATCACTAATTGGTTCCTCAGAAAATGTGAACTTATCAACAATAGGTGTACTCCCTTTAGAAACACATCTGTCCCCTTTATCAGTTTCATCCCCATTTCTAACATTGGAAGGTGTCACTTCCTCACCTTCATCAAGATGACTGATAAAAGTCTCAGATAAATCAATTTCCCTGCATCTAGGAATGTCAGACTTTTCTTTTGACTTTGCTTTCTGTTGCGTCATAGCCCTAGTAACTGCACAAGAAGGGTATACTCTTATCTTGTCTCTCTCCTCCTGCTTGGCACATGGTATCTCACTAACCTTAGGTAGATCAGCTACAACCTTATCTTCTGCAATATCATTGCCCATGATAAGTGATACACCTGGTACTGGCAACGTTGACATGATGCCAACCCTAACAGATCCTGTCACTAAATCTGACTTCAAATGGACGTCATGAAGTGGTACCTTAATGTAACCCCCAATTCCCCGCATTAGGACACTGGTTCCTGTGTACGTTTTCTCAGAAAATGGTAGATAATCTTCTAGCATAAGAGTCTGGAGGGCTCCAGTATCTCTCAGGATATCTACAGGTTTTGAGACAGACCTATCACCCACTAAGGACACCAATCCTTTTGACATAAAAGGAGAATAACCATTTTCAAAAGGGGCCTTGTCTACCTGCACACCCTCAACATCCACTTGAGACAACTGATGTGATATCACTGAGGCAAGAGCATGTGGCGACTGTTCACTCTGAGATTTGTTCTTCAATGTCCAACATGCACTTAACAAATGTCCCTTTTTCTTACAATAAGAACACACTGGCCCTGAACTCATCAATCCTGCTGACGGGTTTCCCTGTCAAGAACTAAGTGCTCTACCTGCCATCTCATTATTGTTAGGACCTCTAGCTGAAGGCTGAGACAATCCATGACCTGTAGCATTACCGCATGTAACATTTGACCTAGGAAAACTACTCCCTGAAGCCTTAAAAGAAGAACCAAACTTCCCTCTACTATGGTAATCTGCACTTCGCAGTGAAGCCTTATGTGTAAGTGCATAGTCATCTGCTAGAGTAGCTGCTTGCTCTAATGATTCAGCCTTCTGTTCATCCAAATAGGTTTTAATGTCACATGGAATACACCTTTTGAACTCCTCAACCAGCATGAGTTGTTTCAATTTCTCATAATCCTTGTTTATCTCTTTGGATGAACACCATCTATCAAACATCATAACCTTGTTTCTAGCAAACTCAACGTAAGTCTGTCCTTCATGCTTTCTACAGTTTCTAAACTTTTGTCGATAAGCCTCGGGGAACTAACTCATAAGCTTTCAGTATGACACTCTTAACCACTTGATAATCAGAGCTCTGATCAATGGATAGAGCTGCATAAACTTCCTGAGCTTTGCCTACGAGAACACTCTGAACAAGTGTAGTCCATGATTCTTCAGGCCATTTCAAATTTGTAGCTAACTTTTCAAAATGCAAAAGAACTTATCAACCTCATTTTTTCTTGAAACGGGGAATAAGTTTCACAAATTTTGCCACATCAAATCCTTATTCTTCTCATCACCTAGTTTCTGCTGTTTAATCTTCAGCTCTAACTCCAGCTTCTGAATATCTAATTGCCTGGATCTCAATTCCCTTTCTGTATGCTCTTTCTCTTTTGGACCTCTAATTCCTCTTTTGGACCTCTAATTCCATTAAGATGATTTGTTCACTCTTGACTTTTGTTTTAGGTTCAAGACTCTCATCTAAAATATTTTCATCCACTAAGTATTCTATCACAAGGTTTTGAATATGGGATTTCCTAGACAACGGGTCAATGTCAACCTGATAATACGTTGCCACCTGTATTACTTCAGATTTCTTCAATGCAAGGATATCTTCAACACTAATTGTCTGTACAAAATCCTTCACTTTGAATTCCATGACTACTAATTGTTGTGCTTTCTCTATTTACACTGAACAATAAAACAATGAACAATTTGAATTTGAAATGATCATTGAGTGATGTAAATGAGTGCTTTAGTTGCACAAGTTTCCCTTTTATCTGTTTAGGAACAACATTCCAAATGGTTAAATGAACATATCCCGGACGAGCCCCCAATTTGTTACGAGTGGAGAGATCACACAACAATTTAAAATAGTTTTAATACTGGCAGTCTATACATATATACAAATGTTCAAAACAAGTATCATGGTATATGTTAAAAGTCTTACTTTGGTTATCACACGGATATACAATTGTTCCTGCTCCATCACATTCCTCAGAATAATATCACATATAATCCTTCACATGAAATCTCACTATGCCGACATGGCATATTCAAGTAGACAGTTTAAACTTGCCGACATGGCCAATCCATTCAGTTCACTCCCGACCTGGGCACTCATCACCTTTTTGTTACCTTGCTTGAACAAGTCAAAAACCCAAGCTACAATTATATAACATCGTTGTTTCATTACCCCAGCTTACTTATAGACAATGGAGAGTGGTCACTGGTAAGCATAGCTTCTCAATTAAGGTGAACAGGTATTTTAGGGAATGTAAATATATTTTAGAATGACTTCAGATTTATAAATATATATACAGAATTATGTATAGATATATAAGACATTCTCATAACACATTGTGCATTGTATAGCTTCTTTCAAAGTTAAAAAAGGGAAATCTGTATTGGGATACATATTGCAATATATTGTGAAAGAACAGTTATTGAAATCTGTCCACTTGGTAATATTCTTTTACCTTGAGATTGAATCACAGTATATGTGAGTAACCATTGTGCATTGTATAGCTTCTTTCAAAGTGAAAAAAGGAAAATCTGTATTGGGATACATATTGCAATATATTGTGAAAGAACAGTTATTGAAATCTGTCCACTTGGTAATATTCTTTTACCTTGAGATTGAATCACAGTATATGTGAGTAACCATTGTGCATTGTATAGCTTCTTTCAAAGTTAAAAAGGAAAATCTGTATTGGGATACATATTGCAATATATTGTGAAAGAACAGTTATTGAAATCTGTCCACTTGGTAATATTCTTTTACCTTGAGATTGAATCACAGTATATGTGAGTAACCATTGTGCATTGTATAGCTTCTTTCAAAGTGAAAAAAGGAAAATCTGTATTGGGATACATATTGCAATATATTGTGAAAGAACAGTTATTGAAATCTGTCCACTTGGTAATATTCTTTTACCTTGAGATTGAATCACAGTATATGTGAGTAACCATTGTGCATTGTATAGCTTCTTTCAAAGTGAAAAAGGAAAAAGGAAAATCTGTATTGGGATACATATTGCAATATATTGTGAAAGAACAGTTATTGAAATTGAAATCTGTCCACTTGGTAATATTCTTTTACCTTGAGATTGAATCACAGTATATGTGAGTAACCATTGTGCATTGTATAGCTTCTTTCAAAGTGAAAAAAGGAAAATCTGTATTGGGATACATATTGCAATATATTGTGAAAGAACAGTTATTGAAATCTGTCCACTTGGTAATATTCTTTTACCTTGAGATTGAATCACAGTATATGTGAGTAACCATTGTGCATTGTATAGCTTCTTTCAAAGTGAAAAAAGGAAAATCTGTATTGGGATACATATTGCAATATATTGTGAAAGAACAGTTATTGAAATCTGTCCACTTGGTAATATTCTTTTACCCTTTGAGATTGAATCACAGTATATGTGAGTAACCATTGTGCATTGTATAGCTTCTTTCAAAGTGAAAAAAGGAAAATCTGTATTGGGATACATATTGCAATATATTGTGAAAGAACAGTTATTGAAATCTGTCCACTTGGTAATATTCTTTTACCTTGAGATTGAATCACAGTATATGTGAGTAACCATTGTGCATTGTATAGCTTCTTTTCAAAGTGAAAAAAGGAAAATCTGTATTGGGATACATATTGCAATATATTGTGAAAGAACAGTTATTGAAATCTGTCCACTTGGTAATATTCTTTACCTTGAGATTGAATCACAGTATATGTGAGTAACCATTGTGCATTGTATAGCTTCTTTCAAAGTGAAAAAGGAAAATCTGTATTGGGATACATATTGCAATATATTGTGAAAGAACAGTTATTGAAATCTGTCCACTTGGTAATATTCTTTTACCTTGAGATTGAATCACAGTATATGTGAGTAACCATTGTGCATTGTATAGCTTCTTTCAAAGTGAAAAAGGAAAATCTGTATTGGGATACATATTGCAATATATTGTGAAAGAACAGTTATTGAAATCTGTCCACTTGGTAATATTCTTTTACCTTGAGATTGAATCACAGTATATGTGAGTAACCATTGTGCATTGTATAGCTTCTTTCAAAGTGAAAAAAGGAAAATCTGTATTGGGATACATATTGCAATATATTGTGAAAGAACAGTTATTGAAATCTGTCCACTTGGTAATATTCTTTTACCTTGAGATTGAATCACAGTATATGTGAGTAACCATTGTGCATTGTATAGCTTCTTTCAAAGTTAAAAAGGAAAATCTGTATTGGGATACATATTGCAATATATTGTGAAAGAACAGTTATTGAAATCTGTCCACTTGGTAATATTCTTTTACCTTGAGATTGAATCACAGTATATGTGAGTAACCATTGTGCATTGTATAGCTTCTTTCAAAGTGAAAAAAGGAAAATCTGTATTGGGATACACATTCATCTGTTTATATTTCTATTTTAAAACAGCAGGGATCGACACTCACTAACAATTTTAACTGGCCCTCTGGGCTAGTGGATTTTGTCACTAGTCCTTTCCATAAATTACTAGCCCTACGCTTTACTATAAAAACAAATTCAACAAGTCTTTCTTTTAATTGTAACTGCTGTCCAAAGGAAAGTTAACGTAGATAAATGTATGATTTCTCATTTCATATATATGACAAATTCAACTGAAACTAGCTTACACCAAGTCCTCCATCGATCCACCCATACTATTTATATACTTCTAAACAGCAAAGGATGTTGAATTTAAAATAATTTAAAGAGTTAAAGAATGTACTGTACACATCTGTATTACTCAAGAAAAATTTAATTGAAGTCACAATCATGTGACATGATCTTGAAGTGCACATTCTAATCAAAACAATGATGCATGCACCTTTGTCTTTGACTGACTGACTGAGTTTGGTTTTACGCCGCTTTTAGCAATATTCCAGCAACATCACAGCAGGGAACACCAGAAATGGGCTTCACACATTGTACCCTTGTGGGGATTCGAACCCGGGTCTTCGGCGTGACAAGCCAACGCTTTAACCACTAGGCTACCCCACCGCCCCTCCTTTGTCGTTGAATAAAAGTATTATTACATTAACATTTCATGAATGACGTTTGGTACACATTCACATAAAGAAATGATTTAACAAAACACTCACGATGGGCAAAAGTCACTCTGTATCAGGTTAAGTACACTTTCTTTAGACTAAATAGAATAATGAATAAGATAGAACGTTTAACGCGTAAGAAAATTTGTTAGTGAGCGTTACGTCAAATTACAGCAGCAGGGAACTTCACACATTCCAGTCAGTGCACTGTTTTCTTTCCTCTCAAAGTTATAATAGACCTGATCGAAAAATAATTCATAAGTACTTCTGGAGTGTTATTTCAGCAACATTTTGGTGTGAATATTTCAACATTTACACGAAAATTAAGCATGTCTGACAAACATTCATGACCTCGCCATGCTGTTGGGGTCAATTCAAGAGCAATAAACTGCGAATATGTCCACTATTGTCAAGTTTTATGTATGTCTTAACATGTATGAAAACGCCTTGTCAATTGAAATTCTTACTGTTAAAAGGATGTTTTTTATGTTTATAGTAGTTATAGAGATATTACACCACCATTAATTTTGTATAATACCTTCCAGCAGATTATGTAGAACTTTCGATTATATGTACGATATCAAATGATAGAGATAATTGATCCGAAGCCTATAACCATGATGCAACACTACGGTAGAATATGGTGTACGGACTGTTAGTGTTCGACGTTTTTGAGTGTACGGACTGTTAGTGAGCAGTGTACAGACTGTTAGTGAGCGGTGTACAAACTGTTAGTGAGCGGTGTACGGACTGTTAGTGAGCGGTGTACAGACTGTTAGTGAGCTTGAAATTTGAGGTACGGACTGTTAGTGAGCAGAGGGGTAGTTTATCTATGAATAAGTCTGTTATTACGTGACCTTTTCAGAGCATTCATTGCTGTTTATTTGTGTTTTAAGTCAACAACAGAGGAAATCAAATGTTGGATAAACAGTAATTTTCTGAAATTGAACGATGACAAAACTGAGATTCTCATCATCAGCTCCAAACAGACAAAATCAAAGTTCAAGGTCCCTCAAGTTCAAATTGGAGACACGTTTGTTCAACCAGAAAGCTATGTTTGAAATCTAGGCGTTATCTTTGACTCAACATTAAGCATGGAAAATTACGTCAGTAACATCTGCAAATCTGCATATTTCCACCTAAGAAACATCAGACAGATTAGCAGGTACATGGACACACCATCAGTAAAATGCCTAACCCATGCATTTGTGACATCACGTGTAGACTGGAAACAATCCACTCTATGGAATACAGCAGAAGTACATGGACAAGTTACAGTGTGTTCAAAACACAGCTGCCGGGCTCATAACACACACACATATGTATGTGCACATAACACCAGTCCTGAAGGACATAAACTGGCTCCCTGTAAAAGACAGAGTTGTATTCAAACTTCTTGTGTTTGTTTACAAGTCCATTAATGGGCTTGCTCCATTCTATCTCCAGGAACTAGTCAACCTTCACAAGCCTGGAAGGTCACTCAGATCAGCTAGTCAGTAAAGCTAAGATGTTCCATCTGTCCGAACAACATATGGGGACAGAACATTTAGCAGAGCAGGTGCTGTACTCTGGAATGGATTACCTGAAAATGTCAGAAAAATCGGAAAATATCAGCATTTCCGATCTTGTCTCAAAACCATCCTCTTCAAACGAGCATTCGACTAAGCGCACGAGCAGGACACTGGATATGTAGTGCTATACAAATGCCTAATTTGATTCGATTTCGAACAAAAATAAACAATGTTCAGGTGCTACCACTGTCCACAAGATAAGCAAACAGAATCATCACAATTCGAGGACATCATAAATCACAATACTGATGAGCACCCCTTGAAGCCATTATCTATTAGAAGAAAACAAATATCAACTAATTCAACAGTGACAAGCTTTAGAAGCATTCATTTTACAGAGAACAATATTTGAATCATTCCTCAAAACGTTATATGGCAATATGACAAAATTTGAATTTATCTGATCATGGAAAATAAAGGTTTGTTCAACCGAACAGAAATCAAATCAAAACCTAAATTTGAATTTATCTGATCATGGAAAATAAAGGTTTGTTCAACCGAACAGAAATCAAATCAAAACCTACCAACAGGACAAAAAAAACGTCGCGTGTCAAACAGAACAAACGTTCCTTAGCACAGAACTGGACACAGCTGCTACTCTATTTCCTACATTTGTACATAAAGTAAAGAAAAATTACCAGTTACCAGATTTGCTATCATTCTTGAATGGCAAATGCATGTTTCCATCTGATAACATGGCTTTCTTACTTTTTCTGGATGTAGTGAGATATTTTGGTCGAGAAAATACCTGCAGCATGAGGTACTCCGAGACTGTTAAAACCTTTTGGAGGACTGGTATAAGAATGTTCAAAAGCAGATTTCTTCGGTTAATGAGTGGCCTTAAAAATCAGTGACATCTGATTTCAAGTACAACCGAGAAAGGTTTCTATTCTCCAGAAAAAATGTTTTGTAAATTTTGCAGTACCCTCAAGGAGTGTTATTGAAGTAAATGAACAAAATTTTGCAAGAATGTGCACTGCCAGGCGTCATGTTGTCTGTACTAGATTCCATTGCATCTGTTGACAAAAATGACCCCAAATCATATAACCTATCGGTTAACCTTAAAAAGTTGAATTATGGTGGAAGTAATGGAGACGTTGATATGTGGGGCTTGGGATAATCATAATGCCCGCTCACTAACAGCCCAGCCCATACACTACTCACTAACAGTCCGTACATTTACAACCGTCGAACACTAACAGTCGATACACCGCTTTTCAAGCTTGTAGGTCGACAGGTTTTGATATGCCGTTTCAAATTGGATGTATCTGTGAACGTTTCTTTACAATAACGACATTTATTTACTGCAGGTTTCGTGATTCTTCAGCAATGACACTGTTGTAAACTTTCTGGCATGATTTGCAGTGGTATCTACCGGTATGTGGTTTATGTGTAAAGCCATGGTAAAAAGCCCATTTTTGTACTTTAACTGCTTACCACAGCTTTACACATAAACAATATTCCTTGAAGTACTGTCCTAATATTGGGCTGCCTTTTGCTCTCATGATTGAAGGATAACTGACAATTTGAACGGTCGAAACATTCCAGTGATTTACTGTGGTCCATACGTCTTTTGTGTCTCTCCATATTGGAGTGTTTGTGGCACTCATAACTCCAGTCGGTACATTTTAATATTGAATCAGATTTTTTCTTTCGTCTTGAGATCTGTTTTTTTATCACCCACGGTTTTCCTATAAGGGGTGGATGCATGAAGATGTTCGATGTATACTTCCAAAAACTCCCCTCTGTGCCCCCAAATCTCCATCTGTGCAATAACATTGAAAAAAATAGTACAACTGATGAATTATCTATCATACAAAGCATATCAGTTGAAAATATTAAGTTTGTTAATCGTTAAATTGGTGATAATCATAACGCCCGCTCACTAACAGTCCGTACACCACTCACTAACAGTCCGTACACCGCTCACTAACAGTCCGTACACCACTCACTAACAGTCCGTACACCGCTCACTAACAGTCCGTACACCGCTCACTAACAGTCTGTACACCGCTCACTAACAGTCCGTACAACGCTCACTAACAGTCCATACACTCAAAAACGTTGAACACTAACAGTCCGTACACCATATTCTACCGTAGTGTTGCATCATGGTTATAGGCTTCGGATCAATTATCTCTATCATTTGATATCGTACATATAATCGAAAGTTCTACATAATCTGCTGGAAGGTAGTATACAAAATTAATGGTGGTGTTTCATTAAAAAAATTAATTAGAAAATGGGTATGCGTATATTTACGCCTGATATTTGCCATGATTGACATAGGGTCGGGACATAAGTGATGGTCCAACATGCTTAAAGGGCCACTGATCCAGAGCGATTAATGTTTCCAGCCGACAGTCTAATTACGCAACCCAGCTGCAAACTGGTCAGCCCTGCTCCCTCGACCGTGACGAACACGGGGACTGGGCTGCTGTCTTTCAGTTCTGTCCACCTTGGCACAATTTCTTCAACCTAATCAGTTGGACATTAGGAAGGGTGGATGCCCATCAGATGCCGTTATTTGAAAATATCCCCAGTAGTTCTTGTCTGAATGTGACTGATCCAATTAAATCCTATTTGTGTTATTTTTCCTTATCCTGACTCATGCTCTTTTGCTTGTCTTCTTCTTCTTGCGAACATAGTGGAACACTTGTATCTCCCTAATTGAAGCTCCCTTCAATGTAGAATCACTAATTAATACTCACCACGAGTTGCCTCCCTTTGCCTCTGCGCGGGAAAGGCGGCGCCACCCTCTGGCCTCATGCTTCACTCTCTCCTTCTTCGCCCAGTGAGCAGGATGTGAGAGCGCCTGTGTCTCCCTGCACACTATATCCTTTGATTATTCTTAGTTATTTACCTCTTATTAGTTACTAAAGAGGTGTAGCTAGTATCCTTCATTAATATGGATTGATAATTATTCGTAATTCTACTGTTCATTCACAGGATTCCATGTTTGTTCAGCTAAGTTTACGTTGATGAAAATCTGTACTGTTTGTAGATTACGTTTTTCTGCTGCTGACCTGCATTTAATATGCCCTAGCTGTACTTACGCCTTGTGCATTTTCGTCACGTTGCAGTTATTGTATTAATCTATCCATTTCTGCATTTAATAAATATCATTTTTGCGTCTTGAGACGTGCAGCAGATAGGTCACGCAAACAAGCCTTAGTCATGGCCGATACATCGGACCCCCTAGCCAGTCAGCTGCTGTCGGACGACCCCCTCCCGTCTGATGTTCCGCTAGAGTTTCCCTCGGAGGAGGGGCGTGGGATGCAGTCCGCCGTCTCCAAGAAGCGTCCTGCTTCCCCAGACATCCCGTCATCGCAGCAAAAGTCTAAGAGGGCCTCGACTTCTTCACAACGTAGACTCCGTACCCCCAGGGCAGTGTCTACCTCCAAGGGAAAAGCTAAGAAGTCATCTAGAACCTTCTCATCCGAGATTCTTCCCGCCGCTGAACTGGGCCTGTATGATGATCAGCCGATCATCATACCCGATCTACGCCACAAGAAACGACCGGTGTCAGCAACAGTTACGTCAGCAGAGATCGCCATGCAGCCTGATGTGTCTACACCGATGTCCGACGATCTTCCTGAGGGGCCCGTCGCTAACATCGCAGAGAGGGCATCGACTACATCGTCGCAGTCCGTCCCAGACGACATGATACGGCAAATCATGAAGATGATGGAGGACCGTTACAGACTGCAACCAACCCAGAAGAGCCTTCGAAGGCTCCAACGCAGACGACTTCCCAGAGGGACACCCCGTCAACGTAGCGGCCACGACCAAGCCACCTTCACGAAGGAAGTCACAGTCCACCTCCACGAAGGACCCAGATGTACAGCCTGCACGAAGGGTTTCAAGATCATCACCTTCCCCGGACTCTGATGATCATCACTCACATAAAGATTCCAGAAGGAAGACTACGTCATCCTTGGATTCAGACTCGGACCCCCAGACTTCACGAAGGCCTTCGCGAAGGTCAAGCCGTCACTCCCCAGAACCCATACACTACTCACTAACAGTCCGTACATTTACAACCGTCGAACACTAACAGTCGATACACCGCTTTTCAAGCTTGTAGGTCGACAGGTTTTGATATGCCGTTTCAAATTGGATGTATCTGTGAACGTTTCTTTACAATAACGACATTTATTTACTGCAGGTTTCGTGATTCTTCAGCAATGACACTGTTGTAAACTTTCTGGCATGATTTGCAGTGGTATCTACCGGTATGTGGTTTATGTGTAAAGCCATGGTAAAAAGCCCATTTTTGTACTTTAACTGCTTACCACAGCTTTACACATAAACAATATTCCTTGAAGTACTGTCCTAATATTGGGCTGCCTTTTGCTCTCATGATTGAAGGATAACTGACAATTTGAACGGTCGAAACATTCCAGTGATTTACTGTGGTCCATACGTCTTTTGTGTCTCTCCATATTGGAGTGTTTGTGGCACTCATAACTCCAGTCGGTACATTTTAATATTGAATCAGATTTTTTCTTTCGTCTTGAGATCTGTTTTTTTATCACCCACGGTTTTCCTATAAGGGGTGGATGCATGAAGATGTTCGATGTATACTTCCAAAAACTCCCCTCTGTGCCCCCAAATCTCCATCTGTGCAATAACATTGAAAAAAATAGTACAACTGATGAATTATCTATCATACAAAGCATATCAGTTGAAAATATTAAGTTTGTTAATCGTTAAATTGGTGATAATCATAACGCCCGCTCACTAACAGTCCGTACACCACTCACTAACAGTCCGTACACCGCTCACTAACAGTCCGTACACCACTCACTAACAGTCCGTACACCGCTCACTAACAGTCCGTACACCGCTCACTAACAGTCTGTACACCGCTCACTAACAGTCCGTACAACGCTCACTAACAGTCCATACACTCAAAAACGTTGAACACTAACAGTCCGTACACCATATTCTACCGTAGTGTTGCATCATGGTTATAGGCTTCGGATCAATTATCTCTATCATTTGATATCGTACATATAATCGAAAGTTCTACATAATCTGCTGGAAGGTAGTATACAAAATTAATGGTGGTGTTTCATTAAAAAAATTAATTAGAAAATGGGTATGCGTATATTTATGCCTGATATTTGCCATGATTGACATAGGGTCGGGACATAAGTGATGGTCCAACATGCTTAAAGGGCCACTGATCCAGAGCGATTAATGTTTCCAGCCGACAGTCTAATTACGCAACCCAGCTGTAAACTGGTCAGCCCTGTCCCTCGACCGTGATTTTAACACGGGACTGGGCTGCTGTCTTTCAGTTCTGTCCACCTTGGCACAATTTCTTCAACCTAATCAGTTGGACATTAGGAAGGGTGGATGCCCATCAGATGCCGTTATTTGAAAATATCCCCAGTAGTTCTTGTCTGAATGTGACTGATCCAATTAAATCCTATTTGTGTTATTTTTCCTTATCCTGACTCATGCTCTTTTGCTTGTCTTCTTCTTCTTGCGAACATAGTGGAACACTTGTATCTCCCTAATTGAAGCTCCCTTCAATGTAGAATCACTAATTAATACTCACCACGAGTTGCCTCCCTTTGCCTCTGCGTGCGGGAAAGGCGGCGCCACCCTCTGGCCTCATGCTTCACTCTCTCCTTCTTCGCCCAGTGAGCAGGATGTGAGAGCGCCTGTGTCTCCCTGCACACTATATCCTTTGATTATTCTTAGTTATTTACCTCTTATTAGTTACTAAAGAGGTGTAGCTAGTATCCTTCATTAATATGGATTGATAATTATTCGTAATTCTACTGTTCATTCACAGGATTCCGTGTTTGTTCAGCTAAGTTTACGTTGATGAAAATCTGTACTGTTTGTAGATTACGTTTTTCTGCTGCTGACCTGCATTTAATATGCCCTAGCTGTACTACGCCTTGTGCATTTTCGTCACGTTGCAGTTATTGTATTAATCTATCCATTTCTGCATTTAATAAATATCATTTTTGCGTCTTGAGACGTGCAGCAGATAGGTCACGCAAACAAGCCTTAGTCATGGCCGATACATCGGACCCCCTAGCCAGTCAGCTGCTGTCGGACGACCCCCTCCCGTCTGATGTTCCGCTAGAGTTTCCCTCGGAGGAGGGGCGTGGGATGCAGTCCGCCATCTCCAAGAAGCGTCCTGCTTCCCCAGACATCCCGTCATCGCAGCAAAAGTCTAAGAGGGCCTCGACTTCTTCACAACGTAGACTCCGTACCCCCAGGGCAGCGTCTACCTCCAAGGGAAAAGCTAAGAAGTCATCTAGAACCTTCTCATCCGAGATTCTTCCCGCCGCTGAACTGGGCCTGTATGATGATCAGCCGATCATCATACCCGATCTACGCCACAAGAAACGACCGGTGTCAGCAACAGTTACGTCAGCAGAGATCGCCATGCAGCCTGATGTGTCTACACCGATGTCCGACGATCTTCCTGAGGGGCCCGTCGCTAACATCGCAGAGAGGGCATCGACTACATCGTCGCAGTCCGTCCCAGACGACATGATACGGCAAATCATGAAGATGATGGAGGACCGTTACAGACTGCAACCAACCCAGAAGAGCCTTCGCGAAGGCTCCAACGCGGACGACTTCCCAGAGGGACACCCCGTCAACGTAGCGGCCACGACCAAGCCACCTTCACGAAGGAAGTCACAGTCCACCTCCACGAAGGACCCAGATGTACAGCCTGCACGAAGGGTTTCAAGATCATCACCTTCCCCGGACTCTGATGATCATCACTCACATAAAGATTCCAGAAGGAAGACTACGTCATCCTTGGATTCAGACTCGGACCCCCAGACTTCACGAAGGCCTTCGCGAAGGTCAAGCCGTCACTCCCCAGAACCGGACACAGTTAAAGCTTCGCGAAGGGCTTCACGAAGGGCACCAGTAACAGGTTCTAAATCATCTTCATCCAGACGGTCATCGGCGGATTCTACAAGGGCTTCGCGAAGCTATCAGCATTCTCCTCACAGATCTCCGCGAAGGCCAACCTTTACACGCAGCTTGTCAGGCCATTCACCAAGACCATACCGATCACCTCGCCGTTCACCTCGCCGATCTCCTCGTAGATCACCACGTCGATCTCCACGCAGGTCTCCACACAGGTCTTCACAGAAGTCCCAAGTCAGGTCTCCTTTATCGTCACCCTGTACAGCGATAGAACCATATAGACCACCATCACAAGAGCATCAACCTCTTATCGGCGATCCGGTTACAGAAGATGATGGAGGCATCATTTTCTCAGACGCTGAGATACGTTATTGGATGGTAAACAACCTAGACCTTTCTTCACCTTCCAAGAGTGATAACTCGGCGCATACTTATCTGATGAAGGAGGATGATGCTGATGCCATCACCTTACCTCCGATTGACCCGATTGCTGCGGTGCCAAAGAATTTGGACACAGCCTTCCACAAAGCCACTAAAGTCCAAACAGCACACTTACCGCAGTTCCATGCTAACAAGTTCTCAACCCACAATATGGAACCGTTCCTCAAGGCACAAGACATTGATGATAACTACAAGCTGATCAACGATGTCAAGAATAAGAACTATCAGTCTCAGCAGCGTTAACCTTAGCCCGTCGTCAAGGCCTCCTCGCTTCCTGCAACTGGGGTGAGCAGTTTACAGCTCCACTCTATACAGCCCCGTGGTCTGCTCCATCCATCTTCGACGGAGGAATAGACAAAGTCTCCAAGGAAGTCACTAAGGATTCTAGAGAAGTCCTTATGATTAAGTCGATGGACACGCTAGCCAGCGTCATCAGACAGACTTCACAAAGATATTCAGGGAAATCTAAATTCACTGGATTACAGAGAGCACGGGATAGGAAGATGGCCAGCTCCAGGGGAAAAGATTCTTTTCGTCGCCCATTTGGCAACTACAGAGGAGGATCAGGAAGAGGCAGGGCACCCAGAGGTTCCCGCAACTATAAACGTTGAAAGTCAGGTTCGGAACGACTGGAGTCTTCCACCCCCAGCCGTTCCAGTACAACTGTCACAAGTGGGTGGACGCCTTCAACTACACTGGGAGAACTGGGGAATGTTACAAGACCCATATGTCTCCAACATTCTTCGACACGGATATCATATCCAACTAAAAGCCACGCCTCCGCTGACAGTCAACCCTTACAAGTTCGACTTCCAGACACAACAACTACCAAAGTTAAGAGAGGCTGTTACTTCCCTCCTGAACAAGCAGGCCATAGAAGTACTAGATCAAGTAAACATCGAACCAGGCTTCTACTCCCCAGTTTTCCTAGTACCCAAGAAAAACTCCAAGGAGAAATACAGGCTCATCTACAACATGAGCACGTTCAACAGAGGTTATCTACGCAAACCGCCAAAGTTTCGCATGATACATCTACCTCAATTACGGCACTTAATCCGTCCCATGGATTACATGGCCAGTATAGTATCTACACATCCCGATACATCCCGAATCCAAGAAATACCTACGGTTTACACTAGACGGGCTGCATTACCAATGGAAAGTACTCCCATTCGGAATATCATCAGCCCCATGGTTATTCACAAGAGTAACGAAACCTATCGTCACCTACCTACATCGTCTAGGGCTACGCAGTGCGTTTTACCTCGACGACGGGATACAAGTAGATCAAGATCCACAGTGTCTCAAACTACAGCTAAACTACATCATCAAGCTACTAACACAGCTGGGATGGTTAGTAAATCTACTCAAGTCGGACCTAGTACCCTCGCAAGATCTGCAATTTCTAGGCATTTGATTTATCACAACTCTCAACCGTATCGTCGTACCAGAAGACCGCTGGCTCAAGATCCAACAGACCATTCCTCCAGCTCTACTCTCTCCGTTACCACTACGACAGTGGCAGAGTCTATTGGTTCTCCTCACGTCAGCCCAAGACATGACAGTCAGAGGCAGGCTACAGTTACGCCCGTTACAGGTCTTCATCAATGCTCATCTCGACGACCTACAACCATTCAGTCTACCGAAACACCTCAGACCTCATCTACTATGGTGGACCAGGAGGTCGAATGTCTCATGAAGGCATTTATTTAACAGAGCCGAATTGAAACCCATCTCTATGTAGACGCTGCCGCCCAGGGTTGGGGAGCTCATCTCGCCAACCGGACGGCTTCAGGCATATGGAATCAGCAAGAAAGCAAGCTCCATATAAACATGTTAGAGATGAAAGCGGTAATCAACGCCATACATAAATCATTGGAGCACCATTCTACGAAAAGGCGCATCTGATGATTCATACCGACAACTCAACAGTGTATGATATGTGAACAAACAAGGCTTAACGAGATCATCGAGCCTATTGACTGTATGCTTTCAACTGTTCGATCTAATCAACGATCTCAACTTACATGTCAGAGCATGTCACATTCCCGGAGCCAAGAATGTACTAGCAGACGCACTCTCTCGGCCACGCCTACCGTCACCGACAGAATGGATGCTCCATACAGAAATCTTTGCACAGATTATCAAGCAAATAGGAGCTCCGCTAGTAGATCTATTCGCCACTCGCTTCAACAATCAGCTAACGACATTCGTATCACCAGTCCCAGATCCACAAGCATGGGCAACGGATGCTCTAAGCATATCCTGGGAAGGCCTCAACGCGTACGCGTTTCCGCCGCCAGCGTTAATCCCTCAAGTGTTACAGAAAATCAGACAAACACAGAGGCTACAACTGACTTTGGTCGCACCCTACTGGCCAGCCAGAACGTGGTTTCCCATTCTAATTCAAGAAATCGGACAACCAACACTAGAGATACCAAAGCGCTCGAATCTACTAATACATCCTCACACCAAACAAGCGCACGGAAATCCAGAAGTATTCCAACTTCACGTATGGCCTGTATTAAAGTATGTTTGAACAAGAGAGGATATTCAAGAAGAGCGGCAAAAGCAGTCACGCTTGCCTTACGCTATTCTACTCGTAACTTGTACGACGACAAGTGGCAAAGTTTCGAAAATTACGCAGCAAAAAATGGATTTATAGCGAGAAATGCTACACATCCACAAGTGGCTGATTGTCTGTGTTACCTATGCCAAAATAAACATTTGAAAGGCTCGACATTGTCAACATATCTTGCCGCGCTTAGTTCGGTCATTACTATGAGAACGGGTGTCAAGCTAACTAAGATGCCAGAGTTACTGGCCTTACTACGCTCTTTTCGTTTGGAAGATCAGAAACAAAAGTTCCGCGCTCCAGCTTGGGATCTAAATATAGTGCTCCAACACCTCACAAGTGAAGTTTATGAACCGTTAGAATCAACGACTTTTGAATTTCTCTCACAGAAAACGGTATTCCTGTTATCGCTAGCAACGGCAGCCAGGATGTCAGAAATTCACGCACTAGATTATGAGAGGATACAGTTTGATGACAATCATAACACAGTCCACTTGGGACTGCGATGGGATTTTATTGCCAAGAATCAATTGCCAGGTCAACCAGACAGATTATTCCATATCCCTGCACTATCCTCGATTCTCGGATCTCAAGATACGCTGGACTTATCTCTATGTCCAGTCAGAGCTCTCAAAATCTATCTACGATGTTCCAAATCGAGACGCCGACATCTCAAGCGATTATTCATCCCTTTAGCAGCTACAAATCAGACTGAGGTCTCTCGTACCACCATATCTATATGGATAAGAACTGTCATACTTCGGGCCTACAAGGCTGCAGGACTGGACCCTCCAAGAGCTGCTAATCCTCATGAGATCAGAGCCTTAGCTTCCACGCTCGCGCTACATGGTAACTGTTCACTAAATACCATCATGGAGGGCTGTTTTGGGAAATCCGACATGGTGTTTGCTAATCACTATCTGAGAGATATCACCACCGAGGACGTCTGAGGTATTCACCATTTTGGTCCTATGGTCCTCGCACAGCAGTTGACAGTCCCTCGTAGACGATAAGACATACTCTTACGAGATTATTATGTATATTCATACCTGTATTATCTAGCTTAAAACTCTACGGAGTTGTTAGGGCTATTGATATACCTAGCTTAAGTCTACCTAGCCTTAAGCCCAGTACTGATGTTTATGTACATTTGGATAACTTCTCCATGTTGGAGTCGTTTTTTATACCTTTATTGCTATGTTCTTAGTATATTATTATGGTAATACCCCTTCTATGGCAGTGTATAAACTTATGGTTTATAGTAGCAGGCATGATCCTAATTCAGTGCCATTATAAGTTCCCGTTAGGGGGTTATTACAGATATATATATATAAATCACTAATTATTTTTATAAATCCAAAGTATTCTGTTCTGTCCCACCTCCGGGATTCCGTCGGATACTACAAGCAAAAGAGCATGAGTCAGGATAAGGAAAAATATGTAATTTTTAGAGTAAAATTGATATTTTATACTTATCCTGACTCATGAGGTAAGCCCTCCAATCCTCCCCACATAACACTTTGGATTTCCCTGTAAATTCAAGTGTTGGGCTCGCAAAATCAGGAGAGAGTGAAGCATGAGGCCAGAGGTGGCGCCGCCTTTCCCCCGCAGAGGCAAAGGGAGGCAACTCGTGGTGAGTATTAATTAGTGATTCTACATTGAAGGGAGCTTCAATTAGGGTGATGTTCCACTATGTTCGCAAGAAGAAGAAGACAAGCAAAAGAGCATGAGTCAGGATAAGTATAAAATATCAATTTTACTCAAAAAATTACATTTTTACCTCGATATTTAATCATGTAATAATATGATGTCCTTTACCTACCGGTATGCTATGATATCAAAAACACACATTTGATATATTTGAATACATAAACTAAACCCCACTTTGCCATTGCTAAAAAAATCTGAAATTTTACTTAGGTACATAGGTATATACAGTTTTTAACTAAGTACACAGCAAATGCTTATATATATATCTTATGTAGCAATGAAATTCCGTTGGTATCCTCAAAACAGTGTCGGCCCATAAGTTATTTTTCAGGCAATCAAACTTGCATGCAATACAGTGATTACTACTCTCTTGCTGTAACCCTTGTTTGGTGGTAAATATACTCATGTTATTTGTCATCATTCACTTGATGGTCAGTTAATGAATTTATAAAGGGTATAATTAGTAATAACACCACTCGGATTACCAGACAAAGGTTCCCATTTGACATTTCTTGTGTCTGGAGTAAATACTCATCATTATGAATTGTCTAATGTGACAAATGTATTACATCTTATGTAATATGCGCATTGAAGCGCAGCAAGAGGAATTATCAGTAGAGTTACAAAACAAACATCGATCAAAGGATTAACCGATAACACGCTGATTGATTAATTGCTTTTATCCTGCACAGCGTAGTTGTCAAAAGGTAGTAATTATAGGTGTAAACATTCCCTCTGGATTATGGTTGCCTTATTCCTGTGGATTCCATGAAAATGAAATGTTTTAACTAAGTCATAGCTATCCCTAGTGGTATGCTTAAAAGAGTTATGCAGTTATCTCCCTTGGCTGTGACGTCACAACATAGTTGTTGAAAACCTCTCATAATTTTTCTGTAAGGACAACACAGAAGACGTGTTTACAGAGTGGAAGTGTTTTCAAAATTTTCAAAGAACTACAAAACTCCCGGTCAGTAGTGTCGCATTGGTTGATGTTTCTGACCATCGCATTCTATATTTTGTACATATTGCTTCCGTTTTATGTTACTTTATTGAACTCTACTTTTCCTGCCAAACGCGAGTATCTGCACGTGTTTTGTCTGTGCCTCGTGCTTCACAGGTCCTCCCTCAAAAATTTCAAAGTACTACAAGACTCCCGGTCAGTAGTGTCGCACTGGTTGATGTTTCTGACCATCGCATTCTATATACAAGACTCCCGGTCAGTAGTGTCGCACTGGTTGATGTTTCTGACCATCGCTCATTCTATATTTTGTACATATTGCTTGCGTTTTATGTTACTTTATTGAACTCTACTTTTCCCGCCAAAAAGCATATGTCACAAGCGTGTATCTGCACGTGTTTTGTCTGTGCCTCTTGCTTCACAGGTCCTCCCTGTTCTGTTTATAAGATGTTCATTATGTCTATAACTTTCCATGTAGTCTGTGTTCCCCATGGCCACGGCTACTCAGTATGTTGATCTGTCGGCGTCCACGGGACAAACACAGACACAGCTGGGTATCCATCTCTCCCTGCTCTTTTTATAACGATGTTCATTGTGTCCTTGACTTCCATGTAATCCGTGTTCCCCATGGCGTTTCAACCCATGGCCATGGCTACTCAGTCTGTTGATCTGTCGGCGTCCATGGGACAAACACAGACACAGCTGGCTATCCATCCAACCGTCCCAGACGAGACCACGGGTCGAGGTCTGTCGGACTGGTTCATACTGGCGTCGGGTATGGTTCCATGGCTTCGGGACCTTCCCATCCTGCCACCCCCCTATGCTGGGGACCCACAGGATCCCTCAGCAAAGCGGATCTTCCGGCCACCGTCCTTCCGCCACGGCTGGTCAGTGGGCTGGCATCTCGGGATACGTCCCGGATCAGCCTGACACGGATGTCGCCGAGGTCGACGGACGGCAATCGTTTTTTGCCTGCATGGTGGGGTTGTAGCCGCAACAGCTCAATGGCAGCGGCAGTGGTTGGGGCACGCCCCCGGGGTCGTAAGCCATACAACTCGTATAACGCCGGCAAGAGCCATAGTCTAGAGTCTATTTTTTTGTAGACAGTTGGGATGCTTTATAGTCTGTACCCGGGGTAGTCGAGTATCAACCATGGAGAGAGCGAATTAAGTTTTCACGCCTCACTTTGCAATATTCCAGTTTATGGCGGCGACCTGTAATTCATCAAGTCTGGACCAGACATTCCAGTGATCAACTTGAGCTTCGATCTATGCACTTGGTGAGGTGTGGTGACATTGGGTTTCACGTCGTCCTTGAGAATATTTCGCTCATATGACGACATGCATGGGATCAGGCTAAAACGGCCCCATGACAAAACGGCCCCAATTTTGCTTGGCTAAAACGGACCCAAATTGGCTAAACGGCCCCGATGTTGCTATCAACTATGTTGCTTGTAATGACCCCGTACAATTGCAAAAAAATGATGTGAAATATATTTGAGCATTTATATTGACATGTAACATATATTGAAAACAGAAAACGTCCAAACAACACTCCTTGCGGCACACACAGCAATACTATTAACGTTCTTGATGTTTTTGTTTTCAATTTTAGTGTAATCTGAAGTTACATAATGGATATTAAATAGAATAACACAGACAATAAACTTCCAATGGTTCTTGCATGATACCAACAAGGGAACAGTTCGTAGATATAAAGTCAGCGGGTGATGGGTCCATGGATTTGGCTGCATCTGGTCAAAAGTTGGCCCAGCGATAGGTATCCATCCTTGTAACCTTTCCAGACCTCGAAGATATCTTCCTGTGTAGCTGTGGCAGAGCTGCTCAGATAGGTTCGAAGTCAGCCTTCTTGAATCATCCGAACTTGCAAGGGCAACAGACTGGCTTCTCTGTGCAATTCAGGGATTAGTTTGTATATGCCAAGGGGCTGGTCGCCAACTTTACTATTGATTCGTCTGTGCCAGCCTATTAAGAATGCAAAAACAATTAACAATACCATAATGCTATCCATCAAATATTGAATCCAATCAAATGTTTAATACTTTTGGGGCATTACATAGATCTTTATTTCTCTTTCATACATTTTAGTTATCTTGTATATAGGGTATATATATTGATATACTGAAAGAAACCTACCCTCGACATGGTTGTTTGTCCGAACTATCACATTGAACACTGACCAGGACTTTGGTGTGAATGTAGGGTGCTCAATCCACTGTCTTGAGACATACGACACCAGGTCCCGCAGCTTTCCATGGGGAGGCAATCTCTCTGACATCCTTTCAAACAAGCTTGAGATGTGTGAAGCGGGCAAGACGGCAAAGCCATTAACTTCTTGTGAATGTACAGTAACCATCTATCCCCATCAATAAATACTGTATATCATTGACACAGAGAACACTATGCCATAGTCTTGAGTTCATAGACTTGTATTTTATCATATTCATTTATGTACTATTGCTAATGTTTGTCAAAACACCAGCTCTGTCAGGATTCACTCGACACAGAGCAACTGCTACTTCAATGTTGTTTTAATGACTGTATTTGTGACTTCATGGTATGGATGTGCTTTTAACAATTTGAATTCTGATTCTGAAATCTAATGTTTTATTTGTCAAACTTACATTTTAGTGAATATTGTTAGACGATCTGTACAATATTCAGTTTGATTCATATCTTCCACATGTATTATTGGCCTCATGGCCATTTAAACAGAATAAAATCATGATGAAAATGTCAAAGTTAATTTAATAAGTAATTGAAAAGTATGCGTTTTGATCTATCATTTATGACTAAGGTCACACATTGAAAAAGCACTGATTATTTTGGGGCCGTTCTGCCGTGGAGCCGTTTCAGCTATAACCCCGTGCATGCGTGTGTATGTGTATGTGCGGCTGCTTGTACTAGCCCAGACTTCAGCTGGGTTTATAGTGCAAGCCCACTGAGATACCATACTGCAGTGAAGCATGAATACCCCACTCGGACACATTATACTGACTCCGAGGCGCCCAGTCCTTGTTGTACCCATTAATGCCAAGCGCCAGGCAGGGACGAACAAGTACCATATTTTAACGTCTTTTGGTATGACGCGGTCTGGGATCGAACCCGCGACCTTCCGCTCTCCGGGCGGACGCTCTAACCACTACACTACGGAGGTGGTTTCTACTCACTTGGGATACGGTGACACATTATGTTACCCACGTCAACAAGCCTCGCCACCCGATCCCATTAGTCACCTTTTACGATGGGTCTCACGTGCCATCTCTTTGCCATCCTTCTCTGGTGAATGGCATTTGCAATTCTCACCTTAACTCCTGGTATAAGGGACTCGGGGGTTGTCGATCTCGTCTCCACTCGACAATCTGTTACGCTTGGCATTGTATAAGGTAGCTATATATTTTTTCATCATCTGAGCCGATTACTTTGTCTACCACTTCGGGTATTCACCCGTTCCATTGGAATCTACCTCCGGCCACGGCTTCCAAACAACCCGGTACAGTTGTTTAAAATACTCTGTATCACATACAAGAGTCAAAATGGCATAGCACCAGAATTTCTAATCGTTTCCCAGTGAATTGCCCCTTCAACCACCCAGACAACTGCGATCTGGAAGCAATTCTTATTGAATACTCCTTCTTACAGACTGCCTTGGCCTCTTATTGAGAATGCTCTTTCAGTGGTTGCGCGCCATCACTGTGGAATAGTCTGTTCCTCGCTATAAACTGTCTCCATGTTTTAATTGCATTCAGATCACATCTTTCAACGCATCTTTTTCACTGTACTATTAACTCAAACCTCACTTTGTAGCGCTTGAGCATCCACCTTGTGGTTGGATTTCGCGATATGTAACTTTCATTATTATTATATTGTTATTATTACTGAATTAGCAACACCACGGCTATATTCGAGGCCAGGGTTCAGAATCAATCCGCGGTCCCACGAGGCAACGGCAGTTCAGGTAGCACATGCGTCGGACCAGGTGACGGCCAGGTGAATGAATCAGATAACGGGGATGACACGTGCGTTTTCTTGCCAGAATGCACTGTCACGGGAGGCACGGGCGATATACCGTTAGGTTGGAAACAAGCCTGAAATCCCCGTCACTGAATACAGGCAAGTGTGTTTATTCATTTGCCTCTATATATCCAACAGGGTACATGGGTACCTGGTGGGATAAATCATGTGGCTATTCAATTTTTTTGCGCCTCTTTGCAGCCTGGGTTATCAGGGGTAATAACAGGTAACATGTCAACACCTTGAGCATGTGCCTTGTACCTGGAAAAGGCGTGTTATAGGGCACATTTATTGTTCTAACAAGTGCCTATTATCCCTCTACATTCTGACGGATCTTGAAAGGTGTATTCTGTCGTTCGTTTACTTTTTCATCATCCTCATCTCCCTAAACACGCTCATGGCATCTTCCTTTGGTCTACCTACTTCTGCCATGCTTTGCGACCTTGTGTTAAGCTGGGCCCCGTCTCGCTTATAGCAATATACGCAATGTGGCGCAAGCTCGCGAGCGCAACGGGAGCCGGGAACCAGCTTGGGAACCAGCTTAGACCTTGTGTAAGCTACAATATAACAAATTATTTCATTGGCTGATAAATAGTATTTACTGCGGACTGAATGACGCTGATTGGCCGAGTGCTAATACATTGTAAATGGGCGTCGTACACATCGTGTTGTTAGGTTGTCGAGTGTTACGGGCGGACATGAGTTTACTCATGGGTTTAATCAACGGCGCATTGATTAGTGCTATCCTTTTCTTTGAGGTACGTTTCTTTAGACATGTGGCGCGCCATTGGAGATGCGCTGTAAGAATTTTATGCACCATGTGGGACATTATTCTGTGATCTCGGGTCTGCGTTTACTGTACAACGTGGCTGGACAATTCAGTCACAATATTGTAAATACGAAGGCTTAGCATCCTCGGCTAGGGGTATGGATAGACAAGCCCATGTTAACCTTGTTAAGATAGGGTTGTTTTTCTTTGCCAGTGCTTCAAATTGATAGGGATTTCTCACACCTGTCCTCGAAATTATCCCAAACTTTCGTTCACATTTAAATCACGTTCCTCCTAGTCCAAGGGAGTTTTAAGGTTTTAGCCTATGCATACTAGATCGATATCTTTTCATACGGTGACTGCCTTGTCTTGGAAAACGGGTAGCTTCCTCACCCAGGTTTTGAGGATTATTTGGCAATTAATCAAGATACCGTGGTGGTCATGTCAACCCTCGAGGGATGCTTGCCCACTCCTCGTTGAATGTCGTTTTTCAGGTAGTTTTGCGATGCCAATCACACTTGAGTGTTTGTGTTAGACCATTCGGCAGCAATAGTACCATCTCGCCTCTTGACTGGAGATAAGAATCTTCCAGAACAATCCAATGAGGAAATTGTTTCACCAATCTCTGGATATTTTTCATTGTTCTGATATCGATCCTCCCTTTTTTATGTTGAGGGGAATTCAGATTTCTTAGCGGATTTCTATCTTTATCTTCGTGACGTTAAGACACTGAAACACAGTCCTATGGTGGACTACAGATCAGCAATCGTTTCTGTTAAGGATATACAAGGACTAGCAGTGGTTCGAACAGCTTGCTCTACAAGCCGATTAGATCATTCCAGTAACGAATTAATTTATTTCTTTATTATTTTATTTTTCAGCTCCTAGTCCTACAATCTTCCCCAAGTTGGCTTTATGTCTCATTCTGTAGTCCCCCCAGAAGTCTTCCAAACCTATGTAGGAAATACTTGACATTTCTTCTTCTTAAAAGGTGGGTTTCTACTTGTCATTGCTACAGCTTCCAGTTCCAGAATACCAGACTTTTTTGCCATAGACTTTAGTCAATCACCTTTCCAGGAGGCTATGGATGGCTGTCATGTAGCACTTTACCAGTTTTTGTCTTGCCAAGAATCGGGCATCTGCTAGCGGTCTCTCATCCACAGAGTATCCCAGATTCAGGTATTCCTACCTCTGCCTCTAGATCAGACAGAACTAGAGTCCTATGACCTCTTCGAGCTCTGAGATGATATCCCCAGCGTACTCTCAATATCCGACGTATTTGCCGCTTTATTTTTATCTCATGCAAGACAATTGTTGATTTGGAGATCTTGATTGCATATTATATCATCTTGGCTTAGGAGGACCATCACTTTTGTTTACCAGGACTGTGACCCCAACTTAGTGAACAATAGTTTTCCCTGCATGAGACCAGGGCCTGGATGTCGTCACTTGCAGCTTGGGGGTCCATTTCCATAGATCAGATTGTTGCTGCATGCCGGTGGAAAGTGTTTAATTCCTACACCAATTTGCTTTTGCAGAACGTCATTCCATCCTTAGAGAGCCTACAGTCAGCGCCTCTCCTCCACCTGTTTTTTCCCTTGAGGGGGAAAAAGAAGAGGGGGGGGTGCAGATATATCCAAACTCAGCAGTGGTTCACTGTTTTGGACTGTGAGGGAGGAAACAGGTTAACAGTAAACGGAAGGATGAGGATCTTTGAAGAACCTTTTCTATTAATATTTATCACCAGTACGTGGAATTATTATATCCGCTGCAGTTTATTACTCCAGTTAAATGATCTATGAGAAGACTTGAAATCACTTACTGGAAGTGACGTCATGAACCGGAAGTGACGTAATCAAACAGAAAAGTGACGTCATCAAACAGGAAGTGACGTCATCAAACAGCAAGTGACGTCACAGAAACCGGTTAAAATGAGAATCGGTCAAATAGACTATTACAGAACCGGATATGAGGTCTTGGACCGGAAGTGACATCACAGTCTTCTCCAAACACCAAGGGTGCGTTGCAAGCCGGGAATCGCTTAGAGTAAGCAAATGAATCACTTAACCCGGGCTTGCAACAGCTCGAAGCGTTTCTCACTCTTCCAAAATGGCGGAGCGATTACCGTTTGCTGGCCTGGCCCTAATGAAGAATGTGTTAGAAGAGTCTCGATAACGAGTGATGAATTTATTATTGTTGATGACTACATTGAAGATGTGGGACAAACTGAGGATGCTGGGATGTAAGCTGTCTTTGCCAATTTCCCAGCTGATTAAGTCAAACAATTCTTGTTCAGACGTCGAATTTAAATTTCCCTAAGCCACCATTTTGGTTTTAGAACGAAGCGACCTCATCCAGCGATTGGTGCGATTGCAAGCGGCTGAAAGTTAGCACACCGTTGTCAGGCCAATCGCTGTACATCGCTTGCAAGCGATTGGTTGTTTGCAACGCACCCTATATATTTCTCCCTCATGAGTATGATCCTTCCCTTTAGGTAATTGAATACTAGAACATCCAGGGAATGATCTAGGTAATCCATATAATTACATTTCATCACCTAAGTCATAGTTATCCTAATTGTTATGTCATAGACTATAACGGGATAATTAGTGGTATTGCTGTATTCATCATCTGCATAAACCCTCCTTCCTTATGTGTGATTCTGGCAACCATAATCCAGAGGGAATGTTTACGCCTATAATTAGGAACAATTACATGTATTGTTAGTAATTATTAGTAAACTTACATATGGATTATTGGATCTAGTGCCCACGCCAACCTCCCCATGAGGAGATGCAGAAGATGTTAGTTTTTCTTCAGAAAAATCATGAGAGGTTTTCAACAACTATGGTGTGACGTCACAGCCAAGGTAGATAACTGCATAACTCTTTTAAGCACACTATTAGGGATAGCTATGACTTAGTTAAAAAATTTCATTTCCATTCTGTATGTGTCTGTGGAATCCACAGGAATAAGGCAACCATAATCCAGAGGTAAGTTTACTAATAATTACTAACAATACATGTAATTGTTCCTGTTTATGTATGTAGATTTACTAAAATATACTGAATACACCCTGTCATAAAGTCTCTTTGTAAAAACAAAAGTCTTTCCTTCAAAGGATTAATCGCAAATACATTGATTGATTGCTCATTATTGGCTAACTAAATTACTTTATGGCGGACATCATTCAGTTAGTTGCCAGGTGTGCTATCTTGGGTGACCAATGGGACTATACACCAATGTGAAAAACCTGAAACGATAGATCACTTTTTTCGCAATTAGACCGTTAAAAGACACATGACATAGAACAGGATTCTTTGTCAGCTGCAGATGAATGGCATCTCATTCTTTTATGTGGATATTGATGGATACATTCCCCGAACAATGTAATAGCCTGACATTGTTGCTATAACTTTAATCTGCTTTAATTTTAATATTCGCATTTTATTTTTATTTATTTGTTATGGCATTCAACAGAATCATTTTTTTTGCCGTGAAGTGTAATGAGACAGACAACATACACTAGGTCATACTTAGGTCATGTGTGTGAAATATGATACACGTTGGCAATCTATAAGATGTCTAGATATTACAGTCATGTTATAAATTCACTAAGTATAAGCAGATCGTGTGCATTTTATTAAGTTTAAAAGTGCATACAAATATGATAATAAACTAATTAGCATTTTAAGACAAAATATAAAGACTTACATTGACTTTGTTATTTCAGTCCTAACATTTTTTACCACTGACAGATGGTTAAACTTAAAATGTTTTCATTTTATTTTGTAATCAAAATAATGCCATTTAATACAACATTCAGATTGACTAGTAGTGAACCCAAGCTCACTACTCTCCCCAAGACTCCCCATGTACTTAGTTAGTGGTACTTAGTTAGCCTTACTTTCAAACAACGCTATTATATCGGGCTTCTCACCAAATTCAAGGTCAAACTGTTTCTTACATCAAATTCTACATCCATTTACATGAATATTTTTATAAAGTCAACATTACTATGAATTCAAAATTTTACATCAAAATCAGCAGTTTTATCAAAGTGAATATTTTTTTTATAAGAAACCAAATTATTGATCAAAGTCTACATAATTTTACAACAAAATCAACATAAGATGGAAATATTATCGAGTTAAAAAGATTTCATCTTTGTTGATCAGTATATACTTATACTATCAATCACGCATGAGGATGGTGAAGCAGAGGTAACAAACCAGTCATGAATTCTGGGAGAAAAACAATAAAAGCAACAACCAGTCCACAGAAATTGCTCTGGATCAGTGGCCCTTTAATTCTGGTGTAAATGTTGAAATATTCACACCAAAATGTTGCTGAAATAACACTCCAGAACAAGCCCTGAAACGTTGTACTCGAGAATAAAAAGATGTAACCCAGAAAAAAAAAAGAAAAAAAAAAATCTCTATGTTCATCAAATATCATCTTCTAAAATGCCAATCAAGCATCTACTCCAGAAGTACTTATGAATTATTTTTCGATTAGGTCTTTTTAATAACTTTGAGAGGAGAGAAAACAGTGCACTGATTGGAATGTCTGAAGCTCCCTGCCGCTGTAATTTGACGTAACGCTCACTAACAATTTTTCTTACGCTTAAACATTACACCCAGTGCCTACGTTTATCAAGGACAATATCAGCTCGTGAAACATTATTGCTATGTCATATACCATTTAAATGTTTTACGTCTAATCCAACTAATACCAAAGGTATGTTTATCATATTATTCAAACTTCAACTTAGATAAATTTATTTCTAATAGTAATACAAATTTACACGCTTAAAATGTCCATGTAAACCACGAAGGAGACGTAAACTCTCGCTATTTTAATCCATTTGTAAGATACCATAATATCCTCTTACCTATTTCTTTTATGTTTTCATTTTTACGTAATCAGAAAATTATTATATAAAGAATAATTAAATAATATGTATGGTCGCCTATTTCCCGATAACCGTGGCTTTTCATCCGGTAACATGACACAACATTGGGAAATGCCTCCGTTTTCGAAGCTCCGTATGAACAACACTCAAGAAGATTCATTTGATAGTGGGTATTGTTCCAAAACTCTAATCATCAATAATATCACAGTAACCTTGCCAGGAGTATTTTCGCAGTTGTAAGAAGTGATTTTATTGGATAAAGATGGGTTTCTAAAGACGCTTTTTCACCACAGTCTGCTGTAAGGTTCGTGATTGGTAAAAATCATGCTCGTAAGCCAATCATATTACCATCCTCATAAACGAAAACTTTTAAACACAAGTTTTGGGTACAATTATGCTAATTTTGAAACTTATCCTATCTCACCCGTATGCACCTCTCTTCTTCTACGACCATGTGTGGAAACGTGCTGTAGGCTAAGTTGAATCAAAGCTTTCTGGCCTCTACCCCCCTGACCTCTGCCCCCACACCGATAGCACCACCTGTCAATCATCTCATAAGCGTGCCGGTTGCTCAGATGATCATGTGATGCTCTGTGCCTGTCATTCTCTTTCTTGTCGCTACACCGAGTGGACATGTGTTGTTCTCTCAGTTAGACATTATTTGATTGTCAATATGGGTAAATCGAATCCAAGTTCTTCTAAGAAACGCAAACATTGTGATCAGTGCAACAGCAACTTTTCCGCTGATGAACCACACGCTTTGTGTGTGGATTGTATAGGCTGTTGTAGTTGGTTACAGTGGTGTTCTGTTTGTTCACACTTGAATGATGATGATTTTTCTGAATATCGACAGGTTGCATCTAGACGTAGAGTGGACAGAGATTGGTGTACACCTGCTGAAGGTCCTTCAACTTCTGAGCGTGCTAAATCGGAAGGCCGTTCAAAGAGAGCAGTTCGTCGATCTAAATAACCGTCTCCGGACGAAGATTTTTTTAGAGGTGGCCTCAGACTCCTACTTGAGCGAGAATCTCCGTCGTCTCTTTCGTCCTCAAACGTCTAGTCCCGTCTCCAGACGAGTTTTTTCTCCTCCGAGAGTGGTAGTGCTAACTACCTCTGCAGCACAGTCTCGGCCTTCTACCTTGGTGACGTTTTCAAAGACTCCTAGTTTGCCTCAGGTGGTTGTTTCCAGTGTGCGATCATTCACTTCTTCTCGGCCAGCTTCCGGATCCGAGCAGTCCTCCGCGTCGAGAGCCGACAAGCAGTGACTGGCAGATATTTCAGCATGACTGGGTCCTTCCGCCACCAGTCGTACCTGTCAAGGATTCCCCCCGTAGGCAGAAGACTTGGGCTTTATGCCCTCAATTGGACCATCTTGGATGACCCTTACGTACTTTCCACTCTGTCCAAGGGATTTTGGCTTCCGGTAATAGGCAACCCGCCTCTTACTCTGCATCCGGACCACAGGACGTATCCCGCTTCCCAGACGGCTGTCCTCCGGTCCACCACAGAGACTCTAGTTCACAAACTTGCGATCGAATCGCTGGGTCCGGCACCTGACCACCCGGGGTCTACTCACCAATCTTTCTGGACGCTTACCTTCATATTCCGATCTTCCCGGATCATCGTAAGTTTCTCTGGTTTGTTTTCGAGGGCACCCATTATCAATGGCGTGTCCTCCTGTTGGAATTTCTTCGGCTCCGTGGCTTTTTACACGGGTGACGAAACCCATCACCAAATTTCTGCATTGCAAGGGGATAATCTTCGAAGGCTATATCGACGATTGTATCCAGGCACAGAACAATCATGCCCTTCTACTTCGCCACAGACATTTCACGATGCAGCTACTTCACCAGTTAGGTTGGCTCGTGAACATGCAGAAGTCGGAACTAGTCACTACAACTCACCTACAGTTCGACACAGACCTCAACAGACTGTTCATTCCGAGGGACCGTTTTATGAAGATTCAGCGGTTAGTTCCCCTTGCCCTCAGCTAACCCAGGACTCTTTGTCAATGGCAAGAACTCCTGGGTCTCCTGACACTGGCCCAGGCCTTGACCCTCAGGGGTCAACTCCAACTTAGTCCTCTTCAGTTGTTTCTGGCTCCACACATCAGGGTTGTCGATCCGTTTGCTCTGATTGGACACAACGATTTTTCCAGTTGGTGTACACTCTCAACATCACAGTTCGGGCCAACCACATTCCAGGAGTGAAGAATGTGATTGCAGATTCACTGTCACGTCCGGATCGTCCATCCCCGACAGAGTGGAAGCTGCATCCGCAGGTGTTCCAGACGTTGTGCTTTCCACTGACGAATCCGACCATTATTGCGCCGGTTTCAGGCATGAAGGTGTCTACGGTCCCTGAACTCCAGTCTCACCTCAGATCTTAGAAAGTTGCTGACCAATCCCAGAAATTCCGACCGCCAGCTTGGGACCTTTCCGTGGTACTTAACCACCTTACGTCAGCGGACTATGAGCCCTTGGAGGAGAAGAGCTTCGAACATGTCACCTTTAAGACCTTTATTCTCATGGCATTGGCTACTGCTGCACGCATTTCCGAGTTACAATCCCTTGATGTCTCTAGAGTGCATTTTGAGAGGTCCAGACATGCTTGAGTATTCCTTGGTTTGTGGTGGGATTTTGTTGCCAAGAACCAATTGCCAGGACAGCCAGACCGCACTTTCACGATCCCGGCGTTGTCTACTATCTTGGGTCCTGACGACACAGAAGATTTGTCCTTTTGCCCTGTTCGGGCATTTTGGATATACTTGGCTGCTTCCAAGGACCGACGTAGGTTGCAGAAGGGACTTTTTATTCCGCCGTCTACTGCCTCCACTTCTGACGTTTCTCGCACCACTATAGCGTTTTGATGCGTTCCACCATCTTGCGGGCTTACACCTATGCAGATCATCCTCCACCCACGATGGCGAATCCTCACGAGACCCAGGCCTTAGCCTCTACCATGGCGCTCCATCGGATCTGCTCCCTTACAGCCATCATGGAGGGATGCCTTTGGAGATCAGACACAGTCTTCGCCTCACACTATCTTCGAGATCTCTCAGTTACAGACGTGGAAGGTCTGCACCAGTTCGGTCCTCTAATGTTGGTTCAGCAGCTGTCGTCGACCTGTAATCGCAGATGAGAAGCAATCCTTCCTCGCATCTGTCTTGCTCTATGTACATAAATTAAAGATATTGATGTTATCCATGTCTTGGTCCTTTTTTTCGTTTGGGCATAGATCATCTCACCTAGGGAACTAGGGTGTGTCTGCACTGTCATAGATATGACTGGATAGACTGAGAGGCCAGTCTTGTGCTACAGGCAGAGGTGGTCGACACTCCGCTTACTGACCTCTATTCTGAGCAATTACGTCAGTGAAGTGTTGATTTCTGATTACCTACATGGTTTTCGTAGCGTTCCACTCCTAAGTCCTTTCTCACCTTTGGCAAGTTAGGGGGATTAGTACTGAATGTTAAACAAGTTGAGCAACCAGGCTATTCCCTCTTTCACCGCCTTCCAGCGTGTGTCTGTGGGGGGTAGTTTCGAAGCAGGGACTGTCCAGATTAAGGTCTTCGAATTTTATTCACTAGGGTCACTTGATAAATCACGGGGAGGCGAGGTCCACTTGCCAAACTGCGTCCTTTTGCTTGTCAAAAGTTGCGGCTGAAAACCACATTAATTCGGGACCGCCCACTCCCTAGAGTTTTTGTGCTGTGTAAGCTAAAGGGTTATCTGAAGCAACCCATCACATGTTCGGAACTAGCATATTGGGAGTTGGTGCTTTCTCCTGGCCTCCTTGTGTTATGCGACCCCACCTGCCAACTGTGGGATAATGCATACCGTGAGATAGGATAAGTTTAAAAATTTGGAAATTTTAACCATAAATTGTATATTTATATACTTATCCTCTCTCATGCAATGGATACCTACCCGACCTGCCCCACATCACAGATTACTGGAATCTCCAAGACGAGAATGACAGGCACAGAGCGTCACGTGATCATCTGAGCAACCAGCACACTTATGAGATTGACAGGTCATGTTATCGGTGTGGGGGCAGAGGTCAGGGGGGGTAGAGGCCAGAAAGCTTTGATTCAGCTTAGCCTACAGCACGTTTCCACACATGGTCGTAGAAAAAGAGAGGTGCATCCTGTAAGATAGGATAAGTATATATAAATATACAATTTATAGTTAAAATTTCCAATTCTGAATGTGTTAAGCAACAAATCGCCATATATACGTAAATTATGGATGTATAATGCTAGGTGGCGATCTGTGACAAATATTCTTTATGCAAATGTTTTCTCATCAAACATTGTGTCCGAGCATGAAGATCAAGGTGACAAAAGCCGAGATTTCACTTGACTTACTTAACATGATCGCAGGAAAAGATGGAAATAGTAACTTAGATGTATGTTGACAACGTTTATGAAAACTGTTGATTTTATTCATCAGTTTATTCAATTTTAATTATTTCCTCGAAACGTCCATACTTTGCTCTTTGACAATATTTAAGTGGACCCGTTGCCAATCATTTGGAAAGACTTCTGCCCAATCCCCACCCACCACCACCACCCATATTACCTGAATATACATATACTAGTATATCTTTTTCCTCACCATTCATATTTAGGGGGTATACGGGCGGAAGTCTTATGTGCGACGTTGAATGGGTTAAAATTGAATTAATAAATCTTTGGCGGTATACCAGTGTACCAGGCCATTTCTTCCGAGGTCTAAACTTTCCCTGAGGAGAATCTGGCCTAGGCCAAACTTTCCCCGGAGAGGTTTTGTCCTAGAATATTCTTACCCCGGGGAAAGTTTGGGCTAGGCTAAAGTTTCCCTGCCTAGGCCAAACTTTCCCCCCTTTTTAAACTAGGATATTTTATCACTTCCCCACCTTTGCTTTGATATCAAAAGGGGGGAGATTCTGGCCTAGCTAGGCTACTTCTTCCTCACCCTTGCTTTTATAAACCGACAGTAGTTTTGACTTATATTTTGGTACACATTTTTGCCAAATCCTCCATTCTTGCCTCTGACTTGGGTGTAGTAATTTAAATGCATACATGTTTGAATGGCATATATCTCTAAATCCATCCTGCTCCTGCCACCATTCCTATGAAGACACATTGCATTAGTTCTTCATCTGTCCAAATCATGTCACCATAAGATGTAAACATTCAGACATTTGATGGGTAAATAAGATGTAATATACACAGGTTGCTTGCTCTCTGATCATGCTGGTTATTGTCTAATATTTGTTGTATTTATGTAATAGTGTAATGGAACATTATTCACATAAGTTTGTTTACTAATCCATAAAATAGAATATAGAATAAGGCAATATAGTGGAATGATAGATGATACAGCATTTGATATAGATATTGTGTTGGGTTGTTGTTGTGTTGATGCTTACATCTGCTCCCAACTGTCAAGTTGATGTTGCCGACGTGAATGCCATACTTAAGCCATGAGCGAGGGAATAACATTTTGAATGGATATGGACATCCAAGTAAAAACTAGGTATTTAGCTAAAGTTTTGAATATAGTAATGATTTTGAGATAAGCCAATTTGAAGTAAGTGGGGATAAGTAAATTATTGAAATATAAAAATTAAGTAAATGATAATATAAAACAATAATAATGATATAATATCTTTGCTTTTATGCTTGCTTTCCTTTTTAATCTCACCTTATATAGGATAATGAAACAAAATGTGAACCATGTACATGTTATATATGAAGATGAAGATGACCTGTAAATTGTTAATGGAACTTAACATCAACATGAATATCTTAGCAATGTGTTCATGTGAATAGCTATGTCTTGCTTTCATTTCATGAACATGAAAACAAGGATGGGGAAGAAATAGCCTAACTTGGCCAGAATCTCCCCCCCTTTTGATGTGCATGCAACAATAATAATAGTAAAGGAAATAGTATTTCCAAGCGCAGAAAAGGAAAGAGAGGGGGGCTTCAACAAAAGGTGAGAACCCGGAAGTACAAACCGCCTCTCCCAACAATTATTCTATCAAATGTCAGAAGTCTACGTCGACAGATAAATGAAATTGAGGCTTGTGTAAAGTGTATGTATGAGTTCGGAGAAAGCTGTCTCCTCTGCTTTACGGAGACATGGTTGAACGAGTCTGTGGACAACACAAGTTTGGAACTCAGTGGATTCGGATCGCCGATTTGGCTGGATAGAGATGTGGCAAAGACCGGGAAAAGTGTTGGAGGAGGTGTGTGCGTTTATGTAAACGAATGCTGGTGCAAGCAGCACGTGGTTCGAGAATCTATCTGCAACAAGGACATTGAACTTTTGTGCATCTCACTCAGGCCCTATTATCTTCCTAGAGAATTCGGGCCCTATTATCTTCCTAGAGAATTCGGACATGTTTTTGTGACCAGTGTATATATTCCGCCGGATGCTAATGTGAAACGAGCTGCCCGACACTATTCACACCACTATGGACAAACTTAATGGTTTTTCACCAGAGGCACCCAAATTCATACTCGGAGATTTCAATGCATGTGACTTAAAACATGTTCTGCCATCATACCATCAGTATGTGAAGTATCCGACAAGATCTAGAAAAACTATTGACTTGTGCTATGGTAATGTGAAAGATGCCTACAAATCTTTTGCAAAGGCTCCGATGGGGACTTCTGATCACAATACTGTTTTCAATAGTTCCTTTGTATTGTCAAAATTTAAGTCAGAGAAGCCAGTCTTAAAATATGTAAAGTCATGGACAAAAGATTGTTTAGAGCAGTTGACAGGATGTTTTGCTTGTACAAATTGGGATGTTTGAACATGAGTTCAAATCAGTTTTAAATGAAAAGAAAAGGGCTTCTTGTGCAGGGGACAAGGTCAAGGTTAAAGAGATTCAGAAAGATTGCCTGTTTAACAAGGAAATGTAAAGATGAATGCAAAACAAAGATTGAAAGACAATTTTTGGTAAACAATTTACGTAATGCATGGAGTGGCATAAAAAACTATCATTGGATCAAATATTAGACCTCAACAGTTGGAATCCAGCGATGACTTATCTTTCTCAAACTCCTTCTACTCCCGTTTGATACTGGGAATTTTTCAGATGAAAGGAAAGTTGTATTGGAATCGCTTCCACCGGTCTACTCCCATTTGTGAGAACTCCCAATTGTGAGACTCGCAGTTATGAGACAGTGGAGTAGGTAATTAACAAAGAAAACACACCATACTCCCTGGTCTGATAGAATGGGTTAACCCTAGCTAATTACTGATTTGCTATTTAACTGAATTTTGTGGAAGTCTTAATGAAACTTTAAAAGATAAATTGATTAACATACACTCTGTGTAGGTAACTTCGTGATCATTGAAAGAGAAATTAATGTACCTACTCAGATTTACACCCGTTTCCGAAACTACAAGATATAGTTTAAGAAATAACTCTGAAATACAAGTTTACAGTCGAACTGCCTCTTATACCAAATCCTTTTTATCCGGCACTACCCGTTATAACCTGGATACCATTTTGAACGGAAACAAAGAATTTACTCCTTGTGTAAACCAGAAAATAGTTGAATATGTCCACGATTACATCATCAAGACACAACGCTTCAAATTTTCTCAGGAAAATACTTAAATTAACTCAACAACCTTCTCATGATTGATTTATATTCCTACAATAGCTTGTTAGACACACACAACTGTAACTCTCTAATTATGACTACTTAGAGAATAGTTGTTTTTTGATGTATACTTAAAAATATGTTTATGCAATAGTCAATATCGATGATGCCACATCCTCCATTTCATTTTGTATTTTATGTTGCATGGGAGCGGTGTAATGCTTGCTCACCAAACCCAATTCATGTTCATAATAATAATAAAATATGTTTAAACCAAAATGACTTTCAAACTTCATAATAGTCTATTTCTTCTGTGTAAATAGAATCTTGGATAATCTATTTCATTAATCTACTCATCAATGACTCCTGTGGGTACTCTTCAACAACTGGGCTGATCCCACTTTCATTGTAGGGATGTGGAAACACCACCTATGTGCACTGAACCATTAATTAATGTGTCTCACAACTGGAAGTTTTCACAAATGGGAGGACACCCTTCCACCTTGTGAAATGTTAAATATATTGACAGATGATGTGGTAAGATAAATCCACATAAATGTTGTGCGCCTGATAACTTGCTTGGGATTGTTCTTAAGGAATGTAGTATGCAACTGGCTGTTATTTTTCAAAAGCTATTTCAGATATCAATTAACACTCATAGTGTTCCCATTCTTTGGAAAACCTCTAAAATTATTCCACTGCCCAAAAAAAGAAAACCCATCTGTTGATAATGACTTCAGACCAGTGGCCCTAACCTCTATTGCCATGAAATGTTTGGAACGTATTGTTAAGATCTTATTGTTGAATGAAGTCAGCCATGTTCTTGACCCATTACAATTTGCATACAGAACAAGGCGTGGGGTAGATGATGCAACAATCACTCTATTAAACAATGTCTATAAGCATTTAGAAAACTATGGTACTTATGTGAGAATAATGTTTGTTGATTTTTCATCTGCCTTTAATACTATTCAACCTCATTTGTTAATATAAACTTTTCAAAATGAATGTTAATTCTAACATCAAATGGATTAATTCATTTCTAGTTAACGGTGTCCTCCCATTAGTCATACGGGTTAAAACAACATGTGGTATGATTGACTGCACCAACAACTACCTTTGTAATACCTTTGTAAAAATATAGTGGAATGATCCAAGAAACAAAAATACAGCTTCTTAATCTGTACACTTAAACAGTATCATTAACACATTCTTTATTTAAATAACTTCAATAACTTAATTTCACAGTTTCACCTCGCCTAGAGGCAACGTATTCCACGTCAATCAATCATGCCATGATAACAAGAGTGATATGCTATCCTAATATTAATCGACAAGAGAAACTATGCCAACTGTGTGATATAAATACTGTCGAGGATGCGTGCCATTTCCTACTTGTTTGTCCGCTGTACTCAGATCTTAGAAGAATAATATCAATGTTTATATCCCATGCAACATTACAAAGACAGAAACATAATAATATTTGAAAAAATGTAAAAGTTACTACTTAGGCGAATATAAATATATGTATGTTTTATGTACTATATGCCTGTGGCCTCTTCAGTACGGAATACAGGTTGACTGAAGATATGCTAGAGTCTATAACATGGAACTTTTATGCACTAGTTTATGTATTTTTTAGGAGATTGAGTAAACTCAATCAAACTCAGTAGAGTTTAACATTGATTTAAATGTTTTGATTATCAACGGTTGTGGTGTATTATATTCATATAACTTCAATGTAATTTACTTGAATAACATTCGTTTCTATGTTTTCATGACCAAAGACCCTAGTATGGAGATCTACCTTCGGTTGTTGGCTATCTATAGCCTGTTTTTAAGTTGTATTGTCATGTATAGTTAAACTGTTTTAGATTATATTACTAGTTTTACATTTACATATGTGATATTCTAGTTGTTTTGCTGTCCTTCGTTGGCAGGCTTTTATACTTTACCTATAATTATTATTAATATATAACTTGATATAGTCACGTTATGGCTGAAATACTGCCGATGTGACTTAAAATCCTCCCTCCCTCCCTCACTCCATCACCAAAGACTGGCATTCTCAGTGTTAGAGATCAAACTAACCTCAAGCTCTCTAATTAGCGGGCTAGTCCATTTCGCGCAAAGGGTATATGCCTGTTGTAATTAATCCCTCATTTGCTGTATGACTAGTGGGAGTAGGAATAATGGGTGTATGACTAATGGGACATGACCTAGTTAACAGACAACAATTTGTACAGGTTAATAATGTGAAATCATCAATTGTAAACACATCAACTGGCGCTCCACAAGGTTGCATTATTTCACTGTTCATATTGTACACCAATAACTGTATCCAACACAGAAACATGTTTTACAGTCAAATTCGGGGATGATGCTGCATTGGTAGGCCTTATTAGGGAATCAGAACGTAGTTACAGAGCTGAAATTTCAAAATTTGTAGAATGATGTAAATCAAACTTTTTATTCTTGAATGTGCAAAAAAACAAAGAAATTATCGTAGATTTTAGAAAAGCTAAGTCAACAATAAATGCTGTCAATATTGAAGATAATGAAATCGAAAGAGTAACTGAATATAAATATTTGGGTACTGTCTTAGATTAGAAACTCTCCTGGAACGAAAACACTGAGAAACTATATAAAAAGGGACAACAACGCTTGCATTTTTGTGGAAGTTGAAACATTTTAAAATCGACCAAACTATCATGATGTTATTTTGCAAAACCTTTATTCAAAGTGTGATAACCTTTAATTTCTTGAGTTGGTTCAGGAACCTGTCTGTCCAGAATAAAAACAAACTCTCAAAAATTGTAAACACTGCGTCTAAAATTATTGGGCTTCCTATCGAAAGTATCAGCAGTTGTTATGAGCAGCAAATTTCAAAAAAGGCAAACAAAATTTTAAGTGATCCTACTCACATACTCTTTTCAGAATATTCATCATTACCTTCTGGACGCAGGCTGCGAATGCCGACCTTTAGAACAAACAGGGTTCACCACTCATTTGTTCCAGCTAGTATTAAATCTATTAACAACAGGGGCGGCGGGTAGCCTAATGGTTAAAGCGTTGGCTCGTCACGCCGAAGACCCGGGTTCGAATCCCCAAATGGGCACAATGTGTGAAGCCCATTTCTGGTGTCCCCCGCCGTGATGTTGCTGGAATATTGCTAAAAGCGGCGTAAAACCAAACTCAGTCAGTCAGTATTAACAACAAATTCAGTGCATTATCAATTGTCCAAATTCTAGTCAATATCTATGTTTGTGTACTAAATTGATGTATTTATATCCTGATTATTTAAACAATAGTTTTATTATTACCATTTGCAGTGTTATGTATGGCTGCTTTATGAAAGAAAAACTGGAGAACTGCATATGATGCAAAACAAATTTCCCTTTATTGGGATAATAAAGAATTATCTTATCTTATCGTATCTTAAACTGAATTGCACAAACAGGGATGTTGAAACAGAACAAGACATCTATGTCGCCAGAGGTCTGACACGTTCTCTACTTGGTAGACCGGCAATCGAAGGACTGCACCTCATCAAACTCATTGATAGTGTTGCAGGTGACAAATTGAAAGAACATTTCCCTGAACTTTTCTCTGGATTAGGGAAAATGATGGGCGAATATGTATCGGGGATGGCTCTGATTCAACAATACAACTCAAATGTAAACCTTTTCACTGACAATTGTGTTATTGTTTAAGGTGTTATGAATTGATTCCAAACAGGAACATAAGACAAGAGACATTAAAATAGATTGCTTTTCCAGAAAATTTTACAATTTGTATATTTTGTACTTGTTACACACTTGCATTTGTTATACATTTGTTTTGTACTTGTTACACACTTCCTCCCCCAGGGGAAATGACGTCCTCGTCATTTCCATCAATCTTTTATTACAGACAAGATTGTTTGTTTGACCTCAGAAGGAACATTTTGAAAGAAATCAGATTGTGCTAAATCACACAGAACAATTGCTTTTTCAAGCCATTGTGGAGTTGAAGCTCTTTGCGAAATAAACTAACCTGATCTTTACCCAACTGGTTGACGTCGTATTCTACCAGAACGACAAGGTAACTGCTCTGCCTGAACCACTGCTCTGCCTGAACCTGAATCATGTGTCACTGTGGACTCGGTTGTTGTCGTCGATTCAGCATCACTAGTTCTAACATCTATGGTATCCTCTAAAGTAGGTGATACAACACACGGAGGATCCATTGTTACCACAACTTCATCATCAGAACCAACCTCATCAACCTCATCGACAACACCATCAATTACATCCTCAACAGAAACCTCATGGACCTCTTCAGGAGCATGCTGTGGCAATGAAGTTCGTGTTCTTGGCTTTGAAACTGGTGCAACCTTTTCCTCTGAACACGGAAGAAACCCTATGGGTAGCAGGTGATTCCTGTGAAGACATCTTTGCCTACCAACTCCATACTCCCGTTGCACCCAAAATACTGGAATTCCAACATTAGGTTGTTCAAGCACACTTGTTGTTCCCACTTATCAGAGATCTTATGTTTACTCTCAAAGGCAAGAGCATGGACCAAAACCCTGTCTCCAACATGAAGAGTGGCTAAACAAGCTTTTTTTATCATAATTCCTCTTTTGACGCTCCTGAGCTTTCTTTGTTGAACTAGACGCTAACTCATAAAATTCCTTCAAACGACCTCTCAAAGATTCAACATACTTTGACAACGAACACTGTTTATCACCAGTTTCTAACCCGAATGCTAAATCTATTGGCAAATGAGGATGGTGACCAAACATTAGAAAATGTGGAGCATAACCTGTGGTTTCATGACGTGTGCAATTGTATGCATGAACGAGTGGATTGACATGATATTTCCAATCAGACTTTTTGAGACGGTTGCAAGGTACCCAGCATATCCAACAAAGTGCGAATGAACCGTTCAGTAAGATCATTACCCATGGGGTGATACGGTGTGGTGTGAGATTTGTTCATACCTGTGAGAGAACACAATTCCCTAATGATCTTACTCTCAAAATTCGCTCCTTGGTCACTATAGATATGGGCTGGAATTCCATAATGTACAATGAACTGATTGAAAAGAGCTTCAGCTGTTGTTTTTGCAGTCATATTTCGTGTCGGCACGGCCTGTGCATACTTCGTGAAATGGTCCGTAATGACCAAAATATGCTGAAAACCACCTTTTGATAATTCAGCGATGTTTTAGAACCAGTAGGAGTTTTTCGATGCAAACACCTGGGACAACCACCAATCCAATCCTGCGCATCCCTTACCATGCCGGGCTAGTAAAACCTGTCCTGTAAAAGGGATAAAGTGCGATTTCTACCAAGATGCCCCATGTCATTATGCAAGTACTCCAAAGACTTCTCACGATACAAAGCTGGAAGAACAAGTTGGTCAATTGGTTTTCCATCTCTGTCACATTTCCTATACAACACTCCGTCAATCAAATGAAGGTGATCAAAAGTCTTGCAGAAAGCAATCTCCTCAAAAGAACCAACAAACTTCTGCACCTTTGGTTTAGAACCAGAACAAACCTGTTTGATAACCAATTGGAGAACCCTATCCTCAGACTGTGCTTTTCGCCAGTCCCGCTGGGTCATATCACTTAACTCATTAAGGCCGAGAGACGCATATATGGGGCAAATTAATCAGCTCCTCACAGCGAGTGATGTGTTTATGGGGCTGGTAATTAGCAGTTTCTCACAGCAAGAGCCACATACAGTCATCAACAGAAAGCACCTCTTATTCAGCGAGAGACGCACATGTGTGTTGTACTTTTAAAAATCGCACTGTACCTATTATTTCAACCAATTTAGCAGTACTGAGCAAATGTTAGCTTTTCTTACGAGTGATCCCACCTTTAGTATCAATCAGAAGAAGTATTTAAAGTGTTTTGATAACAATTGCTAGTCATTATCATAGGCTTGTACAGCGTTTAGCAAATGAACGCATGTTGGCGAGAAAAGGGGATTATGATGTTTTTACAGAGGTAAGTGCCTGGCCCTCTTTCTTGGGAATGGATACTAAAATACTTTGTATGCACCTTGATTGAATTAGATGTAATGGTTTAGAGGTTACTAAAAATTATATTTCCTTCAACTACCTAATAAATAGGAAACAATATACGAAATTTCAAGGACATACAAAGAATTCAAACACAATAGAATAGTTTCAATTTACTTTTTAGGCATCATTACGTTGTCATGTTTCATTTACTGAAACATAATTATACAACCAAGCTTGAATAGATTAAACATAATTAAACTTACTAATTTGAAGTTGACTGAATTGTAACTAGTTGTTTTCCATAATCTAAAGTTCGTAATGTTACCTAAGCGAATATAAAGTGATAAGTCGCCGCCTTTGCATCGAATACATATATACATGTCAGTGTTATTACAACAATGAAATCTTTTACTACGTTTGTTACAAAAGACAGTAAGTTGGTAATTCAAAACATTGTCACACATGGACAGAAGTAATATCATAAGTTATTACATGTAAGCCATACAAAGGTATTTCAAGCATTTTTGTTCAAGCTGTTGAAAGTTTCATGTTGATTTGAATTTGTCAGTTTTCTATGCAATTTACATGAGCATTCTGTAAAACGTTTGTATTTGATCTGTGTAATTATCAAATCCGGTGCAATTATCACGTGTATCAATCAACTATTGATCCATCGTCAATAAAAGCTGGATAGTATATCAGTTACGGTATCGGTACACATGCCTATAATCATTCAAGCTGATTACAGTAATGAGATAATTGAAAGCCTCTTTCGACCTTGAAATAACATCCTCCAGTAGAATGCATATGTACTTACGTCCTTGTTGAAAGGTTTGTCCCGTGACAAGTGTAAAATAAACAGATGCGCTGTTTTATCATTGGACATTTTGCTTTATTGAGTCACGGCCCTCTCTGTGATGTTTATACATGCATGCACATCTGTAATCTTATGAACCTCGTTTGCATTCAAGTAAAGATATAGGCACGCCCACCTTCATAAATATTGGGGGTGGGGGTGTCAACTGCAAGTTTATACACTATAATAATTCAGTATAGTGTCACCTCGTGAATTCTGTAATGCGTGTACTCTAGTTTGGATAGTCATTTGTATCAAGGTGAAGATTATATTTACATGTACAGCAAACCATTATGGTTTATGTACTAGTTGTGTGCATAAAATGTATATGAAAATATATACTACCTCTACTCAGTGGTTGGATTTCAATCGCTTTGTTTTACTCATCGAAAAACACTAAAATGAGGACAAATAAACTCGCCAAAGTGACTATCTACTCCTATTTGTCTATTTGTGTGTATTTCATACATCGTTACTAGTGTGTATGTTTACAATACACAAACTGTTACATGATAGCTTGAGTTGATAAAGCCGAAACCCAGCATATCGACTGGTCAACGATATAGCCAATAACCAATCTCTATCCAAGCTGCTGAGTGACCTGTTTTGCTCTTCAGAAATTTCGCCCACGCCCCATCACCTGTCCTTTCCTCTGTGACAGGTATCTCATGATACGATTGGTCGCAGATAACAGATGACCAGCCACTACATTGAACAGTTGAGATACTGAATGTTCTATTGGGGAAATTTGATGACGCCCTATCACGTGACTCTTTGTTTTATGTCTATGCAAGGAATATGTAGTATACATTTTGTATATGTATGTTTGTATGGTCACTTATGTTTTCTGCATTAAATCTGTATGAAATAAAGTGCAATGCTATGAATGTGCTTTGTGCTAGTCACAGACTAGCTATATAGTACTTTCATTAAAATAATTCGTAAACACTAGAAATGTATCGGCAAAACCGCTATTTTCGTCGAAGATTATAAAGTATGAAAGTAAATTCTTCTTTACAGTATGTCATTGTCATAGATGTTTTGTAAATTTAAACCCCACAATGATATATAAGAGAGAATTTGTTAACGTGTGTCTCATCTGTTACATACAAAGAATACATGTGTATGCATATTGTGATAAAATATAAATGTACAAGCCGACAAAAGGTCTACAAGAGAAACTTGCAATAAAATTACATAAAGCTTGCAATACACGACATGTATTCACACCTGATTTCTTTAAACATATATCTTTACGACACAATTAAACAATCAGGACTTGTTTGTATGACTAGACAGTTTCCTGTGATCCCCGAAACCTGCCAGGGAAATCAGGTGTGACTAGCACTAATTAGTCTCGACACAGAGAGTGGGCAATCAGCGAGGGCTTCCAGGTGTTGAGTAGTGAGGTGGCTTTCGGGCTTAATGAGTTAAACTGGAACCAGAAACATCACAATGACAACATTTGTCAATGACAACATTTGAAGAGCTTTTACACTTAACATAAGGCCAAGCATCCACAATCCCACAAATTGCCTGTACAGATTCTGTCGAAATCCGTTCTGTGTGAACTTGTCCCAACTCTTCCACCTGTTCTGGAACCCTCGATAACGCATCAGCATCCCCATTGGCCTTGCCAGGGTGATAAATAATGCTGAAATCATAAACTGCAAGTGTTGCAGGCCACCTATGACCAGTCGCATCAAGCACTTGTCAAAACATAGGATAACGGGTTGTTATCTGTGAAAACAACAACGTTGTGCCCATATAGGTAATCATTAAACTTTTCACTTATTGTCCATTTGAGACACAAAAGCTCCAACTTATGAGCAGAATAATGTTGTTCTGATTTCTTGAGACCACGACTAGCGTAACTACTGACCCGTTTCTCTCCATCCTGAACCTGATAAAGAACAGCACCGAGACCTTTTGTGCTAGCATCAATATGCAATTCAAACGGCAAAGAAAAATCACAGAAACCAAGGACTGGAGGTGATGTTAATCTGTGCTTCAATTCTTGAAATGCCTGCTCTTGTGCCGTGTCCCATTTCCATACCGTATTAGCAGAATTCTTTCGTCTCTTCTTTGGAATGGGATTTGGAAGAACATCACACAATGGTCTGGAAATCTGAGAGAAATTGCAAACAAACCGACGGTAGTAACCTGCGAAACCAAGGAAATGTCTTACCTCCTCAGGAGATGATGGTGTCGGCCAATTACAAATAACCTCAACTTTCCCAGGATCAGGTCCTACTCCTCTCTCAGACACAATATGACCAACATAAGAGACTTTGGTTTGAAAAAATGGCATTTCTTGGGAGCTAATTTCAAGTTGCTATCCCTGATTCTCCTGGAAACTTAACCCAGCCTGTCAAGATGCTCATCTAATGTCTTGGAAAACACAACAATGTCATCAATATACACCAGGCAAATACTGAGATGCAAATCCCCTAAACACTGCTCCATGAGACGTTGGTACGTTGTAGGACTATTACACAAGCCAAATGGGAGACGGTTATATTCGAAAAACCCTAACGGGCCAACCGTAAATGCAGTTCTTTCTTTGTGCTCCTCTGTGATTTCAACTTAGTAATATCCAGATTTCATGTCAAGTTTGCTAAAGAAACTATTTCCACCCAAATTATCCAGAATTTCCTCAATTCTCGGCAGAGCGTAAGAATCTTTCAATGTCCGAAGGTTTAACTGTCTGTAGTCGGTACACATCCTAAGTCTACCATCTTTATGCCTACACAAGACAACATTGGAAGTCTATGGAATATGAGAAGGGCGGATAACGTCACAAGCTAACAACTGATTCAAATGTGACTTAACCTCATCAAACATGGAAGGTGGAATGCGTCTACACCTCTGCTTAAAAGGGACATCATCAGTCAACTCTATCCTATGCTTCACTGCAGATGAATGACCTAAGTCCAAATCATCTTTCGAGAAAATGTCACAATAACTTGAGATGAGATTTTGACCTAACTGTAACTCCTCAGGTGATAGTGTCTCTGTCTCAATCTCAATGCCCTCAGGAAGTGGAACAGACAATAAGTCCAACTACCTCACTTGTCTTGCAAGTGGGAAACTGAATATCCTCTACAGTAACTGAATGCATCTCACACAAAACAGACTTTGGAGGCACAACCACTGTCCTTGTTGTAACATTTTTAATACCCACTTTAACTGGCACATGATATGGTTCTGTATAGATAAACACAGTTGGTTCAATGTCCAAATCACTAGAAATGACTGAACATGTGCACATGTCTGAGCACAACTAATGCGCTTATCAACAAAACCTTCAGTGATCACACTACTGTTAGCAGGTATAGCAATAGACTTTGACTCAGCACTTTTCACCAGAGCTAATCTGTAGTTCCATTTCTGCAGTTCCTTATTCCCGAATTACAATAGTACGAAAAGTGATGTACCAAGAAGCATGAATATTGGCATCCTGCAAAAACCTCGGACCCCCTATCATTTCTACACCTGTCTATAATAGTCTGTAGTATGTTGGTACCCAACAGAATAGGAACAGTATGGTTATATCTGCTATCAGGTACTACCAAGAACACACAAGGTAATGGAGTCATATTGTCTACACCATGAGCCACTATATCTGTGATGACATATCCCAAATAAGGTAAACATTGACCATCTGCACATTCTATCTCAAGAATTGTCTTAAGTGGGTGAAGAGGAATATGACAGAAGTGTGAATTGTAATGACTTTCACTCATAGTGGAAACTGTAGAGCCTGTGTCTAACAAAGCCTTACTATAAACTCCCTCAACAGAAATGCTCCCTTCAGTTGGCTCTCCACAAAGACCTGTTGGCAAACCAAGACCTGGTAGGGACAGTGATTTACTATGTGGGTTTACCGACGTCCCCTTCTCATAAACCCTCTCCTGTTTAAACCTCTTCCCCCCTCCGTGGTGTAGTGGTAAGAGCGTCCGCCCGGAGAGCGGAAGGTTGTGGGTTCGATCCCCGACCACGTCTTACCAAAAGACGTTAAAATATGGTACTTGTTCGTCCCTGCCTGGCACTCGGCATTAATGGGTACAACAAGGACTGGGCGCCTCGGAGTCAGTATAATGTGTCTGAGTGGGGTATTCATACTTCACTGCGGCATGGTATCTCAGTGAGCTAGCACTATAAACCCAGCTTAAGTCTGGGCTAGTACAAGCAGCCGCACATACACATACACACGCATGCACGTCGTCATATGAGCGAAATATTAAAACGTTAAACCCAATTTCACCTCACCTCACCTCTTCCCCTGAAATGATCCAACTTTACTTTGCACCCATACTGAACATGACCATATTGTCCACAACGATAACACTTAACACCTTGATCATCATCCTCAACAACATCACCCTGAACAGTAACAGTGCCTGTATTTTGTTGTGAAAAATAACTTCGACCCTGAGACCAAGGACCTCGTGACCTAGAACTGGGTTTACCCGAAGTGGAAACATAATCGCACAGTGATTTAACCTCAGCAGCAAGTTGTTTCACAACACCAACAAGTTCGGCAGTGTCTGAAGATGTAGCAGCTTTAGCAGTTTGCATTACTTTAGGCATGTCAGTGCTAACCATCGTGGAGGGGCGTGCATCGTCGATACGTCGCATCTCAGCTCTCAAATCATCAAAAGATTTATCTGAATCAAACTTATGACCAGAAGCATCTTTAAGAGGTTGCAACATATACTGTAAGCCATTAAAAACGCAATTTGACATTCATACTTTCTTTACTCACACTAATTTCAACATATATAAACCTAACTGGCAGATATGTTTTAAGTGAACATCTGTGAATAATTTCATCTGAAAATGTCCAGTCAACAACAACGCAGTGATGCAACAACGACATCAAACAAAGGAGGGGTCACTTGCAGTCAATATCGTGTGTGTCCACCGTGCGCTGCAAGACATGCTCGCAGTCTTTGGGGCATTGAAAGACACACATTTCTCAGGAACAGCTGTTGGATGGTCTGCAGCCTCTGATGGTCTGTGGTCTGATCATGACACCACCCCCTCCAAAACGATCATGTTCAAGGACACAGTTGGACGCAAGTCTTTCTCCTTTACGTCGATAAATCTGTTGACGTCCATCTGCAAAGGATAAGTTAAACCTGGATTCATCTGAAAAAATGACATCTGGCCATGTCCTGTTGCCAAGATTGGCCCCATTTGCTGCCCATCGCTGTCTGGCAAGTCTGTGGCGATGCAATAAGGTGGGACGACGGTACGGGTGACGGCAGCGGATGTTGAAGGCAGCAAGGCGTCCTTGCACCTTTTGGGCGCTGAAATGTTGTTGGCTTGTCCCAATTGTCCTCCTTGCCTAATCATCAGCTGTTTGGAACCGATTTCGCATGTGTGAAACTCGGATATTGCGGTTTTGTCGAGCTGTTATCACAGGTGGTGCACCAGGTCGCGGACGATCAGCAACACTTCCGGTAGCCCGGAAACGTTGTCTGAGTCGACTTACAGTGGATGGATGCACATTAAAGTGCCTGGCAATCATCACATCTGAAGCACCTTGGCTGACCATACCGATAACCTGATTCCTTTCGTCTTGTGTCAAGTGTGGCATTTTCTCAAAGTGATTGAGTTCCACAATTCCTTGTGCTTTTACAGGGCCTGGGTGCAGGTAATGCATGTGCACAATGTGTTTCATGAATGTGGTTGTGTTTACGAGAAATGTCAAAGGTTCAGTTTTAAGTATCAAAGTTCATGTGAGAGGAATGCTCCGGAACTCGAAATGGGCCAGAATAACAGCCTTTTATCCCTACATCCTCTGTATCGCAGGAAAAAATCTTCAATAGAACTTTTGTAAGTTTCAGGACAACAAATACCAATTGCGTTTTTAATGGCTTACAGTATACCTTCCCAAAATACAGAGCATAGTGCTTCTCGACTCTTATGCAATGCATCAGCCACAATGGCTCGAGCATACAACTCTTCTACACGACAACCCCATTCCTGAACAGACTCTCCCTCCCTCTGTTTTGCACTATAAAAGGCACCAACCAAAGAGGTTTTCCCTTGTACAGTCCCGTATATACTGTGAAGCTTTGACAACAGCTCATCCACACTGGAATCAGTACTCATACAAAGCATGTTACTCGCTTTCCCTTTTAGCGACCAAATGATAGCATTCTTAAGTACAGGAGGAGAATACTCTTTGTCATGTAATAACCGATCAACTTCATACCGCCAAACAGCATATGACACCTCACCCTTGCCTGTCTCACCCATAAATGTCGAGATCTTAGGTGGCTGGTTAACTGTGATAGAAGGGACTACTGATGATGATGGAGCAGGAAACTCTCCCTGAGATGCCAGATAATCTGTCATCCAACATTTAAACACATCAGGATTATCAGCCTTAGGCTTAACACCCATCTCCTTTATGTTTTTTACTAGAATTTTAACATCTTCCTCTTCCATTGATGCCATGTTTCTAGACCACACACCAGACCCTAGCCAAAATACTGCAGCAAGGAAGACCAGAATAATACTAAACCCTATGAAGTTACCCAAAAAACCTAAGCAATACCTAAGGGTAATTGTTACTTTAAGTGATAACCTACATCTAGAGTGTCAACCTTGTCTACACACTAGAAGTACTAGCAAGTGGCAGTGTCTAGAATAATGTATGGTGCAAATCAGTCAAGCATGTCAAAGTAGTGTTTTAGTCTGGATTTTTGTCTAAAATGAGTGACACAAGTTTCACATGACAACTAAAATATACTCAGCAACAAAAGTTCTTGTGACGCTATTAAAAATGGTGTAGAAAAACACATAAGAAAACGAAGTTAATACAAACACTTTTATTTCATAGAACAGACATTTGACCTGCTAATGACAACCCTTAATTTCGGATTAGTGACAATTTCAAAGGGTAAAACACCAATCTGAATGCTTAGGGGGTAAAATGAAAAGTCCCACTCTAATACCGGGTATGACCACCAGCCGATACATGCAACACACCTCCGTTGCATGGAATTAATCAGTCGTGTATGACATCGTTGTGGGATGTTGTCCCAGATCTCACAAAGACGTTGCAGTTGCTGCAGTGCTACAGGCGGATTTGATGAGCGTTGCAAGCGTCTTTCCATTTCATCCCTCACATGCTCAATTGGCGACATGTCCGGTGACTTAGCTGACCAGGGAAGCACATCAACATTGTTCTGAGCCAGAAAACGTTGAACAATACGGGCAGTGTGCGGTCTGGCGTTGTCCTGCTGTAACGTCACCCCTGGTCCATGTTGCTGTATGAACGGTAAAATGGCTGGCTGGAGAACCTCCTCGATATCACTACCCTGTCAGATTACCAGCGATGATGAGAAGGTCTGTCTTGTTTGTAGCCATAATTCCGCCGCAGATCATCACGCTACCGCCTCCAAACCGATAAATTTCCATTACACAATTGTCAGCATAACATTTGCCACGTCAGCGGTAAACTCGCACGTGGCCATCAACTCTGTGAAGCGAAAATCTGGACTCATCCGTGAAGAGGACATGATTCCACTGACCTCGAGTCCATCTCGCATGCTGTCTTGCCCACTGCAGACGTCGTTTGCGATGTTGTAACATCAAAATCGGCCGTCTTGATTGGCGTCTTGCAATGATCCCAAAACGCCGTAAACATTGGCGAACGGTTTGTTGTGATATCTGCCTCAGTCCAAGGATGGTTGCTGCCGTGACTGTTGCTTGCTGGAAGCGGTTCCGGAGGTTTGTCTGTCGAATCCGTCGGGTCGTTACCGGGGGTGGACAATTACGAGGACGGATGTGATTTGTCTGTTGGTGTCGCTGCCACAAGTTCCACACTGTGTTTAGATGGACATTGAATCTGCGAGCACTTTCTTGTTCTGGTTGTGGAGTACCGGATTGGAACATTCCAATAACTCACCAACGTTCATTTTTTGTTAATAGCCTTGTCAAAACAATTGTTTAATTCTGCTGAGAAATTTTATGTTTTTTCAGGTTGCACTCCTTCAACGTGTCTTTATCAGGAATGAAACATTCTCTCCACTACCCAGGTTTAAAGATCCACAGTCTAACACATTCTTCACAAAATTTCTTGTGCAAAGTCATTTTTTCATGATTTGCAAACATTACCTTGACAGATGTGTTTGGATACTCTGTCATAGTTCCGTGAACCCGTTTTTTTATGATTTGTATACAAAAGTTAGTATTCATTAAAAAATATCCGTGTCACTAGAACTTTTGTTGCTGAGTATATAACAAAATCAAAGGCAAAAACACATCAATACATTACATCTGGTGGTGCACTGGTGTCTTTTGGTAGTTTTGGATTTCTGAATTTCTGAATATAATATTTTTTTGCGTTTCCATGGCAACAAGTTTGACTTAGACCGAAATTGGTGATAGTACGCTTTTTCTGGAGCAGAACTTTGAAACCGTTCACTATTTCTTCACCAAATTTGACACATAGATAGATCTGGTGGGGTACTGGTGCCTTTTGGTAGTTTTGGATTTCTGAATAAAATATTTTGGGCATTTCCATGGCAACAAGTTTCACTTTGACTGTAATTGGTGGAAGTGCTCTTTTCCGGAGCAGAACTTTAAAACTGTTCACTGTTTCATCACCACATTTCATACATAGGTAGGTCTGGTGGTGAACTGGTGCCTTTTGGTAGTTTTGGATTTCTGAATAAAATAACTTTTTTTGCGTTTCCATGGCAACAATTTTGGCTTGAATTTGGTGGTAGGGATCCTTTCTGGAGAAGAACTTTGAAACCTTTCAGTACTCTCCTTCCACTTAGTTATATACACGCCAAAACATTTGACATAGTAACTCGTAGACATATTCATGAAGAGTATTTTGCCATTGTGGGGGATATTGATGACTTTGTCTTCTTGTATCCCTTTTATAGACACGGGACATGGTTGTTACAGGTAGTGCAAACACTTTTTTCTATAGGTATCTGCCGGTTTCACGCTACATACATATATTCAGATTATTGAGAAAACTAGCAATGCAAGTTCTCCTCCATCACACATATAATTGTATAGATACCCAGTGATTAGTGATAGCGTTGAAGCAACTTATTAAAATAAGTATCATTTGTATCGACTTGATCATTTGCAGTAGTATTGCCATACCTAGCATCGTATTTAATACTCTTTTACATCAGGTGAAATATCACAGGGTTGTATGGTAACGATAATTTGGCATACTATTTATTTTCTTACTCTTTAATCAGCGATTAGAATTTAAATCAGTTTTGACGTCAGCATGTTAAGAGAAAAGAAGCTGTAAAACGAAAAGTATTGTGATCGAATCTATAGGCCTTTGTAAAAGCAAGTTTCAAGCCTCCTACATAAAAACCTCTTTTCATGATAAATATCAGCTAATCCGCGGCACGATTCCGACCATATCATGAGCATGTGTTTGTGAATCATAATGAAATAGTGATGTTACAAGGCGTCCATGCTGCGTCAACAACACATGCAAACGCACGAGAATTGCAATACAGGCCCCTAAACCACAGATTCTCCGTGACCTGGAGACACTTGTGATTGAGCGTATGTAGGGATGTAGTCTGTCAAACAGACCCTGAAGCAAATATATCCAAGTCCACGCAAGTCTAGAAAATGGTGCAAGTCTAGATTTCCACAGCTTCAGGAGAAAGTCTCAGGGCTCCTTTTCATTATTATCCCACCGGCATGTAATGCGGTGGGATATAGTCGTCGCCTCGTCCGTCTGTCTGTCCGTCCGCCCGTCCGTCCGTCCGTCCGTAATCATTTTGTTTCCGGAGCATAACTCAAAGACTGTTCAATATTTTTTAACCAAAATTGGTAGATATGTCAAACATAACCGAAGGTGGTGCCTTTTGCTATTTACAGATTATTGTCATTTTTATTTTTCTCGGTTTCCATGGAAACGTTTTGGACTTAGTCTTAAAGAAGGGTGGGCTTCGTTTCCGGAGCATAACTCAAGAACCGTTCAGTATTTCTCAACAAAACTTGGTAGATATATCAAACAGATCCTAAAGTGGTGCCTTTTGCTATTTACAGATTTTTGACATTTTTATTTTTCCCGGTTTCCATGGAAACGTTTCCGACTTAGTCCCCAAAGTGAGGGGTGGGCTTCGTTTCCGGAGCACAACTCGAAAACTTCTCAATGTCTTTCAGCAAAACTTGGCAGATATGTGAGGCAGATCCCAAAGTGGTGCCTTTTGCTACTTGCAGATTTTTGGCATTTTTGGTTTTCCCGGTTTCCATGGAAACATTTTGGACTTAGTCTCAAAAAGTAAGGATTGCTTTCGTTTCCGGAGCATAACTCAAGAACCGTTCAATATTTTTCAACAAAACTTGGTAGGTATATCAAACAGATCCTAAAGTTGTGCTTTTTGCTATTTGCAGATTTTTGGCATTTTTATTTTTCCCGGTTTCCATGGAAACGATTCAGACTTAGTTGCAAAAGTGAGGGGTGGGCTTCGTTTCCGGAGCACAACTCGAAAACTTCTCAATGTCTTTCAGCAAAACTTGGCAGATATGTGAGGCAGATGCCAAAGTGGTGCCTTTTGCTACTTGCAGATATTTGTGATTTATTATTTTTTTGGTTTCCATGGAAAGTGAGGGGTGGGCTTCGTTTCCGGAGCACAACTCGAAAACTTCTCAATGTCTTTCAGCAAAACTTGGCAGATATGTGAGGCAGATCCCAAAGTGGTGTCTTTTGCTACTTGCAGATATTTGTGATTTATTATTTTTTTTGGTTTCCATGGAAATGATTCGGACTTAGTCCAAAAACCGAGGGGTGGGCTTCGTTTCCGGAGCATAACTCAAGAACCGTTCAATATTTTTCAACAAAACTTGGTAGATATATCAAACAGAACCCTTAAGTGGTGCCTTTTGCTATTTGCAGATTTTTGTCATTTTTATTTTTCCCGGTATCCATGGAAACATTTTGGACTTAGTCCCAAAAGTGAGGGGTGGGCTTCGTTTCCGGAGCACAACTCAAAAACTTCTTAATATCTTTCAGCATAATTGGCAGATATGTAAGGCAGATCCCAAAGTGGTGCCTTTTGCTATTTGCAGATATTTGTGATTTATTATTTTCTCAGTTTCCATGGAAACAATTTGGACTTAGTCTCAAAAGGGAGGGGTAGGTTTTGTTTCCGGAGCACAACGCTAAAACTTCTTAATATCTTTCAGCAAAACTTGGCAGATATGTGAGGCAGATGCCAAAGTGGTGCCTTTTGCTATTTGCAGATATTTGTGATTTATTATTTTCTCAGTTTCCATGGAAACAATTTGGACTTAGTCCCAAAAGGGAGGGGTAGGTTTTGTTTCCGGAGCACAACTGGAAAACTTCTTAATATCTTTCAGCAAAACTTGGCAGATATGTGAGGCAGATCCCAAAGTGGTGCCTTTTGCTATTCGCAGATTTTTGTCATTTATTTTTTTCATGATTTCCATGGAAACGATTTGCACTTAGTCTAAAATCAAGCTGGACTTTAAGTTACTGTCAGATGATTTGTTCTTTCAAAGATGTGGGGGCCGGGGGGATATGTCATCTTCTGATGACTCTTGTTATTAATGCATTCTCATTATCTATCTACCCCTTCCACATATAGAAAGTTAACAAAAAGCCTAATACATGGAATAATATTTCATATAAAAAGTATAAATATCCACAATTATATGTGAAAAAACGTAAGATGATGGTCCTGTGTATTGTCTACTTTCGTCATATCTTCCTTTATTTCTGCGCATAGAAGAAAATACTAAGGAAATACGTTTGGTATACCTAGATTGCATGCATATAGATAGTAGCATGCTTGTTTACATTAGTTTTCTAAATCACATTTTTATCATTCACAGATGCACTTTCACCATACCTTCTTGGACGTTGACGGTATCTTGGTTTGTTAAGTGTTTCTGAAGACATATTTTTATTGACATAAGCCAAATATCACACCTTGACAATCACTATTTCATGGAATATACATGTCTTATGCTTTTAGGACCCGTGAAGATCCGGGGTAGAATAGGTCTTCAGCAACCCATGTGCTTGCCATAACAAGGCGACTATCTTGTCGTAAGAGGCGACTAACGGGATCGGGTGGTCAGTTTCGCTGACTTGGTTGACAAATGTCATCGGTTCCCAATTGCGCAGATCGATGCTCATGCTGTTGATCACTGGATTGTCTGGTCCAGACTCGATTATTAACAGACCGCCGCCATATAGCTGGAATATTGCTGAGTGCGGCGTAAAACTAAACTCACTCACTCACTTATGCTTTTAGAAGTGATATAGACATTACGTCCCTTGAACAATATTTCGGTCATTCTAGATGTGTCATCCAATAGAGAGTGGGCTGACCGTGATTGATTGACATAGAAAAAGACAGATACAGCAAGAGAAAGACAGTGGGATTATGAAAGATCCCTATCTAGTCTGGATTTTTGTCTACCACTTGACCAATGCGAATGGTAGGCACATACCTTACCATTTGAACAGCTGCCATGGTTTAAAGTTCAACGTGGTTGCTTCTGTGAGGTCCTGAGCATTTTACCATAAAGAATTTTAAATAATATTTAGTCAAATGTTTTTGTGAAAGAAATGATTTTTATCCCACCGGCATGTAATGCGGTGGGATATAGTCGTCGCCTCGTCCGTCTGTCCGTCCGTCCGCCCGCCCGTCCATCCGTCCGTCCGTAATCATTTTGTTTCTGGAGCATAACTCAAAGACTGTTCAATATTTTTCAACCCAAATTGGTAGATATGTCAAACATAACCTAAGGTGGTGCCTTTTGCTATTTACAGATTATTGTCATTTTTATTTTTCTCGGTTTCCATGGAAACGTTTTGGACTTAGTCTTAAAGAAGGGTGGGCTTCGTTTCCGGAGCATAACTCAAGAACCGTTCAGTATTTTTCAACAAAACTTGGTAGATATATCAAACAGATCCTAAAAGTGCCTTTTGCTTTTTACAGATTTTTGGCATTTTTATTTTTCCCGGTTTCCATGGAAACGATTCGAACTTAGTCCCAAAAGTGAGGGGTGGGCCGTTTCGAGCACAACTCAAAACATCTCTATATCTTTCAACAAAACTTGGGTTTCCATGGAAACATTTTGGACTTAGTCTCAAAAAGTAAGGATTGCTTTCGTTTCGGAGCATAACTCAAGAACCGTTCAATATTTTTCAACAAAACTTGGTAGGTATATCAAACAGATCCTAAAGTTGTGCTTTTTGCTATTTGCAGATTTTTGGCATTTTTATTTTTCCGGTTTCCATGGAAACGATTCAGACTTAGTTGCAAAAGTGAGGGGTGGGCTTCCGTTTCCGAGCACAACTTCGAAAACTTCTCAATGTCTTTCAGCAAAACTTGGCAGATATGTGAGGCAGATGCCAAAGTGGTGCCTTTGCTACTTTGCAGATATTTGTGATTTATTATTAGTGAGGTGGGTGCACAACTCAACCTCGTTCTCAATGTTTTGCAAAACTGGCAGATTTCAGATCCCAAAGTGGTGTCTTTTGGAAAGTGATGGGTGGGCTTCAAAAGAAGAGGGTGAAGCCGTTTCGGAGCATAACTCAAGAACTTCTCAATGTTTTTCAACAAAACTTGGTAGATATATCAGGCAGATCCAGTCCCAAAAGTGAGGGGTGGAAGCCGTTTCGAGCACAACTCAAAAACATCTCTATATCTTTCAACAAAACTTGGCAGATATGTAAGGCAGATGCCAAAGTGGTGCCTTTTGCTATTTGCAGATTTTTGTTATTTATTATTTTTTGGTTTCCATGGAAATGATTCGGACTTAAGTCTCAAAAAGGAAGGGATAGGTTTCGTTTCCGGAACACAACTGGAAAACTTCTTAATATCTTTCAGCAAAACTTGGCAGATATGTGAGGCAGATGCCAAAGTGGTGCCTTTTGCTATTTGCAGATATTTGTGATTTATTATTTTCTCAGTTTCCATGGAAACAATTTGGACTTAGTCCCAAAAGGGAGGGGTAGGTTTTGTTTCCGGAGCACAACTGGAAAACTTCTTAATATCTTTCAGCAAAACTTGGCAGATATGTGAGGCAGATGCCAAAGTGGTGCCTTTTGCTATTTGCAGATTTTTGTTATTTATTATTTTTTTGGTTTCCATGGAAATGATTCGGACTTAGTCTCAAAAAGGAAGGGATAGGTTTCGTTTCCGGAACACAACTGGAAAACTTCTTAATATCTTTCAGCAAAACTTGGCAGATATGTGAGGCAGATGCCAAAGTGGTGCCTTTTGCTATTTGCAGATATTTGTGATTTATTATTTTCTCAGTTTCCATGGAAACAATTTGGACTTAGTCTCAAAAGGGAGGGGTAGGTTTTGTTTCCGGAGCACAACTGGAAAACTTCTTAATATCTTTCAGCAAAACTTGGCAGATATGTGAGGCAGATCCCAAAGTGGTGCCTTTTGCTATTCGCAGATTTTTGTCATTTATTTTTTTCATGATTTCCATGGAAACGATTTGCACTTAATCTAAAATCAAGCTGGACTTTAAGTTACTGTCAGATGATTTGTTCTTTCAAAGATGTGGAGGCCGGGGGGATATGTCATCTTCTGATGACTCTTGTATTTATTTTGTTTTTACTATGAACTTTTTTTCTGTAAAATATGTTCATTTCAGAGACTAGTTGTTAGTCTAGTAGGGACAGGTAAAACACAAAAGACAAAATGGATACTCATGCTGTTATACTTTTGAATTAAATGTAAACATTCGTTCTTCTCTTGGGATAAATGTATATTTTCCAGTTTCAACCAAATGTACATTCGAAGGATATTGAAATCTAGGTTCAGCTTTTTGAATCATATCTACAATTAAAAGACCTAAACAATGGTCTGTTGTCCAAATTATTGGTTTTCCATATCTTGTCCCAGTCTGTATTAGTCTCAGAACGATATTATTTCCCCTTCCGCCCAGCCCTTACTGTAATGCTTACGCCCTGCCTAGATATTCCCAAGTTCAGCGTCTGTTATAATCCCCAGGAAAACTCACTGCAGGGTTGGGGTTACAGAGTAAACATACCAAACACCCATGGCTGGTGGGACCAACATCTCCAGCAACATTCACATCTGCCAACGCTTAATTCGCAAGTGGTGAGGCAATAAGCTAATGATGCTAAGGGTCCTGTACCATGTTTGTGAAATATCTATGATGCCTTATTTGAATTTTTTTTTATAATCTAAGCAAGCCTAGCTATGTAAGGCGTGTTAAGTCGCTGCTTGAAGAAGCTCCTTTAGAATTATATTTGGTAAATATTAGTATTTCACTGACTCAGTCATATTGGAAAACACATGGCAACCTATACTTCATTCTGACTATGATTAAGGCATCATTGTAAAACACAAGGATTATTTCCTTTGCGTTAACTAACAGGCTTTCAGTGTCAAATATTTGAAACTCCGGCCAAAGGTGATGTTATGCTGTCTGGAAATATGGCCTTTATGTAATGCTTTGGCTGCACTTAATGATTAGTGATTGTTAAATGTACATATGATGTTTTTGAAGGATAATCTCAGCTGAATCAGATACTTTGCACATGTTTTCCCCAACTCTTTCCATACCCGTACAAATTAATTTTCTATATGTGTCTGTAAGAAAACACTGTAAAGACATACTGTAGCCCTAATATAGATGTTGTTAGTCTGTGAATCTTCCAAATTACCTGGTCTTTTTTCCATTGAAATTAAGTTATTTGCCTTTTATCAAAGTAATACAAGGCCTAAGCTTCAATCTTAATGTGCCTATGTCGGGAATCAAACACCGGCTTTTGACCTGACAAGCGAACGCTTTAACCACGAGCACACCCCATCATTCCTTGATACTGTTAAAGAATATACATTGGTACATTTATTATACATTCAAGATTGAACCCAGTTTTGTCACTATATATCTTTCAGTTTTTATGGTAGCGATATGATTTGCACACTGATAATTTAAAACAGGTATATAGATAATGATTGTTTGCAATCTTTACCCAATTTAGTTTTCCATTACTTAACAATTTTCAGTTTCTATTTCCTGGAAATTCTGTACGAAGGTACATTTAACTGTTCCACCCAATAACAGTAAATCATACAGATAATACATTTCGGTACTTTGATAGATTAATAAGTACAAATTATATTCCATCATATTGGGATGCCAAAATGATTAACACAATTGTATAATGTATAACAAATCAGACAGCAAAACGCAAAAGCAAAGATAAAAACGCATGAGCAACATAAATGCTGTCAGGTAGTAAGCTTTCAATAATTATCGAAACTGCTTTGTTACTTAGTATCTAAGTTTATGAACTAATTGCAATCACTCGAATTTTCTATCATGTATCCAAGAGATGGAATAGGTGTACAGTATATTCCGTCAGGTAACTGAAATTTGAGAAAACGTCCGTATGGGATAATATCTGTATTCAGAATAAAAAAGAGGTCATACCAAGTATGTGCATGTTTACATATTTACAACAGTAATTTACACCAGGAATCATTAATACATTGTAATCATCTTTTTTGAAAGTATAGATAATGAAATTTGTGAAGTTATGATCAGTCGGATAACTCATACAAGTGAGCACTAAAATTAGGGACCTAAAATTAGGCATATATAAGAAGTGTACCTAAGGTCATGCAGTTATTTAAACTGTAATGTAATTTCCATTACAACAAGTATAAACGATATTACCTACTGATCAGAATGACTTATCAGTACCCCAACACCGACCCACCGCCACCACCCCACTCTAGGCCTACCCCATCCCACACCCTCACACATATGCACACACACTCCCTAACATACATATCGCTCTGGCCCATAGACCCGATATTTGAACCTTTCAGACAGACATCATGTGTATGTTAAGAAAGACACGCACACTAATAGTGGTGCTCAGTCATGGGTATCACTTCACCATGTGTTTCTAAGGGGTAGTCCCGTAAGTTCGACCTTTGGGTTGAGGTGAAAATCTGTTGATGTTTGGTTTTGTGACAACAGTGTTGTTTTAAGGGATTAAGACACTGGCATTCTACAAAATGTGAAATGTGTTCACCCAGGAAACGAAATATGGCATGTGTACAAGAGAGTGAGTGATTATGTTGATTACTGGTGAGTTATTCAATTTCTTACATAAACTTGCATGCTATAAGAAGGTTGGAAATGACAATTGGCATCAGCATTTCCACAACTTCAGTTATGGCAAATGCACAATTAGACTTAAGTGTCTTCCTACTTCTCGTGGTGGAAGATACCTATGTGCAAATGGTTATATGTACACTGTGAACAAGAGGAAAAGGGAATATATGCCTCAAGATCAGAGAGTGAGTCAGGTGGCTGACTACGTGACATCCCAGTGGATTGATCTATTTAAAGACATCTATCAACTTTATTTATATGTATAGCAATTACTGCCCCAATGAATGCACAAATAAAAAAAGACCCGTGAAGGTCCGGGTTAGAATGAGCCTTCAGTAACCCATGCTTGTCGTAAGAGGCGACCAATGGGATCGGGTGGTCAGGCTCACTGACTTGGTTGACACATGTCATCGGTTCCCAATTGTGCTGTTGTCTAGTCCAGACTCAATTATTTACAGACCGCTGCCATATAGCTGGAATATTGCTGAGTGCGGCGTAAAACTAAACTCGCTCACTCACACTCACTCGCTCACAAATATAAATGACATTTTGCAGCGTGATCCTTGTTCAGTTATGTTCCGGTGAACATTTTAGCATTAACAGTGTCATTGACTGCCCATTGTCTAGAACTAGCTGACCTAAATGATATACCCCTCCAAACCGACCAGTTAGTTTTTACACACATCCAAAGGTCGAACTTACGGGACCTAACCGTTTCTAATTATCTCAGTACATTATGGCGTGGTCGGACGCGCTAACGAACCCTAGGTGACAGTTATATTACAGAACCATTGAAATACATGTTAAAGTAGGGCCAGTCTTGTAACACTCTATTTACCCAATATTACCAACCATTTACACATGTACTAAATATATGACAAACCTAACCCTGGTCATACGAGATTTCAAAGGTATTGAAATGCATGTCTTACATTTTAGTACGACATTGTGTGATACTCGATTCTGATTGGCTGAGAGCTCATCAAAACCGTACTTAAATGGCAGTTTAAGACCACTAATTAAAGTGACCGATTCACCGTGTATGAATACAACGAACTCGTTGACCCTGTTGTTTGTAAACAAACATGTCGGACATCGGCCCACACGTCTTAACCAGACCACTTTCATCCCGGCCGTAATGCCCAGTCCTTCCACTTCCACTGTCCATGTATCCCACATAAAACGTGGCATGTCAGGTATTTTCCAACTTGGGAATAGTAGGGTGGTTATCAACAATTATTTCCGTGAATAAAGTTAGCAGCGACTAAACTTAGCGAGTTCACGGCTTGAATTGGGGCGAGTCGATTGTTGTACAGTAAGGGGAGATCAATAATTCGCTTGAGAAAAATCAAATAATTGTACTTGCTCACAGTATAAACTGTATTTTTTTATATTTATGTATGCTACTGCTTACAAATTCAAGCATACTGGTTCATGATATAAAGCATTTATGTTGTTGAAAATGTCTTATTTTGTTCATTTCACGGGACGATTTCAAGGGAAAAGGCCTCTTCACGTCTTGTGTTCTTGCGCACCAAACAGTTAGGATTTAGAATGCTTATCAGTCGTGCTAGAATGAAGGAAAAGCTACTCTGTTTTCAATTTTGTGGTCCTTTATTGTTGATTTAAGACTGCTAAATGTTTAATTTAAAATTACATTTAGCAGTCTTAAATCAACGATAAAGGATTGCAAAATTGAAAACAGAGTAGCTTTACCTTCTAAATCACAGCATTTACATATGTTACACATGCTAGAAAACACATGAAAACAATGGATTTACACACCTGTGAAATACATGTAAATGCAGAGTTGAGTGTTCGTTTATTTTAACACCCCTTTAAACGTGTGTAAATCTGACGGCCAGATGATACCTACATTTCAAACGTTCATATGGCCGACGGATGACACGTTTATTTACTAACGTTAGAAAACTTGGGTAATACAGTCATTTCGTGCGGTGCAAATCTGACTGGCCTCTGATCACCTGGCCTCTGTGCGCCCCCACTCCAATATTAGCGCCTGTCAATCATCTCAATAAGCGTGTAGATCGCTCAGATGATCATGTGACCACCTGTGCCTGTCATTCTCTTTCTTGTTGCTACGTCGTGTGGACGTGTGCTTGTCTCAAAGAAAGTTTGATTGTGTTTCAACATGGGTAAATCAAATCGTAATGGTTCTAAGAAGCGCAAACAATTATAGGCGTAAACATTCCCTCTGGATTATGGTTGCCTTATTCCTGTGGATTCCACAGACACATACAGAATGGAAATGAAATTTTGTAACTAAGTCATAGCTATCCCTAGTGGTATGCTTAAAAGAGTTATGCAGTTATCTCCCTTGGCTGTGACATCACAACGTAGTTGTTGAAAACCTCTCATAATTTTTCTGTATGGACAACACAGAAGACGTGTTTACAGAGTGGAAGTGTTTTCAAAATTTTCAAAGAACTACAAGACTGCCGGTCAGTAGTATCGCACTGGTTGATGTTTCCTACCATCGCTTTCTATATTTTGTACATATTGCTTGCGTTTTATTTTACTTTTTTGAACTCTACTTTTCCCGCCCAAAAGCATGTGTCACAAGTGCGTATCTGCACGTGTTTTGTATGTGCCTCGTGCTTCACGGGTCCTCCCTGTTCTGTTTATAAGATGTTCATTGTATCTATAACTTTCCATGTAGTCCGTGTTCCCCATGGCATTTCGACCCATGGCCACGGCTACTCAGTCTGTTGATCTGTCGGCGTCCACGGGACAAACCTAGACACAGCTGGGTATCCATCTCTCCCTGCTCTTTTTATAATGATGTTCATTGTGTCTTTGACTTTCCATGTAGTCCGTGTTCCCCTTGACGTTTCGACCCATAGCCACGGCTACTCAGTCTGTTGATCTGTCGGAGTCCACGGGACAAACACAGACACAGCTGGCTATCCATCCAACCGTCCCAGACGAGACCACGGGTCAAGGTCTGTCGGACTGGTTCATACTGACGTCAGGTATGGTTCCATGGCTTCAGACCTTCCCGTCCTGCCACCCCCCTCAGCCAAGCGGATCTTCCGGCCACGCCGTAGCCATGGCTGGTCGGTGGGCTGGCATCATGAGATACGTCCCAGATCAGCCTGACATGGATGTCAACGAGGTCGACGGACGGCAATCGTTTTTTGCCTTCATGGTGGGGTTGAAGCTGCAACAGCTGAATGGCAGCGGCAGTGGTTGGGGCATGCCCCCGGGGTCGTAAGCCGTACAACTCGTATAATGCCGGCAAGAGCCACAGTCGAGTCTATTTTTTGTAGACAGTTGGGATGCTTTACAGTCTGTACCCGGGAAGTCGAGTATCAACCATGGAGAGAGCGAATTAAGTTTTCACGCCTCACTGAGCAATATTCCAGTTTATGGCAGCGACCTGTAATTCATCAAGTCTGGACCAGACATTCCAGTGTTCAACTTGAGCTTCGATCTACGTACTTGGTGAGGTGTGGTGACATTGGGTTTCACAACGTGCATGCGTGTGTATGTGTATGTGCGGCTGCTTGTACTAGCCCAGACGTAAGCTGGGTTTATAGTGCAAGCCCACTGAGATACCATACTGCAGTGAAGCATGAATACCCCACTCGGACACATTATACTGACTCCGAGGCGCCCAGTCCTTGTTGTACCCATTAATGCCGAGAGCCAGGCAGGGACGAACAAGTACAATAACGTCTTTTGGTATGACGCGGTCGGGGATTGAACCCGCGACCTTCCGCTCTCCGGGCGGACGCTCTAACCACTACACTACGGAGGTGGTTTCTACGCACTTGGGATATGGTGACCCACGTCAGCAAACCTCACTACCCGATCCCATTAGTCACCTTTTACGACAAGTCGACAGGTCTCACGTGCCATCTCTTTGCCATCCTTCTCTGGTTAATGGCATTTGCAATTCTCACCTTAACTCCTGGTATAAGGGACTCGGGGGTTGTCGATCTCGTCTCCACTCGACAATCTGTTACGCTTTGGCATTGTATAAGGTAGCTATAGATTTTCGTCATCGGAGCTTATTACTTCGTCTACCACTTTCCTCTTAACCAGTTACATTGCTACTGGGCCTTTAGTTCAGATAATCTTACTTGGTTTCTATGCGCTAACTGCTCAGTGCTGCTTATATACCTGTCTTACTTAGTTTTGTTTGTCGTTATTAAACAATCAACATTTGTTGTCTTAATGGAAGTTCCAAACTGACGTTGACTCACAAAACATGTCCATGCCTCCTTCTCATATGACACTAGAGAGTCATGACTCCTATTATTTTATGCCTACGACAAACTCTGAGTCAGGGAGTTGTCGATCTCGTTTCCACTGGACAATCTGTTCCCCTTGGCGTGGTACAAATGGATATATATTTTTTCATCATCTGAGCCTATTACTTTGTCTACTACTTCGGGTATTCACCCATTCCATTGGAATCTACCTCCGGCCACGGCTTCCAAACAACCCGGTACAGTTGTTTAAAGTACTCTGTATCACATACAAGAGTCAAAATGGCATAGCACCAGAATTTCTAATCGTTTCAGTGAATTGCCCCTTCAACCACCCAGACAACTGCAATCTGGAAGCAATTCTTATTGAATACTCCTTCTTACAGACTGCCTTGGCCTCTTATTGAGAATGCTCTTTCAGTGTTTGCGCGTCATCACTGTGGAATAGTCTGTTCCTCGCTATAAACTGTTTCCATGTTTTAATTGCGTTCAGATCACATCTTTCAACGCATCTCTTTCACTGTACTATTAACTCAAACCTCACTTTGTAGCGCTTGAGCATCCACCTTGTGGTTGGATTTCGCGATATGTAACTTTTCATTATTATTATATTATTATTATTACTGAATTAGCAACACCTTGGCTATATTCGATGCCAGGGTCCAAAATCAATCCGCTGTCCCATGAGGCGATGGCAGTTCAGGTTGCACATGAGTCGGACCAGGTGACGGCCAGGTGAATGAATCAGATAACAGGGATGGCACGTGTTTCTTGCCAGAATGCACTGTCAGCTGAACGCTCCACGGGAGACACGGGCGATATACCGTTAGGTTGGAAACAAGCCTGATATCCCGTCACTGAATACAGGCAAGTGTGTTTATTCATATGCCTCTATATAACCAGCAGGGTACATGGGTACCTGGTGGGATAAATCATGTGGCTATTCAATTTTCTCTCGCGTCTCTTGGCAGCCTGGGTTATCAGGGGTAATAACAGGTAACATGTCACCACCTTGAGCATGTGCCTTGTACCTGGAAAAGGCGTGTTATTGGGCACATTTATTGTTCTAACAAGTGCCTATTATCCCTCTGCATTCTGACGGATCTTGGAAGGTGTATTCTGTCGCTAGTTTATTTTTTCATCATCCTCATCTCCCTAAACACGCTAATGGCATCTTCCTTTGGTCTACCTACATCTGCCATGCTTTGTGACCTTGCGTTAAGCTGGGCCCCGTCTCACTTATAGCAATATACGCAATGTGGCGCAAGTTTGCGAGTGCAAAGGGAGCCGGGAACCAGCTTGGGAACCAGCTTAGACCTTGTGTAAGCTACAATATAACAAATTATTTCATTGGCTGATTAATAGTATTTACTGCGGACTGAATGATGCTGATTGGCCGAGAGCTAATACATTGTAAATGGGCGCCGTAAGCATCGTGTTGTTAGGTTGTCGAGTGTTACGGGCGGACATGAGTTTACTCATGGGTTTAATCAACGGCGCATTGATTATAGTTTGGCATGAAATGCATGTGGACCCGTTTTTTTTGTAAATATCTCTTCATCCAATGATCCAATCGATCTCAAACTGTGCAAGTGGATGTTTTGTCAGACAACCTAATCACATTGTAAATCACTGATTTTATGCATTTGTATTAAAGAATCTGTCTATGTAACTGTCAACAAAATAAACAGCAGAACGCAGACTGCTTGCAGAGGGAGGGAGCCAATGACCTGTAACAGCGACAGTGTTGGGTCATAAAGGTCAACGTTCGTCAATGTAGGTCAGCTATGCACGTGACAGGTATGAAGAGGTGTCACAGGTCGTGAATAGGGTAAGGTGGGTGCCAACTGTTAACCATCATACAGAGTTTGTTTCTCTGAGTTGTTCAACATTAACCACAAAACCCATTAGTGAGATTTATTCTGTAGGTTAAAATTTTTAAATTTGTAATGTTAATGTCATATTATGTTTATGCAGTACCTAAGTGGAAATGCATTTAAAGACCACAGAAAGTATATTTACACTAAATCATTAATCAGACCACCTATGGTTAGAACTCAACAACTGTTAAAGCCCCGCTCCCTCGGACACAAGCACACACAATCATGCACACTCATTGAAGAAAAGATAGAATGAAGACAAAAGTGTTATGTTTTGATGTCGTTCATTCCAAATTAAGCAATGCATTTCTAATAGCTTTAAGCATATAGATAGTTAATATTTATATTTTCATGATAATTTTATGTGAAATGAGTGTTTCATGTTACACTATAAGTCATTGGAATTAGTCAGTGCTGTCATTGTTAAAAGAAGTTATATTTCTTTGAGCATATCTGGCTGGATACTATTATTATCTGTAAATATAATAACAGAATTAAACTTCATCAAGTTCACTCCATTCTTCCACAGAGGAGTCATCAGTGTCCAGACAATGACAACTGGATTAACTGTTTGCTCCTTCAAGCCATCTTTGAGCCAGTACTCTTTCTCCACCTTCTTGACATGTTCAACACATGCATGCCAGCGTGCAATGTCAGTGTTACATATAGCAGTGTTGACAATGTGCTTGACATCATTCAACTTGAATGACTGACTTTTCCGGGCCATTTTTAAGGTCTCCCGAGATAAGTTCGATTGGGTTTGAGATCACAGTGGTACGGTGGTAATCTCAAGACCTTATGGCCGTGTTGGCGTAGCATGTTGTCAATGTTATATGTGGGTGGAGGTTTGTTAGGTTTAATCAAAGAGTACAACTGTGGTTTAGTGGCCTTAATTGAAAATTGTATATTGTTATTTGTAAGCCATTGCTGCATATCTGACTTCTTAGTATTGGAAGTTAGGCACCTAGTGTTTGGATCTCGAACACTGTGATAGGGAGCATTGTCCATGACAACAAGACTTTTGTAAGGCAGAGCTGGCAACAATTGTTCCTCAACATACTGTGTGAAAACCGTTGAGTTCATTTCTGTATGATAGTCCCTACCATCTGTGCTCCCTACCATCTAAATCGGTTTGCTATGCTTGCCCACTCCTCTTTGGATGTCGTTTTTCAGGCAGTTTTGCGATGCCAATCACACTTGAGTGTTTGTGTGAGACCATTCGGCAGCAATAGTACCATCTCACCTCTTGACTGGAGATAAGAATCTTCCAGAACAATCCAATGCTTAGCATCGTCGGCTAGGGGTATGGATAGACAAGCCCATGTCAACCTTGATAAGATGGGGTTGTTTTTCCTCGCCAGTGCTTCAAATTGATAGGGATTTCTCACACCTGTCCTCGAAATTATCCCAAACTTTCGTTCACATTTAAATCACGTTCCTCCTAGTCCAAGGGAGTTTTAGGTTTTAGCCCATGCATACTAGATCGATATCTTTTCATACGGCGGTTGCCTTGTCTTGGGAATCGGGTAGCTTCCTCACCCAGGTTTTGAGGTTTATATGGCACTTAATCAAGATACCGTGGTGTTCATGTCAGCCCACGAGGGATGCTTGCCCACTCCTCTTTGGATGTCGTTTTTCAGGTAGTTTTGCGATGCCAATCACACTTGAGTGTTTGTGTTAGACCATTCGGCAGCAATAGTACCATCTCACCTCTTGACTGGAGATAAGAATCTTCCAGAACAATCCAATGAGGAAATTGTTTCACCAATCTCTGGATATTTTTCATTGTTCTGATATCGATCCTCCATTTTTTATGTTGAGGGGAATTCAGATTTCTTAGCAGATTTCTATCTTTATCTTAGTGCTTATAAAGAACTATATCTTAGTGCTTGCTCTACAAGCCGATTAGATCATTCCAGTTATGAATTTATTTATTTTTTATTTTTTATTTTTTCAGCTCCTAGTCCTACAATCTTCCCCAAGTTGGCTTTATGTCTCATTCTGTAGTCCCCCCAGAAGTCTTCCAAACCTATGTAGGAAATACTTGACATTTCTTCTTCTTAAAAGGTGGGTTTCTACTTGTCATTGCTACAGCTTCCAGTTCCAGAATACCAGACTTTTTTGCCATAGACTTTAGTCAATCACCTTTCCAGGACGCTATGGATGGCTGTCATGTAGCACTTTACCAGTTTTTTTCTTGCCAAGACTCGGGCATCTGCTAGCGGTCTCTCATCCACAGAGTATACCAGATTCAAGTATTCCCTACCTCTGCCTCTAGATCAGACAGAACTAGAGTCCTATGACCTCTTCGAGCTCTGAGATGATATCTCCAGCGTACTCTCAATATCCGACGTATTTGCCGCTGTCTTTTTATCTTATGCAAGACAATTGTTGATTTGGAGATCTTGATTGCATATTATACCGTCTTTGCTTAGGAGGACCATCACTTTTGTTTACCAGGCTGTGACCCCAACTTAGTGAACAATAGTTTTCCCTGCATGAGACCAGGGCCTGGATGTCGTCACTTGCAGCTTGGGGGTCCATTTCCATAGATCAGATTGTTGCTGCATGCCGGTGGAAAATATCTAATCCCTACACCAATTTGCTTTTGCGAAACGCCATTCCATCCTACAGACAGCGCCTCTCCTCCACCTGTTTTTTCCCTTGAGGGGGAAAAAGAAGAGGGGGGGTGTGTGTGCAGATATATCCAAACTCAGCAGTGGTTCACTGTTTTGGACTGTGAGGGAGGAAACAGGTTAACAGTAAACGGAAGGATGAGGATCTTTGAAGAACCGTATCTACTAATATTTATCACCAGTAAGTGGAATTATATCCGCTGCAGTTTATTACTCCAGTTAAATAATCTACGAGAAGACTTGAAATCACTTACTGGAAGTGACGTCATGAACCGGAAGTGACGTCATCAAACAGGAAGTGACGTCACAGAAACCGGTTAAAATGAGAATCGGTCAAATAGACTATTACAGAACCGGATATGAGGTCTTGGACCGGAAGTGACGTCACAGTCTTCTCCAAACACCAAATATTTCTCCCTCACGAGTATGATTACTACTAACAATACATGTAATTGTTCTTATTGTGACAATTGTAACAGTAATTTCTCGGCGGCAGATCCACATGCTTTATGTGTAGATTGTTTAGGTTGTTGTGATTGGTCTCATCATTGCACTTTTTGTGCTGACCTCAACGTCATTGCTTTCTCTGACTATCACCGGGTAGCTTGTAGACGCATGTCAGATAGGCACCGTCGTAAAACATCTGAGGGTCCGTCTGCGTCTAAACATCCTAAGGCAGAACGCCATAAGAAAACTGCTGTTCGACGTTCGAAGTCTCCGTCTCCCAATGAGGATTTCCTAGAAGAGGCGTCCGATTCTTACCTCAGTGAAAATCTGCATCGACTTTTCTGTCTGCATGCATCCAGCCCTATCACATTAGAGGACTCCTCACCACCTAGGGTTGTCGTTTTATCTACATCTGCTGTTCAGCCCCATCCATCATCGGTGGTGACTGTACCACTACCCCAGCACCCCTATCTTCCTTTGGTGGGAGTTTCTCATGCGGCCCTTGGTGTGGTTCCTAACATTACCTCCCAAGCGACGCTTACTTTCAGTTCGGTGCTTTCCACTTCGGTGGTTGGTTCGACATCGACTACCCATTCGATGCTTGTGTCTAATGTGACACTTTGTTCTGGTACAGTGGATAGTTTCGGTTCGGCGCTTTCTCATCCTCCGGTGGGGTCTACAAGTTTGCCAATGATTCCCAGTGTGACTTTTTCCACATCTATCCCTTATCCTGTACCCTTTGGTGATGGACCACCGCTTTATTCTAGTGCGTCGTTTACCTCCGAAGCACCGCTTACATCGGGACAGGTGCTTGTTTGCAGAGCGCCGCTTGGTCCTGATTCAGCGCTTTCGTTCAGAGCGCCACTTGTTTCCAGTTCGGCACTTTCATTCAGATCACCGCTTGCTCCCTGATCGGTGCTTACTCACAGTGCTTCTGTTTCGACGCTTAGTCATAGTGTATCCAGTTCGGCGCTTACTCACAGGGCGCTGGGTTCAGCGTTTTCTCACAGTGCATTTGGTTTGGCGCTTGCTCACAGTAGGTCGGGTTCAGCGCTTGCTCCCAGTGAGTGAACCTTCGCTTTCATTGTTTCACCATGGGAACAGTCAGCTGGTTGCTCAACTTCTCTTAGTGGCGCGCCTTGACATCCCTCAGTGCCTGTTCCTGTTTCGTCTTTGCCTCCTCCATCGGGGCCTGTGACAAGACCTATTTTGCCAGTCTCCTGGAATCCGGTGTCTGAGGGTTTGACTTCTCATGCCATTGTGCAAGCGGTTGCCCCGGCTTTACGTCATCAGGCTCCAGCATTTTCCTCTGCTATTCAGTCATCTGGTCCTCCGACCACTCCAGTTCAACACTTGGAGGAAGCTCATCATTCAGCTACACCATCTCCCTCTTCAGATGGTACATTGCCTTCGGATGTTAGCATTGATGCTGTTGACACCCCCCCAATTATTGGTTTGGATTGCCTATAGCCTGCGACTACAGCGTAGTAGTTCGCCTTCGGATTTGTTATCCAGTTTTGATATGAAGCCGGGTGATTTTGGTTCTATCACCTTTCCGCCTCACCCTTGCATCACTCAACTGGCAGCATCTCTTAATGTGGCTTTTGATAACCTGAGGAAAGTTAAGGATGGGTTCGCGGCTCCCCACTTTAATTTAGCATCTGCTCATGTTCATGGTTTCTCTACACTGATCGTCTCCTCTCCTGTGGATGATGATATTACATTGTTGGGATCCAAACAGAGAGCCTACTCACCGTTTCTGGTAGAGGATCGTGAGCTTTTGCATTTGGATGGTGTTATTAGGAAGATTATGGCTCCCCTCAACATGGTTTTGACGACAACTGAGGCGGTGGCTATGCCGGTCTCACATGCAACTTCCCACCAACAGGCGTATATTCTGGCGGCGATGGTGCTATTACAAGAACAGTTTCAGGCTATCTTGGATCAGTTGGCTCATTTTTTCTCTTACGTCACGTCGCAAGGGGCATCTTCACTTATCCTCATGGGAGGATAGGTTCCGAACTGATCTTTTTCACCAACCGTGGTCTGGCAGGTCACTTTTCAACGATTAGAGATGTAGCCACCAGAGTTGGTCAAGATGCTCATTTACAGGTTTCTGTGGAATTGTTGAAATTCCAACGATTGCAGGTAGAAGACTTGTTGCGCCAACGACGGCCAGCCCATTATGTTCTTTCCAATCCGGACCTTCGTTTGGGATCTGTTGCTTCCTTTCATGGAAAGGGTTCGTCCAGAGGACGTTCCAGCCGTCAGCGTCAGGCATTCATTGCTTCACGACCAACTTCCGCTTCTGACCAGTCCTCCTCTCAAAGGCCTGACAAACAGTGACTTGCTGACATTAGAGCACGACTGGGTTCTTCTGCCCCCAGTCGTGCCCATCCAGACTTCCCCAGTAGGCAGAAGACTTGAGATCTATGCTCCCAATTGGACCATCTTGGACGACCCTTACGTCCTCTCCACTTTGTCCAAGGAGTTTCAGCTTCCAATCATCGGCAGTCCTCCTCTGACTTTACTTTCAGATCACAGAACATATCCTGCTCAGCAAACGGCTGTTCTACGATCCACGATACACACCCTACTCCAGAAACTTGCGATCGAATCCCTGGGCCCAGCCCCGATCAACCCAGGATTCTACTCTCCAATCTTTCTGGTTCCCAAGAAGGATTCGGACAAGTTGAGACTAATTTTCAACATGAAGGTCTTCAACGACATGTTTCTGCAGCCTCCGCCCCATTTTCTCATGGTGTCGGTGGCCCTACTCAAGACCATTATCAAACCGGGAGATTACATGGTCAGCCTCGATCTACAGGATGCGTACCTTCACATCCCAATCTTCCCGGCCCATCGCAAGTTCCTTCGGTTTGTCTTCGAGGGCACCCACTATCAGTGGCGTGTCCTCCCGTTTGGAATTTCTTTAGCCCCGTGGCTGTTTACACGGGTGACGAAGCCTATCACCAGTTTCCTCAACCGCAAGGGGATAGTTTTCGAAGCTTACATCACCGACTACATTCAGGCATTCAGACCAATCATGCCCTTCTGCTTCGTCACATGCAGTTCGCGATGCAGCTTCTTCACCAATTAGGCTGGTTAGTCAATCTGCAGAAGTCGGAACTAGTCCCAAATCGCCGTCTTCAATTTATTGGAGCAGTGTTCAACACAGAGGTCAACAAACTGTTTGTCCCGAGGGATCTACTCTGCAAGAAACAGCGCTGGGTTCCCCTTGCATTGGCGCAACCCAGGACGCTTTGTCAATGGCAGGAGTTCCTGGGCCTCTTGACCTCAGCTTTGACATTGACCCTGAGGGGTCAACTGCGACTTCGGCCCTTGCAGTTTTTCCTGGGCGTTCCGTTTGCCTTGATCACTCTGCCTCCTGAGCTCCATCCCCATCTCCTGTGGTGGATGGAAGAGTTGAACGTTTGCAGTGGAGTTTGCTCAGGGACGTTCGTTTCGTCTCACCACCTGTATGTGGATGCATCTCTACACGTGTGGGGGGCTCATCTTCACGATCAGCAACTCGCAGATTGTGCTTGCCACATCAACATCCTGGAGTTCAGGGCGGTGATTCTTTCAATCATTCACTGGCAAGATGTCCTACAAGCAACTTCCCTCATGGTCTGATCGGACAGCGCAGCAGTTGTGTGGCACATCAACAGGATGGGGTCAACGGGGTCTCCTCAACTCCTGCAGTGGACACAACAGTTCTTCGACCTGGTGGACTCTCTCAACATCTCTGTGCGAGGGGTGAAGAACGTCATCGCGGATTCTCTGTCCTGGCCCAGTCGTCCCTCCCCAACAGAGTGGAAATTACATCCTCAGGTGTTCCAGACCTTCTGCCTTCCGTTGACGACTCCGACGGTGGATCTATGCGCCACCTGGTTCAACCATCAGCTGCCTCTGTTTGTGTCTCCGATTCCGGACCCTCTGGCTTGGGGACCGATGCTCTAGCTAATCCATGGGACGACCTAAACGCTTATGTGTTTCCGCCAGTGGCCCTTATTCCTCGCATACTACTGAAACTGTGCGCAACTCAGTGGATGACACTGCTTTTGGTCGTGCCCTACTGGCCGGCCAGAAGTTGGTTCGTAAATCTTCAAGAACTAGCCGAACCAAATCGGCTCAATCTACTGGTTCTTCCGCACTCCAAACAGCTACATTGGTCTCCGCTAACGCTCCATCTTCACGTTTGGCGCATTTGCATCAGTCGTTAACGACTAAGGGCTATTCGAAGCGTGTTGCTACTGCCATCACTACAGTGCATCACATCTCCACTAGGTCACTCTATGAAGATAAGTGGAAGAATTTTGAAGCGTATTGCAGGAAGAAGGGCATAACATCTCCCACTACAGCATCTCTGCAGATGGTGGCAGAGTACCTTCAGCATCTCCGAACCTCCAGGAAGCTTAAAGGTTCTACGTTATCTACCTACCTGGCTGCCCTTAACACGGTTATTGCGTCGGCCTCGAGTGTGAAGGTGTCCACTGTCCCTGAGCTCCAGTCTCTCCTCAGGTCTTATAAACTGGCTGACCAATCCCGGAAGTTCCGGCCTCCAGCTTGGGATCTTTCTGTTGTACTTACTCATCTCACGTCAGCTGATTATGAACCTCTGGAGGAGAAAGATTTCGAGCATGTCACCTTTAAGACCTTCTTTCTCTTGGCCTTGGCCACAGCTGCCTGTATTTCCGAGTTGCATGCTCTCGATGTCTCTCGGGTACGATTTGAGAGGTCTAGACATGTTCCTTGGTTTGAAGTGTGATTTTCTCGCCAAGAATCAGTTACCAGGACAGCCAGACTGCACGTTTACAATCCCACCGCTGTCTACTATCTTGGGCCGAGATGACAAAGAAGATCTTTCCTTATGCCCGGTTCGAGCATTACGTATTTACCTAGCTGCCTCTAAGGATCGCCGCAGGCTGCGTAAGAGACTGTTCTTCCTCCACTGTCGACGGCGAAGCCTCGTGAGACTTGGGCTCTCGCTTCCACCATGGCGCTTCACAGGAATTGTTCCCTCCAGACCTCCAGACTCCAGCGATTTTACTTGCAGTGTTAACAATTTTGTCTATTTTAGATTTGAGATGAACTGAGAGAGACCCGTACCAACAATGGAAGGAAAATGTTAAAATACTCTGAATAAATGCTACATAAAAAGATGACATCACAGATGGGTTAACATTAAAAGATCTCAATTTACGCATGAGATGAAGACGTTGTTGACACTTTTTGTATAGGGCTTCAGTGTTAGAGTTCCAGTTCAGCTTAGAGTCAATGAAGGTTCCCAGATACTTATACTCCGACACTGTCTCAACACATTCACCGTTGATTATCACTGGAAGCAGTTCTGTGGGTTTACTCCGAAAGTCAATTATCAGTTCCTTTGTTTTTTGATACTGTGTTCACCTCAAACTATCTGCGGGATCTCTCGGTTACACATGTGGAAGGTCTACATCAATTCGGCCCCTTGGTCCTGGCGCAGCAATTGTCATCGGCCCGTGTTCGCAGATAAAGCAATCCTTCTTTGGTTGGTTTTGCTCTGTACATAATGAAAGATATCGATGTAATCCATGTCTTGGTAGTTTTTTCCTTTGGGTTTAGATCATTGTCATCTAGGGCACTAGGGCGTGTCTGCACTGTCATAGCTAAGACTGGATAGACTGTGAGGCCAGTCTTGTGCTACATGCAGAGATGGTCGACACTCCGCTTACTGACCTCTACTCTTTGAGCAGTTACGTCAGTGAAGTGTTGATTTCTGATTACCTGCATGGTTTTCGTAGCGTTCCACTCCTAAGTCCTCTCTCACCTTTGGTAAGTTAGGGGGATTGGTACTGAATGTTAAACAAGTTGAGCAACCAGGCTATTCCCTCTTTCACCGCCTTCCAGCGAGTGTCTGTGGGGGGTAGTTTCGAAGCAGGGACTGTCCAGATTAAGGTCTTTGACTTTAATTCACTGGGGTCACCTGATAAATCGCGAGGAGGCGGGGCCTACTTACCAAACTGCATCCTTTTGCTTGTCAAAAGTTGCGGCTGAAAACCACATTAATTCGGGACCGCCCACTCCCTAGAGTTTTTGTGCTGTGTAAGCCAAGGGTTATCTGAAGAAACCCATCACAAGTTTGGAGTTTGCATCTTGGGAGTTGGTGCTTTCTCCTGGCCTCCTTGTGTTATGCATCTTCACGGTTGTAAGTATTGACAGGGTAATCTGCGTCCCTCCTGCCAACCGTGGGATTATGCATACCGTGAGATAGGATAAGTTTAAAAATTTGAGAATTTTAACTATAAATTGTATATTTATATACTTATCCTATCTCACGCGATGGATATCCACCCGACCTGCCCCACATCACAGATTACTGGAAGCACCAAGACAAGAATGACAGGCACAGGTCGTCACGTGATCATCCACGCTTATTGAGATGATTGACAGGTGCTAATATCGGAGTGGGGGCAGAAGTCAGGTGAGTCCAGTAACATTTGATTCAACTTAGCCTACAGAACGTTTCCACACATGGTCTTAGAAGAGGAGGAGAGGTGCATACCGTGAGATAGGATAAGTATATAAATATACAAGTTATAGTTAAAATTTCACATATTTTTGACAATATTTTGGTCTATATTGTATATATTGGGGCATATACACTCACTTTAGCTTCCTATTTATGCAACTAATGCAACATTGCATTAATTCATTTGAACTTTTAAATTAAATATTGTAATCAAAATACAATTTTTTTTAGGGAATAAATTATATGGTGGCTCCCCTGAGGGCTGATAGTTAGTATTATTGAGAGAAATGCATTATTATTATTTTTAGAGAAATTTGGTGTGACATAGTGCCTTTAAATGTGCATTTCTACAAGGCAAATTGTTGGATAGAGATGTGTTTATCATTCCACCACAGGAAGTTGAATTGAAGGACAATGGAATAAAATGGACATTGAAGCATTGTCTGTATGGTTTGAATGATGCAGCCATACAGGTCTACAAAATTGTCCAGGATGAAATATTGCAACTGATGTGTGAAATCATCACTTGACCCTGCTTTGTTTTATATGCAAGACCAAGGTCGTCTTATTGGCATGATTGTTAGTCAGGTTGATGTCTTTTTACACTGTGGACAGATGCATTTTGAGGTCAATGTTATTGTGAAGCTTCAAGAGCAATTCTTAGCAGGAAAAATAGAAACAGGACAGAAACCCATTGAGAAACCCTCAACTCGATGACACAATATTAAGTTTTCAGTTGACAATAGATTTTCCTGTTGCCGTCCCTGATCTATCGAGGGTGGAAAAAGTGATTTGGAAGTTGAAACATTATTCAACTTCATCAATAAACATATACTTTTGACAAAGTTCTACATTTCTAACTACCTGCAGCAATGAATCCCATTACAGTCAACTTGAATGACCAACATTAGGTAAATAATCCTTCATACTGTGAAGTTAATGAGTTTGAACGCCCTAACAAACGAACTTGAGAAATTCTATTTTTAGAACTCTTGCAAAGCAACGAGTTTTGAATGCAGCAAACAGTTTTGAAAACATCTTGGTTCCGGAAAATATCACAACTGAATATTTCGGAAATGCTGCTGATAGATTCATTACATCAAACACAAAATACTTACTTGCAAAGAATGTCAAAGTAATTCATACCGTTTGTAGACCATCTGCTCTCGGAGAAAAGCCGCTCACATGGCAAGCAGGTGACATCCTCAACTTATAAAACATATCACAGCACATCAGTTATCCCCTTTTGAAACTACAGAATGCAACCTGCTAAAAATTTAACGATAAACCAAAGTTTAGGCACTTCTGTCACAAAATCATGTGATGTTTTTAAAAGCATGTAATTCATGCATACTGTGAATTCGATGACTGACACCTGACGTCAACAGCTGTTTTCAGTTCGCGCCATATCAGCTCATTCCACACCACTTGGTATCATGTAGATTATGGAAAGGGACAAGTGTGCCAAATGGCATCAGGACCATTTGTCAATAGACCCATCCAGTCCACTGGCCAGTAGCTGTGGTGTCACCACCAGCAAAACTTTATTGTATTGGTGATGAATTCTACTTGTGTTACTTTAGTGTCCATTGGTTGTGAATAATATCTGAATAAGAAAATTATGAACAATCACAATTATTTGTTGTAATTATAAGTAAACTTACCTCTGGGTTGTGCTAGGCATTTCCTACTCCACTTCGTGGAGTATTACAGGCTTTCCTAAGAAAAAAAGAAAGAAAATATAGGGGAGATAATTGTCTTTGGTGGTATCCCAATGATGAGCAGTAACTGCTGGGGCAGGGATGGGACTCACAAATACTGGTAGCCGGTTGTTTCGGCTTGTCGCAAAGAGATCAATGCATGGAATCTCCTATCTGTGGACAATCATCCGAAAGGCTTAGGAGTGTCCACTTGGTGTGGACTTGCTGTGGATCAGATTCAACCACTGGTTCAAAGCTCGAATAATTGCCAACATCTCTAACATGCTGATGTGATTCTGTGTTTCCTGTCTTGACCACTTCCCGTGAGCCTGGTGTTGGTCCAAGTGCACCCCCAATCCTGAGGTCGATGCAGCTGTTTAGAGAGTGAGTTGAGGTTGAAGGGAACACTGGCAAGGACATTCTGCTTGACTGTCCACCACAAAAGTTCGCACCTGACTTCCAGTAGTATAGAGAATGACAGTTCTATGACAGGTCCCTAATAGCGATATTTTTTTGGCGATGGCTGCCCATCATTCGACGTCCATGAAAAATTTCATGAAAATCGGTCTTGTTTCATCCTGTGGTATTTGGTGAGTTCTGCTAACACCAAACAGAACTCTTCCTTCATGATCTTGCTGTCGGTGAGCGCTGTTGATATGTGATCCTCGATCGTGTTCAACTTGGCTTCAGCCCAAACCCTAATCTCATTGTGCTTCAGTGCTTTACGTTGCAGCCGACGTGAAATGAACTTAAGAGCTACTCCCACCAACCCCGATACCGCATTTGCTATTTCCAACCCGAGCACAACAGGTGCAGCAACGATGGTCGATAATAAGCCGACCCCAGATGCACTGAGTCCCATGCTGGCTGTCACGAGTGTAGTGTCTATCCTGTCGACGGCATTCACAGCTCTGTGGTACTTTTTGCGCAATCCTAGTCATACATCATGTTCAATTTCCAGTTGGCGTTTGATGTCACTTACTTGTCGCAGACAAAATCCATCCACGGTTTCTAGTGTTTTGACCACTTCGCCTATGGCCAGATACAATCCCATCTTTATATAATATATGTTGGAAAATAATGTTTAATTGATTTTCCGTCACTCTTTGATTGATGTACATAAGGCTGACAAAGTTTAGATTTTTATGAAAGTAAATAGTGGAGAGCTGAATGGACTCCGTTTCATTAACACGAACCCCCGTCGAGGCTTGTTAATGGTGTCGACTCCGGCCATGTGAAAATACGGCAACATTGGGGCATGTGTTGATCGCTCAAGTTTATTGTCAACCCATTCAAAAGTACTAGATCTTCCAAGAGAACATTTACGAAATAAACTTCTATTATGAGCGTGGTGTGCAATTTTATGGCAAAATTTGAATAAAAAAACACAGTTGTTAATCGGATAAGTAGCATAGGGAATAGCGGTTTTGTGACAGGTCCCCTATAAGCAATTGTTTTGCAAACTTATGGATGAATGATGGCGGACCAACATTCAACGTCCATGCAAATTTTCACAAAAATCAGTCGAATAGTTTAGAAAATATTCACTTTTTAGTAACTATGCAACGTATAGGGGACTACGTTTGTTAACGAGGTTTGGCATCTCCGACCGTCAGGTATAGTCGTTCTGTGTTGAGCTGGTTAGCTGTGTACGGCTCGGGTAAAAGACCTCAAAGTCCTGTGGCTTGAGTGAACACAGCAATCCCAATACACGGCCGACTGTCTCTCTCGCCAGGTGTACGGCGATCGATAAGTGAAACGCTGTCGGGTAACACCATATTGTGAGGTACGACTTGTAATTCCTCTCGCACGAATAATCTGAGATAATACAGATTGGGTTGGCTGTCTTGGATACGGACTCGGTCGATGTTGTACGTTTTCAGCGACCATATAGGATCCGTAACACGTTTTCTGCTATCTCCCTCGTGTTCACCCGGCTGGTACAAATACCTCACGCTGACCCGGTCCAGTAGTTGTTTCTCTCTCTTTTTCACGCGAGGTGGTGCGGACAATTCGGCAGTGATGGATTTCATTTTGATGGCTTCGACGGGTCTCTTGCCCAAGAGTCTAGTGACTTCATTGTTAATGGCCGCCACCATTCACGGCAACTGTACAACCCTTTTCGTCGATCCTTTCTCAGGAGTGATCAAATCTTGAGCGCACTAAGGTGTGGTTGAATCGCTCAACGATGGCTTGACTGCAATGCGCTCCCGCTATACCGCATCTGACCTGGACTTTGTGCTTGGCCAGCAGCTGCAACACGGCTCCCATAAACTCATGTCCGGGATCGACTAGCAGCTCGGCAGGCCAGGTTAAGCGACTGTGTTTGTATATGCGTTCGATAGCTTTGGCGACTTCAGTCAAATCTTGCTTCATCAACAGTTCGGCTTCTTTGTAGCGACTGGCGACATCCACGACCGTCAGGGCATACTTGTACGTTTTACATCTCACCCTGTCTTGCTCGACAGGTAGACTTTCCAGAGAGCTTGTTATTTAAGCCAAGTTTTAGTGACTAAAGCGTCTTCGGAGACTCTGGCGGCTTTGGCGAGTTTAGGGATGGCACCAGCACCCTTCCAGTATCCGCTTGGGCTGTAGTACATTTTCTCCATTCATATTTGATTATTGTTTTATTATTTAATACAAGTGTGCCCGTACGCGTAAGTCCTGACGCCATCGTCGGCAATCCATCTTTTCATGTCCATGGGAGAGAGCAAAGTCTTCTTGATTCTCAGACATTATATCGTGTGCTTGTCGCTTCTCAGCATGTTCATTTGGTGTTTGAAGGTCCGTTTCTCGAACAGGGCCTCTTAGAATCAATCGTGCCTGATATGTTTTTACACCACTTATTTTTTCACGCCTTTTGCCTTTCTGATTTTGTCGGCGGCGGCTTCCTTGATCACAAACATCTTGGGTCTCAGGCCGACATATTCCACGATCGGTGTGCCCACGCATTTGTCCTTCATCTTTCCGAGTACCTTTTTGTTGACTTGGCTGTGCAGCGGATGGTCTTTGGGATAATCGCTCGTGTCGTACAGGTGCACGTGTTTCGTCATGTCCTCGTACACGTCCTTGGTACGAATTTCCATCAGCGTGTCCGTGTCCAGGATGCTCATCCCCACGTAAACAGGAGAATAGTCGCCAAGTCGCCGGAGAATATCTTGCTTCAGTTGAATGCCAGCCTGGCTATCAGATTCCTAATTTTTTTATTCCTTGTGAGCTCAGACTAGCTTCACGTCGACTCGCTTTCGCAGATTTTACATGGTTTTGCCGAACACCGAGTTGTTCATGAGTTTGTAGAGATTTTTTTTTCGAAATCACTGGCGGCCAGTTTTTGCAAATCCGTGTTCATTCGGATGTACGGCTCAATCCATGGACGTTGATCGAAATAGTAGCGAGTCGACCAGATAACTCCAATACAAGTTGAATTCGAAAATGTGTCAGACGTCTTACAAGCGATTCCACTTAATTCGACACTTTGTATCGTAGTCTTACTTGGGGAGGCAACGCCAGACCAAGATGCTGAAATCATACCAGGGGTAAAACTCATCAACATCACATTTGCGCGATTTACATACAGAAAGACGTCCATGCTTGTGCAGTGTCTTGAGTGGGTCATGATTAACTTGGAGAAAAAAATGTCACTCGTGAAGAGTTTTCCACCTAATAAGCAACATCTCATCAGATTAACAATCCAGCTACATGAAAACCTGTACACTTCTTCTGAAAAAATCACCCCAAACCACCCCAGTTTTAACTGAACATTACCCAAAGTCTAGAGCCTAATTCCTATTCCATTTCCTACTTCTACTTTTGCCCCAACCCGACCTAACACTAGTAACCCCGGTCAAGAAGTTGTCCCGTAGTAGAGCAAGTGAAACAATGTGCTACAAGACTATCTAGTACACAGTTACGCTATATGTATCTGTATCTGTATTGTTATGCTGAAGAAACCAAAGGTGGTATAATTACAGCGGATGAGAGAGAGTACATGAAAAGATCTTAGTCGCGGGAACTGACTGTTTGTCGGAATCCCTCGATGCTTCCACTGTTGACAATGTTGTCAGGCAGTTGATTCCAGTCGGTGACAGTTCTTATGAAGAAAGATTTTCGGTATTGGTCGGTCCTGGAAGTTGGTGTTTGGAAGCCTCTATTGTTGTTGCACACATATCTGTTGATGATGTTGGAGGCGTCATGGTCTTTAAAGGTGGTAGCTTTGATGTCCCGGCCTGGTCTTCTCGGCTTCAGGTACTTGTCAGATATAATAGCTGGTACTAAACCCTCAGCAATATTGTACATGTAGGCTAGTCTGATGTCTTGTCGCCTTTTCTGGAGAGGTGGCAGGTCAAGGTCCCCCAGGATCTTAGTGATACATGCTGCTTCTCTTGATGTGTAGTTGCCGGACACAAATCTTGCTGCACGGTGCTGGATTGTCTCTAGCTGATTGATGGGCTCTCGATAGCGTGGACACAGTGCTCGTAAAAGTCGGCATGGGGCTCGGTGTGGCTGGCGTTGGCATATTGTCCACAGTCATCGCCACCCCAATTGTGATTTGGGAATCACACTTAAATTCATTTCATGGCGATTGCAGCGTAAAGCATTAAAACATGATAGCATTCACGTTCTGGCCGAATAAAAAATGAATACAATCGAGGCTCATATCTCGACGGCGATCTCTGATAGCAAGATCTCCGATGAAGAGTTACCACAAAATGAAGGAAGAGATTCGAACCAAGACTCATAAATCCATGAGCATCAGCGAAGAAGAGAAAAAAAAGTTTATGGAACAGGGGAAACAGCAATTCATTCAAACCTTCCTTACCAAGAACAAAGACATCATAAAGATTAATGCTGAATTGTTTCCTCGATATCAATTAGTATTCATTAAAAATAAATAAAAATAAAAAACCTTTTTGTTTAAGTTTCATCAGCTAACGTGATTCGAGTCCAGCACTGTCCCTCCAATTGTCTCGCCTGCAGTGAATGATGCAGTGTATTTAAGCTATATATAGCATCATGCATTACAGACGCCTGTTGCTTCAGTTTTTAAAACATTAAATACGCAAAAATAATGGGATGTGAACTTCACAAACCAGCTCGGCCTTTGTTCCCTAGATAGTTGAGACCTCCCTATGGGTGTATTATTCACTCCATTAAACTATTTTGAAGCTATTAAATAGCTTGCGAGCTGATGACATAGTTTATTTTTAGATGGCCACCCCAGCCACCCCGCATTCCAAAGTGTGATGTAGGTAACAGCAGTTGCGCATTAGGGGGAACCCTATTAGACATTTGACTTTGCATGTGTATACATCATGGCTACTTTCAAAGAACTCAAGGCTCTGGCGAAAATCCGTGGTCTGACTGGTTATTCTTGCATGAGCTATCCCGAAGATAATGGGCTTAACTGGGATTGTATAGACAAACCCACCCCCATCTCTCAAATTTCAAAGGTTGAAAAACAAAACAATTTGGCCATCAACATGTTCGGACACGAGGAGAATAATAAAACTCTCGTGCCGAGAATAAGTGATGCCCCTGAACACATTCCCAGGATCAATACATTCCTAATTGAAAAGGATGACAAATATCACTATAAAAAAATTCAAAGTTTGAATTGACTGTTGTAAGATCAATCGAAATATAAAGGCAAAATGTACTTCTGTGAGCGATGTCTGCACGGTTACAGTAGATTAGATCTGTTGGAAGCACACAAAGAAGATTGTCGAGGGGTGGGTCAGACTGCCATTAGAATCGACATGCCCAAAGAAAAGAACAACATTCTCAAATTTATCAATCATAAACATCAAATGCCCGTACCCTATGTGATCTATGCCGACTTCGAATCCCTGATAAAACAGGTGGAACATGTCACATCTACCACTACCAAACAAAGTTTCACTTATAAAACGCAAGAACACAAAGCTTGTGGTTTTGGTTACGTGGTTGTTCGATACGATGGACAAACTAATAACCCCATGATCTACCGAGGTCATGACGCGGCTGAAACGTTTCTCACCTGTTTACAACATGAAGAGGAAATAATCAGGGAAACTTTATCGGATGTTTTACCTATACGTATGACGAAGGATGAGGAGTTTGCTCATCAACGAGGTAAATATTGTCACGCATGTTGGGGACCCCTAAAAGACGATTTGTTGAGAGATCATTTTCACGTCACGGGTCAATACAGAGGAGCCGCTCACAATGTGTGTAACTTGAAACTTCAAATAAACCCCAAAAACATCCCCATCCCCGTGGTGTTTCATAATCTTTGCGGTTATGATTCTCACCTCATCATGCAAGCCATCTTGAAAATCGATGGTAAGTTAACGTGCATCCCCAACAATGTGGAAAAATACACCTTGTTTTCGTTGGGAGGACTGAGATTCATCGATAGTGCTCATTTTCTCCTGTCATCCCTCGATGGTTTGGTGAAGGCCAACAGCCCGGATGACTTTGCCATCACAAATGAATATACGGACGCAATGACTCGATCGTTATTGTTAAGGAAGGGGGTCTACCCGTACGACATGGTTTTGGGAAGAAAAGATAAGTGACCTTTGAAGATCACGACTGGAACTCTTCTTAAATATTCATGACAGTTGTTTGAGTTTTTTATCACAAGAGTATTCTCCACTATGGTAAGGAATAGAATATATTTTTAATATCTCTGTTTAATACTAATCAACGTAATTGAGTATCGCTTTCATCATAACGTACATTATTTAGCTACATTTTGGAAACTCGAAGCATTACTCTGAGTCGCAAAAGAGTATGTGTAAAACAAAGATTACTTGACAGCTCTTATTGTATTTTAGGTACCTAATAATCAACTCTGAAATAAAGTTATAGTTAATGTGTATACATTAACTATATTTTTCAGCTTTTGATATGGTCCAATTTATTGAGAATGAAGGTACTGAACTTAGCTTGTGTAATCAGTCATGAGCTGTTAACCGGCCCAAAGCGTTAACTTGATTTTGTGTGGCATCTGATACACTCTGATATACGACATCCAGAAAGGAGTTCACCAATGACATAGATACAAGTGTGTCTTTTTTAACTCCTGAATAGTCCTGGAAAATAGGTGGCAGTAATGCACAAACTCCCACCACAAACCAGTTCACATATTAAAGATAGGATCTGAATGGAAGATCTCACCGTTTGATCTAACTCCAATAATTCCCTTGAGTGACATGTGCTGAAAGCAGTCAATCAAGTTGATTGAAATCTTGATTTAGCTCCAGTGGATGGCGAGGTATTGTCCGATCATGAATGGCATAAACTGTTTTAGTGTTATTTTGGGTAGATTATTTGGGTAAGATCTAGCCTTAAATAGTAGGAGTTCAAAGCCGTTTTCAAAACTAACGAATGGGGAAGTGATAACCTGAGGGTTTGTTCAAGTAAAGACATCCTAAAGATCCGAGTTCAACAGGTATCTCAAAGTCTGGCTCGACCGATGGAGGAAGCATAGTACAAGGATAAAGTCAGTGGAATATACTCCAGCTTTTCTCGGAATGACCAACCCCTCTCTCATAATCAACTCCAGATGAGAGACCGAGTAAGCACTGGGTCCTTCAGAATCCGTAAAGTCTGGTGCAAGCTGAATGATTGGTGGGATATCTATGTCAATGTGCGCCTGTGTTCAAGGATCATCCAAGCCGGCTGACCGATCACACTGACCACCCATGGCCACGGTAGGTGTGGTAGCTGTCTGCTGGTAGTCCGCCGCATAGCCCGTGCTCACGGTAACTTCCGTGGTAAAGGTTATCTCTCTCTGGGTTGATCCCATGCATGTGAGCCATATGCGGTTCACTGGGTCAACAGTAGCTGGCCCGGCTGGCTTACTGGCAGTGGGTCCATGGCAAGCGGTTGAAACCTAAGCACTAACGAAGGGCGAATCCTGCCGTCTGTTGACCCCATCGACATAGTCCTGCCCGTTCAAAACCTTTTGCGTCTCCCACCATGGGGATCGGCCACCAGCTTCAGACAGAGGATGATAATCGGCTTTCCCAAGTAGAGCACCACCACAGCATACAGGTATTGACTCTTGAATTGGCTCTTGTCGGCATCTTTTGAGTCTGAAATTCTCACAGCCAGTTGGCTGATAGGATCAGTTGTCTGATCTAGCTGCCTCTGATTACTTAAAGGTCACATGCAACGCAAAACACAACTTTGCAGATTCCGATACCGTTCGGTATGGACTTACCGAAACAAATCATCAAAAATGCAAATTCAACTTATAAAGTTGAAAAATAACGCGATGAAAAAAAACGCGCGAAATCGGAGTTCAAACGTATCACTAATTTTCCCCTGACTTTTCTGGGGAAAACGGGTTTCAACAGCTGGGCTGCGCTTATAGCATGTGCGCAGTGAAGTAGGTTCGCGCAGCTTGAAAGCGGTTGTCCGGTGACTACTCGGTGAAGGCTTTGGTGTGAGCTATTTTTCGAATGTTTTGTTGATATCTCACAGGCGTGAGCTTTTTATGACAGTAAATTAACTGTTTATATAATTTCATTTGTCTATTTCACCACACGTTCTTCTTACCGAGTCACTTTCTCAGATCGATACTTAAAAGCAATGCCATTATTTAGCGTTGACAGAATTTCCAACTGTGATATAGATATGTCGTTGTCACAGACTAAACTCAATGTCTTGTTTTATTGACACCTGTGTGTCTGCCTGTCTGTTTGCTAATGACAATATTCAATACACAGCTGCTATCACTGACCACATGCAATTTGAACTTAACACCAATCAGGCTATACACCATAAACAAAATGCATTGATTTATGTATGTAATTACACAGACAGGCAGGTGTGATACTTGAACACATGACATGTTATGATGTCTGTTGGTTGCAAAATGTTATACACAAAAAATGAGCATGTATTTACAAAACCCAACATCTCTATATATACACACACAGTGACCCGTGAGGGCATCTGCAAATGAACCAGCCGTTACACTTGAGTGCACACCCACCCGCTCTGACTGGGTTCGGTATCCCGGCTGCTTCGTTTCTTGGGAAGTAAACCCAAGTACACAATATTGCACTTTTGATTTGCGATTGTACGCTTATAATTTTGTTTATATGTTTTTTCATAACCAGCAATGTATATTATATGTCATGAATAAGTGATAATTGTGTTTTAATTATGTTTGATTTTTTGGTTGCATGTGACCTTTAAGAAGTTTGCCTCATTACATGACTATTTCTTGTAGGGAATGATTCATAGAGGCATTCATATCTTGTTTAAGAAAATAAAGTTTGTAAAACCTACGTTATTAAGCACAAACAGTGATAATTAAGTTGAAAACTGTTAATAAAATTGTACACAAAAATGTACATGCAATACATCCAGCCATAATCAACACAAAGTATTGTTATATGAACCTGTATAGCTATAGACCTTATAATGTAATGTATGAACCTCAAGTAAGACAAAGCAGGAGTGATATTTTTAGTTTCATATCATATTTTTAGTTTCATATCACTGGGCTGTGCTTATAACTACTACCATAATTGCGGCAAGATCTAACTTGTCTGATGACGAACGTGACTTAGACCAGGGTATGAAACTCAAAAACATTTCAGCCAGACCACAGGGCTGGTTAGATGTAAAAGTTGCCAGCCCTGACCAAATCTTAATTGCCCGCAAATAATTTAGGTTTGACAAGCGACGTAGTTTATCAGCCAATTGGAATTCATCATTTATTTTTACGAGTGAATTGATAATGATTTATTATCCTGAAATATGATGAATATCTTCATATACGTGTCTAAATTTTAACCCGACTGTTGGGCAGGTGAATTTGAGAATCTGGGAGTCCGTGCTGAAAATAACCAGACCCGGGCTGTCGGGCAGGACAGTATTTCGAATGCTGCTTAGACTTGGATTTGCTTTTCAATTCCGATTTTATAGACATCATAGGAGAGCGAGAGGAGCACGAGGAAATCTACCTTTTCTCAGACAACGAATGAGAAGCGTCCATTTTAGCTAGTCTTCATTTGATAGTCCCTGAAAAAACAAACATCGATCTTGTAAGGTACGCAAAGGGCCTGAAAGGCAAGTGGAGCAGTGGAGTAGATTAGTGGTGAAAGCATTCACTCGTCACGCTGATGGCCCGGATTCAATTTTGACATTGGAGACATTTACTGTGAGGCATGATGTTTTAGCGGAAAAACTGAGTCAGTGATCACAAAGGAATATAACATAAAATCACACAAATATGATTCTTTAGTATATACCAATACGACAACACTAACCATTGAAAACTTGAAACAGTTGAAGAAAAACTTGAATTACTTCCAAATCTGTAACATGTCTTGTACGTGGCCCATACTGAAATTACGGAGATTTTCTAACAGTCACACTGTGATGTCACAGCAAGGGGAGATAATCACTTGTCTACATAGGAATACCACTAGGGATAGCTGTGACTTGGTTTAAAATTTCATTTCCGTTTCTGTATGTCTCCGTGGTATTCACAGATAAAAGGCATCCATAGGGAACGTTTATGACATAATTGATATTTTTTTAACTCTTGCTAAGTATTTGTATTTGTTTACACATTATAGTTTCAGCTTCTCATGAAGGTGAGCTTGTGTGACTATTGCAGTAGTATGTCATCCAACTATAATTTGAGGGTGAGTCCAGAAAATTTGTCTTTTTGTTGAATAATGGTTACTTTTTGCTGCCCTGAAGTACCATGAATCATACCATGCTTTAATTGGCATGTGATAATACAATTTTTAATACTTTGATTTATGCTGTAGTTGTGACAAAGTTCCACAGGTCATGGTAATATGTGGCAGTGTAACTTATTGTTTAACAATTCAGTTAAGATTCAATAGAAGCTCTTAACATTGGGTTTTAACGGAAGTTTGTTGTCCGGAATGTATTACTATATGATATATACAGTGATGTGAAAGTTGCTATACTATTAAGATGCTTTTTGGGTCGAGTATGATATGGAATCTACTGTAATAGCATTGACTAATATGGCATGGTGTGAAAATTTCTGGATAATTTTTTAGATTCCTTTAGCGACAAGTGTGTGTCTTTTTATCCCCCACAACTCGTTTTGCGGGGGTTATTGAAATGGACTCCGTCTGTGTGTCCATGCGTCAATGCACATTTGTATTTGTCTTTTCCGGAGCAGCACTTTAAAACCGTTCAATATTTCTTCACCAAACTTGGCATATGGATAGATCTGGTGGTGTCCTGGTGCCTTTTGGTAGTTTTTGGTATTCTGAATTTAATAATTTTGGCGTTTTCTTGGCAACAAGTTTGACTTCGACTGAAATTGGTGGTAGTGCTCTTTTCCAGAGCAGAACTCTAAAACCGCTCAATGTTTCTTCACCAAACTTGGCACATACATACATCTGGTGGTGTACTGGTGCCTTTAGGTAGTTTTGGATTTCTGAATTAAATACTTTTGGCGTTTCCATGGCAACAAGTTTGACTTAGCCTGAAATTGGTGGTAGTGCTCTTTTCCAGAGCAGAACTCTGAAATCATTCACTATTTCTTCACCAAACTTGGCACATAGATTGGTGGTTGTTCTCTTATCCGTAGCTGAACCAAAAAAATGTTCTATGTTTCTTCACCAAACTTGGCACATACATACATCTGGTGGTGTACTGGTGCCTTTTGGTAGTTTTGGATTTCTGGATTAAAATATTTTTGCATTTCCATGGCAACAAGTTTGACTTAGACTGAAACTGGTGGTAGTGCTCCTTTCTGGAGCAGAACTTTTAAAACCTTTCAATACTTTCCTTCCACCTTTCTATATAGACACCAAAACTTTGGACATAATCATAACTCGTAGACATATTCATGAAGAGTTTTTTGCCATTGTGTGGGGGATATTGATGACTTTGTCTTCTTGTTCATCTTGTCATACATTCAAGACCATTGTGATGATCATACTTTCACCCTGGATATCCAACCTAAGCTATTTTGGAAGCTTGATTCCTCTGCTACTTTCTCTACCCCCATGTTTGGTGTGTAAACAAATCAATCTCTTAACATGTGCTATGTAATGTAAACACATAATTATCTTAACATGTGCCATTGTTTTAATTTGGGCATCTGGAACATGGGAATGGAATTGTAAACACCATATCTCTGGGGATGTATCCAGACCTGCTCAGAGTTTGCGGCATCCATTTCCTCCTCCACTCTGTGGTGTTTTACAGGCTGTTCTTAGTTTAGAATAAATTTTTAATCAAAGGGAGGGAACTACCTGGTAGAAGGTCCAATGATGATCCATGATTACTTCCCTTGAACAGCTCTTTTTAAAACTCCAGCCAGTTCATATTTTCCTCTTTACTTACCACATGCAGATGTGTTACAGCTATTCTCTTGTTTCAATTTCGTAGTTTCATCTCCCTATGGCTTCAAATTGACTTCTTGTCTTCTCCAACAACAATTCTGGTCAGTGTCTCTCACATTTGATGTTAAACTCTTGTGTATTTTGATAATTTGTGCTTATATTGACTTGTATTTTCCCACTTGGAATCACAATCGTAAGGTTTCATATCTAAAACATTGCCCAAAAGAAATGTCTTGGATGTCAGTAAGTTAGGTCGGATAAAGATCCTCTGTGCTTATCTTGTTCAATGGACCCTCCCTGTTCCCTGGACAATCGTTGTTTGTTATGCCAGGACTTGTCTGAATCTGATTGGAACTCTATGAATCATGCGCGTTCTAAGCCTAGGAACGCAAACTGTCATCATCTTCGGAATCTGCTAAGAAATCCAAACATTCTGCTGCTTTGCCGTTCAAATCCCCTCGGCCTAAATCTCCTTCGTCTGTGGATTTATCTACCCTGACATCCTTATTGTCCTCTCTTAAAGAGGAGCTCAGTTGTTCCTTTGGCTCTGCTCTTAGAGATTTAGAGGACAGGAGCTTTACTAAAATTAAGGAGCTTAAAAAGTCCACCAACAGTTTAAAATCTAGTTCTCACGGCTCATCATCTTGCTGTAGCAAAGCCATGGCTAGGCATGACTTATCTTTGACTCCCGATCCACTGAATGAGGGGCCAAAACACTCTTTGGGTACTCGAGTCTGCGGCACTCTGTTTCCCTTCCGAGGTAGCCACGGTTTGTTTACCGTCTCCATTGCACCTCCTGCTGTTCAATTGCCGGCACCCATGCGGCAAGGGCAATCCAGGCTTCAAGCGGACAGCTTAGCAACCCAGCCAAGCCAGGCCAAGGCCACTGGCTTAAGCCAGCCACAGGCTTCCACAGCTCACACGGCCTCCATGCTATCACGGACACGGCTATCACGGACACTACTACGGATGGATTGCCTAATCCCTTTAGCCAGCCACTGGATATTGACAACCCGCCATTCATCACCTTACTCGCGGACATTACCGAGTAGGAAGGTGATAGTGTTTATCCAATCACAAACGCTAAGATTAGTGTCCATGAAGGAATTTTTAACGTCCCCTCCCAAGACATGGAGGCACTAGATTATTCTCTGGGTCAGGTCCTTTGTGGAGAAGATGGAAGTGTTGCATCAGTTGAAACCGTGTACTAAGTCACTGGCTACTGTGTTGGATGAACCTGCCATCCCTGCAGAGTTGGATCCTCTGTATGTTTGCCTCGTACTTAAACGCCTAAATTGTCTCTTCCTCATTTCTCTGTACGGCTTTGTTCAACTCCAATCTATCTAAGGCTAAGGATACCACTTCCCTAGCTAAGGACCCTGCGCGGCAGTCTAATGTTATCTACTCACGAATTAGACAAGATCCCAGAGTAGCTAAGAATCTCACTACCAGAGTGCAGTTTTCTCGGGTGGACTTAAAGGATTTGGATCACGCCTCACGTTCATCTATTGATATCTTATTGGTTTGCTTCAGGAGTTCCACTTCCACCTATATTCCAGGATTATACGGGAATTAAAAAAGACACTATGGTTGCCAAGTCAGTGCACGAGGCTGCTCTGGCCCACTCGTTGCCGGACGTTATCTATCAAACTGTCTCAGACGCAACTCAGGCACATTGTAGGCAGACTTACTGCAATTGAGAGAACTCATCTAATATCTGGCATTAGGAACATACTGGATCAAACCAAGGAAGAACTCTTTCAACAGTCAGCAGTCCCTTGAATCATCTGCTCTATTCAACGGTCAGTGTCATCAAGTGATATCCTCCCAAGAGGCTCAGGTTTCCAGGATACTCCACCAACAATTGACGTCTGCTCTCTCAGCCCAATAACGTTCTGCAAGAGGTCCACCCAGAGGTTGGAGAGGTTAGTCGGCTGTTCCGTCACATGCACGCACTCACGCACGCACTCACGCACACACACACACTGATTTGTCGTCCAGGACTCCTTCCAAGGTCTCCACCCCTGCTCCTGAGGGTCTAGATCTTTTCGTCCCACAAGGTCTTATGCTCGACGAAAATGACTTATTAGATCAGCCAATCCCTTTCTCTCTTATTTATGACCTGGAACCCTTCACGGATGTGAATTTGGACATGAGCTTTACTCTTCCAGTCAACCCATCTCCTGTGGGAAGTCGCCTATAACATCATATTCCAAACTTGACTCAAATCATGGACGATCCTTGGATACTTTGTCATACATCAAGGATATGCCCTTCAGTTCAATCGTCCTCCACCTCAAACACTCATGCCTACAGGTCACAGATTCCATCTGACGGGTCCATCTCTATGTGCAGCAGAACTTCGACGTTTGGCTCGACTGAATTTGGTGGTAGTGCTCCTTTCTGGAGCAGAACGTAAAAACCGTTCACTACTTCTTCACCAAACTTGGCACATAGATTGGTCTGGTGGTGAACTGGTGCCTTTTGGTAGTTTTGGAATTCTGAATAAAATATTTTTTGGCGTTCCATGGGAACAAGTTTGGCTTCGACTGAATTTGATGGTAGTGCTCCTTTCTGGAGCAGAACTTTAAAACCTTTCAATACTCTCCTTTCGCTTTCCTATATACATATTCATAAAGAGTATTTTGCCATTGCCGGGGATATTGATGACTTTGTCCTCTTGTTGAAAAGATGGTGCTCTGGTCAGCTCAGAGTCAGTATAATGTGATCAGGAGGGTGCAGATGTTAAAACTGTGGCAAGATTTGTCAATGGCCTATCTCTATAAGGCTGACATAACTTTGGCTGAGTACAAATAGCCACACACACCTGGTCATGCATGACACTAATCAAGTGAAATAATCATGAAAGTTATGTTAAACCCTATTTCACCTCACTTCAAATTGTTTAATTGGTGTAATAAATACTTTTGATATATTTGGGACACATTTTTTAATTATGAATTGTTTCTGTCACTTCCAGTAACCAGACAGTAACAGTAACCAACAAAAAAAGTAACTGCTAATTTGAAATTTTGCTGAAGATGGTCCTCACTGGCTTATCATTTGACCTTTTCAGAGTACCTTAGATGGCCTATCTTCAGCCAGAGTAAACAACAAAACACAATTTGTCTTCAAGAGGAAGGACCACGCAAAAGGTCAGAAAGGGGAAACATTTTAATTGTGTGTTGTTTGTTTCAGCCTCGACCCTGTGAGGTGATGGTGGATGGCAGCACATGGCATATCATTCGCAGACCTGACACATTTGCTGATCTTTTGGAGCCATATAAAGGACAATAACTTGTGGAGTTTCTAGTTAGGTTTAGACTGTTTGTTGAAAGCATCACACTTGTGGGTAAATATGTATTGGCAATATTATTCTTGAGGTGTGTTGAATGTATCGTGGAGTAACATTTACACAAAATATTAATTATAGATCCACAAGTAACATATTGTAATCCTAGTTAAAACAATTATGTGATATTTGTTTCAGTTATACATAAAATACTAACCTAACCCATCTCCCAGACATAATATTCAAGGGGGCAATATAAGTTGTTCACTGGTCACGAGGGGGACTCAGTTCGGGCTCAGGTAACATAAACAAACAGAGAGTACATCAACCCATGGGCCCCGAGGGACCAGTGAACAATGTATTTATCTTACCGAACACCTCAATGTTAAGTTTGAACTGTTTGAAGCATGGGTATTGAATCATAATAAGGAGTACCGGAGTTAGGCCCCAAAAACTACTAAGAAGTACCAAACGAATTCCCACATTACGGCATTTCCAGCGGGTAACATAGAAAATGTTACTTGGTTGTAAGTGGGGTACATTGAGTGGCTCGGCCAATCAGAAAATGACATTTATGTGTGAGGTAATATAAATATACATGTTTTTCTTGCCTCACACATAAATGTCGTTTTCTGATTGGCTGAGCAGTCTTCTATTATTTTCAATGTACCCTGCTTACAAGCGAGTAACATTTTCTATGTACTCTGTTGGGAATGCTGAAGTCATTTGGTACTTCATAGTAGTAATTCTTTATCTCGAATAACATTGAATCACGTATGATGTTTTGTGAATGCAAATCAATGGAAGGGAGATAACTCTAAATTTGTTTTTCTTGTCATCTTGTCATCTGGTACTCCATACTATGATCCAATATCTGTGCTTCAAACTGTTCAAAATTACCATTGAGGTGTTTGGTAAGATAAATACGTTGTTCACTGGTCCCTCGGGGCCCATGGGTTGATGTACCCTCGATGTTTTCTTTATGTTCCCCTCGCCCTGTAATTTCCGTACATAAACAAACATCGAGGGTAAATCAGCTCATGTCACCCTCGAGACCAGTGAACAACTTATAATGTCAAGACATGTAGACAAGCATATTTATTGTAATATCACAATCTACTTCCAAGAAGTCAGTAAATATGTCAAGATAAGTGCCTGTTCAATAAGAAGGATTGTATATTTCCCTCTGCGTATGTGTTCCAATGCATGTGCACTATATATGCTTATATACACTTTTTCATTCATTCCTTTACTATTCCACTCAAAAGGTGACAAATGTTATCAAAGAATAATTATCATTAACTACCTACATTACCATAAATCCTGTATTTTGGCTGTAATCACACAACTTATCTTTCAGATTTTCAACAGCAATTATTTACAATGATTATTGTTTGAGGATTTTTATGAATCCTCCACCTATAACACATAATTGACAGCACAGACAGATGAGTTCTGCTTCCATTTCATTCCATGTATAGTTGACAAAGGTGCTTATTATACAAGCTTCAACTTCTAACGTCCTGACTTCCAACTGTTTACCTCCAAGTGACTTGAAACACCTGCAATAGAACAATAAGTCAACATTGGTTACCTTCACTTAAATTATTGTTATATTGCAGATGATTGTCTTTAGACATAATTTTACTAATTATCTGTGATTGTGGTGTTACCTTGGATCATTCTCCAAACAATTTGTGGTCACTTCCAGTTTAATGTCATCATTTTCCTTCTTTTGACAAACATTTCCCATTCCCTTTAAGCTGGTCAGAAACTGAAAGAGCATTCAGGTGACTTTGAACAAATATGGTAGAGGTTTGTCAATATGGCCACACTCAGATCATCACGTCATCCTCAGTCGTTTAATGTTCAAGCGAGCATCCAGAACAGACACTACAATTTGTTAATGAAGGGCTATCATCACTGCCCAGACAGCACAATGACAATTACGTCAGCTTGGATTGCATGCACATAGGTGTTCTTAGAGGAGTCCAGATGGCATCTCAGTCATGCAGAGTCTAGGCATCAACGTGGAGAATGTTACACTGATTGTGGCATTATGCAGGTGACCCACTGGGGTTTTGGCAACATTATGATTTAGTTGCACTAAATGATGAATGACCGCTTTGTCTTTACTGTCATTTGATACTCTTTTAAATGTGCAGTCATATGTAAATGAATTGTTGCCATTTTGACAAAAATTAGCTTTTATTTCAATAGTTCATTAATATAACTGCACTATGCTGCCAGCAATGGCTCTTTAACATGTAGCAACCAGATGAGGGATGTAATGAGGTAACTGGAAATATATGGCGTGGAGATCCACTTTACCACAGACGACCACATTTCAAGTTTTCATTGTTGATTGAGTATTTGTTAATGCAGACTACATGGAGGAACTGCTTTGAATGGATATCAGGTTTTAAGTAAGCAAAGGCTTATAGAGAATACAGTGTTAAAAGTATTTGCTGTGAAATAATGATATAAGTGTTTGATCTGACTAAAGAATGCTAAATGTGTATGTACATTGCCCTACACATTTCTGTCAAAGAGGGTTGTTATGTCTGAAACCATTTCTATAAGATTTCAATATTCTTGTGACTGTACAGTTGCATGAAGCAAATATGATTGTTTTAAGGAAATAATTCACATGAGTAGTTTCCATCAACATACAAATACTCCAATGTCCACAACCCCCAGAATATTACATTGTCAATATCAAAGACATTTCTGGGTTTTCAATTTAATCTTAAGGCAGAAAGATAGTTTTTTTCAATTCTACTTTGTGATTACATGTGAAAGTTAGTCATTCACAATATGCTGGAATTGAGTAAGTCTTCATGGATGATACAATATTCTAGTAGTACAGTACAGTTTCTTGTGGTTTTGATCCTGAAAATCCTACCACTTGTCTGATTATAATTTTATTTACAAGAACAGAATAATAATTTCTTACATATAGCTGATGATGCCACAGAGAGTTGGTACAAATTTCCAGGTTGAGGGTAAGAGCTGATCTTGGTTGTGCATCCAACCCTACTGCCTGACAGTTTTGTCTTCTGTCTATTAAAACACCTCTATCAACTTGTGATATGCTGTTATTAATTAATAGAATTTCCAGCTGGGTAGGAAAAGTGGTGAATCATTCTGAATTGGCCAGGCACTTTCTTTGGACACTCCCCAACGGAGACTGCTGTAAATTTTCAAACAGGTGATGTCTGAAGGGTCCCACTACCCACCCTGCTTCCAGTTCTTTATTTAATTTTGCCTGAACTGCCCGTGGATTGCATTTAGCACTGTTTAGATTAGACTCCGCGCAGAAATTAAGCTTCTCCCTCCATATTTCAACCTGAAGCCTTGCGTAAAAGCCTTGAACAAGACTGGAAGCTATTTCTGGATCATACTTTTCTGACCAATATTCTAATGTATCTGCGTTTATTGGGGATGGGAGCTGGCGGTGTGCCATTTTGGAAGATTGTGGGGGTCTTTGTTTTTCTGACGGCACTTGATTGAGCTGTGCCCGTTTCCACACTGGGGGCGTGCATGGCTAAATTTGCAGGGTTGTGCATCACTGCAATGGAATCCTTTGTGGAATTTGTAGCAGAAACCTTTTCGGTACAAATGGTCTTACTTATCGATTTGAATCTCTGGGAAATTGCTTGACTATAGTTGGCATGAAAAGTGCCCCTACCATATGTTATGGACTGAAACCACATTTCCCAATGAACTATTCCGCAGTCTAAATTGTTGGCAACTCGTAACATCGGAAAGTTACCGTCATAAGAATGGTTTCTGTGTATCTTTCAAATATTATTTTGACTCCCTCCACCTGATCAAAAATTGAAAGTAAACTATACTTGACTTCTGTTGTGGAGTAGAAATGTACGTCTATTCAATAAGCTTGTTACGCAGGGGAAAGGGGGGGGGATAACTCTTAAATATTAGTCTATAAATCTCAGTGGTTTTGGGTTAATAATTGGTAATTGTTAAGTTACTTACAGGGAAGGGAGTTAACTCTTAAACTCCTCTTAAACATAAAGTGTTACTGCATCAGTAAGTGAGTGTGTACCTCCAAACCAAAATTTCTCTCTCACGCAGCTCGATTGATGATGTGCTGCATTGGTGTCCTACCATTACGCAGACAGCCAGTTCGCAGACACCTTAAACAAACAACATTTACGGTTCAGTGAACAGATTATCTACTACCTGTTACCTACACGTTATAATGGATTCCATATACTAGTACCATACCATCATTAGTATGTGTCTTATTATAACAAACCTCTGAATATTCCCGTGAATTACTGCAATTAACACACTAAACAATCTCTACAATATAGCTGCATTATCAAACAAATCTGATTAGATTAACCACTAGTATCAAATTCAAAACAAACCTCCGGCGAGACATACAACCTCATAATGTATTGCCATCAACATACTAGCCAATCACAAACTTCTGACTCAACTCACCAGTCGTCTCAAAATCCAACAAACATCCGACTAGAACTAGAGCTAGTCTCGTAATATACTGCAGTTGCCGTACTAGACAGGCGCTAGTATATCAGTGCATTCATAAAACAAAATCTGACAAGACCCACAGCTTGTCTCAAAATCAAGCAAACATCCGACTAGAACTAGAGCTAGTCTCGTAATCTACTGCAGTTGCCGTACTAGACAGGCGCTAGTATATCGGTGCATTCATCAAAACAAATCTGACTATCTTGACTCTTGAACCTAAACTGTGGCAAGGTAGATGCATGTTGTATACAACTTCTGTAAAATTCCCATCATCTGACAAATGTACGCCTTCTGCGTTTATTTCTTTTTGTTAAAGAGGAATTGAAGATTTTCTTATGCCTTCAGAAATTCACCCCTCTCTCTGGCAGTACTACCTAGAGATACTGATTGGATTGTTCCCTTTTTGCCTTATAATTGACAATGATGGCCTTGTCCAACATTCGGGGACATTTCTCGCAAATGTACAATTTCATGATGTTGTACCGCTTTTTCAACTCTCCGAAAAAGTCCTCAAATTCTCCAGCTAATCAACGCCCGACCTGCATAGTTTGTTTCCTCCAAGCTAAAATAGCACGATTTCAGGATTTATTTCCTCTAGTTCATAAAGGTACGCTCTCTATACCCGCCTTTCAATCTCCCTAACGTTAGTCCCCCAACTCCAAACAGGCTAATGCTCATAAAATCCGAACTCATACTTAAACCTATCATGCCCAATGTGCTTCTCCAAATGCTTCACCATGGAACGTAAAAAAAATAACACATTTTCGTGCCTCAGCATTCTTACGAGAGATGCCACTTTTAGTGTTGATCACAGGAAGTAGTTAAACTGTTTTGATAACAATTACTAATCATTATGATAGGCTTATACAACGTTTGGTAAATGAACACGTCAGCAAGAATGGGGATTATGAGATGTTTTATATTATACAGAGGTAAGTGTTTGGTACTCTTCATTGGGAGTGGATACTAAAATACTTTTTTATGCACATTGATTGAATTAGATGTACCGTTTTAGACTTACTGAGTTTGGTTTTACGCCGCTTTTAGCAATATTCCAGCAATATCACGGCGGGGGACACCAGAAATGGGCTTCACTCATTGTACCCATGTGGGGATTCGAACCCGGGTCTTCGGCGTGACGAGCCAACGCTTTAACCACTAGACTACCCCACCGCCCCGTATCGTTTTAAAGGTTACTGAAGACAATATATTCTTCAACTACCTAATAAATGCGAAACACTATATTCAGACAATTGCATCAGGAGTATCACTCATATTAACAGGTTCTAGAGGCTTCTCCCTCTTTCTAAAATCAAATATAATTTCTATTGTTTTCTTAACATTTAAATGAAGAAAGTTGTTCTGACACCAATCCGTAAGATTAGAGATTTCTGATCAATAGCCATCTTCGTCAGAATCATTCAATAAAGCAATGAGTGCAGTGTTGTCCGTAAATTTCACAATTAAACAGGATGGATCTTTTGCAACACAATCATTTGTACATGTAATGAATAACAACGGTGACAGAACGCATCCTCGTGGAGTGCCAGTATTGATTGTAAAGTTGAAGATTGACAATTATTGACACGAACACACTGCTCAGTTAGAAAATCACTTACCCATTTTATGATAGAGGGATTGACACTCATGTTGATGAGTTTACGGATAAGGAGATGAGGCTGAATTGTATTAAATGCTGAAGAGAAATCAACGAATACATTCAATTCTTTTATTACAGAAGTGTAGGTCATCGGCCCATAACTACATAGGTTACATTTACATGGCAAAATATGGTGTGTACAGTATAGATTGATAATTTTTAACATCTTAGATACATTGCATGATAGGGGGTGGTGGGGTAGCCTAGTGGTTAAAGCGTTGGCTCGTCACGCCGAAGACCCGGGTTCGATTCCCCACATGGGCACAATGTGTTAAGCCCATTTCTGGTGTCCCCCGCCGTGATATTGTTGGAATATTGCTAAAAGCGGCGAAAACTAAACCCAGTCAGTCAGTCATTGCATGATAGATAAAGCTAGCTACGTTATTTATAAGTTTACAATCTGATGATGACATGAGGAGTTTGAATTTGGCTTTACTTGGATTGATACAATAGGTTTTAGGTAAATGGTTCAAGCGGAGCTATTGGAATTTGGAACACACGAGGAGAAGATGGTATTTATCCTCAATATAACCTTCATCGCACTGTAAACATAATCTATCATTTCTATCTATATTATAATACCTTCCACTTTCTATACGTAACTGATGTGAAAAGCATCTAAACTGAGCGAGTGCTACTCTAAACTTTTTAATGTTAATCACATTTAAATACAATTCCATGGACAATGAAATTTTGAAGTAAGAATAAAACATAGATTTGCTGCCATTTTGAAGTGAACTATACCAATTCTGTTCATGAATACATTTAAGTCGACTCACAAATTCAGATAAAAACGAGGTAGGAGAAATAACAGATTGCTGTTCCCAAACAAAACCAAAACCGAAACTGTACAGCAGATCGCGACACTTCGAAGCCCAATTAACTTTATTATGATCTAAAGCCATTAACATCATATGATAACATTTTTTGGGATGACGAGAATCAGACATACTCAATAATTTTAACCAATACTTTATTACTCTTTTATATGCTAGGATATATAGGGGATACCGCCCACATTCACCACGAGCTATATTATTAGTTGTAGAGATCTTAACGCCTAAAAGCCGTTTGCAAGCCAATGTGTGCACAGATTCAACATAAACATTCCCCAGACCTTGGCACCATACAGCAGAATAGGAGCTATTTTCATATCGATGCGCTTCTGTAGCCCTCCAATAGTATCAGATATAAGTGCGATGTCATCCGAAAAAAGAAGAATAAATATTTGAATAACATCAGGACGTAATTGAATACCTGGACCTGAACTTCGTTCTACCTCAACAGCCAACTCGTTGATAAAAATCGAAAACAACAGAGGGCTAAGGACACAGCCCTGACAAACACCACGTGAACAAGGGGGAAAATCCTGACAACACATTATTAAATTTTAATCTAGCCTTAACAGATGAATAGATGGACTGTATAGAGTTAACTATTTTGGGGGAAACACCTCTAGATTTCAAAACTGACCATAATTTCAAACGACTTACGCTGTCGAATGCCTTAGCAAAATCCTCGAACACACAATAAAGTTTAACCTTTTGCTTATGAGACCGTGGTCCATGGGTATATTGTTCGGGTCTCTGGATGATGCGGGATAGACAAGAGTGACCAGGGGCCAACTATGACAATCTTTTATTTGTGATGGGTGAAGTGACTGTGTACCTGCCTGCAAAAAAAGAATGAGAAGGTCTCTCAGTGAGGGACAGGTACACACTCTCACATTTAACAACACATACAATACAATTAGGCCAATCATAGCAACATTGCATGAATATTATATTACTACATCAATGCACAGTACTGTACCAACACATGTGCCAATTATGACTTTACATAACTAAAATGGAAAACTGTCATGGCCGACGCTAACAAGCACATGGCCATTGGTAAGTTTATAAACTGACTAGATATATAATTGTTAATTTAAATTAAAGTATGTTCTAGTTAATAGTTAATAGTTGATAATTGTTATAAATGTTAAACCTGTTTAATAAATTTAATAAACCTATGCCTAACTTATCTCTAACTGAAACTGTGAAAAGTTGACTCACCTGCATATAAGAATGAGAAGGTCTCTCAATGAGGGACAGGTACACACTGAGGAACAATCTACAGGTGAGCAACAAGAAAACTATGGCAAACCAATAGGGCCAATCACAGCCAAGAAGAGAATTGTTTGGCACAAGAAACCAATCAGTGGCAGGTAAGTGGCAATAAGGTGAGTCTACTATTTATAAAAAAGAAGAATTGAAGTGAATTGGGATGATTCCCAATTCAGAAAAAGAAGAGGTTGAAAATTAGAAGAACCGAGGAACCAAGATGGTGACCAGTGTTAGTAAACAATCAAGACCAGACAATGATATGACATGACTGCTGTTACAGCACCCACATGGCACTACAGGTAATTTCTACAAGTAATTTCAATATTTAATAACAAGGTAGTTTGTTTTTGGTTTATTTATTTTATGCTTTTTTTATCTTTTCTAATAAAATAAAATGTGAACTGACATATACCCAACTAGTAGTAGAGGGAATGATTGTACGGGACCAGGTCCAACAAAAGCCTCTGCAAAGCCTTATTCCCCAAATAAGGCTTTGGTCGGACCCTTAGCTCTTGCTACCATTACCCCTACTATAAAAAAGTTTGGGACGCTAGCGGGATGCGAACGCACCTCTTAGCCGCACCGCTTAACCGACTGAGCCACCGGGGACATTACTGAAAGTATGTTGGTATCCTGGGATTGTATTATCTGGGCTGCGTCTAACGTGCCGCTATGCCATGTTTACCTCGATGAAACAGTTTAATGTGAATCGCCTATGATCTCTTTGGTGTTTGTAATAAAGGCTTGCTGGGCTTTTTCACCCCCTTGTTCTATGTACTTTTTTTCTCATCCTCGCTTATAGCAGACTTACGAGACTTGGATCGAACCTCTTGTTTCATTCTATGATATTTTTGCGAGTTCAGAGAGGACTAAACGAAACTCCTCCTCTGAGATCTTACTGTCAGTGAGTGCGGTGGAAATAAGATCGCTTATGGTGTTAAGCTTTGCTTCAGCTAGAACCCCGATCTCATTATGCTTCAATGCTTTTACGATGCAGTCTGCGGGATACAAGCTTAAGCACCACCCCAACACCCCTGTCACCCCAGCTGTTATTTTCGAGCCCCATCACTATAGGTGCGCCCACGATGGTAGCTAACAACCCAACACCTACCACCCCTAGGCCCATGCTGGCTACCATAAGGGTAGTATCAGTCCCGATCCACGGCATTGAAAGCTCTATGGTACTTCTTATATAGTGCTTTCCGGCTTGTCGCGTCTTGTTCTAGTTGGCGTTTTACATCGCATAACTGCCTCAAGCGGAACCGGCTCACGGTTTCCAGGGTCTTCGCTACTTCCTCTACGACTGGGTACAGCCCCATCCTGTGTGCCTATAATATATATTACAAAAGATATTTTAATTGGGTTTCAGTTAATAGCCTATCTAGTGTTCTGGTACTAGTTCAGGGATATAGTTCAACCCCATAATATATTTTAATTGGGTTTCATTTAACCTTCGATTAATGTACTTAAAGCCGATAATACTTAGATCAGCGTGCGTGTAAAAAAGCGGGGTCTTAGCTCTACGCCCATTAAAGAGACGAACCCCCTCAAGACTTGGTACAGGGTCATTTCCCGATACCTTAATAATACGGCAACGTTGGTTACTAGCCCTGTCTTTCCACCATATCAACATATCATCTATAATGTTACGATGCCCAGGATACGAGGTATCTCGAGATAGGCGTCTATGATGAATGTGAAGTTTTCCGCGACATTTCTAAAACCTCTTGGTAATCGAAAGTAATTTGATCTCTGTCTTCACCTTCTCCTGGAAGTTAACATGTTGCCCGAAAGTGGTCTGGTATTGGTACGACTTGTACACTAGATTCGGAACGAACGATCCTATAATCATGCCGTTGTTCCTAATCTCGGAGATAGTATTATTTTGTTTCAGGGAGATATAAGGTGCGGTGAGGGTTAAGTTGACTAACCATTCAGGCTCTTTAAAATCTGATAACGACACCCGCCTATACACGTTGTCTTTCAAGTGCAGGATGTATAAGGTGCCTTCCTCACCAGGCTGATCGAATCCCTCCGTGTCCCCTAGATCGTTAAACGTAGCGTTGGGGTGAAGCCAAGACATTGCTATAATACTATTACGATATAATTTCCAACTGGTTTTCTGATAATAGTTCAGGGGTGCACTTCACCCCCATGAAGTGTATGTTGTCGGGTAGGAAGATCTTGGTTAGTGATATCGTGTCTTCCACGATCACGGTGACACCCTGCAGACTGGTTTTGGAGTCGACACCCACCCGCATGCGTAAGCGTTGCAAGCGTGATACTGTTGTTGTTTCCCCACGGAGTTTGACCCCTTTACGATTTCGACATCATCCCGCGATGGTTCCCCTAGGTAGACTTGGATGATAAGTGTTGAGTTAAGCCGGTAGACTCTCTAGGATCTTGACCACGCCTTCGATTCAGACACCAACTGCAATACCACGTTTGCATCCCGGTTTACCCGATAGCATGTGGGCTGCCATACTGGCGAGTGGGCTGATGACTACGCTACGTCTCTGAGTCGGGACGTAAAGCCACGAGCAGGGTTCCGTTGTTCACGACTTTGTTTAGGTGGTTGTCTTTGTTATCCGTGAACGCATTATGGGGAGCCGAGCTTAATATTGAGAAACCAGTCGGCTTTATCGGGTAACAACACCCACTTGTCATCATCGGTGAAGACGAGTGTATATGGCTTATTTTTGGTGATAGCCGTCACGTTGCTCTCAACATCGGTTAAGTCGAACAGTTTGCCTCGAACGATGGGTATATTATCCAGTTATCGCCCGGTGTTGACAAGGGTGTACTTAGTGTTGACTGCCGCTCTTGTGGTATCTACTATATCACTTAGGTTGCTAGTACCACCGGAGGACTTCAACGCGTTTGTAAATGCTGTTTTCAGTTGCAAAGTACAATTTACCATCTACTCCGGGTCGTCGAATCAGCGTGTGTCCCGAGGTCGGAGATCCCCACATTGATGCATTTTTTCAACTTCATTCCGGGGCCTTGTGCGCTGGTCATTTTATATGCAGCGTTATGCTAAGGTATCCTATATTCACGGGATTATGATTTATATCTAACACCGATATTATCAGCTCAGGGATGTTGCCCTGGGTTAACCTCTTATACTGCCGAGGTGAAAGCGATTCAGTTCTACCGTCGTTGTATTTCTCCGTTTTCACCGTGCGGCTCTCAGTATAGTGGAAGGGTGACCCCTTGAATGTTGTCAGTTGTGCTAACCTGGCTGAGATGAATGCACAGCTCTCGACACGGTACTAGGTCGGGTAACTTAGTGCCTGTGGTGGCAGTCGTTGGTTTTATCTCATCAGGCTGCATACCGAAAGTGTCCTCGCCAATGGTCGCCAAGTCTCAAGGAGTTTCTTCCGTTGTTGATTAACACCACTGTGCCGTTTGAGTCGTTCATCTTGAGTTCGCTCCTAGGGGTTTGAAGACCTCGTCGCTTAGAGAGAAACACGCTGTAGTAGCCCGGCACTTATCTGGTTGCGAGCACCACCTCTGAACAGTTTATTGTTGCTAAGCGTTGATGTTAGTCCATCGCGGTAGGTAGGTTATATCACACAGTGCTACTTCGAGTTGACCCGACGTATTATCGATCGCGTGCGTCAGCTGAACGGCCTCACCGCTCGTTATTCCTGGAAGTGTTATGTACATGTTAGAGTATATAAACTCATTATATAATAGTTTTAAAATGTACTCCCCTGGAGTGTTTTACCCTAAACTGGACGTAGATTTCCCCCACATGAAGATCGTGGTCGCTGCGGGTTGTATTTCGACGGCCCAGTTCATAGATGTGTTTGATAAGTATAAGTTTTCGGTGACTAACGCTAAGGTAGTTCACGCAGTTCAACAAACCGATGCAGTTCTGGCAGAATCAACTCAACTTTCGCCGTGTGTGCTACTAGCGGGTGTGGTGTGACATTGACCGACACTTCGGCGTGGACCGCTGAGTCAGTCTGTGTTCACGTTTCACGTGTACTACCAGGTCAGGCGTATCCTCAAAGAGATCAGCGCCCGGCCCCACAGGAAAAGGCGTGGAACCCAGTAAAACCAATACGATAGACGGGCCTACTTAACGTATTTGCAATCGAATTCGAACTAAACACGAAGACGGATTGGCGTTTGCGGGACCGAACCACGGGTTGGGTATCCCCATCGTTCACAATATGCCCCTCGTGGAAGCCAGCTTAGAAGTTGAAAGAATGGGGATACAAGTCGTATCATCACCTCACAACCAACGAAGTGGGATGACCGTTACATGGCTTTCAACGACAGCAAGGATTACCGAAGTCTGGAGGTTCGAGCAGGCAGCGGATGACTGGAAAAAGTTCATGCTGGACATATCGAAAAGGATTCACTTTCGTGTCGGGTAATCAGGTTGAACGACTTCGATTGAACGTCGTGTGTGGGCTGTTGCGCGCAGACGCGAAACGCAGCGTCCAATATCCTTGGTAAGGGGACTGCTTTACGACGCCAGAAACAGTTCGTTGTCAACGCGTTGAGGATGCTATCAATGCTTCAGTTGATCTCCGAGTGCCATCAAACGCTACCAAGACGTGTTGGAATATGCCAGGTCGAAGTCGACCACGCCTTCGGCGACGGGGTGTGTACATGGCTCCGGCGATATGCAACTGAGAGTAAAAAGTGGTGGGCTACAACAACGAAATAGTCATAGCCACGGCGGGCCAAAAGTTGGGCGTCAACCTCGATGTTAACGTCCCCCACGTCCCACCACCCACGACCGGTGAAACGGGTATAGTAGCGCCACCCCCGGAGCCTAGGGTTCAACACACACCCCCTGTGGGGTCACCCACTGTTGGTTCACAGCACATTGATCGTAAAACAGCCCTGGTGGTTGGCGGGGTAGCTTTGGGACTTATTTGGTTAAAAATTCCTTAGCCGCTACGTACACCAGACCCACCACGGCGACGATGGCTGCCCACAGGTTTTGACTAAGCCACGTGGCAGTTTTAGCCAGAGCGCTCAGCAACCATGAGACGATGCTACCCAGGATGCCGGGCAGGGCTTCGGCGGCCTTACCAGCCAGTTTAGCCAGGGCCTCCCCGAGATTTTTTATCCAGGCTTTGAAGCCCCCACCACTTGGTGGTGTGCCGCCACTTTGGGGTGTGGGGGTACCCCCACTCAATGACACTACCAGGGTTGATATGATGAACCCCAATGCGGTCAGAATGCTGGCGATGGTGATCCCTTGCTCCCGGAACAGGATCCGAATCCTGTCAGCTAACGTGGTGTCTTGGTGGAGGACTCGATCAACGGTTTCCCTCGCGACACGGCTGACCTGGGATCGGCTGGTCTCGGAAGGAGGATGCCGCTTCTAGCCGGTCTTCTTTTCATCTTCCAAATTAACGATTCGTTCCTCGATGGTGGCTTTCAGAGACTCGCCCTCCGCTTCACCGAAGTTTGGCCTTTTCATGGGCGATGTGGTCGTCTATCGCCCAGTTTGGCCCGTGTTGTTCACTTAGATGTCCGCTAATGGTTTGCATGGCCTTGTCCAGCCCCCGTAGTTCCCGAGCGGTAAATTCAACACGGTAAGGGTTTGTTATGGTATGTGGCCAACAGCTTTTCAATGTTATCAGTCATATCTTGATCCGATGTGGCCCTGATGTCTTGCAGATCTTGAAGGGGAAGGGCTTTAGGCCGTCGCGCCCGTAATCTATGAAGCCTAGTTCATCGCGAATAAAGTCACCCCCATGGCGACCGCCGAAGTGTTGATAAGGCAAGCTGGTTCTCGCGGCGCTTATTCATGAGATCGACTCCGGGCGACCCTCAGTCGCAGCGTGCCATTGCCATCAACAAAAACTTGGAATAGTCTCGCCCCAAACGGCTCTAACGCAATTTTTATCCCCTTTAAACCATCATAAAACCCGCTGACGCCTGCTGCACTAGTTCGTTGCCTCGCGAGAATGAGGTTTCATCATCCTCTAATGCCTGGGTATTATCCCACATATTATCCATAGGTATGTCTTCATGACCGCCTTCAGCCATTATTTAGTATTAAAACTTATATATTTCATTTATATAACAATGTACGGTAGAAAACTAGATCCTTTCAGAAGATCAAGAGAGCCTCTAGGCCAGAGCCGCGTCGCCAGTCGGTGACCATCACCAACAATCCCAGCAAGATAGACCAGAACCAAACTCTGCTGGTTAGATTTCCAAACCTTGGCGAATGACCTCATTGTACCAGGCACGGTTCGACTGGCGCTCAACATCACGCTGACCTCCGACAACGACAAACGGAGCTAGTGCGAACGAGGTCGAGCCATTATCAAGAAAACCACCATCAAGATCAGCGGTAACGAGGTGCTGAGCATCGACGACAGTGACGTGTTTCACTGCTACGGGATCTCTGGAAAAGCGAGGAGAACGTAATATCAATGATGTGTACCAGGGTATCAGCAAATCGACCAGGTCGCTGCGATAGGGTATGCCTTCACGGCAGACCAGTTATCCAAGATCACGGACGGTGAAAAGGCCATCGCCTGCCGCACCGGGAACAGGTTCTGCATGCCGCCGACTTCGAAGTTGTTTCACGGACACGCCAGCGCCGCTTTACCAGGCCGCTGGGTGATAGGTTTGAATCTGAGCTCACGCTTAACGACTACAGCAAAGTAGTGCGTATACCGAACGGTGATGAGGCCAGTTACGCCATAGACAACATTCTCTGAGTTCGACATGGTCACTCAGCCCGAGCTGGCCAGGCAGGTTCGCCAGTACTCTGGGAAGATGGCCATCCTGTACCGACCGCATACTGAGGCATAGATCAGTCGTAGGCGAGATAAGAGCGACACTGTGTGGAATATCAACCTGAACGCCGCCGCCGATCGATGAAAGGCATCCTGGTCGCCCCCGCGGAGGATTACGAGCCGCCCGAGGGACAGCGAAAGTTTTTCAACCCCGAGATTGAAAAGGTGGAAGTGACCATAGAGGGCGTGCCCAACCAGCTGTTCAGTCATGGTATGAGGCCATACCAGCAGTGGGATGAGATAAAAAGCTACCGGGTCATCAAACAACACCCATACATAACCAAGACCTGGACCTATCCTCCGCGCAAATCGGGTGAATACCTGGCCACCAAGTACGCTACGCTGTGGTTGGACATGCGATCCACGGATGACGATAAACTGCATCGGTAGCGGACGCCGCGATAGACAATGGCAGCTTAAGGGATTACTATCCAGATTACCAAGAAGGCTCAACCCGCTGGCAAGTTGAAATTATATCTGTAATGCGATTATGGACGCTAAATAACTTTATATAGACAATGGGAGATTCGCGGCAAGCCATCTACTGATTTGCCCTCACGACCCACACTGCGCCATAGTGTGCGGGCAGACTGGCTGTGGGAAGACCGCTTTCGTGTTGGATATGTTGGAGGGTACTACAGGGATGTGTTCGACCACATCGCTATCATGTGCCCTACTCTGAGCATGAATAAAACGCATAACGGAAAGACCTTTGGGTGATGACGGACCGACACAGAGTCGAATTCGACCACGCCTGCAGGACTGGTTGAAAGCTTACCATATGAAATTTTAAAGGGGAGTCGACGCTTGTTCATACTGGATGACTGCAGCTTAATCGTGAGATAACAAAAAGAGAGACATGCTATCGCACCTGGCCTTCTCTGGCCGACACGCGAAATCACAGCGCCTGGGTACTGACGCAGAAGTTCAACTCGGTGTTGAAAGACCTAAGGGAGCAGACGCGATGGGTGGCCTTATTTCACTGCAAGGACAGGGATTCGCTCGAGGAGGTTTGAGAGAGAACGATGTGATGAGTAAATTAGAACGGAACGGGTGAAGAAACAGCTCGCTGAAACTAAACACGCTTAAGCTCGCGGCTCAAGACCCACCAACCAGTAGCATATAGGGTGTTTTAGCTTAGCAATGCTTAGCAATGCTTAACAAATGCTTAGTAAATGCTTAGCAATGCTTAGCAATGCTTAGTATAAATACTTAGGATTTAGTTATAGCTATGGTATTTGAAGTGTTCGTCGTGGTGCAACTTAACCTTCATTTCCCCTGTGTTTTGCCTGCATCGGGTATTATATTATTAAAACTAAAACTTACTTGTTACATTATAAGATGGAGTGTGATGAACTGCTCGAACAATTGTTGGTACCCCAATCACCACAGGTGGACGATGATAAGCTTAGAGAAACTAGTGGCGCTATTGCTGGTGGCAAAGCCAAACATTACTTTGGGGAGTACACTCCAGATAAAATTCACAAAATGTCAGCAGAAGAAATCGATAAACTGTACGCTTAGATACGAAGCTCTAGACTAGGTGCAGAAATGACAAAGACAATAGGATCGGCTATGACCCAGATATACACTGGTATTAAGTCCGATTTCCTTCCCATCCCCCGAGCTACGGCTTTACCTGTGGGAAGACCTCGAAAAGACCCTTTATCGAACACGACTTGAGCTCTATTAGCTGCGAAGCTGTACCACAAATACGGTATGTTGTTAGCCCCGTGACGGCGGGCGATTATTACGGCAAAGCATTGTCAATTTGAGGGGAAAAATAATAATAATAGTATAGATGGATGCTGCACAGGAGACCCCAAGGAGGAGACCCCACCTTCAGAGGTGATGGGGAAACTCCACGTTGGGGAAACAACAACTGGAGGAAACCTCCAGGGAGGTGACCCCTCCCACAGTCACCAGGCAGAAGAATCCTAAGAGAGTAGCTGCCGGTAAAAACGGTGGTGTAAACCAACATAAAATTATCAGGGTGACTCACCCGAGCTTACTCTTGTTAGTTGTATGCGAACTGCTGCCGTGGCTATCTCGTGGTTATATACACGACACAGGGATCCCAGGAGGGAAACTCTCACCCACAATTAGAGGTCAACCCACATATCATGTTATAATTTAATATTTTTATATCATATACATAATGTCTGAGGGGAAAACGTTGCCAATCGACGATACCACGCCACAGTGGTCGCCAGTCTAGTCCGTAGAGGGCACGCCGGTTGACTAAAATGGTGCTTAAACAACCGACTATCAAGCTAGATTTCAACCTGCAGGATATGGGTATGCTCATAATGAACCTTGGTATGGCGATGGCTACAAAAGACATCCTAGTAAAACAAGGGATACTACCTGAAAATATTATGAAGTAAATATAGGATGGCTACGATTGCCATGATGGTTGGTGGGCGCTAGTGAATGCCCTGGCATTTTCCGAGTAATTTCCTCTTCAAACTACGAGTCACACCCGCTGAAATACAGGAAGAAAGGAAGCCGCACGATCTCGCTATTGAGAAATTACAAACAGCACAGGCCGAAAGCACGCTTAAACAACGCCTCCAGAGGATCGATTACATTAACGAACAACTCAGGCTGCGAAAACCATGCCGCTCAAAACATTCCACGCATGTCGACGATGCAGCCAAAGAATACTACTTATTAACTGGTAAACAATTGGAACCACTGAATAAACCCCACACTCGCCAGTACTACACACCATCCAAGGGGCAAATGGACCGTGAACTGGTATTCATAGCTGGGTATTGCAGCTTACTCGCTTGGTTATGCAAAACAATTAGACTAAATACTCATATAAGTATGCTAAACATGAGACCTGCTCCATACCGATGCGAATACATACTTATGGGGAAGAAAGAAGCCTGTGATAGGAGATGCAGGACTCAGGGTACTGTTGTTTCCATTACGGGAAGCCCGAACTACACTGTTTCTGTGTGTGGCATAGGGGTCAAAGGGCACTACTGTTTATGTAAAGCTCACGGAGCTTAACGTGAGTCAGACATCACCTCATCTACGAGAATAAAAGGCCTACATAAAAGAACATAGGCTGCTTCAAGATAACAGTGTAGTGAGTACTGGATTGAAACAACCTCACTATATTTTTATGAGTTACCTCCCTTACTGTGGTCCAATTAGACATTAATTCTCTTAGGTGTGTACGCTAATTATGACTACTATATACTGAGCTTAAGCAAATCGCCAGACAGAGAGGTGTGATAGGGTATTCTAGAATGCGGAAGCCAGCCTTGTTGAGATTACTAGGTTTAGAAACTCCTCTCACGTAAAACAATTAAAAGCTCAAGCAAAACAGCTTGGGTTCACGGGTTATTCAAACCTGGGAGAGCCGGTTAATCGCATTGTTATCACATGCCCCCGTAGCAAAAACCTCCCACTGTAAAAAACAATTAAAACCCAGGTACGCTGATTTGGGGTTAGGTGGGTATTCCCCAGATGACGAAAACCACAGCTTGTAGAACTGTTAATGCAGAATAGAGCTATTGACCTACAGTTCATACCCACTGAGCGCGCTGTAGGTAATTATTTAAGAGGCTGGCTTATGCATGTTGATAGGAACATAGACATTACAGATATTAAGCCACTGATAGCTGATAAAATAAATCAGGAATTAACCAGTCTGGGAAGCATCAAGTTTCAGATCATGTTAAAATGTCACCGATAAGCAAGTTGGGGAGGGGTCACTGAGCACGCTCAGCCTTTACTTCAGAGGTAGGCAAGAGGTTGTCACGATACAGAGACCATAGACGATCGTGATCGATACCAGTTTTCAGCAGATACCGGAATACCTAGAACGCTACACAATTTGGGTCCGGGTGGGCTGTAGATAAAATCGATAATGTCTATCTAGACATAGCTAACTACGCAACCGCTCAGAGGCGTGGTCATACCTAGACTTGCCCCCCTACTATAGGAAAAAACAGGCCATGGTAAACGCCAAGAATAGAGGAGACGCATTGCCTGAGGGTAGCTATCAGGTCAGCCCTGTTTCCAGCTGACACTCATTCAGACAGGCTTCTAGCTATCCCCAAGATGATGTGGCTCAACTGGGATGGGTATAGATGAACCAAACCCCCATATCCCAGATCACCAAAGTAGAAAACAGAATAATCTAGCTATAAATGTCTTTGGGCAACGAAGGTAACACAACAACAGTACACTGGTGGTCAGCCCATTGTTGGGGAAACCCACCAAGTTATCAATATATTCATGATCCAACGAGGTGAAAAGTATCACTACACGCGGATAAAACATCTCAGCCGGGTTGTTGCACCCACCAGTCCTAAACACGCTGGGAAAACACTTTTGTGTGCGATGCCTGGCCAACGGCTTCAGTCCAGCTGATTTATTAGAATCCCACCGAGGATTGCCAAGGTGTGGGCAGACGGCCATACCGGGCTGACATGCCCAAGGAAGGTGACAATATCCTAAAATCTCGACAACCACAAGAACCAAATCGTCTGTGCCTTCATATCATCACATACCGACTTTGAAGCCTTGGTCAAACCTATTAAGGCTGTTAGTACCCAACCACACTCAAAACACAGGAGCATGAAGCCTGTGGTTTGATACGGGGTCGTCCACAGACGGGGAAAACGAAGCCCGGTAGTGTACAGGGGTCCCGGACGCCGGGCTGAAAGGTTTCTAAAGCGTTTGGTGGCGAGGAAGAAAAAATATTAGGGAATGTGACTGTATAGAGTCGCTCTCCCATGCTATGACCCGACCGAAATTAACCGGAGGCTTCATAATTGTGGTGACTAATTGTCACCGCAGCGACTCACCACTGAATGGTGATTCCGCGGAGAGATCACTGTCACGAACCGGGTAAGTATAGAGGCGCCGCCACAGCTGTGGTAACCTCAAGCTTAGAATCAACCAAGATAATAAACATCCCCGTTGTCTTTCACAACTTGAGAGGGTAATGACTCTCATTTGATCATGCAGGCCATCGCCAAAATCGATGGTAATATAACGCAGCATCCCCAACAACAACATGGAGAGATACATCTCCTTCAGCTTAAAACGGCCTTAGGTTTATAGATTCAGTACAATTTCTATTGTCTTCATTAGACAGTCTGGTTAAGGCCAACGACAACCCTTCCCTATCACCGAATCGATACACAGACGCCGGTGATTAGACTCCTGCTTATGAGGAAGGGTGTGTACCCTCATGAGTACATGGATAGTTGGCCCAAGTTCGCCGGTAGACCAGACTACCTCCCCATCAGGAGAATTTTACAGCAATCTGACCGACTCGAAATATCCCAAGACGTATTATCGCACGCCGATTAACGATGGAATAAACTGGTTGTAAGAACCTGGGGATTATCACGACTTCGTAAATTTGAGGACAGATGTACCGCTGTTAGCCGACGCGGTTTGAGACGCTTAGGCGACATGTTTCGCTAGTATAAACTCGACCCTCGCGATGGTATTACACCAGCCCAGGTCTGTCGTGGATGCCTTGCTTAAAAAGACCGGAGTTAAGTTGGAATTGCTTACAGATTATGACATGCACCTATTCATTGAGAAAGGCTTGGCGAGGTGTGGATCATGGCAACCAAACGATACGCTTAAAGCAAATAATCAATACGCGAAGGGTTACGACCCAGTAAAGCCAACCAATCATTATTTCGCCCTACCTCGACGCCAACAACCCAGCACGGGCTAGGCTATGAGCTGTGCATCTACCCACAGGGGATTCGAATGGGTGCCACAGGAGGTCGATGTTATGAGCATCGCACCAGATTCAAACAAAGGTTATATCCTCGAGGCTGACTTCCTAGAATACCCCAAGGTATTACTACATCACACATAACAGTTACATCCCCTGGCCCCTAACGAGTGAGGGTTAACCCAGACTGGATGTCTGAGTACCAACATAACTTGTTAGGGTGGGCGGGTGGCAGACGCTGAAAAACTCGTGGCCTAACTTAATGAATAAGACCAAGTACATAGTTCACTATCGCAAACCTACAGCTGTACCTGTCGCTGCTAATGAGGCCGACCGTAATTATACAGGGTGCTCGGCTTCGACTCAGAGCCCATGGATGGAGCCCTACATCAGAATGAACACAGACTCTCCACAAAGCTTGCCACCAGTGACTTCGAGAAAACCTCTACAAGCCATGAACAAACGTGTCTCGGTGTTCGTAAGACTATGGAGAACCTGAGGAAACGCTGCGACCGCGGAAGCTGGTTCGGCCGAATGAGGAAGACAAGCTCAGGAGACTGATAGCCAGTCCGCATTCAACCGTAGCAAGATATTCACCGATGACCTAGCGTTCCCCACATGAAGAAAAGCCATAAAATTCAACCGCCTGTTTACGGGGATGAGCATCCTCGATTTATCCAAAACACCTGATGTACCACTTTTACTACAACGAAGCTTAAGAAACAGTACGACGACAGGTGTGAAGTGCTGTACACTTTCGACACGGATTCCCTGCTGATGGAGATTCAAACCGAGGACGGTAATGAGGACATGAAAAACACCTTGACTATTTAGAACGATCACACCAGCGACTACCCTCTAAGGACCATGCCATACACAGTACACGGTAAATAAAAGGTCCTAGGTAAGATGAAGGACGAGTGTGCTGGCACGCCCATAGTCGAAAGTACATAGGGTTGAGGCCTAAGATGTACTCCATACCGAAAGTCGCATAATAGTGAGATCCGAAGGCTAAGGGTGTTAAGAAGTAATGCGGTTAAACAACACATCAAACACGCCAGATTCAAGGAAGCCCTGTTCAAGACCCGTACCTTTAGACATAAAAATGAACACACTTAGAAGTGATGGCCATAGGATATAATGGATCGACTATAAACAAGACGCCCCTGTCGCCTATGGATACTAAACGCTGATAGCTATTGATGGATAAACACGCACGCCGCATCGGCATGAAAAATTGAACCAAGAACATAGGTATAAATAAATACCCTGTCGGGCTGCTATATGTCACGGAACCAGAAAAGTTTGAGGCTATTTACTATAGCCCGCTGCTGGTACTCTGGAAAGCGAGCTAGCTTCTGTAGATAAGCTACGCTAAAATGGCTGAAAATCACCGAGGAAGCCAAAGCCGCATTTGCAAAACAAGCCCTGTGGCAGATCTATCGCCACCACCACGCCACGCGTCTAGAAGGAAGTTCGGTATTAACATACCTTAATAGCTGCTCACCAGGCAGACCTACTGTTCCTACCCCACGATAAAAGGTACGCGCATGCCTTAATCAGTCGCGGGATGTAGCCAGTCGCTATAAGGAAGCCGAACCCTTTGACCACGAAAGATTCGGTCCAGGTAGCCAGAGGATTCGAACGAGATATACAAACGTGCTAGTCCGCTTGACGCGGCCAACAGAGCTGCAAGTTGACCCAGGGCGGAGTTCATGGGTGCCGTCACAACAACTGCTAGCCAAACACGCATACAAAGGTCAGAGTGCAACGGCCGGAGAGCCCATCGCAGCCAAGCCACAGTTGAGAGATTTAATAGGACTTTGGCTGAGCTTTATTCGACATCAGTATGCAGAGATGGCCACCTCGGGAAGCTTTAACGACTGAATGGGTCACCAGGTTACCTAAGGTGGTAGGTCGGCAATCAACCATGAAGTCACCCGCCTCACCGTAAAAGCCGGGCAGACGCTTTATCAAACTAAAATCAATAGTTGCACAGTCGGCCGCTTTCTTGCGTAGAAGGAGAAACAGATACCGGTGATAGGGTCCTAGTGAGGTATCTATACCAGCATGGGGAACACGAGGTGTGATAGCCGTAGGCTTTGGTTTCACCGATCCTATATGGTCAGTCAAAACTTACAACATAGATAAAGTGGACATTAAAGCAGACGAGCCTAACTTGTACCTAATTTTGAGGGATGGGCCGGGCAGAGGGTTTGTAAGAGAAGAATTATTGATCGCACTGCACGGCACAGTGTTACCGCGATAGTGTCACGTGATCAGGAAAGTGCTAGTTCAGGATAGACCCGTTAAAACCGTGATGATTCAGCTATGTCCCCGTAGCTCAATCGGTTGAGTGGTGCGCCCATTATGTATAGTTTGCGCCGAGCTATACATGTGGGTTCGTGATCCCGCCATGCCCTCAGGAGATTCCTTTGCAACTTTGTGTGATGTGAGGTGTTTCGTAAGGAATCAAGATCATATCAGTTGGGTCGCTTAAAGCACTTAGCTGAGAGGGGCACTCTCATGGTGAGAGAAAGGCAGCCGCACAATTCCCAAGGGAGGAAGCGCAACATCATCTTCTCGATTTCACCCTTTGGGGAATTGTGGCTGCCGGGGACATTTTACTACTTTTAGAACCTTTCTATCTTTCTATGTCATAGCGGCACGCTATACGCAATCCCACACTTCAGCCAGCTGGAGTTCGTAGATCCCGCTAGCGCCCCAAACTTTTTATAGTAGGGGTAATGGTAGCAAGAGCTAAGGGTCCGACCAAAGCCTTATTTGGGGAATAAGGCTTTGCAGAGGCTTTGTTGACCTGGTCCCGCATAATCATTCCTCTACTACTGTATATATAAGGTTGCTGAATTTAAATTCGTTCTCTCTCGCTTGTGCAAACAAGACCGTACATCTTTAAAATGGACACAGACGCCAAATTAGACGCCATCTTGAAACAGCTGAATGCTAATAAAGATCAACTGGAAGAATCCTTTAACTCCCAGCTCGGTGTTTTACTTTACAAGAGTTTAGTCAAGTTTCTACTGATTTGAAGAAACTCAAAGCTGAAAAGGATTATACGTGGTCAAGGGAAGGGGAATAAAATACAGTACAATTTCAACAGTGAGACAGCAGATTCTTTGAATACAGTTCTTTGTCGATCCAGAATCAACGTTACGAAGAGGCTGAGACGGTTCTGACGTCAGCGATAGAAAGTGTCCAGAAAAAAAATAAGCACATCAAAAATTGCGGATTCCAGCGAAGGGGGCTGGGAAACTGTGAGAAATTGGAGAAAGATTTATGCTGAAACCCTGCGACGTTACTTTGTTTCCAAAGTACTGTGTCAATCTGT